>NC_090436.1:519157895-520380395 GCF_031143425.1 Pleurodeles waltl
CCGCCGGCCCAGCGGGAAAGCCAGAATGGGCGCTGCGGTCTTTTGACCGCGGAGCGGCCATATAGCGGTAACCGCGTGGCGCCCGCCGCGGTCAGAATGACCGCCTCAGTATCATCACGATTTGGGCCGTAGTATCTAACCAATACTGAAACACCTCCCCCAACCTGAGCTCTTACTATGACCCAACGCCCTGCTTGATCTAATCTTACTTCGAGTATTTCTACCCTGACTTGCAAGCCATATTTAACCAAAATAGCCACCCCGCCCTTGTATGGAAATTGTAACTAGTGCAAATACAACTTTGCACCCATTTTTGCGTCTCAAATAGCTTCTTACACTCGTCTGCCGCCAGGTGAGTCTCTTGTAAGATAAGAATTTGTGCTGGCGAGCCCTTAAATATTGTAAAATGTATTCTTTCTCACGCTGGTCCTCAGACCATTGATATTCCAAGAAAGCATTTCCATAGTAAACCTTCCCTTCCCCTGACCTTTGCCTATACTAGCCATTCCTAACTAGCGAGCTACCCCTAAGCCTCGGTGAATAAGGAAAATTTTTATTGCTTCCCCCCAATTGACCCCCACCTTGTGACCCACCCTCCCCTACCTCCCTCAACCCTCTCGTAGAGAACCCCCCCACTTTGGCGGCCAACATGGCCCTTATTTTAGAGCTCTCTGCTTACCTGGGAGACTTAGTGCAATCGGGGGAAACTCCCCCTTCACATATGGTCAGCCTGCTCTCTCCTAATAACGGTCAACAATTCATCTGCCTTGCCCACATCCCTTATATTGTACATTTTATTATTGTGCATATTTCAGAGAAATGCAGGGAATTTCAACTGTGCGGAAGCCCCCAACTTCTTAAACTCATCCAAACGCTTTCCCAACTCCCACTACCTATCCATAGTGAGTTTAGACAGATCAGACCTGATCTCAAATGTCACATTTTCCACCCTTAACGACTTTTGCCTTAATGCACTGATCAAAATCTTTTCCTTCAGCTGATAAGTTAAAAAGATAACCAGGATTCTTTGAGGTCTACTGCTATTCGGCTGCCTTGTGAAAGGGTCACGATGTACTCTCTGGATATCTTTCTCGATCTCTTCTTTACTCTCCTCCAACTCACATGCAGATTTTATTAAGGAGACGACATAAGACTTCAAATTTTCCCCTTCCGCTCCTTCCGGAACCTTCAAAAGTCTAATATTGTTCTTTTGTGAATAGTTTTCCAACTGCTCCATCCTAGATTGTAATCCTTGCTCCTTTTCATTTAACTCTCGAATCTCCTCTTTATGGTGCTTCAACTCCTCCTTCATCCCCCCTACCGTTTCCTCTAAAACTTGAATCCTCTCCATCAAACTGTCGTTTTTTTTTTTCCAATACCTCACAGGCCTCTCTAATTTCGCCTTGATTACTCTCAGAGCTTGCGAAGCCTTTTTTTACATCTTTCGAAATGGAGATGATCACAGCCTCCATTGAGGGACTATAAGTTGAACCAGGGGCCAGGGCTTGGGCGGGAGGGGGGCTGGAATCCGCCAAAACCGGGACTTCTTCCTCCTGCTGAGAGGTCATTGCATTACTACTTCGACTAGCCAGGAATGATTCAGATCCTACTTGTACCACCTCTTGGCGAGCCCAGTCATCAACTGGAGGGAGAGAATTATCTTCCACCCCCTTACCAGAGCCTACACCATTCCCACTTGCCTGTACGGTGTGTTCGTCCATTTTCCCCTGTCCAGGGATAAGCACAATACCCTCCGGTCTCGCCCTGAAATAGGCTCTTAGTGAGGGTGTAAGTTTATTTTTTACTTTTTGCCTTCCCTCTCCTCCTCTCCTTACAGAGTTCCTCACTGGTTCCAAAACTTTTAGACAGCTCTTCCCCTGTGTTCCACAAACTTCACTCCCCCTCTCACCCTCCCTTAACCCTGGCCCCCCTACCTGAAATGGATTAAAGAAGAGAGGGGATGGGGGGTTCGAACCCCCTCCACTCTGCCTGATTGAGCCACCAACAGGCTCTGCTGCCGCTACAGCCTCCTTCCCGGCTGCCTGTTTTGCGCGCGTTGCTGCGCTACCAGGTTCCTGGGAATTCCTCCTAGGAACCTTGCTTGTGCTGATTCTGCTTGGATTCCCCCGGAGGGGAATCCTTGCTGCACCTCGGCGCAACCAACGGAGCTCCAGCGCGGCACGCTCCCAGTGCCAGAGTCTCCCGCCGGGTGCCTCCCCTTCCTGCTCAAGCAGAGCCGACCGAATCCCTGTGCCTCCGAACGCCGGCAGGCACATCTGCAGCGCTGACTCATCCGTGCCGCGCCTCCCAAGGAATGGCGGGTAAGCGCTCTAACGGGCTACTGCCGCCGCGTAGCCCGCCATGTTCTCCCTCCGACAACCCTACAACTTTGCAATTTTGTTTGTCCTGCAAGGCACGATTTTGCCAGTCACATATCTTCTGTTTACAGGGCACTAGAAGTTATAAATATCAAAATAGTATGTCAATCACGTCGGAGCAGTGGATGGGCACTGATTAATTTAAATCAATCTGGAGTGGAAATTACGTTAGGCCTGCAGTGACCAATTACGAGGCTGTAAAAAAGTGTGCCACACAAGCCAGCAAATGGTATGCAGTGGGCGGGCCCCAAGACCTTTTTGTTAAAAACTGTTTCTTGCTAGCGAGAATCATTCGCTAGCACATGCTATCACAGGTTTGACCCTAAAAAGATTATTTCCAATTTGTGTTGAGTACAAAAACATTTGTAAAGTAAAATATTGTAAAATGAAAATCACAGGGCACATTTGTATATTTGTAATAGGGATTGCTATCCTTAAATTGTTTATTGCCTAACTTTGACATGTATTGCAGAAAAACACATAAGATGGTCTTAAACGCTTTATAGTCAGCATTTTATACAAAGGAAGCCCTAGACTTGGAAGGCCTTTTTTAGTATTATGATCTTAAATTGAATGATTAAACAGTGTGATAATAAAGCTCTGATAAACAAAGCATTTGTTACTTGAGACATATAAAATGTAAACTGTATTCTCAATTGAAAAGGCACATTCCATAAAAGGGTACAACTGGCTTGCTGCTTGCTGCCACTAGGGACCTTCTGGTCCTACCTGATGAACTGTTATGTCCCAAGAAGGGTTGTGGCCGGGATAGGCCACATGCAAGTTGTCAAGAAATTGAATTAAGAAAAATCACATGCCCAAGATTAAAATTGTATGTACATTCAGAGTACAGTCCACTCTATACTTCTGATTCTAAGCATGTTTTATGGTGATCTAAACTGGCCAGACGGGATGTAAACATGATGCTGCAAATGGATGATTTGTTGTTCTGTTCATATATTTGAAATGGGCAACCTGATATCTAACCTGGTGTGGGAGATGTGCAAGAGCCAACATAAGTGAAGTACCAAAATGTGATCCACTGTGGCATTAGTCATGAAGCCCGTGCCACAAGTCAAAACTGTGCCTCTTGTCACTCCCATCAACAGTACCCTAGTGGCTGCAGCAGCAGGTCACATGCATTGATTCAAAGGGCATCAGCAGCCTCCATACCTCTGTGGCTCCAGTTGCTGCAAAGTGAGTGGTCTAAGAAGGGTAGAAAAAGCAAACTTTTTTATGAAGCTTTCTCCATAGATCCCCACCCTCCTCACTTCCTGCTCATAGGTAAAAGACAGCGAAGCGAGGAGACAGAGAAGAAACCACTTTGCCCTTAGCCCCCTGCCTTTGTGGATTGTCTTGAACAGTTCACACAGCAGGGTAAGGGACCTCAACTCTGCCTATTGCACTGAGATTGGAGTATTTTAAGATAAGATAAGAACTCAGGGAGGCTCTATACAGATACCGTAAGCAATACAAATGCTGTACCTACATACAAACGTACTATCTTGCAAGTAGCTGTACAAATGAAACGGTACTGAAGACATGATAGCATATGAGGTCTTATGTGATCTTATAATGCAGTATGTGGCTCATGAGGACTGTGAACTTATTTAGACATAGTCAATAGTCATGCATATTTATAAAGTAATTACTTGTAATTTACGAAATTGTAAACCAAAATTAAAATATATATTTTTTTACATCATGTCTTAAATTACTAGAAATTCAACTAAATCTCTTTCTCCTCCAACCTCTTTATGTTTTTTGAGAAAATGGTTAGTGTGCACATCAGGGAAAACCTGTTGTTTTAATACTATTCTATGGGAAAATCCCTTCACGTAGCCGGAACTTTCACTAAACACTAAGGGGGACTTACCATGCAAATCAGCCTACAAAAAGAACCTCCATCAGCATAATTAGATTGGAGCACTGCAATCTAGCTTGATCCCCAAGTGTTGCACATCGCAATCCTCGATTTAAGGTTTGTTGGTCTTAGTTTCTGCACTGAATGAATAGGAGTGCATAGCAGAAGTACTAGGGCTTTAGAATTTAGGATTCTATAAATTTAGCTTGCGGGCTAAAATTCGCTGTGGGTCTTATTATGACCCTGGCGGCCGGAGGTACACTGACGGTAATACCGCCAACAGGCTGGTGGTGTTCCACCAGTGTATTATGACCGTGGTGCATTAGCCACGGCCATACCGCCGGCCCCACCACTTGACCGCCGGGCTTCCGCCAGGCGGTCATAATTTCCATTATGAGTCCCCAACTGCCAGCCTGTCAATGGTGGTAAACACTGCCATAGAAAGGCTGGCGGTAAGGGGGACTAGGAGTGCCCCTGGGGTTCCCTGCACTGCCCATGCCCGCGCATTTCACCTTCTGCACATCAACATTGCCTCCGGCTCTATTATGAGCCGGCGGCAATGTTGATGTGACATTTCTGCTGGCCCAGCGGAAATGTCATAATAGGGAGCCACCAATATCGCCAGCACTGGCGATATAGTGGTGCCCGTGGCTTCGGCGGTCTTTTTGAAAGACCACTGAAGTCATAATGAGGGCCTGTATGTGCTCATATAGGGGGTCATTATGACCCCGGCGGGCGGTACGTACTGCCATATTATGACATTGTGTACTACTCCAACCACCATGGCGGTGACAGCTGCCGGGCTGGAGATATCTATCTCCAGCCTGGCGGCCGTCACTGTTCCACCCACAGGATTATGACCCCGGCTACCACCATGGTTTTCATAGCTTCCTTACCGCCACGAAAACCTTGGCTGTACGCACTATCAGTGACAGGGAATCCCTTCCCTGTCACTGATAGGGTTATATCCCCCTCTCTCCAGCTACCCTCCATCCCTCCTGCCTCGTCAATACACCCCACCCTCCTTCAGTCACACCCCCTTTACACACACACACACACATTCCCACACACATCCACGCATGCATACTTCCACTCACACACACCCGCATACACTTTCAAACATGCACGCACACACACATTCACAAAACATAACATACACGCACTCACACCTTGATACATGCACACTCATATCCGACATGCAACACCCCCTGCATACACGCACATACAAACATACACCCCCCCACCCCCACACACACACAACACCCCCACCCCCTCCCCTGTCAGAGCACCCACTTACCTGTGTGCAGGGGGTCCTCCGGCAGGAGACGGGACGGGTGCTGCTGCCAGCAGCAGCGTCCACCAGCAGAACACCGCCAGGCCGTATTATTTCTCATAATACGGCTGGCGGCAGTCTACTGGCGTGGCGCTGTTGCTGGCAGCAGCGCCACCTTACCGACATCCTCTGGCATGGCCACAGCCGGATTTCCACCATCCTTCTGGTGGAAATCCGGCTGTGGTCATATTACGGGGGAGGGCTGGTAGCCACAGGGATGGTCTTTTTGCAGCCGTCACCACGGTGGTAGGCAGTTTTTACCACCAGTATCATAATGAGGGCAATAGTCAATTACTTGTGCTGTTAATGTTTCAAAGAACCTTTTTTTGCTCTTGTCTGTAGCATTTCACAATAAAATAGAAATTTACGGGCAGATTGACCTCAAAGACATTCCATGCATTAGGGACTGAATGATACCACACAAGTTCCATGTGTTACACAAAACTATGGAAGCATTGTTTTCTGCCTGTGTAACAAATAGTAGGTCCCAGTCTGGGGAGACTTCCCTGGAACCATATGCCTTACTGCATTAAAAAAGTATAATGCATCCGAGAAATTCAAGCTGAAAAAGTAGACTGCAAGGTTCCTGGGGAGAGATGGTGGCAATCAGGACCTCAATTTGAAGCCCACTGGCATACAGTGTGTGGGGGCATTCCATGACTCAGCAAATATTAAACTAAACTAATGTTCCAAGCCATAAGCCAGCTAAAATATAGCTACAGAATTATACTAATAATTTATTATTGATGTGTGACAAACATGAACAATGTGAAGTGTGTTGAGATTGAAAAGATCCACTGTACAGTGTTTAAAGCATGCACTCCTGCCCTGTCTTTCTTATAGGAAGTCTGATGGTTTTTGAATTTTTGACCTCAGCATTCACGGAAAATATGTGTCTCAGCTGAAAGATTATATGTGATGGAATGCGGCCAAGAGTGGAGCTCTACTGTTGGAGGGGTACCCTTTGATCATCCCTTATTTACTGAGCATCACTACCGCCAGCACACCCGCTGTGGAGGACAGACAGTGCAAGCACTAAACCGATTTATAGTGATAGGACAGGCGTTTCTACTTGTTATCAGGCAGGGAGAATTACCTTAGTGCCTGTCCTGTTTTTAATGTCTGTCAGTCCTCTGGAAGTAGTTCAACACTCCATCGAGACAGAGGACATAGATGTCACATGTGCGATTTCTGTAAATATATGCAATAGATGTGCATTAAGCATATGCTGCTCTTGGCCGTGGAAGCCAGGTGATCAAGTTTGATTCCATGAACATAAGTAGTACCTACGTTGGAGTATGGAGCAAAAGCTGCCCAACAGCAATGTGACTTGCAGGGCTTCTCCAAAGCATTCCTGTGATCCATTGCAGTGGACTAGATTTTAGGGTGTGGACAGTATGAGACAGAGGCTCCCTTTGAAGTTTAGGAGCAGTCCTTCCCTTTTCCTGATCCATTGTTCCCCAGAAATGGTCAACCCAACAGGTTGCAATGTATTTAAATGAGGAAGCGTTTATCTCTTTTGTGCCTTAGTTTAGGTCTTTCTTTATAAGGAGCTTCGAGCCTCACTCAACCATCTGGCTGACACTAGAGAACAAAGGCTGCGGCAAACTGGCCCCAAAGCTGGACCTGTGGAATATACAAACATCATCTGTAAATTTTTATAAGTATGGGGCAGAAACACCAGTTTTGGCCCCAAGATATTCCCACCACCAGTGCTAGGGTCCAACAACAGTGAAGATTAAGAAAGACCTTTGCACAACAGGAATGTGGTTTCTGATTGCAACTGCTCCTTTGGCATTTAGATACAAGAACTTGGAAGTTCTGCATCCTGACAGGAAAACGACCCCAAATTACGTTGAAGGAAGGTGCTCATTAACTGCTGAAGGAGGGTATTGAAGTAATCCCTTCATCATAGAAAGGCAGTCAACAAGAGGAAGGGCTCAAGGGGTTGTGCAGGAGGAACAGGCTAGCAGCATGGTGAGTCCTTCTGACCATGGGTATCCCTGCAGAGATTCCAAGAATGAAACAACTTTCTACCCAAACTTATACTTTCATGAGGACTCCTGCTTCTTCCTGATCAGTCTGGTGTTTTGGAAAGTGAGTATGAAGGATAGACTACTGGAAGGAGCATCAGTGGCAGTGAGCACCATGAAAAACTGCAATTGTCATTCGTGGCTCTTTCAGTAAAATAAGAAGCACTGGGGCCACTTGGTGCTAGAGAAATTTGCAACAGTAATCAGTAGTTTAATTTCATCAAAAAAGACCCCTGCTTCCTGGGGGGACTCTTTCTTTGTCTGAGTGGGGATTTGTGCTTAGGCCTGAAGAAGACTTTCCAAATGAGGGCTCCCTTCTCTCAGCCAATATGAACAAGTGCATCTTTGGCTAGCCTGTGTCCGCCCTGCCTTCACCTTTTGAATCAAAGGTACACCTCAGCACTACCTCACCACTGTGGAAACCTTGCAGCAAGTGAAAGTGCATCCATCCTTGAGGCTAAATCACCATTCCAGGATTGGTGATGGCTGAACTCTAACTGGAATTGCTGCAGTGACAAAAGCAATAATAGGCAAGGGGCAGCCCTGACAATAGTGTTGGGCCAAACCATATATTGCCAGCTGGAATATGGTTGTGATGTCAGCCCTGGGGAGGGGAAGCCAAAGGAGACGCTCCCTTTGCAGATCACATGGGCAGTTAGAGTTTTTTCTACTCCTGAAATGGTTGTGTTCTATGTAAGATTCCTGGAATAGCATATTGCAGTACTGACACCCCAGAATAATTGAGCCTATTCTTTCTGCCCTCTACTTTTCATGTGTTGTACTTAGTTGTTCTCTGTGATTTACAGTCCCTTTTCTTCTTAAATAAAACACTAAGGGTCAAATTATGAGTTTGGCAGTTGGGCATCCAGACCGCCATGTTGGCAGTTCCAAAGAGACCACTGTGTTGACTGTCTTTCAGACATTGCCACACTGGACACACCTGCAAAGGACACTATATAACGCACCCCTTCACAGACCACAATCCTTTGCATTTACACTCGGAGCCAAAGAACAACGACCAGCACATATCAATTATTACAGATTAGGCATCCCTTGTTCCACCATCCCATTGAACACTCTGCTCCCACTTTTGTCCATTCACACCCTTTTGCACTTCTCCTGTTAAGTAATTCACTGTCACCCTTTTTTTTGTTCCACTGTCACGTTCCAAAAATTCAAATTTTTCTGAGGAAGTTAAGAGTCATGGTGGATGAAATCATAAGAGTAGAGCCACAGTTGTTTGGGGTACAAGCCAAGTATATCCCTCTCAGTAAGAAAATAGAAATTTTGGGCAGGGCCGTCGACAGAGTGAATGCTGTAGGCACCACCCTGTGCACAAAGGAGGACATCAGGAAGAGGTGGAATGACCTCATTTGCAAGGTCCATTCCCTTGTCTTCAGGCACCAGCTACAGGCCAAGAAGACTGGTGATGACCCCCCCAGTGCCCCATTATATCTCTTTCCCTGGGAGGAGAAGGTCTTGGCCATCGTGCATCCTGAGGGCTTGACAGGAATACCTGGGGGAGTGGAGTCTGACAGGTCACATCACTGAAAATGTCACCAAAATGCTATATCATGCATGCCCAGAACTTAACTTCTGCCACTTTTACTGTCACTCCACTCATCAGCCCAGTGACCACCTGTCCAAAGATCTTTTTTTGGCGACTCACAATTGAAGTTTACTCGCTTGGGGAGATGACATTTCTAAAGTGTGTGTAGTACAGGGACTGACAGGACTCCAACTTTAAGCAGGCACTGTTCTACAACTCCAAACACCAGACCAGTAGTCACATGTCCACACATCGCTGTTTGGCAAATCACAAATGAAATTCACTCACCTGGGAATATACCATTTGTCAAGTGGGAGAAGTAGAGAGTAGTACCTGACTGCACCACCCAGCAGGCACTATTCCTGTAGCGACATACACTATCACAGTGGTCACATGCTACAATATATATGTTAGTGAACTCTCAATTGAAGTGTACTCACCTGGAGGGAGAACATTGGTGAAGTGTGTGTAGTAGAGAGAGTGACCTGGCTGCAACTCACAGAAGGCACTGTTTCATAAACTCCAAATACCAGAACAGTGTTAACATGTCCAAAGATCACTATCTGGCAACTCACAATTTAAGGTCACTCAGGTGGGAGGATACCATTTGCAAATGTGGGAAGTAGAAGGTGTGTCATGACTACTAAGGTAAGGGGGGTCCTGTGTCTATAAAGCCAACGATCTCAAATGAAGTTCTGTTAGGGTTTGTACACAGCAAAGAGCATGTCCCCTCTCACTGCACTAGTGGGTTCTGTAATAGCTCCATTTTAAACTTACTATTGAAAGCCTTTCTTGTTATCTCACCTTCCCCCCCCCAGGCTTCTGTGTATGTTGTTTAATGTGCTGTTTTGTTTACACATTGGGCCTTGCTTTTACCAAGGCTTCTTTAAAATACTCCTCCCTAGGCCATGTGTTAATCCAACTCATTTGCATAATAACTGAAACTCTGCACACCTTTCAAGAACATGTGCAGCATGTGAGGACCACACCCAGCTCTTCAAACCACACCCAGCTCTGCACACCTTCCAAGAACATGTGCAGCATGTGAGGACCACACCCAGCCCTTCAAACCACACCCAGCCCTGTCTATAAAAGGCATCCCCCGAGCCTCACCCAGTGCTTGTGCTCGTCTACCTCCCGCTTACCTGAGAACAGATCCCTCGGCGATGGCACTCCTGCTCTTTACAGACTTTCATTGACTTCAATGGGCGCAGCTTCTGGCTCTTCCTTCTTCCGGTTTCCGGTTCCTCCTTGCTTCAGCCTCTCTCCTATGAGTAACCTGCAAAAGAGAAAGAAGACAAGGTTAGACTGATCAGTATCTCTTGCCAGCAACAAGTAAGTGCAAAACCTTTTATTACCTGAAAGAACTTTGACAACAATTTCTGGATTCCTGTATAGACAATTTGAAACGAAATACCTTCCACGAACATTGTGATTCAAACTCTTTGTTACAAGAATATTTTGCAGAACTTTGTGAAGCAAACATGGTTTTTTCTCATGGAACTTTTAAGAATCGAACAGTGGAAACCATTAACAGCAAGGCAAACAGTAAATCAAGGACTTGCACAAATTACATGCTGTATTTTGATGTAAAAGTACAGTATTTGTTTTATAAAAGATTCTGGAAATATGGGAAAAGTGAGTCTGCTATTGGGAATTTAGGCTTTAGTTATATTAGGATGAATGTTTGATATTGGTAATTCTGATAACGGTATTTGTTTAATGTTTTAGAAGCTTTACAGTAATAGAAAACACATCCCAGAGCAGTAACACATTCCAAACCTGGAAACTAGAGACCAGGATCCAAGAGGTACTTTTAGAAGAGAATTTCTAATAAATAAAGGGATAGTCAGGAACCCATTTAGGAATAGGTTGCACTTATCTGTTCTTTGTTTATGTTTCATTAGGCACCAGTTTCTTCAGAAGTCAGAAAGGGCCGCAGATTTGTGCAGCACTTCAACAGTGGAAACGCAAGAACGGTGTTGTCTCTCTTTTTTATTTTATCCACTTCCCCCCTTCCCTTGAGCTTCTGTTCATAGTGCACTGTTTTAAAAACTAGTGTGCTGGAACAAGCAGTTTCAGGGTGGGGTCGGATTGTCTTCAACCTCCATCAGAACTGAACAAGAACTCAGGTGAGCTGGGCTTTGACAGAAGCACAAGCCTTAAAAAATTTCAGTTATGGTGGACGATGAATACCGGGGAAGAAATAGAGGGCATTGACGTCACGGATATGGCGCAGGCCCTAAATGAGGACTTGGCTCATAATGAATCAGTGTCTGGCATCTTGCAACATATGCAAGAGGAAATAGAGAGATTAAAGATGGAGAATACCTCTTTAAAACAGGATTTAAGCAGGTATAAATTTAGGGATCTCAGTGGAACACAGCTTCTACGCCTTTGTTTAAAACCTCCTCAGAGACAGGGGTGCCATCAAAACATACAACTTTGCCTTCCCCAGTTGAGGTTACTGTTAATGTTCCTAATGTTGTGCCCTTAGCAGCACCTGAACGTTTTCATGGAGATAGTAACAAATTCCATGTTTTTATCAATCAATGTCAATTACACTTCATTTGTAAGCCACAACAGTTCCCTACTGATGATACGAAAGTGGCATTCGTCTTGTCTTATTTGGGTGGCACAGCAGCCAATTGGTCAATTCCTTTCGTGGATAGAGATGATCCCATCCTCCATAATTGGAATCAATTTAAACGTACCATGACCAGCCTTTTTGCAAAACACACTTTCATGCAGGCAAGTGATAATGAGCTTTTAAATCTTAAACAAGGTAACAAGGATTTATTGACCTATCTCACTAGTTTTAATCGTTTACTCACCGAGACACAGTGGCCAGAAGAAAAGCGTGTCTCCCTTTTTTATAAAGGTTTGAGAGACGAGTTAAAAGACGCGCTGGCTCATATCGTTGATTTGCCAAAAGACTATTCGGACTTTGTAGATTTAGTTGTGAAATTAGAACATAGACTAGGAGAAAGAAAGGGAGATAAATACAAACTGGAATCACGGTTAACTTTTATTAGACACGAGAAGAAAGACACAGATAATAAACTCCCTGAACCAGAGCCTATGCAAATAGGGACACTCAGAGGTCCACTCACATCAAAGGAAAAAGAAAGAAGGAGAAAATTTCAATTATGTTTATATTGTGGCAGGGCAGGTCACTTTGCCAGAGAATGTCCAGTAAAGCCTAAAACTCCACGAAAGGGTGCTGTTTCCTCCACCTCCTCAACTGAATCGGGAAACGATTAAGCTCGACAAGGGGAGAGGTTACTTGTTCGAGAAAACATCTTAATCAAACCTCTAATGCTGCAGCCTTCAGGGTACCGCACATACCTAGACATTTCATAATTCAGGTCGTTTTAATTGTTACTACCCAAGTGAGGCATTCTCTCCCTGTCCTACTGGACTCAGGCGCGACAGGAAATTTTGTAGATAATAAGTTAGCTGAAATCTTAGGACTTCCTATGTGCCTAAAGCCTTGTCCAGAAGCAGTATGTGCAGTGGATGGGTCAGAATTGACCTCTGGATTAATCACAAAACAAACCAGTCCACTTGTTATGGTCTGTCAGAACGGGCACACAGAGGTGATTAGCTTTGATCTGATAGATACTCCTAATTTTGGTTTGATTCTCGGGGTACCCTGGTTAACAACTCATAACCAAAAAATTGATTGGGTGAATAGAACTGTTACTTTGGATTCCTCTTTCTGTAGAACCAATTGCTATCAAGAAGCAGGTACAGAACAGAGCACAGTATTACACTGTGCTAGTGTTACACAAGATGAATCAAGTCTCCCTCCTGAATATTCTGACTTTAAAGACGTCTTTGATCCAGTAAAGGCTAGTGTGCTGCCCCCACATCGGTCTTATGACTGCCGTATAGATCTTATCCCAGGGGCCCCTTTATCTAATAACAGAGTATATGCTTTGACTGACGAAGAAACCAAATACTTAAGAACCTACCTAGATGACCTACTACAGTCTGTGTTCATCCGTCATTCCACATCTCCGGTGTCATCTCCACTCTTTTTTATCCCGAAGCCGGATAAATCCCTGCGCGCGTGTATCGATTATAGAGGACTAAATAAGGCTACAATAAAGAATAAATATCCTCTTCCTCTAATACCTGTGTTGTTGGATCAATTAAGACATTCTACTGTATACACTAAACTAGATCTGCGGGGAGCTTACCACCTGGTCCGAGTAAAAGAGGGGGATGAGTGGAAGACAGCTTTCAAGACAAAGTTTGGTTTATTTGAGTACACAGTAATGCCCTTTGGGTTATGTAATGCCCCTGCGGCCTTTCAGTTCTTTATAAATGAGGTCCTACACGAATTCCTGGACGTTTGTGTCATAGTATACATAGACGACATCCTCATTTACTCTAAGAACTCAGAAGAACATACCCAACATGTTCGTGCAGTATTATCAAAGTTAAAAGAAAATCATCTTTTTGCTAAGTTAGAAAAGTGTACTTTTAATGTCAACAAGGTGGACTTTTTAGGATACTGCCTGTCACCTCAAGGAATAACTATGGATGTAAAGAAAATCAGTGCTATTGCTGATTGGCCAGAACCATCCTCTGTAAAAGATATTCAGAAATTTCTGGGTTTCGCCAATTTTTATAGGAGGTTTATTGCACATTTTGCAGACATTGCGGCCCCAATAACTACCTTGTTGCGGAAAGGGCAACGATTTCTTTGGACTGATGAGGCGGCACACGCCTTTCAACTCCTAAAACAAAAGTTCACTTCAGCCCCAATTCTGAAACATCCTGATCCTGACTTGCCCTTTTTTGTTGAAGCGGATGCTTCACAAGTAGCTTTAGGAGGAGTTCTCTCTCAACGAGATGCAGTAGATGGCCAGTTACATCCTATAGCCTTCTATTCCAAAAAGTTATTGCCAGCTGAACAAAATTACACTGTGGCTGAAAGGGAACTACTAGCTATCAAAGTAGCCTTTTCAGAATGGAGGCACCATTTAATGGGAGCCAAGTACCCAGTTACAATCTTTTCTGACCATAAGAACCTACAGTTTTTTGGATCACTTAAAGCACTAACACCACGTCAGATGCGCTGGTTAATTTTTTTTAGCACATTTGACTTTGTTATAACCTATAGACCAGGTGCACAACAAATTCAATCTGATCTGTTATCTAGATGCGGACATACCTCAGACATGAAACAAGATAAAATAGGAGAACCCATTATTCCTCCCCAAAAGTTGTTGGCACCAGTACAACAGAAGGATTTCATCACAGATCTATATAATGCACACATGCAAATAGCACCTCAGGATTGGTTAAAGGATTCCCATAACACAATACAACGAGGTTTATTGTATCACGACAACATGCTGTTAGTGCCCACCTCTGAATTACAAACACAGGTGATAATTTGGCATCACGCCACACCGTTGGCAGGTCATCCTGGTTGGGTAAAAACCCTGGAAAATGTGCAAAAACACTTTTGGTGGGACACTATAAGAAAGGACATTAAGCAATTTGTCACTACCTGTTCAATTTGTGCAAGACATAAATCTTCTCATAAGGCTCCTGACGGCTTGTTAATACCAATGCCAACACCCAAACAACCTTGGCACACTGTGAGCGTAGACTTTATTGTAGGTTTACCACCTGTAAAATCCTTCACAACAGTGTTGGTTATAGTGGATTTTTTATCTAAAATGGCACATTTTGTTCCATTACGGAAATTACCCACGGCGGCAGAATTTGCCGATATTTTTATAAGGGAAATTGTGCGTTTACATGGTTTGCCAAGCAAAGTGGTGTCAGACCGAGGGAGCCAGTTCAACTCCAGATTTTGGAAAAAATTATGTGAAAAACTGAAAATAGATGTGGCCTTATCCACTGCTTTCCACCCAGAGACAGATGGACAGACTGAACGACTGAACCAAACCTTACTTCAAACGCTACGTTGTTTATTGGCTGATTATTCTAGTGAATGGTTGGAAGCTCTCCCTGTAGCAGAGTTTGTTTATAATAATACTGAGCATTCAGCTCTACTTTGCTCACCATTCTATTTCTTGCAGGGGTATCATCCAAGAGCTATACCCATTTTGTTAGAATATTCCCTGTTGCCTACAGTAACGGATAGACTAACGAGGTTAGGTGACATACAAGACAAAGCCAGGAAACATTTATTAAAGTACAAGGAAAGCATGAAAAGACAAGCAGACAAACACAGGTCTGAGGCCCCAATGTATAAAATTGGTGACAAGGTATGGCTCTCCACAAAGAACCTAAACATAGAGGGATCCCGAAAGCTGCAACCACGTTTCATTGGACCCTTTAGTATAACTGCCATAGTAAACCCGGTAACAGTAAAATTAGATTTACCAAAAGAATATCCAGTACATACTACATTCCATGTGTCCTTGCTTAAGCCGTACAACTCAAAACTCCGACCTGAACCACCACCTCCACCCATACCAATTAAGGGAAATCTGGAATATGAAGTGAAAAGCATAAAAGACTCAAAAAGAATTAGTGGACGTCTGTTTTATTTAGTAGAATGGAAAGGATATGATGAATCTGAGAATTAATGGGAACAAGCATCATATGTACATGCCCCACAGCTGATTAGACGGTTTTATTTAAAAAATCCAGGAAAACCCCGTCCTGTAGGAGGGCCTTTGAGGGGGGCAACTGTTAGGGTTTGTACACAGCAAAGAGCATGTCCCCTCTCACTGCACTAGTGGGTTCTGTAATAGCTCCCTTTTAAACTTACTATTGAAAGCCTTTCTTGTTATCTCACCTTCCCCCCCCCCCAGGCTTCTGTGTATGTTGTTTAATGTGCTGTTTTGTTTACACATTGGGCCTTGCTTTTACCAAGGCTTCTTTAAAATACTCCTCCCTAGGCCATGTGTTAATCCAACTCATTTGCATAATAACTGAAACTCTGCACACCTTTCAAGAACATGTGCAGCATGTGAGGACCACACCCAGCTCTTCAAACCACACCCAGCTCTGCACACCTTCCAAGAACATGTGCAGCATGTGAGGACCACACCCAGCCCTTCAAACCACACCCAGCCCTGTCTATAAAAGGCATCCCCCGAGCCTTACCCAGTGCTTGTGCTCGTCTACCTCCCGCTTACCTGAGAACAGATCCCTCGGCGCTGGCACTCCTGCTCTTTACAGACTTTCATTGACTTCAATGGGCGCAGCTTCTGGCTCTTCCTTCTTCCGGTTTCCGGTTCCTCCTTGCTTCAGCCTCTCTCCTATGAGTAACCTGCAAAAGAGAAAGAAGACAAGGTTAGACTGATCAGTATCTCTTGCCAGCAACACGTAAGTGCAAAACCTTTTATTACGTGAAAGAACTTTGACAACAATTTCTGGATTCCTGTATAGACAATTTGAAACTAAATACCTTCCACGAACATTGTGATTCAAACTCTTTGTTACAAGAATATTTTGCAGAACTTTGTGAAGCAAACATTGTTTTTTCTCATGGAACTTTTAAGAATCGAACAGTGGAAACCATTAACAGCAAGGCAAACATTAAATCAAGGACTTGCACAAATTACATGCTGTATTTTGATATAAAAGTACAGTATTTGTTTTATAAAAGATTCTGGAAATATGGGAAAAATGAGTCTGCTATTGGGAATTTAGGCTTTAGTTATATTAGGATGAATGTTTGATATTGGTAATTCTGATAACGGTATTTGTTTAATGTTTTAGAAGCTTTACAGTAATAGAAAACACATCCCAGAGCAGTAACACATTCCAAACCTGGAAACTAGAGACCAGGATCCAAGAGGTACTTTTAGAAGAGAATTTCTAATAAATAAAGGGATAGTCAGGAACCCATTTAGGAATAGGTTGCACTTATCTGTTCTTTGTTTATGTTTCATTAGGCACCAGTTTCTACAGAAGTCAGAAAGGGCCGCAGATTTGTGCAGCACTTCAACAGTGGAAACGCAAGAACGGTGTTGTCTCTCTTTTTTATTTTATCCACTTCCCCCCTTCCCTTGAGCTTCTGTTCTTAGTGCACTGTTTTAAAAACTAGTGTGCTGGAACAAGCAGTTTCAGGGTGGGGTCGGATTGTCTTCAACCTCCATCAGAACTGAACAAGAACTCAGGTGAGCTGGGCTTTGACAAGTTTACTCATCTGGGAGGATAACATTTGTATGGTGGTGAGAAGTAGAGGGGTGGCCAGAATGCAAAGCCCAATAGGCCCTGTGTCTCTAACTCCAACTACAAAAACAATGTTCACTTGCCCAAATCCATCTATTAATGAACTCTCAATTGAAGTTTACTCACCTGAGAGGGAACCATTTGTAGAGAGGGACCTGACTGCAACACCTAGGAGACACTGATTCAGTAACTCCAAACACCAGACCAGTGGCCACTTGTCCAAACACCCTTGCCTGCTAACTCTCAATTGTTTACTCATCTGGGAGTGACGTAGAGACAGATCATGCTCAACTCTGAGATGTGTCTGGCCACCTAGCTCCCTCTTGACCTGCTAACCCAAGATGAAACTATTGAGGACAGGATGGGCACCTTACTCAGTGTGCAAACTAATTATTACAACGACCTCAAGATGCATAACCAGAATGGTATTCACAGCAGACACATTCACAATGCACTAACCACATGATGACTCCAGTCATATATAAAACAAACTCCTGGGTCTGCCTGCATTACAATCAACTAGGTCTCAAATGGCCAAAGACATATCTTGCATAGCCACTGTTTTGCCTGTACTGGTTGCAAGATGGCATTCTCAGACAATCCTCCTAAGTGCCAATGATCTGCACATTTTAGCAGCTGCTTGACTTAGATGGAATTGACATGCTTCACAAATGTCAGGTCAATACAATCAGCATCATGGGTACTTACCACAATAGGATTAACTGCAAATTAACTTTAATGTAACAATAAATTGTTGGAGGCAGATCGCAATACAACCAGTAACATTGTATCTTTCATATCAACAGGTCGAGCTGCCACTTAGCACACAGAGGCAACAAAAGAGACTGCCACTGCCCTTCTGGGTGAAGCCCCTGGGCATCTGGTGTGAAGGATGGTTCTGGCCCATCCGAGCAACCTGGTCAGACACCAACAATGAGTCTCACTGTGGCTGTATCAACACCTCCCAGCTTGGATGCCTCAACATCACAGGCAACCATTCGCCCCCGAAGCTGTGTACCGAGGACAGTGTTCACCATCTTGTGTCCCCCCAGTCCTGGATCCTGAGTTGCAGTGCAACACTTTGAACAATGAGGATCCCGGAACCAGTCCGAGAGGGCACCCTGTAGTAAAGGGTAAGGGCTGTGGGGATAGGCACATAGGAGGGATGCTGTGGGCCATCAGGGTGAGGACACTGGGGCTGCTGCTGGCCAGGACACCATCGGCTACGTCTTCAGGGTCTGTCAGGAGTCCCAAGGCATGATGGACCACGTCTTGACTGAACTCCGGGAAATCAAGCAGCTACAGAGGGACATGCATAGGGACATGCAAGAACAGATGGAGGCCCACAATACCAACATGGCCTCCCTAACAGGGGTGATGAGGAGCATTCACACAGTCCTGTGCAGGGCTTTTCCAAACCCTTCCTTTGGCTCATCAACACCAGGCACATCTACATCGGTGCCAGCCACTGGAAGAGAGGCCCTGCCTGTTGAGAAAAATATATTCCCATGTCTGTACCTATAGATATGATCATTTAGTTCCAATTCTCTCCTCTACTATCTGAATCCCACTTGCTCCTATCATTCACTGATTGACTTAGCTCATCCACATTCACTGCCCCAAGACTTCCCTACTGATCTCTCTGACACCTTTGCGGCTGTGCAAACAAACCTCTCCAAACCACGTTGTTAGGTTTAGCTCAGTCTCACACTTTAAGTTCAGCCAGTCAGCAACCCAGCCCCCTTTTCTTTAGGGACCACTTCTTGTCTGTTCACTTCTTCATGCTCACACTGCATTATGTATATTTTTACTCTATGGACTTTAAGTTTTGTATATGCAGCATTTCTTTTGTATATGCGTGCCCATGTTTGGACTATGTCCCCTTTGGGGTTTTGCTGTGACAGCACTTATTAACATATATAACTGCCTGACTTATATGCTTTAGGGCAGAAGATGCCAGCTTGTAAGATGTAACACTGGGATGTGTGTTTGCCTTGGCCTGCCAATAAACCTTGGTACCTCAGGAAACATTTCATCTGTTCCGGAGCCTTGTCTGGTGTTTGTGTTTTCTTTGCGTCACTCTGGTAGTTTCCCTAACACTGACAGTGGAATAACGCACACCAGACACCCCTGCCTCTGTATCAGCAGATCCCCCACCACACAAATGGGGATATCCAGTGAAGAATACAGGAGGTGTGGATGGCAAGACATCCACCACTGCCAGCAAGTAGCCTCTTCCTAAAGTAACTCCTTTGTGTGCCACACATTCACTCTGTGGGCTGATCCTGAACAACCTGCTAGTTCCAATGGGAGGAGCACTCTGGACTTTGGACTCACAATGGTGTGGTATCTGCATCAGCACTGTAATAAATTCACCTATCACAAACTCATTGTCTGCTTGCTTAACCCCCAGGGTGCCTGGGGCGAGCTGGTCTCGTCCAGGCACACAGTTCCCGTGTGCCCTGGACGAGATCAGCTCGTCAGCGCTCCCCCATGGGCCTCCCACCCACACTCCCAGTTGAGGATGGAAGGGTATTGCCGACCCCCCCCCATCTGATGACGTCAGCGAGCTCACAGCGCACCGACGTCATCAGAAGCTGCCAAGGACGCGCTGGAAGCCATTTGCTTCCAGCGCGAGTGAAGTGAGGACGTCTATTTGGTAAGTCCTTCTCCTAGGGGGGTTTTGAGGGGAGAAAACACACACAGGGGGAAAGGAAAGAGTTTTTTCCTTTCCCCGTGTGCCTGTTTTCAGTGGATTCCTGCTCCTCACCCGCCATCGTGGACCAGGAATCCTCAGTAGGCACCAGGGATTTTGTTTTCATTATATTTTGGGGAGCAACCCCTTGGGCATGGGTCGCTCCCCTGGGGGGCTATTACAAATCCTATGTCGCCCCCCCCCCAGGGGCAGATCGGCAGTATACAAGGGTATATGCTGACTGTATGGATATGTAGGTGTAAATGTAATGGTGGTGCCATAGCATTGTGTACTGTTCAGTATGGAAGTATTTCATCTTCAGTAATCCAATGTGAGCATGTATGGTGTTAGACTTGTCCCCTGATATGGATTATGGATTCATCTAATGAGAGCAAGTCTGAATTTTGTTTGTGCATACATGGAGTGTGTTCAATTGTGCTCACTTCCTTTGCATTTGACTGTGGATAGGTCAATTTAACTGCGTGTACCTTGCAGCTACTTCATGTAGATGTAAGTCCCATGCAGTTGGAGTTGTATGTGCTTTGTTGACTTGCACTTCCACATTGTGAAGATTGGCATGTCATTTGAGTCTAGTATTGATTGTCCCTGAGATACACGTAGGGCCAGTTCCTCTGCAAATGTTCTTTAAGGGTCAAGTGCAAAGTGATATGTGTCCTAGTGCAGCTTCCTTCCCTGAGTGCTCCTGCTGCCCCCGTCCCTATGGTGCAGGTATTGTGTGCATAGTGAGTTTCGTATATTTATCTCTCTGTCTATTGTGCATCCATTTGTTCTTCCATTGTGTTACAATGTGAGTAAAGTGCCTGTCCATTGCAGGTTTGTTTAATGTGAGTGGTGTTTGTGTTCCATGCTACATAAATACATATTTGTGTTGAATGTGATGACAGCCCATGGCATGTGTGCAATGTGAGTGTGTGAGTTGTATTTGTAGATGTGGTGTTGCTGTGTTGTTGGTGTTGTGTGACACAATGTTATGTAAATTTCACTGTCCCTGTACCTGAGATGAGCAGACGTGTGTTTTTGTGTAGTGTTGTGGTGCAGTGTGAGTGACCTGCCCAAAGGGATGTTTCCTTCTTTGTGTCCGATTCCGACCCGGGACACAATGACACGGGTATTTGGTGCTTGTAGCGGGAACCCCATATGATGTAGCGGTGATCTGTTGTTGAGCATAATGACACAGGTATGTGTGTGTACTTATGGTTGGCTGTATCCAGGGCAGCATGGATTTTGTGCTCCTTCGATGATCAGAAGCAGCGGCAGGACAAGTGTGATGAGCTCCATGGTGTCACCGGGCGTGTTATGATGCCCGCAGGTAAGTGTCTCCCTTTATACGCCCTGTTTCCGCCTGCTGAAACGTGGTGGTTGGACCGCCACTGTCATATTAGCGGTGGGCAACCTCATAATGTGTCCTTCTCAGCTGGCCTGTTTTGTGGATCCTTGTAATCCCGACAGTCTGTGCTGCCTGGAGCTGCCAGCAAGACTGCATCAGTCTTTGCTCCATAGGCCCACATTACTCGTAATACTGAGGTCCGACCGCCAATCCAACGGCGATCCAACCGCCAACGCCACTGTGGGGTTCCACAGACCACCAAACTTGTAAGTAGACAAGTATTTTTTGACTGCTGTTATATGTCTTATTGAGGTCTGTGTTTCTACTCTACACTATCTCCCTGAGTAAACCTTGGACTGCTCAACCTTGCTACCCTTAGGGTCCTCTGCTAAATGGGTGTGCGCCATTTTGGGCTCAACAGTAAGGTAAAGCATCAGTGGTAAGCCCTGATTGCTCTAGGATTCCAGAAATAGATCTCACAGGATGTATCCATCTTTCACCCTTATTTCATTTTTAGCTGCTAAGATGTTTATTATTATGACGATCATTCTTGTTTTACTGGTTTATTGAAGAATAACAGGCAATACATTCTAATACACCAAGTCAGGAGTAGGGCTCTTCTATCTTATTGGCATCTGTAAATATTCTCTGGCAAGGGTTGACTCTAACTTTGAATTTGCTTAACACACAGTAGGAGGGGTGAGGTGACACTTGTCAGTTTTCCTCTCCTCCAAAAAGATCCCAATCCACTTTCAAGGCTCAGAATATCTACAGGGTGTGACCCCCCACATTCTATGGGAATATGACATAAGTTTAGCTGGTAATTCCAGCCTACAGGATGCTCCCTTTGTGATATAAACATTTCCATCAGTGCTCTGATTTTAATATTTTTGTCCGTGCTTTTCCCATAGCTAATGAGCAATAGTTGTGTAAAGTTACGCTTTTGATACTAAATTTGCATTGGCATAATTTGCCATTCATATAACCTTTTGAGGAGCACAGATGCAAGCAAGTAAACCTATGAGTGCTAATTTACAAATCTTTCTATGATTTGGGTCTATAAAGTTTAGATATATTTTGGGTGGTCATTTAATAGAGGATCAGAAATGCTTGGGAGCACAAAATAACTATCTAACAATGTCTGGCAATGTAGGACTTACTGGTGTGGGAGGCAGACACACCCATTATTTGGCTGAGAGAATTGCATGGTGGATGGGGGCCTTGACTGAACTCCACCCAGAGAGAGTGCTAAACCCCACGACAGCTGCGCTCACTGAGGTAATGCAACTCTTGTACCTGATGGATGTCTGACGTGCTCGTGATCCTGCGCAGAGGGTGTTCATTTAGCACTCACAACACACACAACAGGCTGGGCAGGATACTGGTTGACAGGTCCCAAGGGTCGAAGATATAGAGGTGACATACCTGGCAGATTCCTATCTGATCATTCCTCGGTCTGCTGCACTCTCAAATAGGGGGGCTCCACATGGAGGGAGACGACATGGAGGATGCCAGCTGACATACTTGCTGACCATGTTGGAAAAGAGGCACTCCCTTTGACCCTGACAGACTATCCTGCATTAACTGGGGCACCACAGCGCACAGAGCCACGGAATGGAGGGGCACTTAAGGCTGTTTTGTGGGGTTACTACATGGGTTTGACCTGTGAGGTATGGCGACAGAAAGATCTGGGGAGAAGACGTTGACTGGGCTGCCCTGCAGGCAAGGGACCAGACTGACCCAGATGTACATTAGAAGGGGAGAATTGGAGGTGCATAGGCGGATAGCAGACCTTTGGGACCACCTAGACAAATACTCCTTAAAACAGTATAGGCAGCAGCCACACAGGCAGGGAGACAAGTTGGGCAGGATCGTCCACATGGAGCATGCACCATCACTGATGACACACCTGGTGTCCCCCAATAGCATTAGAATTACTACCAGGGTGGAATTCAGGCCACGTTCTGGGATCACGTGGAGCAGATGTATACAGCAGACCATGGGAAAACACCAGACTGGTACAGGCTGTTCCTGAAAGGATTTAGGCTCCCCCTAGTCAGGGAGGTGGTGGCTGAGAAACTAGATTCACTATGATTAATTCAGACGTGAAGGCCCTATGCAAGTTGCTGCCCAACCACCTGAACCCTCATATTACTGGCTTGATTCATGAGGGCCAGTGCTGGTTTATTCCAGGCCACAACACTAGGATGAATCTCAGGCAATTATCTCATGTCATGCATGAGGTCTAGCATTGTGGAGCTGAAATGGCTTTGGTCACCAGTGACCTGGAAAAGGCCTTTGAAACCGATTACTGGGGTTACCTGCTTGAGGTCCAGCGGGTAATGGGGTTCAGTCCCCAATTTCAGGACTGGCTCTGACTAAGTTACATGAAGCCTAATTCCAGGGTGCATGCAATAAGTCACTGAGAGAATTGTGTTCTGAACCGAGGGACACACTAAGGCTGCCCCTATACCTGCTTCTCTTTGGACTTGTCATGAAATTCTTGGCAGTCTGGGCTAGACAGGAGTTGTGGGCTTGGGGTATAAAATTAGGTGATGGGAAGCACATTTTATTGCTGTATGTGGATGACACACTGTATTATCTTACCTCTCCCCAGGAATCCCTACCAATACTGTTGCACTTACTAGATGACTTTGAGACCTTGTCGGGCTCCAGATAAATTGTGGCAAGTCCCTGCTGGTTCCCTTTGTGTCACTGGTCATAACCCCAGTGAAGAAGTTGCCTGACATTGGTCTGCACTGAGAGTTGGCAGAATTTAGATACCTGGGGATCATGGTTGCACACAAGCAGGTGTAACAGTTGCACCTAAACATGGGCAGAGTAATGGATGCATTGAGAGCCTCGGTCACTTTTTGGAACACACTCCTCCTGTCATTGCTGGGCAGGCTGGCCATCTCCAAAATAGTGCTCCAGCCATGAAGTTTATACACCCTTCAGAACTCTCTCTGTCCCCTGCTGGCCGGAATGTTCAGTCAGTTAGACTCAATTTGCTTTGGGCAGGCAGGTGCAGCAGGGTGGCTTTGGGCACACTGACCAGACAATATAGGGACGGCAGCCTGAAAGTGCCACGGCTAGACTTGCATCACTACACTGCACATATGAAGCATGTAGTGCGCTGGCTGGAGTCCAGGGACATTTGGGAGATGCGCGTGCTGGCTGGGATGATTGGCCCTAAGCAATTATCGGTTATATTGATGGAGGGTGTTGGGGTCCCAACTAGCGTGCCATTTGTGTTCTGCACAATGACTATGATTTTATATATAACTGCCAAATGTAATTTGGAGAGCTGTCTTATGCTCCACCTACTGTGCACTGTTAACATGACTCTCACTACTGCACTGTTATGTTACACGAAACTGATAATTAAAGGTTTTAAAGAAAAACTGATAATTAAAGGTTTTTAAGAAAAAATATTTTGTGGTTTATCTATGGTCAACCTCACATCTTGTTTACTAGTACCTTCAAGTTGGTAAGTCAAAAACATTGCATGCTCAGCCTGCCCCCCAGGTAGACTATGCAGAAGGGAGTGGCTTCTCATAATTCTTTCATGTAACATAAAAATGTTACAGATCAAGGATGAAAATGTTTCTAATTGCTTCCTGCATAGATAAAGGAAATCCAGTCTGATCTAGAAATCATTCTGTATTTCAAATGAGACGACTGGTGCAAATGAAATAACAGTACAGTGCTAGAGCCAACACATCTTGCCTTTCAGCCATATTTTTGCCAATGCTGTATAACAGCAGTAAAATACATAATGCATCATGACTCAATTCCAACATAGTGCATAAGCGGCATGATTCAACTGGTGGCCACGTCATTCAGTAGACGAGTTACCATGCATGCATGTGCCTTTTGAATTACATAGACACCATTTTATTTATTTAGCTATTTCATGATCCAAAATGATGGATCACTTGGTACAGTAAATAAAAAAAAAAAAATTGCACTAAAGCACATTTCTGCCAGCAGAGCAACATGGCTGCAAATGAGAGCTGCCAGGTCCTCCAAGAAAAGTACATTCTTTTAAAAATAAACAAGCAAATGATCATACCATGAGTGATGGATCAGCTATGTAGGAGCAAATGAGAGGAAGAAATAGGTTATGATACAAGAGCCAAAATAAAGACAGACTGGAATTTTACTGCCTGCCATTTCAGCTAGCTCAGCTCTATTTTTTCTTCCACCTTACCCTAGAAAAGCTTAGGTGGGCCTGCATAGAAGACAAAATGTTGGACAATTTAGGGGGTGTCTTTAAAAAACAAACAACTAATCAATGTCCACCCAGTTTGAGAGCTACATCCTGTGCATTGAGAAAGTCTCATAATCCACTGAAGATTGATGAGGGGTTACATAATTGTGCACCGATGTGAGGTAGAGAAAAAGTTTGGATTGGTAGTTGAGAACCAGTGTGGATGGACTTTATTAAAATGGAAGTGAATAAGGTAGATCATGTATTGACAGAAGGAAGAGTAATGTCTTGCACAGAGGCATAGATTATTCATGCACTTTCATTACAGCACCCTAGAGGTACTGCCAACTGTTGCATTGCCTAATGGTAATGCTATGTCCCCAACCAATTAAACTTCTAAAGTCTCACCTAATGTCTTACTTACATACATGGAGAACATACAAGGGGGTTGTGTCTAGGTTATAAAGGATCTGAATTGATTTTGTTTTTTCTTCTCAAATGAAGATCCAGCTCAAAGACTATTGGTCTGACTGCCCAAGATTTGATTATAGAGACGAGGACTGGTTGGGAAGTTTGCTGGACCATAAGAAACACTTATGGGAGGCCAGTTTTAAGCTAGGATACTAATAAACCTTACACAGGTGATACTGACCCCTTGTAGACTGATGCAGGCAGAGATATCCATCAATTCAGCCTGATGGAGATGTTCCCAACCAGAAGGTGACATAGTCCATATAGTGTGGAAGTGTAAAAAGCTGATGTCCTATTGGGATGCTATCTGGACAGAAATGAAAGTTTTTACTAGGATCACAGGGGTCTTGGTTGATTCTACAGCACCACTCCATGATTTATCACTGTGTTCAGGCCTTACAATATAGTTGATGGTTTGCCACAGCTCTGGCAGTTGCCAAAATTGTGTGTTCTTCGTTTCTGGAAATCTGAGGCAATTCTAGTTGTTGAGACATGAATCAGATAGATGATGGCATCATATTATATATAGACTAGAATTCCCTTGTTTGACAAGATCTGGGGTCTCTTTCTTGAAATTCATGCTCAGGGAGCCCAAAGAATTTTACCATTTGCTTGGCCCTTGCTCGCTTTAGCACCACATTTGTGGCAACATTTTTGCCGCAAATGTGACACTAATGGGCCACTACCATAGCCCCATACTACAAGGTTACGCAAACTAGGTTTGCGCGACGTTGTAAACCCTTTGTGCCACATCATGCATAATATATGCATGAAGTAAGCAAAGGGGGCGTTCCCTCATTAGAGGATCATTAAAAATGGCACAAAGAAATCTACAAGATTTCATTGCGCAATTTCTAGCGTCATTTTTAATGCCTGCTTAAAGCAGCTGTTAAAATGAGGCTCCCATTTAACACTATACTGGATTAGCATCATTTATTTTTATGCTAATCCAGTATAGCGTTACAAATGGGTCAAAAACATGACGCTATTGCCCCAAACATGCGCCAAGGTGTGCCTTATTGCAAATACAGCACTACCATGGTGGCATTAGGGGAGGCAAGGGGCCACAAGAAAAGTGGCGCATCACTAGCCCCAGGTGTCGTATTATAAAACACTCCCTGTTTGTGCCACATCACATCTTTAAATAGGTGTGCCATGCGCAACCAGGGAAAGTGTGCTGTAATACAGTGAATGCGTTGCCCCAGAGCAGCTGCAAACTTGTACTGCCATCGGGGCAGCATACGCAAGTAAAATGCAGAGCGGCTGCTACAAAGCCGCTCCGTGTTTCACTGGGCAGCCCCCAATCCACATGAACTTTTAAGAGGAGAGAGAGATGCCCTTGTAGGCTGGTGCAATGAGTGACTGCACCCACCTGCAAGGGGATGTCTGGGGGATCCATGGGACTGCCTTATCCCCTCCAGAGGGCTGCCTTTGCGAGGTGCCATGGAAGTGCTCCACCTTTGTGAGGCACACTTTCAGTGCCCCCTCTAAAGGCCTGTTTGTCACTTCCCCATGTTCATAATACAACACAAGCACAGAGGTAAAGAGTTTCCCTAATTTGCGTGGGGCTACGCCTCCATGCAAATGAGGGAACGCACTCTTCCGATAGTGCCAGTGCTATATGTGTGCCAGCTCTATCTGTATCACAGAAGGGGTAACATAAGCGTCTGCGGTCCCTTTTGTAATACTAGTGCCAGTGCTATATGTGTGCCAGCTCTATCTGTATCACAGAAGGGGTAACACAAGCGTCTGCGGTCCCTTTTGTAATACTAAAGTGTCCCGGGGACTACAAAGCGGGGGCTCAACAGGCATGTGACTTTCTGTAATACGGCCCCAGATCCCCTTGAGACAAGTAACTCCAGAGCAGTTTTAGCATTCTTGAGCCCCATCAGTGAGGTGCAGCTTGAGTCCCTAGACCAGACAGGACCCAGGCATGGAGACATCCATTGCATTTAAGGCACCACACTTATTTAAAGAAAAAAAAAGGTTATGGATGGAATTCTTCAATTAGTCTCAGGCTACACAGTGCTGTGTCGCATAAATGGGCATTGTTAAATAAAATCTACTTGCTATCCCTTAGGAAAATGTTTAACGCTTGTGGAAGTGTACCCTAAGAAGCAAGCTAGGGCACCTTTATTTGGTTACAATTTCACAAACGTGTTTATCATTTTCTTAGTGTAGCAATCGCTTTGATTTGAGTAGATGTAATTTCCAATGAGACACGAGTGAACATAAAGTTATAATTGTTAAAATGTTACACTAAAAATACATTTTGCACTGCCAAAATGGAGGTTATGTGTAGTTTACTGTACTCACATTTATCTGTTGGAGAAAATACACGTTTTGGATGGATGTTTACGCTAAGTAATCAGAATGGCAAGCGATCATAAGTTTGTTTTTCCTAAAACCTTAATCCACAATAATTGTGATTAATAATTATTTGATTACTAATTCTTTTGCCTCCTCGGTCATCCAACGTATCAAGAAAACGATGATGTAATCGCAGCCTGGAAGG
Organism: Pleurodeles waltl; assembly: GCF_031143425.1. Taxonomy (NCBI): domain Eukaryota; kingdom Metazoa; phylum Chordata; class Amphibia; order Caudata; family Salamandridae; genus Pleurodeles; species Pleurodeles waltl. The sequence continues at coordinate 519,186,470 of NC_090436.1, forward strand.
CTTGAAAAATATAATTAAAATGCCCGCTTTTCAGTTTCAAACTGCTCATTCCTCTTTATGCCCCTGGTTTCTTCCTCGCAAAAGGACCTTCGAATACATTATTTTTAATTAAGATGTCTTTTTGCATTTGCCAGATAGTGTTAAGGCTCTAAAGCCATGAAAAGGCATAACACTTACCATGCAGTGATGGTGTGCTGCCAAGGCTCACACGTTCACCTTAAATATTTACTCGACAGCTGACTTGAATTCAAATAAACTTCCAGTTGTTGGGAAAAATAGATCTGCCCCATACTTCAACCCTGCCATAATTTGTGAACAATTTACATGAATAGATTGATATAATTTACATTTCGAGACTGACCAAGCGTCAAGAAACAGCAGGTATGAGTCACCCTCTATTGAACGTGTGCGGTAACATTCAGCACAGAAGATATTATCCCAGGAGGGCTTCTCTCGTTTGATGTAGCTTTTTGATCTTCAAGAGTGTGTGAAAGGAAATCCTTTATAAAACAGAGTGGTTCAGTAAGGAACACTGAGGTTGCTTGATTTATACACACACTAGTTTAAATCCCACATAACTTCTCATTGGTTAAGATTTATGAGTAAAAATACCCAAAAGAGAAATACCAGATTCATGACCAGTAAGATGTGCAAAGGAGGGAGTGGAATAAAAAAGCAAAATACTAATTCTTAGGAAAATTGATTGCAATTTTTATAGGCTTGAGACATTTTCATTTCGATTTCGTTATGGTATGTAAATGCATGTAGCAGCATAATTCTATGGGCTTTGGGAGAAGCCAGGGTAACCAAGAGCATTTGCTCAGACTGCTTGGAAACTTGGACCCTTGCGTTGTCATTGCATCACACAAGGTGGAGCAACGCAGCGCAAGGGCTTCAGTGAGATTTACTAAGCCATGCAAAGTCACGTTGCGTGGCATAGTAAATCTGCCCTTGAAAGGCATTCCATGGGTGGGACTTGGGTCTGTTCATGCATTCACATGTTAGAGATTTTATTTGAAATGCATGCATTTAAATATTAACCTGCACAAGTGAATTAGAGGCCTAAACAAACACAACATAATGAATGCATATTTTCTTTTCTAAAAGCCTGCATGACGGACATGCACTTGGCAAAAGATGCAAAGGTTGACAAATTCTTCACTGTGCACTAAGCTGCAGTTGCTTCTTTTGTCCTTTACAAGACAGATTTGCATAATTTGCATGCCCCACACCTCCTATGCTAACAAAGAAAATAATATTCTTCTTTCCTGTTTAAGGACTTGACTTGCATTGTAATATCTACTTTGCTTGAATACTATTAAAAACGTATTCCTTTATGAATAGGCTATTAGTGTGAAGATGTGTGAGAATAAAAATGACAAAATGTGTGCAAAAAATTACATAAATGTTCTGTCATTCAGAAACTATGTGGATGAGTACTTTAGTACTTGTTTCAATTTGTTAAAAGTGTGGTAGGATGTATCTTGTGTTTAAAATGCTCTTTGTTAGAACTTACTATCTTGATGGAAACTGTCTTGGTATCATGGAATCCTTGCTTTCCAATTGGTCAGAAGAGTAATTTTATCTGTGAAACTGTTACTACTTTTGTATAATTGTGTTCTGTATTGTATGTGTTACAGGGAAAGATTAGAGGGCTAGTAGCTGGCTGGTTGACATACTCTCATGCTCACTCTATTCAGCTTCGACTTTGCAATTTTTTGCAGTTGAGCAGCCCTAGTGGCTAGACAGACGCTCAGACACTTGTTCCTTTTTGCTATTATATATTTCATTTTTGATAATATTTTGACTTAGATTATTCTGTTATTGAGCTTTCTAGGACTGTCACTGAAAGAACTCTTCGTAAGTTATTCAACTAAATTCTTTTATTTGGAAATTAGACTAGGGATCAGATTTATGGGACTTACTTCATGCTATGTTCTGTAGTTGTACTTTACTTGACGATAAAGAGGAAAATAAACTAATGAAAACCTGTAAACTATAACTTACACTCTCATTATTTATTCCAGAAATTAAAAGCAATTGAGAGATGAAATTATTTATGTGTTTACATTTGCAACCTCGATTTCTCACTTATTGGCAAGGTCCATTGCCATATGGCCCAAGAAATGTGAAGATTGTTAGTAAATAAATTATAGATAACTCTGCATCATACTCATGGATTTTAGCGCATGCCCAGATTTACTAAGACTAGTGAAGGAATACGTCAAAATGCTACACATTCCCATGTGAGGCGTAACGAGGAGAAATATGTCCATACCAGGTTGTTTTTCTTCTTTAAACATGTGCTGCGCTCTGCAGAATGCAGCAAATGTTGACAGAGGAAAACCTGTGAAAGGATTGTTTGTGTACATGAAGGTGTCCCTTCCTGAACAAAAACAATACTGTCTGTAATGCAGGCACCCTTGCAACATGATGCAAAGGTGCCTGCATTGGTATTAGGCTGCATCCAGTGTGCCTGTGCAGAGAGAAAGAAGGAATACACCATATCTCAGTAGATATGGTGCATTCTTTCTCTCTCCCTGTCATGCCACCAAGCGCAGCAAGTTGTCTTGCTGCATTGCATTATGTGTCTTGTTAGTAAATCTTCCCCTTAATCCCATCACCACACCATGGATGCCTTGAGTTTGGTTGAAAGAGTGTTGGGAAATTATAAGATATATTGTCTCAAGTGTGTTCAGAGGGTGCTACGTTTCCCTGTATATTATTATTACATGTTATGGCTTCAATACAAGAGTGCAAGATTTCAGTAATAGGCAAACCTACGGCAGTGTGAGGACATCATCCAAAAGTCTAACATTTTTGACTCTGAGAGTGTACTGAGGCCTGCTAAACAGACCTCAGTGCCAGTGTTCTAACCCTTTGTAGAGTGTAAGTTGAATTGGTTATTCCCAATTGGTAAGTACTGACTTACTTTTAAGTCCCTAGTACATGGTACCGAGGGTACCAAGGGCTTGAAAGGAAGAGTGTCCACTCAGGTCTGCATCACTGATTCTGTCACCCTGTGTGTGACAAAGTGCAAAATGGCTCCAGAAGAGCAGTGGTCACACTGCTAATTTGACTTTGCCATTTAAACTAATGGCAAAGCCACCACTTCTCTCAATCATATCTGTAAGTATCCCTAAGGAATGCCTATGGAGTCACAAAGAAGGAGCTATATATTGTTAAGTAGGACATGTATGTTTATAAATATGTCTTAGCAGCAACACCTCTAAATTGTAATTTTCCTGTGGAATGGCTAGTGGTCCCATTGGGTAAAACAGGGTTACCGGCGGTCCCTTAGCCCGGCTAACTTCTGAATAGGGCTACCTAGCTGTGTACTGTAAAGTATCAAATTAATTGTGGCTTTAAACCCGACATAATGCACAAGTCAAATTTCATGTCACTATTAAAGAAATGCAACTTCTAGAAAGTTGCCACTTTGTGCCCCAGTTTGTCCAGAGGCCTCACATGATAACTGGCCACCTGACAGTTTTCTGCGTTCCTGGGGAATATTATGAACAACTGCCAGGCTTAGGAACTATAGAAGCTTGCTAGAGGCCAAGATGTTACTCCCCTTTACAGGAAGCCACTAAGGTTGTTAGCTCAAAAGGTGAACTTGAAAGGTAAAGAAAGCTGCCTTTGGTGGGCAAATGGTGAGCACACTCCTAAGGGTCTGCCCTTTGTTCAGGCAGACAGGCTGGTAACAGGCACAGAGAGGGGAGACAAGTGCCCAAACTGGTTTTCCTGTGGGCACATAACTCGGTGGTAACCACACCCCCTGGGTGGGCTTCTAAGTGCCTAACAGCCGAGAAAGGGTGCGGGCATCTTGGGAGTTGGTCGAATAGTGAACTCTGGGACTGTTATATGCCACACATTGCCGGAAGGTTTACACCAAGAGGGAGGAGACCTGGCAGCCCATTGGCTAGTGGCCGCCTCATCCCTGAGGGCAATTTCTACATATATATATGGCACACCTGGCACCCTGAACCTCAGATCACATCAGGACTGGAACAAGGTCCAAAGAAGGACTGCCCTGCTGACCCCCGGACTGCATAAAGAGAGGCTACAGTGTCTCCTGGACTGCACCTACTGCACCTTTGGCTACAAATGGGAGGACTGCCTGTGGCTCCTAGCGTGGGGAAAAGTCATGCCCCAGACAAAAGCAGTGGCTCCAAGGGTCAGTTGGCAAACCTCCTGAAACCAGCTCAAGGAACAAAAGAGCTGAAGTAAACGGGCTAGTCAGTAGCCACTTCAGAAGACCTCTGCTGATTGCCCTTGACACCCAAGAGGCCAATCCTCAATGACCAAAAGTTGCACCTGAGTCAGCTGGACCCAGGAGTGTCATTCGAGTCCAGATTGGTCGCCCAAGAGGGGCACGAGCTTCCATCAAAGGATACTGCTGGGACCACTATATATGGAGACTGGTAGCCCAGCCGCAGCTGGCCTTCTACTGGCTACAATAGGACTTTCAGTGACTCCAACCTCTGTGGCCAAAGTTGCCCCACCTTACCTGTGGATGAAGGATTAACCGCAAAGGCACCCCCTCGACAGCACTGCACCTGGAGCATGCTTGAATAGCTTCACCTCCAACGTACTCAGCATCGGGACCACTCCATTAATATCTGAGGTGGTTGTGCTGCAAAGTTTGGAACTGGACTGTAAAATGCTCTGATGGCCAGGTAACTGTTGAATACTAACCCATTGTCCCACCAGACCATTTCCCTTTCAGATTTGGTTGCCCAATCGGCCGGGGTAGTCAAACTAACTTTTACAAACTTTTCAAAAGTTTTCACATTTTACAGTTGCCAGTGCTTGTTTATAGTTGAATTAAAAATTAAGAAATCTGTATCTTGGGGAAACCTCTGGTGGATTTTCCTCATCTTGGACTATAAAGATTCCTAAAAATATAATCTATTTTTATACATTTGCACTGTCTTTCTTTCATGTTGTGTGGCTTTTGTTATTTTGTGTGTGGTACTATTAAATGTTTTACACTAAATTCCTTTGTGCAAGCCCTGGTGCTCAAAGCCATAGCTACCCAGGGTTGAGCTTAAGGTTGAACAAATGAGCCTGACTGGAGCCAAGACAGATTTTGCTACAGTATTTCACAGTAAGGCTGCACAGCCATACCATATCATACACCTAAATCGTCAAACATATGATGAGGTGTTACAACCAAACCATAGCTTTATTTTAACCTTTGTGTTTTTGCACTGATTTTCTTTTTTTATCATGTACCACATCCAAGAGTTCCCTGCATCGAACCATCTAGTGGTAGAAAATGCCTGACGTGTATGTCCTTCTACTAAGCGTGGTAGGGTTGGGCACAGGACCTGGCCTTTGGCCTGGTTGTGAAGCCAACCCTCCGCGGAAGGCCAGTGTTAGCCACAGGGCCTCATGCCAAATGTCCATGGGCAGAAAACCCTATTATGCACAGCCTTTTTGCTGGCCAATCCCTATGTGTTGCCATTGACTAAGGGCTTAATTTTATCCCTGGTGGCTGGAATGTCAAACCGTAAATGTGGCGCCTTATCCCCCTACTTTCTTCTCACCCTAGGTCCCTCTCCTCTGCTCTGGCCCATCTTGTCACCTCTATTTTCCATGCAATTAAACTGGGTACCTTTTTGTGTTTCCAAGCCATCAACACCCTGGGCTTAGCCAACACTGAGGCCATGTCTGCAAATCTATTACCAATTTTCTTGGGGCATGGTCTAGTAAACAATCCTAACAAGCATGCCTCTATTGTGTTCTCAAGACATCTGTTCAGTACGTGGTTAATTTTCTGTATGACGCCATCCCAGAATTCTTGCAGCTGTGCGCATCTCCATGTCATATGGCCAAATCGTACGTCGGGCAGGAGGCAGCGTGGGCAGCCTATCTCCTGCCCTCCGTATATGAGCCTAGGTCTGTGTGGGGTGAGATAAGTCCTGTGAGTATAGTTATACTGTATATACTTTAGTCGTGGGTTTCAGGAGACTGAGGGCGCATACACCAGAATCTTGCCCCAGTCCGTGTCAATAAGGGGCTTGTTTAATTCCGTCTCCCACCTGGTCCAGAGAGTGTCCAGTGGTCTATGCACCATTCCCAGCAATTCTCTATGTAGCCAGGAGACCAACTGAGATCCCTCCCCAATAGACAACCTTGATTGTCACCTTGGCGGTCAGGTTACTGGCACGCCAGGGACGGTGGTAGTACCATCACCAGGCCGGTGGTAATGACTGCCAAATAATGACCATGGCGGTGATCCTTCCCATAGGCAGCCAATGTACCACACCAACCGCCAGCGCGCTATGACCACTGAACACTGCAGTAGCCACCCACAGGCAGGCGGAAGACAAGGATCCGCCCACCATATTATGACATAGCACACCGCCAGGATTTCCGGGGCGGTAGCAACAACACTAAAAGCCTGGCAGAAACACATCATTTAGAAAGAGACACTCACCTCCAGGGACACAGAGGAGTCCGCGACCGCCATGGAACCAGAACTGCAGGTCTTCCTGATGCTGTACCACTCCATGGCCGTTCTGGAGCACCACACCGACGAAGACAACAGCAATGAGTCAAGCCGCCTAGCACACAAAGGAGGGAGAGAGGGAGGGGAGAGTAACACACACACGCACAACACACACCATACACACATACCACACACCCAGAACCAGCTGCAGAGTAAATTAACTGTGACAGTACCAAGGAGCAAAGAAAACCAGGACACATACCTCTGTTCCAACCACTGTAATCATGTTGGATGAAAAATCAAAATCCAAAAATCCAAAAACAACACAACTGCATATGTACATGCAGGCCCAAAGGCCTGTTCAAAGTCTCTAATGCTCAGACCAAGCCCCAACTTGACTCCTGACAACATCAGGACTCCGCTGTTCAGGGGCATCATGTTGGAAATGGGCAGGCACCTCAGGGGGTGGGGGGGCTGTGGGAGTGGGGGGTTCTTATCATTGGGATGAGGGTCCTAGCCCACTGGTTCCAGAGGGGGGTCCTTGCCCACTGGTTCTGGAGGGGGCTCCTTGCCCACTGGTTCTGGAGGGAAACCCTTGCCCACTGGTTCTGGAGGGGAACCCTTGCCCACTGGTCATTGAGGGGGCTCCTTTCCACTGATTCTGGAGGAGGACCCTTGCCCACTGGTTACTGAGGGGGCTCCTTGCCCACTGGTTCTGGAGGGGGGTCCTTGGCCCCTGGTGATGGAAGGGGCTCATTTCTCTCTGGTGATGGAGGGGGCTCCTGCCCCACTGGTTCTGTAGCGGGGTCCTTGGCCTCTGGTGATGGAGGGGGCTCCTTGCCCTCTGGTGATGGAGGTGGCTCCTTGCCCACTGGTTCTGGGGGAGTGGTCCTTGCCCTCTGGTGATGGAGGGGGCTCCTTGCCCACTGGTTCTGGAGGGTGCTCCTTGGCATCAATTTTGTAAGGGGCCTCCTTGGACTTAGTTTTGTGAGGGGACCCCTTGGGCTTAGTTCAGGGAGGGGTCTCCTTGGCCTTAGTTTTGTGATGAGCCTCCTTGGGCTTAGTTTTGTGAGGGGCCTCCTTGGGCTTAGTCTCGAAAGGGGCCTCCTTGGGCTTAGTCTTGGGAGGGGCCTCCTTAGTGTTAGCTTTGGGAGGGGCCTCCTTGGCCTTGGTCCTGGAAGGGGTCTAATCCCCTTTGTCTTAGGAGGGGTCTCGTTGGCCTTTGTTTTAGGAGGGGTCTCCTTGGCCCTAGGTTTAGGAGGTGGCTCCATGGTCTTGGTTGTCTGTTTGGGAAAGGCCAGCACTTTAGCCCTCCGTTTTGGGGGCTGAGAAGTGTCCTTGGGGCAGGGGGCCAGCGTCACACTCATGTGCCCCTTAGTGGCAGCCAGAGACTTTGGGGGTGGTACAGTGTCAGACCGGGTGGTGGAGGTACTGGGTTGGGGGGGTGGGGCCTTCCTCTTACGGGCAGGATGGGGGAGGGGGAGGAAAGAGGTCAAGGCAGGAAAGGAAAAGCTTCGTAGGACCAAGGGGGCAGGATGTGGATGAAGGGATGCATGTGGAGGTAGAGGGAGGGGTTGTAGGAGGAAGAGATGTGCTGGACTTGGGTGCAGGTGCATGGACAGTGTGCGTGTGTGAGGTGGGTGGCTGTTGGGGGTCTGAGTGTGAGAGTTTGTGTTTTTGGAGGGGGCAGACAGGGTGTGGGAGGACAAACAGGATGTGTAAATGGATGTTGTGGTGGTGTCTGCAAGTTAGGTGGGTTTGCTGCATGATGTGGTGATGGTGGTGGTGGTGACTGTGCATGTGGTGTGTGGGGTGCATGTCTGTGTGTCTGCTGTTGTGATAACTGTGGGCAAGGCTGTGTAGGTGGCAGGTTCAGGGACTTGATACAGTGTATGCAGGTGTGAGTGCGGATGTGACTGTGAGGGAGGAGGAGGGGGAGACAGTAGAAGAGGTGGATAATGTTGTGTGTGCAAATGTGTGTTGGGTTGGGGGTGAGGAGACTGGGACGGGGAAGTGGTAGTTGGAAAGGAGAAGGACAAAACAGGGACACTGGCTGCCGTCAGTGAAGAGGCCAGAGCCTGAAACAATCTCTGTAGGGCCGCAAAGCCACAGTGAATGCCCTACAGCAAGGAATTGCATTACTTCGTCTGGTATGCCAGCCCCTGGTTGGCATTCACTATGGTTGACTGTCCTACAGAGATGGATCTCAGGAGGTCAATAGCCTCCTCACTGAGGGAAGCAGGGCTGACTGGGGCAGGACCTGAGTTGCCTGGGGCGAAGGAGATTCCCACCCTCCTGGGTGAGCGGGCACAGACAACTCGGTGGGGGGCTACTGGGAGTGCAGTGCTGGTACAAGGGGTGGTGGTAGAACCAGTAGCTGGGTTGGTCGCAGAGGATTCCACCACCACAAGGGAGCTTCCATCAAAGGAGGAATCAGAGTCTGTTGTATCAGCTCCTGTCCCCTCTGTGGTGCTCCAATCGCCCTCCATCCCACTGGTCCCCTCGGCATCAATGGATTCTACCTTCTGGGTCCCATGGGCTGCAGCTCCCTCAGTTGCCGGTGCCCCGGCTCCCTCGCCAGATAATGCTAATGCACACATGGACAGGATGACAAAAGGAGAGAGAGGGGGTAGAAAGAAAGGGAGCACAGGGTCAATCACAGCACCAACAGCACAGATGGCAAACACATCACTGTCACACACTGACACTAAGAATGGGCAGTATGGACCACACTGGCATACCATTGGCTACGTACCACAGCAGGTAGGAGCCAAACACTGCCAGCTACACACCAACTGGGATCAACTAAGCCCTGTCTGACATGGAAAGCCAGCTACCTAGCTATCAAAAACATGCATTTCACCCTATTAACCTAGGCTGGACCACTCAGCAATGTCTAAACTGGCATATTGGGGCATCCACTGACTAGTACCCTGCACCCAAATCCGATGCTAGGCAACCAAGATGGTTGTCAAACACACTGTACTCACCCCCTTGTGGCTGCGGTGATGCCTTCAAGCACCCATCCAGCTCTGGGTAGGCCACTGTCAGTATGCAGGCCAGCAATGGGCCCCCTTCTCTCAATGTGAGGCTATCCCCAGCTTGGCCTCCACAGTCTTCCAGGCCCAGAGTTTCAGGTCCTCCCACGTGCTATAGACCCCCAGTGTCCGCGCGTCCTTGGCGATGGCACACCACAACCCCTTCTTCTAATGGGCGCTGACCTGCAGAGGAAACACAAACAGTGGGACACCATGAACCAGACAATCCAGCCTGTCACACATATGGCCTACAAACTGAATTAGCCCATCATCAGTCACACACATGACCTGTACACCTGCATTTACACTGCCACCAGCCATACCTCCCAAATGACACACTGCCTACACACACACACACACACACCATGCAACCATGTGCATGCAACGTACCCATGGTGTACTCACCTGTTGGCCTGGAGGCCCATTCAACTGCCCATACAGGGGAGGACCCCATCCACGAGCCTCTCCAACTCCTCTGACGTGAAGGCTGGGGCCCTTTCGCCTGTTGCAGGTGCCATGGTAGGTTCCAGACACAGGTCACAGCAGCACACGAAGTGGAGATGTCGTCCTTCGGAAAGTCAGGAATCAAGTGAGGTGGTACAAAATAAAATGGCGGTCACGTCTGCGGCGGTGAACACCAATGTTAGCCAATGAGGAATTGCACGGCTGTGCAGACCACCTCCCGCCATGAAGCGAACGCCGGCAGAGTGAGGTCACTTCCACCTGTCCCTGCAGTCAGGACAGGCGGTTGCCATTTTCTAATGCTAGTACACATATGCAGATTAATAAGTGCATCATTGTAGTCGAATGTACTCATCTAGACAATTCCAGTGTCCAACATACAAGCATACTCTGTGTACACTGCTGTAGTGTGTTTGTGGTACCTGTTGTCACTCCCTTCTTACTTTTGGGTCCCTTAGGTACCAACCACTGTGGAGGAATAAGAGGAGGAGGCAAGCACCCGTGTACAGACCCCTTGTGGACTTCGCTACACTGGAGGACAGGCACATCATATTCACCTATTGTCTGCACAGGGCTACAATCACAGAGCTGTGTGCACAATTGGAGCCTGATCTGCTACCTGTTATCTGTTGCACAACAGTAATACCCCCTCTTGTGCAGGTACTCTCAGTGCTCCATTTCCTGGCAACTGGCTTTTTCCAGGTGACAGTGGGCTTGGCTACAGGAATATCACAGCCAATGTTCTCTATTGTGTTTGCAAGAGTTTTGGCAGCCTTGTTCAAACATGTGCAGCTACATCGCATTCTCCAGGTAGATGATTTACCCACTGTGTAGGCTGAATTCCATGCAATGGGATATATACCACATGTTATTGGGGCCATTAAAGGGACCCATATTGCCTTAGTTCCCCCAGGGGCAATGAACATGTGTACAGGAATCGGAAGAGTTTCCACTCACTCAATGTCCAGATGGTGTGCCTTACTGACCAGTACATCTCCAACGTCACTGCCAAGTATCCTGGGTTGGTGCATGATGCCTTTGTCCTGAGGAATAGCAGTGTCCCACAGCTGATGGCACAACTGCCATCTGGGTGATTTCATGGTAGACACTAAGAACATGAGGGCGATCCGTCAGAGCCCAGGTCAGCCCACATCTTTAATTCACTAGCTGGCCATAGGCAAAGGTAGAGCCCTGTGCCCTCAAGCAATGTCATCCGATGTCTGGGGTGTCACGTGAGGGATTCCCTCCATTACGCTAACTACAGAGTCTTCATCAGAGGAGTCTTCCATGTCCATGGGTTCCCATCCCGACCCCGGTTCTCCGTCCGTGTTTCTCACCTCCGCCAGTGAGGCCGCTGCCTGAAGTGCCACCTTCTTCCCTTGGTGGGCCTGTTGCTGTGTGAGATTTGTCACCTGCTTATTGTCCTCAGGATTCTGTGTGTGCCTTCTCTTGCCATGGCACCAGGGTGGCCTGTGTTCAATCTGCTTGGCTCCCTATGTGCCTGCGCGGTACGTCTCGAGCCAGGCCCATGCTTCATTTGGTTTCTGGGTGGTGTCTTCCAACATGATCTTCAGCCTAGAGGGGATCACCAAGGAGTACCTGAGTCCCTCCTCGCATAGATCCCATTTCACCTCATGAAGGTGACTCGCTTGGACTGAACTGCCATTGTGAAGTCTGGAAATAGGTTGGCCCAGCTGCCCCCAACCTCAAGCGGGCACGCTTCACGGGCTCTTTGCAGAAGCAGATTTGTAGTCCCTATAATGTAGGAGTTTTGCTACTATTGATTGAGTTGGCCTCCCCGGTTCTGGCTGACGAGCTGGGACTCGATGCACTTTTTCCAGCACAAAGAATGGTGTGAAGGGTCTCTGGCCCATGAGCGAGCATAACCAGGACTCCAGGTAAATCACTGCGTCAGGCCTCTCCACTCCCTACATTATTGCGCTGGGTACGGCCTTCTGCATCTTCAGCGTGATGCTTGAGTTTTTGGAGCCATTCAGTGAGGTGGGCATCCTGGGACCTAAGCGCTTGGTGTGCAAGCTGCAGTTCCTTCAGGACCACTGTGTCTCTTTCACCCTGTCAGACAGTTTGTGAGGGTCCGTATGTAGGTGGCTCAGTTCAGCAGACACCGTTCCGATATTTTGTCTCAGAGTCAATTTGGTATCCTCAGTCGCTCCGAGGATTCTGTTCAGGGTGTCTTGCATAGTGGTAGGTGCCAGGTAGGTGCCAGGTTCTCCTCAGCTTCTCTGTCTATCTGCGGGCGATCAGGATCCCCATGTGACCTGGATCTGGGTTTCCCATATTTGGCATAGATCAGTTAACAGTTGGAACCCGGAGCTATTGAACCCACTTCTAGAATCCGAGTGAGTGGAGCAACACCCCCATCAGCCATCAGTCCTGTGTGACTACGGTGCAGCAAAAGAGTCCTCGAGTTAAGCCTGACAGAAGGGGCCAGCCTTGTGAGCACACCAGGCTCCAATCACATGCAGCCCCAGTGCCCCCACGTCTCTTCATATGGGGCCCATTAGATCTCCAGGAGTGCTCCACTTCTTCGTCTGCTCTGAGAGCAACATGCGGATCGGCTATTCAGGGGGTGTTGTTGGTCTGGTGTTCTGCAAATAGGGCTCAGGCGCAGGGGAGCAGGTGCAGGGGAGGTCCATGGTGCACCACTCCCCCCAAAGTAGCACTGGCCGCTGGGTCTTCTGGCATGGATCTCTCTCTATTCTCAATGACTGTCCCCGTACACCGGATCAGGGGGATGTTAGGCCGCATGCGGCACTGGAGCCCAGCCCAAGTGCTTCCACAATATCACTCTCCTTCCATGCTGGGAGGAGGGTGCAATCAATCAGCTGTTCCCCGGTACAGACCATCTCACAAGGGCCACCCCCATGACAGCCAGGTTCCCACTGGCAGCCTCCACCAAGACAGGGTTCTTTGTGTCGGCTCAGGAGGGCCCTGTCAATCATCTCGCGCTCTGTCCTGTGCTCCTCATCTCCTCGTTTCAGGCTATTCTGTCGGTCCCCATGGCAGAACCCCAGTCATCCCTCACAGACTGGGGGGGTAGTCGACGCCCAGCAGCCTCCAGCCCTGATATCCGGAGCAACAGGTAGGGCCAGGCATCAGCCCACCTCCTGTTCGCTTCCAGGCTGGGCCACACTTCCTCACACAGTGTGTGCCATCATCAGCCGATCATCCAGGAGGGCCAGGGCCTCCTCTCCCAGCCAGTCCGTGTCCAGATAGACCTCAAATCCCTCACTCACACCTCAGGTGCCACCCCGCACCTCAGCAGCGTCTAGCTCTGACAACCGGAGCAGCGGGCGGGGCTAGGCCTCACCTCTTCGGCCCATCAGGATAGTCTTCGGCCGGATCAGAGAGCCAAATGCATCTGGCACCTTCAGGCTCCTCCGCTGAGAAATCTATGCCCAGACGGCACCCAACCTCACTTTTGTGTAATAGGGGTCCCCCTTCGTCGGGTGTAAAACAGGAAATTTGGCGGCCCGATCTGGAGCCCTGAAATTAGGCGGCCACCATCTTGGCTAGGCAGACTCCGCCAACCCCCCTCTGTGGTTGTGTATTTTTGTGGTGTTTTCACTGTGTTAATGTATGAGTTATTGCACAAATACTTTACACATTGCCTTCTAAGTTAAGCCTGCCTGCTCTGTGTCAAGCTACCAGAGGGTGAGCACAGGATAATTTGTTTTGTGTTGTGACTTACCCTGACTAGGACTCACAAAGCCCTTTCCTTGGGATCTGCACGTCGCTGAACAAAGGGCCCACCTCCCGGCAACACCAACTCAGAATGCTGAGTTTTGGAGGAGCCAGGTCAGGGGAAGGGAAATTAGGAAGGGGGACTGCAGGGAAGGCGTTCTGAAAAACAAGAAGGTTAAAATAATTCAAACATAACCATGCTAGAATAATAATTGTCACACTCTAGGACGAAGCCTCTTAGTATCAGCAAAGACTAGACCTTTTATGTGAGAAGAGACTCCAAAGTCTTAATTCTGAATGGCGCGGATAAACTTAGGCAAAGATGATATCACACTGCCTAAAAGGCGATTGACAGAAGACTTGGAATGCACCAACAATGACTCACTCGATATCACCAGAGAATGTCTCTTGTGGCTCCCAACAAAGAGAGCTTCCAGGCACAAGATTCTGTAAACGTAGGCACATGTCTCACTCATGTGTATAGCATTTTTGTTCATGTCATTAAATCAAAAGATTATCAACACGCGCTGTCTCTTTCCCATAATGTTGAGCGTTCTCACTCACGTGCAACAATATCTAAAATGGTAACAGAAATTATCACTGTCACAATGTTCAATGATTTGTAGCATTAACCTTTTACCTTCAAATATGCCACAATGTCTGAACTCTCAACTGTATCCACTGCCTTGTCGAAGTTCCCGATTGAAGACAAAGCGTGGATACAATTGTATCCCTTTATAAGTACTGTTTTAATACACAAAGAAAAAAAACATAATTGACCTAATTGGTATGAGTACGACCTACTCGTTAACTTTTGTATCTGAAGGAACACAGAGTGTTCAGAACAAGGCCGCTTCAGCTCCTCCTCGGTCAAAGTCCTCAAAATAGTGAGCACGCTTGTCAGGGTGTGGCTAGTATTTATGGGCCTGCCACACCCCAAGATGGCCTCCGCCTATGAGATGCTGGAACTTGTAGTTTCCTCATGAAACTTTGTGTGAGAAACTAGGGCTGATTGCAGAGGCCCCCTAACTTTTTGCCCCCATTTTCCACTTCATGCTGGTGTTTTCCTGACTCTGATGGTGCCCTGGGTACTGCTAACCAGTCCCAGGGCCTGTGTTCTGTGTAAAATGGATATGCAAATTAGGCTAATTATAATTGGCTAAGTTAACCTACCTATAAGTCCCTAGTATATGGTAGGGCATGTAGGTTTAGGGACCACAGCATAGGTGGTGCACACCTAGGTGTATTGCTGAGGTGCCCAGTGTCATTTTAAAAGCAAGCCTGCCTTGCTGGCTGCTTTTAAATTAAAGTTATATGCAAATTCGACTTTGGAATTAAAGGTACTTCCAAAGTCTTAAACTACCTTATTTTTACATATAAGTCACCCCTAAGGTGTGCCCTATGTGCCCCTAGGGCTGGGTGCCATGTAACTATAAGCAGGGACTTTATCAAAATAGATTTATAAGCCCTGGTGAGGTAAAAACAGCCAAATTCGTTTTTCCCTCATTGAAGTAAATGGCCTTCATAGGCTAGAATGGGCAGACTTTATTTTAAATTTTAAAGTCTCCTTAAATGTTACATACCAAGAATGTGGTATCAAATTGATTGTTGTAATAAATCCCACAACTTCCAGTTGTTGGATTTAATATAACTAGTCCAGGTAAAAAGTTTAGACTTTACCTAAAAAGTTGCCAATTTCAGCTCTGCATTGTTTTTGCTGCTGTGCTCTGATTGGCCAGCCTGCAGCAGCTTCTGCCAGGCTACTTTAATGAGGTGTGAAGTGGCCTGGCTTCACACAAAGGAATGTGCTTGGGGGAGAGAATCTCCCCTCAGCAGATGGTGAGGCAGGAAGGGGGAGGGCTGCCAAACTGGTCTTCAAAGGCAGAGAAGGACATCTGGAGCACCCAGCAACACCCCCACATCCTGCAACCCCAGACAGCTAGGTGCCCCCTTGATTAGATTAGGAGAGGGGAGGAGAGGGGTGTGTTTATGATTTTTAGCCACACCAGTGGGTGGGCTCAGCCAGATCTCTCCTCCAAAAATCAGATTCATCCATTTTGGATTTTTAGAGACTGTTGCCTTCTGGGATGGATTTTTGCCACACTTCCCAGGAAGTGGTCATCACAGGGGGACGACCCTGTCCCTGATTGGAGAGCCAGGGCCCCCCTGCTTTTCACCCAGGAGCAAGGATAAAACTGGCAGACCTGCACCCACACCTCAGATCCCCACCAAATTTCAAGAAGAAGGAACTACAAGGAGAAGAAGGACTGCCCTGCTGGACCCCTGGCCTGCACCTGGACCCTGCACTCAGAAAGACTGCACCAGCTGCACACTTGGGCTTCACCACAAGAAGGACTTTGCCTGGCTTCCACTGGTTCAAGGAGGGACTCCCTGTTTGCTACAGGTGAAAAATTGCTATCCAGAGTCCCCTGCACCAACTCCTGAAAAAGTGACCAGCTGACCACTGTCCAGTGGCCAAAAAGGAGTTTGCGCCAGGTGTATTCTGGGAGTTGAAGTCCGCACTTCCCAAGGACCATCACAGAACTTCTGGACCCTTGGGGTGAGCTGTGGACCCCAAAAGAACCTTAAAAGAACATCTGGGTGAAGCCCCAGAAGTTTGGAAAAGATTGGAGAATTTTTGAAAAAAAGCTCCATAAAGTGACCGACCCGACGTGGAAATTCTAGCCGGCTTGCCTCAACCGCGACCCGGCCTGACTTCGTGGTTCGTCCCGGTAAAGAAAAACATCCAAAAAAGAGACTAAGTCCGAACGTAAAAAGTTGACCGGGACCTTCCAGCCATCGTATCCGAGAAGGGCTCCACGGACGTCGGATCAAGATCCAGGTTTACCCCGGTCGAAGGATTTTCATCTCGAAAAAACGACTAAGTCCGAAGGTAAAAATCACCACCGAGGAAACCGACTTCGCGTATCCGGACAAGGGCTCCAGGAGGTCGGATCCAACTGGCAGGTTCGTCCCGGGGAAGAAAAACATCAAAAAAGAGACTAAGTCAGAAGGTAACTTTTTAACCAAGGCCTCCCGCGACTTGTAGCCGAGCAGGGCTCCATCGCCGTCGGCCTGAAAGTTTGACTTTGCCCCGGTCCTGGTGCAACCAGATGACCCGATTGGCGCTTTTTGTTTCTAAGCGCTAGAAAATAATAATACTTTAAAAAATCATATCTCCGGTTCCCCTGAAACGATTTTAATCGTTTTTGTGTCATTTTAAAGATAAAAATATAAGCTATTTTTATAAATTGGTTTTGGATTTTTAAACTGTTTCCTGTGTTTTATTTAATTACTGTTTTGTGATATTTGAATGCTTTACACTTTGTCTCCTAAGTTAAGCCTTGACGCTCGATGCCAAGCTACCAAGGGTAGAGCTGGGATTAATTTACTGAGACCTAACTGTACTTATGTGGAGGTTTGTGGCTTGTTGCTAGGTGTAGGTACCTACCTGCCCTACCAATAACCCATTTTCCAACACTTTGTTTCTACAGAGTGTATGAAAATGATAATTACAGCGTGTCCACCAACGTCCTAACCCCGCAGCAACATGAGCCCTGCCACAAGGGCGATGTCGAGAACGTGCCTTAGAGCATGAGGGGACAATTAAAGGAGGCACCAAAAAGGCACTGCAGACATGCAAAGCAGTGGTGGAAACAACGGTAGGGGCATGCCCTAGACCGCGCAATCCCCTGCACCTGACACTAGGATTGTGGTCCCTATTTGGACAGGGTGCATACTTCTGCCAACTAGAGACCCAATTCTTAACAGCAAGTTTGTAAGTTAAGCAGCTTGGGTTAACCCAATGATTTATAACCAAGGTCCCAGTGTGCTATAACAGGAAGCTCTTTTACATTGTGTTTCTTAAGCTCCCTCAGAGAGTAAAGCCAATTTTAAAAGTTACGAAGGGCCTAAAACTTTGCACCAGGGAATTATCTTAGATGGGAAGGTTGATGTTGGCAATTATAGCGATGCGGTCACACAAGCATATTCCAGGGAGGCCACCTAGACAATCCAAAAGACAGGGATTGTATGGGGAGTGGGGAATCTTATAACAGCAATGCCTTAATATATTGGAATTTGGCTGGAGCTAGGCAAAAGTTACTAGACCCAGAATGGTTAGCTTATGTAGAAGGCTGTGACATGTGTTTGTTTCAAGAGAAGTGGGCCACTGAGAAGATATATGTGAATAGTTTTACCTCCTACAGTGTCAAGGCTAAGCCACCTGAGAAATCTGGGATGGCTAGTGGGGGCTTATTATTACTGTTGGAATGATCTCCAGGGAACACGTAGAGTTCTACAAATAGAATCCCCTGATATGATGGATATCACTATATTGTTCCATACATGCGTATGTATTGCCCTCATAAATATATATGTGAGGCATGTCCAGTTTGACAGGGATAGTGTCACTGTATACCTCTCGAAGGAGACTTTGCAAGCCTTACATCCTAGCATGAAATTAGTAGTAGCTGGGGATTTCAATAGTTCGTTCAAACCACCTCCATTTATAAAGGAGATTATAGAATTACAGGATGAATTATGGAAAATCCCTACTTTTACAGGGAAATCATGTTGCAATGTTTCTGTTAATGCCCTCAAAATTGTGCCGCTGATGGTCGGTAAGGCTTTGAAGGCTTGCAATGGTCACACTCCCTCTGATCTTGTGACAGTCCCTACGTTTAAACATCATAGCATCATTGATTATATACTGCTAGATGTTAGACTATGGGCTCACCCAGGGGATTTGAAAGTAGACACCTACTTTGATAGCGATCATAACTCCCTGATTCTGACCCTTTTGGGGACAGCATTGGTGATGCGGAAAAACATATGTGTTACCGTAGTTGTAGAATCTATTTTAAGTAACAATCACCATTATGTCTCATGGCCGACATCAGTGTCTAACCAAAAGCAATATTACGAAATTACGGTCTCTTTTTCCTTCACCTATTAAAGTAAGTTGGCCATCCACTTTCAAATATTCAGATTCTTAATATTCACAATCAGCTATTTAATGATTTACAAAAAATATTTTATAAAGAAGGGCGCAAAAAGTCTGGGAAGGGTGGCACTACTAAATGGTTTGATGTTGGCTGTAAAGCAGCCAAGATTTAATCTGAGGAATGTAGTTAGACAGCGCAACAGAGAAGGAATACTGCTAGCTAGATGGAATTACTGCCTTGCCCTCAACAGGGCTAGAAAACAGTGGGATTAATTTATTTGGCATGAGATGCATGTCGCTGCCAAAACAAAGGATAACCGGTCATTTTGGCATTTAGCCATGCAAACTGCATCTGAAAATAAGAACTCATATAACTATCATATCCATCCTGATAGCTGGGCTTCTCATTTTACCAAGTTAGATGCCCCTGAAGACTCTGCATCCCCTGGGGATGTAACTGAGGTGATTGCTAAAGACACACCACCTGACATTGGAGAAGGTCATTGTTGCAGATGTAGTCATCTTTAGCTTAGGTCATACATCTAAAGTAATTGAAGCGTTAAGGTACGCTAAAGTACCTGGTCCTGACAAAATTCCAGATGATTTTTAGAATGTTGACACACATGATGCAATCGGCCCACCACAGCACACAAAACAAGTCTATTGTGAACTTCTGACCTGCTACTCAAACACTGTGCAAGTTGTCTTGACACAGATCTCATACACCCTAAATCTGTGACCTACAATACCTGCAACAATCCATGTCCACTTTGTATGTCAGAACATCATCAGATACCTGCTAATGTCACAACTCTGAAATACCCACACAAAGATGTCATGGTGAAGGTACCTGAACAATGAAAAAGCAAGGAGTATAGGCTTGAAAACATACCTATTACACAAATCACATAGCAATTATCTGGAAATAAAATTATATTAATCAGCCTTTTGCTTAATATTGCAGAGTATCAACTCTACACATTCTCACAACTACAGTTCACTGTACAGTCACACCATTCCATCACATGACATACTTACACTCATGAAAGGTAGCTTTTGATGAGATCTTCCCGCAAGATAGCTGCTTCTTCTTCACCACTGTCATCCTTACTTGGCATTCCAGGAGTGTCACCCAGTAGCACTGCAGTCTCCCCCTCCTCTGGGATGTACGGGATATTCCTCATGCTACAGTGATCTGACACACTTTACCAGGTGAGTAGAGTCCTGTCCAGACACCTAAATCTGGCCTTCAGGAGCCCAACAGTCTGCTCCCCTACCTGCTGTGTTCTTCCATGCGCCTCACTGAGGCAGACTTACCCTGGCGTAGTTGGATTCCTCAGTGGCGTCAACAACCAAGGACAGTTCGGATATGCAGAGTCTCCTGTTAAGGAATGGGCATTTGTGCAAAAGTGGGGTCATTCACTTACTGATTGTAGCACTTGACATTGCACACACACAATCAGGGAAGATGTGACTTACCAACCAGCCAGGCCCTCTCTGGGTACAGTTGTGACATCAAGTGGGGTATGATGCTGTTCTGCCTAATGAAGGAATCATGGGTTGATCCCGGATAACGGGTTCAGACGTGAAATGTAGAGATCCACCAAACAGACAACTTGCACGTTGTTGGAATGGAAGTCTTTTCTTTTATGATAAACATATTAATTGGCCTGTGGTGGCACCAAGCCAACATATGTGCCATCAATGGTCCCCACCACATGTGGGAGGCGTGCAAACCATAAAAGTCATCCTTCACATGGGCTTAATACTCACGTCGGGGAAACCAGATATAGCTGTCAAGGTGCTTCAACATTGCTGAGAGGACATCCTTCAACACCAGACTGAATATAGGTTGGGACATACCAGAAGATAGGGCCACTGTATATTAGAAGAACTATGTAGTTAGGAAGTGCAATACTGACATGACTTGTACAATGGGTGGTATGTTGGTTTGATAACTAATAGCTGGCATCAGACCTGGCTCCAACTGACAGCATAAGTCCACTATTGTTTGCCTATCCAGTATGAAGTACTTGATAATGTGCCCTTACTCCATGGTCTGAAGGTTTGGCAATGGACGGTAAACCGGAGGTTGTCACATCCTCCCCCTCTCAGGGTACCACTGTATGACAAGACATGATTTCTAACATTAGTCAGTGTGTCCACAGCAACATATATGATTCATGTCAATGATATCATGTGACAAGGCATTTCGAACTGCATAGACATGACACACAGTATACATCACAGATGTCAAATACACAAGGGTCACATGTGATCCCCCTCCTAGTTTTCAACACGTGTCCACAACAAGGATTTAGACGAAAATCAAAGATGTGCAACACAATTGCTGCTCGAAATGTGACTGTATTTGCCAAAATGACTGTCACCAGTCCACCAGTGGTGGACTGGACCCCGCTGTTAAATGCCATCTGTGCCCTGCAACATAACACAATGGTGGTTGAGTAGTAGGACCTACATGACAAGACAAGATAAGGATGTTTGCGAGGTAAAAAACATGTTTAGTAGGTGTTGCACAGTTTATATAGCATTTCAGGCCACCAAAATGGCAGATACCTGACCTACTCCACTGGACAGTAGGATCCACCTGCAACTGCTGGCGGAAGTCGTCATGACGGTAGGTAGTTGTAACCGCAGCGGAATCAACCATAGGCTAACATTGTTGCCAGTGGTGGTTGCAGCCCAATGACTGTGTCTGCCAGCTATGACGACTGCGTACATGTTGGACATCACGTCCATGTTTTGCAGATTCACTCAATTGAATCCTGACACGGCTGTCAGCAACACCTCCATGCCCTGAGCTGCTGTGTGCTGCCTCTTGGAGCAATAATGCCACGTCCAGCAGGTGATAGGGTCCCTGCCTTCTCTCTAGAGGTCTAGAGTCTTTACTTCACCATCCTTTTCATCCTCACGGGCTACAATGTGCTGCTGTATGCCAGTTAGACGTCTTGTGTGCCTGTTGTTGCAAACTGGGTGTTATCAATGGGATGTAGAATGTGCATATATTGGTGACCAGAACCATATGTTAAGTTCAGTCACATTGTGTTTTGTGAGGTTTTTGGGGGCCTAGATCATCCTTGTGTTGGATGCACATAATTAGGTAAGGAGGCATTGCTGCCATCTGTGACATCCCTTTCCTCGTGATTGTTGTAAATGTTGTACAACGTGTGTGCATGACAGCATGAGCTGTGTATGTCTGCTGTAGTAATCATTTGAGAACAATGTGAGCAATCTGTATAGTGCCACACATCTTTCAAACCATATCTGGCCTTGCTGAACTGTTTTGTGGATGGCGTAGCATGACTCACTGTGCCCTTCAGGTTGCACACATACCACATGCCAAATTGATGATGGACACATAATGTACTGTCATGCATGGAAGTAATGGAAATGGAGTGTCATGTAGGTTCGGTCTGCTCAGCCTGCAGAGACCAGGGCCTGTCAAATGTATCTCCCAGTATGGGACCTAGTCCAGACTGTAGGAGAGTCACTGTGGCAATGTGACTGTGGCACTGTGACTTTGACTAGATTAGAAACGGGTACAGAGGTAAACCATTCATCTGGTGAATATGTGTATTTTGCATCATTGTCAATGTGTGCCTTAGACTCTTGACAGGTCCCTTAGTCCCACAGCTCTGTTGTCACCTTCACACAGGTCATATTTGTCCTATACAGGCTTATTTCATAAATGACAGTCTCACAGTGCAGACAGTGTGTTGATTCCTGGGAGGCCATGCTATGTGACTCGGTCACATAGCAGAAACAGTGCAATGCATGCCTTTGTATGTTGGATGCCATTTCTTTAGGATAAGCAAATATGTCCACAGGACTGTTATGTGGTACAGGTGCATACCACAGAACCCACTCCTTGAAGTGGCATGAGTCTGCATTTGTTATTCCACATGTCCACACATGGGGAAGGAAGGAACTTTCTGTACCCACCATCCCAGCCTCTTGATTGTTACTTAAGTGAAATGGTGAAGTTTGTACTATGGCAGTTGTCTGTAGGGACTGTATGCAGTGAGTCAATCGCAAAGCCTATGAATGCGTTGCTCCATTTAGGCCCAAGGAGTTTACCCTTCAGATGCCACATAGGTTATAGGTTATAGGTGTCATTACGACCGCCAGAGGTAATGTAGCGTCCGTACCGCCAACAGGCTGGCGGTACGGAGGCCCTTATTACGACCGCGGCGGTAGCGCCGCAGTCGCACCGCCGGGGCCGGTGGTTTCCCGCCGTTTTAGCCCCGGCGCTGCCCTGGGATTATGACACCCCTACCGCCAGCCTGTTTCTGGCGGTTTGCACCGCCAGGAAGAGGCTGGCGGTAAGGGGTGTCCTGGGGCCCCTGGGGGCCCCTGCACAGCCCATGCCACTGGCATGGGCAGTGCAGGGGCCCCCTAACAGGGCCCCGGCCAGCTTTTCACTGTCTGCATAGCAGACAGTGAAAAGCGCGACGGGTGCTACTGCACCCGTCGCACGGCCGCAACACCGCCGGCTCCATTAGGAGCCGGCTCCTATGTTTGCGGCCTCATCCCCGCTGGGCCGGCGGGGATGTCGTAATGGGGGCCGTGGGAGTGCAGCCGCATTGGTGGCCGCACGCCGCCCGCCAAGGTCGTAATGACCCCCATAGTGTTTTATTGTGGCGCACATCTCAGCACAGGATGCTGGAGCAAAGGCTACCTGATGTCAGTAAGCTTGCTTAGTCATTGTAGGCCAAAATCAGGGTAGTGGCTTGGTCTGCAGATGCAAAAACAAATGTCTGTAGTTGTCCTTGTACTTATGGGCTAGTGTGTTTCATACTTTGGAGTGTTAACAAAACTGAAAACTTCTAGCTTGGTTTTTCAGACATGTATGTAACCATTTGTCATGAAAATTGTGGTTGTAATCTCTTGATTTGTCTTTTGCATTCCATGCAGGTCAGTGCCCATTGGAAAAAAGGAGCTCTAGAGAGCCATCACCAAAAAGGTGAAGACCCTGGGCGTCCACAGCCAGTGGAGCGCCCACTATTAGACGAGGTGGGAGGACCTGAGACGCTGGGCCTGGAAGATCAGTGAGGTCCAGCTGGGGATATTCTCCCAGCGTGGCAATGTGCCCAGCAGATCATGACCCCCCTAATAGACCACATTCTTGCGGTGGCCTACCCAGACCAAGATGGGTATTTGAGGACAGCACAGCAGCCACAAGTGAGTGAGTACAGGGCATATTCCTGCCTATCACATTGCCAAGTGAACATGTGAGGTTCTGACAGCTCCCTTGATGATTAGGGTTGAGCCATGTGTAACACAGTAAATGAGTGATTGTGTAGACATGCCGTGTGTTGCATACTGATGTTCCTTGCATATTTGCCCAGGGACCTAGGACACAACTCTGTACAATCCACAAACAATGTTCTCTCCAGGGACAACATATGGCTGTGCACATTGATCAATCATGTACTGTCTGTTGTTGTAGTGGGTGTAATTTATCTGCAGCAGACCACTACTCCTCAGTGTTACAGGCCAAATGAAAGGTAGTGATGGATCACTGTCATCAGCCATATGTCTGGTAAATTGAGTAAATTGGCCTCTGCCACCCAGAGGCTACTTGTCTTCAGCGTATGGTGATACTGGTGCCTCACTACTATGCAATGTGAAGATGGCCATCATACATGTGGCAGTAAATACATAATTTTTGGGGGTACAGCTATACATCAATACTTTCCCTTGGTAAGTGGGAATGTCCATTGACATGATTTATGGGCCATCACTGTGGCCAACATTCCTTGTGCCTACATGTCAGCATGTGTTCCTTTCTCTTTAGAAAAGCATTTGTAAGCTGCTCTTTCATGCATGGTCTACCTGTGTTTTTTCAGGGGATAATTTCTGTATTCCCTCACATATATGTGCATGCCAACCTGTGTGTAGAATAGGACATTCTGTTAGGGTTTGTACACAGCAAAGAGCATGTCCCCTCTCACTGCACTAGTGGGTTCTGTAATAGCTCCCTTTTAAACTTACTATTGAAAGCCTTTCTTGTTATCTCACCCCCCCCCCCCCTAGGCTTCTGTGTATGTTGTTTAATGTGCTGTTTTGTTTACACATTGGGCCTTTCTTTTTACCAAGGCTTCTTTAAAACACTCCTCCCTAGGCCATGTGTTAATCCAACTCATTTGCATAATAACTGAAACTCTGCACACCTTTCAAGAACATGTGCAGCATGTGAGGACCACACCCAGCTCTTCAAACCACACCCAGCTCTGCACACCTTCCAAGAACATGTGCAGCATGTGAGGACCACACCCAGCCCTTCAAACCACACCCAGCTCTTCGAACCACACCCAGCCCTGTCTATAAAAGGCATCCCCCGAGCCTCACCCAGTGCTTGTGCTCGTCTACCTCCCGCTTACCTGAGAACAGATCCCTCGGCGCTGGCACTCCTGCTCTTTACAGACTTTCTTTGACTTCAATGGGCGCAGCTGCTGGCTCTTCCTTCTTCCGGTTTCCGGTTCCTCCTTGCCTCAGCCTCTCTCCTACGAGTAACCTGCAAAAGAGAAAGAAGACAAGGTTAGACTGATCAGTATCTCTTGCCAGCAACAAGTAAGTGCAAAACTTTTTATTATCTGAGGGAGCTTTGACAGCAATTTCTGGATTCGTGTATAGACAGTTTGAGGCGAAGTGCCTTTCACGAGCATTGTGATTCAGGCTCTTTGTTGCAGGAGTATTTTGCGGAACTTTGTGAAGCGGACATTGTTTTTTTTCATGGAACTTTTGGGAATCGAACAGTGGAAACCATTGACAGCAAGGCAAACAGTAAATCAAGGACTTGCACAAATTACATGCTGTATTTTGATGTAAAAGTACAGTATTTGTTTTATAAAAGATTCTGGAAATATGGGAAAAGTGAGTCTGCTATTGGGAATTTAGGCTTTAGTTATATTATGATGAATGTTTGATATTGGTAATTCTGATAACGGTATTTGTTTAATGTTTTAGAAGCTTTACAGTTATAGAAAACACATCCCAGAGCAGTAACACATTCCAAACCTGGAAACTAGAGACCAGGAT
This sequence comes from Pleurodeles waltl, assembly GCF_031143425.1. Lineage (NCBI taxonomy): Eukaryota > Metazoa > Chordata > Amphibia > Caudata > Salamandridae > Pleurodeles > Pleurodeles waltl. The sequence continues at coordinate 519,212,139 of NC_090436.1, forward strand.
CCAAGAGGTACTTTTAGAAGAGAATTTCTAATAAATAAAGGGATAGTCAGGAACCCATTTAGGAATAGGTTGCACTTATCTGTTCTTTGTTTATGTTTCATTAGGCACCAGTTTCTACAGAAGTCAGAAAGGGCCGCAGATTTGTACAGCACTTCAACAGTGGAAACGCAAGAACGGTGTTGTCTCTCTTTTTTATTTTATCCACTTCCCCCCTTCCCTTGAGCTTCTGTTCTTAGTGCACTGTTTTAAAAACTAGTGTGCTGGAACAAGCAGTTTCAGGGTGGGGTCGGATTGTCTTCAACCTCCATCAGAACTGAACAAGAACTCAGGTGAGCTGGGCTTTGACAGAAGCACAAGCCTTAAAAAATTTCAGTTCTGGTGGACGATGAATACCGGGGAAGAAATAGAGGGCATTGACGTCACGGATATGGCGCAGGCCCTAAATGAGGACTTGGCTCATAATGAATCAGTGTCTGGCATCTTGCAACATATGCAAGAGGAAATAGAGAGATTAAAGATGGAGAATACCTCTTTAAAACAGGATTTAAGCAGGTATAAATTTAGGGGATCTCAGTGGAACACAGCTTCTACGCCTTTGTTTAAAACCTCCTCAGAGACAGGGGCGCCATCAAAACATACAACTTTGCCTTCCCCAGTTGAGGTTACTGTTAATGTTCCTAATGTTGTGCCCTTAGCAGCACCTGAACGTTTTCATGGAGATAGTAACAAATTCCATGTTTTTATCAATCAATGTCAATTACACTTCATTTGTAAGCCACAACAGTTCCCTACTGATGATACGAAAGTGGCATTCGTCTTGTCTTATTTGGGTGGCACAGCAGCCAATTGGTCAATTCCTTTCGTGGATAGAGATGATCCCATCCTCCATAATTGGAATCAATTTAAACGTACCATGACCAGCCTTTTTGCAAAACACACTTTCATGCAGGCAAGTGATAATGAGCTTTTAAATCTTAAACAAGGTAACAAGGATTTATTGACCTATCTCACTAGTTTTAATCGTTTACTCACCGAGACACAGTGGCCAGAAGAAAAGCGTGTCTCCCTTTTTTATAAAGGTTTGAGAGACGAGTTAAAAGACGCGCTGGCTCATATCGTTGATTTGCAAAAAGACTATTCGGACTTTGTAGATTTAGTTGTGAAATTAGAACATAGACTAGGAGAAAGAAAGGGAGATAAATACAAACTGGAATCACGGTTAACTTTTATTAGACACGAGAAGAAAGACACAGATAATAAACTCCCTGAACCAGAGCCTATGCAAATAGGGACACTCAGAGGTCCACTCACATCAAAGGAAAAAGAAAGAAGGAGAAAATTTCAATTATGTTTATATTGTGGCAGGGCAGGTCACTTTGCCAGAGAATGTCCAGTAAAGCCTAAAACTCCACGAAAGGGTGCTGTTTCCTCCACCTCCTCAACTGAATCGGGAAACGATTAAGCTCGACAAGGGGAGAGGTTACTTGTTCGAGAAAACATCTTAATCAAACCTCTAATGCTGCAGCCTTCAGGGTACCGCACATACCTAGACATTTCATAATTCAGGTCGTTTTAATTGTTACTACCCAAGTGAGGCATTCTCTCCCTGTCCTACTGGACTCAGGCGCGACAGGAAATTTTGTAGATAATAAGTTAGCTGAAATCTTAGGACTTCCTATGTGCCTAAAGCCTTGTCCAGAAGCAGTATGTGCAGTGGATGGGTCAGAATTGACCTCTGGATTAATCACAAAACAAACAAGTCCACTTGTTATGGTCTGTCAGAACGGGCACACAGAGGTGATTAGCTTTGATCTGATAGATACTCCTAATTTTGGTTTGATTCTCGGGGTACCCTGGTTAACAACTCATAACCCAAAAATTGATTGGGTGAATAGAACTGTTACTTTGGATTCCTCTTTCTGTAGAACCAATTGCTATCAAGAAGCAGGTACAGAACAGAGCACAGTATTACACTGTGCTAGTGTTACACAAGATGAACCAAGTCTCCCTCCTGAATATTCTGACTTTAAAGACGTCTTTGATCCAGTAAAGGCTAGTGTGCTGCCCCCACATCGGTCTTATGACTGCCGTATAGATCTTATCCCAGGGGCCCCTTTACCTAATAACAGAGTATATGCTTTGACTGACGAAGAAACCAAATACTTAAGAACCTACCTAGATGACCTACTACAGTCTGGGTTCATCCGTCATTCCACATCTCCGGTGTCATCTCCACTCTTTTTTATCCCGAAGCCGAATAAATCCCTGCGCGCGTGTATCGATTATAGAGGACTAAATAAGGCTACAATAAAGAATAAATATCCTCTTCCTCTAATACCTGTGCTGTTGGATCAATTAAGACATTCTACTGTATACACTAAACTAGATCTGCGGGGAGCTTACCACCTGGTCCGAGTAAAAGAGGGGGATGAGTGGAAGACAGCTTTCAAGACAAAGTTTGGTTTATTTGAGTACACAGTAATGCCCTTTGGGTTATGTAATGCCCCTGCGGCCTTTCAGTTCTTTATAAATGAGGTCCTACACGAATTCCTGGACGTTTGTGTCATAGTATACATAGACGACATCCTCATTTACTCTAAGAACTCAGAAGAACATACCCAACATGTTCGTGCAGTATTATCAAAGTTAAAAGAAAATCATCTTTTTGCTAAGTTAGAAAAGTGTACTTTTAATGTCAACAAGGTGGACTTTTTAGGATACTGCCTGTCACTTCAAGGAATAACTATGGATGTAAAGAAAATCAGTGCTATTGCTGACTGGCCAGAACCATCCTCTGTAAAAGATATTCAGAAATTTCTGGGTTTCGCCAATTTTTATAGGAGGTTTATTGCACATTTTGCAGACATTGCGGCCCCAATAACTACCTTGTTGCGGAAAGGGCAACGATTTCTTTGGACTGACGAGGCGGCACACGCCTTTCAACTCCTAAAACAAAAGTTCACTTCAGCCCCAATTCTGAAACATCCTGATCCTGACTTGCCCTTTTTTGTTGAAGCGGATGCTTCACAAGTAGCTTTAGGAGGAGTTCTCTCTCAACGAGATGCAGTAGATGGCCAGTTACATCCTATAGCCTTCTATTCCAAAAAGCTATTGCCAGCTGAACAAAATTACACTGTGGCTGAAAGGGAACTACTAGCTATCAAAGTAGCCTTTTCAGAATGGAGGCACCATTTAATGGGAGCCAAGTACCCAGTTACAATCTTTTCTGACCATAAGAACCTACAGTTTTTTGGATCACTTAAAGCACTAACACCACGTCAGATGCGCTGGTTAAATTTTTTAGCACATTTGACTTTGTTATAACCTATAGACCAGGTGCACAACAAATTCAATCTGATGTGTTATCTAGATACGGACATACCTCAGACATGAAACAAGATAAAATAGGAGAACCCATTATTCCTCCCCAAAAGTTGTTGGCACCAGTACAACAGAAGGATTTCATCACAGATCTATATAATGCACACATGCAAATAGCACCTCAGGATTGGTTAAAGGATTCCCATAACACAATACAACGAGGTTTATTGTATCACGACAACATGCTGTTAGTGCCCACCTCTGAATTACAAACACAGGTGATAATTTGGCATGACGCCTCACCGTTGGCAGGTCATCCTGGTTGGGTAAAAACCCTGGAAGATGTGCAAAAACACTTTTGGTGGGACACTATAAGAAAGGACATTAAGCAATTTGTCACTACCTGTCCAATTTGTGCAAGACATAAATCTTCTCATAAGGCTCCTGACGGCTTGTTAATACCAATGCCAACACCCAAACAACCTTGGCACACTGTGAGCGTAGACTTTATTGTAGGTTTACCACCTGTAAAATCCTTCACAACAGTGTTGGTTATAGTGGATTTTTTATCTAAAATGGCACATTTTGTACCATTACAGAAATTACCCACGGCTGCAGAATTTGCCGATATTTTTATAAGGGAAATTGTGCGTTTACATGGTTTGCCAAGCAAAGTGGTGTCAGACTGAGGGAGCCAGTTCAACTCCAGATTTTGAAAAAAATTATGTGAAAAACTGAAAATAGATGTGGCCTTATCCACTGCTTTCCACCCAGAGACAGATGGACAGACTGAACGACTGAACCAAACCTTACTTCAAACGCTACGTTGTTTATTGGCTGATTATTCTAGTGAATGGTTGGAAGCTCTTCCTGTAGCAGAGTTTGTTTATAATAATACTGAGCATTCAGCTCTACTTTGCTCACCATTCTATTTCTTGCAGGGGTATCATCCAAGAGCTATACCCATTTTGTTAGAAGATTCCCTGTTGCCTACAGTAACGGATAGACTAACAAGGTTAGGTGACATACAAGACAAAGCCAGGAAACATTTATTAAAGTACAAGGAAAGCATGAAAAGACAAGCAGACAAACACAGGTCTGAGGCCCCAATGTATAAAATTGGTGACAAGGTATGGCTCTCCACAAAGAACCTAAACATAGAGGGATCTCGAAAGCTGCAACCACGTTTCATTGGACCCTTTAGTATAACTGCCATAGTAAACCCGGTAACAGTAAAATTAGATTTACCAAAAGAATATCCAGTACATACTACATTCCATGTGTTCTTGCTTAAGCCGTACAACTCAAAAACCCGACCTGAACCACCACCTCCACCCATACCAATTAAGGGAAATCTGGAATATGAAGTGAAAAGCATAAAAGACTCAAAAAGAATTAGTGGACGTCTGTTTTATTTAGTAGAATGGAAAGGATATGATGAATCTGAGAATTCATGGGAACCAGCATCATATGTACATGCCCCACAGCTGATTAGATGGTTTTATTTAAAAAATCCAGGAAAACCCCGTCCTGTAGGAGGGCCTTTGAGGGGGGCAACTGTTAGGGTTTGTACACAGCAAAGAGCATGTCCCCTCTCACTGCACTAGTGGGTTCTGTAATAGCTCCCTTTTAAACTTACTATTGAAAGCCTTTCTTGTTATCTCACCTTCCCCCCCCCTAGGCTTCTGTGTATGTTGTTTAATGTGCTGTTTTGTTTACACATTGGGCCTTTCTTTTTACCAAGGCTTCTTTAAAACACTCCTCCCTAGGCCATGTGTTAATCCAACTCATTTGCATAATAACTGAAACTCTGCACACCTTTCAAGAACATGTGCAGCATGTGAGGACCACACCCAGCTCTTCAAACCACACCCAGCTCTGCACACCTTCCAAGAACATGTGCAGCATGTGAGGACCACACCCAGCCCTTCAAACCACACCCAGCTCTTCGAACCACACCCAGCCCTGTCTATAAAAGGCATCCCCCGAGCCTCACCCAGTGCTTGTGCTCGTCTACCTCCCGCTTACCTGAGAACAGATCCCTCGGCGCTGGCACTCCTGCTCTTTACAGACTTTCTTTGACTTCAATGGGCGCAGCTGCTGGCTCTTCCTTCTTCCGGTTTCCGGTTCCTCCTTGCCTCAGCCTCTCTCCTACGAGTAACCTGCAAAAGAGAAAGAAGACAAGGTTAGACTGATCAGTATCTCTTGCCAGCAACAAGTAAGTGCAAAACTTTTTATTATCTGAGGGAGCTTTGACAGCAATTTCTGGATTCGTGTATAGACAGTTTGAGGCAAAGTGCCTTCCACGAGCATTGTGATTCAGGCTCTTTGTTGGAGGAGTATTTTGCGGAACTTTGTGAAGCGGACATTGTTTTTTTTCATGGAATTTTTGGGAATCGAACAGTGGAAACCATTGAAAGCAAGGCAAACAGTAAATCAAGGACTTGCACAAATTACATGCTGTATTTTGATGTAAAAGTACAGTATTTGTTTTATAAAAGATTTTGGAAATATGGGAAAAGTGAGTCTGCTATTGGGAATTTAGGCTTTAGTTATATTATGATGAATGTTTGATATTGGTAATTCTGATAACGGTATTTGTTTAATGTTTTAGAAGCTTTACAGTAATAGAAAACACATCCCAGAGCAGTAACACATTCCAAACCTGGAAACTAGAGACCAGGATCCAAGAGGTACTTTTAGAAGAGAATTTCTAATAAATAAAGGGATAGTCAGGAACCCATTTAGGAATAGGTTGCACTTATCTGTTCTTTGTTTATGTTTCATTAGGCACCAGTTTCTACAGAAGTCAGAAAGGGCCGCAGATTTGTGCAGCACTTCAACAGTGGAAACGCAAGAACGGTGTTGTCTCTCTTTTTTATTTTATCCACTTCCCCCGTTCCCTTGAGCTTCTGTTCTTAGTGCACTGTTTTAAAAACTAGTGTGCTGGAACAAGCAGTTTCAGGGTGGGGTCGGATTGTCTTCAACCTCCATCAGAACTGAACAAGAACTCAGGTGAGCTGGGCTTTGACACATTCACAATGGGGGTATGTTTCATGTTGTCCCACAGACAGCAGTGTGTCTCCATTGATGACAGTTCAGATGGCATGCACGCATATGGTATGGTACCTGTATGGGCCACTTAAGTGGAGTTTTTTACTGGGGCCTACTTGACACCATGGTAATGTTTGCAAATCACAACTGTTGTTCAAGTGTGATCATGGACATTTGATGCCCCTATTTCGCTTTGTATTTGTAGCATCAGCCCAGGGAAGTGAAGGAAACAGAGCACAGCCGAGTGGGGAAGCATCTGGCCATGGGACCTCGGGTCAAGACTCCACCAACATAGAAAGACCCAGTGACCCAGAGGGTGAGGGGAGTGCCACAGGGGAGACCAAATCAACATCCTTATCATCACCGGATTCTTCCTCCAGTGGCCACTCCCTAGTAATTCCTTGAATGCATTCATAGTGCAATGTCTGGCCTACAGAGATCTTTCCAGGATCTGGCCTCCACACTGATGGCAGCCAGTCACCTTCCACCTCCCAATCCAAATCCCCCATTACCTATCCATAGCACACAGACAAATCCACATGAACCCACCTCAACACACAAGAGCAGCAGACATAAACACAAATACCACACTGGTACCCAAACACACAACATCAGCCACCACTTCCCCATGCATCCCCACCACCCCCAACGGCCCAACACCACATCAAGCATACCCACAAGCACCACCACAACAGTGACACACCCAATTTACCCGCAGATATCACCCCAACAGACATTCATCAACCACATCCACCTTACCCGCAGACACCACCTCAATAGACACACAGACATCCAACACTACAAGCATACCCATTGGTACCAACCCAACAGAAACACACACATCAACCACTTCCACATCACCCAGCATCTCAACCTCCCAACCCCCTAAGACAAACAAACACCCAAACTCACACAAGCAACATACCCCACTCACACATAAGCATACCTCACCCTCGCACATACTCAAGACATCCACACTGATGCAGCAGACAACCACTCCAGCGGCCTCCAAATCCCCATCCTCTTCTGCTAACTAGCCCTGTGTTCCTAAGATGCTTGTTTCTGGTCCAGGGAGGACTTGGCCTGGCAGTTCACACCGGACTGTTCCCATGAGGAACAGTGTAAAGACCGATTTGCATATGGCTGGGTCCAAACTGGAATGGCATGGTGAGCAAAAGAACTGATGGATTAATCCCAGATCTGTGACTGGGGTGAATGTTTGATTTGGTCTACATTCTGTCCACCAACTGTTTTTTTTCAACTTTCTAAAAGTAGCATTTTCAAAAGTGTAATGAAAAATCCTATTTCACCAGAGGGCTTATGATTGCAGTGTCATAGGTACCAAACGTGTTATATATACCTTCTCTCAAATAGAAATACATCTTATTAAATGTAATAAGGAATCCCCATTGTTATTCTATGGGAGAGGTAGGCCTCACAGTAGTGAAAAATGAATTTCAGAGTTTTCACTACCAGACCATGGAAAACTCAAACATACATGCCCAACCTTTTAATTACATAGTTCCCTGCCCTATGGGCTACCAGGGCCTACCTAAGGGGTGATCTATATATATTAAAATCAGAGTTTAGGGCTTGGCAAGGGGGGTTAGACCAAAGAAAACATGGCAGTGCAACACTGCATTCAGGCTGGAATGGCAGGCCTGGGACATGTTTTTGAGTGGTACTTAAGTGGGGGCACAATAAGTGCCTCAGTACCATTGGTAGCATTCAATGTACAGGCCTTGGGTATATGTTATATCACTCTACAAGAGTTAGAAGTGCATTAAATATGCCGGTTAGGTATATGCCAATCAAACCATGTTTAGGGGGTGAGTACAAGTACTTTGGCACTGGTTAGCAGTGGTAAAGTGCACAGAGTCCTAAGGCCGACAAAAATGGAGGTAAGTAGGCAAAACGTTTGTAGGAAAACCATCCTAAAAATGATGGGTCTAACAGCACCTTAGAAGGACTGTGTTTGAATGGAGCCCAGAACCGTTGCAAACACCTGTTGTGCTATGGGTGTGGGCTGACTATGGAGGGTTTTGTGCAGGCGCTGCCTATAGGCCAGAATCTGCAGCCAACCACCTTCTGCTTATGGCTGAGGGCAATGTGCAGCTGGAGTTATCCACCTGCAGAGGGTTTGGTGCAGGCACCACTGTGGCCAACCCCCTCTGCTCATGGCCAAAGCCCATGGACTGTGAGTGTTGGATACATGTGGAGAATGTGGTACACAGGCTAGCCAGGAGCCATCGTCTATGGCCAACCTCACGCTGGCATGGCAGTAGACTGTGAGCAGTGGGTGATGGCCACCCACCAAGTGTTGGGGGCTGAGTCTGTCCAGTGGCTAACCCTTGCAACCAACCCCACTGCATAATGCTGAAGTCCATACCTACCTGGAGTTGCCAGTCCATGGAGTGTTATGTGAATGGCACTGCCAAAGGCAGTTGAAGTCTGAATATCAGAACATATGTGTCCTTCGTCAGGGTACAAGAAGGGCAGAGAAATTCCCAGATCAAACAAAATGGTGTGGCATAAAGAATTACCTGTTAATTCTTTTTTTATATAAAGCACAGCAGCCAGGACTAATTGCTAGGTGGCTGCCTACTACAAGACTTCCAGGAACAAAAGTGAGATCATAGCCTGGCCAGTCCACAACCTTTAAGATTGCAGCCATCCAAGACATAGAAGGCCCACCTTACCCTTGGCTGCCACCCCTTTTGGACAAGTCTGGTAGGAGGCCGGACCAGAGATGGAGAGATGTGGTGAAAAATATTGTAATGGATGCTTGGAGTATCTCTTGTGCAGATGAGCTCTACCTCCTTACATCATATGAAATGTAATATGCCCTAGACTATGGTAACACCAAATTACCAATGAAACTGGGACTTTGGATGTAGTTGGGTGTACAGGGCATGCCTGAACCCATTGAGTTCCTTGAGCATGATCAACACAATGTGGGTTTTACAAATCCCACAATATTGTTTTGAATAGTACATGCTCTGTGACTCTAGGAAATGCTAATTTATAACATTTGCTAGTTTTTATCTTCATCAAAATAAGTGCTGTTCCTGAAACATAGATATGAATTAACAAGCACTTTTTTGCTTGTTGCTAGTATATGCTTTACTGGCTGTCTTTAATTAATTAAATCACATTTTCTTTCTCAGGTATATTTGTGAATACCTTATGTAAAGTACTGCCAGCTTGGTAATTAACAGCCATTGTTTGAGCTCCAGACATCAAAGTGGCCACTGTCTTTCTTGCCTATAATTGTTGCTTTGTATTGAGTTAGAATACTTAGCCAAGACATTACACTCTCAAGGAAGGAGAAAAATGAAGAAACAATGATAATTTCTAAGGGAAAGATGCCAATCGATCTGAAATGCTTACTGATGCATCGCAGGATGTTTTATAAATCTGTCTACAGACAGCGCTCGATTGGTGAGTGAAAAACTTGAAATACAACAGTACTTATGGTCCCTGGATTATCACACCCTAAAATATTGTGATTAGAAATGTTAGTTATCCAAATACTTTAGTGTGAGATTCTGGGAAGAAAAACTCAGAATGCTGTATTGTCATGCACAAATGCCACCAGGTTTTACCTGGCAAAGACTGTGTGGAAAAGCACACTATTATCACACTCTGTGCAATTCCCATTTGATGTTGGAATTATCAGCACTGTTAAATTTGGAGTCCAAGTCTGGCAGCTAATCAAAATGTTAATTTGAATTTGTGAAACTACTGTTGTGTTCACAGACCAAATTTAGCTTTCTACTTTGAAACTCTTTGAACTACATTATAATAGCTCTTTTCTGACAACTAGACCTAAACTTTTGTTACTAAATTTGTCACAAACTTACCTTTCAATATATTAATATAATACTTCTATGAACATTTAAAAACTGAATGGCTTTTCACCAAACCAAAAGCACTCATTAAAAAGTCAATAAATCTGGTCTTGACAAACTGCTCTAATAGCTAACATTTGTATTTCATATCGCAAGTATATAAGACAAAAATAAGAAGAAAAATAATAAAACATGACACCCATATGCTTGCAAAAAAATAACCACACTATATGACTTTAATTTAACGATGTGGATTCTTTCTAGCAGGCAAGTGTGCTTAAGCCAGGTATTGAAAACCTCTCAGCTTCAATTCACAGGAATATACAATTAATATTGGCACAAAGAAAGTGCACTATTGACTTTAAATTTCTATAAACTGAAGACATTGTTTAAGCCCATATGGATGACTAAAAGATTTTTTTAAAGAAAAAGAATAGGAAGACAAACAAATTGGCAAAAAGTTGACACACTAGCCCTGGCACAGAAGTGCATTTCATTCTCAACAGATGGGCATAGGTGATCAAGAAAAATGCCACTGTTCACAGTGCACAAGAGCCAAAGTCTGAAGTGAGCCGAGCCATTGCCTCAGGTTGTATGCTATGGTAGGCAGAAGCAAAATATGAATGACAATTAAACAGACCACTGAATTAAATTACCGAAACCCCTTCTCTGTAAATGCATATATATCATTTTCATATGAGTTTTTCCAGATTACATGAGACTAGTGAGACAACTAAAACTGTCTTTAGGCTTTCATCATAGAAGGACCAAAAGAACAAAAACAATTCCAAACATAAACGAAACCAACCAATGAAACAAAACTATAAACAACTTTAACCAATAAAATCAAACAAACAATCAAATCAACAATATTGTAGGCAGACTAATTTAAATAACTAACTGCTTCAAAAATGAAGAACACTGCAAGAGGAAACTCCCAGATTTTCCCACCAAACCATTATAGAAAAAAATATATACATTTCAACAACTACTTCACCAAGTAAGTGAAACATATATTTAGACTGAAAAGTAATTTTTATTAAACGTAGAAATCTTAAATAAATGATTGATAACATACTATCCAACTTCTATCATATTAAATAGACTTCTAAAAAGAAAGCCTTAAACCTGAAAGCAGTGATAAGCTGCCTGAAAATAACAGGTATCAAAAATCATCAACAATGTATATGAACTTGAGTATACATAAATCAATACAAAAGTATAAACTCACCAACATAACGAGCAACAAAAATTCTAATGACCTCAACGTCTACAAACTAACAACAAATTAACATTCAAAGTGAAACTTATGATTTTTTTTACAACTAACAGAAAACAAAGCACTAGCTCCACATACAAAAAACCACAACAGAAAAGTTGCAAAACCGTGAGAAACATCTACACACAACATACATGTAAGTATAAAAAATAGAAGTGATTCCATAATTTTAAATGTAAATAATAACTATAAACACTTTTAAATATTCTCTATATTTATAAAATCATACTAGGTTCAGATACAATGGCAAAACCTGCAAAGTATATCACTTCACAGAAAGGAAAGCAGTTACTAAATCACATGGGCCACACCTGCAAGCAACAAACTGCATCAACAGAAATTACGAACTGAAAATGTACAAAATATTTTGCTAATGAATGCTATAGGAAGGCAACTACAAAACATGATGTTGTAATTCATGTAAGAGAGCACAACCTACCCCACTTGTAAGAGAAATAGAAGTAGGAGAGATATTGCAAGATATAAAAGAGACAAGCACTAGCTCCCAGGAACCAAAAATGACTCAAATGAGGCACAAAAGAAATATAAATATGGGCCACACTACCTAAGGTCCCCAAACACATAACAGGCCAACTACTACCTATCCCCACTTTAAAAGATTTAATTGCATGAACTAAAACAACTACCAGAGATACCCCATCTGCCACTAGAAGATACCAGAACATGCACATATCTGAACACTTAACAATAACACATGAGGAACCTTTACCTTTACACAACAACCTAAATAACAAAAAATAAATCCTAAACCAAGACAATATGTCACCTTCAAAATGTGTCCCAAACCATTCACTTAGATAAACACCATACAAGGTGAATATCAAAACATAAATATCCCTTTTATATATGCTCTACTGCCAAATAAACAAAGCAGCACTTAGTACGAGCTCCTAAACCATAGCAAATGCAAAACAAATAATTACTACCTCCAAATAATAGTCATAGACATTGAGCAAGCCATGATGCAAACCATTATAAAAATGTACCCCCACAGCCTTACAAAACTGTTACTATCATTTCAATTGAATTATATGGAGGCATCTCTAACAGTGCAGAATATGCTACAAACAACCAATTTGCCTTTGAAATAAATAAAGATAGCACTATCTTATGTCCTTGTCACAGAGGAAGCCAACCACGACAATCTACCTACTAAACACCCTTTCAACCAACAAATTGAAGGCAAACTTAACCTCTTTTTGGACTATTTTGAAGACACTTGGAATGGCAAACTGCTTCACTCTAGACACTCGCGCCAATCCAAATTCCAAATAACATGGTGGAATGTCTATGACAGCCAAAACAAACAGCGCAGGGGAAGAATGGCACAATGCCCATTAGGCAGAACCTAACCCACACTCTATAAATGTATAGAAGCATTACAAAAAAGCAAAGCTTCCAACAACTAAGAATGGAGCAATCTGTTTCCCAAACTTCCCCTAATCCTAGTAAACAAACCATAAGAATGTACAATATGCTACAATTCACAGTAAAACTCTTCATAAATAACAAATGAGTAGATTACTTAGAAATTATTGCTAAAAGCGTATAAAAAAAAATAGTAACATACCAAAATCCTCAAGAACTATGATAATACTAAAAAAACAAACCAAACATATTTTGTTTAAAATAATAAATATAATATTTTGTTACATGAGTCAAAATAATAAAATACCAATAATAATAAATACTGATATGGTAAAAATATGTATCAATTATTTAAAATAAAACGTAACAATCACCAACTAAAAATAAAAAAAAGTGAACTCAAGCCATCACATAATATAAATGCAACCAAAAGAAAATGCAAAAATAAATCAAATCCAATAAAATCAATCCAAAGTATACAGGAACCCTAAAAAAACCTAAAAAAAGTTTAAAAAAAAATAACACTCCAGGAAAAGCGACACAAAATTAAAAAAAATAATAAGCATTTACAATAAACTAAAAATGATTTCCATGAAAAACTTAAATGCCCAATGGCCATAGCACATAATCGTAGACAAAAATCTACAAAGTAAAATAAACAATCCACCCAAAAAACACACTACTCTCCCAAAAACACATATACATAACAGTCAATCATGACAACATAACTAACATAATCTAATTTAATGAAACATTAACAAAATAGTATACCAAAAACATAGCCCTACACACTACTGAAAAGCAATAGCTGTCATATATCTACAGTACATCAACAAACTCACAAAAATCACTATAAGTACCATCTAGGCCTCCGCTCTAAATCCCCCTTTCCTAAAAAAATCCTATAAAATGGCTTACCTCTTCCGACAAAAATCAGCACCTTACCCCAACCTGGTTCCAGAAAAATATATTAAAAATAACACAAATAGATTACAAAATAGAAGATCCTGGTAAAAAGGAATGTCTGCTAAATGAAATAAGACTCTCCCCATAGAAGTGAATAGGAAATATTGTCAAAATGTTGAATAAATACATAAAAACATTGTTAAAATATATTAAATATGTAAAACATGTCAAAATATGTTAATTTAAAATGTTTAAAATATATATAGTATAAACTAAATATTTGTTAAAAATATAGGGAATTATTTGAGATGTAAAACACAAGCCGAAATGATGTTGAAAATATGTATAATAAAAAAATTACGAAAACTGTTAAACAATGTAAAAGAGTTGAAAATGTACAACATACAATACTATATATATATATAATTCAGTTTTTTATTAAGTTTATTGATAAAAAATAAAACAAATACTTGCCTAACTTTGAAGAAATGTTTGTTTTTTGACATGCAATAAATATAATTAAAAGTATCAAAATATGCAAACTTTGAAAAAATAAATAAAAGCAATAAATGTGTGACATGTATTTATACATAAAACAATGTAAATAATAATATTATTGGATACAGACATACATCTAATTTTTTAATTATATTTCTAATGGCTAACAATAGTAATAAAATAGTACAAACTATTTATCCAAAATACAAATTAGAGTAAAAAATTGTTAGACTCTAAAGGAATGAAATTTAGTATTCTCACTCCAATCCAACAACACTGGGAGAAGGCTTTGGACACTAAGGGCCTCATTATGAGTTTGGCGGTCCCGTGACTGCCATGTTGGCTGTGGCTGTCCGACCGCCAACAGAATGGTGGAGCGGACCACCAAATTATGAGTTTGGCGGTGTTCACACAGAAGACCTCCAGGGGTCCGCTTGTACCACCAACCAGCACAGACAGCGGTCGTCTGGAGGTGCAAACAGGGACCCAATAAAGGGAAACAGTCACCTCCAGGAAGCCATACTCTTCCAGAGCCACCATGGAACCACAACTAGATGTCATCCTGCTGCTCCTGCTGGCCGAAAGACAACCAAATCATTGCAGATGAGGACAACAACAACTGTAAGTTCACACACTCACCTGTTACATTTGTAAAATATATACATTTGTACAGTTATATAACATACCATAGGGAGAGGATGCAAATGACTGCACTCACACATAACAGCATAGTGATGCACACACTCACATACTGCATCAAGGACACCTACGTAAACATATCATGCACACTTCAGCCAGCACACACAAACCACACGTCAAGACCACCCATATACACACGGCAACACAGCACAGGCCCAGCATCACAGATTACCATACAACATACAAACTCATAACAACAACACAACAACTGCACAAATACAAATACATGTCACACACTCACATCCAACACTGGCCAGGGACTGGACACTCATACAACACCGATCCATCCATGTGTAATGGAACACACACAACACCACCATCAAACAACCCAGCAATCAACACACCCATCACACACACACAGACCATCAAACCTATTATGCCATGCACAATACACGCAGAAACAAACAGTCAAAACACACAAAGCAACACATCACAACAAGACAGGCACAACAGCGATGAGAGAAGCACAACCATGCATGGAAAGAGGCTGTACTGGGACACATCTCATGTTGAACAAGTCCCACCAAAACATGCCCACATGAACAGGCCCCATTTACATCTCATGGGCAAGGAATACCAACAACAAATGTAATGCACAGTCACACATATGGGTGAAGGGCAAGGCTAAAAAGCATTTACTACTCCAAACACCTTACAAGACTCCATTGTTTAGTTTACATGCAAGGCTATTTTCTTTATGGTACACTGTTCTGGTATTCTTAATGGTAGAAAAGTGCCTGCTGGGAGTTGTATTTCTTTCAGTCCCTGTACCCCCACACCATACACAGATACCAGGTGAGTAAACTTCACATGTGAGATGCCAGACAGGGGTATTCGGACAGTTGGATCAGGGGTGGTGAGTGGGTTGACAGTTAAGGTGGCAAAAGGTGATCAGTGAGCATGCATGACAATACATTTTTGTGACATTAGTGGTGTAGTGACTTACCCAACTCAACTTCCCCAGGTATCCCTATCAAACCCTCAGGATGCAGAATGGTTAAGACCTTCTCCTCCCCCCATGATGTGAACTGTGGAGGAGGTGGGGGAAGACCAGAACCAGTTTTGAGGACTGCCAGCTGGTGCCTGGCTGACATGGAATGTACCTTCCCCCTGTGGTCGTTCCACCTCTTCCTGAATTTGTCCCTTGTGCGCAGGTAGCTGCTTACAGAATTCACCCTGTTGACTATTCTTTGCCACATTTCCATTTTCCTTGCAATTGTAGTCTGCTGGGCTTCAGCTCCGAATAAGTGTGGCTCCACTCTGATAATTTCCTCCACTGTGACTCTTAAGTCATCGTCTGTGAAAAAGGAATGTTTTTGTGGTGACACAAAAATAGAATGATGGGGTGTAAGTGCTGTGTGGTGAGGGGTGACAGTTACTAAATAATGTGTAGAGGTGCTATTTTGTTTGGTGGGTGTGTTATACGGGTGTGGGATAAGTGCTTTGTGAATTTGGAGGGGACCTAATCTATGGTACTGTGTCTGATTTTGGGCTCAGGCTTCTAGGTGTGGCATTGTAGATGCAAAGGTTTGTGCTGTTGTGAATGGGTGTATTATAGTGAAGGTTGTAGGTTTGTCAGGCGTATAAATGTGTGTCAGCTGTGTGGATTTTGAATCCATCCAATGTGGTGTTGTGTACTACTGTGGTGACCACTGCAGTTCATGCTGCCATTGGTAGACCACCATGAATGTACCACCATTGTGATTTGTGAGTCATAATACGGTAGGTGGTTGGTTGAAGGGCTGACAGTGCTGGTGGTTGGACTGCCAATTTCCCACCCTCCAGACTCCTAGCAGTGTTAGTTTTTTGCCTATCTTTTGGTGGTCCTGGCTGTTCAACTCACAATATAGCAGCCTGTGAGACCGCCAACATGGCGGTCTGACGGTCAGACCACCAAACTCGTAATGAGGCCGTAAAGGGGTAACATTTACTATTTCAACTCTTATCACAACGAATGTGGTGAAGGTGTTGGACACTGACATTTACTTATCCCATTCCAACCATGTTGTGGGCAGTGCAAGGGCAGACAGTGCACATTCAGATGGTACTGGGGGCACCCCCTGTGCAGCAGCATTGGCCTTGGCTCACTGAAGAGGTCCCCCTGACCAGCACCCTGTGCAGATCGTGAACATTGCAAGGGTCCTGGTGCACCCTGTAGGTTACAGCATTGCCACTGGTTCGATTTCGAGCTGGAGACAATGTTGCTGCCTGTTTCCCGCTAGGCTGACGGGTGGAAACCTTGGTTTCCACCCATCAACCTAGCAGGAAACTCCTAATAAGTCTGGCGTGGTAGTCACCACTGTGGCGGCAGCCACCCTGTCGGGAGTTTGCCAGATGGGTTATCCCATCTGTCAAACACATAATTAGGCCCTTAGTATTTCCACTCCAAAATAAACCAATTTGGGAAAAGTGTTGGAAACTAAAGGTGTTAAATTTACTATTCCCACTCCAATCTACACCAATTTGAGGAAAGTGTTGGACACTAAAGGGGTTAAGTTTACTATTCCCACTCCAATCTAAACTAATTTGAGGAAGGTGTTGGACACTAAAGGGGTTACATTTACTATTCCCACTACAAGCCAGCCCAATTTGAGGAAGGTGCTGGACACTAAAGAGTTGACATTTAGTATTCCCACTCCATTCTAAACAAATTTGGGGTGTTGGACACTAAAGGGGAGAACTTTAATAGACCCACTCCAATCTAAAGGTTTTTTTTTAAAAAGCACTAAACAGGTGAATTGTACAATAGTTACTTTTATATAAATCATTTTAAATAGGTTAATACATATTAAACAACTTAAATGCCCAATAATAACTACAGTCTCATACACATTTGTGCTATAAAAATTGTCTAAACTACAAACCTATACATAAGAATTTAAATAATAAAACATCTGTGTTTATTACTACTGTTTGTTAAAATATTTTCTATTTTTTCTAGCATTCCTAAACTTTAAACCATAAAATAATAAACGATTATTTCCAATTTAAAAAATCATAAAATGCAAAAACATGTAATGAAATCTTATAATGTTATAAATGATAATTTTTGAATATAATTATGGATAAGAATAAAAAACATCTCTAATGTCAACTTATTTTAGTATGTATATATTTTTTTTATTTCGTAAATATTTTTTTATTAATATATATCGATTAAAATGAAAATTAAATCTGTAAAACTAAATAATATTGCAAAATACATTTAAACATCAAATTTGTTAATTTGCATATTTTCAAAATTATTAACATAAATGTTACTTTAAAATGTACATTTTTAGAAATCTTCCCCTCTTACCACCTAAAAATCCAATATCCTGCTACTAAAAAAAATATATATATATATTTCTTTACACAAGAACAGCTAAATATACACACTTCAACAATGTCATAAGTAAAAATTAGGCTCACTTAAAACAAGAATGTAAAAGAAAAAATATGCAATGTAGCACAGTGCGATACATTTCTTAGCAATTAATATTTACTAACAAAATTGCATACAACGATATTCACTTTTGCAATATTTTTACAACTATATTAAAAACAACACTAAAAACGATATTTCAACTTTTCATATTCCTGTTGTATATATTTTTGAGATCCTAACACTCTTTGCACATTATTTTTGCTTTACAAGATTTTTTTTATATTCTGTCCAAACACCCCTGAACTACCTGTAAACTCATTCCCGCTGCCCATCTTTATTCTCACAATTGTGGCCCCCTTCTCTGGCTCTCCTGCTGTCACTCTTG
The DNA here is from genome assembly GCF_031143425.1 of Pleurodeles waltl. NCBI lineage: Eukaryota > Metazoa > Chordata > Amphibia > Caudata > Salamandridae > Pleurodeles > Pleurodeles waltl. The sequence continues at coordinate 519,230,888 of NC_090436.1, forward strand.
TGCATTTGAATAATAAACCATTTACTCTACTATTTCCCATCACAGATCTTTTTGGACTGGCAAGTATGAAGGCGCACCTACTGCACACGTCACTTTCCACTGGATATGTTCTAGATGTGCTTCATCAGTGTAGAGGATCAGGTTCTGGACCTGACTTTGTAATGCTTGTTCAAATTCATGTGATTCAAACCGGTGATGGAAACGAACAGACTTGCCCTTCCTGGTAACATCTTCCTGTAAGCTCTTTGTGGCTCGTGTTTTCAGTTTTCTGGGCAGTGCCTTACTTGAGCCAGTAGCTGCAGGTGAGTCACACTGGTCCTCTTTCTTGGAGACTAGCATTCATTTTTCACCAAGAGAATTTTATCCAAATCAAGAGAGAGAAAACCACAAGAGAGAAAGAAGGAGGAAAATAAGTACAGAAAGACAGTGACTAAGGGAGAATGAACCTGCAAGGGTGAGATAAAGAGGCAAGGAATGTCTGGTGGTGGATTAAAGAGGCATGAGTTGGAATCAAGACTACGCAGCCTTCGTATTCAGCAACCTGACTTTTGATAGCTCAGCCACGGGCTCTGAGAAAAATATTGGGCCCCAGAACTTACCACCCCCTTCCAAGGTTGGTGGTCGGACCACCAGTCTACCACAGTGGTGGTCCCAAGCAAACAACTGCACTGGAGGTCTCCCCCTTGCTGTATTACGATGTATGCAGGTTGCAGCACCGACCACATTGACATCTTGCTGCCCCGTAGCAGCGCGGCACGCTGCAAAGTTGATGGTTTGTACTCCATTGCCATCATGGTCATGGCCAATCACCGAGCCAGTTACAAAAACATAGTTGACATGGCGGCCCCCTTGTGGCAGTTAGCTGTCGGCGGTCGGCCATACAGTCTCAGCAAAGCACCAGAAAAGTGCCCATTGGATGGATTCAAAAACAACACAGCTGACATCCCCTGCAGCACACCAAGACAGAGAACACTCATCATTTTTTCTTTTTTGCTACATACAGATGGCAAGACACCCACCACTTCCAGCAGGAAACCTCAACTTTAATGTCCTCCATTTTGTGTCATAAATTCACTCTGTGGACTAATTCTGGACATTTGTCCATTTCTGATGCGAAGAGTAATCTGGACTTCGGAATTCCGATGATTTGGCATCTACGTCTATTGTTTTATTCACCATGACTGACTACTTCACTTTTTATTCATGTTTGTTTTTGCACCAAGGTTGTCTTCACCTTTGACACTTTAATACATTCACAAGTCGCAAACTCATTGTCTGCTGTAGTAAATTTCACATTTACCAATGTAGATATGTAAAACCATGTGAACTATACAATGACAAAACAAGCTACTTGTGTAAGCATGGATATGTTGCATGTACACAATGTTTAGCTCAGCATGCAGCAGCAACACATACATACAAGTGTCTTGTCTAAAAAAAATGGTATTTAATTGTTCAAACTATAGGCTGTCAAGATGTCAGAAACATAGAAAATCAAACATGATTGAATCATACTGTGTATGTGATCAAATTTACAGGTACAGACCTCTACAACATGGAAGAAAGAGATATATCAGACACTGTCCTGTAGAATAGGCAGGAATGAATTTGGTTGATGTCATCTTCTGGAGCCATTTCGCTTACCTCACAAAAGGAATCCAACACCATATAATGTAGGATTCAGACAGATGGCAGGCAGTACAACAGTTCCTTATCAGCGGGTCAATACAATCCAGTGCTACTGCATGTGGTGATATGACACAAACAAATATCAGTGATGTGCCACAGGCACCTTGGCCTACAGTGATGAATCACATCAATAGCTACATACAATTCGTCCAAACAAAAAAAATGTTTGGCCAATGTGAGGTAAAACTAACATGGATTTTGCATACAGCTACAAATGCTCTGACCATATGATGACACACATAATGCATTTTGGCCACCCCACAACAAGGAACAAGTCCAATGGAGTTTCCTTAACTTCCATCAAATCACTTTGCAAGCTGTCTTGCTACAGGTCTCTACACCCAAAGTCTGTTACATACATTTCCTGGAAAAATCCATGTCCACTTTGTATGTCCCAACAGCATGATAGTCCTGCCATGTCACAACTCTGAAATGTCTAAATGAAGATGCCAAGGTAAAAGCACCTAAACAAACACAAAACTAAGGAATATGGCTATAAAACCATACATATGACACGCTTCATATAGCAAACATCTGGAGAATGCAGTCTTGACAAAAATATGACATAAACAAAGCAACATTTACTAAATGTGAATATGTCAAAAGCTTCTTCACCAAACACCCTTTGCCAGATTTTGCCAGAGTCTCAGCCTTCTAGCACTTAAAAAAAATGAGTTCATTCTACAGTCAAAGTCATGACATCTCATGACATACTTACGCTCATGAAAAGCAGCTGTTGATGAAGTTTTGTTGCAAGTCAGCTCCTTCCTCTTCACCACTGTCATCATCATTTTGGCATTTCCAAATTTCACCCGCTGGCACCTCAGGCTCTCTCTCCTCTGAAATGTAAGGGATGTTCCTTCACAGGGCGATGTTATGGAGCATGCAGCAGGCCATGATGATTTGACACACCTTCTCGAGTGAGTAGAGGAGGGCTTCCACAGTCTTGTCCAGACAGCGAAATACGGCCTCTAGGAGCACAAAAGCTCCCTCAACTGGACGACGTGTTCTTCCATGGACCTCATTGAAGTGGACTTCCACTAATGTAGTTAGATTCCTCAGCGATGTTAACAACCAAGGACGGTTGGGATATGCTGAGCCTCCTGTTTTGTAATGGGACTTAAGTGCTACAATGAGTCACACACTTCCTTATTAAACCACCTGGCACTGCACACACAAGGTTAGGACAGGTGTTACTTACCAACAAGCCATCCCCTCTCCAGTTGCAATTGACACATCAGCTGTGGTATGGTACTGTTCCACATTACAAAGGAATCATGGACTGAACCTGGGAAACAGGCACAGACATTTGAAATGTATAAATCTGGCAAGCAGACAACTTGCACATTGATAGAATGGAAGTGCTTCCTGTTTTGATAGACTTGTTAACGGGTATACGGTGGCACTAATACAATATGGGTGCCATCAATGGGTCCCACTACATGTGGGAGGTGACAAAATCCATAGACACCTGCCTTCACATTGGCTAAATCCTCATGTCTGGGGAACCTGATATAGCTGTCAATGTGTTTCTTTGTTTCTGATAGCACGTCTTTTAAAACACCACTGAATATAGGTTGTGACATACCACCATATATAGCCAATGTATATTGAAAGAACCCTTTGGCTAGAAAGTGTAATAATGCAATGAGTCTCACAATGGGTAATATATTTGTGGAATTAGTGTTTTGAGGCATGAGATCTGGCTCCAACTGACAACATAAATCTTGTAAAGTTTGCCTCTTCATACAGAACGTTCTAATTGCATCCCTTTCTTCCATGGTCTGAAGGTCTGGAAATGGACGGTACACTGGCAGTTGTCATCTCTTCCCTCTCCTAGGGTACCGATGTGTGGAGTCAAATAATTTGGTGCATCAGTCACAGTGTCCAGAGCAACATAGATGATGAGGAAGACAAAAGTAATGTGCAAAACATTACTGGCTGAAAAACCATTACACAATATCACATTTTTATTGTCTACTCCCCAAGATCCAGCTATAATTTTAATTGTTGTCTGTGCATGTGTCTACAACATATATGTGCACATTACAAACCTATATGGTCCTCATGTGCATCTTGATATAGTAGAGTATGTTTTGTCCTCCTAAAATACCGTCACCGGCGGTGTACAGTGCACCGGAGTTATATGGCATTTATGACCAGTAACACACTACACTGATTGTGCAGAAGAAATTACACATCAATAGAGTATTACATATGATTACATGTTACAACACATTTGTAGTGGTAGTGATGCATTTACCAGTCAGCAGTAGTGTAGTTTCAACAGTTAAAATGGCAGATGCCTAACCTCCTATATTGGACGTTTGGAAGCTGCCACCAGCAGCGGCAGTAGACCGCGGGGTGGGTGGTTTCATCCATGGCAGTCACAGCCATAGGCTAACATTGTTGACTGTGACGGTCACGGACCAATGGCTGTACCCATTTATGCTCTACGTATGTGGCGTACATTAACACCCTGTTAATAACTCACTTGCCTCCTAACACTGCTGCCATTAACACCTCTGCCACTTTAACTGCTGTCTGCCGCCTCTGGGAGCAATCATGCCAGGCCAAGCAGGTGAAAGGGCCCCTGCCTTCTCCCCAGAGGAGCTGGAGAAACTTGTTGAAGAGGTCCTTCTCCTATATGGTCAGCTCTATGGCTCACCAGAGGAACGGTACCTGATGTTCATATTTGACTATGTTCAACACCATCCATTCCTTTCTTGCAGGCTAAAATGTGCCTCTGAGTCCCAGATATTTGTTTGGATGACTGTAGTTACATTTTGTACTCCATACATAGGATGTACATGTGATGGATTGTGGAGCCCTGTAGTTTGTGTATTTCAAATGGTCATTGTGTTGTGTGATGTATGATAAGCCCTAGACCCTCCTTCTGTTGCATTGACATGTCTATGCAAGTAAACATTTCAGGGTAATAATGGTATATTTGATGATCAGATGATGGTAAATGATAAAATAAATGTATTTGGATTACAGCATGTGCTGTGTATGTATACTGCTAGAAGCATTTGAGGAGGATGTTAGCAATGTGTACAGTCCCACATATCACTCAGCCCAGATCAGGCCTTGGGAAACTGTTGTCTGAGAGCAGCACTCTAAAACTCGTTGACCCCATTCAAAGTGCCACACAACATTGAGATCACATTTAGGATGGCCAAAAGATGTACTATTATGCATTGAAGTGATGAAAATGTGATGTTCATGTTGGTTCAGTATGCTCAGCCTGCAGAGAGCAAGGTCTTTCCCATTAGGGGACATTGCTCATGCTGGGGCAGAATGAATGTGGCAATGCAACTGATGCAGAAGGTTAGACCATGTAGACATGCAGATCCTTGGATGTTACCAAAATGAGTCTTTTGAACCGATAGTATGCCTGAAGGCTTTTACATTGCCTAAAATTGAATGGTTACTTAGGTAACCCCCTGACCTGTCACATCTTTCATTGACCCGCATTGTCAATGTGTGACATTTATTACTGACAGGCCCCTTACTCCCACCGGCCAGTTGTCACTTTTCCATAAGTCATGTTTGCACTGTACTGGCCTATTGCACAAGTGATAAACATACAGTGCAGATAATTGTTTCATTCTTGAGAGATCGTTACATGTGAATCACTAGCTTTGTTACATTCAACCAATCAGATCACACATACCTTGGTATGGTGAACGTCATCTCTATACATTCAACTAATCAGATCACACATACCTTGGTATGGTGAATGTCATCTCTATAACAGTGCCACATATGGTAAAAGGTATATCCTGTCATGCCTGTACATACCACACAAACTCAATGTAGCATGAAATTCCATCCACACATCCACAGAGAGGAAGCTCTCAATGACACACATGCCAGCCCTTTAATTGTCACCTAAGTCTTAGGGTGTAGTTTATACAATGATATACTATGGTAGTAGCCTGTATGGATCGTATGCAACAAGTGAATGTGCCTGAATGTAAAGGTGTCTGTACAGTCAGACACAAGTTGTTTACCCTTCAGAAGATCACAATGGTGTGTTATATTTCATAGTGACTCACATCACAGTACATGTCAGTTGTCCCTGGGATACATGATGTTAGTGATCTGGCTTATCCAATGTAGGCCATGACCAGGGTTGTGGATAGTCAGCAGATGACTGCAAAAGTATGTATTTATGTCCCTCTACATATCTTAATGTGAGATTTACACATGTACTGTGTTAACAATTTATAAATGCTTGTGCTAGGTATTTACAAAATGTGTGTTGACCAAACAAATATCCTAAAAAAATGTAATTATGATATGTTTACTTGTCTATTGCATCCATACAATCAACACCTATTAGAAGCAAGCCATTTGGAGAGCTATCACCCGGAAGGTGCAGACCCTGGGGGTCTATCGCCAATGCATCGTCCATTGTCAGAAAAGGTGGGAGGACCTGAGACGCTGGGCCCCGAAGATCACAGAGGTCCAAACCTGGACTGGGCACATGCCAGACTCTCACCCCCATAATAGCCCGCACATTGGTGGTGGCCTACCCGGAGCATGATGGGCAGTTGAAGGAATCACAGCAACTACAAAGGGGTGAGCCCTGAGCAGATTAATACATGTTACATTGCCACCTCCATGTGTTAGAAGCAGCCATCTCCCCCTGAGTATTGGAGGTGGCCCAGGTGTGACACACAAGAATAGGTATTGTTTGTGTCTGTTTGGTAGTAGGTGCATGCTGATGTTCCTTGCCTATCGTCCAAATGAACAGAGTCCAATCCACTACCAATATGCACTCTTGAGCATACACATGGCTGAGTACAGTTATCAATCAGCTCATGTTGTTTGATGTTGTGGGTGACAGTTGTACCCAACAAACCACTTATCTTAAGTGTGTTATGAGTACTGGTACCTCACTACTGTGTCTCATGTGATGGTGGCCCCCAAGCATGTGACATAGCATACAGCAAAACGCTTCCTTGGTAAGTGGGGAATGTACGGTTACATGAGTTGGCTTACATCACTGTTGCCAGCAGTATTTGTGTATACACATTGGTATGTATACCTTTTACTTTACTAGTATCACTTACACTACTGTTCCAGACATGATCATCCTATCATCTTGGGATGATGTTTGATTATATCACATATGTGTGCATGTAAAAATATAGTGGAAATATATTGGAAAGTAGTTATATGTGATGGGTATACAGTTCATGTGTTTTTACATTGGTTGGTGGTTCAAACATACCCTAATCCAGTAATTTGTCATGTCCAATTGCTGAAGCAATGAAGGACATGGCAGATAGACCCACAGGAATTATTCACAAGTGCATTTCCATGCCATTGATGTGGAATTAATGTTTACTGGTGAAGATGTATTAACTGACTGTTAACATGCATCAAGGAGTGGCATGCAGAAATGTGGGAATCATATGTGAGTGTGTACCCTCAGTAATACAATGGAATTTGAGTTTGCATGAGAAAAATACATAGATGTGCCTTCCCATTTGGAAACAGATTAAACCACCTCTTGAGATTATGGAGTTTCCCTGAGCCTCAACAACACGGAGGGACCCAGTATCCCAGAAGGTGAGGGGAGTGTCCTCTGTGGCACTCGGAGGATACAGACTCTACACCGTTGTCATCTGAGTCCAGCAAACTCTCCTTAATGATGACAGGACATACAGGACCAGTCCCTATGCGATCCTTGTCCACCACCCCCCCACTACCATCTGCACCCTCCCTGTTGCTTCTCACCCAGTTGGCTGGGCCCACTCTCCCAAGAGGAGAGCCACCTCCTTCATTCCAGGCACCTTGCCCCCTGCCCCTGTTCCCCCTGCTGCCCAGAGTGAGGAGGCTATTTACCTCCTGAGAAATATCTTGTGGGTCAGAAGTCATGGCTGAATGCCATTCAGGTGCAGTGCAGCTATCTGCAACATATGGTGGCCTACCTGGAAGGCATCCACAGTTCTTGGTCTGAATTGCAGACATATTTGTGCAAAGTTAAATGTGTCCCAGGGCACCTGCCTTCCAGGGGTCTCCCTGGTAGAGACATGCCTATTTTGCAGAGGTTCTTCACATAGTGACCTTTGAATGTTTCTCACAGTGATTATTTTGCATACCATTTACCTTGCATTATCTTGAAATGTAGGCGATATGTGGAAGTCCATTACAGAGAATGAGCAGAGAAAGTGTGTTTACTTTTCATGACACATCCATACAGATGTATAATTCATATCCCAACAGGCCATCACATGTGAACAATGCGAGGGTGTTACTTAGATTTGTAGGTGGGATATTGATGAGGAGTTGCTGTTGTGTGACACAATGTTAGGGACACATCACTAGCCCTGAAAATTGGTTGTGTATACCTTTAAAATTTAGAAGAGGCTGTCTGTGCAGTGTGGTTTACTGTCGGTTGCATCCATGACAGTGTCGGTTTTGGGTGTCATCTAGAAGCACAGCAGCAGAAGTGTGTGTACTGTCGGCTGCATGGTGGCCCATGATGTGTGAAGCTGAGTACAGGTAGGTTTGAGCCTTTTATTCCTCCCTTTCTGCCAGCTCAGATGTGGTGGTTGGACTGCCACAGTCAAGTCAGCAGAAAGCCACATCGTAATTTGTATGGTGGTTGAACTGGCGGTCCACCCTCCGAAAGACGCATTAGCCTATCTTGCCAATGTCACGGTCTAGATTTGCCGGCTGTGTTGGCAGCAGTCTTTCATCTATGTAATCACATGCATCATAATACGGTGGTCGGACCACCAACACTGTGGCGGGGTGACCGTCGCTGCCATCATGGCAGTCCCAAGACCACCAAACTCATAATCTGCTGCTTCGTTTTTTGCAAACTATGCACTGTTTCTGAGTATGTAGTAATGACTATTTGATCTTATAACACAGACCTTTGATTATATGATCTAAGGAGTGACAGGCTAAATACTTTGATTACTTCATAAGTAAACTTTTAAATGGTTTCATGTTGAAAGATACAGCTCGAACTACAAAGGGTCTCCTGAAGGGTGATAGATCTACTGAGGAGTCAAATCAGAATGTATTCTTTGGCATTTGTACCCCAGGAACCATTTTCTTGTCAGTAGCAGCATAAGGCTGCCATAAGGCAAAAGGCAAGAAAGGACAATGGCCCTGAAGTTCACCCATTGGGCTTGTGCATCATGTCAGTCCTAGTCAATCTAGTATAGAGAACCATGCATTGTGCCTAGAACACTAAAAAAGTTGGTTAGAAAGCATATTTTATGTAGATAGATCTGAAGGGGCACTTGTGAAATATTTCAATAATATATGCTCCGTGGATTGAGCCCAATCCTACCCATGTAAGCTACAACCGCACATTCAATGGCACATTAGATGCTAACCAGCCACCAACTTAAAGCACTTTGTATGTTTGGGGAATGTTCACAGGCCTAATACCCTTACCTGCTATTTTGACATTACTGCAAAAGGCAAAAAAACAAGGGCCATTGATATGCAGGAGTTTGTTCCTGTGTGTGGGTGATACTGGTGTTTTCATGTGTGCATCTACCATGGCTTACAGGGTGACCACCATCATGAAACAAATAAGTGTCATGAAACAAATTGTGCCACTTGTGCCCCCCTCCCCATTGCCACTGTGACATCTCCATCCATCATTTGGTAGGATAACTTTAATTTCTTCTTTTTTTTGCACCTCCCCCAGTTAGGTACCATGGAAATTGAGCACCAATTGCTCTTTAGGGCCACCTCCCATTGTGAGACATTGGTTAGACACACATGTGCCCTAAATCAAGAAAAGAACCAATCAGCTTGAGATCCTGATTAAATATCACAAGATCTAAGCCTACATGTGCCATCTTGTCTGGGAGTGGCTATAAAGACCACGCCCTAACCAATTGGTGGTGCTTGACTTCATCTCCCAGCAGAGTTTGCCCTGCCCACTTCCCTTCCTCTGCTGGATCCTTCACTCTGTGTTTCCAGGCCTCCAAGATCTCCTTCACCTAGCACCTTTAGGTCTCCGGGATTTCCTCTACTTCCCACTCCACACAGCTGAACCTGAATGGAAAAAAGGCAAAGAAAAAATTAAGGTCTACTCTAAATACTCGTGCTTCGGTGGCACAACCTCAGACAGTACTGTACTGCATGGAAAAGCTTCAGGATTCATTTGTAGCTGCATTTGGCAATTATTTTGACTAACCTTAAACCTTATCACCACAGACAGTAGTTTCCTGGAACTCAGAGAACTAATCATAAATATTAGCACGTCCAAGGTGCTCCGTGGCTAAAAACAAAAAATGTTTTCAATTAATTTACCCTGAGACTCCTCAGGATTCATACTAATTTATGTTGTTGATTCATTGTGCCAGTAAGCAGATTTATGTACACTGTGTCTTCTGTACAAGGTGTTATTGACAATGAAAATTGAATGTGACTGTTGACTCTAAGTTTCTTGTTCACAAATAACCAAGATAGCCCTCAGGGTTGCATTGTCTATTGGTGTTCAGAGGGATGGTTTGAAGTTAAGGCTCACACCAAAATACCTATAACAGCCTGAAGAAACCAAAGGTTCTCTCTATTCAGTTTCCCATTCCACCCTTCACTTTGGAAGAAATCAGCCTTTCCAGTTTGTTTCTGATTTGTACCATGAACTGCTCTCAAGGAAAGCAGAAGGACCTGTATGAAACCTGCAGAATAACCTGGTCTTCAGGTGAGTGGACCTGACAGAAAGTCAAGCCACAACAACTTCAATTCCGCTTATGCAATATGGGGCCATAGGACACATTGAAGCCCAGGAACTAGCCCTAGCTAAGCTTCATTCAGGAATGGTTGATGAAGCCCAAGCCTTGCAAAATTTACAAACTGAAGTTCTGAAGCTTAGAGTAGAAAATAATGAGCTGCAAGAGGAATTGCAATGTTATAAACCAAGACATAAACCCTGGAGAGAGACCCCTCAAAAAGAGCCCTGCACCTTTTTCAAGTCACCCAAATTTGGACCAGCCTTTAAAAAAGGGATATCCTCGGACACTTTCAGAGTGTCCCCTCTCAATGTAACAGTGAGCACACCCACACTAGTTCCCTCAGCAGTTCCAGAGCGGTTTTACGGGGATGGTGACAAGTTTGACGTGTTTATAAGTCAGCTCCAATTACAGTTTTTGTATCACCCTTATGCCTTTCTAAATGATGCAGCCAAGGTGACGTTCATCATATCTTATTTGGGGGGTTAGGTGCCACTGGTTGGTCACTCTTCTTGATAGCAATGAGCCCCTCTTGTATGATATGATTTAGCCAGTTTCAAAAGAGCTATGAGAAAACGTTTTGCTAAGCACGTCTTTGTTCACTCCAGCAATATTGAACTCCTAAATCTCAAACAAGGTACCAAGGATCTGCTGATGTACATAACTACCTTTAATCAGCTGGTGACTGAAACACAATGGCCTGAGCAAAACAGAACTTTTCTTCTTAATTGTGGTCTTCCAAATGACCTAAAAGATTCTCTGTCCCACATAGCTGAGTTACCTGAAGATTGTTCTGACTTTCTTGTCTTAGTTGTCAAACTGGATCATCATTTAGGTGAGAGAAAAAGGTAAGTTGACATGTAGGGACACTAGGATAGTTGTGTTGAAGGCAGATAAAAAAGAATCAGATAATAGAGCATCTGATGCAGAGTCTATGCAGATCGGGTGTCTTCATAATCCCTTAACGACAGAAGAAAAAGAACAGAAGCACAAGCTCAGCTGATGCCTATACTGGGGCAAACCAGGCCATTTTGCCAAAGAATGTTTAGTCAAACCCAAAACCGAGAAAGGAGTGGCCTTAACAACAGTTGATGATGTAAATCAGGAAAACTGACATCCTCATCAAGGGTAGTGATCGCTTTAATGAGAAAACAAGATTCAGAGGTCTTCCAATATTTAGCAAACACTACCTGTAGAATTCCCCATCTTCTTACCGTTATGGTCACTCTAATAATTTACTCTCAACATAGGGAAGTTCTCTCAATGCTAATTGACTCTGGAGCTACAGGTAATTACTTAGATTTGTCTTTAGCAGCATGCCTAGATGTTGAAAAGGTTCCCAAAGAAGATTCCGAGTTGGTTGGGTCTGTAGATGGATCTGAGTTGTCGTCTGGATTGATAAGATACCAAACTCAGCTGTTAGGTATGGTTTGTTCAAATGGCCACCCTGAAAAGATGGTTTTTGACTTAATAGACACTCCAACCTTTGGTGCCATTCTAGGAGTTCCTTATTTGGAATACCATAATCCGAGAATTGACTCAAAACTCATATAAGTTACTTCAGATTCCACCACATGCTTCACATCTTGTTATCAGGCAACTCCAGATGTGATTATGCCCTTGAGCTCTCACACAAGGTGTGCTAGACAAGATGTTACCAGAAGTGTATCATGTGTTTCAGGATGCATTTGATCCTAAACAAGCTACCTAGTTGCCACCCCATCAGGTTTATGATGGTCAACTTTCATGTAATACCTGGAGCAGTCTTGCCATGTAGCAGGACTAAAGAGCAGTTAACAAAGTCACAATCAAAAATAGGTATCTCCTCCCGTTGATCCATATGTTGTTGGACTAAGTCAGAAATTTTACCACCTACATAAAATTAGACTTGTGAGGGGCGTATTATCTCATCCAAAAGAGAGTGATGAGTTGAAGACCATCTTTAGGACCAAGTTTGGCTTATTTGAGTACACAGACATGCTGTTCGGGCTTTGCAACGTCCCAGTGGTGTTTCAATATTTTTTTATCGAAGACAATAAACAGAATGGATCTGAGTGAGAATCATTGCAGAACTCCACAGATGATATTAACAGTGTCCAAACTGACAGCATCCAGGCTGACCATTGGATGCAGCCTGGCAGGAAGGTGCAAATCTATTGAAGTGGACCATGGATGTCAGCTTCGTGCAGTCATTTTATAAGGATGGGGTGGATGATGGTGTTGAAGGCTGTCCAAAATATCCAGTAGGGTGAGAGCCACAAATTCATCTCTGTCCATGGTGATACAGATGTTCTCTGTGACGGCAATGAGGGAGGTCTCTGTACTATTGTTGGGTCTGAATCTGGAGTTAGGTGTGTGGAGAGAGAGGTTGTCAGTGAAGTGGGTGGCTAGGCATTTGTTTATCATCTTATCCATTAACCTTTGTTTGGTAGAAAAGCAAGGAAATAGGTTGGTGGTTGTCATCTGGTCTGCTGAGGGTTGCTTGAGGAGGGAGAGTACTGTTGTGTGTTTCTAGGCATCCTGGTGTCACGTAGGCTCTCATTATTCTATTGAGACAACTGGATTTGAGCGGCAGAATCGCTTGTGGTGTGGGGGACTGAATCTAACCGACTACAGGCGACACCTGTCACCCCAATCTGGGTTTTGCTCTGGCCAGCTAGCAGTACCTCATCTCTACCCAAGAGCAGGGATGATTTGCCAGCTGAGCGCATGACACAATTGACTGATGTTCTGAGAAAACGTCCCTATGTAAAGATGTGTATGTTTCTATGAACACCAGAGACAAATTGTTACCACGTTTTACTGGAAACCTATCTCACTGCAGCCTTGAGAGCAGCACAGAGTGCTTGTCTAAGAACAAAGTGCTGCCCTAAGCAAATAACAGCTCGATAGAGAGAAATAAAACAAGACTGCAGATGTGGCTATTGTTAAAATAACAAACAAGCTGAATAAAATGTGTCTAGGTTAAAGTGCACAGCTAAAATAACGTGCATGGAGCTATAGCTAAAATGGCTACACAACACTCTCCCTTTGCCGGTTTGAAGGTATTTTAAGAGCCAAATGTATGCATAAAAAGCTACTAAAATTCAACCTAAGATATACATTAAAAAATGTCAATAATGACAAGTTAAAAGACACTTGAGCACATATAAAGGACAATTTAAAATGTAATTTTTTTGCGTAAAAAAAAGAAAAAAGCCGAATTTCAAGAGTCAGAGTCATTTTGGAAGTTGCCAATGAAATCTGGGGTAATTGAAGACAGGAAATCTTCCACTTCGACAGGTGGTAAAGTAAGAAACTCATCGCTCAGAAGAACCAAGGAGCATTCGTGTTCCATAGCCTGAGCTTCAGCCAAGGCAGCAGCATTCCATGGTGTGCTGAATAATGAGTCCAGAGCCACATCCACCAGGAAAGGCAACTCATAAGCAGCTTCCCGTAACAAACGCACACTCAACGCGCTTGCCTGGTAATGAGTCCTCATCGCGAGCATCAACAGATCAGCGTCCAATTAAAGCAAGCGTTGCGTAGAAAGACAAACTTTCAGTGCATGTTCGAACGAGCACCAGAGGCATCGAATCCCTGGGCTGCACACAATGCAAAATCAGTCTGAATGACAGAAACCAGTCACAATCCAATTGCTCCAGGAGTGTTGCTCCAAAGTACTGCATCATGCGTTCATGACACAGCTGCTTGTTGCGGCGGGACAGCCATTGCACAGAAAAAGTAGCAATAGCAAAATGCCACCTATTGTAACAAAAGATGGCCGATGGTCTTAAGCTGAATATAGAGGAGAAGGTGTGAAAGAGACCAGAACCAACAGCCTTTGAGAAATTTGTGATTCCAGTAGTACTGGACGCATTAAATATCCATCCCACGAGCTCACCAAAGTGCCTTGGAAAATTGGTACTTAAAAGGGACTGTATCTCTGCTGATGACCTTGCCACCTAAAGTGCGTAGGTCCTGCATGCAGATGTGAGCGCCAGATGTTTTTGGAACAATAAAGTCTTGAGTCTGCGCAACTTGTCAAAATTCACATTAGGAGTAGAAATATGGGCCAAATGGCAGCTACCGCTCTTAGTCTAGTGGGAGGAAAAAGTAAGTTCCCGCAGCATGTAACAATCTTAGAGACCGAAACAACATAAACTATTCCGGCTTGCATCCTACAACAGTCTTCACTATTGAGGAGAGCACAGTTGGCATTTGAAAGCACCTGGAATGCAAGTCTAATCAAGGGGAATGGAACTACCGTCAGATAACAAGCCAAATTCGCTGCCGAAGCGTTACACGCCCCTTGCAAGGACAGCTGTTTACAAACCATTGAATGGCTGACAGAAGTCTTGCATTCACTACCGCTAAGAAAGACTTCTTTCATGCCACTGTGACATTTGTAGGAGAAGAGCAGCTCCCACACCTCACGTATGTAACTATCTCCCAGCCTTTCATATCTGCCTACCGGAATGTGTTTTAAACAGGACGTGAATTGAAGTGTTGAAATAGGCAGATTAATAACCCTGTGTATTAACCATTCAGTAGGTGGTATTTCAGCCACAGTAAAAGGCAACTTTTCTAACTTTTCAATGTTTAGCATGACATAAGTCGCTTCTTTCTTAGCCATTAGTTGTTGTTGTTGCATTAAGTTAAATGTAGAAAATATGTCCCTTGTGCTGACGTGTTGCCAGGGAACGCGACCTACCTTCAGTGTTTGAAGTATCCAGCCCAGCTGCATAATGGACCTTAGTTGACTCTGTCTATGGTGTAAAGAAGACATATCACTTTGTATTATGTCTATTGCAGAAGAGACAATGGGCCACATGTATGAAAAATGGAGCATGCGAATCGCAAATAGCGATTTTTAAGAAATCGCTATTTCCGAGTCGCAATAGGCCATGTAACAGAATTGTGATTCAGAATTAGCGATTTCCTAAAAATCGCCATTAGTGGTTTGCGAGGCCCATTTACTGAATCACAATTTGCATTATCGCAAATTTACTTTTTTTGTGCGATTTTTTAAAAAAACGCAAATTGCGAGAAAGTTCGAGAATGCACACCTGGAGGGGCCTGATGACATCACCAGCAGGAAATGAGTCATCCCAGGCAGTTTCAGGTGCCACCCCCAAACTAGCATCCTGAGAGAGCGCAGCCCAGCCACACAGAGCAGCACTCAGATGGAGCAAGAACACCTGAGCCAGGATGGACACCCCAGGACAAGCACAGGAGAAGGCTAAAAGGAAGAGCAAGCTGAAATTCAGCGAACAGGAGCTTGAGGTATTAACTGAGGAGGTGGTGAGGAGCCATGACCGCCTGTTTGGAAAAAGCTCACTCCAGGTGCCTCAGAGTGAAAAGAGGAGACTATGGCTCGACATACAGTCCAAAATTTGCGCCATTGGAGTGTCACAGCGCTCCATCGAGGAGATCAAAAAAAGGTGGTACGACCTGTGGTCCCGTGCAAAGGAGAGGGTGGCAAGGAGACTTGCGGAGGCCAGGGGTACAAGTGGCGGTCCACCAACAGAGGCACCATCAACACCATTGGAGGACCTAGTGGAGTCCACACTCCTCCCTGAAGCTGTGACTGGGGTCACAGAGATCGACACCTCCGGCACACCGAGTACCAGCCAAGGTAGGTGCAATATTGTATATGTATATGCACAAAAGCCTCTTAGGAATTAGCATGTAATGTGAAACAGTGTGTGAAGTAGTCCAGTCCACATCTTAGAAGCAGCACTACAATGCATTATGGGATTGGCAGTCCACAACCTAGAACTGAAAGTAGCACAACAATGTAATTAAGTATAGTGACAGCCAAGGTAACACCACATACACAATACCATGTAGAGCAGTACCTGTACCTTTATTGCCATTGTCTGACAGATAATGCAACATACAGAACTGACATGCTGCATATTGTCGTTGCTGGTGGGCCAGGCCCAGCAGCCACACCATCTGCATGTGTAGGAGAGACCGACACCCATCTACCCTCAGATTCCAACACCAGTGGGTCCCCTCCACATGTTGACTGGACGACGCAGGCCCAGGGCACTGCCAGAGCTCAGCAACGACTCTGATGAGCAGCAGGAAGGGCCAAGCACACCATCAGCACCAGACAGGCGCAGCCAGATTCTAGAGGGCAGGTGTCAGCCAACCACAGCACCACGTAGGATTGCGACGGAGTCCTGGGCACAGCAGCATGAGGCAGGTGAGGGTCCCTCCTTATTCGGGGGCCTTGAAGCTGCTATGTTGCAGCAGCAGTGTCTGCAAAACAAGCGGATCCTTGCATTAGACCGAAACCTGCGCAAAACACAACCGCAACATGATGGGCCTGCATCGCCAACTTGACTCACTCAATAGCAATATTGTACAGCTGCGTGAGGGACAGGTGCAGGCTTCACAGGACACCATGGACTTTACAAGTGCTGTCCGTGAACTGTGCCAGGAGCTGCGCCATGAGAGGGTGAGCCAGCGCAGACAGGAGGGCAGATTCCGTACAATGTTTGGCAGCTACTGCCGGTCCTCTAAGAGGATGGCAAATTTGCCTGCATTGATTGCCCGTTGCGCAGTGGCTGCGCAAGTGGAGGCTGCACATAGCAGCAGGGACGTTGTCCATGGACTTGTTCAGATCACAAATGTGATCGAACACATCATGGGACCATGATCAGCCACTCCAAGTGAGCCAGCACTGGGGGACACTGATGACAGTTCCAGCCTCAGCAGTGTTGCCGTTCCAGCAGCAGACACCATACGGCACAGTGCCAGGCACAGCACTGCCACTGAAGGTGACAATAGAGGTGCCAGTGACGTAACTGGGCACCCGAGTGGTGTGCGTGGCAGAAAGAAATGACTCTTGCTGCCATTGGACTGTGTTGCCACTATGAAGAAATAGTGCATTACTCTGGTTATTTGTTGTTTTGCGTTTGTCACATCACCTCTTTAATTTATTACTCACTCGTACATTACCTGACGTAAGGTAATAAATTTCTTTCACTACAGGTACAGTTGTCAGAGGATTTGTGTCATTTAAACTCACGTCTGAAATGGTTGTGTGTGATGTCGGCACGCCTTTGCCTTCCCTCTGCTGCACTGGTCCTGTCTGCTGGATGTAGGGGTGGTATGGGATTGTCATCGTCATCTGATTCAGATTCACATATTTCTACAGGTATGCCCCTGGTTGTAACTATATTGTGCAGGATTGCACAAGTAGCAACTACTCTACATGTTGTCTCTGGACTGTACTGTAGTGCCCCTCCACTTTTGTGGAGGCACCGGAAGCGGCTCTTCAGCAGTCCAAATGTGCGCTCCACCATGTTGCGGGTTGCCCTGTGTGCTGCATTGTATCTCCGTTCAGCTGGTGTTGTAGGGCGTCATCATGTAGGTGTGCACTGCGTACGCACTGTCTCCTGGAAGGGACAGAGGGTGTGATGAGTAACTGAGCCATCTGACATGGGTTCGCCATCTATGCACCAGTGTACAGAGTGACATTACCTAGTAGATATCCTTCACCAAACTCCCCAGCTATCAGTCTTATGTGAATGCCGCTGTGGTTAAAGATATACGAATCATGTGTGCTCCCTGGGTACCTGGCCATGAGATCAGTTATGATATAGGAGGTATTGCACATCACCTGAATATTCATGGAATGTTGGTATTTACGGTTTCGGTCCACATACTCTGTGGCTGATGGTGGACATATTGCCACATGTGTGACATCTATGGCACCTAGGACGTGGGGGAACTGTGTTATCTGGTAAAACTCTGTTTTGGTCTGCTGTATTTCCTGTGGGGTGTGGGGGAATCTGATGTACTGTTGTAGTTTGCTCAGCATGGCGTGGATGAAAGAATAAAAAAATCTGGAGAGGGTACTCTGTGAGACCCCTCCAACTGCTGCTATGACTCCTTGATAGGTCCCTGAGGCGAGTAGGTGTAGGGAGCATAATACCTGCACATGGGTGGGTATGCTGTGAGTCCTTAGTGTTCTGCGTTGCAATATGGGTTGTAGCTCAGCTATCAGATCAAGTATCATGGCTGAGTTCAACCTATACCTCTCATATATTTCCTCCTCTGTCAGGTCAAAAAGTGTAATGCGCACTCTGAAAATGCACTCCTGTCTCCTCCTCCCTCTCCTCAAACCTGCCAAGATCCTCATCCTCCTCGCCATGACGTAGAGTGCAGCCATTGTGGAAAAGAGTCTGAGGCATCCTGGGCATCTTTATATAGGTTGCACCTGGTTACCACCTGGTTTCAGATCATGGTATTTTGAATGTGCAAAATGCCATTCTGCGAAAAATCGCAATTTGTGATTTTTTTATGCATCTCTTTGCGACTTGGATTTTGCGAATCGCAATTTGCGCCTCACAATTTCCTACTGGAAATACCGAATCGCAAAATGCGACTCTAAAAACCAGTTAAACGCAAAAAATTGCAAAAATTGCGATTTCTTATTTTTGGTCTGCGAATGCCCTTCATGTATCGCAGACCACGTTTTTGCACTCGCAAACAGCCGATTTTTGCAATTCGCACCGTTTGCGAGTGCAAAAATATTTCATACATCTGGCCCAATGTTGTTTAGTGTGTATATCCAGTCAGACAGGGTATTAATCGCATTATCTGAACAGCTAATGCCTTCTGTAAGTTTTTCTGGTTTATTTGCCTTAACCAGGCAGCAGCTTCGTGTTGGGAGAGCTTCCAAATTTCATTATATACTTCAAATAAGAAGCGCTTTCTGCGTGTTTTCTGGGGCCTAACAAGAAGTCCTGTAAGTCAGTTGTATTAGATAGGGGACTGAGGTGTTTTCTAACCACTTCTAGTGAGGAACTTATCAACCATTGTTGGCATAGTGTCTATACTGTATATTGTTACTATACCCACATGTTCAGATGCATAGCATAATATATGTACATTTTCCATTGAGGACAATTTAAAATAATATGACTCAGCATTTTTAACATTGTGCCCAAATATGCAAACTTTTCAGAATATGTTTTAGAACTCCCCTGTGGTGGAGTCCGACAATGTTTCCATTCTGTGTAATTAAAGATAGTCTTTGGGGTACTTGCTCTGTGAATGATATAGTGCCCATAATAAATATAGCAAAACATATCACCATAATTCTCTTTAGATTGGCAAACATCTTCATTTTCAAATACAGTATAATACTGTAACTCAGTCATCATAGAATCAACTGTTTTCCCATCCCAGTCATCAGAAACAACTCCGGGTATTATTACATTGTTAATTGAGAGTTTAAACAAATATGGTATTTAAATGACCTCTTTCGGGCTGTATATATCAAATGTTACTTTACCTCAAACAATCCCATCAGGAATTGGTATAGCGGAAATGTTCACAAAAGACAAGACTCTGCGGACCTTGTGAGAACAAAAATGAGGTTTAAGGACCTTATCCACCAGTTCAACTATTGATCTTTCAGGAAGAAAATGACCATGTATTAATAAAAAGAATGTTATGACAAACCAAATCCAAAGGAGGAAAGCCAATATAGTCAAAGAAAGCCACAGATAGTTCCATCGGAAAATAAAGTAATTTGTTTTAAGCCAGTTTATCAGCTTGTGTGTTTTTGACAGTTCAGATGTAGAAGAGGCGAATGAGTCCAAAAAAGTGTCATTGATGTTGGCAAAGTATTCAGAAGCAGTTTGTGCAAAAGCTGGAGCCGTGTCTGTAGGTGGGGTTTCCCACGGTAGTTCAGAATAAATTACGCCAACCGTCTGTGCTGAAGTTGTGTCAAATCGATCAGTTATTTCTGCATTGTTTGTTGAAACAGATGTCAGTGGAACCAATGCAAGATCATTTTCCACCCTCCCAAAGCTTGGAGAGGTGTCACTGTTTCTGCTCACAACTTGTAGAGGGACTTCTTGACCAGTAGTGAGAGGGATTCGGGAACTACTGGCTGTTCCTCTTGGTCTGCTCTGCAAGATCGGCCACATGGTGTAACTTGACATTGTGGATCACTACAAAGTGGTTTTCTTTAGCACCAGCTAACAGTGGTAGAATGACAGTTCTGGTACTGTGTATTCTCAAGACTGGGACAGGTGCACAATAAGGACCAAACTCCTTTTTCGCAGCAACCTTTTCACGTACTATATCCCCAAACTTAGGAATCCAGCCAGTAGGTGTTACTGGCACATCCTCAATTCCTGTGGAGGGAGCACTGGCAGAAGCGTTGTTATCACAGAACTATTGTAATTCCTGTAAGACAGTGACACGTTCATTTATGTGTAAGGGTGTTTCTGCCGCCTCCACGCCTGGACCATCAAGATCTGGAACATACATTTGAGTTCCGAACAGGCACTCATATGAAGTATGACCCCCCAGGGACATTCTAGGCAGATTGTTAAGTGCTCTCTGGACTCCATACAGGTGGTTAAGCCAACTATGTCCCATACCTAAGACTCTGGTTGTTAAGGACTGCTTTAAATCATGGTTTAGTCACTCCACAACACTATTTCCCTTGGGGTGAAATGGAGACGAGATATGGAGTTGGACCCCTAACGAAGCCATGGTGTTCCTGAATGCCCTTGAGGCGAAAGCAGGGCCCTGGTCCAAGTGGAAAGCCGTACCTGCATATGTACCGATAAAGACTTGCAAATCTTTTATAACAGTCAGAGCGTCAGCCGAGCGTTGTGGCCACACCAATTGAAATCTGGAGCAAGAGCCTACAGCGACTAAAATATATTTGTATGCACTATCGGTTGTTAGGGGGCCACAATGGTCCAAGTACACACATTGCAATGGTTTGTTGGAAATTAGGAGGGGTGTCTGTGGTGGGCGTTTGGCGGTGGAACCCTTAATTTGTTGGCAGATGTCACAACAAAGGATATACTGCTTAGCCTGTTTATATAGACCTGGCCACCAGTAACATGCCTGCAACAATGATATTGTAGCTACCACACCAGCATGGGCAGATGCTACCCCCTCGTGCACTGCTTTAATCAACTCTGATCTCATGTCTCTGTTGGGAATTTCTCTAAGCCCCACGACTGGTATCTTTACTTCGGCAACTAGACAGCCTCCCATTCGGTAGGAATATTTAGCAGGAAATGCTTTTGGATAAGGCGTGCCTTCAGCCGTACCTTTCATGGCAGCCTACATGTCATCGTCCGGTTTTGTTCCTGAGCGGGTTACTGCAGCAACAGTAGCTGTAGCTACTGCTGATTTGGTGGCTTCATCAGCTGGTGTATTTCCAGCAACGTGCATTCCAACGAACTGGTGTCCAAGTGTATGTACAACATGGATGTTTTGTAGCGTTTCCTTCAGATCCACTACTTTCCCCCACAGAAGTCTGTGTTTGACGGTGTTGTCTTTAGAATCTCTGAACCCATTCTGGTGCCCATAATGCAGGTATTCATTGAAGTACTGGACACAATAGTACAGATCACAGACAATCAGTGCTAACTGTGCAGGATCCATGTGTTCCAGTGCCATCACCAGAGCCATGAAATCTGCTAATTGTGCTTTGCAATCCCTCAGGGTTTGCGTGAATCTATGCTGGCGACAAAATTTATTATCCTCCATATAGCCGCTTACGACTGTGCAAGCAGCGGACTATTGATGTTTTGTGCCAATTGCAGGTTTAGCTGAGCCATCGGCAAACTTGACTCTTTGATACTGATCAATAGGCAGTGTGTTTGCTGGAACTGGGTATTCTAGTTCATATTCAAAAAAATTCTTGAGTTTGTAATTTTGTTTAAAAAATGTAGTCTACATTACTGGCTGTCAAAGACGTTGCCCATTGAATCCAATGTGGAAGTAATGTTTTAGCGTTAGGAACACTGGCTTTGGTAACAGCCTCAAGGGCTGGGATTGTAGAGATGACAAAAATGCATTTGCCGTGGGCTAGAGGTCTGTTTTCTGAACAGCAGTGAGAATTTTCTCAGTGGGAGTAAAGCGTTGTTCTGTTGCTGAGTACAAATGTGATTTGTATGCTATTGGGACTGTCTCACCCTCATTTAAAGTTACATAGGTGAAACCAATGGCACCAGCAATTACTCTGATGACCAGATGTGTTTTGTTGTCCCTCGTGTATAAATGTTGTGCTGAAAGCATGTCTGTTTGCAAAGCTCTGAGTATGCGTGTGTGTTCGACTGTCCAAAATTTACTTGCAAAGTCAGGACATATTAAATTATATAAAGGTTTTATGCGTGATGCATACTCATACTCAGGAATGTAAGTTCTGACAAAATTTCGAAAACCCAATAGGAATTAGAGTTTTTTAATGGTATTTGGAGGTTGTAACTGTGCGCATTTTTCCAAGAAGTGTGGCTCTAGGCTCTTTCCTTCACTTGATAGCTCATATCCCAGAAACAGGACGCTAAGGAAGGCTATTATGTTTTTTTTTAATTGAGTTTGTAGCCGAACTTGGCAAATCCCACAACAATGCGGGCTACCCGTCTTAAATGTTGCAGCGATTAATCAACCATGAGATAGATATCATCTGCATAGGACAATGCTTCAGGGTCAATGTCGTGCAATATTGAAGTCACACGAGCTGCAAACAATCCTGGGCTATTCTTGTACCCCTGGGGTAAACAACAGAATTTATTCTGGGAGCCTAGTGCCCTGAAACTTGTTAAGTCTCTACTCTCAGGCACTATATTTTGGCAGAAGAAACCATTGGAAATATCCAGTGTTGTTTTGTATGCTTTGCCCACTATTTTGTTCACAAGTGCTGTGTTGTGTGAGTTTTGTATAGCATATGTGCGTGTATGACTGTTTAAATGTCTGTAGTCTAAGACTATTCTGTATGAATGGTCCGGTTCAGCTACTGGGAATAAGGGATTATTTATTGGTGAGACACAGGGTTCGATTACGCCCTCGTACTCCAGTTGTGTGAGGATTTCCCTCACAGGTGCTTTAGCATCATGTTTTATTGGATGTTGGGGTTTGGGGTTGAGTTTGGGGTTGATTTTTAATAGGTATTACATGGTAGGGAGAATCTTTATCCCATCCTACATGGTTGCAATGTAACGCGCAAATGCCCAATCAATGGCGTAGGATTCAGTGAGCTCCTCAGGAACAAGGGGCGAGAAAGAAGATTTAATAACATCTTCCAGGTATGGGCATGTACGGACAAATTCAAGTGGCCAATCCTGTTCAGCCAACAAAGTATTGTGTATATTTATGAAAAATGCCAAAAGATTGCGTCTATTGTGCGCTCTATGTCTCCTTCTAACTGAACTGTAGCGTTACTTTATACACCCTATCAGGCGTGGAGACCCGCATGTCCGCGGTTTCTACTTGTAAGAAGTCATCAGTTGCTTTCACCTCTGGATGCTCTAGAAGATTCAGGCGAACTATTGTGACCTCTACCGCACTGTCTAATAGCAGTAGTGCCCACTTCTTGTTCTACAAAAGAGCCCTCTTCTTGAGTGCATGTCGAACTGCAACCGCTGCCACTTTTTTCTTTTTGAATTGGGGTTTTTGTTGGGGGAGTTTCTCTTCTTTTTTAACAGAAACCTCTATTGAGCATTGTGATTCCTGTCTTGGTTTCATGTACTCAGTTCTTTGCTTTGACCGCCCACCCCTCTCACTGCGTTTTTCCGATGAGTCCTGAAAGGAATGATGTTGGCGTGCATCAGTATATTGATATCTGTCAGGCATTTTTATGTTATCTTTATTTCTGAGATTGTATGCATTCTGTGGGGTTTCCATATCTGGAGATTCTCCCCTTTCTTTTTTAGATGTTTGTTGTTTTTTATCCCAGCATTTCTTATTGCCCTCAGGAGCTTGCTTGGTAGAATCTTTCTTTGATTTACCTTCAAATTATGGTTTTGTTGGTCTGGCCCTCAGACTATCTCAACCAGTACTAGAGTAGGTCTCTGCGATAATCTTTGGAAGCTCACGTGCTTGATCCTATGGAGGAACGTCCCGGAGCCGCATGTGCATCACTAGTGAGACCGCTTCCCCTTTAAGGTTACTTAATATAATTGAGGACACGGTGGCAAAGTTGCCCATTAGTTGCATCCTCATGTCCAGGGCTGGGGCAGCCCCGTATTCATCTTGAATTAGTTTCAACACTTCTGGTAAATTGGCAAGTGTCGGTGTACTGTGTGCGGTAGAATAGAGCGTGGCAAAAACCATGCCCCATGTATTACAGTTGTCTACTGTGGGAACCATTCCAAATGGCAAGTACATTGTTAATATTCTGTGTTTATCCTCAGGTCCCGTATGGGGAAATACTGCTTCCAGCGCATTTATTTTTTGAGCTAACCAAAAGTGAATTTCTTCTTGTTTGGCGGGTACTTTACCCATGATCTAATCACAGTCGCCGGGTAAATGCCTGTTGTTACTGCATGTGGTTGCGCCAGAGCAGCACGTGCTGGGTTTGTGTTTAATATTTGCATTACAAACTGTACTAATCGTCTATATATTTCCGTCAGCTCAGCATATAAGTGGTGGACCTCAGCTACCATTAGGTTCGCTGCAGCAGGATGAGGTGTATAAGTGGCCAATAAAGGCTAGATGGGACCATCATTACTTAGAAGACCTAACCGAACATGTAAAATTGTGTGGGGTAGGCACCATCAAGCCAATTATAATGTTCCTGATAAGATAAGGGTATTTCTAAATATGCATATGCTCTGTATTGTGCAGGTATATTTGCAGGTGTATAATGATGAAATGTATTTCTGTTCCCATCAACTGCTGGAAATGTGACCCAAGAATAAAAAAGTTCTGTTCTATAGGCTGCATGAGCCTCAATGACAAATGTGACTGAACCCCCCCCACCCGTTAGGCCGTGTGCCAGTAAATGGGCAGTAAGGGGTGGTTACATATTGACTGCAATTGCTACCTGTTGTGCATTTGCCATAATGAATGGTAAATTTGTTTAGAGATAAGCACACCAAATGGGGAGTATCCTTTTAGAGTTCAAGCTTGAACAACCTACAGCGTTAGTTAGTGTTAGAAATGGGGTCTTTGGTTGACAGTCAGGTTACCCCCTGTTCAAGCAAGGACCCTCACTCTAGTCAGGGTAAAAGAGAATCACCCTTAACTAACCCCTGCTTACCCCTTTGGTAGCTTGACAGAGCAGTAGGCTTAACTTCAGAGTGCTAGGTGTAAAGTATTTGTACCAACACACACAGTAACTTAATGAAAACACTACAAAATGACACAACACCAGTTTAGAAAAATAGGAAATATTTATCTAAACAAAACAAGACCAAAACGACAAAAATCCGACATACACAAGTCAAGTTATGATTTTAAAAAAAGATTAAACTAAAAAGTAGCGCTTAGAAACATAAAATGCTTCGATGAGGTGTTAACACGGCGTCGTGACAGAGTCGCTTCCAATAAGCCTACACCAGCGGCGCCGGACACGGAGTCACGTAGACCCCCAAGTACAGTACCTTTGGTGAAGAGTGAAAACAAGTTGATGCGCGAAGTCGGGATCGTGGCGTCTGTGCAAAACGTTGAATCTGCGCACTTCAAGTGGCGTCGGTCACGACGTGGTGCGGCGACTTCCACGGAGTCGCGAACTTCAGTGGGGCTGCAGTGGCGTCGGGCCTGCGAAGGTTGCCCCATTCCAGCAAAGATCACGGAGTCAATTGCAGGCGGCGTCACCGGATTCAGCAGCGGTGTCAGTCCGAAGTCAATTTCCTTGGATTTCTACCAGCTTTCCTTTCAAGGGCCCAGGGACTGGATAGGGCACCACTTGTCAGAAGAGGAGTATCTCCAGAGACTCCAGGTGCTGGCAGAAAGAAGTCTTTGCTGCCCCTGAGACTTCAAACAACAGGAGGCAAGCTCTAAATCAAGCCCTTGGAGATTTCTTCACAAGATGGAAGGCACACAAAGTCCAGTCTTTGCCCTCTTACTCTGGCAGAAACAGTAACTGCAGGATAGCTCAACAAAGCACAGTCACAGGCAGGGCAGCACTTCTCCTCAGCTCTTCTCCAGGCAGAGGTTCCTCTTGTTTCCAGAAGTGTTCTAATGTCTGTGGTTTTGGGTGCCCTTCTTATACACAATTTCTCCTTTGAAGTAGGCCTACTTCAAAGTAAAGTCTCTTTTGAATGTGAAATCCTGCCTTTCCCAGGCCAGGCCCCAGACACTCACCAGGGGGTCGGAGACAGCATTGTGTGAGGACAGGCACAGCCCTTTCAGTTGTAAGTGACCACTCCTCCCCTCTCTCCTAGCACAGATGGCTTATCAGGAAATGCAGACTACACCCCAGCCCCCTTTGTGTCACTGTCTAGTGTGAGGTGCAACCAGCCCAACTGTCAAACTGACCCAGACAGGGAATCCACAAACAGGCAGAGTCACAGAAATGGTATAAGCAAGAAAATGCTCACTTTCTAAAAGTGGCGTTTACAAACACACAATCTTAAAATCAACTTTACTAAAAGATGTATTTTTAAATTGTGAGCTCAGAGACCCCAAACTTCACATGTCCATCCGCTCCCAAAGGCAATCTACACTTTAATCAGATTTAAAGGTATCCCCTATGTTAACCTATGAGAGGGACAGGCCTTGCAACAGTGAAAAACGAATTTAGCAATATTTCACTGTCAGGACATATAAAACACATTACTATATGTCCTACCTTAACCATACACTGCACCCTGCCATTGGGGCTACCTAGGGCCTACATTAGGGGTGCCTTACATGTAAGAAAAGGGAAGCTTTAGGCCTGGCAAGTGGGTACACTTGCAAAGTCGAATTTATAGTTAAAACTGCACACACAGACACTGCAGTGGCAGGTCTGAGACATGATTACAGAGCTACTCATGTGGGTGGCACAACCAGTGCTGCAGGCCCACTAGTAGCATTTGATTTACAGGCCCTGGCACCTCTAGTGCACTTTACTAGGGACTTAAAGTAAATCAAATATGCCAATCATGGATAAACCAATCACATACAATGTACACAGAGAGCATATGCACTTTAGCATTGGTTAGTAGTGGTAAAGTGCTCAGAGTTCAAAAGCCAACAGCAACAGGTGAGACAAAATAGAAGGCAGGAGGCAAAAAGATTGGGGAGACCCTGCATAAGCAAAAAAGTCCAACAGTTAGGTACTCCCTACTTTAGCTGAGGAGGAAATCCTCAATACCGTGGACGTCTCCGTATATAGTACTGATGTGTCTTTGTTTATAGTGAGACATAGATACTCAGGAGGACCCGAAAATTAGAGCCTGACCACGCGTTTGGCGCCATGTCGCGTAGGCTCTCATTATTCTAATGAGACTACTGGAAATCGCCTGTGGTGTGGGGGACTGAGTCTATTCCACTACAGGTGATACCTGTTGCCCCAATCCTGGTTTTGCTCCGGCCAACTAGCAGTGCCTCATCTCTACCCAAGAGCAGGGACGATTGGGCAGCTGAGCGCATGACACAATTGACTCTTCAGGGAAATCGTGGTCACTCAGATCTCATCCATTTCTCTCAGTTACATTAGTCTCACATATACAATGACAAACAGAGGCAGTATATGTTTCAATAAGGTTTTAATGAAGCAACTGCATCTTAGATAATAAAGCATGTACTGCAATAACCAGGACATAAAGCATGACAGGATTAAAATTGTGACAAGGAGAGTAAAGCATAGAAATAACGCTACCATATTGTCACTAGAGTCAATTGACTAATTCCTACCTAGAGTATATTAGAGCACAGCGTGTTAAGCTCTAGTTCTGCCCTTTGGGTTCCCCTGAGAAGACATCATCCCCCATATTTGAGTAAAGGCCTGAAGCCTGCATGAGCAGCTGTAGCAAAGCATTCAGCAATCAGCATACAGTCATGGTCATCTGGCTGGAATCTCCCTCTAATGTATATGGGACAGGGAAGTGTTTTTATAATAAAACAGCTGATGTTCTGAGAAAATGTCCCTATGTAAGCATGTGTATGTTTCTATGAATACCAGAGACAAAGCGTTACCACGTTTTACCAGAAACCTATCTCACTGCTGCCTTGAGAGAAGCACAGAGTGCTTGTTTAATAACACAGTGCTGGCCTAAGCAAAGAACAGCTAGATAGAGAGAAATAAAACAAGTCCTCAAATGTGGCTTTTGTTAAAATAATAAACAAAGCTGAATAAAATATGTCTGGGTTAAAGTGCACAGCGGCAGGCCTAGTGTGCTAGAATAACATGCATGGAACTATAACTAAAATGGCTACACAACACTGATAGGTGGCTGTGATGATGTCATCATTCAGGATCGGGGTGAGGGCCTCCATGGTGGGGTCCAGTCCTTTGACGAAGACGTGGTAAGGGGAGGGGTCAAAGGCTCTCCTAAGTGTGTGGAATGCAAGTTTGTTGCAGTACAGGTCTACATGTCAAAATGCTACTTCATGGTTTTATGTTAGATGTCAGAAAGGTTTACCATAAATACACCTGGAAACCTCTGACTGTCATAGGTTTCCAGGTGTAGACTATAAAAAAAATTCTGAATTACAAAAACATGAAAATCTGCACCCATAAAAAGTTGCAAACCTGGTGTATAGAACTGTAATTCTGTTTGTGAATTGGAAACAGTGAATTTTCTTGTGTATGTTGTGACCAGCAGGACATGCAGCTACCAGCCATTGTATTATTGTTTACTATGTATTAACGTAATGGTTTAATAGAACAAGAAACAGATAATAATGCAGAATACCATCAGAAATGTGTTTAAAAACAAGATTTATTTCCCATGATAAAAAACAGTTAAAATATTTCCTATCCACATCTGTAAAAGGGGTAGCATTTCAAAAAATAAACAATGTTTTAGGTGAACTCACATACTTGATTCACAAAACCTGTTTATTGCATGAGTATCCCTGTGTACTTCTGGAAATTCAGGAGTAATGAACCTCCAGAGCAGAAATTAGATGTACACATGCACAGTAATGGTTTGTAATTCAAGCCCCTATGTATATTTCACTATCTCTTATACCATAAAGGCCATGATACCTCGGGGTTGGAATCATACCACCCAAAGCTAGTCCTTGAGAACATTCAGTCACACTGGTGTGTCCTAGAATTAACTGCCTTAACCACGCAGGCAGAGGTCTTGCAGATAGAAGAGAAAGCAATTCAAATTAGACTGCTGAGGTTAAGGTGACAAAACTCCTTACATCACCTTAAATTGAGGAGCTAGCGAACCACACTCCTATGCTAAATGTTATTTAAAAGACAGCACTTTTATCTCCATTTCTCATTGGGACACTGCTGACAGTAGCATGATAATTGTACAAGCAACTGTTATGCTATGAATCTATATGTTGGAGCAATATATACTGTCTCATGTAAAGCATGAAAGCAATTGTGTCTTACAGATGACAGGTACCAAAAGCTGTAACACTTCAAATAAGTATTAGGCCCAACCACCAATATTTCCATAACAATGCTAATGTCATTCTAAAACATAGATTCAGAAACCAGTAGGTGGAGGTTTAGGGTATGAAATTTCTCTAAACATTATACATATTGTGTACATGTATTCATTGGTTCAACTCATTTACTTACAGCTGCCGTCCCTCCCCTCTTCTTACTTGTTTTCTGGGGGAAGGAAATGTACATTCAGATAGTGGTTTGGACCAGGAAGCAAGGTATGTGGGTCAGTTGTACTCCTCAAGTGAGACGGCTCTTTGTCGGGAAGTATGTGTTTCTTTGCACTCTCTTGTGTTGGAGACTCATTCACGGCAATTAACTGGTGGCACCTGACAAATGCCATCAACCAGACCGGGTGTTGTGTATCAGTGGAAACATAGTAGGTGTGAAGCATGCTCTTCTTTGACTGTTGATATAGTTGAGTATATCATTGTATTGCTCACAACAGTGAGATACTATGCAAGTACAATGTGGAATTGCAGTCAGTAGGCATTCCCACCGCTTGTGACAGCCTAAAAATCACAATGGTGTAATCAGTAAAAAATTACATTCCTTTTCTGAAAAGAAAGAGTGCACGCTGAAGTCAGCCTTACATTCCAATGTTAATTAGCTAAGTTTGTTTATAAATAGTTTCTTTAACCCCTTCACTGCCAGGCCTTTTCACCTCTTGTGCCGAGCCTTTTTTTGGCTGTTTGGGGCAGTTCGCACTTAGGCACTTATAACGTTTGGTCCACATAAACTAGCCACGCCAAATTTGCATCCTTTTTTTCCAACATACTAGGGTTTTTAAAGGTACCCAGATTTTGTGCGTTACCCTGGAGGAGACCAAGAAATTTTCCAAAATACAGCTAAAATTTCCTTTTTAAAAAGAAAATGGGAAAAAAGGGCTGCAGAAGAAAGCTTGTGTTTTTTCCCTAAAAATGGCATGGACAAAGGGTTTACTGTGCTACAATCACAATCTTTCTAGACTTCAGGATCATGCAGACTTGAATCAGAAAAACACATTTTCTACACAATTTTGGCACTTTACTGGGACATATCCCATTTTTACTTTTTTTTGTGCTTTCAGCCTCCTTCCACTTAGTGACAAAAATGTGTGTGAAACCAATGGTGGATCCTGGACAGCTAAACATTTCTGAAAATTAGACAAAATTTTGAATTCAGCAAGGGGTGATTCGTGTAGATCCTACAAGGTTTTCCTACAAAAAATGACAGCTGAAATAAATAAATATTGAAATTGAGGTTAAAAAAACTGCCATTTCTCTCCACATTTTACTCTGTAACTTTTTCTTACGATGTCAGATTTTCAAAAGCAATATACCATTACATCTGCTGGACTTTTCTGGTTGCAAGGATATAAAGGGCTTGTAGGTTCATCAAGAACCCTAGGTACCCAGAGCCAATCAATGAGCTGCACCTTGCAATGGTTTTTTTATTGTACACTGGGTATACAGCAATTAATTTGGTAAAATATAAAGAGTCAAAAATATGTATCAAGGAAACCTTTGAATTTCCAAAATGGGCACAAGATAAGGTGTTGAGAAGCAGTGGTTATTACATCTCTGAATTCGGGGATCACAATTCTAGCATGTGAATTACAGGGCATTTCTCAAATGCACTTCTTCATTACACACTAACATTTGGAAGGAGAAAATGTAGAGAAAGACAATGGGCAGTAACACTTGTTCTTCTATTCTGTGCTCCAACATGTCTTCTGATCAAAATGTCACCTCACTTGTGTGGGTAGCCCTAGTGCCCGCAACAGGAAACGCAACATGGACACATCACATTTTTATATTGAAATCTGATGTGTTTTTTAGAAAGTGCCTAGCTGTGGACTTTGGGCTCCAGCTCAGACAGCACTTAGGAAAACCCACCAAACCTGTGCATTTTTGAAAACTAGACACCTAGGCGAATCCAGGATGGGATGACTTGTGAGGTTCTCACTGGGTTCTGTTACCCAGAATCCTTTGCAAACCTCAAAATGTGGCTAAAAACACCTTTTCAACCACCATAAAAATGGTACATCACTTGTGTGGGTAGGCCTAGTGCCCGCAACACCCCTAAACGAAACATCAACACAACACATTTTCCCAAAGAAAACGGATCTATTTTTGGTAACGTGCCTGGCTGTAGATTGTGGCCTCTAGCTCAGCCAGCACCTAGGGAAACCTAGAAAACCTATAAATTTTTTAAACTACACATGTAGAGGAATCCAGAATGGGGTGACTTGTGGGGCTCTCACTTGGTTCTGTTACCCAAAATCCTTTGCAATCCTCAAAATTTGGCTAAAAAACACTTTTCCCTCACATTTCGGTGCTGCAAAGTGCTGGAATCTGAGGGGAGCCACAAACTTCCTTCTAACTATCTTTCAACTAAGTCTCCTGATAAAAATGGTACCTCACTTCTGTGGGTAGGCCTAGTGCCTGCGACACAGAATGCCCCAAGACGCAACCTGGACACATCATATATTCCCCAAGAAAACTGAACTGTTTTTGGCAAAGTGCCTAGTAGTGGATTTTGGCCTCTAGCTCAGCCGACACCTAGGGAACCCCAGCAAAGCTATACATTTTTTTAAACTACACACTTAGGGAAATCCAGAATGGGGTGACTTGTGGGGCCCTCACTTGGATCTGTTACCCAGAATTGTTTGCAAACCTCAAAATTTGGCTAAAACATTACTTTTTCCTCACATTTCAGTGCTGCAAAGTGCTGGCATGTGAGGGGAGCCACAAACTTCCTTCCACCCAGAATTCCCCCAAGTCTCCTGATAAAAATGCTACCTCACTTGTGTGGTAGGCCCACTGCCCATGGCAGGAAACGCCCCTAAATGCAACGTGTGCACATCACATTTTCCCAAAGAAAATTTAACTGTTTTTGGAAAAGTGCCTAGCTGTGGATTTTGGCTTCTAGCTCAGCCGACACCTAGGGAAACCCAGCAAACCTATACATTTTTGAAAACTTCACACCTAGGGTAATCCAGAATGGGGTGACTTGTGGGGCTCTCACTAGGTTCTGCTACCCAGAATCCTTTGTAAACCTCACAATTTGGCTAAAAAATCACTTTTTCCTCCCATTGCGGTGCTGCAAAGTACTGGAATTAGAGGGGAGCCACAAACTTCCTTCAACCCAGCATTCCACCAAGTCTCACAGTAAAAATGGTACCTAATTTGTGTGGGTAGGCCTAGATCCCACAACAGGAAATGCCCCAAAACACAACGTGGACATGTCACATTTTCCAAAGAAAACTGACCTGTTTTTGGCAAAGTGCCTAGCTGTGGATTTTGGCCTCTAGCTCAGCTGGCACCTAAGGAAACCTAGCAAACCTATATTTTTTTTAAAACTACACACCTAGGGGAATCCAGAATGGGGTGACTTGCGGGGCTCTCAGCAGGTTCTGTTACCCAGAATCCTTTGCAAACCTCAAAATTTGGCTAAAAAACACTTTTTTCTCTCATTTCGATGCTGCAAAGTGCTGGAATGTGAGCTGAGCCACAGACATCCTTCCACCCAGCAGTACCCCAAGTCTCCTGAAAAAAATAGTACCTCACTTTGTCACGTAGGCTCTCATTGTTCTAGTGAGACTACTGGATTTTAAGCAGCAGAATCGTCCGCGGTGTGGGAAACTGAGTCTAACCCACTGCGGGTGACACCTGTCGCTCTAATCCGGGTTTTGCTCCGGCTAACTAGCAGTGCCTCATATCTACCAAAGGATAGTGATGAATGGGCAGCCGAGCGCATGACATACTAGGCTTCTCAGGGAAGTCTTGGTCACTCAGGTCGCATCCGGTTCTCTCATTTACAATTCAGTCTCATATATAAACGACAAACAGAGGCAGTATATGTTTCAATAGTGAGTTTAATCTTAGATAGCAAAGCATGAGCTACAATAACCAGGACGACACAACATGACAGTACTAAAATTGTGACAAGTGAAGCATAAAAACAACGCTATCATATTGTCACTATGATCGATGGACTATTTCCTATCTAAGTTATAATTTGAGCACAGCATGTTAAGCTCTAGTTCTGCCTTTCAGGTTCCCCTGGGAAGACATCAATCCCCATACCTGAGCAAAGGCCTGTGGTCTGCGTTAGCATCTGTAGCAAAGCATTCAGCAATCAGCATACAGTCGTGGTTCCCTGCCTGGAATCTCCCTCCAATGTGTAAGGGACAAGGAAGTGTTTATATAATAACATAGCTGATGTTTTGAGAAAATGTCCCTACAGAAGGATGTGTATTTTCTATGAATGTTGGAGACTAAACTTCTACTACCTTCACCGGCAATGTACCAAACTGTAGCCTTGAATGAAGCACAGAGTGATCAAGAATGTCTTGTTTGAGAACAGAGTGCTGGCCTAGGCCAAACGGTTAGATAGATGAAAATAAAACAAGACCGTAAAAATGG
Source organism: Pleurodeles waltl (assembly GCF_031143425.1). Taxonomy (NCBI): domain Eukaryota; kingdom Metazoa; phylum Chordata; class Amphibia; order Caudata; family Salamandridae; genus Pleurodeles; species Pleurodeles waltl. The sequence goes on from NC_090436.1 coordinate 519,265,021, forward strand.
TTATTGTAATAATAATAATGCAAAGCTGAATAAAACATATCTAGGTTAAAGTGCACAGTGGCCTGTGTGTTAAAATAATGCATGGAGCTATAACTAAAATGGCTACACAACACCCTCCCCTTGTCTGGGGAAAGTGGTTAAAAGCCAAAGCTAAAATGTTATGCTAAAAAGCTCAACCTAAGATATATATCAAAGAAAAGTCAATTTGGACAAGTTAAAGGGACACACAAGCATCCTACGTGACAGTTTAAAACATGAGCATGTGGCATAAAATCGAATTTGAAGGGCAAGTCAATTTAGAAAAGTTCCAAACTAGGTACGAGTCATAGAGAATAGGAGATCTTCCACTTTGGCTGATGATAAAATCGAAAGTCCTCGCCAAGAAGGATCAAAGAGCAGGTATGTTCCATAGACCCAGTGTCAACCAAGGTGGCATCCCGTGGTGTGCCCAGTGTTGAGTCGTGAACAACTTCCTTCATGAAGGGTAACTCGTGAGTAGCTTCACGCAGCAAGCGCAACCTCAATGCGCATGTCCGGTAATCAACCCTCAGTGAGAACATCAACAGATCAGCGTCTACTGCAGGCAAGCGCTGCTGTGAAAGACAGATTTCCAGTGCATGTTCAAAAGAGCAGCAGAGGCACCAAAACGGGGGCTGCACACAATGCAAAACCGGTCTGAATGACAAAGACCAGCCACACTACAATTGCTCCAGGAGTGTTGCTCCAAAATACTGCATCATACGTTCACGACACAGCTGCGCTGATGGGAGTGCCGTCATTTCTCCTTGTTGTGGTGGGACAGTCATTGCGCATAAACCACAGCAACAGCAGGATGCCAGCTAATAAAGCCAAAGTTATCGGAAACCCCCCGAAAATATTAGAGAAAATTGAGTGGATAGCTGAAGGTTTCAAACCGAATACGGAGGAGGTGTGAATGAAAGCAGAACGAACAGCTTTGAAAAAATTTGCGATTCCAGTTGTACTGGACGCATTAAATATTCGTCCCATGAGTTCACCAAAGTGTCTTGGAAAGTTCGTATTTAACAGGCACTGTATTTTGCCGATGACCTTGCCACTTGAAGTGCGTAGGTCTTGCATGCAGGTGTAAGGGCCACATGTTTTTGAAACAGTAAAGCCTTGGGTCTGGTTAACTTGTCAAAATTCATGTTTGAAGTAGCAATGTAAGGCCAAATATCAGCTACCTCCTTAATTATAGTGGGGGGAAAAGGTGCGTTCCCGCAGCATGTAACGACCTTAGAGACCAAAACAACGTAACCTATTCCGGCCCTCATGCCACAACAGTCTTCACCATTGAGGAGGACGTAGCTGCTGTTTGAAAGCACCTGGAACATAGGTCTAATCAAGGGGACTGGAACTCCCTTCAGATAACAAGCCAAGTTTGCTGTGCAAGGACAGCTGTTTACAAACTATTGAGTGGCTTACTGAAGTCTTGCATTCACTACCGCTAAGAAAGACCTCTTTCATGCCACTGAAGCATTTGTACGAGAAGGGAAGCTCCCACACCTCATGGATGTAACTATCTCCCAGCTTTTCATATCTGCCTACTGGAATGAGTTTTAAACAGGAGGTGAATTGAAGTGTCGAATAGGCAGATTAATAACCCCATGTATTAACCACTCAGCAGATGGTATTTCGGCCACAGTAAAAGGCAACTTTTCTAATTTCTCGATGTTAAGCAGGACATAAGTCTCTTCCATCTTAGCCATTAGTTGTTGTTGTCGCGTTAAATTAGAGGAAGAAAATATCTCCCTTGCACTGACATGCTGCCAGGTAACGTGACCCGCCTTCAAAGTTTGAAGCGTCCAACCCAACTGCATAATGGACCTGATATGACTCTGTCCATGGTGTAAAGAAGACATATCTGATTGTATAATGTCTATAGCAGAGGAGACAATATTATTTATGGTATATATCCAGTTGGACAAGGTGTTAATCCCATTATCAACAACAGCTAATGTCTTTTCTAGATTTTCCTGATCTATTTGCCTTAACCCGGCAGCAGCATCTTGTTGGGAAAGCTTCCAAATTTCATTACATACTGCATATAAGAAACGCTTCCTACGTGGTATTCTGGGGCCTAACAGGAAGTCTTGTAAATCAGTGGTGTTTGACTGGAGACTGAGGTGTTCTCTAACCGCATCTAGTGAGGATGATTTTAACCATTGCTGGCACAATTTACCCACACTATGGCCCTCATTACAACCCTGGTGGTAAATCCCGCTTACCGCCGCGCTAACGGCCGTCAAGATACCGTCACCGTGGCGGAAATCCGCTACAGGTATTACAACCCACATCTCGTAATCCGCCACAATACAGACACCCACACAAGTCCGCCACACCAAAGGTCAGTGATAAACTGGCGATAGCAAAACCTACACCATCACGCCAACAGAACTACGCCCACACTATCACGACCCACAAATCAACGCAGCGGTTATTTAACCGCGGTAATCTATTGGCGGTACACACCGCCACGCTCAAAATACACACATACTTACAAAACACAACCACATTGGACAATTCAAAATACAAAGCCATGACACACATACACACACACACGCCCAATCCAATATAAAACACACACCCACATTACCCAAAACCCCTTACAATGACCTGTTTGGAAGAAGCCCAGAGAGAGAGAATAGCAAACACAACACCAGCATCCACAGGCACACAACACCATCACTCATACAACATCCACGCACCTCAAAAATCACACCCCAACACATCCCCCCACACATCACAACAGACAGCACCTCACACATCACCCACACCACATCATTTCACCCCAGGTTTTCTGAGGAGGAGCTCAGGGTCATGGTGGAGGAAATCATCCAGGTAGAGCCACAGCTATTCGGATCACAGGTGCAGCAGACATCCATTGCAAGGAAGATGGAGCTATAGCGGAGAATTGTCGACAGGGTCAGCATCCAAGAACACGGGATGACATCAGGAAGAGGTGGAACGACCTACGGGGGAAGGTGCGTTCAGTGGTATCCAGACACCAGGTAGCAGTACAGAGGACTGGCGGTGGACCTCCACCTCTTCCTCCACAACTAACATGGGAGGAGCAAGTCTTGGCAATCATGCATCTTGAGGGCCTCACAGGAGTAGCCGGAGGACTGGACTCTGGTAAGTCATATCTTTACTACTATATCCCCCCACTCTACCTGCATGCCATCACAAACTCCTGCCCCTACCCTCACACCCATCATCCCAACACCCCACAGATACCCCACTATCACAACCCACACATCCCAATCCCAAGGCCTGCATGTCACACCAATGCATGGACACCCATCACCAAAGCATGTCCAGTACAGATACTCACAGAGGCCCCACAATTAACAATCACACAAGGCCAAAGACAACAAGCCAACCACAGGAGTAGGGGGTAACTCACACATTGGACAAGAGGACACACACAGATACAATCACTATGCATTTACCCCCCAACGGGACCCCTACCCAACATCACCGGACAGGAGGTACCAGCCATATCCAGTCCCCCCACAGAAGAGGCCCACAGTGATGACAGCTGCTCTGCACGCCTGGATCAAGAGGACCAGCCCGGCCCATCAGGGACCTCAGGACAGTCGGTTCCCCTGCCACTGTCACAAACAAACACAGAACCTCCTCCCTCAGGAAACACCCCCACAGCACCCACCCAGCGGGCCCATGCCACTGTTCCCAGGACAAGCCAATCAGCAGTGTGTCCACCACTACAGGGACCCCAGGCAAAACCACTAACCAAAGACAATCAGGGACCTGGGGTCAGTGGCAGTGGGCACACGGTTCAGGGGACTGAGGCACAGGATAACAGGGAAGCTGGGAGGACTGCTGTGCGACAGGGGGAGGACAGGCCCAGGGAACCTACTCTCTACGAGGCACTCTCAAACATCATGGGAGCATACCATCATTCCCAGGAGACCATGGGCACGGTACTGGCCAAGTTTCAGGAAACCCAGTGCCTGCAGGAGGAACACTACCTGGGGATCAGGGAGGACTTGAAGTCCATTAACAACACCCTGCTCACCATTGCAGGGATGCTAGCAGACATGGCCAACAACAAGAGGGACACAGTGGCACACCAACGGGCCCCTGACACTAGGCTGAACGATGAACAGCCCTCCACCTCCGCCGGCGCTAGTGGACAGGAGGTCCCGCTACAGGACCAACAGGCCACCAGCACCCCACCCTCGGCAGAAGGAGAACCACCCCGCAAACGGTCCCTGTGATCCATGCACAAGACAAAGAACATTGCCAAGACCCCCGCCAGGAAATAGGACTCTCCTGATAGTCACCCTTCTGTCCCACTCTGTTACCCTGTCCACCTTCAACTGCCATTACTCCACTTCCTATGTCCCTTTGGACAATGCACCTGTGATGCCAATGGATTGGACTCCACCATGGACATTTCTCCACCATCACCCCAACCCATTGCACAGCCCCCTCCACTTATTAGCACATAAATAAACACCCTTGAATCACAAATCAATCTGCAGTCAGTCTGTACTTTCCCAAATGTGTTATTGCAAACTTTCAGAAAAATAGCAATGTCAATGTTCATTTTACCATACCAATGTTAGACAGTTGTTGGGCAGCAGTAACCATAGCAGAAGGCAGAAAGTGGTACACAGATCTGTAAAATGGAAAGCCAAAGTGAACTGTCAGGGTCCATACACAGAGGCAAAAAGGCAGAATCATGCAATGTCCTACAGTAGTCTGATATGAAAGGAGCAGTGTCAGTCTTTTACCTGTGTCTCACTGGAAGTATTGCATGATAATGTTGTTTTGGTTCTCAATATCTTCTTCTGTCTCCTCTTCTTCACTGTCCACAGGCTCCACAGCTGCCACAAGACCAACATCAGGCCAATCCTCCTGCAGAAAAGGCACCTGGCGTCTCAAAGCCAGGTTGTGCAACATACAGCATGCCATGATGATCTGGCACACCTTCTTGGGTGAGTAGTATAGGGAGCCACCTGTCAGATGGAGGCACCGGAAACTGGCCTTCAGGAGGCCGAAAGTACACTCAATTATCCCCCTAGTCAGCCCATGTGCCTCATTGTAGCGTTCCTCTGCCCTTGTCCTGGGATTCCTTCCTGGGTTCAGTAGCCATGACAGGTTGGGGTAACCAGAGTCACCTGCAAATATAGAGGGACAACTGTGAGACATACACCAACCAATATGTAATCGGTGTTGGGACCTTGGGCTCACCTATTAGCCACACACTGTGCCTCTGGAGTTGCCCCATCACATAAGGGATGCTGCTATTCCTCAAAATGTAAGCGTCATTCACTGAGCCAGGATACTTGGCATTCACATGGGAGATGTACCGGTCTGCCAAACACACCATCTGCACATTGATAGAAATGTAGCTTTTGCGGTTTCTGTACACCTGTTCATTTCTGCGGGGGCGGGACAAATGCCACATGTGTACCATCAATGGCACCAATGATGTTGGGGATATGTCCCAGGGCATAGAAGTCAACTTTCACTGTGGGCAAATCCTCCACGTGGGGGAATACGATGTAGCTGCGCATGTGTTTCAGCAGGGCAGACAACACTCTGGAAAACACGTTAGAGAACATTGGCTGTGACATCCCTGATGCCATGGCCACTGTTGTTTGAAAGGACCCACTGGCCAGGAAATTGAGTACTTACAGGACTTGCACTAAAGGGGGGATTCCTGTGGGATGGTGGATAGCTGACATCAGGTCTGGCTCCAACTTGCCACACAGTTCATGGTTTGTGGCACGATCAAGTCTGTAGGTGATTATGATGTGTCTGTCTTCCATTGTCAACAGGTCCACCAGGGGTCTGTATACCGGAGGATGACGCCATCTCATCATCTGCCCCAGTGGACGTGGCCTATGGAGGAGAAGGGTGAGCAGAGGGTCATACACCACATAACTTGCCAAGGGTGTTTAGAACAAATGTGAAGTAATCTGTGTTTAGCGCTGTATGTCCATATTCCTGCACAAAACTGCTGTGACACAGTTAGTTGGCCTGCCATGGGGCCACCTGAAATGGTGGCTGCCTGACCTGTAAGGAAGGACCAGGGGAAATGAGGTAACCGTGCTAGCATTGTACACCGTTGCGGTAGGCGGACGAAGACCGCGGCGGAATTCAGCATTGGTTATCATTGGGCCCTATGGGTTCCAAGAGCCAATGACGATGTACGCGGCGGTGACGATACGCACCGCCGCGGACGTGACTGCCATTTTCTATCTTTTCACTCACTTGATACCTGACCTTCAACAGGAGAGGACCTACACTGCAAGTGCTGCTGTGACCTGAGTCTGGAAGCAACAATGGCTACAGTGTCTGTGGAAAGGGCCCCTGCTTTCACTGCGGAGTAGTTGGACAAACTGGTGGATGGGGTCCTCCCCCAATACACGCAACTCTACCATCCACCAGACAAACAGGTGAGCACACTGTGAGCATGATGGATGGGCCATGAATGTATGGAGGGGCGTCGCTAGAAGATACAGGTGGGGGTGGGCAGAGGACAGCATGTGAGGATGGTCAGTGTATGTGTTTGTGGGCCAGGGTGGGTGGTTGTGGCCAATGAGTAAGAACAACCGAACGGGGGAGTAAAATCCATTCCTACTTTACATTTCCTCTAGGTCAGCGCCCACCAGAAGAAGGGTATTTGGCGTGCCATCACCAAGGAAGTGTGGACCCTGGGGGTCTACCATAGACGGAGCACCCACAGCCGCAAAAGATGGGAGGACCTGCGCCACTGGACCAAGAAGACAGTGGAGGCCCAGCTGGGGATGGCCTCCAAATGTGGAAGTGGTGCCCGTCGCACCATGACCTCCCTGATGTATCGGATCCTGGCAGTGGCATATCCAGAGTTGGATGGGCGCTTGAGGGCATCACAGCAGCCACAAGGGGATGAGTGCTGTCTCATGCAGCTGACTCTGCACGCTTTATGAGGTTTCTGGGTGTGGGAAGAGGGCTAAGGGTTCCCCTAGGGCAGGGCAAGCGTGCCAGGGTAGATCCATTGTTAGGCAGGCTCAGTCCCAGTCCAACCCCAAAAGTGGTAGTGGCCCTCTACATCTAGTCAGGCTCCTGTGGGTTACAGGTGTGCATCAAATGGGTATAGGCACAGTCCACCATGGGCATGTGGTTTTCCCCTAGTGCACAGGGCTGCTCCCTGTGTGTTGTGTCCACCAACGGTGGTGTTGTTGCAGGCATTGACCCTGTCTCTCCTCTGTCTTTCCCCTTCTTTTTGTTTTGTCACCCTGTCCTTGTGTGCATTAGCATCATCTGGCAGAGGAGCAGTGGCACCGGAGCAGGAGGGAGCTGCAACCCACATGGCCCTGGAGGGTGAATGTATGGAGTCTGAAGGCACCAGTGGGACGGAGGGCGAGGGAAGCTCCACGACGGGGACAGGAGACACCAGCGGCAGCATCTCCTCCTCTGAAGGGAGCTCCCTTGCGGTGGCGGGCACCTCTGTGCCCACCGCAACAACAGGTACAGCCGCCATCCCCCCTACCAGCTCCGCCATCCCAGCAGCCCCTCATCGAGTTTCCCGTGCCCGCTCACCGAGGAGGGTGGGCATCTCCTTCGCCCCAGGCACTTCAGGCCCTCCCCCAGTCAGCCCTGCTGCCCTCAGGGAGGAGGCTATTGACCTCCTGAGATCCCTCACTGTTGGGCAATCAACCATTTTGAATGCCATCCAGGGTGTCGAGAGGCATTTGCAGCAAACAAATGCATACCTGGAGGGCATTCATTCTGGCATGGCAGCCCAACAGAGAGCATTTCAGGCTCTGGCATCAGCACCGATGGCAGCCATTGTCTCTGTGTCCAGTCTCCCCCCTCCAACATCCACTACCCAGACCCAATCCCCTGTACCTCAGCCTATCCCAAGCACACCATCAGTCCAGCATGCACACTCATCAACACACAAGAGTGGACATGGCAAACATAAGCACCACACATCCCACAGGCACTCACACAAGCACCATCCCCATGCAGACACACCAACATCCACTGCTTCCACCTTGTCCCCCTCCTCCACGTCCTCCTCCTCCCTCCCAGTCTCGTCTCCACTCACACCTGCATGCACTACATCCTCAGCCACCACCTCCATCACCAGCACGCCCATCACCACACACCCCTCACGTGCAATCACCACCCCCACTACCATTCACACGTCCCCTGTGTCCTCTCACAGTGTGTCTGTGAGCCCTCCTCCCAAACTACACAAACGCCGGCACACACCCACTCAACAGCCATCCACCTCACAACAGCCTCTAGCCCATGCACCCTCACCCAACTTCAGCAGACGTATACCTCCTACAACCACTACCTCTTCCTCCACTCCCAAACCCCCTCCATCTTCCCTTCCCAGTGTGTCTAAAAAACTTTTCCTCGCTAACTTTGACCTCTTCCCTACACCTCCCTCCATCCTTCCCCTAGGGCCAGGATGTCCAGATCCCAGCCCACCACCTCGGCCACGAAATCCTCCAGCACTGTGGTCCCTGCAAGTCCTGTAACATCACGGGCTGCACCCATCAGGGCTGCCAGTGCGCCACCTAATGAGGCCAAGGATCATCCTATTCTGCCACCTGCAAAGTTGAAGAAGGGGACAACATGCCGTAAGGACAAGCTGCACCAACCAAGCAGCAAGGCCTCCTCCAAGACAAAAGAGGACAGTGCCAAGGTCCCACCAGCGACTTCCAAGGTGGGGAAGGGACACAAGACTATAGGGAAGTCAGCTCAGAGCACGGAGCCTCAGGGTGAGGGACTGGTGACACCCCTTCTGCAGGTCAGAACAGCAACCTGTACTACGGTGGACACCGTCGCAACCACCTGCACCGCCACCTGCACCACCATCTGCAGGCCCACCAGCATGTCTGCTGCCTCTGCTCCAGTCCCCAGCATCATCCCCATTGGGCAGCCGTCCGAGGCTGTAGGAGACGTTCTGGTGTCTCTCTCCACAGGTGCTGACACATGCACCACTGCCAGCATGTCCGCCGCTGACACCGCTGCAACTACCGCCACCTGCCCCGCGACGTACTTAGACTGTGACACCACAGCCTACATGGACATCATCCCCAGTGGGCAGTCGTTCGAGGCTGCAGGAGATGTCCGGGACCCTGCACGTCGTCTCTTCATGCGGCTGATTTGGCCCCTCTCCCCTTCCTCCTGAGGTGTCTGTTTTTTTTTTTACCTGATGCCCCAGCAGTGTTTTCTCCGTTTAGAGGCAGGTATCATGTGTTGGCTTCGCCCATGCATTTTGGGACCACTGGTCCACGGACAATGAATGGAACACTATCCGGACTTGTGTAGTTGCTGTACATATTTGTATATACTAATCTGTTACAGACCTGTTTCCATATCTGAATTTTAGATGATTACACTTGTTACAATCATTTCCTTTTGTCCTTGTGTTCTTCCAGAGGGTTACGGGGTGTATATGTAATGTTGCGGCATGTATTTGTGTGTATGGTGTTGTGGGTGAGGGTGGTGGTGGTGGTGGGGGTATTGCGTGTTGCGTGTGTGTGTGTCACTCTCTTTTTCCTCTCCTCCTCCCCTGTGTACTAGGTGCAGTACTCACCGTGGTCGTCGCCGCCGTCTTTGCTGCTCCTGGTAGAAGAGGAGGTAAACCAACATTGGTAGCACCTGTAACTCGAGCTTCATAGCATCCTGGTTCCTCGTTGGGTGTCGAGAGGTGAGTGGTTTCCGTTCCAAGTACTGTTTCTGCCGTGCTTTTGATGCTGTTGGTACCGCCCTGGAAAAGCTGGCAGATTGGTGCCTTGTAATACAGTGGGCGGTACATTGTCTTCGGTCTGTCTGTTGGCGGTTACCCCCGTGGTGTTTGTTTCTACCGCTGTGGCGGTCGGAGTGTTAAAGTAGCTGTCTGTGTTGGCGGTTTCCGCCATGGTCATGATTCAATTTATTTTTACCGCCAGCCTGTTGACGGTATGACCGCTGCTTTAACACTGACCGCCAGGGTTGTAATGAGGGCCTATATGTTGTATCTATACCCGCATGTTTGGATGATCTATAGCAAAGTTCTGGCCTACTCGTCCTAAAGCCCTCCGAGGAGTTAATAAAACGTTGATGACACCCGTTGGTATCTATTGGCCGCAATAACCACCCGCCAGGACGTGTCAGTTATGCATTAAAGGTATCATTCTGGACCCATTCATCGAGCTGATTTTCAGTTGTATTTGTATATTTTTGCCATTTATAAAACTTTGCGGGGCAGGTATACTGGGCATGTTTAATTCCTTAATTTTAGCTAAGCCTAAACAACTTGTCTGTTGTACTGTTTCAGTTAAAAAGATCATTTGAACAGGAATAAGACATGCTCTAAACAAAGCTTCCTTTCCCTTAATTTGCCAAATTCTTGTTCCCCACACACTTTTCAGATCAATAGCTTTCAGCCAATATTTATAGCCTTCTATCGATAACCGGGAAACAAAGGATTCCGAATATATACATTTCTTATTGGTCATTAATATATGTATATCCTTAGTAGGTGGTACTTTAAAATAATATGACTCAGCATTTTTCACAATGTGCCCAGAAAAATAAGCAAACTTTTCAGAGTATGTTTTGGAACTCCCCTGTGGCGGAGTCGGGCAATGTTCCCATTGCGTATCATTAAAAACAGTTCTGGGGCTGCTCGCTCTATGTATGAAATGGTGCCCATAATAATTATAGCAAAACATATCACCATGATTTTCTTTAAATTGGTAAACATATTCGTTTTCAAAGACAGCATAATATTGCAATTCAGTCATCATAGAATCAACTGTTTTCATATCCCAATCATCAGAAACAATGCCTGGTATTACTATATCATTCATTGATAGTTTGAACACATACGGTATTTGAATAACTTCAGTGGGACCATATATTTCAAACATTACTTTGTCCCAAACAATCCCATCAGGAATTGGTACTGCGGAAATGTTCACAAAGGTCTCTTCGGACTTTATGTGATGAAAAATGTGGTTTTAAAACCTCCTCCACCAGTTCAACTGTTGATCTTTCAGGAAGAAAGTGACCATGTATTAATAAGAAAAAGGTGATGACAAAACCAATCCAAAGTAGAAAAGCTAAGACAGTCAAAGAGAGCCATAGATAGTTCCATGGAAAGATAAAATATGTTTCTTTAAGCCAGTTTTTTAGCTTACGTGCACTTGAAAAATCAGCTGTCGAAGAGGCGAATGAATCTGAGAAGTCATCGTTGAACTCGGCAAAATATCCAGAGGCAGTTCGTGCAAATGGCAGAGCCATTGTCAGTGGTGGAGTTGGTGTTTCCTGTGGTGGCACACTATAGATAGCGCCATCCGTCTGTGTTGGAGTTGAGTCAGCTTGGTCAAATATTTCTAAATTATTTGACGTTAGTGGAACTAATGCAAGATCATCTTCCAACCTCCCCAAGCTAGGAGAGGTGTCGGTGTTGGTATATACAACTTGTAGAGGAACTTCTTCACCAGTAGTGAGAGGGATTCGGGAACTACTGGATGTTCCTCTTGGTCTGCTGTGCAGGATTGGCCATGTGGTATAGTTTGACATTGTCGATGGAGACAAAACGATTTTCTTTGGCACCTGCCAATGGTGGTAGAATTACAGTTCTGGTACCGTGTATCCCTAGTACTGGGACTGGTTCTCAATAAGAAGGGCCAAATTCCTTTTTCACAGCGACTTTTTCACATACAAGATTCCTAACTTTGGGAATCCAGCCAGTATATGTTACAGGCACATCCTTGATTCATGTGGAGGCGGCACTGTTAGAAAATTATCATCACAGAACTGTTGAAATTCCTGTGATACAGTGACACGTTCATTTATGTCAAAAGTTGTTTCTGCTGCCTCCACGCCAGGACCATCAAGATCCGGAACATACATTTGAGTTCTGAACAGGAACTCATATGAAGTACGACCCCCGGGACCTTCTAGGCAGATTATTTTGTGCTCTCTGGACTCCATATTGATGATTAAGCCAACTACGACCTGTACCTTAGACTCTGGCTGTTAAGGATTGCTTTAAATCACAGTTTAATTGCTCCATGACACTATTTCCCTTGGGATGAAATGTAGACGAGTACTGGAATTGGACCCCCAATGAAGCCATGGCGACCCTGAATGCCCTTGAGGCAAAAGCAGGGCCCTGGTTCGAATGGAAAGCCGCAACCGCATATGTACCGATAAAGACTCGCAAACAGTCCGAGCGTCAGACGAGCATTGTGGCCACACCCATACAAATCTGGAGCATGAATCAACAGCAACTAAAATATACATGTATGCACTATCTGGTGTTAGGGGACCAAGATGGTCCAAGTGCACACATTGTAATGGTTTGTTAGAAATTAAGTGGGGTGTCAGCGGCGGGCGCTTGGCAGTGGAAACTTTAATATGTTGACAGATGTCACAACAAAGGACATACTGCTTGGTCTCTTTGTAAACACCTGGCCACCAATAACGGGCCTGCAAGATCGAAATTGTAGCCGCCACACCAGCATGGGCAGATGCCACCCCCTCATGCGCTGCTTTAATCAACCCTGGTCTAATGTCTTTGTTGGGAATATCCCTTATGCTTACACCTAGTATTCTAACTTCAGCGTTCCGGTGATCTTCCATTCTGTAGAAATATTTATTAGGAAATCTTTAAGGATAGGGCTTACCATCAGCCATTGCTGTCACGGCAGCCCAAATGTCTGCGTCCGGTTTGGAACTCAAACGAGTCACTGCAGCTACAGAGGCCACTGCCACGGCTGACTTTGCGGCTTCATCCAGCAAAGTGTATCCCAACGCGCTGGTGTCCAAGTGTGTGTACAGCATGGACATTTGGTAGCATCTCTTTCAGATCTGCCACTTTCCCCCACAGAAGTCTGTATTTAATGGTGTTGCCTTTGGAATCTCTGAACTCATTCTGGCGCCAATAACGCAGGTATTCATTAAAGGACTGGACACAATAATACGAATCACAAACAATCAGCGTAAGCTGTGCAGGATCCGTGTGTTCCAGTGTCATCAGCAGAGCCTTTAGTTCTGCCAATTGTGCTGTGCAATCCCCTAGGGTTTGCGTAAAGGTATTTAGAGGACAAAATGTATTGCCCTCCATGTAGCCACATACGACTGTGCAAGCAGCAGAATAATGGAGTTTAGTTCCAATTGCAGGTTGTGCTGAGCCATCGGTGTACATGACTCTATGATATTGTTCAATTCATTGGTGAGACACAGGGCTAAATTACGCCCTGGTACTCTAATTGCGTGAGTATTTCTCTCACCGGTGCTTTTGCTTTGTGTTTTATAGGACACTGCGTTTGCGGTTGTGGTTCATTTTTAATTGGAATTACATGGTAGGGGGATTCTTTATCCCACCCTACGTGATTTCTGTATAATGCGGGTGCTTGTGCCAAAGCCAATTCAATGGAATAGGATTCGGCAAGTTCCTCTGGAACAAGGGGCTAGAAGGAAGGTTTAATAACATCTTCTCCATATGGGCAGGTACAGACAAATTCAGGTGGCAAATCTTGTTCGGCCAACAAGACATCATACCAAAAGATTGCGTCTATTATGCGTTCAATGTTTCCTTCTAACTGTAGCGTTACTTTATACACCCTATCAGGCGTCGAGACACCCATGTCCGCAGTCTCTACTTGTATAAAGTCATCAGTTGCTTTCACCTCCAGATGCTCTAGAAGATTCCGGCAAACTATTGTGACCTCTGCTGCACTGTCTAGCAGTGCTAGAGCCCATTTCTTGTTCTTCAAGAGGACCTTCTTCCTGAATGGCATGTCGGACTGTGACTGCTGCCACTTTTTTCTTTTTGAATTGTGGTTTTTGTTGGGCGGGTTTCTCTTCCTTTTTAACAGGAACCTCCGAAGAGCGTTGTGATTCCTGTCTCGGTTTCACGTACTCTGTCCTTCGCTCTGATCGCCCACCTCTCTCATTTCGTTTTTCCGATGAGTCCTGAAATGAACGAGATTGGCGTGTATCAGTATATTGATATCTATCAGGCGTTTTTATATTGTCTCTATTTCTGAGATTATGGCCCTCATTACAACCCTGGCGGTCGGCAGAAAAAAATGGGATTACGACTGTGGTGGAAACCGCCAACATAGACAGCCACTTTAACACTCCGACCACCACAGCGGTACAAACAAACACCGTGGCAGTAACCGCCAACCGACAGGCGGAAGACAATGTACCGCCCACCCTATCACAAGATGCCAATCCGCCACCTTTTCCGAGGCGGAACCAACGCGATCAAAAACACGGCGGAAGCAGTACACAGAAGGGGAAATCACTCACCTCTCCACACCCCACGAGGAACTAGGACGCAATGGAGCCAGAACTTCACATCCTGCCAGCTATGGTCTTCCTGCTCCTCTATCAGGAGCACCAGAGACGGTGGCGACGACCACAGTGAGTACTGCACCTACCACACAGGGGAGGGGGGAGGGAAAAGAGAGTGACACACACACGCAACACGCAACACCCCCACCCTCACCCACAACACCATACACACAAATACATGCTGCAACATTACATATACAGCCCCCAAACCCCCTTCAATAACGCAAGGACAAAAGGAATTGATTTGAACGAATGTAATCAATAAAAATCCAGTACTCAAAACTCTAAATACAGTATATACAACTATGTACACCAACTACACAAGTCCGGATAGTACACCAATCATTGTCCGTGGACCACTGGGCCAAAAATGCATGGGCGAGGCCCACACTCAATACCTGACTCCATACGGAGAGAACACTGGAGGGGCATCAGATGGAAAATAAACAGACACCTCAGGGGGAGGTGGAGGGGGGCACCTCAGCCTGATGAACACACAACACCACTGCTCCACGAGGGGGCTCCATGCCCACTGTTGTATCCTGGGGAGTGCAAAGCCCCAGTCTCTCAAGTCTTTCCAGTGGGTGGTTTGCCCACTGCTTTATCCTGGGGAGTGCAAAGCCACAGTCTGTCAAGTCTTTCCAGTGGGTGGTTTGCCCACTGCTTTATCCTGGGGAGTGCAAAGTCACAGTCTCTCAAGTCTTTCCAGTGGGTGGTTTGCCCACTGCTTTATCCTGGGGAGTGCAAAGCCACAGTCTCTCAAGTGGATAACAGTCTCTACTGGTTCTGGAGAGGGCTTTTTGCCCAGAGTGCTTCATCCTGTGAAGGACAGAGGTAGTGGATGTCTTTCTCCACTGGTTCTGGAGGGGGCTTTGTGCCCAGAGTGCTTCATCCTCCCAAGGACAGAGGTAGTGGATGTCTTTCTCCACTGGTTCTGGAGGGGGCTTTGTGCTAGAGTGCGTCATCCTGCCAAGGACAGAGGTAGTGGATGTGATACTCCACTGGTTCTGGAGGGGGCTTTGTGCCCAGAGTTCTTCATCCTGCGAAGGACTGAGGTAGAGGATGTCTTTCTCCACTGGTTCTGTAGGGGGCTTTGTGCCCAGAGTGCTTCATCCTGCCATGGACAGAGGTAGGGGATGTCTTTCTCCACTGGTTCTGGAGGGGGGCTTTGTGTCCAGAGTGCTTCATCCTGCCAAGGGCAGAGGTAGTGGATGTCTTTCTCCACTGGTTCTGGATGGGGCTTTGTGCCCAGAGTGCTTCATCCTGACAAGGACAGAGATAGTGGATGTGATACTCCACTGGTTCTGGAGGGGGCTTTGTGCCCAGAGTGCTTCATTCTGCCAAGGACTGAGGTAGTGGATGCCTTTCTCCATTGGTTCTGGAGGAGGTAGTGGATGTCTTTCTCCACTGGTTCTGAAGGGGGCTTTGTGCCCAGAGTGCTTCATCCTGCCAAGGACAGAGGTAGAGGATCTCTTTCTCCATTGGTTCTGGAGGGGGCTTTGTGCCCAGAGTGCTTCATCCTGCCAAGGACAGAGGGGTTGGCTGTATCTCTCCACTGAAAGTGATGCATCATTGAAGCTGCCCAGGCTCCTAGAACTCACCACCAGCCTCGGACGACTGACCACTGGGGATGTCAGCCATGTCTGCGGTGGTGCCACTGGCTCAGGATGTCGCAGGGCCGCAGGCGATGCTTGCCATGGTGTCAGTCGCGGCGGTGCTTGCGGCGAGCTCTGTGGCAGCGGTGCCTGCGGCAGGCTCTGTGGCAGCAGTGCTTGCAGCGGGATCAGTGGCAGCAGTGCTGGGGGCGGGCTCAGTGGCAGCGGTGCTGGCGGCGGGCTCAGTGGCAGCGGTGCTGGCGGCGGGCTCTGTTGCTGCGGTGATGGCAGCGGGCTCTGTTGCGGCGGTGCTGGTGGCGGGTTCAGTGACTACAGTGCTGATGGCAGGCTCAGTGACTGCATTGCTGGTGGCGTGCTCAATGACTGCGGTGCTGGTGGCGGCCTCACTGACAGCGGTGCTGGTGGGGGGCTCTGTGGCGGTGCAGATGGCGGTGCAGATGGCGGTCATCTCCGCCGTACAGGTTGGTGTCAACTTGGACAGAAGGTGTGACACTGGTCCCTCAGTCGGTGCCACCATGCCTTCTCCTGGCCTGCCCTTCACTTTCTGGCCCTTCCCCACCTTGGATGGTGGCGCTATCTCCTTTTGGTTTCCCTGAGCCCTTGGTGGCAGGTGTCTTCGGCTTCTCCCTCTGGGATGTGGGCAACTTTTTAAGTTTTGCAGGTGGCGGAACGTCCTTGCCCTCGATCCGAGGCACACTGGCAGCCCTGATGGTTGGCGCACTCCAATAGCCCGCAGTTGCTGGCACCACTGTGCCTGGTGATATGGTGGCTGAGGTGCTGGATTGGGACCTGGAAAGCCTGACCCTAGGGGATGGGCTGGGGGGGAGGTGTAGGGAAGAGGTCAATATTAGCCAGGAAAAGTTTTTTAGACACACTGGGACAGGGAGATGGAGGGAGTTTGGGAGTGGAGGAAGAGGTAGTGGTTGTAGGAGGTGTATGTCTGCTGAATTTGGGAGAAGGTGCATGGGCTGGAGCCTGTTGTGAGGTGGATGGCTCTTGGGTGGGTGTGTGCCTGCATTTGTGTACTTTGTTAGGAGGGCTCACAGACACACTGGGAGAGGACACAGAGGATGTGTGAATGGTAGTGGGGTGGTGAGTGCACGTGAGCGGTGTTTGGTGATGGGCGTGCTGGTGATGGAGGCAGTGGCCGAGGATGTAGTGCATGCAGGTGTAAGTGGAGACGAGACTGGGAGGGAGGAGGGAGACGTAGAGGAGGGGGACACAGTGGAGGCAGTGGATGTTGGTATGTGTGCATGGGTATGATGCTTGTGTGAGTGCCTGTGGGATGTGTGGTGCTTATGTTTGCCTGAGCCACTTTTGTGTGTTGAGGTGTGTGCATGCTGGTCTGATGGTGTGTTTGGGATAGGCTGAGGTAGAGGGGATTGGGTCTGGGTGGAGGAGGTTGGAGGGGGGAGGCTGGACACAGGGACAATAGCTGCCACCAGTGCTGAGGCCAAAGCCTGAAATTCTCTCTGTTGGGCTGCCTGGCCAGAATTAATCCCCTCCAGGTATGCATTTGTTTGTTGCAAATGCCTCTCGACACCCTGGATGGCATTCAGAATGGTAGACCGCCCAACAGTGAGGGATCTCAGGAGGTCAATAGCCTCCTCACTGAGGGCAGCAGGGCTGACTGGGCATGGCCTGACGTGCCTGGGGCGAAGGAGATGCCCACCCTCCTGGGTGAGCGAGCACGGGACACACGCTGAGGGGCTGCTGGGAGGGCAGTGCTGGTAGGGGGGTGGCACTGTACCTGTGGATGCGGGGGGCACAGAGGGACCCGCCACAGCAAGGGAGCTCCCATCAGAGGAGGAGTCGTTGTTGTCACCTCCTGTCACCGCCGTGGAGCTCTCCTCGCCCTCCGTCCCACTGGTGGCTTCAGACTCCATTGTCTCGCCCTCTAGGGCCAAGTGGGATGCAGCTTCCTCCTGCTCTGGTGCCTCTGCTCCTCCGCCAGATGATGCTATTGCACACAAGAACAGGGAGACCACAAAAAGGGGTGGGAAGGCAGAAGAAAGACATGTTCAGTACATGCAATACCACTACCGTTGGCAGACACTACAGACACTGCAGACCTCAGCACTATGCCATGCACTAACAGTTCCTAGATTATTCACAAGGCCCTGGGGTACAAGGCCTATGCCCGATTGCTGCACACATGGAAGTCACAGTAGCTTGACTAGGTGTAGATGGCTCTTACCACTGGTGGGGTTGGGGTGCCACATAGCCTGCCTCACAAGGGACCTTGACTACAAACTTCACCCTGGCCTAGGGGAACCCACTGCCCACTCTCGTAATGCGCGCAGAGTCAGATGAATGTGTCTGTACTCACCCCCTTGTGGCTGCTGTGATGCCCTCAAGCGCCCATCCAACTCCGGATATGCCACCGCCAGGATCCGGAACATCAGGGGGGTCACCCCTCCCACGTTGGGAGGCCATCCCCAGCTGGGCCTCCGCCATCTTCTTGCTCCAGCGGCAAATGTCCTCCCATCTTTTATGGCAGTGGGTGCTCCGTCTGTGGTGGACCCCCAGGGTCCGGACTTCCTTGGCGATGGCACGCCAAATATCCTTCTTCTGGTGGGCACAGAACTAGAGGAATAGTACAGGGGAAAAGGCAAATCTTTCACCGTCCAGACCGTCATAGTCATTGGCCCACGTTCCCACCCTTGCCCTGACGCACATACACTCACCATCCACACATGCAGGCCTCAGTCCCCCCCCTTGTATCTTCCATCCACACCACTCCAAACAGCCATTGCCCATGCAGCATGCTCACAGTATACTCACCTGTTTGTCTGGAGGACCATAGAGTAGCGTGTACTGGGGGAGTACCCCATCCACTAACTTCTCCAACTCCTACGAAGTGAAGCCAGGGGCCCTTTCCCCAGACACATGAGCTATCGTCGCTTCCAGACTGAGGTCACAGCAGCACTTGCAGTGTAGGTCCTCTCCTGTTGAAGGTCAGGTATCAAGTGAGTGAACAGAGAGAAAATGGCAGTCACGTCCGCGGCGGTGCGTACTTTTACCGCCGGCCTACATCGTCATTGGCTCCTCGGACCCATAGGGTCCAATGTTAACCAATGTAGGATTGCGCTGCGATCTTCGACCGCGACGGTGTAGAACGCCAGCGCAGTTACCTCATATCCCCTTGTCCCACCTTACAGATCAGGCAGTCGCCATTTCAGGGGGCCACATGGCAAGAATAATAACTGCGTCACACCTATGTAGGCCTTGCATACACACAGTAACAGGCACATTGCGGATTAACAAACGTGTGCTAATGACAATTTGTGATACCTCAGTGTTGGCTGACTCTCTGCTCACTGTTCTCGTCCATAGGGCACGTCCGCTGGGGCAGCTGATGAGATGGCTACATCCTCCGGTGTACAGACCGCTGGTGGACCTGTCGACAATGGAAGAGAGACACGTAATATTCACCTACAGACTTGATTGTGCAACAATCCATGAACTATGTGCCCAGTTGGAGCCAGACCTGATGTCAGCTATCCGCCAACCCACAGGGATCCCCCCTCTAGTGCAGGTCCTGTCGGTACTCCATTTCCTGGCAAGTGGGTCTTTTCAAGCAACAGTGGCCATTGCATCAGGGATGTTCCAGCCAATGTTCTCCAACGTGTTGTCCCTGCTGAGACACATGCGCAGCTACATTGTTTTCCCGCAGGTGGAGGATTTGCCTACAGTGAAAGGTGACTTCTATGCCCTGGGACATATCCCCAACATCATAGGTGCCATTGATGGGACACATGAGGCCTTGGTACCCCCGGCGCGAGTGAACAGGTGTACAGAAACAGGAAGAGCTTCCATTCAATGAATGTGCAGATGGTGTGTTTGGCTGACCAGTACATCTCCCATGTAGATGCCAAGTTTCCTGGCTCTGTGCATGACGCTTACATTCTGAGGAATAGCAACATCCCTTATGTGATGGGGCAACTCCAGAGGCACAGTGTGTGGCTAATAGGTGAGGACAAGGAGCCTATACCCTGTGAATAGTTGTCTGGGGTTGTCCCTACGGGTTAGTGTGTGTCTAGCAGTTGTCCCTCGACATTTGCAGGTGACTCTGGGTACCCCAACCTGTCATGGCTACTGACCCCAGTGAGAAATCCCAGGACAAAGGCAGAGGAACGGTACAATGAGTCACATGGGGGAACTAGGAGGATTATAGAAAGAACCTTCGGCCTCCTGAAGGCCAGGTTCCGGTGCCTCCATATGACAGCTGGTTCTCTCTACTACTCACCAAAGAAGGTGTGCCGGATCATCGTGGCCTGCTGTATGCTGCACAACCTGGCTGTGTGACGCCGGGTGCCTTTTCTGCAGGAGGATGGTCCAGCTGGAGGTCTTGTGGCAGCTGCAGGGCCTGTGGACAGTGAAGAAGAGGATATCAGCAACAGAAACGTTATCCAGTAATGCTTCCAGTGAGACATAGGTAAGAAGATATCACTGCCTTATACATCTCATACTATTGTTTGAGCTATCTTAAGTCTGTCACTTTCACCCAGTGTATAGACACTTACTTGTCACTTTGGCTTTCCATTTCACAGATGTGGGTCTCACTGTGTGACCTCTGCTATATTTCCTCATGGATTGAAGCTGTGTTACATCGGTATGTTGACAATAAAATTGACATTGCTGTATTCCATAGATATTGTAAATACACATTTGTGAAAGCACAGACTAACTCCAGATTGTTTTGTGATTGATGTGTGTTTATTTTTGTGCAAATAAGTGGAGGGGGTTCTAAAATGGTCAGGGGTGATGGTGGCGGAATGTCCATGGCAGATTCCAGTCTATTTGTTTCACAGGTAGTTTAATGATGGACAGGGTGACAAAGTGGAACAGAAGGATGACATTCAGGGGGGTCTCATTTCCTGGCGGGGGTCTTTGCAATGTTCTCTGTCTTGTTCCTGGATCTCAGGGACCGTTTGCGGGGTGGCTCTCCATCTGCAGGGGGTGGGATGCTGGTGTCGTGGTCCTGTGGCAGTGCCTCCCGTCTACTAGCGCCAGCGGAGGTGGTGGGCTGTTCATCATCCAGGTTAGTTTCATGGGCCCCTTGTTGTGCCACAGTGTCCCTCCTGGTGTTGACAAGGTCCTTCAGCACCCCTACAATGGTGCCCACGGTGGTGTTGATGGACTCGAGTTCCTCCCTGATCCCCAGATAGTGTTCTTCCTGCAGCCGCTGGGTCTCCTGAAAGTTGGCCAGTACCGTTGCCATTGTCTCCTGGGAATGATGGTGCGCTCCCATGATGTTGGAGAGGGCCCCGTGGAGAGTGGGTTCCCTGGGCCTGTCCTCCCCCTGTCGCACAGCAGTCCTCCCAGTTCCCCTGTTTTCCTGTGCCTCTGTCCCCTGTCCCCTGAACTGTGTGCCCACTGCCACTGCCCCCAGGTCCCTGATTTGCTTGGGGTCGTATGTTTGCCTGGGTTCCCTGTAGTGGTGGACACACTGCTGCTTGACGTGTCCTGGGGACAGAGGGATGGGCCAGCTGGGTGGGTGCTGTGCTGGTGTTTCCTGAGGGGGGAGGCTCTGAGGTGGCTTGTGCCAGTGTCCGGGGAACCGACTGTCCCAAGGTCCCAGATGGGCCGAGCTGGTCATCTTAATCCAGTTGTTCAGAGCTGCTGTCATCACTGTGGGCCTCTTCTGTGGGGGGTAGTGGACATGTTTGGAACCTCCTGTTCGGTGACGTTGGCTAGGGGTCCTGCAGGGGTGTAAAGGCATGATTATTGCATCTTTGTGTGCCATCGTGTGCAATGGGTGAGTAACCCTGTACTCCAGTGCTTGCATTCTTGTCTAGGTCCTTGTGTGATATTTGTTTTGGGGTCTGTGTGGGTATCTGTAGTGGACATGCTTTGGTGATGGGTGTCCATGCTTTGGTGTTGCATGCAGGGCTTGGTGTTGGGATGGGTGGTTTGTGATAGTGGGACATATGTGAGGTGTTGAAGTGATGGGGTGAGGGTGAGGGTGGGGGTATGTGATGGCATGCAGGTAGGGTGGGAGGTATAATAGTTAACATCTGACCTACCAGAGTCCATTCCTCCTGCTACTCCTGCGAGGCCCTCAGGATGCAGTATTGCCAAGACTTGCTCCTCCCATGTTGTTAGTTGTGGGGGAGGAGATGGGGGTCCACCGCCAGTCCTCTGTACTGCAATCTGGTGTCTTGAGGCCACGGAACTCACCTTCCCTCGTAGGTTGTTCCACCCCTTCCTGATGTCATCCCTAGTTCTTGGATGCTGTCCCACTGCATTGACCCTGTTGATGATTCTGCGCCATAGCTCCATCTTCCTAGCAATGGAGGTGTGCTGCACCTGTGATCCGAATAGCTGTGACTCTACCCGGACGATTTCCTCCACCATGACCCTGAGCTCCTCCTCTGAGAACCTGGGGTGTTGTTGTGGTGCCATGATGTGGTGTGGGTGATGTGTGGGGTGGTGTGTGTTGTGATGTGTGAGGGGATGTGTTTGTGTGTGTAGTCTGAGGTACGTGAATGTTGTGTGAGTGATGATGTTGTGTGTCTGTGGATGCTAGTGTTGTTTCTGGTGGTGTCTCTCTCTGGCCTTCTTTCGCAATTCTGGTCATAAGGGTTTGTGGGTGATGTGGGTGTGTATTTTATATTGGATTGGGTGTGTGGGTGTGGTGTGTGTATGTGTATCAGATGTGTGTATTTCGATTTGTCCAATGTGGTTGTGTTTTGTAAATGTGTGTGTATTTTGAGCGCAGCGGTGTGTACCGCCAATGGAATACCGCCGCTGAAAGACCGCCGCGTGGATTCGTGGGTCGTGATAGTGTGGGCGTATTCCTGTTGGCTTGACGGTGGAGGTTTTGTTATCGACAGTTCATCACTGACCTTTGGTGTGGCGGACTTGTGTGGATGTCTGGATTTTGGCAGATTCCGAGCTGTGGGTCGTAATAGCTGTAGCGGATTTCCGCCGCCGCAGTGGTGTGTTGGCGGTCTTCTGCACGGCGGTAAGTGGGATTTACCGCTAATGTTGTAATGAGGGCTTATATCTAGTCTGCTAGAGATTCTCCTATCTCTTTTTTAGGTGTTTGTTGCTTTTTATCCTAGCGTTTCTTATTACCCTCAGCTGCTTGCTTAGGGGAATCTTTACTCGATTTACCCTGAAATTAGCCCCTAGACTATCTCGACCAATACTTGCATAGGTCTCTGCGATTATTTTAGGCAGCTCTCGTTCCTGATGCTGTTGCGGAACGTCACAGAGCCCCAAGCGCACTGCAAGCGCCTCCGCTTACCCTTTAAGATTATTTAAAATGATTGAGGATACTGTGGCAAAATTGCCCATCGATTGCATCCCTAAATCTAGGGCCAGGGTAGCCCCGTATTCATCTTGAATTTGTTTCAACACCTCCAGTAAATTGGCAAGTGTTGGTGTTCCATGTGCGGTTGTATAGATCGCGGCAAACACCGTGCCCGAAGGTATTACAGTTATCTACTGTAGTGACCATCCCAAAGGACAAGCACATTGTTAATATTCTCTGTTTATCCTGAGGTCCCTTATGAGGAAATACTGCCTCCAGCGCATTGATCTTTTGTGCTAACCAAAATGGAGTTTCCTCTTGTTTGGCTGGTACTTTACCCATAATCGAATGTACAATCGCAGGATTTATACCTGGCGTTGCTGCATGTGGGTGAGCTGGAGCAGCACGTGCTGGATTTGTATTTAATGTTTGCTTTACAAACTGTACTAATGATCTATATATCGCTATTATTTCAGTATATAAACAAAGAACCTCAGCTACTGCTAAATTTGCAACCGGAGGATGTGGTGTATAAGTGGACAATAAACGCCAGGTAGGGCCTTCATTACTTAGAGGACCTAACCTTACTGGTAATATTGTGTGGTGTAGTGTGCCATCAAGCCAATTATTATGTTCTCAATAAGATAGAGGTATTTCTAAATATGCGTTTGCTCTGTATTGTCCAGGCGCATTTGTAGGTGTATATTGGTGAAATGTATTTGTGTTCCCATCCAATGCTGGAAATGTGACCCAAGAATAAAAAAGTTCTGTTCTATAAGCTGCATGGGCATCCACCACAAATGTGACAGGATCCCCCTGGGCCGTTAGGCCATTCACTAATAAATGTGTAGTTAGAGGTTGTCTCATATTAACCGCTATTTGTACCTGCTGTGGATTCGCCATTGTAGTGACACAATAAGTTCAGAGAAGGCACACCAAATAGGGCTTTGCTTTTAAGGTTCAAGCTTGAACAACCTCTGGCTGCAAATAGGGTAGCCTACGCAGCTGGGGTGGAAATCCTCAGTACCACAGACGTCTCCACATATGGTATTGAGGTGTCATTATATATAATGAGACAGAGATACTCCAGAGGACCCGGAATTTAGAGCCTGACCAAACATTGATGGCGCCATGTTGCGTAGGCTCTCATTATTCTAATTATTCTAATGAGACTACTGGATTTTGAGCAGCAGAATCGTCCGCTGTGTGGGAGACTGAGTCTAATGCACTGCGGGTGACACCTGTCGCTCAAATCCGGGTTTCGCTCCGGCTAACTAGCAGTGCCTCATCTCTACCAAAGGATAGTGATGATTGGGCAGCCGAGAGCTTGACAGACTAGGCTTCTCAGGGAAGTCGTGGTCACTCAGGTCGCATCCAGTTCTCTCATTTACAATTCAGTCTCATATATAAACGACAAACAGAGACAGTATATGCTTCAATAATGATTTTAATAAAACAACTGCATCTTAGATACCAAAGCGTGAGCTACAATAACCAAGACGACGCAACATAACAGTATTAAAATTGTGACGAGAAGAGTGAAGCATAAAAACAACGCTATCATATTGTCACTATGATCGATGGACTATTTCCTATCTAAGTTATAATTTGAGCACAGCATGTTAAGCTCTAGTTCTGCCTTTCAGGTTCCCCTGGGAAGACATCAACCCCCATACCTGAGCAAGCGCCTGTGGTCTGCGTTAGCATCTGTAGCGAAGCATTCAGCAATCAGCATACAGTTGAGGTTCCCTGGCTGGAATCTCCCTCCAATGTGTAAGGGACAAGGAAGTATTTATATAATAACAAAGCTGATGTTCTGAGAAAATGTCCCTACGTAAGCATGTGTATTTTCTATGAATGTTGTAGACTAAACTTCAACCACGTTCACCGGCAATGTACCGAACTGCAGCCTTGAATGATGCACAGAGTGATCAAGAATGTCTTGTTTAAGAACAGAGTGCTGGCCTAGCCAATGCAGTTAGATAGATGAAAATAAAACAAGACCGTAAAAATGGTTATTGTAATAATAATAATGCAAAGCTGAATAAAACATATCTAGGTTAAAGTGCACAGAGGCCTAGTGTGTTAAAATAACGTGCATGGAGCCATTACAAAAATGGCTACACAACAACTTGTGTGGGTAGACCTAGTGCCCGCGATAGGGAAGGGCCAAAAACATGTAGAGAGTGAGGGGATATCACAGCGAGTTGATAAGCATAATAGTTTTTTATACATTTTTTAGGCTGGCTCTGCTTTGGGGTACACGCATGTGAAGTATCATTTACTTGGGAGACCTAGGGGAACGCTGGGTGGTAGGAAATTTGTGCCGGCACGGTGATCCTAGAAAGAAAAGTGAGGAAAATTTGATTTGTTTTTAAAGCAAATTTTGAGGTTTGCAGAAGAGTCTGGGCAAGAAAATGTTTTCACACTACTCTAGAGTTGTTACTTCTTCCCTAGGGAAGAAGCAAGCACACTACCAAGATTCTTACTTCTGTGATGATCCAAAAACAAAAATTGTGAAAAGAAATGCACTTAGGTTATGTTAAAAAGACCCCTCACCCACCAAACATAGTTGATGACATGCTTCATGATCGGGGTCCCACCTGAGACACCTAGCATCTCACGGGTGTTCTTCAATGCCTGATTACAGCAGAGCAGGATTTTTAATTTTTTACCACACTTACTGGTTGGATTTGCCACGAGGGTGAGTGATGGTTCAATAGATCAAATTTTATCAACAAGAGACTTCACAAAAATGAAACTCACTGTTAATAGCTGAAAGGCCAAAAAACGGAACCAATGACTCACATCTCGTGAGCTGTAAAGCCACGTCACTGCACCAACCGCTTTACAGTCCATTCACACCTTTCATCCGTGACATGCACAAGATCATTCAAGCAGACAGCGCAGGCCCAGCACATTACAACATGCACATCAACAGACAGCGCCATTCAAGGGCCCATCACTTTCATATGCCCACATGCCTGATACAGCAATCACACCAGCTGACGGGATTCTGTGGACTGTCGTTTGGCTAGCAGTGTGTCGTAGTGGCCAACAGCAAATCACTATTTACACTGCCAGCTAAGCGCCACTTCACACACTGTCAGCCAAGCGCCACTCCACACACACCACCAGCCAAGCGCCACTCCACGCACACCACCAGCTAAGCACAGCTCCATGCACACGCCAGCAAAGCACCACTCCATGCACACCACTATCACTTTTTTTAAACAACAAAGAAACCACTAACTAATTATAAATAAGTACAAAACTACAAACACAAAAGCTATAAGTAAATACATGACAGTAATGCCAACTGTGAAACTGAACATATGAAAATATAAAACAGGCTGTTTACGCTCAAAGTAGTTCCCAATAATTCTTTTGTGTGTGGTAACTTCTAAAACAGCCGGCCATACACAGCCCAGGCTTAGAAGGAGAATCGGGGCAGTACATCATAGTCTCCCGCCGGATACCTCATTGGGCACAGACTCTACATTTCTTATTGGGAATGTGTTTCTTGGGAGTGGGAGCAATGTGATCAGGAAAGTGGCGATCTTTCAATATAGCCACATCCTCCACCACTGCTTCTCTAGGAACTCTTGCCTGTTCCACCACAACAAGGCTCTCTATGACAGACTCCTGAAATTTCACAAATGGCATCCTTGACTCTGGAGAACTATTCTTGAACACAACAAAAGCATTAAAAGTTGCCAAATGGAAAAGGTGAATAGTTAACTTCTTATACCAAATGTAAGATTTACGAATAGCAGTGTAAGGTTCCAACCTCTAATCAACTCTATCTACACCACCCAGGCGCTTATTATAATCTAAAATGCACACAGGTTTGCTCATTTCGGCAACTTAATCCCAAACAGACACAGGGGAAGTACGCTCACCATGGATGGTGGTCAGCGTGTATACATCCCTCCTGTCTGCAAATTTAAGAGCAAGCAGCTCATCATTACGCAAGGCACTGCACTGTCCCCTCTCAAGTTTTTTTTACAGACAAACTTCCTTGGATAGCCTCTCCGGTTAGAGCGGCTTGTGCCACAAGCAACAAATCCACTCTGAACAATTCCCTGAACAACTACACTCCAGTGTAGAAGTTATCAACGTACAAATGGTGACCTTTGTTAAACAGTCGTCTACCAGGTTCCCACACAATTTTCTCACTAACTCCAAAAGTGCATGGACAACCAGGAGGATCAATAATGGAATCCCCACCAGGTAGACCCAGAAATTATAAACATATCCTGTGCTACTTTCACACAGCATATACATTTCAAATCTATACAGTGCCTTCTTGCTAGGAATGTACTGCCTAAAAACCAAACGACCCTTGAACAGGACCAAAGACTCATCCATAGCTATTTCTTTGCCTGGAACATAGACCTCTGAAAACCGATCTACAAAATGATCAAGGACAGGCCTTATCTTAAAAAGACGGTCAGAATCAGGGTGATCTTGTGGCAAGGCTAAAGCATTATCCACAAAATGCATCATCCGAAGAAGAAGCAAATACTGATTATGATTCATGGTTGCAGGAAATATAGCTGTTGCCATCAAGGGACTAGTAGACCAATACGAAGACAGGAACTTCTTCAACTCTTCCAGATTTGTGGGAATCCACTGGGTAGCTCTAGAGTGTGGCCTAAGTCTAGCACTGTGTCCCTCAAGTACTGCTCAGCATACAAATTAGTCTGCTCAACAATCCCATCCAAAAATACATCATCCATAAGCAACTGAAAGAAATTGGTAGGCAAAAAGTTTTCCATATTCACTGTACACCCCAGGAGATCAGTAAAGACAGGTAACTCCGGCTGCTCCATGTTTGGGGCAACCCAGAGATCAGGTTTTCTAATGGGAAGCCTTTCAGCCGCTGGCTGCTGCACTATTGGCACATCAGTATTCTGCTCTATAACAGGCATTTCATCAGCACTGAGAGTGGCTTCATCATCAGATGATTCCTCTCTGATAGAAAATTCACTTCCAGAATCTTACACTTCCTGCCTCAGATGCAGAGTCAGTCTCATAATCATGGTCGGAAGATGACTCAAAAAGCATACCAACAACCTGCTGAGTGGTTGTCCTGCAGCTAGCCATGATACTTACTATGAAAAGTAACTTGACAAATGCACCACCAACAACCAGCACTGTGTAAGATAAGTAGTAAACAAAGTGTTGCTTTATCACAGAAAGTTATAAACTCAAAAACGATATCACTCACTTGCCTGAAAAAGCTCACTCACCACAAACTACTCTGCACAGATGCAGCAATCACCAATGATATCCCATTAAATGGAAAAGGAAAAGAAAACTACACATAAGAGAACACAAATATCATTGTGTACAAATCTAAGGACAATTTCACACACAATCCTGCATTTAGTACACCAGTTACAAAAAAGTCATTCATGCAACACAATTCATTCGGAGTAAATTGTTTTTTCTTACCTAAAACATGCAACTTCACAAACTGCAGGTCCACCACTGCCAAAACCACAAGGAGTCACAGGAACGGAAGCAAAAGCTTTGAGCTAGAACAAAAAGGAGAAATAAACCTCTTTAATCACAAATGCAAATACTTCACCAGTTGACTCAGCCACCAAACATTTAGAAATGTTCACTGGCGTCTTAGTGGCTTCTTAATAAGGGGTCAGAAATGGCCAACAGTCATGTGCCCCTTTTGGGGGGGGCGACCCGTGCCCAAGGGGTGCCCCCAAGAAACAAAAAACACACAACAATCCCTGGGGCCTAGTGGGTTTCAGATCGTCCGAAACAATTTCCAATCTAGCCCCAGGGGGGCGAAATATTGAAAAATGTATTTCCCTCCCAAGGCAGCGACCCTTGTCCAAGGGGTCGCAGCACTAAAAATACAATTAAAATGAATCCCTGGTGACTAGTGGGTTTTGACCCCCCGGTGGGCTAGATCAGCTGAAAAACTGGCAGATCTAGCCCCCAAGGGAGCGACCCTTGCCTAAGGGGTCGCTCCCCAAAATAAACAAAAAACATTCACACACACAACAATCCCTGGTATCTAGTGGGTTTCGACCACCCCTGGGGTCCAGATCGGCCAAACAAAATGGCTGATCTAGCCCCAGGTGGGCCAAAACATGGAAAAATATTTTGCCCCTAGGGCTCTGACCCTTGCCCAAGGGGTCGCTGACCTAAAATTAAAAACAAACACAAATCCCTGGTGCCTAGTGGGTTTTGACACCTCCCCCTCAGCCCCCTGGGGGCAGATCGGCCAAAAAACTGTGTTATTGCAGTTTCTGCTTGACAGACATTGCAATGTTCCTTTTGAGTTGTAGAAGCTTCTCTATTGAAAGTTGTTGTAGTTTGATTAATAGCCCCTTTGTATTTTTCCATCTGATGTACAATCACGTTTAGAGATCACATATTTTTAAAATCAACCAGTTCCCAATAATGCAGCACAATTTTATATTTTTAGGTCTGGCTTGACAGGAAAGATGTGTCTATGGCCCTCATTCTGACCCTGGCGATCGGTGATAAAGCGGCGGCCAACCCGCCAACAGACCGGCGGTCCAAAATATGCAATTCTGACCTCTGGCGGGAACCGCCAACACAGCCCGCCGCATTAACACTCCGCCCGCCACGGCGGAACAAACAAACAGCGCGGCGGTCCCCGCCAACAGCCAGGCGGCAGACAATGTACCGCCCACCCTATCACGACCCACCAATCCGCCACCTTTTCCGGGGCGGGAGCACCGCCAATAAAAACACGGCGGAAACAGACTACGAACGGGAAAACGCTCACCTCCACATACTCCACGCGAGATTCCGGCAGT
Source organism: Pleurodeles waltl (assembly GCF_031143425.1). Lineage (NCBI taxonomy): Eukaryota > Metazoa > Chordata > Amphibia > Caudata > Salamandridae > Pleurodeles > Pleurodeles waltl. The sequence continues at coordinate 519,295,065 of NC_090436.1, forward strand.
ATGGAACCCGAGTTGCAGGTCATCCCCGCACTCCTATACCTGCTCCTGTACCAGGAGCACGCCCGGCGGCGCGGAAGACATCGGTGAGTACTGCACCTACGACACAGGGGAGGGAAAAGATTACCGGCACACACCCACCCACCCACACCCACTACAACACACACATCAATGCATTCCCACAGATCACTGTCATAACCCACAAACCCCCCCTTCCGAAATAATGCAAAGACCAAAAGAAGAGATCTCAAACGGGCAGATATATTGAAAAATGGACAGCAGTAATCCAAATAAATAAATAAACTATGTACAAAATATATACAGCTACTAAATGTAGTCCAACCACTGTCCGTGGACCACAGGGGTCCTGAGCAAAGGGGCAAGGCCCAGTCTCACGACAAGAACTCCACGGAGAGAACACTGCAGGGGCATCAGAAAGAAAAAAGGACAGGCCCCTCAGGGGGAAGGGAAGGGGGGGCACCTCAGCCACTTGAGTACACGACGCCAGATCCACGAGGGGACTCCATGACCATTGTCCATCCTGGGGAGAGCAAAGCCACAGTCCAAACAGTCCATACAGTGGGTGGCCTGCCCACTGGGCCATCCTGGGGAGAGCAAAGCCACAGTCCAAACAGTCCATAACAGACTCCACTGCCACTGGAGGAGGCATGTTGGCCAGAGGACATCCTGCAGCCCTGCCGGAGACAGATCCTGCCCTGCCACGTCTGCCAAAGGGCCAGCGGTTCCTGCCTGGAAGGGCCCAGTTCAGCGGTTCTTGCCTTGAAGGGCCCAGTTCAGCGGTTCTTGAGACGGCGGTCCCCAGCGGAGCGGTGCTGGAGACGGCGGGGCCCAGTTCAGCGGTTCTTGCCTTGAAGGGCCCAGTTCAGCGGTTCTTGCCTTGAAGGGCCCAGTTCAGCGGTTCTTGCCTTGAAGGGCCCAGTTCAGCGGTTCTTGAGACGGCGGTACCCAGCAGAGCGGTGCTGGAGACGGCGGGGCCCAGTTCAGCGGTTCTTGCCTTGAAGGGCCCAGTTCAGCGGTTCTTGCCTTGAAGGGCCCAGTTCAGCGGTTCTTGAGACGGCGGTCCCCAGCGGAGCGGTGCTGGAGACGGCGGGGCCCAGTTCAGCGGTTCTTGCCCTGAAGGGCCCAGTTCAGAGGTTCTTGCCTTGAAGGGCCCAGTACAGCGGTTCTTGCCTTGAAGGGCCCAGTTCAGCGGTTCTTCAGACGGCGGTCCCCAGCGGAGCGGTGCTGGAGACGGCGGGGCCCAGTTCAGCGGTTCTTGCCTTGAAGGGCCCAGTTCAGCGGTTCTTGAGACGGCGGTCCCCAGCGGAGCGGTGCTGGAGACGGCGGGGCCCAGTTCAGCGGTTCTTGCCTTGAAGGGCCCAGTTCAGCGGTTCTTGAGACGGCGGTCCCCAGCGGAGCGGTGCTGGAGACGGCGGCCATTCTATGGCCAACTGCTCATTGCCTGGTGGTGCCCTCCTGGGCAGCGGGGATGGTGCTCCTTCAATGCCCACCTGGGCTGTGGGTGGTGGGGCCCTCCTGGCCAGCTGGACTGGGTCCTCCCTGGGCAGCGGCTATGGGGGTGGTGGGCTCTCCCGGGGCAGCTGTGCCGGTTCCTCCCGGGGCAGCGGCTATGGGGGTTGCGGGCTCCTCCTGGGCAGCTGTGACGGGTCCTCCATGGGCAGCAGGCCTGCTGCCTGACTTCTCCGCCTTGCTGCCCTTGCCCTCCTTAGTCGGGAGTCTGTGGCCCTTTCCTCCCTTTGGAGCTGTGGCTGTTGACGATGGCTGGCTAGTGTCCTGGGGGGATATCGAATCCGGGCTCCGGCGGCGGCCCTTCCGCCTTCTGCTCCTCTTCCCAGGGGGTGGGCTGTCCCTTGCTGCTGGGCGAAGATCCAGACCTGCGGGCTGGTGGGCTCCAATACCCCTGCACCCTTGTCAAGGGGGCTGCAGGGCTGGTGGTGGCTGAGGTGCTCTTTTTACCCCGACGAGAAGGAGGGGGGGGGGCTCAGGGTCAGGAAAGAAGGTAGCAGTAGAGACATAGATTTTCTTGGGACAATGGAGAGTGGTAGGTACAGTGGGTATGGGAGTGGAGGGAGAGGATGTGGTTGTAGGCGAGACAAGTTTGCTGTCTTTGGGTGCAGGTGCTGGAGCGGGAGGCTGTCGTGAGGTGGATGGCTGTTGGGTGGGTGGGTGTCTGCGTTTGTGTGGTGTGGAAGAGGGGGTGACAGACACAGTGGGAGAGGACACAGGGGACGTGTAAATGGCAGTGGGGGTGGTGACTGCACGTGTGCGGACTGTAGTGGAGGGTATGCTGGTGATGGAAACACTGGCTGATGGTGAGGTGAATGAAGGTGTGAGTGTAGACGTCACAGGGAGGGAGGAGGGAGACGAGGAGGTGGGGGTCACAGAGGTGGTAGTGACTGTTGGCATGTCTGCATCGGAATGTTGCTTGTGTGAATGTCTGCGTGATCTGTGGTGCTTATGTTTGGATGAGCTGCTCTTGGGTGTTGAGGTGTGTGCAGGCTGGTCTGATGGTGTGGGTGGGACAGGCAGAGGAACAGGAGACTGGGAGGAGGGAGTTAGTAGAGGGAGGCAGGAGACAGGGACAATGGCTGCCGTCAGTGCTGAGGCCAGAGCCTGGAACGATCGCTGATGGGCAGCCTGACCCGAATGAATGCCCTCCAGGTACGCATTGCTGCGATGAACCTCCCTCTCCACCCCCTGGATGGCATTCAAAAGGGTAGTCTGCCCAACAATGAGCGTTCGGAGGAGGTCAATGACCTCCTCACTGAGGGCAGCGGGGGTAACAGGGGCAGGGCCTGAGGTGCCTGGGGCGAAGGAGATGCCCGGCTTCCTGGCAGAGCGGGCACGGGGCGAACGCGGAGGGGCTGCTGGGAGGGCGGAGATGGTGCGCTGGGTGGCGGCTGTACCTGTAATGGCGGGGGGCACGGATGGTGCCACCCCCGCAAGGGAGCTCCCTTCCGAGGACGTGTCCGTGTCGCTGCAGGGTCCAGTCGTCCCCGTTGTGGAGCTCCCCTCGCCCTCCGTCTCACTGGTCCAGTCAGACTCTGTGGCATGGCCCTCCTGGGCCATGTGAGATGCAGCTCCCTCCTGCCCCGATGCCACTTCTCCTCCGCCTGATGATGCTGATGCACACAAGCACAGAAAGACAAACAAAAAGGGGGGGGAGAGAGAAATAAAGAGATTTTGAGTACATGGATCACCGGTACAGTTAGCGGACATGACAGACACAGATGCCCCCTGCACTATGTTGCGCACTTGGGGTCCCCTACGCATTCCGTGGAACATGCTCTACACGCCTAGAGTTGACATCTGCACCCATGGATGACACGGCCCAGGGATGGCTGTACTGACACACTACTGAGGGTGGCGGCTGGGGACACAGGGGCTTACGGGGGTGCCCAGCCTACAGATATCGCCCTGGCCTAGGGGGACCCACAGCCCTCCTCCCCCACCCAGACACCTCCACTGCGCGACAACAGAGTAGATAATGCTTGTACTCACCCCCTTGTGTCTGCTGTGCTGCCCTCACGCGCCCATCCAAATCAGGGTAGGCCACCGCCAGGATCCGGAACATCAGGGGGGTCAGTTGACGGCATGCACCCCGCCTACGTTGGGAGGCCATCCCCAGCAGAGACTCGGCGGTCTTCTTGGTCCCGCGGCGGATGTCCTCCCACCTCTTGCGGCAGTGGGTGCCCCGTCGATGGTGGACCCTCAGGGTCCGGACTTCCTTGGCGATGGCACGCCAAATCCCGATCTTCTCATGGGCGCGGACCTATGTGACACGTACAGGGAGGGAGAAATACCACGTTCAAGTTTGTCTGCATTTTCGTTGCCAGTGGCCCAACGCCCCCCATCCCCGCCAGGCCCCCCGCCAGGCCCAACATGCCCCCCACGCCCGCCAGGCCCCCCGCCAGGCCCCCCGCCAGGCCCAACATGCCCCCCATCCCCGCCAGGCCCCCCGCTAGGCCCAACATGCCCCCCATCCCCGCCAGGCCCCCGCCAGGCCCCCCGCCAGGCCCAACATGCCCCCCATCCCCGCCAGGCCCCCCGCCAGGCCCCCGCCAGGCCCCCGCCAGGCCCAACATGCCCCCCATCCCCGCCAGGCCCCCCGCCAGGCCCAACATGCCCCCCATCCCCGCCAGGCCCCCCGCCTGGCCCAACATGCCCCCCATCCCCGCCAGGCCCCCCGCCAGGCCCCCCGGCAGCCCCAACATGCCCCCCATCCCCGCCAGGCCCCCCGCCAGGCCCCCAAGCCAGCCAGTGGCCCCAAATCCATATTGAATTAAACTCACTTGTTGGTCTGGAGGACCGTAGAGTAGCGCATACTGGGGGAGGACCCCATCCACAAGTTTCTCCAACTCTTCTCCAGTGAAGGCAGGGGCCCTTTCCCCAGGCGCAGCAGCCATTGTCCCTTCCAGACCGAGGTCACAGCAACACTTGCAGTATAGGTCCTCTCCTGTGAAAGTTCAAGTCGCGAGTGAATAAGTAGATAGAAAATGGCGGTCACGACCGCGGCGGTGCGTACCGCGGCGGTGCGTACCGCCACCGCCGGCGCCCTTCGCCATTGGCTCCTGAAACCCATAGGCTTCAATGTTAACCAATGCGGCTTCGCGCCGCGGTCTTCGACCGCCGACCGCCGCGGTGTGCCACGCCAGCGCATTGACCTCACATCCCATTGTCACACTTCACAGGTCAGGCAGCCGCCATTTCGAGGGTCCACATGGCTCAATTTCAACTGCGTCACACAGGCCTAGGCCTTGCATAGCCACTCAGACACGCCATTCACTGCATAGAGAATCGTTTACTGTGCAAGCTGTGAGTACGTACCTGTGGGTTGCTTGACTCTGTGCTCCATGTTGTCCTTCCTAGGCACCGTCCGCTGGGTTTGGCGAGGAGACGGATGAATCCTCGCGTGTACCGACCGCTGGTGGACCTGTCGACAATGGAAGAACGCCACATTATCCTGACCTACCGGCTTGACCGTGCCACTATACATGAACTGTGTGCCCAGCTGGAGCCCGACCTGATGTCCCCCATCCGCCAACCCACAGGGATTCCCCCTCTGGTGCAGGTCCTGTCAGTACTCCATTTCTTGGCAAGTGGGTCATTTCAGACAACAGTGGGAATTGCTTCTGGGATGTCTCAGCCCATGTTTTCGAAGGTGTTATCCAGAGTGTTGTCTGCCCTGATGAAATACGTGAGGAGCTACATCATTTTCCCTGAGGTGGGCGAATTGGCTACAGTGAAGGGTGATTTCTACGCCCTTGGACATATTCCCAACGTCATTGGTGCCATTGATGGGACCCATGTGGCTTTGTTTCCCCCAAGAGACAGGGAGCAGGTGTACAGGAACAGAAAAAGTTACCATTCCATGAACATCCAGGTGGTGTGTTTGGCTGACCAGTACATCTCGCATGTAAATGCCAAATTCCCAGGGTCAGTGCATGACGCCTACATCCTGAGGAATAGCAGCATCCCTTACGTGATGGAACAGCTAGAGAGACACCGTGTATGGCTATTGGGGGACTCTGGGTACCCCAACCTGTCGTGGCTACTGACCCCAGTAAGGAATCCCCGGACCAGGGCAGAGGAACGGTACAATGAGGCCCATGGGCGTACTAGGAGGGTGATCGAACGCACCTTTGGCCTCCTAAAGGCCAGGTTTCGGTGCCTGCATATGACAGGGGGATCCCTAATGTACTCACCTAAGAAGGTGTGTCACATCATCGTGGCCTGCTGCATGCTTCACAACCTGGCTTTGCGCCGCCAGGTGCCTTTCCTGCAGGAGGATGGTCGAGACGGTGGTGTTGTGGCAGCTGTGGAACCTGTGGAGAGTGACGAGGAGGAAGACGACGGTGCTGAAACAGACAACAGGGACAGAATCATTGAACAGTACTTCCAATAGGACACAGGTAACAATTCAAACATAATTTAGTAAATGTGAACTACTCTCCTGCATCTCTGCTGCCTGTCTATTTGCCCTAGTGTATGATGACTGAGTTGTGGCTTTTCCCTCCCTATTTCAGATCTGGGGTCCCCACTACGAGTCCTGTGCTTCGTTTCCCCATGGACTACAGCTTTGTGGCAGCTGTTTGTTGACTTCACTATGTACAAGGACATATTTGCAATGTCATGTCAATTACAATATTTTGAAATCACAGCCAGACTCCAGATAGTTTTGTGCAAAATAGGTGTTTATTTCAGTGCTCAAAATGGGATGGGTGGTTTCAAGTGGGTGGGGGCTATGGTGAAGGAATGTCCATGGCAGAGTCCAGAGTAACAGTCACACAGGTGCATTGTCCAGAGGCCTGTGGAGAGATGGAGCATGGGCAGTTCAAGGATGGACAGGGTGACAATGTGGGACAGTGGGCTGACATCAGGTGGTATCCTTTGCTGGCGGGGGTCTTGACATCCTACTCTGTCTTCTTGCGAGATCTCAGGGCCCTCTTGCGGGGTGGTTCTTCTCCTGCAGGAGGTGGGGGTCTGGTGGGCTGCTGTTGTGCGGGGGCCTCCTGTCCACTAGCGCCGGCGGAGGTGGTTGGCTGTTCTTGGTCCAGGCTAGTGGCAGGGGCCCTTTGTTGTTGTTGAGTGTCCTTCCTGGTGTTGATGAGGTCCTGCAGCAGCCCTACCATGGTAACCAGGGTGGAGGTGAGGGCTCTGATGTCCTCCCTGTACCCCCGATAGTGTTCCTCCTGCAGTACCTGGATCTCCTGGAACCAGGCCAGTACCGTCGCCATCGTCTCCTGGGAGCGGTTGTATGCTCCCATGATGGTGGTGAGGGCCTCGTGGAGAGTGGGTTCCCTGGGCCCGTCCCCCCCCTGTCGCACAGCTGCCCTCCGAGTTGCCCTGTTTCCCTGGGCCTCTGCCTCCTGGCCGGTGTGCCCACTACCACTGCCCCCAGGTCCCTGTTGTTGTTGGGGTGGTGGGTTATCCTGGGTGCCCTGTAGTGGTAGACACACCGCAGATTGACGCGCCCTGGAGACAGAGGCATGGGCCCGCTGGGTGGGAGCTGTGCTGGTGTTCCCAGAGGGGTTTGGGTCTGTAGTGGCCTGTGCCTGTGTGAGGGGAACCGACTGTCCAGAGGTCCCCGATGGTCCGGGCTGGTCATCAGTGTCCAGGTCGACAGAGCTGCTGTCATCGCTGACGGCCTCTTGGGTGGGGGGTGTGGAGAATTCTGGGCCCTCCGTGGCGGTGTGTTGACGGTCGGGTCCTGCAGGGGTATAGAGGTATGGTTATAGTTTCAATGTGTGGCATATGGGTGTATCTGTAGGTTCCCGTGTCCCCAAGTGCTGGCATTCGTGTGAGGGGGCTTTGGTGAGGGTGGCTTGTGGGGGGGATGTGTATATGCATTGGGCATGCTTTGGTGATGGGTGTCCATGCTTAGTGGACGCATGCAGGCCTAGGTTTTGGGATGTGTGGGTTGTGATGGTGAGACATTGGCAGGGAATAGGTGTGCTGGGGGTGGGGGTGAGGATGGTGGTGGGGGTGAGGATGGTGGTGGGGGTGAGGATGGTGGTGGGGGTGAGGGTGGGGGTGAGGATGGGGGTGGGGGTGAGGGTGGGGTTCGAGGATGGGGGTGAGGGTTGGGGTATGATTTGGCATGCAGGTGGGGGGGAAGCAGTATTGAAGCTTCAACTTACCAGTATCCATTCCTCCGCCGACTCCTGCGAGGCCGTCAGGATGCAGGATGTTCAAGACTTCCTCCTCCCATGTTGTAAATTGTGGGGGTTGAGGTGGGGGTACTCCGCCAGTCTTCTGCACGGCGATGTTGTGCCTGGATACCATGGAACGCACCTTCCCCCGTAGGTCGTTCCATCGCTTCCTGATGTCTTCCCGATTTCTGGGGTGCTGTCCCACAGCGTTGACCCTGTCGACAATCCTCTGCCATAGCTCTGTCCTCCGGGCAATGCTGGTGTATTGGACCTGTGTGCCGAAGAGCTGGGGCTCTACCCGAACGATTTCCTCCACCATGACCCTGAGTTCTTCGTCTGAGAAGCGGGGGTGTCTTTGGGGTGCCATGGAGTGGTGTGTATGATGTGTGGGGTGGAGTATGTGTAGTTAAGTGTGTTGCGTGTGGTGGTGTGTGTTGTTTTGTGTGTGGATATTGTGTGGGTGATGGTGTAGTGTGCCTCTGTGTGATGGTATTCTGTGATCGCTGATGTGTCTCTCAGTGCTTCTTTCTGAATTTTTGGTCGTAGGGGTTTGTGGGTGATGTGGGTGTGTGTTTTATATTGTATTGTGTGTGTGGGAGTGGTGTGTGTATGTGTATCAGGTGTGTGGAATTCAAATCGGCCAATGTGGCTGAGTTTTGTTCGTTTGTGTGTATTCTGACCGCGGCGGTGTGTCCCGCCAATGGAAAACCGCGTTTGAAAGACCGCCGCGTGGATTCGTGGGTCGTAATGGCATGGGCGTATTTCTGTTGGCGTGACGGTGGAGGTTTGGTCACCTCCACTTTTCCGCCGACCGCTGGTCTGGCGGTCTGTTGTGGCTGTCGGATTTTCGGAGGTTTGGCTGCTGCGGGTCAGAATGACCGTGGCGGGTTACCGCGGCGGAATTATGGAGGATTTCTGACCGGCGGTAGGCGCCTTTTACCGCCGAGGTCAGAATGACCACCTATGTCTGATGTGATAAAAAAAGAGCTCTCGATATTAATGCACACAGGGACTGAGGCTCCAAAGAGATTCACCTGAAAACTGCTTTTGATTTGGCCATTGCTATTTGCTTCCACAGAAAGAGTGATTAGTGACAAAGAATATATGATCATTTTTTTGTCAAGCCACATGAACAAGGGGTCTTTATCAAGTCAAGCTATTGTATTCGGATGGAGGTTGACCTTAAAGTCACACAAATGCCACTGTGGTGCTGCTTTATAATATTTCTTCTTCTCTATTACCAGCACAGATGGGAAATGAGCAGTCAGAAGCAATGTGCTGCTGTACTGCAGTCTCACCCCCATCCTCTTCCCTTTCCATTATAAATTTTAGACATACCTTCACGTGACACTTCTTGAGAGAAAGGTGGTTTTGTTTCTAATTTCTTGTTTAATTGGCTTCGGGCTTGTGCACATGCATGTCTAGGCTTTTGTAAGCTCCTCAAATCCCCTTTGCTTATTCTTCTCTCTGTATTTCTGCTGACAGTCCTGTCACTCGTTACTTCATCAATCTTTAGATCAGACTGCAATACATCAAGGAAAGTACATCAGGAATACCTTTATTTCACAATTGTTTATATATGAGGTGTCTTTCTTCAGAGAAATATGTAAGGATTAATTCTAGCTTTATATTTTTGAATTCCAAAAAGTTAATATAATCACTAATTGTAATATAATCTTTTATTTCAAAACAATATAAAACTAGCATTATATTTAACTTCAAATTTAATATTTTTATGTATTAAGTTAAATGAAAATAATGTACTTTTTTATTATTCTGTAATTTATATTACCCTTCCCTTAATCCTAAATACTCCTTATTCCTCCTTGTTGCTATCCTTCCCAAAATACTACATACTCTTTACTACCCCTTAACGCTATCCATCCCTGAACCCTAAAAACGTCTTTGTACCCCTTTTTGAACTTGAAAACCCCTTTCCACTTTACCAACCCTAATGCTACCTATCCCTGAAACCCAAAACCCCCTACTACCACTCAACACTGCCCTTCTCTGAACCCTGAATACTCCTTACAACTTGTATTGATACCCTGGCCTGCACCTTTAAACCTCTTACCATTGTTAATGCTAACCATGCCTGAAACTTAAAAATTCCTTACTACCCCATAATGCGACTCTTCCCTGAACCCCAAAAGCTCCTGACTACCCCTGAAAGCTACCCATTCCAAAACCCTAAAAGCCACTTAAGACTGCTAATCCCTGAACAATAAAAAACCCTTCTTCAGGATTCCACTTGTTATCCCGGCTATTTCAATTAACACATCCCTCCCCACAGTTATCAATATTTCTGTTATCCATAACTCTGGGGAGGACTTACTGGGTGATATCAGGTATGTTGGTATAAGGCTCCTAGAGATCTTGACCAATATGAAAAAGCTTACCCTTTTAAAAAATTGAAGAGGGATACTCATGTATGGCACAGAGTACACTCACAGCCTGCCTGACGTTTGCATGTGACCTCCTGTTAATAGCAGCACTGGGTTGAAGTTCAATTGACTAACCAGTAACATTTAGAAAGATAGTAAAATAGGCAAGGTGAAATAAAGCAATTGCCTAGGAGTTCACCATTTGGTCAAGTGAAGAAGATGGGACTGATCTCAGATTTTCTGGTGTCATATTGGGCACTTCAGCAACTAGATGGGTATCTCTTTCTCCCTTTCATTTTGCATCAAAAGTTAATGCTTTGTCTTTAATTCTTGGTGGGTAAGGTTGGAGCATGGTGTTGGGCATGGCTCGAGTGGTCTGTGGCTTACCCACAGGAATTAATACAGTGTTTCTGGTTCTATAGCTTCCATCTTGCTCACAGCACCTGGGATTATGGGTGGTGCCGATTGTGAGACTCATGTGTTGTGGAATTTATCCAGGTTTTCAATACAGAGGCCTCAATCAGCATATTTTGGCAAAGTGATAAAGCCAGGATTAAGCATCAGGGTGAAGATATACCATCCTTTAATGCAACACAGCAAGGCAACCTTCCCTGCATTGCTTGAAAGCATGAGCGCATTTATGCTCCATATTTATAAAGATATGCAGCATTTTGCTCTATCCTTGCTCTGGTCCTCTGTGTGCTGCTAGCACCAATGCACACAAACAACCCTTTCAAAATAGTGCAAGGGTGCCTGCATATTGGTGGAGGTTGGGCATTTGTGTTTGCCCACCTCTGTGACTTGCACATCTTGTTGAGGGGTCTTTGTCAAGGATTTTTATTTAGCATGCAGTACCTTAACTAAGTGTGTTTGTAAGCACTCCTAATATTTATAGATAATAGACTAAAGACATTAGGAGTTTTTAGTCCTAATATTTTATTTCATTCCAATTCAATTATCAAGTTACTTCCTTTGTACAGTTGGGTCACCAAAGGTAGCAATAGAAAGCCAAGAAGGTTTACTCTAGGATGCGGTGAAGAGACAGTAAAACAGATACAGCATAACATAGTATTGTCAAATCTATGTTTCTTCCAAACACTAGTTGCTTAATTTAGGGGGCAGTATGAAATTAAATCCTCACAGTAACTTCACATCTCACAGTAAACCACCATGTACATGCTTCACTCGCCCAATCTCTTTCACACACGCCACTTCACCCAACCACATCTTCTGGCATCAATGCAGCTCTCAGTCACACCTCATACCATAAGTTGTGACACCCGGCAAAATGTTTGTGAGTGCCCATGAACTGAAAGAACAGAACATTTTTAGGGCATCAGTGTAACCACTTTTAGGGCTCTTCTAGAATACATTATACTGTTTATGATCTGCTGCATTGCTAAATAGGAGAAATGAGAACTGCACCACTAAGGAAATCATTTACAAATATCTGATTGTTATTTTATACCACCACCATAGCTTTATCGTAGCCCGTAATCATGACAGTACTGCAAATTTAGTGAGAAGTGATTCTGTCTGATTTTCCACAACTATTGGTGTAAAATTAGCACCAGCTTTTTATGCACTGAAAAACACTGGCACGCATTTCACCAGATTTTTTACAGATTCCACATACCCTAAATGACCCTCAGGTTAGTATGATAATGCATGACAAAATACACAAAATATTAGTCCATCATTATTCAATTTGTTTCATAATAATAGCCTATCTGTGTCAGTTAAACTTCTTTTATTAGGTCTTGCTTGACAGTGCAGCTGTCTGGATGACATATGTTTTACAAATATATTAAAATACGCGTAGAGTAAACTGTGACTTGACTCCATCCAGAGCAGTGTTACTCTCCCACCTCATGCTGTCAGCTGGTGATGTATCATTCCACCTTCAAGAAAGTGCCTCCACTGTCGTGCATGAAGTATTAGTATAAATATGAAAAAATAATCCAACTGTTGTTTGTCACATTCAGTTCTTTTTGTCCTACATTCATCCTTGCCAGAAAACAATATTTTTGATACTTTTCCCAGAGTTGGCAAAGTCAGTAGGGCAGGCATTTATGTGATTTCAATGCATGCAAGTAGCGTTGGTGAATGCCTGGATTTACGTTGGTGGGAACATTAACGCCAGATTTATTCCTTTTGCCAATGATTGTTAGAGGATGTTGAACGCTTGTTGATAAAAGTGGCCCAATCGTTTTGATTTACTGTTCGCTTTTGTGAACTTTTGAAGCTGTTCCTTCTGTATTGCCTTTGTTAATTTCTTTAAATTATATTCGTTGGCTCTGAAACTGATGAATGTATGTTCTCGCACGAATACTTGTGATCCTTTTTTAGATATGGCTTCACATAGCATCAATAGTTCGTGTCACAAATTCTTTATAATAAAGAGTACAATAAGAAGCCCAGAGGGAGAGTGGGCTGTGGGTCAGCCTCAGTCAGTAGTTAACTTCCATGTTTTCTTTACCGTTTGCATTACTTTGATAAGTTGTCAGTCAAGACAATGGCATTTTTTGACTGGGTGCATTGCCTTATTTGTGTTACCATTATTTTTTGGCAAAGGGGCATCATATAGTTCTTTTTATAAACTGCAGAAGCGACATGACTTGTAGCTTGTAGAAGATCGCCAGTGTGTTCTTTGATGCATTTACTTTGGTGCCACAATGACTTATTATGTTCGGATTTATTTGTTTTTAGGTCAGAATGTATTGCAGCTTGGATGGTTTTGAAGGTCATAAATACACACCGCTATTCACTAATTGCCCTTGCACATTCATTGATTTTTCTTTGCTGTCATAATAACTTGGTGCTGGATTTACAGCTTTTGTGGTCACAAAATGGGAATATAAATGAGCATTAGCGTTTTAAAAGATTTAATGATGCTGCAGTTTTGATTAAAGAAGCACGCCCTGAAAATAGAATACAAAACAATAGAGGTACTTGCACTTGTAAGGTTCAGAGAAAGCAACAGCATTTTATCAGTATCATGTCCATCGACGTCAGTACTGAAGAAGCAACGTGAAAGTATGTGCTTTACTTACTGAGCATTTGTGCTCAGTAAGTAGTTAGTGAGTAATATTTTTACTAACATTATTTATTACCATTCGGTTACTTTTTAAGGATGATGTATTATTTGTTCCTCATACTTACCACCCCAACCAAACCTGCCACACCTAAACTACCATATCTACCTACTGCATATCACATACATACATAACCTAACATATGCAACCCAGAATACCTATAGTATCTACTAGTCATACCTAACAGACTAGTCTATCACCCTAATCTACCATACCTACCTATTATATCTATCACATCTAAGTTTCATGCCTAATCTACCATGCTGCCTAATATCCACTATCCCTAGCTTCCATACCTATATACCATACATATTCCCATCTTACCAAATATATCTAATATAGCTCCCATACCTAGCTACAGTACCTACCTACGTAATTCACCTCAGCTACCATGCATACATATTCCTAACTTACCAAATCTATCTACCATATCTTCCATAGCTACTTACATTACCTACCTACCTAACATACCATTCCTACTATACTTACCATACCTCACCTACAGCAACTATTTCCAATACAGATCATACATAACCCGGTATAACTGCCTGCCCTGCTTTCATTCCTACATACCTACCTAGCTTTCCTAACTCAGCCAACCTACCTACCTACATGACAGTTCCATACCTGCAGTACGTACCTACCATACCTACCATACCTACCACACTTGCTTTCCATTGCTTACCTATCATATCTACCTACAAACCCACCATTCCTATATACCTGCCACACATCATACTTATCAAACTTACAATACTCACCAACCTGCCAGATCTATCATGCTTACCGACCATACCTAACTTACTGTACAGACCTGTCAAAGCTACATACCGACCTACCTAACATTAACTACCAACCATACCTACCTTCCAACCTCCCTTTCCTAATGTAAGTACCATACCCAACTTAACATGCCCAACCTATCATACCTACATATCTGCCAAACCTGTGTCCCATACCTAACATGCCTACGTACCTAACCTAATACACATAACCTATCTACCATGCCTACCTGCTTTACCCAGCATACCATACTTACCTAGCTACCCTGCTCTGCTTGCTATACCTACCTATTGTAGCTACCACATAGCTCCCCATGGATCCATACCCTATATACCTAACATGCCAAAACTACTTTACCTAACCAACCATCTGCCACAAATCTCAAAGGGGTGAGGGAGGATCAGGATGGGGGAGGGCACAATAAAATAAAACATACATTTAAAAAAAACTTACCTCTCCACGGCCTCACTGCTCTCCTGATGGTGTTGGTGTCCCAGTAGTCTCTGGGACACAAGCACATACTCCACATGCAATCCGGGCACTACTCTTGTGCTAAACCTAGCATGAGAGCAGAGTCAGGATTGGTCTGAGCGTTTTGGTCTGCCGCTCAGAGAGTGCACTGGAGTCTGTGCTGTTTCTCCAATCCAGCTATGCAACACAGCAGGGCTGGAGAAACCTAAGAGTGCATGTCAGTTTGGCTGGCCTAAAATGGGCGGCCAAATGGACATGGGAACGTTAGGCATGCTCCACTCCTCCTCCTCTCTCCTCTTTCTCCTGGCCCAAACCCGCTTTTCGCTGCACATGGTGGCTCAGAGACAGCAGCTGAAAAATAAAACGATATTCAAATATCGTTTTATTTTTCAGCTGCTGGCTGTAAGCCATTGGGGCTATGCTCATTCGCCATTGCGGAGGACCCGCCCCTATCACCCACACCTACCTTACATACCTGAGTTACTATAGGTAACTATATCTACCTACTATACATACCTACAATAGCTACAATGTATGAATACATGAATTAATAAAATATTTATTCAGTAAGTTTCAAACAGACCTTATACAATGCAAGAAGACATACAATACAAGAAACAGATGGATAGCAAAATAAAACATTATTTGAGGGAAGCAACAAGAAAACAGTATTCTGTAGTGAGATAACTGGTTTGACAACTATAAGTCCAAGGTGGTTTTACTTTCCCCCGATGTAATTGCCAGTTTTTTATATTTTGTGATACGACCAATATGTTTTGGAGTGTCACCCCTAAAACAAAAAAAGTTGCCTCAGATATTGTTCTTATTCCTTCAGTCATAAAGGTTGTTTTTAAAAATGTCCTCCATGGTTCCAGCAGCTGTGGATATAGACAAAGAATGTGTTCCAGGGATTCCTGTTCAGAGTTGCAAATTCGACATACACTAGTGCTTCTTCCTGAGGATTAACATGCACTGTAAAATTCTCTAAAATGTAGAAAATACATTTTCTGTTTAGCATTCATCTTAAAATCTGAGGGTCTAGTTTAGATCTGGGTGGGATTAATGCCAATCCATCGTAGTGGTGGACCTGAGACCACCGTCAAGTTGTGGGTATTCTGCCCACCGTATTCAGATGTTACAGTCCTGCTGGTGGTATACTTGAAGCGGATTGCTGACGGAGGTAGCCCGTCCCTGGACCCAATGGACATCGTACAATAGCAGTGGCTACGGAATAGAGGTAAGTCACACACACACATATACTGTACTTTAGCCATATGTGTCCACCGGCACAACACAACACATACACACAATTATCAATTGCAGTTCCAACACCAAACAACATGCACATGCCAAAAACACACACTGACATTCATCCATAACACAACATAAACACACTATTGATACTACAGCTACACACACCACAACCACAACATCCAACACAACCACATACTCATCTAGCAGCACAACATTTCAGCTTCAGGTCCCCTTGCAATGTGCACACAGGGACATAGGTGATAAGTGTGACAATACTGTCATTATTGTGGCAGCATTCATTTGACAGTTAACACTGACACCAGAATGACAGTAGCGTATGTGTGCAATATGTGTCTTGTACCAGTGTGTCCCTGTCCATGCTGGACACCATTGCCTCCCTGACATATGCATGTCACAGCTTTTTAAAGAAATTATAGTGACATGTATATGGCTGCAGTGGTCTTGAGCACATGTGTAGTGACCACACAACACACACATGTAATGCGGGTTCCCTACTCTTGAGTCTGGCAACGGGAGGTCGTGTTTTTTCCGTGGTCCAATGCCCTCAGCGACGGAAGGTCTTGTCCAGTTGTTTTCATTGGAAAACAGAAGTGGAATCATGAGAAAAGGTATGTTTTTACCTCATTTCCCCCCATTCTGTTAACTCAGGTTTGGAGGTCAGATCGCTACAGTTGGCTTGGCAGCAATGCACCTCCAAATCTGCATGGTAGAAAGGGTGGCTGGAGTCCCACCACCAGCCACTGTTTCCAACGGTGCTGCCAAAGTGGATGGGAATTCTTGGCAGAGTCCGCGGGACCCGGGCAGTCCTTCGTCTATTGGATCGCCAACACCTAAATTGGGTGGGTGGACCACCAGAACAGCGGACGGGTTTTCTGTCAAAAAAAGCATTGGCGGACCCTTTACCGCCAAAATCTAAATAATGCCTTTAGTATGGCTGTCTTTGCTAGTCCGAGTTTATGCTGTGTTTGATATTTTTACATTTTGCTGATAGCTCGATGTCGGAAAAGCAGCAGGTTATTTTTATTTCTCTTTTGAATGATAACTTCCAAGAAGCTCTGGTCATTTTAAGTAGTTTGTTCATAGCTGGCAATTTCTATTTAACAAACAAATCCGTGACACAGTATTCTATTATTAGTGCATTTAGGTGATTGTTTGTCATTTCTTTTCAAATCTATATTTTTTAAATGTATCAGCCAAATAACATCCAATAAAATAGGTAATTTGAATGATGGTGATAAGGGCATTGAAGATAGTAAGACCTACTTCCAGTCTTAGTTGACTTTGTGGCGTTGTGTTTATTAAATTGAGTAGTTTCCTAACATAGTTCTAGAATATTGTTTCAGCTTTTTCTATTGTGTTTGGAGCCCAACATAATGAACCGTATAGAAGTGAGGGTGTTAATTTAGCTTGGGCTACTGTCAAATTAGTGCCACTCATGCAGCCGCATTTTAGAGCAAATCTTTTCATTACACTGATAGTGTTCGCACCTTTATCTAGCAGATTTCCTATGTGAAGGGCTTGCTCTGGTTGTTATCTATCATAACCCCTAGATACATGTAGTTTAGAAGGTACTCAATTTTATTTGTGCCTGTATGCCAGCCACATTTTAGGTTTTTGCATCCAAAGGTTTTACCCTTGGTTTTATTGATGTTACCTATATACAACACATACCATACCCACACACCTAACACAAATACCATATACCCAACACCTAAGTTACCATATATACCTGCATACCATATGTAACATACCATACCTAACCTACCACCAACTCTGGGATGTGCATATTTAATTTTCCTTGAAGGAGCAGTTTCGTAAAAAAGAAAAAGGTGGGTTAGGAATGTTTCTGTTCAATATGACAACATCAAATTGCTCATCAAACATCTCCTGTAAATTTAAAATAGTTCTTTGTAATGGTCAATAAACACTCACCATTTAAATGTGAACGTAAGCTACCACAACCCACAGATAGTAAAAGCATACTTCTCACATCCTAGCCTTTCGCATTACAACACAAATTAACAATTGTAAAAATAACAGGCACCAAGCATAACATTATATGAGTAGTCACAAAACAAACTACCCAGTAACATAAAACCAAGCACAAATCACACTATCACTAGCCTATCTTATTAAAACACCATGTACTCTACTACAGCTACATTCCAAACCCAGTTACCATACTAGCAAACCTGCCATACATAACATACCTGCCTATATACCTGTCAAAAATACATATTCACACCTACCTACTTTATTACTGACATACACAACCTACCATACCTAACCTATGGTACCTTCATATATTACCTATCATACAACACCTACCATACTAACTTGACATATATACATGCCATACAAACCTACCATACCTCTATTTTATACCAGAATTCCATTCTCAGCCATTCTTACCATGCCTACCAATAAAACCTCACCTTACCTAACTAACTTACCATAACTTTGTACCATACCTAACCAACCATACTGAACCTATCTCAGTTAACTATCAAAACTACCATATCTAACCATCAAAATAAATCTACAATATCTAACTGCCATGCTTACTTATCTACCATACTAACTTGCCATTTTAACTTCCCATACCTTTGTACCATGCCTAACCTGCATGCCTATGCTAGCATACCCATGAATTGCTCTGTACTTACTCATCTACCATACCTACCATATCTATCTACCATAATTACCATATACATAATAAATGACATACAACTTACTATAATGACCTGCAACATCTACAGTACCTCCAATACCTGCCTAACATATCTAACTACTGTTACCTAGCTACTAAAGCCACCTATCATAGCCACCTGCCATACCATCCTACTACATCTATCACATCACACCTACCTAAAACACACACTGTAGAAAACTGGTGTATTAGATGAGGGGGTGAGTACACACCTCAAACAATAACCACATTACTTGTCTAGGTGAACCCTTAAAGGCACAAAATATTCTGAGCTCTACCAGCAAATAACTATGGCATACATCAGACAGGCTAAACTTAGATGCAATGTGTAAAGTATTTATGCAGTACTCAAACAGTAATAAAGTCAAAAACAATATAAGAAAAATCCTAAACCAGTTAAAAAATACAGGCAATAGTTTAATAAATAAAATTGCACTAAAACTACAAAAGTCCAGTCAGTAGAACCAGAGAGATGAATTTTTAAAGTTAAAGTAAAAAATGTTAATAAGAAGGGTTAAGTACCAACCGCGATCATCTAATGGTGCAAGAATGGGACAAGGGTAAGTTTTAAGGCAGACTGCGAAGAAGCAAGGGCCTGGTACAAGGACCAAGTTTGTCCTGGTCAAAAAGTTATCTGCGTACTCATAGACTTATGGGCCAGGCAGCAGGAGAGAGTCAAGAGAAGAAACTTAGGGCCTCATTACAAGGCTGGCGGTCAGACAAGCCGACTGCCAGACTCGCGGTGAGGAGACTGCCACGCAGCTGGTGTCTCCTCACCAGACCCATTACAAGGCTTCCACCGGGCTGATTGGTGGAATCCTTGTGGAAACTGTGTGGTGGAATTGATCTCAGCTCCACATTGAGCTGAGGCCAATCCCGTCGCACAGGGGTCCCACCAGTACCATTGGAATGCACACTATCTGCAAAGCAGACAGTGTGCATTCTGACAGTATTGGGCAGGGGGCCCCTGCACTGCCCATGGCATGAGCAGTGTGGGCCCCCTGTGGCCCCGGCACTGGCTTTCTGCCAGCCTTTACATGCCGGGGTCCTCACCATGG
Source organism: Pleurodeles waltl (assembly GCF_031143425.1). Lineage (NCBI taxonomy): Eukaryota > Metazoa > Chordata > Amphibia > Caudata > Salamandridae > Pleurodeles > Pleurodeles waltl. Next base: position 519,314,511 of record NC_090436.1, read on the forward strand.
GAAGGCTGGCTGAAAGATGAGTTGTAATCACCCAGGCGGGGTTGAGTTTAGCACCACCCTGGTTGAGTGCATCTCTGACCCTGTCACCCCATCAGGAACATGTTCCTGGAGGGGATGGTGGCCCCGGCAGGTCAAACCACCACAGTTGCGGTGGTCCAACCATCATCACGTGGCTGACGGCCTTTGGACCGCAAGCTCATAATGAGGCCCTTAGTTTTAATGGCTTTCAGCAAGGGATGGTTGTGAGGCCATTGGTTTTTGGTGGGAAAAAAAAGTAGAACTTTGGCATTGATTGGCTCCCCTTTTACAGCAGTGCAGGTGGAGCGGTCTATGTTGAGCTTAGAAATTGTTCCAGGGTGCAGCTTTCCTCAGCTCGGCAAAGCTGCAGGTTTGAAATAGAAGAGGACTTGGCATTGATGGATTCCGGCATTCACAGAACAACTATCTTAACAATCTACAGTTCCTTACCATAGGGCTTCGTAGGCCTGCCTTAGAGGTTACTTACATACATAGTTAAGGGACTAGGGGACTTTGAATTTAGTGGCAATGGCTAAGTCATGTGAGCAGTGCAGGAGCCGCCTCTTTTGTCTATAATGGCAGCTGGAAGTTGCTGTACAGTCTATGGGGATGAATTTTGGTTCAAGTCTTCGGTCCACAGGTGAGTGTCAGGCCACAGATATTGGGGTCCCACAGAGTCCTCTAATTTGGGGGTCACAGGGCTGCCGATGCAGGTCTTCCATTCTTTCAACACAGCAGTCCTGGTGCAAACCTTTGGTGGGGGCTAGTGCCCCTTAAGGTGGACAAATCCAGTCACAACCAACACCCACTGGTCCAGCAACCTCTCATGCAACTTCTAGCCATTCCCAAATTGTTTGTTTAAGTGTCTGGCATACGGTAATGGCAAAACAGCTGTGGTGGCTACCAGGAATGTTGTTTGGGCTCTTCCAGCTTTAATGTCCCCAGTTCCATTCTGGGGGGGCAGCCAAATGACCCTTGGAGTCTCTGCTTAGAATTATTGCCAGGAACCAATTTTCCCCCAAGCCAGGCACACAGAACATGGTCCAAACTCCACTAGCCCAAAGTGCAGCAGGTGTAGGCACTCCTGCAGTGCAGCCTCTCTTTGTGCACTTCCAACAGGTTCAGATTGGTCTTGTTCTTTTCACTGGTCCAAATCCAGTGAGTACTGATGTCTTGGATGCCGGGGGTGCTCATTATATCCCAGTAAGGTACCTCAAGGGGACAACACTGTCACTATCCAATGGACTAGTATGTCGCCTCCTACCTGGTGACATAGTTTTGGTGATGTGTGGCATCTGGCTATCCGAGATCGCATCTTGCCTGCCACAACCAACATGGATGAAGTCTTCCTTGAGTGCGAGGACCTTGGTTGTCCAATCCTGAGGGTGTGGCACCATGGGTAGCACACCCAGGGAACAATTATTCGCAAACTGGTTTTCCCTTAGTTGGCCCTGCTCTACCATGTCTAGGGGAAACAAAGGGCTTCCTGCAGGAGAGTGTTATCACAGCAGTCCTACAAAAGGCAGCATCACCCTTTGATGCTCGCCTTTAAGGTTAACACTATTTCCAGTCCACCCTTTGGGCGGGGGTCACACCCCCAGTGTGGCAACAACCTCTGTTCTCAGCCTGGGAGGTGTTTACATGTCTCCCCAGGTGGGCAAAAACATGTCTCAATCCCTGTGCCTCTCTGAAGCCACTGGACTAGCTGAGTCAAAGTATGGCACATTTCACAAAAAATGTTCGGCATTAAAGTATCATAAATATCGACCGCGCCATTGAGTCCCATTTGATAACCCCTTTATTTTGATACCTTGCATGGCAGGGTTAGGTAACCTCTGTCAGAAGTTAGACACATTGGAGTACCAAACGTTAACTCTGTGATTACCTTATAAGGGTACTTAACCGTCCTCAGCAAACACCAGCACTTTAGGGCTTTGCTTCATAGACATATTGGAAAATATATGTCTGTCTTCACAATATACAGTTCCTTACCACAGGGCTTCATAGGCCTATCTTAGAGTAGACTTATATATAGTTAAGGGACTAGTGGACTTTGACATTAGTGTAATGACTAAGGCCCTCATTCCAACCCTGGTGGTCTCTGACCGCCAGGGCGGAGGGCAGCGGAAGCACCGCCAACAGGCTGGCAGTGCTTCCTGGGCTATTCTGACCGCGGCGGTAAAGCAACGGTCAGAAAAGGGGAACTGGCGGTTTGCCGCCAGTTTTCCCCTGGCCCAGGGAATCCTCCAGCACCGCCATGGGGATTCCGACCCCCTTCCCGCCAGCCTGTTTCTGGCAGTTTTCACTGCCAGAACCAGGCTGGCGGGAACGGGTGTCGTGGGGCCCCTGGGGGGCCCTGCACTGCCCATGTCACTGGCATGGGCAGTGCAGGGGCCCCCTAACAGGGCCCAAGCAGACAGTGAAAATCACGACTGGTGCCACTGCACCCGTCGCACCCCTGCAGCTCCGCCGGCTCCATTCGGAGCCGGCTTCCTCGTTGCAGGGGCTTTCCCGCTGGGCCGGCGGGCGGCCTTTTGGCAGTCGCCCGCCAGCCCAGCGGGAAAGTTGGAATGGCTGCCGCGGTCTTTTGACCGCGGGGCGGTCATTCGGTGGTGACCGCAGAATGACCGCCTAAGTCATGTGAGCAGTGCATGTACAGCCTCCTCTGTCGATAATGGCAGCTGGCAGTCTTGTTTTCACTTTGTCACACACAGGGTAGTGCAAGCAGTGTTGCAACTCTTGTGTTGACTGTCAGTCTTTCATGCCCTTGGTACCTTGGTACCATATATTAGGGACGTATAAGTCAGTAACCACACGCCAATTGGGTGTATCCAATTCAACATAACACTTTAGAAAGAGAAAGAGCACTATCACTGAGGTCTGGACTGTAGACCTCAGTGCACTTTCAAAGTCGAAAACCAGCAGCTAGTAGTCCAAAAAGTTGGGCAAATCTGCAAAAAGCCTGTTTTCTTACAAACTCCCATACCTAAACTATCACACACATTTTACCACACCTAACATACCATATGTAGAAACATTACCTACCAAAAACGTGTGGCCATTTCATTTGCAATTTTCATTTCAAAAGCAGTTTGTCATGATATTGAACTAACTTTGCACTAAGCTGTCTGTCTTCTTTTTGCTTCTCTTGCACATTTTGTGTTTAACACACTACTTTTAACAAGCTGTCTAGTACTGTCTAGTGTTTGAATCATTGTTTGAGTGAGCCACAAACCATTGTGCTGCCCCAGAGATGCAGGGGGCGGCGCTAGAGCAGCAGCAGGATGCCGGTCGCACACTATTTAGCGCACCAGCTTCTCCCGCGCTGTGGGATGCCACAAACCATTGCGCTGCCCCAGGGATGCTGGGGGCGGTGCTAGAGCAGCAGCAGGACACCGGCCGTGTGCTATTTAGCGCACCAGCTTCTCCCGCACCGTGGGACGCACCCGGGATGTGCGCGGAACACGCCCAGGCCAGATCCGGGCCAACGGCGGGCCCGTTCATGCCTCTCATCGACATGAAGAGCCACGGCTGGGCTCCCCATCTTGGATCTTCATCAGGAACCCTTTTGGTGAGTTGCTGAAATTGTTTATTGCTCAAACTCCAACTCCCCTTGTTCTTCCTCCCAGCCTTCAAAAGAGATTACTTGAAATTCTGATCAAACCTTGTGAGTAGGAATGGGGAAAAGGGAATCCAGCAGCAACCAAAATGGGCAGGGAGGGATTAGGAAATTACCCAGACATTCAGCTGAGAACTGTACCATGGACCAAATAGACGAACTTATAGAGGAAGTGGAAAGTTTACCAGCCCCTAAGTCAAAAATGCCAGGGAAGAAGGGGGCTGATCTCTCAACGAAGGACATAAAGGCCCTCATGACAACCCTGGCGGTCGGTGTTATAGCGGCGATAAGACCGCCAAAAGGCCAGCGGCAAAAAAAATGGAATCATGACCATGGCGGAAACCGCCAACATAGACAGCCACTTTAACACTCCGACCGCCACGGCGGTACAAACAAACAGCTTGGCGGTCACCCCCAACAGACAGGCGGAAGACAATGTACCGCCCACACTATTTTGAGATGCCAATCCGCCACCTTTTCCGGGGGGGAACCAAGCGAACAAAAACACGACGGAAAAAGGACTTGGAAGGGAAAACACCCACCTCTACACATTCCACAAGGAACCGGGACGCCATGGAGCCAGAAATCCAAATACTCCCTGCGATAGTATTCCTGCTTCTCTACCAGGAGCACGAAAGACGGCGTCGAGGACCACGGTGAGTACTGCACCTACAACACAGGGGAGGGGGGAGGGAAAAGAGAGTGACACACACACGCAACACACAGAACCCCCACCCCCATCCTCACCCACTACAACGTACACACAAATACATGCTGCAACATTACATTTACACCCCCCCACCCCCCTGGAAGAACTCAAGGACAAAAGGAAATGAGTTGAGCGATTGTAAAAAATAAAAATCCATTAGTCAAAACTTGAAATACAGTATAAACAATTATGTACACCAACTACACAAGTCCGGATAGTGCACCATTCATAGTCCGTGGGCCACTGGGCCCAAAATGCATGGGCGAGGCCCACATTCGATACCAGACATCAAACGGAGAGAACACTGCAGGGGCATCAGATAGAAATGAAACAGGCACCTCAGGGGGAAGGGGGGGCACCTCAGCCGGATGAGTGCACGACGCCACTGCTCCACGAGGGGGCTCCATGCCCATTGATGTATCCTGGGGAGTGCAAAGCCACAGTCTCTCAAGTCTCTCCAGTGGGTGGTTTGCCCACTGCTCTATCCTGGGGAGTGCAAGCCACAGTCTCTCAAGTGGATAACAGTCTCCACTGGTTCTGGAGGGGACTTTGTGCCCCGAGTGCTTCATCCTGCCAAGGACTGAGGTAGTGGATGACTTTCTCCACTGGTTCTGGAGGGGGCTTGGTGCCCAGAGTGCTTCATCCTGCAAAGGACTAAGGTAGTGGATGTCTTTCTCCACTGGTTCTGGAGGGGGCTTGGTGCCCAGAGTGCTTCATCCTGCCAACGACTGAGGCAATGGATGTCGTTCTCCACTGGTTCTGGAGGGGGCTTGGTGCCCAGAATGCTTACTCCTGCCAAGGACTGATGTAGTGGATGTATTTCTCCACTGGTTCTGGAGGGGGCTTGGTGCCCAGAGTGCTCCATCCTGCCAAGGACTGAGGAAGTGGATGTCTTTCTCCACTAGTTCTGGAGGGGGCTTGGAGCCCAGAGTGCTTCATCCTGTCAAGGTCTGAGGTAGTGGATGCCTTTCTCCACTGGTTCTGGAGGGTACTTGGTGCCCAGAGTGCTTCATCCTGCCAAGGACTGAGCTAGTGGATGTGATACTCCACTGACGGTGGTACAACATGCAAGCTGCCCAGGCTCCTGGAACTGACCACCAGCCTCGGATGACTGACCACTGGGGATGGCAGCCATGTGTGCGGTGGTGCCACTGGCTCAGGATGTCGCGGGGCCGCTGGCGGCGGTGTCAGTAGCGGCGGTGCTTGCGGCTGTCTCAGTGGCATCGGTGATGGCGGCGGTGTCAGTAGCGACGGTGCTTGCGGCTGCCGCAGTGGCATCGGTGCTGGCGGCGGTATCAGTAGCGGCGGTGCTTGCTGTGGACGCTGTGGCATCGGTGCTGGCGGCGGGATCTGTGGCATCGGTACTGGCGGCGGTGTTTGTGGTGGCGGTGCTGGCGGCGGTCTTTATGGAAGCAGTGCTGGTGGTGGGCTCTGTGGCATCGGTGCTGGTGACGGGCTCAGTGACTGCGGTGCTGGTGGTGGACTCAGTGACTGCTGTGCTGGTGGCGGGCACAGTGCCTGCGGTGCTGGTGGCGGTGCATGTGGTGGTGCAGGTGGCGGTGCTGGTGGCTGTCTTGTCCACCGTGCAGGTTGGCGTCGACGTGGACCTGCCCTTGATTTTCTGGCCCTTCCCCACCTTGGATGGTGGAGTAGCTGTCTTGCCACTATCCACTTTTGTTTTGCCTGAGCCCTTGGTGGCAAGTGTTTTTGCCTTCTCCCTCTGGGATGTGGGCAACCTTTTTACTTTTGGAGGTGGTGGAATGTCCTTGCCCTTGCTCCGTGGAACACTGGCAGCCCTGATTCTTGGCACACTCCAAAAGCCTGCAGTTGCTGGCACCACTGTGCCCTGTGATGTGGTGGCTGAGGTGCTGGGTTGGGACCTGGAAAGGTGGGCCCTCTGGACGGACGGGGGGAGGTATAGGGAAGAGGTCAACATTAGATAGGAAAAGCTTTTTAGACACACTGGGACAGGTAGATGGAGGGGGTCTGGGAGTGGAGGAAGAGGTAGTGGTTGTAGGAGGTGTACGTTTGCTGACTTTGGGTGAAGGTGCATGGGCTGGAGGCTGTTGTGAGGTGGATGGCTGTTGGGTGGGTGTGTGGCTGCGTTTGTGTAGTTTAGGAGGAGGGCTCACAGACACACTGGTAGAGGACACAGGGGATGTGTGAATGGTAGTGGGGTGGTGAGTGCACGTGAGTGGTGTGTGGTGATGGGCGTGCTGGTGATGGAGGTAGTGGCTGAAGATGTAGTGCATGCAGGTGTGGGTGGAGATGAGACAAGGAGGGAGGAGGACGACGTGGAGGAGGGGGACACAGTGGAGGGAGTGGATGTTGGTATGTGTGCACGGGTATGATGCTTGTGTGAGTGACACCCTCATGTGTTGAGGTGTGTGCATGCTGGTCTGATGGTGTGCTTGGGATAGGCTGAGGTACAGGGGATTAGGTCTGGGTGGAGGAAGTTGGAGGGGAGAGGCTGGACACAGGCACAATGGCTGCCATCAGTGCTGAGGCCAGAGCCTGGAATGCTCCCTGTTGGGCTGCCTGGCCAGAATGAATGCCCTCCAGGTTTGCATTTGTTTGTTGCAAATGCCTCTCGACACCTTGGATGGCATTTAGAATAGTAGACTGCCCAACAGTGAGGGATCTCAGGAGGTCAATAGCCTCCTCACTGAGGGCAGGAGGGCTGACTGGGGCAGGGCCTGAGGTGCCTGGGGCGAAGGGGATGCCCACCCTCCTGGGTGAGCGGCCACGGGACACACGCTGAGGGGCTGCTGGGAGGGCAGTGCTGGTACAGGGGTGGCGGCTGTACTTGTTCGTGCAGGGGCACAGAGGGGCCCGCCACCGCAAGGGAGCTCCCATCAGAGAAAGAGTCGCTGTCGCTGATGTCACCTCCTGTCCCAGCCGTGGAGCTCCCCTTGCCCTCCGTCCCACTGGTGGCTTCAGACTCCATTGTCTCACCCCCCAGGGCCATGTGGGATGCAGCTCCCTCCTGCTCCGGTGCCAGTGCTCCTCCGCCTGATGATGCTAATGCACACAAGAACTGGGAAACCACAAAAAGGGGGGGGGAGACAGAAGAAAGACATGTTCAGTGCATGCAATACCGCTACAGTTGGCAGACACTACAGACACAGCAGCCCTCTGAACTACGCCATGCACTTAGAGTTCCCTAAGTAATCACAGGGACATGGGCTACAAGGCCTATGCCCGATTACTGCATACATGGAAGTCACAGGAGCCTGACTAGGTGTAGTTGGCTCTTACCACTTGCGGGGTTGGGGTGCCCCATAGCCTGCCTCATGAACGGACCTTGCCTACCAAGATCGCCCTGGCCTAGTGGAACCCACAGCCCACCTCCCCCACCCAGACCCCTCGTAATGCACGCAGAGTCAGATGGATGTGACTGTACTCAGCCCCTTGTGGCTGCTGTGATGCCCTCAAGTGCCCATCCAACTCCGGATATGCCACCGCCAGGATCCGGAACATCAGGGGGGTCATGGTGCGACGGGCACCCCTACCACGTTTGGAGGCCATCCCCAGCTGGGCCTCTGCCATCTTCTTGCTCCAGCGGCGAATGTCCTCCCATCTTTTACGGCAGTGGGTGCTCCGTCTGTGGTGGACCCCCAGGGTCCGGACTTCCTTGGTGATGGCACGCCAAATATCCTTCTTCTGGTGGGCGCTGACCTAGAGGAATAGTACAGGGGAAAAGGATAATCTTTAACCGTCCAGACCATCACAGTCATTGACCCACGTTCCCACCCTTGCTCTGACGCACATACACTCACCGTCCGCTCATGCAGGCCTCAGTCCCAACGTATCTTCCATGCACACCACTCCAAACAGGCATTGCCCATACAGCATGCTCACAGTGTACTCACCTGTTTGTCTGGAGGACCGTAGAGTAGCGTGTTCTGAGGGAGGACGCCATCCACTAACTTCTCCAACTCCTCCGAAGTGAAGGCAGGGGGGACTTTCCCCAGACACATGAGCCACTGTCGCTTCCAGACTGAGGTCACAGCAGCACTTGCAGTGTAGGTCCTCTCCTGTCGAAGGTCAGGTATCAAATGAATGAACAGACAGAAAATGGCGGTCACGTCTGCGGCGGTGTGTACCGTCACTACCGACGTACATCGTTATTGGCTCCTGGGACCCATAGTGTCCAATGTTAACCAATGCAGGATTGCGCCGTGGTCTTCGACCGCAACGGTGTACAACGCCAGCGCAGTTACTTCATATCCCCTTGTCCCACCTTACAGGTCAGGCAGCCACCATTTCAGGGGGCCACATGGCATTATTTTTAAATGCGTCACGCCTGTTCAGGCCTTGCATACACACAGTGACAGGCACATTACGGATTGACAATTGTGTGCAATAATTATTTTTTAATACCTCAGTGTTGGCTGACTATCTGCTCGCTGTTCTCGTCCATAGGGCATGTCCGCTGGGGCAGGTGAGGAGATGGCTACATCCTCCGGTGTGCAGACCGCTGGTGGACCTGTCGACAATGGAAGAGAGACAGGTAATAGTCACCTACAGACTTGATCGTGCAACAATCCATGAACTGTGTGCCCAGTTGGAGCCAGACCTGATGTCAGCTATCCGCCATCCCACAGAAATCCCCCCTCTAGTGCAGGTCCGGTCAGTACTCCATTTCCTGGCAAGTGGGTCTTTTCAAACAACAGTGGCCATTGCATCAGGGATGTCCCAGCCTATCTTCTCAAACGTGTTGTCCAGAGTGTTGCCTGCCCTGCTTAAACACATGCGCAGCTACATCGTTTTCCCTCAGGTGGAGGATTTGCCTATGGTGAAAGGTTATTTCTATGCCCTGGGACATATCCCCAACATCATAGGTGCCATTGATGGGACACATGTGGTCTTGGTACCCCCCCAACAGGAGTGAACAGGTGCACAGAAACTGGAAGAGCTACCATTCAATGAATGTGCAGATGGTGTGTTTGGCCGACCAGTACATCTCCCATGTGAATGCCAAGTTTCCAGGCTCAGTGCATAACGCTTACATTCTGAGGAATAGCAGCATCCTTTATGTTATGGGGCAACTCCAGAGGCACCGTGTGTGGCTAATGGGTGAGGACACGGACCCTATATCGTGTGAATAGTTGTCTGGGTCTGGCGTTATCCATAAGGGTTAGTGTGTGTCTAACAGTTGTCCCTCGACATTTGCAGGTGACTTTGGGTACACCAACCTGTCATGGCTACTGAGCGTCAGAGAGAAATCCCAGGACAAGGGCAGAGGAACGCTGCAATGAGGCACATGGGCGAACTAGGAGAGTGATCAAAAGGACCTTCGGCCTCCTGAAGGGCATGTTCCGCTGCCTCCATATGACAGGTGGTTCTCTCTACTACTCACCAAGGAAGGTGTGCCAGACCATCGTGGCCTGCTGTATGCTGCACAACCTGGCTTTGCGACGACAGGTGCCTTTTCTGTAGGAGGATGGTCCAGAAGGAGGTCTTGTGGCAGCTGTGGAGCCTGTGGACAGTGAAGAAGAGGAGGCAGAAGAAGAGGATATCGACAGCAGAAACAACGTTATCCAGCAATACTTCAAGTGAGACACAGGTAAGATGTCACTGCCTCACACCTCTCATACAATTGTTAGACCTATCATATGTCTTTCACTTTCACCCAGTGTATGGACCCTGACTTGTCACTTTGCCTTTCCATTTCACAGATAAGGGTCCCACTGTGTGATCTATGCTATATTACCTCATGGACTAGAGCTGTGTGACATAGGTATGTTGACAATACAATCAACATTGCTATTTTCCTTAGTTATTGCAAATACACATTTGTGAAAGCACAGACTGACTCCAGCTTGTTTTGTGATTCAAGGGTGTTTATTTCAGTGCAAAATAGTGGAGGGGGTTGTAAAATGGGCAGGGGTGATGGTGGAGGATTGGCCATGGCAGAGTCCAGTCTATTTGTTTCACAGGTGCATTGTCCAAAGGGGCATAGGAAGTAGAGCTAGGGCAGTTGATGGATGGACAGGGTGACGAAGTGGGACAGAAGGGCGACAGAAGGGTGGTCTCATTTCCTGGCGGGGGTCTTCGCATTGTTCTCTGTCTTTGTCCTGGATCTCAGGGACCATTTGCGGGGTGGTTCTCGATCTGCAGGGGGTGGGGTGCTGGTGTCGTGGTCCTGTGGCAGTGCCTCCTGTCCACTAGTGCCGGCAGAGGTAGTGGGCTGTTCATCATCCAGGCTAGTGTCAGGGGCCCCTTGTTGTGCCACAGTGTCCCTCCTTGTGTTCACCAGGTCCTTCAGCACCCCTACAATGGTGACCAGGATGGTGTTGATGGACTTGAGTTCCTCCCTGATCCCCAAATACTGTTTCTCCTGCAGCCGCTGGATCTCCTGAAATTTGGCCAGTACTTTTGCCATCGTCTCCTGGGAATGATGGTACGCTCCCATGATGTTGGAGAGGGCCTCATGGAGAGTGGGTTCCCTGGGCCTGTCCTCCCCCTGTCGCACAGCAGTCCTCCCAGTTCCTCTGTTTTCCTGTGCCTCTGTCCCCTGAACCGTGTGCCCACTGCTACTGCCCCCAGGTCCCTGATTTTCTTGGGGTGGTGGGTTTTCCTGGGTTCCCTGTAGTGTTGGACACACTGCTGCCTGGCGTGTCCTGGGGACAGAGGGATGGGCCCGCTGGGTGGGTGCTGTGCTGGTATTTCCTGAGGGGGGAGGATCTGTGGTGGCATGTGCCAGTGTGAGGGGAACCCACTGTCCCGAGGTCCCAGATGGGCCGGGCTGGTCATCTTGATCCAGTTGGACAGAGCTGCTGTCATCACTGTGGGCCTCTTTTGTAGGGGGAGTGGACATGTCTGGAACCTCCTGTCCGGTGACGTTGGGTAGGGGTCCTGCAGGGGTGTAAAGGCATGATTATAGCATCTGTGTGTGCCATTGTGTGAAATGGGTGGGTGACCTGTACTCCAGTGCTTGCATTCTTGTGTGGGACCTTGTGTGATAATTGGCTTGGGGTCTGTGTGGGTATCTGTAGTGGACATGCTTTGGTGATGGGTGTCCATGCTTTATTGTTGAATGCAGGGCTTGGTATTGGGATGGGAGGTTTGTGATAGTGGGGCATATGTGAGGTGTTGGAGTTATGGGGTTGAGGGGGAGGGTGGGGTATGTGATTGCATGCAGGTAGAGTGGGGGATGTAATAGTTAAGATTTGACTTACCAGGGTCCATTCCTCCTGCTACTTCTCAGGCCCTCAGGATGCAGTATAGCCAAGACCTGCTCCTCCCATGTTGTTAGTTCTGGGGGAGGAGGTGGGGGTCCACCGCCAGTCCTCTGAACTGCAATCTGGTGTCTTCAGACCACGGAACGCATCTTCCCCCGTAGGTCGTTCCGCCTCTTTCTCATGTCATCCCGTGTTCTTGGATGCTGTCCCACTGCGTTGACCCTGTCTACGATTCTGCGCATAGCTCCATCTTCCTAGCTATGGAGGTGTGCTGCACCTGTTATCCGAATAGCTGTGGCTCTACCCGGATGATTTCCTCCACCATGACCCTGAGCTCCTCCTCAGAGCACTTGGGGTGTCTTTGCGGGGCCATGGTGTGGTGTGGGTGATGTGTGGGGTGGTGTGTGTATGTGTATCAGGTGTGTGTAGTTCGAATTGTCCAATAAGGTTGTGTTTTGTAAATGTGTGTGTATTTTGAGCACAGCAGTGTGTACCGCCAAGGGAATACCGGAGTTGAAAGACCGCCGCATGGATTCGTGGGACGTGATAGTGTAGGCGTATTCCTGTTGGCGTGACGGTTTTGTTATCGCCAGTTTATCACTGACCTTTGGTGTGGCGGACTTGTGTGGGTGTCTGGATTTTGGCGGATTCCGGCCTGTGGGTCATAATAGCTGTAGCGGAATTCCGCCGCCGCAGCGGTGTGTTGGCGGTTTTCTGCACGGCGGTAACTGGGATTTACCGCCAATGTTGTAATGAGGGCCAAAGTCTTTTTTTACCTCCTCAACTAGAAAGCCCCAGGTTAAGTCTCCAAGGAAGAACCATTCAGAGCCCATTACCCCCACAAACTCTGTATCTCCAACTGATCACTCACAATCGAAGGTGCCAACTCTACCAGTGTCTATAGCACCCACCATAGAGTGTTCTAACCGTTTTGCACCACTCCTGTCCCTTAATTAATGACCAGCAATAATGATGGTAAATTCAAGTGTATAGACGAGATGCCTACTTGAGGGAAGATTTTGTTGAGTCCCAATTCAATTATCTGAGGGGTGAGATTGTGACCCTAAGAGAGTATATGATAGCCTTGAGCAACATGATACATGAGAAACTGGATGGTATAACTGCTATAATTGGGAACATAAGGAAAGTGTCCCCCATGTCTGAACTCAAACGACCTGTACCACCAATCCAACCAAGTGAAATCCTCTCCTCTGGATAGCGTATGGAAGAGAGAGCAAACATGGTGCTATCGAGCAACAGTGGGAATCATCACTTGAAGGCACGTGTAGCTGCAGATGTAGCCACTATAAGATCAAGTGGCACTAACACAATGGGAGGGGTCGGATAAGACGTGCACCATAAAACAGAGCAGCAGATATTTAGGAATGGAGATGCCCTATGGAAACCTCCCCAGGTTCGCAATGGTGCCAGTCAGTATGATCTATATCTGATGAACATCCCAAAGTTAACCAAGGATCACAAAGAGTCCGGGGACTCACTTAAAAATAAAGTAATCCACTGGATTAGGGAAACAAAGAAATGTAGATCACTCATACGAGAAGATATAATTCACGCTCAGAGATATTTACGCAAAGGTTTAGGGTCGGACTTCATAGGTTTGAAATTAACCGACCAGATTTTAGTAGAAGGACTATTATCCCTCGAACAAAGATCAAGACCCTGTGCCCAGTCTCAAATAAGCCTCAACCGGACAACCTCCCTTCCAACTGGAAACCATTGCTGTAGAAATAATCAAAGTATTCCATCCTACCAGCATACACATCGTCCAGATTTGGACCCAGTGGATGAAATTTCAAACGTCAATTGACTAAATGTCCAGCTCCCAAACATAATGGATAAGAGTCTTCCATCCAACGAATGCTTAGAGAGCTGTGAATCAACCAGGCCTACACCTAGCAGTGTGGAAGTGAAAGAAATAACGGATTGGAATACTTTTAGTGTCTACCAAGATTGGGGGGAGAGGATAGCAACTACCATTCCTCCCAAGGATCTGGGAGGGCATGATGACTCTCCAATTAAACTCCTATCTTGGAATGTGGCAGATCTGAGATCTAAAACAAACAACCCAGAATGGTGTCATTTTAGATATCAGCACCTAGTCATCTTGCTGCAGGAAACATGGGCACCTTCAGCGACCTACAGACCAGGTTACCCGATTTTCCAGATGACTGCTCTCCCTTTTTCATCCGGGAGAGGCATGGGGGGGCTGATAATCTGGTTGAGGCAAGATTTGTTCCCGAAGGCAAAAGAGTTACCTAGGCCTAACAGCGTTATATTGGCTGTGGAGCTGGGTATCAGGAATCCAAGGGGGTATACTCAAGTAGTGGTTGTAAATATCTACATTAGACCTGGGTCACGAAGTACACAAATTGCCATGCTGAATCTTTTTTCTGACTTTTTGATCCAGTTGCCTGGGGGAACTGGCCTAATCGTAGCAGGGCATTGCAATATGTAATTAAGCGGCAAGGATGATTTTTTGAGAGCCGGAATACAGTACGCAGTATCTTGGATAGATCAGGCCCAGTCCAGGAAGCGACAAAGCAATCCAGGGGTGTGGCAGCCCTGTTAGATAACTTAATAATTAATGCAGGACGAAGGCAAGTAAGTGGGAACACCAAATCAGATACCCCGGCTATGCCCACGTACAAAAAAGGAACCCATGTGAGTCTCCTTGATTATATTTTTGTTGATGGTACACTTTGGCAATCCCTCAATGACATGGCAGTTATCCCTAGGGCTGACGGTAACCACCAAGCCCTCTGTGTAATCTTCATAGCCTCCATATTTAGAAGTAGCAATCTGTCCCAATGGGTGATGGGCAATAATGTAATGGTGACCAATGACAACAAGAATGTCAGATGGGCAGTGGTGGCAAACGACATGAAGGTCCAGGCTTCAATTTATGGCATAGTCAAAACAAGTCTATCCCCCCTGAAGTTTACTGATTTCTCATTAGTGGACTTTATTCATCTACATTGCTGCCTGATGAATCGGTTGAGGCCATTTTTTCTGGTAGCAAGAGAAAGAGGGAAAGTTACGGGCAGACCACTGGTGTGGTTTTCTAGTTCTTGCCGCCAGGTTAAATTACAGCTGCTGAGAGCATTGCAAATACGGAATCGCCCTGAGATAAGAGCGGTGAGGAATTTATACCCAAAAAACTTGAAAAATGCTAAAAATGATTGGGGAAACAACAAATAGAACACTCTAGTTGATGTTCTCCATGAGGGCCACGTAAAATTGTTTTGGAAAATGGTGGCAGAAAAGAAAACCCCCCAGAAAGACGAGAGTGACCCAACAATTCAGCCAGCAAGTTGGGTGTCACACTTTGAGAATCTCTATAGGGTAGGCTCCAGTAGTAGTAGTAGTATCTCTATCACCATCTATAGAGATCTATACTCCCTTTAACCTACTCCCTAAAAATACAAGTTCGATAAGCTTTGGTTTGGGCCCCCTTACCCTGAAAGAAACCTCTTTGGCTCTTCATTCATTGCATAAAGGGAAGGACCCGGGTCCAGATGGTATTCCAGGCGATTTGTATCTATCACGACCTGGAACTTGGATGCTGTACTTAAATACACACAGGAATGCTAACTTGAGGGGAGGTGATCTCCCTCCTACATGGCGACGAGCAACAAAAGTTCCTTTTTACAAAAAGGGGGTAAGAGAGCTGCCAGCTAACTACAGGCCAAGAAGTCTAATCAATGTCAGTCAGAAGGTGATCTGTAAGCAGGTCCTGGCCAGGCTGCATTCTTGGATCAATGATCATTTAGGGCCAGATGTAGGAAAGGATTTGCGAGCCGCAAATGGCAAAAACTGCAGTTTGCGAGTCGCAAATCGCATTTTCCTATGCAGAAATGCATTCTGCGAGTCGGGACCGACTCGCAAAATGCATTTCAGAATCGCAAATAGAAGGGGTGTTCCCTTCCTATTTGCGATTCCTAATGGTATGCAATACCATTTGCAACCGCATATGCGGTCGCAAATGGTGTCGCAGTTACCATCCACTTCAAGTGGATGGTAACCCACTCGCAAATTGGAAGGGGTCCCCATGGGACCCCTTCCGCTTTGTGAATGGACCCCAAATTATTTTGGACCACTACCTACCCTGAAAAAATACCGAAACTAAAGGTTTCGGATTTTTTTAAAGTGCAGGTCGTTTTCCTTTAAGGAAAACGGGCTACACTTAAAAAAAAAAAAACTGCTTTATTTAAAAGCAGTCACGAACATGGAGGTCTGCTGACTACAGCAGGCCTCCATGTTTGCGAGTGCCCATAGTCGGTATGGGGCCGCAATTTGCGACCCACCTCATTAATATTAATGAGGTGGGTCATTGCGACCCCATACCGACTCGCAGACGGTGTCTGAGACACCGTTCTGCATAACATTTTGCGAGTTGCAAATAGCGAGTCTCTATGACTCGCTATTTGCAAGTCGCAAAATGTTTCTTTGCTACATCTGGCCCTTGATTCTTTCAGATCTCCAGGCCAGGTTTAGGAAAGGGGTTACAACAATAGACCAGGTTTTTAGATTTAAACTCCTATGCTGGAAATACCTAATGTTAAAAAGGGACCACTTATACGTCGCCTTTATTGACTTAAAAACTGCATTTGATTTGGTTCCAGTTGACCTTCTATGGAGTGTTTTGGGATTCTACATCCTCAACAGTGAACTGCTGAGGTTGATAAAATATCTCCATGAGGGTACTTATTCACGGGTCCGATAGACCCAAGGTGGTGATTTGACATCCGCAATCCCCATTGCAAGATGGGTCAACAGGGGTGTGTTTTGGCTCTATATTAATGGGGCATTAAAGCAACTTATGCGGTGTAACAATGACACTCCTAAGCTAGCAGGAGTACCTGCTCCAATCCTTATGTTTGCGAATGACACTCTATTGATGTTGAGAACTTCATTGGGTCTTCAAAATGAATTCGATGCTTTTGCTACATTTTGCAAGAAGAGGGGTCTTGAAATTAACAAAGGTAAAACCAAGTTTATGGCTTTAAACCCACATAAGACTTTTACGGGGAAAATGACTATTGGTGGCCTATCTATAGAACAGGTTAGCCAATTTGACTACCTGGGGATTAGACTTTCTGACGACCACCAATGGTCGGCACAAATTGAAAACAGTGTTGCTGCCCTCCAACAGTGGTCAGTGGTGATCGGAAGAAAAATCAAAGACTCTATATGAGGCTGCGGCAGTGACCACTGCAATTGATGGCACTGAGCTCAGGAGCCATTGCAATTCTAGGAAATTGACCCTGATTGAAAATAAGTTCATATGCTTCTTGCTACACTTACCAATAAGTACCCCACTTATTCCTCTTAGATTCCATCTAGCGCTCAACCAGATTAAAAAAGTAATTGCTTTCAGACAGTTCATATATTGGATGCGCCTCTGGTCTTCTGAGCATTTGGTCCCTTACCAAACAGCTGTAGCAGAGTAAATAGCCCTTGATGGTGTGGTATCAATTCCTTGGTTTAAATATATTAGAGATATGTGTCACAGCATTAAAATGGAGGAGGTGTGGAGAGCGGCTCACCGCTTAACAAATGAAGTGATACCATGTATAAAGCGATGCTACTGGGAGATAGTCTTGATGCAGATATGGTCCAGTCAGGAATTAGGCAGCAGGATAGCTCAATTTTTAAATCACAAATGTTCACCGAAGTTTGAAACCTATATGGATAATGTACAACCGGCCTACACTAAAAGCCTTTTTTATAAAATTTAGATTGGGGATCCTGCCATTGAAGTCCTTTACCATGGGGTGGAACAAAGATGATTTTTCTTATTTCTGCCCGATGCATGTTGAGACCTTGGCTCATTTAGTTTTTTTCTGTCCAAGATAATCAATTCCCAGGAGGAAGTGGATTATTCCCCTATGTAGACTCTTTGGAATAAGGAACCATAGGGATTCACTCCGTATACTGACAAGTGAATCAAGTGAGAAGGTTGTGTTCGCAGTAACAAGGTATCTTCAATGTGCCTGGGCAGTAACATCTAGAGAAAGTTCACATCTGACTGGTTGGTAATTTTTGCTAAGATGCCTGGTTGCACCACTGATTTATTAAGACGCCATAGACCAGTAATGGATTGTTAGGGAGATTGACACTGTAGCCATATAAGATAGGTTATCAACTGTGTGACATTACAGATTGGTGTCATACTAGTTTTATCTTCTTAAGATTTAATGAATATATGTATTTATTGTCCTGCAAATGTTTATATAGCTTTTGGATAGTTTATCAACTACGTGAAACTATAGATTGATTTTAATTAAGTTTTATGTATTTATTATTTTTCAAATCCTTTTATGGCTTTTATCCGAAATAAAGATAATATTATTATTATTGAGTGAGCTACGCGCACACCCTTTTGAACAGATGAATGTTCAATGTAAGTGAAGTTTACATTGAACATGACCTGTAAGTAAATCAGATTTTTATTTTATTCTATCACTTTTCATTCTCTTTGTATGTGTATGTGGCAACATACAGCCATCAGAGAGCAGCAGGACACAATGAAACAAGTGTTGGCTCATATACATCAATCAGCCCTTTGGCTATTCTTCAATCCGTTTTTTTCTGTATCCTTCATAACGTGGCAGGGACTAACAGTACATGGACAATATGACGCATATGACTTTATAGGTTGAATTCAAAACAGAAATGGCAAATATCAAGTCAGATAAAAGAAGGGCACTCTGTTTTTATGATGTTTATTTTTTCATTTATAAATTCAAAATGTTTGGGATAAAATAATAAAGGAATTTGTATATAAAGGTAAATGTGTGTTGTAACAATTGAATTTTGAAGTAACACTCATTGTTTATTTTGTGTAATAAACCGGATGGGTTACTGGCCTGGAAGGGTTTGAGCATTGGCACAGGGCTTGAATACTGGTTTAACCATTTTGTTCTGTCAAAGATTAGTTTACCGGTCCAGCAATAGCATTGCTGCATTGTGCCTATTTCTGCGGTATTATAGCAATCATTATATTGGACCATTGCAAAAACAGTGAGAGAAGTTAGCAGACAGCCTATCAAAAACACTAAAATAGAACTGACAAAGGGTCCCATAGGGGCATATGTGGTCTTTTTATTAAATTAGAAAGACTTTTAAAAAATACCATTGCAAAAATGGTGAGACACTGATACTTTAAATCAATTTTTAGATGTAAATGGAATACCAAGAGACTTACAAATTAATATCTGGATGAGATACAAGCCAAAATATGTGAGAAGAAGTTTACCCCAAAATCTCCAGAGAATTTATTATGATGCAGATAGAGCAAGCAGAAAGTGATAAAGGAGACTGAAGAAACTTAAAAAGAAATAACCGCCAAAAAATATGACAATACCTGTAAAAACAAGGTAATCTCATTAAAGTATAGTTGGTGTATCTAAAAAACAGAACCGTGAATCGATCTCCCCGAACTTGGAAAATGAAGTGACACTTAGGCCCGTATTTATACTTTTTTTGCGCCGCATTTGCGTCGTTTTTTGACGCAAAAACGGCGCAAACTTGCAAAATACCATTGTATTTTGTAGGTTTGCGCCGTTTTGCGTCAAAAAGCGGCGCAAATGCGGCGCTAAAAAAAGTATAAATATGGGCCTTAAAATTAGATACTTCCACCTTTTTTGAGGAATTGAAACAGATAATGACTCTACAGAATGTACAGAACAGGAAATGCAGCTTAATGCTAGCTCAACACTTAAGAGAGTAAAAAGGGGAGATAGAAAATGCACTAGAAGAGATCCAGGAAAGCCAGGTGTAACAACTAGATCACAGAAAAAATAAGAAAACAAAGGGGATAGGATTAATAAAAAGCTTTCAGAAAGGAAAGTATCTAAGTATTACATCACAGTTCTCTGTAGGGCATCTTCTTTGCTCCCACCAGGTATTTTGATCAATTTGAACTGAAAAGAGACCTTTTAAATTTTGTGAGCAATTTAAAATTGGAAAATATTTTTGTAACCAATCAAAAAGGATATAAAAATTTAATCTACTCCTGAGATTTCAGATTTTTTTTAAAAAAATGTAGGAGGGATTGGGATTTTCATGAGTCTTGACAATAATTACATTCCTAATATGAAAGATGCTGCACATTACTATGGTGCTCATTTTGGTGATTAACTCATATCACCATCATCTGTTTTGAAATCTAACAACAAGGTTCTTATTGTGTTGTTGTTAATTTACCTTATTCTTTTGGAGAGTTTAACACTGTTGTTGTTTAGTAGGTTAAATCTTTTCAGACCCTTTGGGCAGCCTATGGTTTTCATGTATGTTTATAACTTAGTTTTGCGCACCATATATGTGACATTGACTTTGGGATCATAATAAAGCTTTGAAACTTTATTCAGTTTGGAGTTTCTTTTAGTGTTAAATTGTTTATGTATTTAGAATTATTCATGGTATAATGTCATTGATCTGTGATTGAATGATTCTGACTAGTACACTCTTTTCCGAGTCCAAAGATCTACTCAACCTCTATAGATGAGAATAGTGATCGTGTCTCACCTGCTCACTTGTGGTTTCTGAACCTGAGGCGGGGAGAAATTCTTCCCGGTCCCAGCGTTCCCCAGGAGTTTTGGTAGCAGAGTTAGCAGGGTTACGGTATTGCCTTATGAAGAGGAGATTCAGAATTTTCCCACATTGTGAGTTGTTCTTGATGTAGTGTAGGGGTTGATGAATTTCCAGCACTGTGTAACAAGTGTATGGTATGACTTTGAATAGGGTTTGCACTTGCAATGCTTTGGCTAAATCCTGGTGAAGTGTGATCTATGAAGTGAGTAGGTAATTGAGTAAGGTGTTTGCGTACTCCAAGTAACAGAGTGGGGAGTTGGCATACTCCAAGTGAATGTTGCGCTTTGTGCTCAAAAAATTACCCACAAGATTGTTGTTGTTAACAGGTCCTAGTAGGCCCAAGGCTCCTGAGTATTGTACAAGTGCATGGAGAAACTTGGTAAATTTATTGTCTGAAGGTAAGTTGCTGGCCAACTGGGCATTGTTGGCAATACGAGTAGAATTTCCCTTGAGTGTGTGAGTTGTTGGTTGGTATTAAGTGACTCCTGAGTGCAGTGCACATAGAGGTTCTGTACCAATCAGAGTGAAATTTGCAGGTCAAATCTTACTTGTGTTTATGAGAAAGTCATAGCCAGAAGAGTAGTTGTTTGTGCGAAAGACGACATTCGAAAGTTCTGTAGAGATTTCAAAGTGTTTGAGTCCTATCAGTAATAATGTTTTGGGTTTTGTGCTTGCAATATGTGCATTTAGGTTTTGCATAAGAGGTGTAAAAGATGGCTCTGAAGTGAGTCGCAGCTGCTGAGCGAAGTGAGTATGTCATTTGGTCCATGCAGGGATTGGTGAGAAAAGCAGCGCACGGATTGGTGGACAAGACTGCGCCGCTGTAGGTTGAGAACAACTTGTGAAAATGATTGTGGGATTGAAAAATATTTCCTGGTTTTGTAGAATTTGTGTTTGTGAATTAAGGGCCTCATTACGACCTTGGCGGACAACAGTAAGCTGGCGGTAACATCGCCAACAGGCTGGGGGTGTTCCGCCAGCTATTATGACCGTGGCGCATTAGCCACGGCCATACCGCCGGCCCCTCCAACATAGCACCACTGCCCTGGGGATTTTGAGTACCCAACCGCCAGCCTGTCCATGGCAGTAAACACCACCATGGAAAGGCTGGCAGTAAGGGGGACTCGGGGTGCCCCTGGGGGCCCCTGCACTGCTCATGCACTAGGTATGGGCAGTGCAGGGGCCCACAGGCACAGCCCCAGCACGCATTTCACTGCCTGAATTTCGGGCAGTGAAATGGGCGACGGGTGCTGCTGCACCCGGTGCACATCAACATTGCCGCCGGCTCTATTACGAGCCAGCGGCAATGTTAATGTGACTTTTCTGCTGGGCCAGCGGACAGAAACGCTGTTACCGTCCGCTGGCCCAGCTGAAAAGTCATAATAGGGAGCCAGTATACGGCCAGCACTGGCGGTATACTGGCGCACGCAGCTTCGGCGGTCTTTTGAAAAGACCGCCGAAGTTGTAATGAGGGCCTAAATGTGTGTAAAAATGAAGTTTTTCAAAGCTTTAAGGAGCATGTTGAGAGCACGTTGAGAGGAGATGTTTTTATTCCAGTTAAGGAGAGCGTGCCTACACCACCTGAAAGGACACCAGCATTTGAGGTGATGGAGGAGAGAGGAGTTTTTGTCTTTGGGTAAATCAATGGTACAAAATAACTGAGAAGGAAGGTACTTTAGCTTTTCCTTGTTATAGATCTTTTAATTTGAGAATTTTGGAGAACTTTTCGGAGGGTGTTGCATGATTTAAAGCCCCCTCCTAGACCTGCACAATTTGAAGCACTTGCCATTTGGGAATTAGTCATGAGACAAAAAGAGGCTTAGAACTTTGAAAGGAGAATGAAGAAAGCAGAAAATATGCTAGCAGAAGCTCGATGGGATGCAGAGCTGAGAATGATGAGAGCAGATACATTACACGCAGTGTAGATGCTCCCTGCAATTGTGCAGGAAGGTGATGGAAGTGTTAGACCAAAAGCCAAAAAGAAATGGGAGGAAGATTCAGAATAGAAATTATCATGCAGTTGCATCAGTAAGCCAGAATGTAATACCAAGTGTTGCCAAAACCTCAGTTGCACAAATCCAGGTTCAGACAATTCCAAATGTGCCTATTGCTAATGTTGCACAGGTGCCAGCATTTTATCCGGCTGTTCCAAATGTTATTACAACTCAGAATGTCCCAGTTATGCCACAGCCAATTCAGAATGTGGGAATTACTCAGTTTGAGTCCATACCTAATGTACAGACACCTGCACAGTTTATGAACCAGAGACAG
Source organism: Pleurodeles waltl (assembly GCF_031143425.1). NCBI lineage: Eukaryota > Metazoa > Chordata > Amphibia > Caudata > Salamandridae > Pleurodeles > Pleurodeles waltl. The sequence continues at coordinate 519,336,931 of NC_090436.1, forward strand.
ACAATGCCATTGTATTCCCCAGCGTTGACACCACTGAATATTTCCCCAAATAAGTCAAATCAAGCTTTTGGTACAGTACTAACTGGCCAAAGTCAGGACCAGAGGCATTAACAGTTCCTGTAACCATGGGTCCAGTAGTTCACTTGTATGCCCAGGGTGATAATGAGTGTAATTCTCAGATTCCAAATCCAGTATCAGAAATGAATTCAGCTTTTTTAAATTAATGCAGAAATGGACAAACTGAGCACTACTGTGCCAGCCATGACCCTAATAATTATTTTTGTTTGAACCAGGTACACAATGGAGTGGGTCCATTGAATGAGGTGACAGAAGAGGAGGATTGTTTGTGGGCTGCTTCATTGGAGGTAGATCAGCGTTGTCCTTATGTTAATGCAAGTGTCATGGTTCATGATGTTTCATTTCTGGTTGACACTGGAGCAACCCACTCCACTGTCAAATTTGTAGAAGTCCCTAATGTGCCCCTTTCAGGAAGGACAATTAAGATGTTGGAGTAGCAAACCAGCACTTGATAAATCCATTCCAGTTAATATAGGAACATTTGAAGGTCTGCACCAATTCTTGGTTTTGTGATTCAAGTCCAGTGAGTCTGTTAGAAAGAGACTTGCTATGTAAATGAAAATGTTCCATCACTTGTGCATATGAAGGGATAGGAATTCAAACCAATAGCAGTGATGAAACTTCCAGTAAAATTGATGAGATGTATCCTCTCATTATATTGTTTCAGTTTAAACATGAGAGATTTTGCATTTATATTAAATGAAGTACCAATGTGAATTAATGTTAAAGTGTTACTCAAAGTATTAAATGAACATGAATTAATTGTACTTATATTGATTTTAATGAATTTTATTAATGTGACTTACACGTATGCAGAAAAATAAATGCATGTTTAAATTAGTTCAAACATGTTACAAATAATGTTTGCAATTAAATAATTTGCCTTGCATAATTGATTTGAACTGTAAGGTGTGCTATAGGCTTTATTAATGTATTAAGGTATGTTAGCAATAGGGTCTTGGTTGGCAGTCAGTTTACACTCTGTCCAAGTAGAGACCCTCACTCTAGTCAGGGCAATGGAGATGCTCACTTAAGATAATGTCTGCTCAACCCTTTGGTAGCTTGGCACAAGCAGTCAGACTTCTCTCAAAGGCAATGTAAAAGTATTTGTATCAACACACACATTAATACAGTGAAAACACTAAAGAAATGAACACCACACCATTTTAGAAAATTAGCCAATATTTATCTAATTCAAACAAAACCAAAACAACAAAAATCCCAAGGGCACAAGTCAAGTTATGATTTTTTTAAATAATAGACTCTTACTCCATAGGAAACAATGGGAACGTTGTTGTTACACAAAGTACCTGGTTTGCAGCACAAATAAAGCTGCATGGGTGAGCGTGCATCAGAAAAGTCAGCGATGCGTCCAATCCATACTCACAAGTGAGGCTGTGTGTCATTTTTTTCTCCGGTCGGGTAGGTGATGTGTTGTTTTTCTCTCCGGAAAGAGAGCGATGTTCCGGACAGGGCACCTCAGGTCCATGCAGGTTCATGTTGATTTTGATGCAAAACGAGAATGAGTGAGAAATCCGGCCGCACTGTGATAGAAAACTGTGCTGCATGGGTTTGTGTTGTATTCAGTAGCCACAAGCAGTTGTTGTGTCGTTGCTCCAGCCTTGATGTAGGTGATGTGTCAATTTCCGAGCTGGGATACAGGTGGTGCATCGATTTCTCAGTCGTGAGGCAGGTAGTGTGTCATTTTTACTGCCATGTTCACCTTTCAATGTCCCAGAGACTGGAGTGGGCACCACTTGGCAGGGTAGGAGTCTCGGCAGAGGGTCCTGGTGCTGACAGAGGAAGCCTTTGATGGCTGAGACTTCAAAACATGAGGCAAGCTCAGTCCAAGCCCTTCAGGACACCTCACAAGCAGGAATATACCACAAAGTGCAGTCTTTGTCCTCTCTCAGGCAGAAGCAGCAACTGCAGTCCAACCCAGCAAAGCACAGTCATAGGCAAAGGGGCAGTACTCCTTCTTCAGCTCTTCTCCATGGCAGAGGTTCCTCTTAAATCCAGAAGTAATCTAAACATCTGTGGTTTTGGCTCCACTACTTGTACCCCTTTCTGCCTTTCAAAGTAGGCAAACTTCAAAGGAATGTCTCTATTGTTCACAAGATCCTGCCTTGCCCAGGCCTGGCCCCAGACACACTCCAGGGGCTCGGAGACTGCATTGTGTGAGGGCAGGCACAGCCCATTCGGGTGTAAGTGTCAGCTCCTCCCTCCACTCTAGCCCAGATTAATGTCAATGTCTAGTGGAGATTCACAAACAGCCCAACAGTCAGTCTAACCCAGACAGGGAATACACAGGCAGGCAGAGTCACAGAATGGTTTAAGCAAGAACATGCCCACTTTCTAAAAGTGGCATTTTTAAACCAATAGTTTAAAAAAACAACTTCACCAAAAGATGTATTTTTAAATTGTGAGTTCAGAGATCCCAACCTCTACATCTCCATCTGCTCCCAAAGGGAAACTGCACTTAAAAGTTATTTAAAGGTAGCCCCCATGTTAACATATGGGAGAGATATCCCTTGCAACAGCAAAAAACAAGTTTGGCAGTATTTCAGTTAGGACATGTGAAATACATCAGTACATGTCCCAACTTTAACATACATCGTACCCTTCCCATGGGGCTACCTAGGGCCTACCTTAGGATGCCTTACGTGTATAAAATGGGAATGTTTGGGCCTGGCAAGTGGGTACACTTACCAGGTCAAATTGCCAGTTTAAAACTGTACATACATACAGTACACTGCAGTGGCATGTCTGAGCCATGTTTACAGGGCTACTCATATGGGTGGCACAGCCAGTGCTGCAGGCCCACTAGTAGCATTTGATTTACAGGCCCAATCATGGATAAACCAATTACACACATTTTACACAAGGAGCCCTTGTACTTTAGAACTGGTCAGCAGTGGTAAAGTGCCCAGAGTAACCAAAACAGCAAAAACAGAGTCCAGCACACAGCAACAACTTGGGAAGTAGAGGAAAAACGTTAGGGGGGACCACGGCAAGTATTTGTCAGGTCTAACAATGTATATTAAGGCTTTCTTAGATTGACCAGGCCTAAAAGATTATTTTGCAGCAGTAATGGAAAATCACTTGTTAATTCTGTCCCCTCTGACCTGAATTATTTTTCTAGGCTGCTAATGTGATGTTGAAAGTCCTAGTGTATTGAAGGCAAGAAACATGTTTTAATAATGTTGCATTATTTTTTCTAGTTGTCGAATTGGACAGGAAACTCATGATTTCTATATGAAACAGGTTTAGTTCTGTAACAAATTACTAGAGAATGGTATATTTTGTAGGAAACTGTGAAATCATTCAAAGAACAATGCACTTTTGCTGAGATTTGGAATAGTGGCAAATTTGCTGGTGCCATCTGCAATCATTGGACACTGAATCTGAGGTTTGGAGTGAGCCCATCTGAAGGACCAATGAATGGATCATGCATACTTCTAATTAGGGAGGAACTTTGAAAACTGGGAGTTAGTACTTGAGGGGTCCGTCCTAGAGAGTCATCTCCTGCCTCAAAGCTGTCTGCTGCCGTATTCTGATTCTTTAAGTCCGCAAATTAGTTTTCTCATCTTAGTCTTAATTGCCTTATTCTGTTATGTGGTTCAGTACTACTATGCCCAACTAATTCTGAACTGCTGGTCTGTCCTTTGCGCAGCCTGTGTTCTTCACTGTCCTCATGCTGTTGTCAACTGACGTTGGAAGAAGGTGACCTCCTGTCTGATGAAAACATTGCTGTCTGCTGTCCCATAAGCAGAGGTATAACTAAATTTGGTTTCTTGTTTCTTTTCAGTTAGGTACTTACACCAGCGTACTTTTTTATAGTTAGTTCCCTAGTTAGATGTTTTTCTAAATTATTTTTGTCTTTCTTTTGTTTTTGCTTTTGCCGACATGTGTTAGCCTGTTCCCACACATGCGAGTCCACATTTGTGTTAATGATAGGATTGCTCAGCTCTGAAACCTGAAATCTGAAAACTGAATGATAAACTTCATTTTGATGATTTACTGATGTCACCATCATCTGCTTTGAAATCTAACAATAATGGTCATATTGTGTTGCTGTTAATTTATATTATTCTCTTGGAGTGTTTAACAGTGTTGATGTTTAGTAGGTTAAATCTTTTCAGATGCTTTGGTCACCCTATGTTTTTCATGTATGCTTATTACTTAGTTTCACACACCATATAATTGAAATTGATTTGGGGATTGTAATAAAGCTTTGAAACTTTATTCAGGTGAAGTTTGATTTAGTGATAAATTGTTTATGGTATTTAGAATTAGTCATGGTATAATGTAATTGATCTGTGATTGAATGATTCTGACTACTACACTCTTTGCAAAGCCCAAAGATCTAGGTGACCTCTCAAGCTGAGAATTGTGATGATGTCTCACCTGCATGCTTGTGGTTTCTGAACCTGAGGCGGGGAAAAATTCTTCCTGACCCCAGCGCACCGCATCACTAATTTCATGATTATCTCTCTTTAATTATAAGATAAGCTGATAAGCAAATTAATGTTGTTATTTTGAATTTTGGGATGTACAATCAAGCTATTATTGACAACTACCTATACAAAAAGATTATGTGGAATGGAAATTTGTTGAATACATCAAGGCTAGGAAAATCTGTCTGTAACTAAAGAAATGGTTGAAGAGGGGTGTGTTAACTCAAGAGGAAAATACATATTTGAACATAATAAATCCAGTTATTTTTATTAAGTATTTCCTACCAACAATACTTAAAAGGGGCAAATGTCCCTCAGGATGTCCTATCATTTCAGGAATAGGTTCATGCAGAGAGAGAATGCTTGAATAAAAATATATTTTTAGCCCCTATGGCCAGAAATCTTCCATCCTCTATTACAGACCTTAAGGACCTGTTAAAAAAGTTTATAATATCACTTGGAGGGACATTTTGGTTGGTTACAATGGATGTGAAAAGCCTTTATCGGGTTATAGAACATAAAGATGGTATGGCTGCAATACAATATTTCTCATTTAAATATGCTACCAATTTACTACTTGTTAAGATGATTTTGGAGACAACAGATTTTGTGTTAGAAATAACTATTTCCTCTGTCAAAACAGGATGTTTCATCAACTTTGTAGAAATGTCATAGGTGCATGATGTGCTCCCTCTGATGCTAAGCTTTTCATAGATTGGTATGAGAGGAAACACGTCTGCAACAAAAACATATATACCGGTTAAACTAATGTGGTGATGTTGGTGTGCTTTATAGGTGATATATTAATGACCTATAAGGGATCAGAGCTAGCTCTCAAAGAGTATCATTCTTTATCTAATACTAGCGATAGGAGCACATAGCTGACTATGGAAGATCACAATCTAAGACGAAGTTATTGGACTTAGAACTACATCTAAAAGACCAAAAACACCAAAAAGAACTAAACAACTATAATATTATATAGCATTTCAAATCTGGATGACCTAAAAATCAGAAAAACTATATTCCATTTGGAGACATGTTGCAACACAAAAGAAATTGTAGTAAAAGCTAATGAGCTTTAACGATTAAAGGATAAATGTAATCTCTTAAAAATATTAAAGAAGTCAGCTACAAAAGTGCAGATCATTATTATTTGGAACTTACTACAAAATAAGGTCAAAATATCAAAAAAGAGTGATGATTGTGAAACCTTAATATTTGTAACACAGTTTTGTGCTAAAAATGGGATGTTCGTTGGATTTGTAAGAAAACATTGGCAAGTGTTGCAAACAGATATAGACCTAAACAAAATCTTACCACAAAACATGACGGTTCCATTTAGGAAAGCAGAAACACCAAGGATCATTTTAAGTCCTTGTGATAAAATTATATATGTAAATAAAGGAAACTGGCTTTCAGAGAGTCTTTTTTGATTTTTGTAAACCTGGAAATTGCACATGCTGTACATCTATGGCAGAACAAAAACTAAAACTTTTCGACCAGTGATGGATTAAAAAGTGTAGTTTTCTTCATGTTATTACTTGCAATATAACATATTGTACTTGTTTGTTTACCTTTGGGTGAGAACGTGCATATACTGGGTCCACAAAGGTCCACCAAAAGGAAGTTGGGAGGAACATATGAATGCTAGAAAACGATCACAACAATAAATATCAATTAAATGCACATCTTGCTTTAATGTGGAATGTGGATTAATACATTAACAAAAGTCGATCAGGGTCTGACTATTGACAGAAAGCTTTATGTGACTTAACTAACATTTATGTATCTATTTTTTGTGTACTCATGGACTCATGTTTTCAATCTTATGATGTGTTCCTACTAAACCCGGCTACTATCTCTATGCTATGCTGCATCTTGCAAAGTTAATTATTAGATGTTTACTGGAATCTGACTGTACATGTTAATACACCACTTTGGTTAAATGATTGCAGACTAACGGTTATGCCTTAGAACGGTTATTATTCACTGTATTATTGAACTGTCTCTCAAGAGAAAGAGCTGAGGAGACATATCTCACATTTTCTGTGGTCCTCCAATGTAACACAGGTGGCACATGTATTGAGCATCTGGCAACCAAATCTAGACCCAATATATATCTGGGCCTGAATGCGTCCTCTCCCTTTAAACTCGTTGATTGAGTGCATCCTTTTTTCGCTATGTATTTGTCTAATTTGAGTATTATGAATGTGGTTGTATCAGGATGTAACTGAATGAAGTATGAGACACTTGAGATAGAACTCTGAGTGAGATTTTGGATAGTTTGGTATTAAGAAATGAATGAATGAGCAGTAAGAGATTTGGGACAACATTGTTAGTGAGCAGTAGACAGTCTGTTTTCCCGATTACCAGGGAAGAATGTATTTAGGTAGTGAAAGTCGTACCTTTGGGGTAAACCTGAGTTTATATTGAGGAGTTGAGTTTGTCTTCTTTGTATGACTGCAGTAAATGCATTTGGCAGTGTATGCAATGTAGGCTATGTATTTAATCTAATCAGAGTGTTTTAAGTTGTGTGTCACAACTGACCACTATTTGGTATATCTTTTCTCTCTGCACTAAATTGTGTGTGGTAAAGTAGTGCAATGGAAGGATTAAGGGAAGAGACAACAGTGGAATGATTTGGATTTGATGATTTATGGTGCTTGACTTCAGAGTACAGAGCATGTATATTTTTGCTGTCATTTGATAGGGTTTTATATCCCTGGTACTGCATATAAGAATTTGGTACATTTAGACTGTCAATTATAAATGTTTCTCCCCAGCTAGTGTACTGTAAATAGAGTGGTACCAGAAAATGAGTGAAATAGCGGGAAAGTTTTTTCTGTGAGAGAGACACCAGTATGAGAATGGACAGTCTGGGTCCTCATGTAGGAAGATCTGTGTTTCAGCTAATTTCCCATTTAGAATGTAAATGAGGTTGTATTTAGCGGATGATAGGGTATGATTAAGATGAGAAAACTTGTTTTTGTCAGTTATTTATAAAAATAAAATGGTATAGGAATAGCAGTTTGTCTTATATTTTTGAAATTGAGGATTACATCCAAAATAAGTTGTGCTTCTTCCATTGTGGAGTTGAAGATAGACTGAATTTTCCAATTCAAGGTTTGCATGTTAGCAAGAATTTTCCAGATGTCCTTGTAGAAAGGATGTATTCAGTGTCAAGTGTTATACTATTAGTCGAAAGGAGTAATGGACATGGCCAAACAACAGCAATATGAACATGGTAAAGATAATAAAAAATCCAACTATGGTGAATGATCTCTAGAGATTCTAGAGGTTCCTCTTCAGCCTGGCCCATCTATAGCATTAGTATCAGCCCCATACCTGGAAAAGGTGTCTGCCCGCAGTGTGGATGGCAATCGCCTCAGGAAGCTGGTAGATTAGTGCCAGAAGAGCTGCATGTCGAACACAGCATTTGTCCTAGGAGGGTCACAGCTGGAATGTTCCTGTGCCCCTACCGGGTCAGTGCATTATTTATAAATGAAAGCAACACTGTGTTAGCAGCACAGCTTTGATGCAGTGCTATAGCTAGATGCTAGAAGCTGTCTTCTGAACAGGCAATGCAAACACCAGGATATCCTGTATTGTGTTCCTAGCCTTGGACAGATTTTACTGATTACATGTCGAGAAAAGGCTAACTGAAAAAGGAACTCATACAATGTATTCTTAGAGGAATATCATGCAAGCAAAATGAAGCAAAATCTTTATAACATAGATCTCTAATTTTTCAATAGAAGGTATCTAGTAAATCATACTGTCAATTTGTTTTATTGGTATGTGGAGGCTGCTTAAATATACTAGAACTTATGGTATAAGTACAGAAACAATTAGGGTGATATGCATTCCTGCTGTTGAATTTGAGACTGCCAGTGGCTATCTTTCTGTCTGTGGCAAAGCACAATAGGGCCTGTTTAGTACTTCCATTTTAGAATGAGCATTTTAACTTAGCATTTCTTTCTGACGGTTACTTTTTGCATGTCTTTTCACTCAAGGAATAATGTACTGGAAAATCACTGTACATGCAGTGAGTTTCTTGTAAGGATTGGTGCCATTCATTTTGTACCCTCCATCCAAGGCTAGGCAAAAAGAATACAATACCCTAATATTGTGATTGTCTCTAGAGACAGCTCTCCTCCTGCAGACATATTATTGCAACAGCTCTGCACTTCTGACACAATGAGACAAGAAAGTGCTTGTGTTATAAAAGCTGCCTCTATGCCACACTCAAGTAGAGGAGCACTTCTTCTAGGATTAATATGGAATGCAGTGCACTGAGGCCAATATGCAGCACAGCTCATTCTGACCTCTACCCTGTAAGTGGCGATAGCCTGCACTTCATCAGACCGGCTTCCCAGTACATCTTACCCAGGTATGGTGGGGTTGGGCTATCCCAATTGATCTGACAGAGAGTACTCCCACTATGCTCTCTATAGTATAGGTAGTAACAGATAAAAGTGTATCAACACAATAACATTATCATGGTTGCACTATTTGGGCCAGATGTGCAAAGCTTTTTGCATGTCGCAAACAGCGAATTTCGCTGTTTGCGACGTGCAAAAAGCACTTTGCAATGCACAAGCCTCATTTTGCAATTCGGTAACCTGGTTACCGAATCGCAAAACGGGTTTGCGAGTCTCAATTAGGAAGGAGTGTTCCCTTGCTAATTGCAAATCGCAGTGCAATGCAGGATTGCTTTGTGACCGCGAACCCGGTTGCAAACCAATCCCAGTTTGCACCCTTTTAAAATGTGTGGTAAAACGGGCTGCATTACAAAAAAAACCTGCTTTATTTAAAAGCAGTCACAGACATGGTGGTCTGCAGTCCGCAGCAGACCACCATCCCTATGAGAGTCACCACTCGCAAGGGGGTCGCAAATTGCGACCCACCTCATGACAATTCATGAGGTGGGCCTTTGCAAACCCCTTGTGAGTCGCAGATGGTGTCAGGGACACCATCCAACATTCGGAATTGTGACACGCAAATTGCAAGTTGCTCTGACTTGCAATTTGCGTGTCGCAATTCTGAATTTTGCTACATCTGCCCCTTTATCTTTTTCACTAATTTCCTAATTCAGGTTATCATGCTTTGTCTCATTTGCCTGATAACTGCAGCTCATGTTTTTTATGCACAAATATGATTATTGCAATATATGTTCTAAGAGACATTTCCACATCTTTCTTGTGTCTAATCTTGGGTACGCAGTGTGACAACAAAAGGGTAGATCTGTTTCCATAATTGCTTGGGAATTGCAAATGCCATCTGATGCACTGGCATATTTAGGGATTCTGGTGGGACATTGTGAGCTAGCTAGGAACTGTGGAACTGTGTCAACATTTCCTGATGGTCTAGGAAGACTGAGTCTCTAAACACTGATGTCTATGTTGACCAGATACACACTCCTACTTAAATTGTAGGAACTGCAAACATTCCTATAAAAGCAGTTGCTTTTTACTCCCTTCCCAGATTTCAAAAGTGCAATTGAAATACTTATACCACCAAGCTAAAGTTTGTTCAGCTAATCTTCATGTTCGCAAAATGTATTTGTCCAAACTGGGTCTTATAAATATTTGCATAGGAATGTATATAACGAGTACCCATTAGACCCCCAGCAAATATTTATTTTAGTGTGAAACAATTTTAATAGTTGACTATGTGTGTCCTGTATGGTGTACCATAACAGATTTTAGCATTATCTCAGCTGAGAGATCCTTTAAATATAATTATAGTGCAACGATTGACACTCTGGTGTAATGCAAGAAAGCTTGAAGACGAAATATTTAACAAGCACTAACTAATACAGCAATGCTGGGCCATAAATAAAGCACATTCTACAAATATTGCACGAGGACTATAACATAGAGGTAATAAGACAATTGGAAGCAAAGAACTTCCCTTACAGTGTAAGAAGATCCACTCAGAAAGTCATTCAGTTTACCTGGAAGAGCAGACACTGTGGTCCTAAGACTTGCTAATCTCCTCAAAGGACCAACAGCGAGCCTTAAATCTCTAAAAAGCTGACTATTGGTCCGGGGCTTTGACTTTGCAGATTCAGTCTCTTCATCACCAGACCAGTGGCTCAAGAACCTTCCAGACCCCGGCTAAGTTCCCAAACATCACTTTGCCTTACAGGTATCTCATCCATAGCCATTGTGCAAGCAGTGTTGCAATGCATCTTTCTTATGAATGTCCTCCATGTAAGTCTAGGATATCTTCCCCACTCATGCAGCATCCACTGGCAAGTTTTCACACATATTCCTATATATTTTGACTGCCGATCTTCTATCCTCTTAGTTTCGACCCTATTGGCTTATACACTGTAGACAGGAACATGCACTGTTGCTTACATTCCTAACATTGTACTTTTTTCCCTTGATCATTTTATCTGAATTCACAATAGGTTACAGAGCTAGTCACAGTCTTCTATAATTTCAGGTACAATTGTGTCATACTAACACAAATTCCCACAAAATATTGGTTAACCCATTCCTGACTCCTGATACATCAAGACAATTGTGGACAATGATCTAGTGATAAGATGAGTGTGTTAAAATCGCAAATCATTTCAATATCTGATAAAGAAAAGTTAGTTCAACAATTCGAAAAACTGAATGAACAATTGGAAAAGTACAGAACAAAGATTGAACAAAAAAGATGCAGAGTTATCAAAAGGATAATATGATAAACTAACCATATATTTATTAATGATACTAGCATAACATATGCTTTCATGTAAGTGGGAGCCTGTGTAGAAAATGGTAAATGACACCAGCAATATTCAATTGATGCATATTTTAATACTAAAGTTCCTATAAGTAAGCAATAAAAATGAAAGTAGTTAGTACAGTTTCTACAACTAATTTGTGAATGAAGACTACTTATAGAAAGTACATACTGTGCATACCCACTCTGACAGGGATAAATTAACCTAAAGGTTACTTTAGTTACCTACAAATAATTGTATGCCCTGTTCTCTGTCTTTTGAGTTCTTTCTTTATGGGAAACAATGCATATTGACAACTTTTTAAGAACATGGATATAGAAAAGATGAGAAGAAAGCAGAACATTCAAACAGTTTCTCTAATAAACATGGTGAACATCTAACATGCTCAGAACAGGAAGTTATGGGCCTGAAGAAGAACATGAGCACAAATAGAAGAATATAAAGTGAACAGCCATGAGATTGAAGGTAATGGCTGAGGTTTGGGACTTGGGGTTTCTGAAAGAGACTGATAGTAGCTGGCTTTGCTAATGAGAACATAAGTGTATTGACTTTAATTATGGTTTATGTTTTCTATAAAAGGTTTTCTTTGCAATAATAGTTATTTGTGGGACTTGTGTCATTGAGAGTATATTCTAAAAGACCTATTAGGTACAGGCTAAGTAATGGCTTTCTGTGTTAAAATTAAGTATTTTTGAATAAAATGTTTTCTCAATAAGTGGTATTTTTGTTCAGGACAGGAGCCACGAATAAGTAATTGGGTGCATCTTTCATATAGGGGGCTTGGCCTCTGAAATTCTTTTGAGAAAAAGTATGAGATCATAGAAATTAATATAAGTAGATGTACAAGTTTGTATTTGTGAAACGCATAAACCCTAAATAACAAAAACACTGTAATTATATTTTTTACATTTTTACAAAAATGAAATATAAAGGCCAACAATCTACTAAGACTAAAGTGTGGTAGACCTCCACACAGGAAGATGTGATATTGTTCTGTCGGCAAGGACAGAGCAGTATGGTAAAATCATAACAGAACAGTGCAAGAATCATTACAGTGCGAACAAGGAGTATAATTCAGTTATATTAGCATATGAGCTATTTATTATCTAAAAATACTTCATGCTGCATATGCTAATATTTTTTCACAATAAATTACGTTTTCAATTTGGGCTTTTAATATCAAGGGTTTTCAGGTCTGTAAACCTTATACCCATGATTGCTTCTTTCTAGCTAAGATGAAATCATAAAATCTCATGAACACTTCAATATTTTGTTACTAACAATGTATCTTTTGTATATATGCAACAGACACTAATAAATCCATTTTAGGCAGTTGCTATGATGTTGAGGATGTTAAGGACAAGTATCAGCTAGGTTGTGAAGGGCATGATAACAGGCATTTTGGTACAAGTGCCTGTTTCCATATCAAAACATTACTTTCCAGCTAGAATACATTTCAGCATTTAAGCGTTTTAGGGATTACCTTGGTAACCGGTTTTCCATGTCATTGAAAATTATCAGTTCGATAGCTAAAATGAGACCTCATTAGGGAAAAAAAATAGCTGTATTTCATTTTCTCATTTTGAAAACTCACATTACCCTTACACACTGCAAAATACATTTGTTTTTGGCAGATAAAAACGGGTTTGTAAAATCTTGCATGTTTCCTTGTTTTACATACAATACAAAACAAATAGATGTAATTCCAAATAATGCACATTAAGAAGACTTTTTTGTTTTTTGCAACAAATATGTCAGATTTGTTTCCTTTAAATATAAAAAGAAGGTGAAATGATCTACCATCATGAAATTAAAGTGACAGAACAACATATCCAAAACATAAAGGCCCTCATTACAAAATTGACCAAGTTGTAACCGCCGTGCCGCATCACCGGTGGCCATTACAACATCCCCGCTAGGCCGACGGGCGGAAACCGAGTTTATGCTCGCCAGACCAGCGGGGATGTCGCCCGCAACACGGGAGCCAGCTCCAAATGGAGCCGGCGGTGTTGCAGCGGTGCGACGGGTGCAGTTGCACCCGTCGCGCTTTTCACTGTCTGTTATGCAGGCAGTGAAAAGCTCCATGGGGCTGTGCCAGGGGGCCCGCGACTCTCCTTTCCGCCAGCCTTTTCATGGCGGTTCTTACTGCCATGAAAAGCCTGGTGGGAGGGGGACCCGTAATCCCTGGAGGATTAAATCCGCCAGGACCACTGTGGCGGAAAACCGCTGGTCCCGGCGGTGCGACATAATACCCAAGATTGCACCGCCAGCCTGTTGGCGGTGCAATCGCCAGGGTTGTAATGAGGGCCAAAATGTTGAGTAACATATTGAAATACACATATATCACACTGTGGGGAAAAAATTACAGCAAAATGGGGATGAAGCAGAATTCTAAGCTCTGCAACGAGTCTGATTTATAGATAGTAAAATCAAAGGTTTTGCATAGGCTGAGATGCATCTTAAAGATTAATTCTTATCTATTGCAAAGCTGCGATGAATTTCTACTTAGTCATCAATCAATCAAAATAGAATAAAGTACTTTGCTTCCCCACATTTTGTGAGATCCAAGGGAAATCTTTATAGTCCTCCCTGAGTTGACAAACTATTCACTGACCATATTTAAAGTAATTACACCAGCCAAAAAAGTTAAGTTTTTAAATTCTGTCAGAGGACCGTGCATTGTGATTCTGGCATCAAGCTTGGCTTCTGGGCATTTCAAAACCTCAGTGCCTAGACACCAGTGAATGAAAGCAATCAACATTTTTCCCCAAATCTTTTAATCCTTTAAAACTGCATTTGGCCGACTTTTTCCTGTCTGAAGGACTTTGTGAACAATCATTCCAGCAAATCATTGATTTTATTGTCTGTTTTTTCCAAATGATTCACAGTTTACTTCCTTTTCCTGGGAATGATAGAGTCTAAACAGGCACAGTACTTTACCGCTTATATTGCCTGATGGAAATTATGGTTGGCTTGTTCTGAACCGGACATTCTTGTGTGTGGAAGGAAGCCAATGTTTGCTCTTTTGGTGCCCTCCCATTTCACCCCCAAAACAGGCTAACTGCTTTCTTATCAGTAGATGTGGAAGCACAGAGGGAAGAAAGGGGTTGTGTCAGGGTGGAAAACACAAAAATGTACTTTTTTTTCTTTAGTCGTTTTGGGTAGGGGCATGAGGAAGGAGAGAGAAAGGGGGATTTAGAACTGAAATCCATTGCCCTCTGTTCTCTGTACTATAGACAAGCTGTTTTCTTATTGAAAATAAAACTTAAGGTTTTACACCAACTTGCAGAGGATTGGGGAATACAAATTATTTTTCTAGCTGTGATTTCTGGTGACGAGTCAATTTCTGCAAGAATGCTTGCAGGATAAATAGTGATTGACATTAATGTCTTCAGCTGTGAAAATGTCTGTTGTGTCAACGCATACTGTTGTGGGAACACCTGATGAGAGAACAGTTACTGGTGAAATCAATTCCTGCCATGGATTAGATTCCTTAATTCTTAATGCTGGGGCAATTTACGCTAGTGGTAATTTATCCTAAGGACATTATTGTCTGGTACTAAGGGTATGACGGCTGGGTGCAAGTTCTCCTTGGCACAGCAACTCTTGATCAACCTGCATCTAGGGAACTGGATCTCCATAGTTGCAAGGCATCCATATGATGGATTACCCTGTTTTCATCCAATAGGATGGCCTTAGTTGGTGGAGCTGCAGATGAGCGCTGTTACTGGAACAATTTAGCACCTAAAATTTGAACTCAACCCCATTTTTGCATTTGGATCATGCGAGCTACATGGAAGACCAAGAATCTATCCCCCGACTTTCTGGTTGTGATGCCCCCATCTCTGATTCTCATCCCTCAAAATCCATTTAAATGCAGATGATTATCTACTGTTGATGAGTGTAACCCTTAGTACTGACATTTTCTACAGTTGGGCTGTCTGAATAAGATTAAGGGCCTCATTAAGAGTTCGGCGGATGGTTTGCACCATCCGCTGAACTTCCGACGGGGAGGTTGCTGCCACACTTGCTATCTACCCGCCGGACTCATTAAAAGTTTCCTGCTGAGCTGCTGGGTGGAAACCGAGGTTTCCGTCCACCAGCCTAGCGGGAAATAGGCAGCAGCATTGTCTCTGGTTTGTAATCAAGCCGGCGGCAATGCTGCTGCAGCAGGGTGCACCAGCACCGTCGCAATGTTCACTGTCAACGCAGACAGTGAACATTGTGCCGGTGCTGGCCAAGTGCAAGGGTAGTGCAGGGCCCCCTGTGGCCCCCTGCACCTGTTCTCTGCCAACCTTTCACCACCATGAAAACCCGGGTGGAGAACGAGGTCATAATCCGCAGGGCAGCGCTGTATGCAGCACTGCCCTAGTGGATTAACATCTCCGCCACCACCAGGCCATTGGGATCATGGATCCCGGCGGTGCTGGTGGAACCCTGGTGGTCTGACCAGCAGGGTCTTTATGTGGCACTCAGACCGCCACATCAGTGGTGGTCCTGACTGCTACAGCGGGGCTGGCAGTCTGCAGACCATCAGCTTCGTAATGAGGGCCTAAGAGTTAAAGTTAGAGCCTAAAATACGAAGGCGATGTAGATCAAAATGTTTGGGTGGCAGTGGTCAGTTGGATAATCGCATGTCCCTCTGCTTTGTTATAACCTAACACTAACTTTCTGAGATGTAGATTGTACAGAAGGCTGGGGAACTGTTATATGACTTGAAACAGAAAACACATGTGCTACTGGTATGACAATCATTATATTGGATAGTCCTGTCAAACAAATGTAAATTGATACTGGCTGTTTTGATTTTAAGTTTCTATTTAATGTTACCAGTCTGCAAAAGAAAAACAACTTCCCCTCCCCATTCTTGTCTATGGTGCCTTCCCAATAGTAATTTGGTAGCAAACAATAAGAATAATTCCGAATAAGAAGCAGATGTTCTAGGGCTCAAACTTTTGAAATGTAGAAAAAACGCCCATTACGTCTGAGGTTAGATTATCACTTCCTTTGGGAAAGCTTTTTAGTGATGCAACTCATGGGTCTTCCCTATGCAGAGTGTCATACAATTCTTGCTGGGGTAAACAGTTGCTGGCGGCACCATTTCCTGCCAGATTAATGTATTCCTACCTCCGGGGTACTTTGTGGTTTGGGTGCAATTGCTACCAGGGATAATTTATGTTGGAACAACTTAATTATTTATTTATTTTACTTTTCATGGTGCTAAAAGAAGTAATCCAGTAAACTCATACAAACAGCTAGCAGGGAACTGACTCAAAAATATATTACAACATACATGAGTTAAACAGCAAAACAACCCAATCTTTAGGGCTACCATAATACTGGTGGAACGAACCCCAAAAGTGATCTAAAGAGGCCAATCGCAGTATCTGAGGAAGGATATGGATTGTTACTTTTTGACTTCCATATTAAAGTTCCTGCAAAGGTGACACTGCCTCCCCTCCTCATTGTGTCTTTATAGTAATGGCTGCACTCGTAGAGGCCTCTGATGGTGAAAAGATTGCATCTGTTGCAGCAGCACACTGGGTGTACTAGCACAAACCTGAGCTCTCACATCTTACTCAATAAAATGTGTATTTGGACACTAAGATCATAAGACCATTAATCGCCAAATTATGATCCTTGTTGTCATACAGCCACATTTTCGATGCTGAATTCAGAGTTATGCAATGAAAATGCAACTGGCAGAGGTGCCATCCCTTTTACAGTGCCTTCACATGTTGTCCATTTTATATTCTTTAAACCCTTTCACTATGGGATGTTTGCACGCCTCTGTGTGTGACCCTTTTCAATAAATCAGTGCTAGGTTGTTTAAAAACATGCATCTCTTTGTGTTCCTTGTTTATCCATGTAAAGTATGTTTTTTCAGCACAATCAGGGCTCTGTATTGGTGCAAAGTCCTTATCAATATCTCATCACAGCAGGAAGATATAAGGAAAAATATGGATATATATTTTTTTGACAATATTTTGTTTCATTTCTCAAACAAACATAAATCCAGGAATGTTCACCAACAAAACATCACATTGAATGCCTGGAGCCCAGTAATGTAAAATATGTATGGGTTTTCTACAGACTGTAGTGTGCACATTCAATTATGTAATATTAGAGCAGAACACAAAATTGTTGGATATTCACAGTTTATACTCCATGTGTGATTTGTTGACAGAAATCAGACGGAGGACTATTTAGAAAGAATAAAAATAATATATATTTTCTAATTCTGCACTATGTAAGGAATCTGTTCATGCAAGACAAACGTCCTTTGTGCTGACTATCTGTCAAATTGTACACCCTGAACATAATATTTGCCAGATTTGTAGCATTTGTTTTCCAAAACATGATACTCCTCGTCAGTATTTCTCCCACAGGAACCTAACCAGTAGAGGCTTGCCCTCCAAATGTATTCTTCCAAATCTCTAGAGCATGAAGCTAGCAAACATATATGAGTTTCCTAGATGTTCTGGGTTTCCACAGGCAAAAGAACTGGATGAATTATATTTCAGAAATTTGGAAAGCAACTGAAAGTGAATTGATGATTTAGGGTACCTGCCTATTGGTTGCAAGTAACAGCCACAGCATATAATTTTCACGTCTACACATCCCATGGTTTCTCTAGTTTTCTGTGTGATTGCAGAATTCCAGAACTTCTGGCACACGGCAAAAGTCCACCATTTAATGTTACCACGCTTTTCCTGATAAAATGGTGCTCAGCATGTGTAGGTTTGCCAAAACCTTGAACATGAGAGCACCATATTGACAGTATATTAGCTTCACACAGTCACGGTTTTGGCCTGTCCCTTTCTATTATGAAAGGCACATCCACACATGTGAGGTACTGGTTTTGACGATTAATGTGTTGAAAAAGTGTGTGGTGGGAATTCTGATATTCCCCACACAGCTCCATAACATTCTGTCACAAAAATGTGAGACCATTCTGCTTGTGAACCATTGCTTGAAGCTTTAAATGCATTCTGTGCAAGGAAACGTATTGATTTCCACATTAGTCACACCACCCAGTACTTTTCCATGTGTTTAGTTTTCAGAAATGTCAGGGTTTGGTAGGTTTTCCTAAATGTTGTTTAGGGCCAGGTCCAAATCCTGTAGCTACACACATTTCAAAACTTGACCTCATTCCAATTCTCAAATGGTTGTGTTTTTGGGCTTTTTAGTGTTGGATGATATGCCCTCTCACACTTGTGGGGGAACTATTTTAATCAGGAGAAGTGTGAAAGTATAGGATGGTACAATATTTTCTATTATCTAATGATGCTCACCGATATTTTTATTTGGCTATTGTAAGCCTGTGTTGACTAAAAACCTTTTTTTTTTAAATCTTCCCTGGAAATACCAGGTAGTTTGTGTAATACAGATTTCAAAGGGACTCAAATAATGTCCGGTCATAAACTCAAACTCTTATGGTAATTAAAAATAAATACATAGTTGCTATTCAAATCCAATTTGTATTCATTAAAGTTTTCATTATCGAGGGGTGCATAGATAGCCATATGGGGACCATGTTGTAAATCACAGCTTGTCTGTGGGCTCTGTGCATTTTGGTTATACAAACAAACTCTACATGTCTGTGACCAAAAAAGTTAAACAAATGTAATGCCTTGTTTCAGAGACATAGAATTGTGTGCCCAGAATGCAGCCCAACGCTTTTTGGATGTCTTTCTTATGCTCTCAAAAAAATCAATACAGCCTTGGAAATTTTGAATTTCACCAAGCTCAATCAGACCTCTCTACACTATTGTTCCTCCGGAATTATTTGCCTTTTTCCATCCACTGGTATTGTATCTCTCAACCCTTTCTAGCTCCTCAGCTCCTCTGTGTCAGCACTGGTATGTTCTCCTTAATTGCTCTTCCATTGCTGGCCTCCCAGGAGAAACTAAAGCTCCCCTCAATTAGATGTTGGTGACACTCACACCAGTTTCCTAGTGGGGAGAGGTGCAGATACACACCCAGATACTGGTATAACTTCTGAGGACTCTTTCTAGAGATTCTTATTCTACCCGATAACCTACTGACACCCAGTATCCCTACCTATTTTCTCTTTCTCGTTTCCCTTCCCTGGTTACCCCTCCCCACTATGTCTTACCTTTTCCTGTCCATGCTCTGTGCCTTTCCCCATTAATTTCCACCTTCTGCTACCTTTTCCCTCCCACTTTCGTTATCTTTCTACCTTCTTTTCCTGCTCCTGATTTCTCTCCCAACTCTTGAAGGGGTTTCCCAGGCTATTCTTGCCTTGTTTGACCACATCAACTGATATGACTAACAAAATAAAATGGAGACCGTTCTTTGCAGAGGTCACTCACATTGCTGGGAGACTGCACTTCACCAGCACAAGCAGATTGCTTTGGCCTGCTGTCCTGATGAGGGACTCACAGCTTGAACCACTGCCTCTATTTTCTAAAATAGGCTTTGTCCTTAAACCACATCTATGGACAAATAGTGGGCAGAACAACGGTACACAGCTGCACCAAGCTGTCCTGGTTATCTCAAGTCTGAATGGGTCAACTGAAGCTAGCATGAAGACACGTGTCATGCCAATCCATGCATCCTCACCTGCCCAGCATCCCTCCAAAAAGGAGAAGACTTCCTGCCCTCTCCCAACTCTCATTGATGTGAATTTCGTATCATTTTATGTAACAGTGGAGTGGAGCACATTTTATACCACAAAAACATAACTATAAATTTCCGCCAGCTGTCTGCTTATGTGTCACAATCATGGATGTAGTTATCAATAGTTCGGCACGTGCAGGACCACTGAACCTTGATTATTGCTGTATTTTAATACTCAACAGTGGTTCACAAAATTGCATTAGAAACTGCTGCTATTTGTACTTATTATTGTCAATTATTAATTTCTGAAGACGCAGGATCCATTTCACAAGGTGCCCAGAAACAGCAGCCAACTACATATGTGTGAAGCTCTTGTATAACACATAGGTAGATTACATATGCCTAGATGGTACCTAGTCACACCTAGCATAGGCATAATATGTATCTATTATGCCGTCATGAAGTCCACATGTACAGGTGGAAGGAGATTCTTTCTCGTGAATGACAGGGGAGAGGCTAGGGGCATGCAATGCAAGTCTTGTTAATAAATACAAAGTAACAACTTTCAGGGTATTCACAAAACATGCTTACTGGAGCAACTAACTCACATGATCTGAAGCAAATATAACTAGTGCAGTTAATGGAGTGCGGTACACCAGTGGGTACTAGTTGTACATTACTTGTAACATGATGTTCTAATTATGGGAGTTTACATTGGTTTGAAGAAAATAATTAATGAAAGTGTTATTTTCTTAAAGCTAGTTATCTACATAGGGCACCATACATATGGTAACCATAGCAAGGTTTAAGAAAATAGGTGTACATTGTCTATGATTGTTAATACGTTACAGTTACGCAAGAAATCTATGTGAATACCAAAACAGCTGTTAATTGCACATTTACAAAGAAGTGAACTATGTATGGAAGAATATGTATCTGTGTCTGTAAATAAGCTTCCGAGTAAATTACTCAGGAGGCAGTCTGAGTAAGAATGGGAAAATAACATGGGGCGCTGTTTACTGTAGACTTAATCTACAGGTCTCACAAATTAGTCCTACATTTGTTTTTAGTGTACACTAGTATACACTACCTATGGCAGTCACAAGGAACAGTCAAGTGTTTAATTTTTCCAATAAAGACACACTCAAACCTATGAGCTGGAGCTAAAGTCAACAGTTATGTTTGAGAAATAAGTTTAGGAATGTTAGTAAACACACAAACAGTGACTACTTGAGGGGGCGGAAGCCCAATTTTAGAACCTGACGACTGCCCAGACGCACTCCAGGGCACTCCCATTAGTGATAGGGCAGAGAAATCGTTGATGCACCCACATATGAGTTACACACTCTCATTGTGAGGATTTATATTACTGTCTGCAACTTTTGTTAATACTGTATAACTCATGAAAGTGTAAGTTACTCCTATTCATAAATGTTTTTAGGCATGTGCAGCGTGGGCAGTTTCCCAAGGTCACACCTTCCAATGGGCTTACTGGTAAATGTATGAATATTCACCAATTCAAGCTACAACTTCAAGCACTAGATGCACGTTTTATTTTAATATTATGTGCTAGTCCACAAATTGCACTTAGAGTGTGTGTTCTGCACTCGGAGGAAATGGCCAGTTTTACACTGAATTCCACATAAAATATTGTTGTTGCAAGGCAAAAAAATAAATAAATGCAAAAGCAAAAACAAGTGACTTCATCAATGCTTGTTCAAGTTTTCTTTGAGTGTTACTTGGCTGGTAGATGCCGAGAGGTTTGAGGTTTCAGCTTTTTGTGTTTTTCTCTGGTTCTGAAACTTTATGTTACAATTTAATATAATGTAGCTTCAAGATGAATTAAGGTTGGGTTAGCTAAAATTCATAACAAATTCAAAGCTGTTCCCAACAAAAGATGTCTAGCCTGAACCCGCAAATACCCTTCAGATGGCACTGCTCCTATTTATCGGAGAAGTGGAGTGTAAGACATAAATGTGTCTTGGTAAATATGGCCTAGAATCTGTTGGTGAGATGCATTTACCTTGTTAAGTGCCAGCAGTAGCTGCAGCGGCAAAGTACATCTACAGGAAAACAGTGCATTTTCTATTCTGAAATCAAAAAAGAGCTCGCCTTTGCCTACTCTGTGTGAAATCTGTAACTGGTTGCAGTGGATAAAGTAGCCATGCTTAACATCTAACTGAAATAACACCAGAAAGAACAGTATATACCGAGAGCTGAATTCAGCACATCTTCTGGCCGAACATCTGTTTCGCATGAGGCACACAATATATCTGATTTCCACTGGTATTTCTGGGTCACTTGAGACAATTAAACTGCACTTATAATTAACAGCTATTTTTAAGCAGCAGCGAAAAAAGACAAAGGTAATGTATAAAAGCATTGGAATTGCTCCAGTTTGCTATTCAGTGAAACACACCACTGCAATAAGCTACAAGATCAAAGGAAGTTCAGAAAAAATACATGCTGATCAGTGGGAATAAATCGTTCCCATTACCATGGTGTAAGAATAGGGTTCTTTCAATTGAAACAATTTAATAACCACATTCATTACACTGGTGTCCACTCGGTTTTATCTGAGCAGTTTTTGCATGGCTGGGGAACAAGTTCAATTGGGCTTATTCTCTGGAAATTAAGATGTGCAGACTTTGACATTCAGAAATTAAGCACTATTAGTCTGCAAAGCAGTTGTCTGGAGATTCCCTCTGGATGCAGCTATGTCTGCCTTACCACTAATTATGTAGAATGCAAATGTACTCTGCAAAAAGCAGAGGAAAAAAATGTCATTAGCGGGTCTCATGGTTGTTAAGGTTGTACAAGTGCGGTGATGGATCTCACAGCTTCATCTCGGAGTTTGTTTAGAATTCAGCTCTGCCTAGAAGAATGTCTGATGATGCCATTTTCCACTGTCAAGAGCAACATAAATATTGCCAAGGTGTCTTAATCAATCAGGCAGTATTATTAGAGAAATACTGTCGATGCTTGACCCTCTTTTTAAGCGTGTCTACAGTGAGACAATTTGTGATACTGAGCCGCAAAGGTGAACGTTTTTATAATGCTGCAGCAGCAACATGCAACTCAGAGGCGGCTGCCGCAAATCTCAAGGGGAGTGCTGGTGAGGAAAGGGGAAATAATATATATATATATTTTTTTTTTTAAAGTACCTGTTCTGCCTCCGCCGGCCACCTCGCTCCTCTCCTTTCCTGATGGTATCCCAGCAGTCCCTGGGACACCAGCACAGGCACCCTGCGCAATCCTGGTGCTGCTCTCATGAAATACCTAGCATGAGAGCAGCACTAGGACTGGTCTGAGTTGCTTGTTCTGCTGCTCAGACAGTGCATTGGAGTCTATGCTGTTTCTCTAAACAATTGTGCAACACAGACGGGTTGGAAAAACCTAAGTGCACATGTCAGTTTGCCGGCCAAACTGACATGCACACTTAAGTGGATTCCTCTCCTCCTCCCCTCTCCAATGGCCGAGCCCCACTCCACCTGCACATGCTTGCTCAGCCAGCAGCTGAAAATAAAAACGATAATAAAATGTTGGCAGCTGCTGGCTCTTAGCCAGTGGGGCAACACTCCTTCACCATTGCGGAGGAGTCGCCCCTGATGCAATAAGAGATTTTCTGTAGCACCTCCTGCTGATGGCTCTTTCCAGATATTGCAGAATAATACAGCATGTTGTGTGTTTCCAATCTAGTGCAATATTGAGAGGCAGTCTCAATAAAGCAGGGCTGTAAAATATTCTAGCAAGTTCATATAGCTATATAGTTCTTCAACTTCAAAATTGATGTAAATCAGAATGTTTGTGTATAATTATAATTTGTTTGTGTATAACGTTTGTTCAGAAGACCTATTTTAAAAATACAAGTATGAATTAATGAAAGTTAATTATTAAAAAACATGACAAAATATAAACAATCAACACTCCAATTGGAATTTTAGTGCAACAACTAACCTATTTAATTGACCACATATGCCCCCACTATTGTAATAATCATTACACTTTATACATATTCAACAAATCCATCACAAACTCTGCAGTGATGATGCAAATCAGTTGATCACATCATATCTCGGTCTGTCAAAATTTAAATTAAAAAATGATCCTCACTCAGATGCCAGTCACTGGAATCCTCAGATTCCACAAAACTCTTTTAAAGTGTGTTTAAAACTTGAGTAACTGTGCAAACAAATGAGGGTATGGATCACTTAGACAGATCAAGACAGGGCCATTCAGACTTTTAGCCTTTGGGTTTAAAAATAAGGCTAAGGCATAAAAACGGTATTCTCGTGCAGAATTGGCCAGATACAGAGAATAGACTGTCTTACATGCAGCTGGTCGCCTAACCACGGGAAATAAAAAGTCTGACGACACCACTTGCATCCTAAAACATGTCCACTAGTTTCCCCTGCTTAACTCATAAAGCGTTATATACTGCCAACCACCCTACTTGAAGACTAAGGCCCAGATTTATGCTACAGTGTGCAGCGCGGTGCTGTGCCAAAAATAGCAGCACCGTGCTGCGCCACATTTGAAATGAAGGGTTGCACCGTATTTACTACAATACGGTGCACTCCTGTGTTTCCCCCTTAGCTTTATATGTTCCGGATAACTGATCTTATTAAGGTGTGCCCCTAGTATTTTTGAAGACCAACAGCTGTGTTTAACGGGGAAGCATAGCCACAATTCTATGTCAGGACCGGAGGGGAGGATTATACCTTGCTTTCTTCA
This sequence comes from Pleurodeles waltl, assembly GCF_031143425.1. NCBI lineage: Eukaryota > Metazoa > Chordata > Amphibia > Caudata > Salamandridae > Pleurodeles > Pleurodeles waltl. The sequence goes on from NC_090436.1 coordinate 519,361,528, forward strand.
CTTTAATAAATGAGCAGCCAAGAAATTAATACAAACTACAAGTCCCATGAACAGTTGGGAAAAATTAGTACAGAATTAACCAATGAACAGTAAGAATTTTGACCAATGAATATAAGGCAGTCCATAATAAAGTCCCTTGTTTGTGTCCAGTCTTCCTCTTTCTTCGCTGCTCGCAGCCCAGATAAGTAGTTTTTTCTAGAACTCTTGAATTTTTCATAGTTATTTCTGTGTATGCTTATTTTTTCTTGTGTTCTTTTATATACTTCTTTATTACATTATTTTCCGACTCGCGGGAGCGTTTTTTCGCCCCTTCGCGAGCGTTTTCCTTTCGTGCACATACCTTCCCGACAACCGTCAGAGGGCGCTTGTCGGGAAGGTAACCTTGACAACGCAAGCTGAGGAGACGCGCTGAACAAGACACGCGTATTTATTTCTCCTCAGAGCGCAACAAAGGTGTTTTCCTCGACTCGCTCGTTCGTTTCAAGTCAATTTAAAATGGATTTACTCTGCCTGAAGAGCGACGCCCTGCTGGGTCTGTAATTACTTTAAAAAAAAATTATTTTGAAGAAAGGCTTTTGACGCCCCTTGCACAGGGGTCAGTATTTAGACATATATATATATTGTTTTTCTTTATATTTAACCCTTTGGGTTATTCTTATACTGACTTTTGGGACATTCTCCCAGGCAGGCAACCCCTTTAATTATTATTTTTTTGTGCACTGGGGTGTAATTGTCCCTGGCTTTAGCCTCTCGCAATTGAGTGAAAAACACTCTTTCTCTATCAACTGACGCCCAGTTGTATACATGTATATAGATATATATATACATATATTAATAAAAAAAAATAAAAAAAACAGAAGAAATAAGGAACTTCTGAAACTATTTTTTCTAAAATGGATATGGATCCTAATGAGGAGGAGGAATTCTTTGATGCAGTGGACGCGTCCATTTATAGGGCCGTCTCTGAAGCAATTGGTCCCCTTGAGGACAGGCTATCGCAACAGATAGCGCGCGAATGCGCAAAATTTTCATCCCCTCCTGTTATCCCTTCCGCCCCCCTGCCTCCAATGATACCTTTGCAGACGCGCCTCCTACTAAGCGTCCTCGTGAATTAGGTATTGATGTGGACCTCTTTGATAGAGTTAGGAATTCTCTGGTCACTCCTTCCGATTCTTCATTTCCTCTACTCTCCTCAAGGCCTCTGTCACCAACTCTCCCTCACAGTGATTCGTCTGGAGATCAGGAAACGGATGCCAGTCCATCCAGATCTTGGCTTCCTTCTGGAACGCAATCTGCTCCTCAAATCTCAGACATGTTGGATCCAGATGATATTGTCCATCCTAGATCGTCTGAATGGGCGCCATCTGACAAGGTGGCAGCTTATGTTGCTGCACGTATAAGGAAACCGCTGAAGAAAGACTCTCGTAATTGCCTTCGGGCAGAGTGCCCACGGCCATCTTTGGCGGACAAGGTAGCCATCACTCCAGAATTAGATCCCAAGATGTCTACTTTTCTTCAAAAATGTATAAAGGATCCTAAAAAAGGAATTGATAGGTCTTGGAGAGCATGTCAAGACAAACTTCTTGATGTCTTGGGACCCTTGACAAAGATTTTGGACATGGCAGAGGATGCTAAGTCTTCTGATGTTACAATTTCTCCTGAGGTTGTCTCAGGTTGGGCGCAACGCGCTATCATTTTTTGGGGAAATGCTAACTGCGCCCTTTCCACCGTACGCCGACGTTCTTTATTAATTAAAGTGGACCCCAAACTGGGGGATCTGGCTGATTCTGAAGCAGGTCCGATAGCGCAAGGAGGTTTGTTTGGTGAACCCTTCATAAAGGAGATAGGGAAGTTTGTTAATACTTTCACATCTCTGGATAAGGCACACTCTTCAATGAAAAAGGTTTCTCCCTCTCGGATTTTCTATGGGGCCGGTCGAGGAAGGGGCCGCTCGTCCGGCCGCCCACAATCAGCCAACTCCTTCAGAGGGCAAGGCTCCAGGCAGACTCAGTTCCAAGATCACAACCGTTTTGCCAACTTCTACCCAACAAGGGCCAGACGTTTCAGATATCGTGGTGGCAGAGGATCTTCAGCAGCAACCTCTTACGGTAAGTGTTCTCCCTTCTTCCCTTCTAAAAGTAGGGGGTTGTTTGGCGAATTTTATCCACAAATGGAATCAAATCACACAAGATGCATGGGTCTTACAGACAGTTCAAGGTTTCCATATAGAATTTGTGGGAACTCCCACACAGTTCTCGCTTCCAAAACCCCTAGTGTTCTCTTCACAAGACTCCCTTTTAGTAGACACCGAAATTTCAGATTTGCTACAAAAACAGGCCATTTGTCCAACAACCCTACATCCGAGGGGTTTCATAAGCAACATCTTCCTGGTGGACAAAACGGATGGCAGTCGCCGAGCAGTCATCAATCTAAAAGAGGTCAACGAGTGGCTTGTGTATCGCCACTTCAAAATGGAAGGAATCCACCTTCTTCGAGATGTTTTGCGCCCTCTGGATTGGATGGCTCGTCTCGATTTAAAAGACGCCTACCTCACCATTCCTGTCTATCCACCCCACAGACGTTTTCTTCAGTTTTTTGGGGGCAATCAAACTTTCAAATTCACTACCCTTCCATTCGGTCTTTCCTCAGCCCCGTGGTGCTTCACCAAGGTTCTCAAACCGGCGGTGGAACACCTCAGGGCTCAGGGAATTCAGTTAATTGTTTACCTCGACAATATTTTACTACTGGCCCAGTGTCCCAAACAACTGTCAACGCATCTACAGACAACCGTCAATTTACTGCAAAACCTAGGGTTCATCATAAACGAGGCCAAGTCTCTTTTAATCCCTTCTCAAAAATTGGTTTTTCTAGGCTTCACTATCGATTCGGTATCCGCAACTCTAAGCCTTCCTTCCCGCAAGATGATGAAAATACGTCACGAACTTCGTCGTACCTTGGTCAAACACAAGGTCTCTCTGAGTCAGATTGCCCGCCTCATAGGACTTCTTTCCTCCTCTATTCAGGCAATTTTCCCGGGTCCATTGCACTACCGAGCTCTTCAAAGGCTCAAAGCAACCCATCTGCGCAAACGCCTATCGTATTCTCAAAAAGTGATTCTTTCACAAGAAGCGGTAGAAGAAATCCGTTGGTGGCTTTCACATATGGAAGCCTGGAACGGCAGAGCTATTTTCGGCTCGGCTCCGGATTTGGTTATAGAATCAGACGACAGCAGAATAGGCTGGGGTGCTCGATGTGGCAATTTCTCTACTGGAGGGATGTGGTCACTACAAGAACAGGGCTTACATATAAACTGTCTCGAATTATTAGCCGGTTCTTTTGCGGTCAAATGTTGGACCAAGGATTATATCAAGTCGAACGTCCTCTTGAAGATGGACAATATTTCGGCGGTCCGATATATCAATCATCTAGGTGGCTCTCGTTCCGAAACACTTTCCAATCTGGCATCCAGTTTTTGGCAGTATTGCCTGGACCATCAGGTTTCTGTGACAGCACAGTATCTCCCAGGAAGCCAGAATCAGATTGCAGACTTTCATTCTCGACACCTCAAAGATTCCAGTCTATGGAAACTTCATCTGGAAGTTTACTCCTCTCTGTCCCGACTTTGGGGACCGTTTTCGATCGATCTCTTTGCTTCCAGGTTGGATCATCAGATTCCCAGGTTCTTCAGTTGGAGGCCAGATCCTTTGGCAACAGCTACGGATGCATTTCTACAGGATTGGAGTCAGGAGAAAGCTTATGCTTTCCCTCCCTTTGCAATGATTACTCGAACATCCGCGCAGGTGCGTCGTCAATCGGCATCCATAGTGATCATAACTCCAATCTGGAGGTCTCAAGTGTGGTTTCCGGTTCTTCTGGAACTTTCTTGGGATTCTGCAATCCGACTCCCCCTGTTTCCCTCGCTTCTACTCAGTCCGAATGGTACCCCTCATCAGATGGTCCTCGAAGGTTCTCTAACCTTCATGGCGTGGCGGATTTCCGGGGACGCTGGTCGGTGCCGGGACTTTCGCAACAGGCTGAGGAATTATTATCCAAAGCGTGGGCCCCCAACACTTGTAAACGCTACAGATCTGCGTGGGGAAGATGGTCCCGTTGGTGTTTGCAAAGAGGTTTTAATCCCGTGGAAACTCACATAGTTCATGTCCTGAACTTCCTTGCTGACCTCGCTTCCAAAGGTCTAGCTTATCGTTCTATTAATACTTATCGATCCGCGATTTCGGCTGGACACGTGGTGGTTGATGGTTCCCCTGTCGGAGAACATAAACTGGTGTGTCGTCTTCTTCAGCGCATAAGACTTTCTTTGCCTCCAGAGCCCCGGTATTCTTTCCTTTGGGATGTTAACCAGGTTTTGAACCTCTTCTTATCTTGGCAACATAATCACTATCTTTCCAGAAAGGAGCTTTCGGCTAAGTTAGCCATGCTACTTTGTCTCGTTTCTTGTAGAAGGGTTTCTGATGTTCATGCTCTCGACATTTCCCATAGGTCCTTTTCTCCTTCAGGAGTCTCGTTTACGGTAGGGAGACGCACAAAAACTAATACCAGGGTTATATCTTATCCATCCTTTCCTGACGTTCCAAAACTATGCGTGGTACAATGCCTAAAGGCATACGAGGACATGTCCTCTGAACTCCGCCCTCCTGGTGAAGATCAACTCCTTATTTCATTACGTAAACCTCATAAAGCTGTTTCTTCTCCTACTATTGCTCGCTGGGTTCGTTGGGTCATGCAAGAAGCGGGCATTGACCTTTCCCTTTTTGGTGCGCATTCTGCTCGTGGAGCTATGACCTCTAAAGCATTTCACTTAGGTGCTCGTCTGGAAGACATCATTAATGCAGCAGACTGGTCATCAGATTCTACCTTCAAAAGGTTTTATTTCAAACCAGTTCTGAACATAGCACAGTTGGTTGTCAATGAGCTTTAAACTAGCATAATCCTCGCCTCCGGTCCTGACATAGAATGAAATATTTCCTAGCTATCGTAACAGAAAGTTTCAATTCTATTAAAGACTCGGAGGCGAGGATTATCCCACCCTGATCAACTTTATAATACTACAATTTTTAAGTGAACCCACCCCGTATTTAGTAAGTAAATTCTATCTTATATATTTCATGTTTTTTCTCATATTATTATACTGCATTTAAAAAATAAAATAAAAATTTATTTATTTAACTAAAATAACTACCTGATTTGCTTCAGAATGTACGTTTTTCCTTAATCTGTTTTATTTTTCATAGGATCTCGTTCCACAAAACAGGAAGCTTCATGATCGTTCTGGACTGGCTCGCGCTTCGAAAGAGGAAGACTGGACACAAACAAGGGACTTTATTATGGACTGCCTTATATTCATTGGTCAAAATTCTTACTGTTCATTGGTTAATTCTGTACTCATTTTTCCCAACTGTTCATGGGACTTGTAGTTTGTATTAATTTCTTGGCTGCTCATTTATTAAAGTGAAGAAAGCAAGGCATAATCCTCGCCTCCGAGTCCTTAATAGAATTGAAACTTTCCGTTACGATAGCTAGGAAATTTTTCATTGTTTGCAGCAACGTCTTGGTAATAACGGTATTGAACTTGTTTAGTAACAAACAGCTTAATCGTTGACTGTGACATCTACTCACCCCATTAGGAAACCAAATTCCGTTTGTTCAACAAAGTTCACCAAAATCATTCCTATTTATTGCTATTGGATGAGCTGCAATATAAGTGTAAATAATATTTTATTTGAATCTTGAGCCACAATACGCATTCTACAAAAGCACCTTACAAAGTTTCCATTTCTAAAGGCGCACTTTTCCAGTAGGCCACATTCAAGATGTACCTGAGCAATCATTATGATGGATGTTTTCAATTGTATACAAGTGTGTTTGTTTTCTATTATTTTTAAGCAGGTCAATTGTGAGGTTTTGCAGGATTCCAATGAAGGTAAATAAAAGACATATTTGTGGTATCCTACCATACTGACAATGTTTCATTAAAAATAAGTGTTAGTATTTCTTAGATTTCATAGCGGCTAATTTGAATAACAGACCAGAAACAGCACAACATAGTCATTGACCCTAGTGACAACGCAATAGAAACCTCATATTATCTCTCAATCCAGATTTTACAAGGATTAGATGAATGTTATGTTGGAGATTATGTATGAGTGAGCAATATCTGGGTATGGCCTGTGTCAATTTGAGACTCTAGTTCAGAACTTTTAATGAGACTGACAAGTCCAGTTTTAAATTCCATACTAACTTAGCATTTCATAAATTCAGATCTAATGAGCTAGTGATAAAACTCACTTAACTGTTGATAAAATGTATTCAGTCAGCTCTCAATGAGTTTCAGACTCACCCAGAGTTAATTGGCTCTTGATTTCATTCTGGACCACTCAGTTCTTGATCAATTATACTTACTCAGCTCTTCATAAAGCTGCTCTCACTTAGGTGGTGACAAAGTCCAGAATAATTCAACTCCTGTTAAAGCTGAGACCTGCTGAGTTTTTGACACTGTTCTAACTCACTCACCTCTTAAAAATATTTAGGGGCTGCTTTTGGCTGTTGCAGACAGAATGTTTTCTTCTCTGATGTCAGGGTCATTATTATTTTTTTATTGCCCTCTCTGCCAGGGTTTACATGGCACTGATGGACAGCAAAAAAAAGCTATCCGCTTGCCCACTGTAAATTGGCCAGGCGGATAAATGGATAACCTTCGATGGCCCAAACTCCACTGGTCTCACAGAGGAGTATATCAGCAATAGAGCTAAAGTGGGCTCCTCTATTGACATAATTAAGTTATCTCTAAATCTAGCAGGCAGCCCTTGAGTTTGGAAGAGAAGGTACTCTGTTACTCTTGCAATGGAGTACCCTTTCTGCCAAACTCTAAATCAGCCCCTTAGCTTCCAATTGCTTTTGATAGCATTAAGAAACATTTAACTCTTCATCATGCTAAGATCAATTCTACTAAGATTAAAGATATATATTTCTAAATGTGACCAGCAAAACTATATTGCATATTGCTCCATAGCATGAACCAAGAAAACAAGATTCTTCCAGAGAGCACTGCGTAACCCATTTTGGATAGTACATCTCAGGTTAAAAATATCATTGGGTCCAGCACACTTAACTTGTTCCTAACATCAATCTGCCTAGGCTATGAGACACAGAATGTCTGTATTTTGAATTAAGTTGTTGGTTTGGGTTATGTTATGTAATTTTTTAACAACTGCTAATACCCAGGTTTAATGAAGTTGCCACCCAGCCCCAATCTATGTCAATGGTTGTTTTACAGGCCTACACTAATTTACAACTTCTGCTGATGCCCTGCCGCTTATGATTGCAACATTCTCACTCAAGTTAATCCTACTTATCTACGGTTCTTTAGCCATTCTCTATATGCTTTATAGAGTGTTTGTTGCATCTCCCTAGACTTAGGGTGCCTAGAAGTAGCATAACTGGCTAGTGATCTTCCCTGGTTTTGGGTAAAGTGATAATACAATTCTCTAATAGATCTCTATGCAAATATGTTGCTATGTTATGTGTATTTGTACAGCACACTCTCACTCAGGAGAGTATCATGGTGCTGAGCAGGAGTGAATGTAGCCAAGCCTATAGCCTAGGGTGATTGCTCCAAGACCCAGGTCTTCGGATTCTTGTGAAATTCAAGAAATGAGGGGGAGGCTCGGATGTGAAGTGGTAGGTCATTCCACACTTTAGGAGCAATGTAGAAAAAGGCTTGACCACCATGTCTAGTTTTCTGAATGCATGTGATATGAAAAAGTAGAAGTTTGGCTGAGCAGACTTGTCAGAAGGGTTTTTCAAACTGGATGCCAGAGTTATGTAATACTTTGAATGTGTGGGTCAGACGTTTGAGATGTGCTTGTTTGTGTATGGTTAGCCAGTGTGGCTCCTTGAGGTGAGGTGAGCTGCGTGGGAGGTGTGGGAGGTTGAGAGTGATTCTGACCACCAAGTTATGAAGGGTCTGTAGCCTTCCGGTTGAGCTGTTTGATGATGCTGGCATAGAGGGTGTTCCCATAGTCCATCTTGCTGTTGGAGAGGGTGTAGATGATGGTTATTCAGCTGTTGATTAGGAACCATTTGAAAATTTTGCTTAGAATTTTCAGGGTGTGAAAGAATGAGGCAGTGATGCATTGACTTGTGCAGTCATGTTGAGTTTGAATTGATAATGATCAGGATGCCCTTGCCATGAGTGGGAAGAGGGATTGGCTGTCAGTCCAAGCTTTGATGCCCATGGTGAGGATCTTTCCCCGAAGAACTTTAGTTTTCTCATTGTTCAGGCTCAGGCAGGTGAAATTTATCTGGTAGTCAATTTTGGTCATACATGCCATTAACTTTTTCTGATTGCTAGGCGTCTTGTCTGTGACAGAGAGGTTAAGCTGTGTGTCATTAGTGTAGGACAGGATGTTGATGTAGTAAGTATGGATGACCAAAGGGCTAAAGGGATCATGTAGGCATGGAAGGGGGTCAGGCTCGGGGAGGATCTTTGCAGGGCTCCATAGATGAGGTCACGGGTGTCTTAGTTGAAGGGTGCCAGGCTTACTGACTGGGTCCTGCTAGTCAGGTAGGAACTGTCAGAGTCACCAGATCCTCGGGGTCTGTGCACGTTCCCAACACTTCCACCACAAGACAGGTCCAATACTCTGATTAGATTTATCACAGAGTCTAAGTGAGTCCAAGTGGGGAAAAGGGGATTAGAACGGGAACAGCTGGGAAGGAGACCTGTAGGAAGCAAAAGGTTAAAACACAACATCAAAATTATATCTCATGAAATCAGTACCATGCTACAACTCTAAGCTTCGTCTTTTCCGAAAAAACATGAACAACCCTAAAATAGTCCTAAAACTGACAAGGCTTTAGATGACCGAATGCCTGAGGAGGAAACAGGAAAAGTTAAATAGGACTTTCAGATTCGAGTACTTTCTTTAGCATGAGAATCAGGAAACACTCTGAGCAATTTCTAAACAACCATATGAATCTCCTTTTAAGAATATATATCAGGAACACACAGCATTACATCTAGAACTCTGGTATTGTTGTGTTCATCTCAGAAAAAACATTGGGAAGTGAATTGCGCACATTGCAGATTTTTATATGAGTATTAAACACCATAGAGGATTGTGCACCATGAAATCACACAACGTAGATTCAAGGAATAAATCACGCAACGTGTCAACTTGAAATGCTACCAAGAAAATGTCTTAGAATAGTAGCGCACAGTAATTTACATTATTTATACACGAGGAAAGAATTGCGCGTCTTGCCGATTCAAATGCCACCATGCAAATGCCAAGAAATGGTAGCGCACAATGAATAACATGAAAAAACACTCAAGGAAAGAATTGCGCGTGTTGCCGATTCGAATGCCACCATGTAAATGCCAGAAAATGGTAGCGCACATTGAACAGCATGAATTACACATGAGAAGTGAATCGCGCGTTTCGCCGATTCGAATGCCACCATGTAAATGTCAAGAAAAGGTAGCGCGCAATGAACAACAAAGTTAAATGCTCATGAAACGAGTTGCACGTCTTGCCAACTTGTAAAACATCATGTAAATGTCAAGAAATATCAGCGCGCAATGAACAACAATGTAATAACGAAGTCAAATCTTTATGGAATAAATTGCGCGTCCTCCCTATTTGCAAACCACCATACAAATGTCAAAAAATGGCAGCACACAAGTAATCTGTTATTCATTTAAGAATTAAAATCAAGAATATGAAAATTCTCAATTACGGTGTTGGGAAATGTCCAAACACCGTCTTACCGCCTGGAAACAGTGATCACCAATGAGAGATGAGTGCAGAAGACTGGAAAATCCAAATAGGCCACCGGGACAGGAGCTCAGGAAGAAGCTGCTGCTCTGCACCAGGACCTCTGAATAGTGAGCACTGGAAGTTGGGCTGACTCTCTTTTATAGAGTCTTGGCCCAGCCTAGAACCACGCCCAGGCATGTTGCAGGGAAAGTCTCTAGAAGGCCCTGGAAAGGGACCACTCCCTAACACACTCTGAATGTCTGCAGCAATACATTGCAAATGTACAGTATTTATAAGCACCTTAAAAATGAATCTTTTGGATGGAATTCTGCAATGCAAAAGGTTAAACAATAACATATCATCACAATGCATAAATTACATTATTTTGCGAGTGTTGGGTTTTTGCATTCTAGATGACCGTAGAGCGCGCACTGTCCTGGTGTTGACAGGAACAGATCCAGTATAGAGAGTAAGCTTATATTCCAATGTCGTGAAAGTGTTGGATGATGATGGGGTGGAAGTCTGTGTCAAACGCTGCAGAGAGTTCCTAGCGGATGAGGGCTGCTGTGTCTGCTCTCTCCAGGATCATGTGGTTGTGGTCTATTATGGTGATGAGGTCAGTTTCAGTATTATGGTTGGGTCTGAATCCAGACTGGGTGCTGTCGAGGAGTTGGCGTTTGTTGAGATATTGGGGCTTTAATTGATGATTTTATCTAATTCCTTGGCTGGGTATGGAAACAGCGAGATCAGTTTGTAGTTGGCGAGCATCAAGGGGCCCACAGGCAGTTTTGTCAGCAAAGGGAGGACTGTCGCATGTTTCCAGGCATCAGGAAAGGTCACTGAAAAGATGGAGGTGTTAAGGACAGATGTGAACATGGCACTGATGGCTGGCTGTCCTCTGGGTAGTATTGGTGGGGGCCGGGGTCCAACAAGGCCCCAAAGTGGATGGGCTTCATAGTGGTAGCAGCTTCATTCTGGGTAATGTTGGGCCATGAAGCGAGTGTTGGCTCTTTCAATGAGGTTGGAAGTCAGTTGGTGAGAACTATAGGGTCCGGTTGCAGGTTGAAGTTGCTGTATTTGGTGGCACTTTTGTTGCAGAATAGGCAGAGGTGTTTGCGGTAATCCTATAAGGGGTGGGGGAGCTGGAGGCAGCTGCATGAGTGAAGATTTCCATGCTTTGGTTGGTGCTGGTGTCAACGGTCAGGGTGCTGCCTTTAGTGGTCAAGATTAATTGTTGGTAGAGTTTCAGTGCTGACTTGAATGTGCTCCAGTCTTCATTGTCTTTGCTCATTCTCCATCTGCACTCAAATTGTTTGCAGAGCTGCTTTATCAGCTTGTGTTCCTCTGTGTTCCAGCTGGTGTCAGGTCTGAATCTTGTTGTGTTGTCTTGTGTTTGAGAGGGACCATAGTTTCAGCTTAAGAGGTGATTCACCTTCTGACTGCTTCAGCTAGTTTTAGATTCTGTCACTTAACTATAGAAGCCTCATAACATTTTCCCAAAAGAAAGAGGAGTCCACCTGACTTGAATGTAGCTCAGTATATAAGAAACATAGGGGCATATTTACAAGCCCATAGCGCCACATTGCACCACCCTAGCATCATATTTATTTTACTCTAAATTGGAATTAAGGAGTCATTTTTCCTGTGCCGTATTTACAAAGTGGTGCAATGCTTGCATTGCGCCACTTTGTAAACTCTTGCAAGGGGGGTGGGGGGTGTTCCGAAGCAGGGAGGCCCGGAAAATGGCACAGTTAAATGCACAACATTTCACTGCATCATTTTTGGCCATCATTTTTAATGCCTGCTCAGAGCAGGTGTTAAAATGACGAACAAATTGTAATCAATGCGCCTCCCTGTGATTTGCTGTGCAAAATGTTTACACTAGTGCAGCAAATCGCCACAATAGCATACAAAATGTTGATATTATTGTCCTAACAACTGCCATGGTGCACTCTATTGTAAATATGGTGTAACCATGATGTCGTTCGGTGGGAGAGGGGTGACGCAAGAAAAGTGGTGCAACGGGACGGATGCGCCACTTTCTTGTAAATATGCCCCATAGAATGTTACCTAAACTAAGACAGTCAAAAGAGCCTTTGATTTATGTTATAGGTAGGATAGCTGGGTCATCTTTTCTCCAGGAGTCTCTGTGAGAGTGCAGGAATATGCTGTACTTACCATATTCTCTAGGATATGTTGGCTGCCAGGCTGCAAGATAACTATGTACTTTTGTGCAAGTTGCCAGCAATGCACACCCCACCTTCGCACCCATTTCTGCACAGCTGTTCTGTTTGGGCACGCTCCAACTAGGGATTTCAGCAAGCTCCTTCTTATTCCTTCACCACAGTGCAAAAGGCATGTAGAAGTGCAAGCACAGGCTTAATAACACTGGGGGAACACTGACGGTCGCAAACAAATATCCAAGATTATACAAGAATAAAGCAACACTGTGTCTTGAGAAAGGGGAAAAAAGTAGTAATCAGCTCTCAACTTAAATCCATAAATAAACTAGGAGTAAAGTTTGATAAATGGCAGGTCTGCTACTGGAATGTCAGGGGTTTGGCATGCTTACTGAGAGATAATGAAGTCTTATAATTTTTCCATACAAGGGGCATTATCTTTATTCAAGAATCCTCGAGTTTAGAAACACAACAAATCTCTAAGCAGGACTTAGTGTTGTGTGTCAGAGTGTTATCAATTTGACATCATCAATGAGCACATCTTTACCTAACACTATACAATTTTATTTTCTTTGATGAGTATCATATGGGGATTCCTCCACTTAGGTATTATTTTTTCTACATATGCATTGTTTGCCATTTCTCACTTCTTGTCTCCTCATTTTTCTGAGGGTAGCTTGACAATAGCCATGCCACCAATGCACTGTCAAACAATACTTGGTATAAAAACTCTTATGTAGTAGTTGGGCTGCAGTCTTATCTCATTGAGGACACACAACAAGATGTAATCCATGAGATGTTATGTGCATTGATCATCTTTTTAATTCCCACTTTCATGACATCATCCTATTTTGCCACTTTTCATAAATCGACAGCATGAAAAGTTGAATTGTTGTTGGATTGCTGACAAATGAAACACATTCTCATTCAATTATTCATAAGATGTGTGCCTCTGTCTGTGCTCAATACATGTAAAATTTCAAATGTCATGAAAATGTAAGTTGCAATATTTTGACCTTGGGAAGGTCACATCACCTCTGGTGAAGGAGGTCTCAGAGTCTTTGGATTAACTATTTGCTAGTACGAAAGCAAATGTGTTTCATAAGCTGACCTGATTAGTGGACTGGTATGGGCTAAACGTATCAGCTGTCATGATATGGGTTAGTGCTTCCCTCAGTGATGATGTTCTAATTTTCCTGTGAAGATTATTGTATCTCATGCAAAATAAACAGTAATAATTTTACTTAGATTTTTTTATGCTCTGCCAACACTTCATCAGGTTGTGTGCTTTTACCTTATTTCTCTCACTAGGCTTGTGTGTGCCTTATCTACTTAATATTACTAGGCCTAGCCTTATTCTAACGAACGTGGCTTTACAAATTAACAAGGAAAGCAATGATTCCCAAGGAGTCATTCATGTACTCACTTTTTCAATGAAGGTGCGCTGTACAAATATCCAACGTACTCAATGTGGCAGAGAGAAAATGAAATACTTTCTTATAATATGGGACATTAGTTCTCTGTCAGAACATTACCCATTAAATCAAACTTCCACAGGAGCAGATGCCTTTTACCGAACTCCCTCCAACAGATGCATGCTCAGACTTTAACTGAATATCTGAACTCTGCATCCGCAAGGGCGAAGGGGAATGGTAATAGAAAAATAGAGACCACCTCCAGATCCAGTTCCAGCCTGTGTTTCCCACTTGAAGATAGGATATTCAGGTGGTGTCTCTGAAAACCTGCACCTTTCTTCTTATTGGGATTTCTTTAAAGGAAGGACCTGCAGTTGGGTGATAAGAGCCTAGATAGGTACATTAATACCGCGCATTCAACTGTTCAGCCATTCACAATCACCCAATTCTATTGTTCTCCTAACCTGGGCTTTTTTGAGAGACTAGCCTCTCTCTAAGAGAACAATGTTAACTTAATATCTTCTTTTCTCCAAGAGTCACAGGCTTCCAAGGTTCTCTGGAGAGCAGTTCAAAAGTTCACAAATATACAAACTACTGATGTCTTTTACAGGAAACGAAAACTCCTTCTCAAGGTTCAGTTTTCTCAATCACAATCTCTAGGAATTTGTCTGAGCACTGAGGTTTGTCAAAGTCTGCAAAGCAAAGAGTATACATATATATTGGCAAGTCTGGAAATCATACAAAAGGATTCCTTACTGCAGTTGTTTGAAGTTCTGTTAAGCCAAAAGGAATTCTCCTCAGAAAGCCGATAGCCAGTTGTTGGAAGAGGGAAAACATTCAGCTTCTTCAAAAGGGAATAAGTAGCTAGAATTCTCTATGAAACGAAGCGCCTCAGGAACACTGCTCATTCTCCTCAGGAGGACAGTTGAAGTTCAGGTCTCCCAGAGAGAAACAACTGGAGGGAAGCTTTAGCACGAGACTAAGGTAGAAACAGTAGAGCGCTGACCTCACAAGGATTTGCGGCCACCTTCTTGAGTGACAGTTAAACCTGAAGAAACTAGTTTAAGAACAACCTCCGCAAGAGCCACCGGGAGTGAGGACGCCGCTGCAACAAACGTGGGTACAAGGAAAAGGGGAATCGTTTTTGCTGAGGAAAGAACTTAACAACGCTGACAGTAGTTTTCCAGACATTCTAAGGATCAGTACAACAAATTTAAAGAGAGTGAAAATATTCAAGTATGCATGTTATAGTCAAGCTCTTCCGTATATCTATTATGTTGTGTTTCTGTATATTCCCTAGGTTCTTTATATGATTGCTATAGTGCTCAGCAATCATATAGCGCTGCTTCTCACCCAAGCAGATCACCAGGTGCTGTGCTGGGTGTCAGTCAAAGAGCCAGGTTTTCAGCCCATTTGTGAAGTGGGTCATCCGGTGAAGTACAGAGGTGGACGGGAAGGGCGTTCCAGGACATGGCAGAGAGATAGGAGAAAGAGCGACCTCCTGTGCAGCAGTGTCTGATGAGTGGTATCTGAGCTTGGTGAGCGGAGCGGAGTTTCCTGATAGGTATGTGGATGCTCCGGTTATGGTTCATGTAGACGGGTCCTTGGTCATGGAGGGCTTTGTAGGACTGGGTCAGGAGCTTGAATTTACATCTTTTCTGGATGGGGAGCCAGTGGAGGTCTTTCAGGTGATGGGAGATGTGGATCATTTTTGGCACGTTGAGGATAAGTCTGGCTGCTGTGCTCTGGATCATCTGGAGTCTTCTCATGAGTTCAGTGGTGGTGCCAGCATAGAGTGTGTTGCCATAGTCCAGTCTGTTGGTGATGAAAGCCTGCATCCCAGTTTTGCTTGTGTTGAAGGAGAGCCACTTCAAGACTTTGCATAGCAAGCAGAGGGTGTGGAAGCAGGATGAAGTGGCCGCGTTGACCTGGCGTTTCATGGAGAGTTCACTGTCCAGGATTATGCAGAGGTGATTGCCGTGGTCTTTTGGAGTGGGGGTGGGTCCGAGTTCCAATGGCCACCAGGAGTTGTTCCAGAGGGAGGTGAGTCTGCTGAAGATCAGTACTTCAGTTTTGCCCGTGTTGAGGTTCAGGAAGTTGTTCCTCATCCAGGCTGAGATGTTCTTAATACAGTTGTGTAAGATGGTCTCCATCATGGTGGGATCTGCTGAGAACGAGAAGATGAGCTAGGTGTCATCAGCTTAGGAGATATTGGGCAGATGTACAAAGCCATTTTGCATTTCTTAACTGTGCGAATCGCTATTTCGGACCTTTAAGAAATGCAAAATGGGGTTTTCAGATGCACATAGCTTTTTCTGGAATAGCAAATTGCAATTTCTACCCAGTTGAAATTGCAATTTGTGATCCTCTGAATAGGAAGTTGCAAATAAGGATTACCTGTTTGCCATTCCTATTCAGGTGTACAAAGCATTTCCTAAATGTCAATTGGGCATTTAGGAAATGCAATTATCATCGAATTCAAGTCGATGGTAATTATGTGCAATTGAAAAATAGTACCCCAAAATGTTTTATTTAAGTGCAATAGAGCACATACATGCCACTTGGGCACATGTATGCTCTAAATGTGCACCACTATTTTTGGGGTGCATTTCAGGGGGCCTTTTGCTCATAGCTATCCTTGGTTTTACATTTCCCAAATAGCGATTTCCTAATAGGAAATCGCTATTTGTAAATTGCAAAACAGGCCCATTGTCACAAATGGAATGGGATTTCTTGTTTGCTATTTACTAATAGCGATTCCTACCTTGTAGGAAATCGGTATCTTGGTACATAGCATTTTGCATTTCCAAAATAGCCATTTCTATGATGCTGCTATTTAGGAAATGCTAAATTGCATCTACATACATCTCGACCTATGTTATGTCATGGGTTCTGATGATGTCCGTGAGTGGTGTCATGTGGATATTGAAGACGGTAGGACTGAGGGAGGAATCTTGAAGGACACCGCAGATGGTGTGCTTGGGCTGAGAGGTGAATGGAGGGAGCCGGATTCTCTGGGTATGCCCCAAGAGAAAAGTGGCCATCCACTTGAGCATGTCGTCTGTGATTCTGATGTGTCTCAGATGATTGATGAGTGTGCATTGGGAGATAGTGTTGAAAGCTGTGGAGAAGCTGAGCAGGATCAGGTAGGCTAATTCTTCTCTGTCTAGCAGGGTGCAAATGTCGTCCGTTGCAGCGTTAAGGGCTGTCTTAGTGCTGTGGTTAGCTCTGAATCCTGATTGTAAAGGGTCCACTAGGTTGTCTCTTTCCAGGTGCTCGGTAAGTTAGAGGATGGCCTTCTCCAGGACTTTGGTGGGAGCCAGGAGCAGAGTGATGGGAAGGTAGTTCTGGAGTTTGCTGGGGTCTGTCGATAGTTTCTTGAGGAGGGGGTCTGACATCTGTGTGTTTTAAGCCAACTGGAAAGGTGGCTCTGGTGGTGGAGGTGTTGAGGATGGTGGTAAGCTTGTGGCTGATCTCATCTCTTCCGAGGTTAAAGCGTTGGTGGGGGCATGGGTCGATGGGTGCTCCAGAGTGGGTGGAGTTCATGAGGGTATTTGTGTTTGGTGTGTTGACCTGTTCCCATGTGGTGAGCGGGTGGTCGGCTGCCATGGTGGATGGGTTGCAGAGGAGGTCGGTTGGTTGGGGGTTGAGGTTTCTGGAAATGGTTGCTATCGTGTTTTGGAAGTGGTCAGTGAGTGTGTCCCAGAGTTCCTGAAAGGAAGGGGTTGAGTTTTCAGTGGCTGGCAGGCAGGTGAACTCTTTGATGATGGTAAAGAGTTCCTTGGTTTGGTTAGCACAGGTCTTGATCCGGTGTGTCAGGGCCTCCTTTTTCATAGCTTTGAGTTGGCAGTGGTAGTTGTTGAGGGCAGTTTTGCAGTGCTAATGATCACAGTGAGTAAAGCATAGTTCAGATGATTGCAGTACACAGATTGTGAAGATAGTGAACAAACAGTAGAGTTTTATGCACACATTACCCAAGTTGAGTCCATATTCGAGAGTACAGAGGGATGTATGATTATCTGTCCCTATATCATTTTTAGGTATTCATTAGTTGTCTCAGTCATATCGGTTTTTTAAGAAAGCTGACGTTTTGAACAGGTTGGATATGGATCTGTGGGTCTCGTCAGGATACACTAAACAAATGAGAGTAGCTCATCAGGTTGCACCCTAAAAACACAAAGTAAAGGAAAGTCTGCACATAGTATATCATTGCTCCTTGAAAATGAGTGGAACTCTTATGTAATTGTTATTCACATGTATCTATCGAGCACTCTGTTCAATTGAAACTATATTATAAGGACAAAAGAAAAGATAAGAAAAGAAAATGAGTTCCTAGTCAAATGGTGAATAAAACTAGTGTGCATGTAAGGGATGTGTCTCATCTTAGGTTTTCCTGTTCTGTTACCACAAAGGAGAAGTAGGGCAGTAGATACTTTTGCTTTCCAAGACACAAAACACAACATTGAGCAAAAAAGATGTTGGCTGCATCGGGAGACAACCATGCATCACGATTAACTAAAACATTGGCTTCTTCCACAGATGGGTGGTACAAAATGGTGCCTAGCTCAGACGCTGCAGGATACTGCCCAAATCTGGAAACAAAGATACATCTTAATTCAGTAAAAAAGTTGCATTCTCCCCAAAGTGATAGTTGTCTCAAACACTAGATCGCCTACCTGCACTACGTGTTACACAAACATCAAAACCGACAATATGGTGGGTCAACGTTGAGAATAAAAGTCAATATATCAGCAGAATTGTTGGTGCTATTCAAGTTGTCAGATATTCATTTTTTCAAGTAGCGGACATTCATTACATAAAGTTGGAAATCAATGAATTCTATACATGGATGTCATTTAAGGGGCGCCAGTGGTCGCAACTGCGACCCCTGGCTTGCCCTCTGCGACCCCTGGCACTGCCTTTGAAACCTCCTGCTTCAAAAGTGGCAAATTTGGTGTCAGGAGTACAGTGGCAGCTCGTCCTTATGGACGTTAATTAGGACTCCACTCTCTTTGTTTTCTGACAATTTTTTTTATTACACTAATTGTGAATAATAAAATATTATTCACTATTAGTATAATAAAAATGTGACTATGCCCTCCCATGGCAGCTGAGGTACAAATGCTTTTAAATTGATGTTGTGTGCGTCGTTCCGGGTGAGAGTGTTTATGTGAGAGTCTGTGTTTAAGTGTGAGTTTGTGTGTATCTGCAAGTATGTGTCTGTGAGTGAATGTAAAGGTCAAAGGGGCATATTTATACTCCGTTTGCGCCGAATTTGCGTCGTTTTTTTCGACGCAAATTCGGCGCAAAACTAACGCCATATTTATACTTTGGCGTTAGACGCGTCTAGCGCCAAAGTATGAGGAATGAGCGTCATTTTTTTGCGTGAACGCCTTCCTTGCGTTAATGAGATGCAAGGTAGGCGTTCCCGTCTAAAAAAATGACTGCGACGCAAATGCGTCGTATTTATACTCCCGGGCAAAAATCACGCCCGGGAGTGGGCGGGGCAAAAAACCCCGCATTTGCGCCTCTTTTTAACGCCTGGTTCAGGGCAGGCGTTAAGGGACCTGTGGGCTCAAAATGAGCCCACAGCTGCCCTCCCATGCCCCCAGGGACCCCCCCCTGCCACCCTTGCCCACCCCAGGAGGACACCCAAGGATGGAGGGACCCATCCCAGGGACATTGAGGTAAGTTCAGGTAAGTATAATTTTGTTTTTTTTTTATATTTTTTTTTGGCATAGGGGGGCCTGATTTGTGCCCCCCTACATGCCACAATGCCCAATGACCATGCCCAGGGGACATAAGTCCCCTGGGCATGGCCATTGGGCAAGGGGGCATGACTCCTGTCTTTACTAAGACAGGAGTCATGTAAATGGCGTCTGGGCGTCGTTAAAAATGGCGCAAATCGGGTGGAGGCGATTTTTTTGCCTCAACCTGACTTGCCCCATTTTAAGACGCCCTAACGCCATTTTCCCCAACGCCGGCGCTGCCTGGTGTACGTGTTTTTTTTCCACGCACACCAGGTAGCGCCGGTCTGCTAGCGCCGGCTAACGCCATTCAATAAATACGGCGCCCGCATGGTGCTTCAGAATGGCGTTAGCCGTCGCTAAACTTTTTGACGCTAAACTGCGTTAGCGCAGTTTAGCGTCAAAAAGTATAAATACGGGCCAAAGTACGCGTGATGTCACTTCTGCTACCCGTAGCATTTTGGTGAATTGACGCTCATGATTCCATACACAGTCAGGCATGAACGCACTATTTTGGCGTTATGCTTCCATTTGACTATTGTATAACATTTAGCTCTGTAAATGTACGTTTCATTTTCATGTGCAACTAAACATGTGCGGTATATGACAGATAACTTTTCTTTTTCTGTAACAGGCCATGACCAGTAATACCCTGCTTAAATACGAATGCCTGGCAAATTGAGAAGTATTTACAAATATGGCAATACTTGAGATCACGGGCTTTATGTAGAGAGTGGAGGACGGGACAGCGTGCAAAACATTGCAGATATACCTTCCACCACACTACATATGCCATATGCTTTAATGCACTTGTAGTACAGACTTGCAGACGGCGCATTCGCCAGATTTGTGACCCAGAGTAATGTCCGCTAAACTCAGCAATCCGAGTTTGAGGTAGGCCCTATATTTTTACTCATTAAGGTTTGGACCCTATCTATTTTGTACGTCAACAATATTCAGTTTGATTTTAATCGTTCTATATAATGCTTGTAATCGTGTTATAATCTTCGATTTTAAAATTCAACATATGTCTACTGTCAGTGGTTCCTTAGTAAATTTTCACTACATTTGAAAGAGATACAAACACCACGATCCCATGTTGTCACACGACATGCCTCTGTGACACTGACACTCTCTACGAGTGGGACTGTTGGTTAAAGTGTCAAAGCAGCCTAACAACTTCAGCAGCTGAAGCACCGCTATAATATGTAATATTATATTTCAATAAATAGATCAAGTAAAGGCATTTAAACGAAACGTGTGAATCAAGGGATATACGACAAATATTCTATTTTGCAAGTGTGGAAAGAGGTGCCAGAATCTCAGGACAGGCATTAAACAAAACATTGCTACTGGGATATTTTGACATATTTTTAATGATGGATGGATAAAAGCATTTAGTTTAAATGACAGGACAACGAAGAAATGTAGAAGCAAACAATAGGTCAAATAAAACATATCTTATCTTAAATTAAAGCTCTCTTCCTGAATTCAAAGAAGTGATCGTTTTGCAATGTTCTGTCATTTCTATGTTGACTCAGTGGAAAGAAAGGCAGGTACATTTAATGCCCATGATTCAGAGGAATAAAGCAGTCTCAGAGAGGACCCCTCAGCCAATGACCTAAGCAAGTACAAGTCTCGAAGCAGTCTCCAGACAGAAACCTTCTGCTGAAGTCTCCAGACAGGAACCTTCTGCCGATGACCTGAGCAGAAGCCCCTGAGCAGTTTCCTGGTAGGACTCTTCAACACATTGCGTACGCACAAGCCTCTGAGCTGTCTCCAGATAGGACCGTTCTGCCAATGGTTTAAGCAAGCACAAGAATATGAGGACTTTCCAGACAGGATCTTTCCACAGATTGCCTCAGCAAGCACAATTTGAACAGTGTACAGACAGAACCCATCTGCTTTTGATCTAAGCATAAGCTTCTCTGCAGATTTTTACATTCACCCACCTGCTTCTGAGCAGCTTCTCTCTTATGGATTGCATGTCAGCCGTTATTATGCATGATACTAGTGAGTGGCATGTCCCAACTGACAGTGGTGCCAAGCCCACTCCAGTGGTGACAGTTATGTGCAACAATGCTTATTTTGACCTTTTGGGAATGTCCCTTTACAGCTGCATAACATTTTGCAGATGGGTAATCTGCTTACTGTAGCTCTTTCAGAATCCCTTTCAAAAGCCCGCAGGGCACGCAAGGACTACTGGACCGAACAGTGGTGGTTGAGGTCTTTTACTCCTGATTTCCCAGGGCACAACCTACTATAGATCCTTCTCAACTGGGCCAAATATTCACTTCTGCATTTAATTCTCAGTGGTAGCTTGTTCAAGCACACTTGAAGGGGGGTGGAATGTAACTACAGGTTAGTGAACATGACTGATAACTCGGATTGCTAACAGTATGAACAATAAATCAATGTCTAACTAAATACTTGCTTTTATAAAATACAGTAGTATTTTATTTCTAACTCTACACATGCAAAGAAATACAACATTCAAATGCAACCATACAATCCCCCTTGATGTCAAGGCTCTAGTAGGTGTCACACAATTCCCTGTCTCACCCTACTTCATGTACCATGTTCAAATCAATACTGTGGCAAAAACGTGGTGGTATAAACCATTGTTGGTGCAACTTTCAAAATACATGTTTTCGTAATGCTTAAGTTAGCACACTGTTCTGCAAGCTTTCATACTGTTCCCATCATACACACTAGCCACACTCCCTAGTGTGCCAGGTAGCTCCTTACACATTTAATAGAATTTTCTCAATGGTCTGTACACAGAAAAATGAAACGTAGTTGCATAAACCTACTCACCCAATGTTGTGGCATAAGGTTGTGCTGTTTTTATGCTGGTGTAATCTCCATGTTTCTAGGGTGTACGTTGTAATAGTGTGTGATAGTGCCATTAAGGTGGTCGCTTTTTTAAACTATAAGGCTTTGCTGCCATGTTGTGCACTTGATGTGAGGCCATTCTGTCTATTGTGTGTGGTCTGGGTATGGCTATTAATAGACCATTAGCATCAGACCATTGTAATGATGGTCTGTGATGTTATTTTTGGGGATAGAATGCTTTTGGATGTGTTGTGAGTCGCAAAGATGACTCATCAGAAGTGTTTTGACTGCACATGTCTATTGTCTATAATGTGTTGTTTGCAGATGGTAGATTTTGGGGGTTGGGCTGCGGGATAGATCAATAGAAATTAGGTGTTCTGAAAGAAACTAGGTATTCTCTAAAATCGGAGATGCTTTCATACATGAGTGTGATGCTGGAGCAGTATTCAGCCCTGTTTGGCTTGTATGACAAAAGCACAAGGTAAAAGGCACTCATAGAGGCAATAGAGTCTTCAACAACTTAGCTATCCATATCCTACAACAGGCATATGATTAGGCTCAAGGCATTATTAAATAATAAATAAATATCAAGCTATTGGTTGCAGTTCTCTAACCATGATGTATTCAACAGAAGAAAAATCGATATGTGGGACCAACATGTGAAGTAGGGTGCCCGAGACCCCTTTCTTCTGTCATGTCATTATGCTTCTGTTGGAGATGTGCAGGTGGGACACCAGGTCCCTTTTCAATACTTGCAAACTTTACTGGTTAGATTTCAGACCATTGTGATGTTGATCAATGGGGACAGTCAATGTACTGTGTGCTTGCCAGTCCTCTGCAGGACAATGTAGCCTGGAGAATTTTCTTACTGGTGGGACTGCAACATTCCTTGCTATCTCTCATTGTGTCACAGGAACTGTCATGAGTCAAACACTGATGGTGCCTGGTGGTCGGTGACACCCCTTTTCTCGGATTTATGACGTCAGCTTGACACATGAAGAAGTAGCACTGGTACTTTGTCCACTGCACCATCTCCACAGCTCCACCGCCTCCTTTACCAACCAATGCTTCCAGCAGAGCATGAAACTCCCCTCCAGACCATGCAGAAGCCTATATAGATGCAGAGCGTGGCGTCCAAAACCATGCTGCTTAAGTTTGTGATATGTGCACATTTTTCCCCTCTCCATGCACAGCCTCGACAAAGCTCTTTACAGAAACGTGATAGTGACTTATCCCTACAGCTATTTTCGTTGTTTTTTTCAAGAAAGATTAAAAATAAATGATGTGTCCAGTGACCCTGCAGAGATTCAAACCCACCTTGTTGAATATCCCATACAACCAACCCAATATTTCACATTATATGCAAAGCTGCATACAAGGATGCTGCAATCATTGTGGGAATCTATCTTATAATCACAAAATCATTGACATTCATTGTAAAAAAAAATAAACATATGTTTTTTTCTAAATTCATCTTGCATGCAGTTTTGTTGAACTTTTTATTCTGTACAAAATCAGAAGACTTCATCACTTCTTAAGGAATAATTATAATCCCAAGAAAGGTTACTGAAATGTCCATAACTTCTGCCTATTTGGTTTCACAATTCTCATACCCGAGTTGCAACGTCTTCATATGCCTCAAAACTCTATGTCCAAGTGTCTCAAATGTATTGTTAATTTAACTACTATTCTAGAGAACATATTTAAATTGTTTTCAACTATCAACTCAATATATTCTCTTTATAAGCCAGCATACTTGAAACTCTAATCTCCAATCTATTTGTTACTTTAACTGCTAGTCAGGATAGCAGATTTAAGGCGTTTCCAAGTAACCAATGAATATATACCCATAACAAAGTGATATCTTTGCACAGGCATCATTCATTTTCCTTTAAACAGAGTGCATTTCAAATGTCAATGATTTTGTGAATTGTGAAATACATTTCCCACACCGATTGTAGCGCCCATGCGATGCAACTTTAAGTGTAAATTGGTTTATCCTGTTGACAGTTTCCAGGACTAACTGGAAATCCCAAGGAAATTGCAAAATTTCTATACTGGTTCCTTGTTTCTGGAACTGCATCTGACTCATCACCCAACTAAAATTCATTGTCAAACACTTTTTAGGAAAAGTCTAAAAATCTGTCTCTCATGTTAATCTCCTCTTCTTTGTGTGGACTGCAGACTTAAACCTCCTGGTATGGTTGAACGTTTCAGTGACATCTCAATTCAGTTTAGGCCGTGGAATGTATATTGCAAATTCTAAATAAAAATGTCCCAACACTTCACATTAATGACTAGATTTAGGAAGGGCTTGTGTTGACCTTGCTTCATGCAAGGACACACAAGACACCACAAGCCCACGAATCAGATTTATTATGCCACACAGAGCTACCTTGCATGGTTCTGCATGGCATAATAAATGTGGAGTAACACAAGACAGTGCAGGTTTCTGCCTTGTGTTCCTCTGCACTTGGAAGCCTTTCCATAGGTGGAGTATGGGTGTTCCCATGCTTCCATCCATAGTTTTCGTACATTTCCAGATTTACTTACATTAGTAAACCTGGAAATGTGTCAAAAGGCTACTCCTTCCCAGATGAGGTGTAACATGGAGAGCGATGTTTATTTCTCCTCCTATTTTCACTTTCTATGTGGGTTGCATTCTGCAGCACACATAGAAAGACAAAAATGCTTGAAAGGATTGCTTTTGTGCAGGAAGGTGATACTTCCTGCCGGTAACGCAGGCAGGCTTGCACAATGGCGCAAGGGTGTCTGTGATGGCATTAGGCTGTTTACTGCGCCAGTGCAGAGGGTGAACAGGACTGCGTGATATTGCACTAGATATGGTGCATTCCTCCCCTCTCCATTTGGTGCAGTGCAATCAAGTTGTCTGGTTGCGCTGCTTTTTGTCAAATCTTTGTAAAGCTGCCCCTAATGCTGCCCCCATATGGAAATAAATGACAGACTCTTCAGAATTCCAGTGTATTAGATTGCTGATGGTTTTAAAATTCAGGTTGCAAGAGTCTTGGGGCTGGCTCACAAAACATTTTTGGCCAATGCTTTTACGTGTCCTTGGAGGTAAGTAAGGCATTGCTCGTTACCAATACCTTTTAATTGTGCATTATAAAAACAGTCATTACTGCCTCATTATTAAGAGACACAAATTACAACGCTCGAGTAAATACATGGATGGAGATGTTTTTTTTATAATTCCACAGAAATATGTTCTGTGCAGATTCCTAGGTGCATGTAAGTTTTGCTCTGTCCTACAGTCCACCGAGGCACAGGTGCTGCTAGTGTAAAACCCATCATCAAAAGGCCGATTCAGAAATGTGATGGAATCACAGCAAACAAAGTGAATATATATTTCAATTTCAGAAACACCTTTATATTTTCTAGCAACTATGTTCTAATGCATATTGTCTCACATGACTGGCAAACAAATGTATCACTGCCAATTGCATGTGAAAACAAGTCTAGGCAACATATGCCACGATTAATTTCATTTTCTAATCACTATACGGGCACTGTAATCCGTTCAATATCCAACAGATGAAAAAAAAGTATGGTCATAGAGAAGCCGAAATGATTTTCAGAGGAAGGAGTCCGAGGGCCGTATGGCAGAGGCCATGGTTTTGGGCTGATTGGTGTTTTATGTGACTGAAGAACTGCAGCAGCGCTATTTACTAACTTATAAAGTAGTACATTTTTACTTTTAAACGCTTTTTGGCTGGAAATATAGCACAATTTGTTGAAGTAAACAACTAAACACAGCAACAACTTACACAAAGCAAGCTAGCACCCAGTGCTTAATTTGTAAATAAAAAGGTGCCTGTGCCCAAAGCCCTCCTCTTAAACATGCGGCTGCTGCAATTAAATGTGTCAACATGGAATATTGAGGCGGTGTAATCCTGAAGCCATCTCAGGCCTCTTCAATCCATATAAAGCCACTCCCTGCCCCTTTAGCTCACTCTTGCAGCTTTCTACTTTCTCCCTTTGTGACTCTTTTTCGTTTTTCCCTTCCTCTGTCTGTCCCATATGTCTCTTTTGCTCGCAGCAGATGCTTGAGGCAGGAGAATAAGCCCCGGCCCTCAAAAATAAGTGCCGGTGCTCAGCACCAGAAACAACAAGCACAAATTAAGCACTGCTAGCACCACAACTACAACACGACATGAAACATCACAACAAAACAGAACGCAACACAACTGCAGTAATACAAAATTACATTGCATTAATGATGCACAAAAAGACAGCAGCGCAAAAAGCAACATATCAGCACCAGCACAACAAAATGCCGCACTGCAAATGTGTGCAAACGTTCTTGTCATGCATTAACACCTCTAAAATCCTGTGTTTGTAGTATGTGGTAGAAGGTGTTTAGAGCAAGCAACAACTTCATAGCGCCAGTCAAAAATGTTTGGTGATCTGGCCCAGTTCTCTTCTTCTACTCCCTTTCCACTTAAAACATGGACAACCAATTTACACAAACATTTTAGAGCCAGTCTCCACACTGAAGCAGTGTTTTGTTCCTCGGTCCTACTCCCCACTATTGACCAACGTGGGTGTGCATAAAAAACAGATGTGAGCAACATATTTCCTGGTTGGCTTCTATGAAAGAGGAGCTTT
Source organism: Pleurodeles waltl (assembly GCF_031143425.1). Taxonomy (NCBI): domain Eukaryota; kingdom Metazoa; phylum Chordata; class Amphibia; order Caudata; family Salamandridae; genus Pleurodeles; species Pleurodeles waltl. Next base: position 519,388,110 of record NC_090436.1, read on the forward strand.
GCTCTTTTATGGGAAATTCTCTGTAGTGTTTGGAAAAGGCATCAACACGGTGTATGGGAAGTCTTGGATCTTTTTCATTTGTTTGCCTGCTTGAGAGGATTCGATTAACAAAGTCATACACAAGAGTGGATTATTTTGCTTAAAGGGCAGGGGAAGCTCCTCCATTAGGGTGGAGGACCTTGTCCCCCTGCCAGCAGCGGCAGCTGCAAACCTTTTCCCAAAAAACGATACTAAACTGTGTTTATTATCGTTTTTTGGGAAAAGGGTGGGGCCTCGGGGGTGATGAGCAGTGAGGACGGAGTGCACAGCACTCACCCTCAAGGCGCATATGTGTTTGGCTGGTCGTCTCTCACACATGCGCAGTGGGCTCTCTCCAGCCCAGCAACACAGTTGCCGGGTTGGAAAGAGCCTAAACAGGCTGGGAGCCTGTGCTTGCAGAGGAGCGGGAGGAGCGGATGGAGCGGCGGTGGAAGAGGCAGAGGTAAGTGTTTTTGTTTTTTATTGTTTTATTATTTTTATTTTCATTCCCCCCATGCCGCCCACTCCTTTTGCATGCCTTGAGCCGTGACTGTAAAAGGGTCCAGAGAAACTGTGAAGGATAACCAGGCTGGAAGAGTGAATGGAAGACTAACGCCCTTGTTGTAAGTGCCCCAGTAAACCTGCTTCAGGTGCACCAGGATTACCTGTGGAACTCAAAAAAAGGAGGTAGTACCATTCCAAACAAATGCCGCTTCCTGCAGTATAGATGTTGACCTGGAAGTGGTGCAGTCTTAATGCCAGGCCTTTAGGAATCAGGCTCTAATTGGTAACACTTTTCATGTTAGTTGTTGCCCAAAGGCTGCATTAAGGATGAGGTTCAGGTCCAATAATGCCCAGGCACTCACCTTTACTGTGTGCCCAATCCTGTTTCCTACTACAAAGAAAGGGGTTGGCCAGTGCATGTTCTAGCTTTCCGATGCAAAGCGTCACAAATTTAGCTTCACCATAATTCTGGCTGTTTGAGTGTACCCTTCCACCTCCACTGGGATACATGAAGGACTATTTTTCATTTGAAAAGTCCATTCAGTCGTCACATTTTTGTCACATTTATTTCATCTCGTACATGCACTCACTAATCAATGCAAACTGCTTTAAATCTTGCCTACAGCTGTAACGGGAGAAAACTATTGTCCTTATATATTCACACTGTTTACACATTAGACTGGGGAAATTCCAAATGATGCCAGCAAAATTCTTGTAATTTTCAGAATTTCACGTTATACAACATTTTTTTAATGCCGTCATTATGCCACTTTGCATAATTACATGCCATTCACTGTGAAAAGTAACGCAAATACATACGAACAATAAATGCGAGCATTTTTGTTTGTGGTGCTTTTGATTTTTTGCTATAGTTTTTTTTTAGCACAAAATGTCAATAATTGGCATAACAATGCATTTCACTCTAAAATATAGTGCAAATAACGGATTTGCATTTTGCATACACTTGCGTAATTTTCCAAAATTTGGCGCAGAAGTAAATTTTGCAAATGATGCACTCCCCCCCCCCCCCCCCCCCTTTTCACATAAATGTAGACACGTACCAAAGTGGGCTTTTGGAAAGCATCTTCAGACGTTGGTTACTGTGATGCAGTTGGCTTTAAAGACCTACTAGCAGGCTTGTCAATCAATGCTGGTAGCAGCCCACGGGATTTTACGGACATTAACATCCTAAAAAAATTGGCTCCTCTCCACATTCTCTCCCACACAAGCATGGTGAAAATTCCTTTCTCCCGCCCATGCTCTCTCTATCTGCTCCCACTCCCTTTCGTCCATTGCTCAAATGTGCTTCCAGCCTTGTCCTGCTCCCCATTAGCTAAAAAAGTATTTTGTGCTATTTTATGAGGGCCTTGTAGTTGCAAAGTGGTACAGAGTCACTCACTTCTATTTTTGGTGCTCCTTCACACTTTAATTTGTATTTTCACTTTAGTTTCTGAAATGGCCATTGGTCATGTTAGAACAGTAAAACCAAAACGGCTTCAGGTGCGTCCGTCACAATGCATGAATGTGCATGCATCAAGAAGGATGTACACGCATCCAGGCACTTGGTGGCCAGCTTTGAATGGTTATACCAGTCCAATATGGCTATTGTGTGCTTGCATACATGTGCATGTGTTGCATCACTTGTGCACACACGATACATGATACAATCATTCCAAGTTGGCCGCCTTCTACTCGCTTGCTTGTGCGTGTATCGCAACATAAACACACATATGTGTCATGATGCACCTGCAGCCGTTTTTCCTTTTTTACTTCACTGTTTTGACTTGACCAAATAAAAAAATAAAAAGCTCAGGAGTGTTATTGCAAGCAAGCATTGGCAACGCTTTTAAAGGTTAGATCCATTTGCTTTCTCCAAGCTTAATTGTAATGTTTCCCTCTGCAGCAGGCTTTTCTAAATTCCTTTTGTTAGTGTTAACTTCTGGGCCAGGCCCTAGCATCCATTCTGCAGACGCATGTAGTACCCATAGGTTGCAAAGTGATATTTTGAAATTGGTCTAAGTATATGTAATCTTGGTCTTCTGAAGTTTAGAGTTTTCTTGTCCCTTATTGTGGATCTTTGGATTGGGTAACCAGAATCTAATTGCTTGATCACAGTGAAGATTAAAGCAAATGTAATTATTTTCACCATTTAGAATACATTGTGGATATATTATGACAAGGAAGGGACATAATTACTGCATGTCTGCGTAATCTGCAATAGCTATACCTGTTTATTAAAATGTTTACTACTGTTAAACAACCCAAGGAGAAATTTTCAATTAAAAGGGAGTTTTTTACGAATGTATTGCGACTATAAACAATTACATTGAAGCTTGCAAGACTGTCTTGTTAAATGAAGCAAGAAACATAATTAGGTAAAACATGAAGCTAACTATATTCTTGATTTGCATGCTTTCAAAGACATTGATCAGCATGATATGTAAATATTGAGAATTATTAGAGAGATAAAGTAATGTTACGGGTATTAATTCCAAAATACAATCATCAAATTAAAGTACAATAAGTACAATACAACGGTATTTGAGCTTGTTTGTCTTTGTTGAAGACTAGTGTGTGCATAATCAAGGACGCTGCGTTAAAGGTAAAAGCACCATTCATTGACGATACGCAGAGTTATCAAGCACCTTGATATATGTATATATATCAAGGTGCTTAATATATATATATATTACCTACTGGCGTTTGCCAGAAGGTAGTTATACTTAGGACCTACTTTCTATAGAAAAAGCTGTTTTTTGCTTGCCTACATCTTTGACCCTGCTTGACAAATCTTTGACATGTATGTGAGCTGCTGTCTGGAAAATGTCCGAGTGATCCATCAAGCAGGGGCCCAGATAAAGGTAGGGGGGTGAAATGTAGAGCGTTTCCAAAGTTAATTCCCATAGGAAAAACTGAACAGTGATAGCGCAAAAACCACTTGATGAAATTACACCAAATTTGGCAGAAAGTTAGCTCTTGGTCCTGAAAAAACCCTTTTTGTTATTTAGTGTAAATCTGTTCAGTAGTTTTGGAGAAATTTAAGTAAATCAAAATTTGTAAATCTAGGGACACAAAGGATTTGCGACCCCTCACAATCTTGTGCAGAAATCTAATTGGCTGAAAACACTTCAGCAGAATAAGTGTTGATAGCCATCTTGGGACTCGGCTTTAGCTGAGTCCCAGAAAAAAAAGAAAAAAAAAAAAGGGGCCAGGGAAATAACACCCTGACTCCTTAGCTCTGGTGGTGGGGTCCCAAAGGGGCCCACCCAGGGCTAAAAGGATTCTTTTTTTTATTTTATGGTCAGATCCCAGGTGGATCTGTGGATTCACGCCAGATCCGCGGATGTGCTGTAAAATCCCCCCCAAAAAAACAAGAGTGGGCTCCCACGCTTAGTTATCATGAAGCCCCAGGGAGGGCCAAGCCCAATGGGCATTTTTTTAGATATGCGAAGGGGGGGCTCCTGGCCCCCTGCTGCTGCCCTGGGGACTGCCACCTCCCTATGGTTGTTATGGTGACACAGGGGGCTGCCCATCCCCTTCCCGCTGCCCCGCAGGCCGCCACCTCCCTAGGGCATTTAAAAAATATTGTGCAGGAGGGCCTGTGCCCCCTCTGCACCCCAGGGACAACCACCCCCCAGGGTGATATGTAATTAATTGGCGGGCACCACTCACAGGGGTAAATATTTAAAAAAAGAAAAGATGGTCCCTCAGGGCCCCCCACTTCCTGGGGCTACACTGAATTTTGAGCGGGGGCCTGCATGCCCCTTTGCACCCCAGGGACCACCATCCCCCAGGGCAAACAGAAAACAATGGAAAGGGGATCCAATTTAGACCCCTTAGCCCCAGGACCACCACCCCGGGGCCATGTTCGCATTGGAGGAGGGCCACACAGGCCCCCCTCGAGGAGCCTCTGATGGCCCTGGGGACTGCCACCCCCCAGGACCAGCTCCTGCTATGTCCAGGGGGCCCACCCCTGGGACATAGCTAGTTGCTGTGGCTTGGCTGCAAACTCTTTGGGTTTTGACAGCAGGACCTTTAAAGCAGGCCCCGCTGTCCAAATCCAAAGTTTTAATCTCTGAGAGATGAAATGCTTCAGCAAGCATGAAGATGATGCTTAAAGCAGCTCTATGCTTGCTGAAGCAATGGCACGCAGTGTCAGATAGCCCATAAAGGGTATTTTGCACACAAAAAAAAAGTAGGGGCAGCGGAGGAGCTCTTGAGACTTCCCCTGTGGTCCCAGATAGCCCATACTTGGCTTGTTTTGAAAGAAAAATGTTTAAAAAATAAGAATACATATAGGGACCGTGGGTGAGCCCTTTAAGTTTCCCCAACGGTTCCAGATAACACTTAAAGGACAAAAAAACGAGCCTCACAAATAAAAAAAAAACAATAGCTCAGAAATTCATTTAAAGAACAAAGTTTACAGGGACAATATAGTTAGGAAATAGAATTTTTAAAAAACTGAAATTCACTGAAAAAAACAAAGGTCGCACCCTCACCATGCACTGCTAATTACCCCACAAATTTGATGAAAAAGCTGTGCATGGCGGAGGCGTGAGTTATATTTACTTTAAGGCATGAGTTATGGTTAGTTAAGGTATCTCTAACTATAACTGGTGAATTTGTATGGTTTTGTACGGTTGAAATGTGAGCTTAAATATAACGTCCCTCTCACCTTTGTTTTTTCAGTGAACTCTCTGAACTCGTAAGAGATCACATCAGCTATACAATGTACATGGTCATAACGTATATTTTGTATGCATAGATGTATTTATATGCAATATCACGCGAACTTTGATATGGGGAGGTGCACAAATGATGGGTTAATTATATCTGCAAAACGGGAAAAATTTAATTAAGGTCGTGTTACACATTAGTCTGTGAAGCTATGAAGCTCATTATTTTTTTTAGCTCTTACCCGTACTATAGTTTTTGTAATTGTTATATATTGCACCATGACACAAGATAATGAACAAGTGAAATGTAAACTTTATAGGTATTTTCGGCTGACTCGAAATGGTCTTAAAATTACTACATCGGTTGGCTGAAGTAACCTTCTTTCCAGGACAGGAAGGGGAAAAGATCATTTCATTTGGTGGCAATGTAAAAGACAGGCTTTCCCAATGAGGAAAAAAGTTTTCTGTGGAGAAAAAAATGAAAGTGTTGCTTATGCAGAGGGCTTCATTCACTCTGTGTGGAATTATACAGCATGTAGAATTCTGCCCAGGGCGGAATAAGACTCCACATGAGATATCGCATGATATTCCTAGAAGTATTCCTGGAAACCTGCCAGGAGAGGAACTTGGTGGCCCAGACTAGGTTTTAATTTGTTTGTTTTAAATTAAACGTGAGCTGGTGAGTACAAGGGTCAACTAAACAACTGCTTTATTTTGAATTTGTCTGAGGTTCTCTCAGTTGACTATTGGGTTACTCCTAAATTCCTGGAGTAAGCCAGCAATGCTTGAGTGTGTGTCTCTTACTCTTGGCTTACTCTTGCAATGCAAGATTAAGTCACAGCAAAATCTTTGTGAACTGTCCCTCAGTATTTGTGGCATCAAGCTGTGGTGACTTGTGTGTTTGTGTGTTTATCCTTTCTATGAGAACAGAGCTGTGTAGTTTGGGATGTAAATGTTGTGCAATCTGAAGATGTATCAGCACTATGCTTGAGTGATGGACTATGTGGCATGAGACTTCTGCCAGGAGTCTTTAGGAAACAAAGTTTGAGATGGGTAAATTTGAAGGTAAAACAATAGCTCTTGGTCGGTTGATATACACAGTGCTTAGTTTGTAAAATAAATAGGTTCCAGGACCCTCAGCAGGAGGCCACTGCAACTTGCACCTTCCATTACCACTGCTAGCATCACCAGTGACAGTACCTGCACAACTACCACCCATCACACTGCTACACGTGTGACAATCAGATTGTTTGAAGCCTCCAAAGCGATGAAAATGACTTTGGTAGTAGGTAATTGTTGTTTTTCATGTATACTTAATGAAGAAACAACTATTGTTCTGCTCATCTGTAAATTACTCAAACAGTGCCACTGTGTTGCATTTGTCCTAAGTGCTGGTTTTGACAATAAAGTGCAGGTGCCAAGCACTGGAAGACACAGGCTTAAATTAAGTACTGGATATACATAAACATCATGTTAATACATTGCTTTCCAACACCCCTCATAATGTACAGCAATCGTTTGTTACCTATCTTGGCTTTTACTATATGGATCCCCAAAATACATATATATCTAATGAGCCTTTTGAGAAGTGCCTGCTTTTATAGGTCATTAAACTTTGAAAGGGGTGACAGAAATGTTGAGGAAGGGATGCAGCTGTACATTAAGATATTACAAGTGCAAAAAATGGAACACCTCGAGGAGAGAACAGAAGCCGCCACCGAGGTCAATAAAGAAAGTAGCACCATCTGCAGCTCAGTAAAAAAAAAGATGTGAGTGCTGCTGTATGATATACAAAATTTGCTGCTAATGTTGTTCCTGTCCCGTGAAACAGTAAGCATAAAGCTGCCTTTATAAATAAGAGAGGCAATTCCTGTCCCACGCCCATATGAGACAATGACCAGAAGAGGGACGCTGAAACCCCCCAGACAAATGTACTGGAAAATGGTGATCCCAGACCTCCTATCAGAACCTGGTTACTTTGTTACCTTTCATAATCCTAATTACCACAAACATGGATGACTGGCTGAAACAAAATCAATAAAGTGGCAACTGTGAAAGAGGATCTCTGCAAATGGCCTCACAAGTGTGTCAGAGTTCCAGAAAGTGGGGTAAATCTCCCTGTATGGGGTGAATGATGTTGGTCCCTTAAAATGTGACCATCTCTTGACCTGGGAGTCTTAGAGTCTCTGGATCAGTGGCTCCACATTCAGTGTGGAGTCAACTTTGGCAATGAACAAAGCAGGCAGCAATCCCACATAAACATTGTTAGTTGGGCCTGCAGGACAAAAAGAGAGCATTAAGGTCTTTTGTCATCTGGGTAGCATGCAGGCCAACAGGAGATGGATCTCTGCATAAAAGAGCAACATCAGAGGGCAAAAAAACAAGAAAATGTGCTGCAAGGACGGCAGTATGTAATAGAGGCAGAGTCAATATTCAGTCTGTCTGGACTTGTATCAGTTAATTTGTAAATCAGACCTACATTTTGTTCAAGGGTAAAGACTGGTTCCAGTCAACATGTCCACATAGGTGGAAGCTTTGGGTGGGTTAAGGATGTGTGTTAAGTCAAGGTCAGTAGAAGCAATGGCCACACCATCAGAGTTTCAGCAGCACTTTTAGGCTTCTTCACAATAAAGACATAGTGGGCAGCACTCAACTCCATGTTCTAGAACCACAAGTTCTATGTTGCACATTCTTTGTTGAAGAATGTGTTGGACAGCAGCTCCAGCTTACATGTCTAATTCCTGACTGTTAGGTAGCAGCCGATTGTCATTTAGATTCAATAAATCATTTGCAATGCATACAGCCAGACAACAGAGCTGGAACATTTTCACTCCTCAGAGGGACTTTTGGGAATATTTCACCTTGCCCTCTTGTAAGAAAACCCAGTGATGCCCCCTGTCTATGCACAACCTCCAGAGGCATTCTTTGATGGGAAACCTCGGCAACTGACCCACTGTTAAGCTGAATAGAAAAGACACATGAAAAAAGAAGAGAGGGGTGAGCTACCCTCTTCTCCTTTGCTTTGTAAAGCATATTTCCTGCATCTTGCAAACACTATTCTCACAATACCAACCCTTTTGCTGACAGCTAAGAATAACCCTTCTGACTTGCTCCACTTGCAATCACAAACTATTACCTTTGTTCACTAGTTAGAATGTTCCAGACCTCTACTGTAAGACTTAGACACATAACACTTACTGACATTTGATTTTCACTGATTGAAAACGTGAACACAAAGGAACTTTGCCCCTCATTCTGATTCTGGCGGGCAGCGGAGGCCGCCCGCCAGAATTCAGCCCTCCATAATACCGCTCCGCGGTCAAAAGACCGCGGAGGGTATTATGAGTTTTTCCCTGGGCTGGCGGGCGGTCTCCAAAAGACCGCCCGCCAGCCCAGGGAAAAACTCCCTTCCCACGAGGATGCCGGCTCGTAATCGAGCCGGCGGAGTGGGAAGGTGCGACGGGTGCTACTGCACCCGTCGCGTATTTCACTGTCTGCTATGCAGACAGTGAAATACTAGTGGGGCCCTCTTACGGGGGCCCCTGCAGTGCCCATGCCATTGGCATGGGCACTGCAGGGGCCCCCAGGGGCCCCACGACAATCCTTACCGCCATCCTGTTCCTGGCGGGCGAGCCGCCAGGAACAGGATGGCGGTAAGGATTGTCAGAATCCCCTCGGCGGCGCAGCGAGCTGCGCCTCCTTGGAGGATTCTTAGGGGCAGTGGAAAACCGGCGGGAGACCGCCGGTTTTCCCTTTCTGACCGCGGCCAAAGCGCTGCGGTCAGAATGCCCAAGGGAGCACCGCCGGCCTGTCGGCGGTGCTCCCGCCCCCGTTGGCCCTGGCGGTTCTCTACCGCCAGGGTCATAATGAGGCCCTTTATCTGTTCACATCACTGAACTTAATTTTAGATAGGAGGTGAGTAGATGTCACCCCTGGGTGTAGCTGCAGCACCCCAAAACATGTAATGCACTATAAACCAGTACTTGTGTGGAGGGGCTTTCCCCTCAAGACCATAGAGTGGGAATACTAATGTGAGTCTCCACAATCTCAGGTCACAAAAAGGGTGTCCATGAAGAGCAGCAGAAATGCAGTTTGAGGACACCTTCATGGTGGAGCACTGACAGAATATCGGAAATAGAAATATTGTGTGGACAGAATATCACGTCAAAAATATTGAGGGCAAAAGTTTGGGAAGGTAAGTGCAACTATGTATTGACAGATTTAATATTCTTTACTCCACATCTACGTACCTTGAAGATATACGTATTGGCAAAGTACACATATGTGGCTATATATAATGAAACTTTGCTTATCTCTATAAAACCTTCACAATATTTTTGTCCTTGATATTTTGTCCTCACCTTTATTTTTTATCCAATATTTTGTGTAAACACCCTTCACGTTATGGAGCTACACAAACTGTTTCCTAAAGTAATAAATACTGGAAAGCTTTAGAGATAAATAAACAAATAGTGAGGGTTTTTATGCCTACTCTTCAATAGTAAGAAACATTATTTGTGAGGAAATGCCCCTTGACATGGTTACCCCCTGACTTTTTGCCTTTTGCTGATGTCAGTTACGATTCAAAGTGTACTGGGACCCTGCTAACCAGGCCCCAGCACCAGTGTTCTTTTCCTAAACTGTACATTTGCTTCCACAATTGGCACAGCCATGGCACTCAGATAAGTCCCTTGTAACTGGTACCCCTGGTACCAAGGGCCCTAATGCCAGGGAAGGTCTGAAAGGGCTGCAGCATGTCTTATGCCACCCTGGGTACCCCTCCCTCAGCACATGCACACTGCCTCTCAGCTTGTGTGTGCTGGTAGGATGAAAAGTCTAAGTCGACTTGGTACTCCCCTCAGAGTGCCATGCCAACCTCACACTGTCTGTGGCATAGGTAAGTCACCCCTCTAGCAGGCCTTACAGCCCTAAGGAAGGGTGCACTATACCACAGGTGAGGACATATATGCATGAGGACTATGTCCCCACAGTGTCTAAGCAAAACCTTAGACATTGTAAGTGCAGGGTAGCCATAAGAGTATATGGTCTGGGAGTTTGTCAAACAGTCAAACATGAACTCCACAGTTCCATAATGGCTACACTGAAATCTGGGAAGTTTGGTATCAAACTTCTCAGCACAATAAATGCACACTGATGCCAGTGTGGAATTTCTTGAAAAATGGACCCAGAGGGCATCTTAGAGATGCCCCCTGAATACCAATCCAACTTCTAGTGTTGGGCTGACCAGTTTCTACCAGCCTGCCACAACAGACGAGTTGCTGCCACATGGGGAGAGTGCCTTTGTCACTCTGTGGCAAGGAACAAAACCCTGTACTGGGTGGAGGTGCTTCTCACCTCCCCCTGCTGGAACTGTAACACCTGGCGGTGAGACTCAAAGGCTCACCCCCTTTGTTACAGCTCCACAGGGCATCCCAGCTAGTGGAGATGCCCGTCCCTCCGGCCACTGCCCCCGATTTTGGCAGCAAGGCTGGAGGAGATAATGAGAAAAACAAGGAGGAGTCACCCACCAGTCAGGACAGTCCCCAAGGTGTCCTAAGCTGAGGTGACCCCTGCCTTTAGAAATCCTCCATCTTAAGTTTGGAGGATTCCCCCAGTAGGATTAGGGATGCGCCCCCCTCCCCTCAGTAGCCACCCTCCAGGACAGTAGCCACCCTCCAGGACAGTAGCCATTGGTCACTTCCCTCCCAGACCTACACACACCCCTAAATTTAGTATTTAGGGGCACCCAAGAACCCAGGAAATCAAATTCCTGCAACCTGAACTAAGAAGAAGGACTGCTGACCTGAAAGCCCTGCAGAGATGACAGAAGACGACAACTGCTTTGGCCCCCTGTCTCCTGACTCGAAAACCCGCAACAGCGACGCATCCAACGGGGACCAGCGACTTCTGAAGCCTCAGAGGACTGCCCTGAACCTAAGGACCAAGAAACTCCTGTGAGCAGTGGCTCTGCTCAACAGACAGCAACAATATTGCAACTTTTCTGCAACTTTCAAAGACCTCACTCTTCCCGCCGGAAGAGTGAGACTTCACCCTTTGCACCCAACGCCCCCGGCTCGAGATCCAGAGAACCAACATCACAGGGAGGACTCCCAGGCAACTGCGACCTCGTGTGTAGCCCAAGAAGACACCCCTAGACCTCCACAGTGATGCATGCACAGAGAATACAGAGGCTCCCCCTGATTGCGACTGCCTGTGACAAGGAAGCCGACGCCTGGACCAAGCACTGCACCCACAGCCCCCAGGACGAGAAGGAACCGAACCTCAGTGCAGAAGTGACCACCAGGTGACCCTCTGCCTAACCCAGTCAGTGGCTGGACCGAGAAGCCCCTCTGTGCCCTGCCTGCACCGCTAGAGTGACCCCCGGGTCTCTTCATTGATTTCCATCACAAACCCAACGCCTGCTTTGCACACTGCACCCGGCCGCCCCTGTGCCGCTGAGGGTGTGTTTTGTGTGCCTACTTGTGTCCCCCCAGTGCTCTACAAAACCCCCCTGGTCTGCCCCCCAAGGACGCGGGTACTTACCTGCTGGCAGACCTTAATCGGAGCACCCCTGTTCTCCATAGGCGCCTATGTGTTTTGGGTACCTCTTTGACCTCTGCACCTGACCGGCCCTGAGCTGCTGGTGTGGTAACTTTGGGGTTGCCTTGAACCCCCAACGGTGGGCAGCCTATGCCCAGGAACTGAGACTTGTAAGAGTCTTACTTACCTCACAATCTAACCAATACTTACCTCCCCCAGGAACTGTTGATTCGTGCACTGTCTACTTTTAAACTAGCTTATTGCCATTTTAACAAAAACTGTATATGAAATTGCTCTAATTCAAAGTTTGTAACTTACCTATGTGGAGTGCCTTGCATTTTATATATTTACTTCAAATCTTGAACTTGTGGTTCTAAAAATAAATTAAGAAAATGTATTTTTCTATATAAAAACTATAGGCCTGGAGTTGTCTTTGAGTGTGTGTTCCTCATTTTTTGCTTGTTTGTGTACAACAAATGCTTAACCCTACCCTGTGATAAGCCTACTGCTCGACCACACTACCACAAAATAGAGCATTAGAATTATCTAATTTTGCCACTATCTTACCTCTAAGGGGAACCCTTGGACTCTGTGCACACTATCTCTCACTTTGAGAGTATTTACAGAGTCAACTTCCTACATTATTCCTTTGCACTTGTGCTTATTTGTTTCCAAAAATCAGAACCCTTGCATATGGTAAACCTAATGTTAATAGGATCCAGTTTCAGCCCTGAACGAGATAGGAATGTATACCATCTTTTAACTTCCTAGCAATATCTATCTCAATCTGTTGACTAGTCAGATTAGAGAGCATTGCAAATCATCTGCCGTGCTTCTTATCTGGAGCAAGTGCTCAATTTGTAAATAAAAACATGCTGGTGCACAAAGCTCTCCTCTGAAACATACTGCTGCTGCATTTATATGTGTGCTAACACAGATGTCTTAATTAAAAATTATTAATGAATGTTTATGTATTTTGAATAATTAAATTTTGGAAATAAGCAAATAACGTAGGAAAATAATGTGCACTTTTGAAATTGTGACCTCGAAGAATGGCCATTAGTATTCACGAAATGTACTAAATAAATGGCTAAAACGTATGAAATATTGAAAATGTATTAGACTAATGTAGTAATATGTCATATTGAGAGTTATGAAATATGTTCTTATTAATGTAGGTCTTAAATTAGCGAGTGTCTTGGCCTAGTTTTGCCAGGCCTCATGCAGAAGCTGTATTTCTTAATGTTCAATAGAAAATGCTGACAGAGTAAACTAGCTATGAAATGTACATTGTTTTAATAACATGCTTAACCGAAGCTTTCTATGAAAACCGACAGACAGGAGATGATGTTTCTAGAAATGTATCATATCGTATGTAAAATGGGCTAGGTACTCTCCCAGGACGTGAATAATGAAGACACTGACTGGAGAAGAAGATGCAACAATTTTGATACCTGACGAGTACGGATGATGACAACATCGTAAGGCGAACCAATAAACAACATGAGAAAGGAGAAATATAAGAACTCATAGATTTGGGACAGTAAAACTGTTGGGTAGAGTAATAACGTACGATTAATGGACCAATAGGAAATTAGGGGATAGTTTGGGTGACTTTGATATAACAACGTGACAGAGGAAAAAGACTTCAGAGGTACTACCCCGTTATGAGATGCGATATTGAGAAGAGATTCGAAATTCTGTCATTAGGGTCATATTCTCTGACTGAGAGCCTGATGTGATGCAGATCGATTGATGACCTGAGGACGAAGACTGATTCTGTTTCCTGACTCATACCGTGGATAGGTAGATATCACAAGATGACTGAAATGTATTTTTGTGCCTTTTCTTTCTAGGTACCAACTGCGCTGTCTTAGTTAGTATTCTTTAGCTAGATGTTTCCAAATTCTTGCTCTAAATTTAGACACATTACAGAGACAAGTATTTGACGGACTGTTTTGCTGAACTTTATGGACAGTGTTGAAATATTGAAGCTGATTCTATTACTGATCTGTGCTAACGCTCTAGAATGTATTGTGATACAAGCCTTGGTTAGATTGTGTTTTTGGCGTCTTTTGGCTAATTAATACTGTTCTTATATGCATCCTGAATTGAGTTTGAGTTAAATTCTTATGGCTTGGTATTGAAAACCAAAGGGAAATACAATTACTAAACTTATACTAAAGGTGTGATTATTCATGGCTGAAAAGTCATGGTGTGTGACAATTACTGACTTAATTGATTATTGATTATTGATTTGATTAATAATTATTGATTATTGCAAATCAATTACTGTATATTATGTTAGTGCTATGACAAGATTATTCCAAGCGAATCAAAAGATTAATCGACCTATACGCTTCTCCTTGTAAGTTTACTTATTAAGGACCGACACGCTAACATGTGCGCGCATGGAATACTGAGGCAGATTAAACCCAAAGCCATTTCTGGCCTCTTTAATCCATTTACAGCCACTCCCTGTCCCTTCAGCTCACTTGTGACGCTTTTGTTCGTTTTTCTCTTCCTCCATTTTTACCATATGTGGCTTTTGCTGCAGTAAATGCTTGAGGCAGAAAAAAAGTGCTGGCCCTCAAAAATAAGTGCCGGTGCCCCACACCGGAAACCACTGGCTCAAATTAAGCACTGGCTGGAGCCAGAGAGATATGCCTATTTTGGGGGATTTTTTACACAAAAATATGATCTGTCGCAACATGACTGGTTTTCCATCAGTGATACTATTCTTTACACTGAGCCAAAATTACAGGAGACTTGTTTTAGAAGACACATTTTTGGTCTTCCTATGAACATGACAAGGATGTGAGATTCAAGTTTGGTTGATAGGGATTGATTATGGCAAATGTTCATGTCAAGCAGAAATTCTGTCTCAAACTTTGTGATGCAGAAGTTCATTCTTTCTCATTATAAGCAACGAGAGGAAATTGGTGCATCATCAGTTCTAACACAAGAGACTGTGGTTGCATGTAAAAGCACCCTGGGTAAAAAGGGGGATTTTAATTAAGAGCGTTAAGATCAGTTTATGGCAAAACTGGTCCATAATTACTTCAGAGGTCAAAATGGTTGTGCAAGATAATCACCTGCAATTTTGCCAAAGCAATTCAGATTCCAAATGCTTGAAACATTGCTTAAAAGGTTATCAATTCAAAGCGCCTGCTATACATTCTGATTATAATTATGTACAGCAACTGAAAAGATTTGAGGGGTTTGCTCAAGACAATTCTTGTGTTGAAATAAAATTATCACCATTATATTTGAAATATGTACAGTGTCCAAGGGCACCAAGTCAAATTTTAATTTCAATCTAGGATTGCCTGACTTGAATAAGATTGTGGGAAGGATTCTGAACTGATAGTAATCATGATTAAAGTTGCTGTCTATGTCAAATCAGCTGGTTACCCCTAGAGTAACAGGTGCAAAATACAAAACGTCTTATCTCAGTTGACGACTGGGACTTAAATAAATAATGTAACAAAGAGTTAGTTTGGGGTAACAGCAGAATAACCCCTCTCCACCCCAATAACATTGCTAGCTGTTGGGCATCATTTAGGATTCATTATATTTGAACAAACCGAAATATAGCTTGGGTATCCGAGTGCCAAAACCTCCTTCTGCATGTTACGTTTTATAATTAGTAATATAAATAGAGATCAACCAAAAGATACAGTAATGTCCAAAATACTGTACTGTCCATGATTCTTTGGTGAGGCTTTTATTTGGTACAGAAGCTCACAGAAATAAATTTTGCCTTCATGATTTAAAGAGACGTTGCAGAATCCTATCATGATTAATATACTCACATAAAATGTTCTGCCACTGTTAACACGTGTTTCGCAGAATATCCACTTCCTCAGGGCTGTAAATATTATAATATAAAACACCAATGAGTATATATCTAAATGATTCTCATTCTCATTATGGAATATATATATCTATATATAATTGAACAAATACAATTTTGGTGGATTGTATTAATTCTATTCATATGTTACAAAACATAATTTATCATTGCCTAAGTGATAGTAATCGTTCTGGAATATGTATAACCAGGCAAATTCAATTATGATGGGTTGTATTAAATTAGACCGAGAATTTCAGTCATCAATAAACATTTTCATCCCTTCATGCAAATCTACATGGATCTTGGATCATGGCTTTTGTCCATGTGCAGCAGTGGGTCAGCAGCAGATCGTGGCCCCGACCAGGCCCTGGGCTCCACGTACTGCTGGTGTATGACTCCAGCTGTGCACAGCCGTTGGCCGTGTGCAACAGGGGTCTACCCCAGGGCCTAACATCTGAATAGACCCTGTGTTCCACCCACTTCAGCCGTCCAGAGTGGTGATGGACTGTAGCATCTGATCTTCGGCCAGGTCCTCCATCTCACGCACCAGGCGAGCCCAAACCCAGCTTTGCATGGCCTTCAGGTTCATGCTTGTGGGCTGGAATGTATGGCCAGAGACCAGACCCTGCCGTCCAGTCACCACTTGGGTCTGACCCTTGGTGATACAGCCTTTGGCTTTGCCCAGTGTGGATGAGCAGCAGGGCTGGGTGACCAGGCCTTGCATCCCACAGTCTGCAGACATTCGACCCCCGCTTCACTTTGCCTTTGATCGCATACAACAAAGGCTGTGCAAGGTCTTCAGCCTTTTCAAGTGAGGAGGCTCAGTGTCTGCCCTCCGCCCATGCCCTGTGCCCACTCTCCACAGGTGTCCAACCCCCACTGTGTACAGCCAAATGATGTGCACAACAGGGGTGGCTGGTGGGGCCTACAGCCATGCACAATTGAGGCCTCCAGGAACTGATTGATCTTGCCTCTGCTAACCTTCATGTTCCTATACAGGATCTGTAGCTATGACACATTTCCAGCATTAGGCCAGCATAGGTCTGTTAAGCCTGTCCAGGTTTTGAAGCACCTGGAATGTAAAGCTTTTTGGTTCTGTGGACCCCAAACTGGGTGCAAAGAACTAGGGTTGGGAGGGTCCCACTGGAAGCACCCTAAATGGGACAAGGGGTCAGGGTGTGCTCCCCCTATCCACTTCTGTACACTTTTATTTTTACTTTCAAGGGACATGGAGCCTGCATACAGTAATGGCGGCCACAACACTTACCCTCAAGGTGGCTTCCAGGCAATTCAATTGTTTCTGTTCATTTCTTCATCTTGGAAGAGACAGAACCAAAATCAAAGACAGAAGAAAAATCTTCCTTGCAAATAAACTTCAAGGATTTTTGTAATTTTGGAGATGCGGAGGTCGCAAAACAGAAGCTGCGGATCCTCCACAAATTAATGATCTAGATATCTCTAAAATGGATCTTCAACATTCAATGTTCCATAGGGAAACAGCAATACTGCAAGTACTGCTGAATCGTAATTACACTAATTTTGGCCGAAAGCAAGATCTTGGTCCAGAAACTGTGCTTTTTGTGATTTGGTGTGAATCAGTAGTTTAAAAAAAAATAGGGTTAAAAAACCTTCTACTTTTCACACCATGGAGGATCCTCAAAAGCCAACAGATCTTGAAATAAGATATGATTAGCTGCCACCGTTCTCCACATTCACAGCCTTTGGCTGTGGACAGCAAAGGATGGCTGCAATGGCTGGTCTGCGGAAAGACCCTACGCCCAGATTCACACTCACACAACTCCATCTGTGCACATCACTTGACCAGGTCATTGGTCAAAACTCTTGTCTCTCAATTTTGGCTGTGGTTGCCCTTTGACCAGAACCTAAGCCCATTCTCCCACAGTCCCAACTCCACTTGCTTATGGCTTTGATTAGCCAGGGGGCTTGGTCTAAGGCCAGGATTTGCACCCACTCTATGATACATATATATAATCTATGATGTATATGCATTGCACCATCCCTTTGGCACTAAGTCAGCTACATATACTTTTTGGCAGCACTCAGCATGCCCTGGGAACAGGGTCTGAACTGCAGTCAAGCATTGCAATGGACATGCACTTTGGACTCTTGGTACAAGGTAAGGTCTACCTACTTAGCCACAGTA
The DNA here is from genome assembly GCF_031143425.1 of Pleurodeles waltl. NCBI lineage: Eukaryota > Metazoa > Chordata > Amphibia > Caudata > Salamandridae > Pleurodeles > Pleurodeles waltl. The sequence continues at coordinate 519,405,868 of NC_090436.1, forward strand.
CACATTCTGCATTGGCCTCCTCCATGCACAGGTGCACTGTGATTTTTTAAAACTTTTTTTCAGAATTTGCAAAAAATAAATTAGGAAGGATATTGATTTAAAAAAATAAAATGTGGATCTACCAAGATGTACCTAGTACCCCAGACACTCCACTAAACAGACATTGAAGGAAAATAGCTTACCATATTCTTTACAGCACTTCTAGCTGGAGCTGTATGCTTTTCAGCTCGGGAGTAAAAGCCCTCTTGTGGTTGTTTTTGTGACAGCATTTTGTGATCTGATATCTGTTAATAGAAAGATTAAGAGCCTGATTATGAATTTGGCGGTCCGGGGACAATGTGGTCCAAGCACCGCTGTGTTGGCAGTCCGACTGCCATTTTGCAATGCATGCGTTTGCATTTACAATAGATTGCTACGGTTCCACAGACACCACCAGCAACACTTGTTTCCGGCAGCGGCGAAATAGGCCAATCTGCCTGGTGGAGAGCAGACCTCCAGTGTTCTGACTGGCCCAATTATGATGTTGCTTTCCGCTGACATGACTGTAATAGGCCAACCACATCTGAGCTGACAAAAACGGAGGCATATAAGGCAGAAACTCGTCTGCAGGCAGCATCACCCATCCTGTGCTGCCATAGAGTCCATGCTTCACATCCTGCCTCTGCTTGTGCTGCTTGATGGTGCACAAAATCAACACCATTGTGGATGCAACCAACAGTAATCCAAAGACTTACCCATTTCCTCCAACTCCACAGCAACTCGACAGACGGCCTTTTACCTGGTATGTGGGCTGTACTCCATGTCACAAATATATTTTGTGTGCCCCGATTCAGAGTTCTACACAACATATGACCCAATCATAGCCCCATGACGCTCCCTTTGCCCAGGTCACTGACACTGAATGTTCACACCCTACAAAACTTGATATGTGTGTACATCCCAGTTTCAAGGATAGTGCTGTGTTCATAGAATTGTGTCACACAGCAGCAAATCCCCATCAATATTGCACCTAAAAATTGAAGTGACACTCTCAAATTGTTCACCTGCCATGGCCTGTAGTGACATAACATATACATCTGTATGGATGAGTTATTGAACCCAAACACACCTTCCCTGCAAAATCCTAGTCGGGGAATCACAGATATCATCCTCTTTGTAAGAAAATATAAGGTCAATTGGATGCAGAATAATTTTTGAGACAAACATCCAAAGCTCGCAATTTAAACAATCTCTGCAGTACAGCTATGTCAGCATCAGGGGGACCCCAGGAAGGCTGCACATGCCTCAAAACCACTATTTGCACAGGAACTGTGGTTTGATGAATTGCAGGGCAAACCAATAGTATGACCAAGTTTCAGGCCTATGTGGCAAATGTGTAATTGCAAGACTAGAAAGTAAATACAGCAGTAAAAGAAGAGGTCACACATTTAGATAAAGTGCGTGTAATGTACCCATATTAAAAGGGACACATGTCTATGCAAATGTAGAAGAGGGTAGCACAATTGAATACCCTCCTTGTGTGTGGGTAAACCAGTCTCAAGCTTGCACACATGATACATAACATGAGCATTTGTAAAGCACATGTTCACCTGTAGGCCTCTTGGCACTGAATAACTGATGCTTATTGTTACCCAACTCAATGGTACTCATTTTATTGACCTCAGAATTTTGGATGAAAGGCTGAGTGGACCCACTGGGATTTGAACCTGTGACCATGGGGTCAAACACAAGCCCCTACAGTGGATGCATTAGTCCACTAAGCCACCAGACCTGGCTGACCAGTCTACATTAGGGGGACAAATGTAACCCAATAGATGTTGACTTTTACCAAGCGAAGACACAATATTTACCATATGAAACACAACCAAATGCAATTCCACCCCAATTTGATTACATCGCACACATACATCCATCAAGCGTTTCACCTGCTCCTGGGTGACTCCAGCACTGGTTCAAAGACAGATCCTACTAACCACATCAAATGGACCATCAATCAGGGTGAAACAAACACAAATGTAGTCATACATCACAAATCATTCATGAACTTCACAAAGGTAGAAAAGTAATGGCAGGACAAATGTGTAGCAACACAACCAACTGATATTTTCAACACTCCAAAAATGGGGAGAAGGACAATGGCCAGTCCTTGTGCCAAATATGCTGAGCACACTGCTGTGCCCCACAACCTGCCTTACATATCACTACCACAGGAACATCCACAGGAAGGGGCATCTAGTGGTCATTCTAAGCACCTCAATGATCACCCTTGTGTGGGGTGGGGTCGGGTTTCACTTTGTAAGTGGTGCGTTTCTTTTTCGGTTTGGTAGGGGTATGGCTGGTTTTGGGGGGCGGATGTCACAGGGGAGGACTTGAATGTGGAAGGGATGGGTTGGGGTGTGGGTGTGTTCCCTTTTGCTTTGAGATGAGGGTTTCACAGGGGTAAGGGCAAAGGCAAATATTACATTTTATTATAGAAAATAGGTAGGGTGTTAAGGAGGGATTAGGGATTGGGAGGTTGAGCATGTGATTGTGTCAGGTCTGGGTGTGGCTGTTGGTACTGGTGTGTGTGTGTGTGTTTGAAGGATGTTTGTGTTTTGTTGGTGTCTGTTGCATGTGTGAGTGTTGGTGTGTGCATTTCTTGGTGGGGTGTGACATGGATGTGACAGGTAAGGTGGGAGTGGTGGGTGTCTGTGTGGGTGGGAGAGGTGTATGAGGGTTAGTTGTGAGTGGTGGCTATGTCTGTGGGCACTGGGGTGGTTTCTGGGGGTATGGGCTGAGTGGTGGCTATGTCTGTGGGTGTTGGGGTGGTGTCTGAGACATATGGTGAGTGGTGGCTGTGTCTGGGCTTTGGGGGTGTCTAGGGGTATGGTGTGAGTGGTGGCTGAGTCTGTGGGTGTTGCAGTGGTGTCTGGGGCTACGGGGGGTTGTGGCTGTGTCTGTGGGTGTTGGGGTGGTGTCTGGTGTATGGTATGTGTGGCGGTGAGTGTGAGTGGGGTGAGTGCCTGTTGAGGGCTTGCATGCTTGTGTGTCTTGTGGTGTTTTTGTTTATGTATGCTGCTTGTGGCTGTTGAGGTGTGTGCATGTGTATGTGTGAGTGTTCTTGGGACAGGTATGGTAATAGGGAAATTGGATGAGGAAGAGGAAGTTGGGTCGGGATTGAGGGGGTTGGGGGATGCTGTGAGGGAGGAGGCCAGAGCCTGAAAAGATCTCTGTAGGCCAGACATAGCACTGTAAATGCCTTTCAGGTACACAACCATCTGTTGGAGCTGGCTGCCCTGCACCTGGATGGCATTCAGAATGGTAGTCTGACCCACAGAGCTGCTCCTCTAGAAGTCAACAGCCTCCTTACTCAGGGCATCAGAGGTGCCAGGGATAGGGGGAGAGGTGCCTGGCACGAAGAAGACAGCTACCCTCTTGGGGGAGTAGGCCTGGCCAACTGGGTGAGGAGCAACAGGGAGGGTGGAGATGGAACTGGGGGTGGCAGACGAGGATAGAACAGGTGTAGGTCCAGAGTGTTTCACCACCACTAAGCAGTGTCCACTGGAGGTCGCACTCGGAAGAAGATGACGTTAAGACGGTGTCCTCTGTGGCACTCTTCTCACCCTCTGGACCACTGGGTCTCTCAGTGGCTAATGTTTCCTAACCAGAGGTACCATAGCCAGATGCTTCTCCACTGATGTGGGCCCTGTCTCCTCCACTGGCCTGGGATGATGCTGAAATGACAAATACAAATAGGGTCATTCCATGTGCCTGAAAAAACTTGAACAACAGCTTTGATTGCAAAACATTATCATAATGTACGGTAACCCCCAGCCACAAGGTCCTCCAAAGTGGCTTCAACATTTGCAACATCACATGCATGCATGCTGCATGAACTGCAAACAATTTCCCACAGGAAAATCAGAACCACAGACAATTTCATGAGTGAAGTTTTCCAATTACAATACCCATGGATCAAGTTGGAGACCTTGTCCCCTAGAATAGTTTGTCTCCTGTATCACCCCTCAGTAACCTGTGGGCATCAAACCTTATGGCAATGCCAAATTGAGTCTCACAGATGACACACAAGGCCCTGCAATCAGCAAATGTTCATATACTCAATCTCACATTATGATTAAATATTGGGCAAATAACTTCACAATACCTCCATTGTCTAAACAGTCTCATGAAAGTTGTACTAATGTTGCTGTACTGGATAACACGTCTTGCACAGAAAAGTACACTGGAGACAATCTGGTCGAAATGTCTGGGAGATTTGTCTACAAATAGTCACTGTACAATGAATGAGCTAGGCCTAGGGGAATTACCTGTCTCATTTGGTACTGCTGAGAACACCCTTGTAACATTGCATAACTAAAAGGCAATAGTCCATTGAATGTTGTTGTGACTCAGGGAATCTCCAGTATCTGAAGAGGGCCTGTAACATGTTTCTCAATGAGAAGGCACATCATGGTACCTTTTTGTCATGCAAACACAGATTCCATTGGATTACTGAGCGTACACACTCACATACGGTTCCAACATTTCTGCATGTTACTCCCTGATGAACGTCAACAGTCAAGTAATGAACCTTCACCAATTAACATATGCAAAGCACTTAGCCAAATGATTCAACATCAATGGCATGTAATTGCACATTATGAGATTTTTCTGTAGGTCCACCTGTCATGTCCTTCATTACTTCTACAATTGTTCATGACAAATGGCATGGAGCATCAGTATAGGGTATGTGTGACCCAGCAAACAATATTGACACACTCCTGTCTATGGTACCACATGAACTGTATACCCATCTTCTTCAACTATGTTCCAAGAGATTTTTGCATGCACACATATGCGATGGAGTCAGATATCATCTCATGAAGACAAGTAGATCATGTATGAAACAGTAGTGGAAATGATACTACAACAATTGCAAGGTACACATGTTATCATGTAGGCACAAATACCAATGCTAACAATGACATAACCCAAATCATGTAACTTACCAATAGAAAGTACTGCTCAGTGACTGCACACAAAGGTAAATGTATGCTATGTCTCATGTATGATGGCCACCATCACATGAGGAACAATAGTGACACAACTGCACTCTTGACACACTGAAGACAAGTTGCCTGTTGGGTACAGATGCCAATATACTCTCTTGAGCAGATACATTCCTGAGCTTAGTGTTCTATTACCTCATGTTGTTTGATGTTGGGCTGACATACTGAAGACAAGTGGACTTTGGGGTACAAATGACACCTACAACATGAAACAACATGAGATGATTCACCACTGTACTCAGCCATGTGTCTACCTAAGAGACTATGTTGGTGGTGGACTGTATTCTGATGTGTCCCTGGTCACTTGGACAATAGACAAGGCACATCAGAATGCACCAACTACTATACCTACATAAACAATAGCACATCTTGTGTATGGCCCATGGGCCATCTCCAATATTCATAGGGAGACAGCTGCCTCTAATACATCAATCTGGCAATCTAATAGGTAGGAATCTGGCCAGGACTCACCCCTTGTAGCTGCTGTGCTTCGCTCAAATGCCCATCAACTCGGGGTAGGCCACCGCCAGTATATGGGCCATTAGGGGGGTCAGGGTTTGGCGTTCACCCGGCCCACATTGGGACGACAGCCCCAGCTGGACCTTTGTGATTTTCGGAGCCCAGCGTCTCAGGTCCTCCCACCGTTTGCAACAGTGGACTCTCCCCAAGGGTCCGCACCTTCTGGGCGATGGCTCTCCAAATCCCTTGCTTCTGATGGTCTTTTTCCTGTATGGATGCAATAGACAAATGAAAAGGTTACAATTGCACTTTTTTTTAGGGTAACTGGTTGTTTAATACACATTTTGGAAACAGCAAGCACAAGCATTTTGTAATTGCAAACACACTACACGTGTAAAGAATACATGTTGATAAGTACAGGGACATAAATATACACTTTTGGGGTCATCTGCTGACTATCCACAACCATGGTCATGGCCTACATGCACTAAGCGATTCCCACTGACATCATGTAGCCCAGGGCCAAGGAACATATACTGTGATGTGAGCCACCACGAACCACAACACACCATTGTGACCTTCTGAAGGGTAAACTACTTGTGCATGACTCTACAAACACCTTTAGATCCAGGCACATTGACTCTCTTCATACGGTTCATACAGGCAACTACTATGGTACATACTACACCCTAAGACTTAGGTGACAATGAAAGGGCTGGCATGGAGGTCACTGAAAGCTTCTTCTCTGTGGATGTGTGGACATAAGGTCTACGAATGGATTCTTATACCACTTCTGAGTGGATTTGTGTGGTATGTACTGGTACCACAGGAGACACCTTTTACCATATGTGGCATTACTACAAAGATGACATTCAACATACCAAGGTATGTTTGATCTGATTGGTTGCATGTAACAAAGCTATCAATTCACATGTAATGATCTCTGCTGAAGTAACCAACTGTCTGCACTGTGGGTTTGTCACTTGTGTAATAGACCTGCACTGTACAAACAAGACTTATGGAAAGGTGACAACAGACCTGTGGGACTAAGGTCCCTGCCATAAGTCAATAACACAGGTGGTTACCTTAGTCCCCATTCCTAATGTGGTCAATGTAAAAGCATTCAGGCCAAATCTTGTTTCTGAAGACTCATGTTGGCCACATTCAATGAGCTGCAGGTCTACAGGGAGTTGGCATGGTGCCTCAGTTGCATAGCCACAGTTACTGTGCACCAGCCTGGGCTATGTCCCATACTGTGACAAGACTTTGACAGGCCTTGCTCTCTGCAGGCTCAGCATATAGAACAACCATGAAAATCACATTTCCATCACTTCCATGTATCACAGTAGATCCTGTGGCCATCCTATATATGAGTTCAGGGTTGTGAGGCACTCTGAAGGGCTCAGTGAGTTTTGCATTGTTCTCATATGGCAGTTTGTCAAGGCCTGATCTTGGCTGAGTGATCTGTGGGACTTCACACATTGCTAACAACATCTCATCTGACTCAAACAGTATACATACACAGCTAATGCTGTAATGCAAATACATTTACTGTGTCATTTAGCTTCATCAGATCATCAGCTACATCATTGTTTTGCTGTAAAGTTTATGTGCATAGATATATGAATGCAACAGAAGGAGGATCTAGGGTTTATCACACATCACACAACATTTAAAATACACAGAGTACAGGCCTCTACTATCCACAACCTATACATCCTAATTATGGACCACAGATTGTGACAACAAGCATCCAACTAACTCACCGGGACTCAGAGGCACATTGTAGCCTGTGAGGAAGAAAAGGATGGTATTGAACAGTCGAATGTGCCTCTGAGGTAGGTACCTGCTCCTCCGGTGAGCCATAGAGCTGCCCATACAGGGGAAGGAGTTTTCCACAAGCCTCTCCAGCTCCTCTGGACAGAAGGCAGGGCTCCTTTCACCTGCTTGGCGTGGCATGAATGCTCCCAGAGACAGCACACAGTGTCAGGAGGCAAGTGAGGTACTTTTCAAACCACTGTGTACATGTACACCACGTACACGGTCATCACTGTCGACAGGCACAGCCATTGGACCGTGACTGTCACAGTTAATGTAAGCATATGACTGTGTCTGCCATGTTTGAAACCGCACACCATAAGGTCGACTTCCGCCGGAAGTCCAATGAACGAGGTCAAGCAGTTGAAACTACAGTTTTGGTAACTGTTAAATACATCACAACATCTATAAATGTGTATCATCTCCACATATGTAAAGCTCCCTTGATATGTAGATTCTCCTACAAAAACATCAGTGTAGTGCGTTGATGGTCACAGATGCCATATAACCGCAGTGCACTGTACCCCACCAGTGACGGTATGTTTGGTGGTCGGAACACACTTTACAATATCAATGGGCATGAGAGGAGCAGATAGGTGTGTTATGCGCACATATATGTTATAGACACATGTCTAGACAATCCTGGAGATCATAGCTGGACCTTGAGTAATAGACAGTTTTGATGTGTAATGGGTGTAATGTATTTCCAGTCAGTAGTGTTTTGTCACATGACTTTGGTGCTCCTCATCAGATATGTTGTCTGGACACAGTGACTAATGATCCAAATCTTTTCATTCCACAAATAAGTACACTGAGAGAGGGAGGAGGCAACAACTTCCAGTCTACCATCCATTTCCATCCCTCCAGAGCAAGGAAGAATGTGACCTAATAAAGCAGTTCCAACTGAATAGGCAAACAATCCAAGATTTATGTTGTCAGTTGGAGGCAGATCTCATGTGGTGGTATTTTAAAAGACGTGCTATCAAGAACGATGAATCACATTGATAGCTATATCCGGTTCCCCAGACGCGAGGATTTAGCCAATGTGAAGGGTAACTTCTATGAATTTGGTCACCTCCCACATATTGCATCGGTCCCACTATGTGCCAGTGAACAGGTCTATCGAAAAAGGAAGCACTTCCTTTCAATGTGCAAGTTGTCTGCTTTCCAGATCTGTACATTTCAGATGTATGTGCCCATTTCCCAAGTTCAGCCCATGATTCTTTTGTTATGCGGTACAGCACCATACCCCATCTGATGTCACAACTGTAACTGGACAGGGCCTGGCGTGTTGGTAAGTAACATCTGTTCTAACTTTGTGCAATGTCAAGTGCTATAGACAGGAAGCATGTGAGTCACTGTAGCATGTATGTCTCATTACAAAAGAGGAGACTCAGCATATCCCAACCACCCTTGTTTGTTAAAACTACTGAGGAATCCAACTAAGCCAGGGGAAGTCCACTTCAATGAGGTCCATGAAAGAACACAGCAGCCAATTGAGCGGGCTTTTGGGCTCCTGAAGGACAGATTTTGCAGTCTGGACAAAACTGGGTGAGCCCTCCTCTACTCACCCTGGAAGGTGTGTCAAATCCCTGTGGCCTGCTGCAAGCTCCATAACGTTGCCCTGCAAAGGAACATCCCTTACATCCCAGAGGAGGGGAAGCCTGCGGTGCCACCGGTGAGAATCTGGAAATTCCAATGAATATGATAGTGGTGAAGTGTAAGTATGTCATGAGATGTCATGCCTTTGACTGTGCAATGAACTCTTGTTGTGATGATGTGAGGAGTATATGTTTTGGAAATATTCGAAAGCTAAAGTTCTGCCAAATACTAGCAAAGTGGGTCTGAAAAGGAAGCTTTTGACACAATCACATTTTGGAGAGGTTGTTTGAAATTTATAATTTGGACTGCATTCTCCAGACATTTTCTATGTGAATTGTGTCATATGTACCATTTCATAACTATGCTCCTTGTTTTTGGGTTTGTTCAGGTACCTTCACCATGACATCTTCATTGGGACATTTCTGAGTTGTGACACTGGCAGGTATATGATGCTTTTGAGACATACGAGGTGGACATGGATTGTTCCTGGGTATGTACGTCACAGACTTTGAGTGTTCAAGACATGTGCTAAGACAACTTACACAGTAATAGGATGGAAGCTTAGAAGACTCCAATGGACTTCATCATGTGTGTCATCATGTGGTCAGAAAATGTGAAGTCCTAGGTTGAATTTATGCTAGTTTCACATTGGCTAAACACTCTTTTTGTATGAAATATATTTAGTTGCTGATGCGTTTCATCATTGTAGGCCAAAATGCCTGTGGCACATCACTGACATTTGTTTGTGTCACCACCAGATGGTGAAGCACTGGCTTGTAATTACCCTGTGATCAGAAACTGTTGTACTGCTATCAACCAATTTCTTGTTTGCCTATTCTGCAGGAAAATGTCTGATATATCCCTTCCTTCCATGACCTGGAAGTCGGTACCTGTACATTTGATCATTTACACAGTATGATTCAGTCATGTATGATTTGCTATCTCAGAAATATGGACAGTCTGTGAGCTGACCAATGTAATACAGTTTCTTCTTTGCAAGTCACTTGCATGTACGTGTTTGTGGGGAATGGTTGTAATCCTGAGCTGGACACTGTGTACATGCAACACATTCCTTCTTCCACAAGCAGCTTTTTTCATTGTAGGGTTCACATGTTCTTACATAACTACAGTGCTGAATATGAAATTTAACACAGCAGACAATGAGTTTGTGACTGGTGAATTTAGTACAGTGCTAAGGGTGAAAACAAGCTTGTGGCAAAAAGTAACACCAATGAAATGTGAAGAGGTCAGTCATGGTGAATGAAATCATAGGAGTAGATGCAACACCATTGGAAGTCCAAAATCCATAGTACTCCTCCCATCAGAAATGGAATGGGGTTCAGGATCAGTCTACAAAGTGAATGTGTGTCACACAAAGGAAGGCATTAAGAATGAGGATTCCTGATGGCAGTGGAAGGTATCTTACTATCCGCACCTCTTGCATTTTAACATGGACATCCTTGCTTGTGAGGGCGGGGGGGTTCATTTGCTGCAGAGGCAGGGGTGTCTGCAAGTGGATGGTCCTTTGGCATGGCCTCCCGTCTTGTGTCTGCTGCAGATGTACTTGGGGGCTTGATGTAGTTGCCCCACAGGGAAGGGTAGATGTTAGGTGAAAAGCCCTGTGCAGGGTTGTATGGATGTCCCCCAGCACCGCTGTTAGAGTGGGCATGTTAAAATCATGGTCCTCCATTTCTTGGGTCATGTCCTTCTGCAGCTGCTTGATATCCCAGAGTTCAGTCAGCACATGGTCCATCATGCCTTGGGACTCTTGGTAGACCCCCAACACTGGCCGATGGTATCCTGGTCATAGGCGGCCCCAGGGATCTCACTCTGCTGGCCCACAGCATCGCTCGCACAGACCCTACCTCCGTGAACCTGTGCCCTTGACACTGGGTGACCTGTCCAACTGTTTTCTGGATCCTCAGTGTCAAGATTGTTGATTTGCACCTCAGGATCCAGGACTAGGCGGCACAAGATGGTAGCAACTATGCTAGGTACACAGGTTGGGGGGCACGTTGTTCTCTAAGATGTAAAAGCAACTAGGGTGCGAGGTGTTGTTCTGAGGACAGTAAGACTTACTGTTGTCATCTAACCAGGCTGCCCAGATGGACCAGGACCATCAACCAAGTCCACATGTCCAGGAGTGTTGTCATCACTGAGGGCATCATCCAGCGGTGGGTTAGGAGTCTGGTTGGTGGACAATGTCTGGCCGGGTTCTATTCCAGCTCAACCTGTTGAGAAAAAGAGTACATTTTAATTGGTTGGAGTGTGGAATCTACATCCAAAGGTTTTGTGTCACTGTAAGTAGAGACCTGGTACTGAAGTTGTTGACATGACGTGTGAAGCTTGCAGAAACTATTAGATGCAAGCAGCTCATTAGATGTGATGATCAGTTGCACTTTAGATGAGGGAATGAACATTTGAGAGATGGCACACAGGTATATTTGGGCAAGTGCAGAATGGCCTGTTGGTTTGAGTTACAGAAACAGGGCCTCCTGGTAGTTGTAGTTGTAGTCATGTCACGCTCTCTATTTCCCAGCACTTGACAAATGTTAAGTCTTGCATATCTGTGCCAGCCTACCGTTAGGGTGGCCCATACATTTACATTCTGACAATTATCATGGGTCCTGGGATGATCTCTTGATATTAAAACACTCACAGACCCACTTCCAACATATGGCATGTAATGGGGATTGATACATGTGATATTATGTATGACAATACACATTGACAAGCTTACATCTCTCTACTCTGGGTATTGCATGTTGAGAACGTAGATGAGCAATGCAGAGGAAAAGGTGAGATGTGAGCATGCAGGACATTTAAGATTTGTGACAGTTTTCGTGTTGTAACTTATCAGACTCTGCTCCCCTAGGTATTCTGTCAACCGCTCTGGATGCAGGATGTCCAAGACCTTCTCCTCAAAGGGAAAGACTTGTAATGGGGCATTGGGAGGGCCACCACCAGTCCTCAGGGACTCAATGTGTTGCCTGGAGGCCATGGAACGCACAAGTTGTTCCACCTCTTCCAAATGTCCTCCTTTATACGCAGGGTGGTGCCTGCAGCATTCACTCTGTCGACTACCCTTCGCCACATTTCCATTTTCCAACCGAGAGGAGTATGCTGGACTTGGGCTCCAGACAATTGTGGCTCTACTCTTATGATTTCATCCACCATGACTCTCAACTTATCTTCAGAGAAACAGGGATTTTTGGGACGTGACATAGATGAAAATTAAAGTGGGTGTCAGGGATTTAGTTAACAAGAAACGTGATATAGGGAGTAAATGGACAAAAGTGTGTTAAATGGGATGGTTAAATGGGAGTGTGTTAAATGAGATGGTGACAAAAAGGGATACTTAAGTATCAATGAAAAATTGGTCTCTTGTCTCTTTCTTACGGTACTGTAGTGGAAAGGCAAAGGATCATGGTCTGGGAAATTATGTATTTTTGATTTGCTGGAGTGTCCACTGGGCCAACATATGTCTGCTGTGTTGTTTTTGATTCAATCCAATGGCCACTTGTCTGTTGCTGACCGCCATCAGCTAACCACTGTAAGGAGACCACCACGTTGATTGTGTTTTTGTAATGGGCTTGATGGTTCCCTGCGGTCATGATGACAATGGAGTGTGCACCTCCAAGACTGCATGCCTCCATGCAGCTGGCGAGCTGCCATTTGTCTTGGTGGGTGGCAGTTCCGTCTGCTTGCATCATAATACCACCGCTGCAGTGGTCTTTCTGGGACTGCCGCTACGACAGTCTGGTGGTCTGACCGCCAACATCTTAATCGAGCCCTTAGAGACATGTTGATTTTTTAAAATAAAGCTTTATTAGAAGTTAATCATTGATTAAGACAATCACTTTAATTAAACATTTCTTTGTGTGAAGTAATACAATATACATTTATAGTTATTGGTGATTTCTTATCAAAGATGATAGGTATGATTACATATGTTGATACCATGATCAAGCCAATAGGCCCACTTTATATATTTTTGTTGCTGTGCCCATTTGACAAAGTTAGTAAGTCTGCTTTACTTTATATAAAACTCTTTGAGACACATGCAGGTAGCCTTTTGCACGTCGCAAACGGCGAATCGGGCCGTTTGCGACGTGCAAAATGCACTTTCCCCTGTACCAAACCATTTTTTCGATTCAGTAATCTATTTACTGAATCGCAAAAAGGGATTGTGACTCGCAATTAGGAAGGGGTGTTCCCTTCCTAATTGCGACTCGCAGTCCCATGTATGATTGTTTTGTGACCGCGAATGGGGTCGCAAAACAATCGCAGTTAGCACCAGTGTCACTGCCTGCTCTGAAAAAATTAAATAAAAACGGTTCATTTATTGTTTTTGAAATGCATCTCATTTTCCTTTAAGGAAAACAGGCTGCATATTTTTAAAAAACTGCTTTTTTTAAAAGCAGTCACAGACATGGTGGTCTGCTGTCTCCAGCAGGCCACCATCCCTGTGAGGGCCGCTATTTCCAAGGGGTTCGCAAATTGTGACCTACCTCATGAATAATCATGCGGTGGGCATTTGCGACCCCCTTGCGAATCGCTAATAGTGTCATTGACACTATACAAAATAAGGTTTTGCGACTCACAAATTGCGAGTTGCAAAACCAAACGTTGGTACATGTAGCCCTTAATATTTTAACATCACAGTCAGCATGTAGCGTCTGCCCAACCCCATGCCACGCATGGCCGAAGGCTGTGTGCTGCTGAGGGTAGGGCACTCAAAAGGGGTAGGTACCACACCGTGCATGTCAATCGACATCTTACTTTATGCTAAAAATAGAATTTTACTGAAAAAACAAACAAACGTTGAAGTAACATTAGAGCTAGGAATTGTAATAATATGTTATTTTACATTTACAAAAGCCCTAGAATTTCACTAAGAAAGCAAAGGTTAAAGGGATGTTATAGTTAGGTGAAAATGCCAGTTAATACATGCTATTGTAAACTCACAAAACCACTGAAATCCTCTAGTTACAGTTATCTTCAGTAACTATAACTCGTGCCTGAAGGTAACTAAAACTCACACTCTTGCCATGCACTGCTAATTACCTCACATATTACATCACTCATGACATGATCTATGGTGTCACTGGTAATCTCACTGCAACATCTGAAATGACATCATTCATGACAACACTGTGCATGGCAGGCTCTATATATGCATATACATATATACACACATATCTATATTGTATTATTGGATGATGTCCTCGGTAACATCATCATCAATGATGTTATTTGAGATGTCATCAGTAATGTAATTGACGCAATTTCTAAGGTCCTGAGCAGAGCTCAAGTTACAGTTTGTTTACTAAACTATGCATGTGGAAGTGCAGTGTTTTTTCTAGTTTTTAAATGCATGTTCTTATCTCATTTTAGCACCTAACTATAATGTCACTTTAACCTTTGTTTTTATCAATGATTTTTTTTATGTAATGTTAAGATCTTATTACTGTACTTAACTATACCATTACTTAAACCTTTTTTCAGTGAGTTTCTGAGGGGACTGGCAGTAGGAACTTGTATCAAAACCCCAAGCAGCTGTGCACAGTATGTGGTTAGCTAGAGGGCGACCTTGACCTAACCTTCCCAGGGGCAACCTGTACCCAAGGGCACCCCACAGTGCATGGCCTACTCAACGAGGCTTGATCTTCTATCTTATTTTGTAATTTATTTTGCAATACACAGATTCATGAAGGATGCTTGGATGCATCCAGAAGGGCATACTGAGTTCTGCAGATCCAACATTAAAATGTGCTTGTTTTTTAATCTTATCACAGGAAGGTTCTCTTTGGAACTCCCCACCTAGGCATGAGGGTCTGGGTGTGCTCTACCTGCCCCCCGTGTGTCCTTTGTGCTCCTTTTCAAGGACTTGAGGACCGAGTACCCAAGTACTGCAATAGCGGCTACAACAATTTCTCTCATGTTGCTGACAGCTAATCAAATTATTAAACTACATTAGACGCTTCTTCAGATTGATAATACCAGCCAATCAGAAATGAGTATTTCAGATTTTAGGACCACTGAGTTTCTGTGGCACTAAATATCTCTATATTTTAACCCCTTCATTCCCACTGGGCACTTTTTCAACACTACGGTCTTGATAATTACTGAACAGATTAACACCAAATAACAACAAGCATTTGCAATGCACTAGGTTCTCGCATTTGTCGGAGTTACAGCTGTTCACAGTTGTAAACTCCAAACCGGATTTTTCTTGCATCAAAAAAAAAAAAAAAAAAAACAGCGCGCTCGCGCTGCTACAGTTCACACTAATAAAAGTATCGGCAAAACTGCAATTAACTGAGTAACAAGGACGACAGTACGCGAAGCGCTGGACTTCTGCCCAGCGAGATCGCACTGCGAAAACAGAGAAAAAGAAGTCCACAAACCGAGCGAGCCTCGCATGTTTTCTGTACTTGGTCACTGCGCTCGGGGATGGCTCACCACCGGAAAAGGCATGACGTATGCGTGCCTTCCACTAATGAAAAGAAGCAGATTCTAACAGGCAAGCCAACTTGCCAATGAAAGACACTGACGTGACATCGACAGGGCTCTGAGGCCTTTTCTAATCCCTAAAGTGTCTCGCTAGCGATACGCATGCGCAACCCTAAAAAGGACGTTTTCAGAGTAAATTTCCAAGTTTGTGCCAATTGTGTAATTCTGTTCAGTCATTTTTGCTGTATCATGGGAACAAATTTTTGTATGGAAATTAAGGTGGTAAATTGCCTGTGTGGGACCCCCTCTCATATTTAAGCACAAAACGTGATCAGCACAAAGCTTTCCACGAAGAATCCAAAATGAACTTTTTTCTTTGAATGGTGCCAAAGTTATTAAGAGCACAAAAAATGCCTTTCAAGCAAAAAATTCTGACCATAACTATAATTAATGTGGTGCAGAACCACTGAAATTCACCAGTTATGGTACGCAATTACCATAACGCCTCCCATAACTAATGTTGTCTACCATGGGCAGGACAACTATTTGCCGAATTTAGAGCAACTGACACTGGTAGGCAAATACAAATTAAACATGATAGTTTTGGCCAGCAGCAAAGTTTTGCATTCAACCTCTCACGTGCCATTCTCCGCATGCACAGCCTTTGGCTGTGGACAGCAGACGATAGCTGCCATGGCTGGCCTGTGGCCAGACCCTACACCCAGCTTTACACTCACACAACTCCATCTGTGCACGTCAATTCACTAGGTCATTGGTTAAACCTCCAGTATCCCAACTTTGGCTGTACTTGGCCTTTGGCCAGGTCCTAGGCCCATTCTCCCACACTCCCAAGTCCAGTTACTAATGGCTTTGATTAGCCACGGGGCTTGGTCTAAAGCCAGGATCTGCACCCACTCCCCCATCCATCAAACCTCCATTGTGCTGTGTTATGGATGTGTGTGCATTTGCCATTCATAGTAGACTCGCTGCACAGGTCTTGCACCATCAGTTTGGCACTATGTCAGCTAGATACAGCTTTAGGCAGCACTCACCCTGCTCTGGGCATAGGGTCTGACCTGCAGTCAGGCACTGCAATAGACATGCACTTCAGGCTCTGGATACAGGGTAAGGTCTACCTCCTTAGCCACAGTACACACTATGCATTGGCCTATTTTTCAAAAACTTTTTTTTCAGAATTTGCAAAAAACAAAAATCGAAAGGATGTTGATTTTTTAAATAAAATGTGGATCTACCCAGATGAACCTAGTATTTCAGACCCTGCAACAAACAGACATTGAACGGATGATGCCACATATCTCCTCAGGTTATATACACAAATATTGTGGTCTATTACCAAGTGATGTCATACTTCAACAGGCGAAATTCCATTCACAAACTTCTACGTTGCAAAGACTCCAACAATTCCACACCACTGTGCCAAACATCTATCTAAATATTTAGCCTAGATTTACAACGGGTTAATACAATGGAAGGCAGCAAGCAAAGTGTCTGCGCTGCTTTGCATGAACTAGACGGAGAGAGCAGACCAGCACCAAAGACATTCTGCAGTTCTGCTCTCTCCCTGTGCTGACACACTTTTGGCAGCCATATGCCAATGCAGACCCCCTTGCGCCATAATGCAAGGATGTATGCATTGTGGTCAACACAGCTTTTCAGCACAAAAACTATGCATTAGACCAATTTTGTCTTTGTATGGGTGCTGTAACATGCAGCGCACATGCAAGGAGGAGAAATAACGAGGACAAATACAAATATTTCTCCATGTTACACCAGCGTTGGGGAGGCACAGGATTTTGGAGCGAAATCATATCTGACAGAGACTCTCCAGCTCTACACCTGGGATGCCTCACGTTATTGCCTCTGGCGGGTGTGGCCGCAAATGGATTAGGGTGCGCCCCAGGCACGGACAGAGCCCCATTTCACTGGGTTTCTTTCGTGGATGTTGGAATGGGATCTCTCAATGCCATTCTTCTGGTGGTGATATATATGTAAAGGAACAGGAACTGGAAAGTACATTCAGCTTGTTGGCTTTAGTGACAAACTCCTAAAGGGGATGTAAATAATAAAGTCACTGCTGTACGCAAAATGCTAATTTGCCTTAATGTACAGACAGCGTTTAATCTTCATATCAAAGTGACTACCCGTGAGTGATGACCAGAAAGATCTCTGCTGTGTAAATGATTATGGTTTCTTGATGATTGCTGTTTCAGCTGAAGCAGTACGATTTTAAATGGGATCTATGTCCCGAGTGAATTTCAAAAATGGTGTCTGTCTTTTCTTGGGGAAAACAATGGTGTGGATGTTTCCAATGCCCCAGCCAGCCCCCAAAACGTGATCACGCTATTTAAACTGGCTCTCTCCATGCTTCAAAAACTAACCCAAGAGTGTGAAAAATCTACTTGTAGATGATACACTAAGTAACAGGTTGTCCCAACCCAAGAAATGAGCATTTATTAGCATCCATATCCACCACTCTTTAACACATCATTGAAGAATGTTAAAGCAGAATTTTCTGCATTTGTACTTTTCTAAGCATGATAGAAGGCAGCAGTGTTAGAAGTTTAAAATCTACAGATGCAGATCACATCGCAATACATATGCAGAGTGCCCTTGAATTTGTGTTGCTGTAAGCAAAGCTGCATGGGCACGCCCCATCTCACCTCTCGCCTCCCTGTGAGCACACCTGCACACAGAAACACTTAAATGTGAGCGAATCAGCAATTTTGCATTACATATATATTTAGCTAGGATCCGTATGATTAAAATATTTGGCACGATACACGCAGAATTCATAGTTCTATTCATGAATATGTGTGAACTTCTATAATGCAATCCTCGCTAACAAACCACATATCTTTGCACTTGCTTGTTTTGTTGGCGAAAATAAATCTAAGTTTGAGGCAATTCAGGTGTCTGCACCTATAGCTGAAAATGGAATATGAATGGAAAACGCATCCATTTAAAAATATTTATTTACATAGCATAAAATTATGTGTCTACCTGCTATGCTGTCAAGATATACAAATGAAAGGAATGAAGACATTGCTGTCAGAAGTTATGCACTCTCGTGCTGTTACCGTGTCTATTTCACACTCATCAGTCTGCGTTCCACAATACATTAAAAGCACGCGTGATCTGATATGTGACATTCCTGATCATTCTGTGCTTATTATCAGCACGCTAAAATAGCCTTCTGTCTGCTTGAGCACTACATAAATGTAAAATACACAAGAAATATCACCCCATATAGAAATGCTTCAAGAGCACTTAAGAGTCATTATCACATATTGTAAACCATATATATGTCTTTCACTTATAAATGCAAATTCAGGCTTGGAAACGAAGCAAAATGAGAACATTTTAAAACAAAAGATGAGAAACCTCGGTTAGCACAGTTAAAACGTACTATTATCGCATAGTAAGTGCATAAATGTACATCTTCTATTTTTAAAGGGGTAAATGTTTAGTGTTCTTTCTCTTCAAGAGTAAAGGATGATAGATCACAACTCTGTTTAGGACGCAAATGTTGTCTTTGGCCATGCTGGCAATCCTATGTATCCCCATGACATGATTTTCATTAACAGGCACCTGGCTGACATGAAAGTGCTCCCAGGGATACGCGTTTTGCTTCCTTTGAACTACTACTGACGTAGGACAAGAGTTCTGCTTCCCTCTAACTACGGATGACGTAGGATAAGATTCCGCTTCCTTTTAACTACTGCGGCCATGGGTAAATGTCTGGGTGTGCATCCTTAAGGGGCTGGCTCTAAATTGCAGTGCAGTTACGTTGACCTTCAAACAGGGCTCGGTTGGAGGGCTGACAAAGAGGACACCGTTCTCTCAACTAGAATTAGAAAAAGATGCTGTGCCCCCGTTAGCTTGAGGCCACGGTATTGTAATGAATGGCTATAGCACTTTCCGTACCCCTTATGAGGTCCAAAGAGTTTTCTGGATTCTCTAATAAGCAACTTCTCCATATGTATTATTTATGTAGTGCCTCATAGCACTGAGGGGTTTATGCAGGACTTTGATTGTTATTGGTGTCCTGGGAGGCGTTAGAACGCATCAAGAAACGGTGTTGGTTGTAATTTATCTAGTACAGCAATTGTTGGGTTAAAAGAGTGAGGTTTAATGGTTCAATAGAAAAGGCGCATATGTATGTACAGTGCATAAGTGTAGGTGTTGCAGTGGGTGTGATGATAGATGTCTGCATGGCGACACTAACCTTGATGGCATACAAATTGTTATAATATAAATAGTGGTTAATGGTGTCTGTATGGTCCATAGGTGAGATCACTATATTGGGTTGAGCTTGAATTTGAGGAAAGAAACAAGAGCTCTGCATTAGTTTCAGGTCCACTCAGCAGCACTATAAGGATCAACCCAGCTGGACATTGAGGCCCATATTTATACTTTTTGACGCAAAACTGCCTTTGCACAGTTTTGCGTCAAAAAGTATAGCTCCGGCTTGCGCTATTCCAGGACGCCAGTTGGGCACCAAATTTATGGAATGGTGCAATCCAGCTCAAAGGGTGGGCTAGCGTAAAAAAAAGTGACATTAGCCAGGTGGGGGTGGCATTATGGGAGAAGGGGATTTTCACCAAAAAATTACCTTAGGCTGGTTAGAGGCAAACAAATGCCTCTAACCAGCCTAGCATCATTTTCTGACGCAAAACCATCCATACCACATGACTCCTGTCTCAGAAAAGACAGGAGTCATGCCCACCACCCCAATGGCCAGCACACGGGACACAAGGGCATGGCCATTGTACCCTGTGCCATGCAGGGGGGCCCAAGTTTGGCTCCCGATGGCACTTTAATTAAAAAAAAATACTTACCAATACTTACCCTACTTACTTGAGATGGGGTCCCCCATCCTCCGGTGTCTCTCTGGTGTGGGTGGGGGTGTTCTTGGGGCTTGAGGAGGGCACCTGTGGACCCATTCCAACATGTTCAACCATAGGAATGGTTCTGACCCAGGCGTTAAATAATGGTGCAAAGCATCCGGGGGATAAATATGGGGCTATGGGGTTACCACCATTTTTTAGATGGGAACGCCTATCTGGCATCTCATCGACGCAAGGTAAGATAGGTTCACGCATCTAAAAAATGGTGCAAACTCCAATATTTTGACGTTAGATGTGTCTAGCATCAAAATATAAATATGGAGTTAGTTTTGCACCAGATTTGTGAAAAAAATGACACAAAGTTGGTGCAAATGGATTATAAATATGCCCCTGAGAGTTTTTCACAGTCAATTTGATCCTTGTCCCATGCTAGGTCACTAGTCACTGTCATTTGGAATTTGGTCTGTAGCTTCCACCACTTGTCAAAAGAATATCTTTATGCAAAAAAAGGGCATGAGATAATTTAGGATCTTTGGGAAACTGAGTCACATAATGGGAAAAATACAAATTTTTATTGCTTTTCTGAATTGCACTTTTCTTCTTGGGTAAATTGTTCCAGAGATTGCAAGATGGTACCGAGAAGGAACTTCAATCGATATTGGTCTTTCTGAGTGGAAGGGTGGGGAGGAGCTATTTTCTGAGGGTAAAGTTTAATTTAGATTGCAGAACTATCAGGCCAGTGCTCCCAGTTGCCCTGCGGTTGATTCAGGGAGTTTTGAAGGAGATTTGTTTGCAACAGATAGTCAGTGCATGCTCTGAGGTAAAAGCTGATGTGGTCTCATCAGTTGAGTTGAATAACTCATCTGGGGACAGAGTTATGAATAATATCAAATTTGGGGCATTGTTATGTATTTGTTTAAATGTGTTGATCAAATGCTCTGTAAGGCCCATATATAGTCCACTGTACTATTCCAGAACTGACAGGACTAGGGCCATTGGTGGTAGCCCAGGTAAGGAAATATCCAAAGGGTGTTCTCATAGTGCTGAACACACATTTTGGCAGTGTTGACCTCACCTTGAAGTGAAACTGTGGAGTCTATAACCACACCCAGTGATGAGGGGACGATCAATTTCCTTTTGACAGCTCGCATCGGGCCATGAGTTTTTCATATTCCCAAGTGAAGATCTTGGCTCTTAATTAGCTCTGTTTTAAATGATGCTGAAGTGTCTAGTTAACTATTGTTAACTATTGCTTTTAAGCTTTCTGAAAGCCCATATAATCTTAGGTCTGGCAGTTTCTCAAGTTTAGGAGTAGCCTGGGTGTCATTGGTGTGGTTATAACAGGTATGTTTGTATGATTTGATAAGTTGGTGCAATACAAAACAAAATAGAAAAGGTGTGATCGCTCATCCTTTGGGAACTCCTTTCTTTTCCAAGAAAGATGCTGATAGAAATTGAGGAACTGGCATGATTTGTGTCTGTGAAGTAAGTTTGTATCCATTTTAAAATCCCGGCATCAATTTCAGTGGCTTTTTGTATTTCAACTTGAAGTTGCTGGCCCGCAGACTGAACAGCTACTCAAAGGTCAAGTAGGAGAAGTGTAGCCACTCTGTTCACGTCCACCGTTGGCTTGTGATCATCCCAAATGGCAACTAATGTTGATTCAGATCCCCTCCCAAGAAACATTTCTTTTTGTGAAAAAGAGGTTGTTTGCCTGAAGGAAACCCAAAATCTGATAGGAGGCTGTTTTCTCAGGCCGTTTCTTCAGGAATTATCCATTCAAAATAGGCCTCTAATTTGTCAGACCCTAGTGCCGAGTCCTTGTTCCTCCAGGATTGACTTGATGTAGAATGCCCTTAGTTCCCTGATTAATTCGTCTGTTGGCAGGCATTCATTAATGATCACTCTGTCTGGTATTGCAACAGAGGTGTCCTCTTCTTAATTAGTTCTAATTAATTGTAATTAGTTCATTTGTTTATTGTATAGCTTCATGGACAACAGGTTAAACAGACATGCATCTTATTGTGTACCTCAAGGTCCTCAGATTGATTTCTCAGGTGCTCTGAAATACAGTTACAAAATGTATTGGAGTGATTGGCTCATTTTAAGGGTTCTGTTTGCTGTTTTAACAGTTCTTTCGTAGGGTGGATGCACTGGGATTAGTGAGATTTTGTGTTTTTTTGTAACAATTTGTAGATTCTATACTATGGATGTATCTGGTCCTGTGCTTTCCCCCACTCTGTGTGTGCACAGACATAGCAAATCAACTCGAATGGAGCTTCTCTTCATTGTCAGGGGGATGCCACCTTTACCTTGTTTAGACTGAGTAGCAGAAGGACTGGTTTAACTTTGTGCCATGTGTATACCTCGATTCTTGCTGCAGGAGTGCTTTGCAAAACTTTGGAAGGAAAATACAGTGTAAAAGCCCTTAGACAGTGAGGAAAAAACAACGCTGACAATTAAATACAACTGTATAAGTCACAAAAAATCAGTGAGGAAATATATGTTTTAACACTTCCCGATTCATGCCTCTAAAAGAAAGAGGTAGGAGCAGAGTTGCATGCTGGGCGGTGATGTAACCATGAGTCTGAACGCTGGGTAGTTGATATATGTTGCATACACTTTTTATGGGTTTTAACCCCCACATGAGCTCCATTCACATAACCTCTAAAAAGGAGATACCCTCAGTTAGCTGCCTACGAGGGAACTCCATCACAGTTAACGTTTCTGCTAGTCTGTACACACAATGTAGAGATGTTCTTCAAGGTAAGAACATCTCTACATCGTGTGCATACTTCTGGTTGTTTTTGTTGTACATTAATGAAAGTTAAATAATTTACACAGGAGGCCCCACTGCATAACTCTGTCAAGGGTTAGAGAAGGAGCCTTTTTTTTTTTTTTTTAAATAAAACAAACGTCTGTTTTAACATATTGTTTTTGTCTAAAGCAAAATACATAGATCATTCGTTTTTTAGTGTGAATATTAGTATTCACTCTAATCTGGCCCCTCCAACTGCTAATTGGTACCAATGAATGTGTGGCACCTTCAGCCAGGCTTGCCTTTGTTAGGTAAGAATACTTCAAGCATGAAACTGTATGAAGCCAGCACTAGCTGAAGATGTCAAACATGGCAGCCATTGAACTCATTTCCCTGGCATTTGACCCTGGCATGACCACGAACATGAGAACTGAGTATGCAAAAATATTTCATATCACTTGATGGTTACATACGTTTGTCATAAAACAGTGCTATGACATGACTCCATGCATGTTCGAAGCAACATGGTTACACCACATCTCTAAAATATTGCACATTAACCAGCATACACAATATAGTGTGGACCGCAACCAGGTCCCTTCAACTGTGAACACCGAATGGCGCCCAATCCCCTGCAGTGCTTAATTTGAGCAGGTGGTTGCCAGTGGAGGCCAACAACACTCATTTTTGGAAAACCGTCCTTATTTTTCCTGCTCTGACATTTACCAGGATCGAGAGAGAAAGAGAAACACTCAAAAGGGAAAGAAGGATGAAAAGAAAGACTGAAAAGTCGTGACAAAGGGAGAAAGCAGGTTCCTGAAATAGTTTGAGAAAGAAAAAGGGGTATGTACTAGTGAATTAAAGAGGCATGACGAACACACAGCCTTGATATCCGGTATGCAGCCATTTAATAGGGTCCTCTGCAGGCCTCTGAGCTGAGCTTCGAGAACAGGTACTCATTCCTTTACAAATTAATCACTGGTGATGTAAACCGAAACACCCTGCGCTCTCACCAGAAGTACAAAGTGCTGACACAAACGAGTTTACTCGATCACCCAGAAAGCTCCTTGTGCCCCGCAAATAAAACTACTGTTGCCAAAACAGCTCAATGCAGAAGCGCATAAACGCGCACTTAACTCGGTGAGATTACTTAAAACAATCATGCAAGGTTTCAATGTTAAGATATAGCAATAATCACCTTCAGAAATACCAAATGGGGACAAAAACATCCTATGTAGGTGACTTGTTATAATGTTCGATAAGTGATTACACATAATATTGGTCTGCGCTAAGTTTGAAATTAGATCATTTCCTAATGAAAGGTATAATTGCATTGTGATGTCACTTAATGTTACGCAGCTTCTTTTGACGTTGCACATTACATATGCCAATTAGACTGCTACATGTGTTTATTGAGAAATGTGAAGGCAGGATGGCGTTAAGTACAAATCAAATAGATCCTCTTTTCGCATTAATCCGTGTATTAGGTTCCTACAGGGACTTAAGCTCTGCCTTCACCGGCTTTGACATGCTATCATTTACTTTTCTGAATGTTTGTAGACAGCAGTGGCCTGAGATTTGAGAAATCCACCTGTTTTAATTGCAAGGAAGCTGCCTCTGGCTACTTCAATTGAGTAATAGAAATGCCACTAGCCACAACAAACCAACTACAGCAGCTAAACAGATTTTGACTTGATGTGTAATTGAAGTGCACTTGGGTTATAAAGAATTCCATTTATACAAAACAGTCTATTTGGGATTTAAACACGTAGGTCAATAGGTTTTGGGGAGCTCTAACGCTGATGCCGGTGTTCTGCTAAAAGAGAACATATATTTGAAAGGCATTTTACAATTGCTGACTTAGGGGTTATGTCAAATACCAGCTTTCTCTGTTGTATAGTAACATAATAAATGTTATCCCACGTGGTGGAATGTTGTAAAGATTGATTTTACAAATCCCATCGGACGTTTTTGGAAGCATATAATGTTCCAGTTGTATGTATTTTGCATGTTTGCCTGCTCAGCCTGTAATACTAGAAGAAAAATATGATTACTCCTGCATAATGTATATAAAACAAGCTACCACATTGTCTTAAAGTGTCGTTGTTGAAAATGCTCTGTCTGGAAAAGTGCATACTTGATTGAATACATTGTTCCAGAATGTTTTGCACTCTGCAATTGTTTGCATCATTTAAGGAAACACCCATTCATAATCTATATTCAATGTAAATAAAACATACAATACACGCGTACCAAGATGCTGTAGCACATTGTATATGTCAATGCAGCCCAACGTTTATATCGACAATAGAAAAATAGGCGAGTGCCTTGATCAGACAACTCGTGACTCTTAAGTTTACTAAAAGAGGAAGATATGGACTAGGGCAGATGAAAGCAGAAGTCGAAAGCGAAAATGTAAAAAAATACTGTATGAAATAACGGGAAAGCCACAAAGCTAGAATCATAATTAAAATCCATTAAAACATTTGACAGCTCAAAAGACACATCTCAGAAGCCAATACACAACCATGTTCTATTCGTGCAGATATGTGTTGTGAAGGACCTTTTCGTGTGAGGAGGCAGCACCCTAGCATCCAGGCTGCTGCTCTTTCTTCTCTAAGGCTGTATGTACATACATGTTAGCAGAATCATGAAGCACACTGGACACAATGGTGCACCTGATGGAAACCTGTATATCGGTGGCAGTACTGGGGGCCGGAAAAAATATTGACAGAGGACAGCTGGTTTCCACGAATAGTGAATGGTGAGAATGCAATAACCTAAGAGTGGTGAGTGGGAAAGACCTGGTTGATATCAAGGGGGATGAGGGACTAAAAAACCCAACAATATGGTACTAAAACCTGGTAGAAGACGCAGAGCCAGCATTTGTATGTACAATGTGATGACTCCATCTGATGCCCTATGTGCAGTGGGTTTTACTCTCCGGGCTCATGTCACACTTCCCTTGTGGCGCCTCCCTGCCCAGAGTACTCCAAGTCATCCTTCCCTTGTGGCGTCTTCCAGTCTCAAGCATTCCATGGTCCCCTTACCAGGAAGCTTGAACCATTGATCCTCCTGTTCTGTTGCTAGGCAAGTTTAGTCTGTTTTGCACCTGCAGATTATCACATGTCTATTTAGGATAGTTATGCTTCCACTGTGAACCACTGAATTGCACCATCATGCACTTGGGGTTCCGTTGTAGTTGTTTATTGTTGCCAATTACCGTTTGACCTGCTGCCTGCAAGGCCTCATATCCGTTGTATGTAACACGTGATCTTTCCCAGGGTTCTTGGAATATTCCACGCTTGCACGTAGGACATGTGCCTTTCTGGAATACTCTTTTCACACAGCATAAATACCCTTTTCTGGACCTGCAACTGCTACAGGCCTCATTTCCAGTCCTGCCCAAGCATCGTCTATGCACTCACCTCCTGAGTCACCCGGAACTTCCAGCGCTCTAGTCTTTCAAACCTTCCTGATGATCATGTCATCCTGGCATCTGCGACGCTTTCCAGTGTCTTCCTTCATGAACTGTAATTTTGACTGCTCTTGAGCTTCTTGTACTGAGTCTCCTTTCATCTTCAGATTCCAGTTCAAGTACTAGACATGGCTAAGTACTTTCCCCTCAGATTAGTGTGACTAATCCATTGGTTAGCAAATGGGAATAATTTCAAGACTGACTCTTATGAAGGCATGAGAACGTTTTTGGAATTTGGACATTGAGTATCGAACCCCATGAAGCCCAGCACTATGGACTCTTTCATTGCAGCGCTCTGAAATGTTTTGTACCCAAATTGCAAGTTCGCAACTGTGGTTATTAACACATTGTGGGGGTTATTCTAAGTCTGGCGGGCGGCGGACGCCGCCCGCCAGACTTCCCCCCTCCAAAATACCGCTCTTGCGACCGCTGAGGGTATTTTGGCTTTTGCACTGGGCTGGCGGGCGACCGCCAAAAGGCCGCCCGCCAGCCCAGTGCAAAAACCCTTCCCACGAGGACGCCGGCTCAGAATTGAGCCGGCGGAGTGGGAAGGTGCGACGGGTGCAGTTGCACCCGTCGCGAATTTCACTGTCTGCAATGCAGACAGTGAAATTCAAAGTGGGGCCCCCAGGGGCCCCACGACACCCCATACCGCCATCCTGTTCCTGGCGGGCGAACCGCCAGGAACAGGATGGCGGTATGGGGTGTCTGAATCCCCATGGCGGCGCAGCGAGCTGCGCCACCATGGAGGATTCAGAAGGGCAGCGGAAAACCGGCGGGAGACCGCCGGTTTTCCTCTTCTGACCGCGGATGAACCGCCGCGGTCAGAATGCCCTGCGGGGCACCGGCAGCCTGTTGGCGGTGCTCCCGCCGACCCTGGCCCCGGCGGTCTAGTACCACCGGGGTCAGAATCACCCCCTGTGTCTAGTATTTTGAGAGATACTTCTAGAGCTTATAGTTGCTATTGGTGTTGTTTTCTGAACCTTCTATGTTTCGGAGTGCCAGAAAATCTCCAATTTATTCTCGAAGTGGTTTCTGCTCTTTTTTATGCAACACTCATAACTAACTCTGTATCGTGTAAATAATCAATACATCATTCTGAGTTAGGAACCTATGGGTAACATTGCCTCTTGTTGTCTTTAGTGTATGTCACCTGCATTGAGGATAATGAGATCCAAGGAGTCCTGATCCTACTAGGCAGCGGACGAGACAGCAGAGCATTTCTTTCAGTGATGCAAGTTCATCTTTTCTTGTTTCATCCCATCCCCCTTTCCCCTCTGGGGGGCATATTTTTGGAACCAGACAGTTGTTATTTGTTTCACTAAGCTGGGATTGGAGGTCCAGCATCGTCTCTGTGGCTGGAACCAAGTGACTGCGTGACACACAATGTGCAGGAGCTCTTTTTCAGTCCAAGGCCTTGTAACAAGAGGTGTATTTGGTCAGGAAAACAGACCTTGTGATGGAAAAGAGATTCTTTCACAGGCTATCACTTGTTGACATCCACTGAGCCTCTACCTTGGTCCGCTAGGCAAAAGGGCTACTGGCAGTTACTTTGAGGGAGACAAGGCCCACATTTGAGACAGCCCAAGATATTCAAGAAAGCATATAGCTCGGCAACTATGGTGTCTTAATTAATTATCTCTTCTGTCTCAGCCCTCCTGTAACGTAGACACAAATATCTGCTTTATTGCTGCATAGCACATTATCAGCTCATGCAGTGTGAGCACCTACATTACAGAATTGCAGGGCATTCACAATATATTAGATTAGGCATTAACACCCCCTTTCCAATTTTATTTTCTATGATAGTGTTCCTTCCAACACTGTTCATATAAAAAGTATTAGAAAGTGGAGATAAGGAATTTACAGAAAGTAATTCTTGAAAGGAATCAGGTCAACAAAGTAGCTATGCCCTAAAACAATCATAAATAAAAATCAATGGCATTAGCATGTGAAGAAATCCTCTATGACGCTGATAGTCTTGCAATGCAGCCAGTGTGTCCCTTTAGTTCTTGTCTCAGGTTTTTAAGTGCCTCCAGCCTGTTCCTGTAGGCCAAACAAGGCATCTGTAAGCTGGCAACCAGGATACCTCTGCAAGGAACAAGAAACTGGCCTATGAAGCATTCACAAGAGGCATACCATTTCAGCATCCACATTAAGCGTCCCAGAAGTAACTTGTGATGAATTAACAACCACAAGTTGGAACTTTCTGGAAGACAGCTGCAGACACACTGTACCCACTTGCCAGGTTCAAACCTTCCCTTTTATTACTTGTAAGTCACCCCAAAGATAGGCCCTAGTTAGCGCCAAAGGTAAGGTGCAGTGTATTTACAAAGTTGGACATGTATTTAAGTCTAACATGTCCAGATAGTAAAAAAACTGTTAAATTCGTTTTTCACAATTTCAAGGACTATCTCTCCATGGGCTAACATTGGAGTTACCGTAAAACACTTTTTAAGTGTAATTTCCAATTGGGAAAAGATGGAAATGCGGAGTTTGGTGACTCTGCACTCACAATTTAAAAATACATCTTTTGGTAAAGTAGCTTTTAAAATTGCAGGTCTGAAAATGCCAATTCTTAGAAAGTTGGTATTTCCTTACTTTAACCATTCTGCACCTTAGCCTGCCTCTGAATACACGTCTGGGTTTAGGTGACAAATTTTCTTGTGCATACTCTCCAGACAGCCACAGCACAGAAGGGGCTAAGCGTGACAGGGGATACTTCTGCAATCATCTGCATACTGATAGTCTTACTGGGCAGAGAGAGAGACAGGTAGTTCACACTTAAATCTGAATAGGTTGTGGCGTGCCTTCACACAAAGGGCTGATTACCCCCTACTGGTAGTTTGGTGCCAGGGCTGGGTTGAAAGGGATCCTAGTGCACTTCAGAGAATTCATTTAAAGTTACCCCAACATCAAAGGCATTTTTGGGTATAAGTACAGGGCCTCTGGCACCATATACTCAGAACATATCTAGACTGAAGATATTCTACCAGGAAGAAGGACATCTGTGTTGTCAGGAGGGACTGCCACTTTGCTGCTTGCTCTGCTGTGTTTGCCTGCTGCCTGCTATTTCTTGCCTGGGAGTAAGAGGACTGGATCTACCTCTCTACAACATGCAATCTAAAATTTCTCCAAAGGCCTGACTGACCTTGTCTCCTGTTTTGGAAGTCTCAGGGATATCAAAGACTTCACCTGCATCTTGCTACCAGCACATGGGCTCCTCTACTGTGAGTCCTGCTCTGAAAAGTGGTGCCAAATCCAGTCCTGAGCCCTTGGAGGTGAGTGAGGTGCAGCAACACAAGAACTGACACAACTAAACTGGTGCATCACTTGGAATTGACGCACCCCGCTGCAGAAACAGCACTTTACTGCTGCCTGCACTGAAGCCGCAGACACTGCTCACTGACTGTGCGGTGCAACATCCCAACTTACAACGCAGCCCTGACATGGCTGATGCAGCACCGATGCATCAGAACCAGTACTCATCACTTCTGGACATTGACGCATCAACAATGTTGCCCAATAAGGAAATGAAGCATCGCCTGCAAATATGATGAATCCCATCCTCTGGATCAACGCATCATCACCGAGCATCGACATAACAAAGGTACTGTCAGTGGGTCTACATGACTCCTGTATCTGAACCGTGCTCCATTGCGGTCAGACTGCACTTCTGGATTTGCCAGGGTCCAGCGCGATCAGATATCTCCAATTGGAGCTGTTGTCTTCTAAGCACTGCATTTTGATTTAACCTTTACAAATGCATAACTTGACTTATGTATGTTGGATTTTTGTTGTTTTGGTCTTGTTTGACTCAGATAAATATTGGCTATTTTTCTACAATGGTGTGGAGTCCTTTGTTGTGTTTTCACTGTGTAACTGTGTGTGTGCACACATTGCTTCTTTAGTTTAGCCGAACTGCTCTATGCCAAGCTACCAGAGGGTGAGCACAGGTAAACCTAGGACAGTGTGCAAACCTCTGCCAACTAGAGACCCTATTTCTAACACTGAGAGTAATCTAAGATCGCCCAGATGTGTATTAGAGAGAATTAAGTTTTATTGGATATAATTCACAATGGTGCCCTGTCAATGGAAATTTCTTTGGCTGTGATGTCAGCTACTGGAAGGCTGGGAGGTTGATTAAAGTGTTGTTCAGTAAGTCCAAGATTCAGAATTCCCTTTGCCCCTTCACTAGAGTGGACCTTTAGAGAGGTGCAGACCTCTTCTTTTTCACTATGCACGTCTTTCTTGACAAAACATCTACTGACATTTCTGAAATGCTGACACTTTTCACTGAATTTCTCTTTAGTTTTTTAGAATAGTTAGGATTCAATGATTAGGCAGGAAAATCTGAGCTTTAATTCAAAGCATCATATGCTTTTTCCTATTTACTGCATCGTTGTCATTGAGATATTGGTCTTTTATATGTCGGTGAAATTTATCATTGTTCAACGCTTTAATTCTCCTTGATGATTCTCTACATACTGTATATTATATGTTTTTGAGACTCATTTATGTAAGTTAGACTCTGAGTCTGTAATAAATCACTTTCTAAACTTAAAGTTAATCTCTGAGATTTCGGCCCTTATTATGACATTGGCTGTAAATCCCACTTACCGCCACGCTGACTACCGCCAACCTACCGCCACCACGGCGGATATCCGTTCACCATATTATGACACACACACACCAATCCATCAGTATTCAGCCATATATACAAATCCGCCACACCAAAGGTCAGTGATAAACTAGCGGTCCCAAAACCCACACCGTTACTCCAACAGAACAACGCCCATCACATTATGACCCACGAATCACTACAGCGTACATTCAACTGCGGTAAACCATTGGCGGCTCCATACCGCTGCACTCAAAATGGACACACACAAACAAAACAACACCACATTGGACAATTCAAACAACACAAACCTGACACCCATACATACACCACATCCACACCACTATAAAACACACACAGACACACATTACCCACAACCCTTTACGACTACAAAGCATTGCCACTAGAGAGACACCAAGACCACTGACACAACTAGAGCCACTCACTATTCACACCTATACACCACTCACGCACCCCACATCACACCCCCCAACACATTACCCAACACACCCTCACCTACACACCTCTCACAACACCAATGGCACCACAAAGACACCCCGTTTCACAGAGGAGGAGCTAAGGGTCATGGTGGAGGAAATTATCAGGGTTGAGCCACAGTTATTTGGAGCACAGGTGCAGCAGATATTGATAGCTAGGAAGTTGGAGCTACTGCAGAGAATCGTGGACAGGGTCAACGCCGTGGGACAGCACCCAAGAACTAGGGATGACTTCAGGAAGAGGTGGAACGACCTACGGGGAAAGGTACGTTCCATTGCAGCAAGACACCAGCTCGTTGTACAGAGGACTGGAGGTGGATCCCCCCCTCCTCCCCCACAACTAACAGCATGGGAGGAGCAAGTCTTGGCAATCCTGCATCCTGAGGGCCTGGCTGGAGTAGGAGGAGGACTGGACTCTGGTAAGTCAACTCTCTAATACTACTACCCCCCTACATGCATGCCATCACATACCCCCACCCCCACCCTCACACCCATCACTCCACCACTTCCCACACACCCCACCATCACATTTCACTCATCCCAATGCCAAGCCCTGCATGCTCTACCAATGCATGGACACCACTCACAGCCCTGCATGGACACTCATCACTAAAGCATGCACACTATAGAGAATTAGCTATCCCACCATATACCAACGTACACAAGTGAAAGCTGCCAGGGCAAATACAACCAAAGAGGCCAGGTCACGGATGCACAATATGTCAGACACATAAACCATAACACATCATTTACATCCCCACAGGTACCCCAGCTAATGTCAGCGGAGAGGAGGTGCCAGCACTATCCAGTCCCCCACCTGAAGAGGCCCACAGTGAGGACAACAACGCTGGGCTTCAGGATCTGGATGACCTAACTGGCCCATCGGGGACCTCTAGATAGCCGGCTACCCAGGCCCAGTCACACACCACCACAGGGCCTTCCCCATCAGGAAACACCACCACAGCACCCATCCAGCGTACCCACACCTCTGTCCCCAGGACACCTCAATCAGCAGTGTGTCCACCTCTACAGGGACCCCAAGCCACACCTCATACCCAAGACAATCAGGGACCTGGGGTCAGTGGCACTGGGCACACGGTTCAGGGGACAGAGGCACAGGCCAACAGGGAAACTGGGAGGAGTGCTGCGCACCAGGGGGAGGACAGACCCAGGGAACTGACTCTCCAGGAGGCACTTGCACAGATCCTGGGAGCCTATCAACATTCCCAGGACACGATGGGCCAGATCTTGGACAATGTGCAGGAGAACAGGCGGCTGCTGGAGGGACAGTACCATGGGATCAGGGCGGACTTGCAGGCCATCAACAACACCCTGGCCTCCAGAGCAGGGGTGCTGGCAGACATGGCCAATATTATGAGGGAGGCAGTCTCACACCAGCGGGCCCCTGCCACTAGCAGGACATCTGAACAGCCTTCCACCTCAGCTGCCGCTAGTGGAAAAAATCGATTTGGAGTATGTCATGTATATCAATTATGTATTCAATGAAACAGGTACAAACATTTTAATTCAACTGTACAGAAAATGAGCATAGATTAATGACCTGTAGATGGCTGCAGTGATCACACCAGGAGTATATGTGAGGTCACCCACATCTGCAAAATGAATTGCCAGAGGGAACAGTAAATGGGCATAGAAGTGGGAAATATCAGCATGCCAGTGACACAGACAATCAAACAAATGTAATTGAAATGTGCAGTAACACTGTCCTACCTGTGTCATTGGAAGTATTGTATGATGACAGATGTTCTGTTGTCTTCATCCTCTGCCTCCTCATCCTCACTGTCCACAGGGTCCACTGCTGGCACACAGGCATCTCCAGCATCCTCCTCCTGCAGGAATGGGACATGGCGTCTGAGGGCCAGGTTATGCAACATGCAGCATGCTGCCACTATCTGGCAGACCTTCTTGGGTGAGTAGCACAGGGATCCTCCTGTCAGATGTAGGCACCTGAACCTGGCCTTCAGGAGGCCAAAGGTCCTTTCAATTATCCTTCTGGTTCGGCCCTGGGTTTCATTATAACGTTCTTCTGCCCTTGTCCTGGCATTCCTCACAGGGGTCAGCAGCCATGATCATTTGGGGTAACCAGAGTCACTGAAATATTGAGGGCCAACATTTAGCCACACACTATCCCATATGGCCCACACCATACCCATACACCAACATCTACTGGGTGGGAACCAGGGCTCACCTATTAGCCACACCCTGTGCCTCTGTAGTTGGGCCATCACATTTGGGATGCTGCTATTCCTCAGGACAAAGGCATCATGCACCGACCCGGGATACTTAGCATTGACGTGGGTGATGTTGGTCCGCAAGGCACACCATCTGTACATTCATAGAGTGGAAACTCTTGCGATTTCTGAACACCTGTTCATTCTAGCGGGGGGACAAATGCTATATGTATTCCATCAATCACCCCAATTATTTTGGGGATATGTCCCATTGCATAGAACTCCGCCTTCACTTTGGCCAAATCTTCAACTTGGGGGAAAACAATGTAGCTGCACATGTGTTTAATCAGAGAAGACAACACTCTTGTCAGCACAATTGAGAACATTGGCTGTGACATTTCTGCTGCCAAGCCCACAGTCACTTGGAAAGAACCAGTTGCCAGGAAATGGAGAACTGATAGCACTTGCACATGAGGGGGGATCCCAGTGAGGTGACAGATACCAGACATCAGGTCAGGCTCCAATTGAGCACACAGCTCTTTAATTGAGGCCCTGTCCAGTCTATAGGTGAGGATAATGTGCCTGTCCTCCAGTGTAGCCAAGTCCACCAGGGGTCTGTACATGAGGGTATGTCTCCATCTCCTATTCATCCGCAGCAGTAGGAATCTAAGGGACAAAAGTGTGAGGAGCCGGTCAAAAACTGAACAATGGAGCTACAACAGAACTTTGCATTCTGTTAACTTGTAATGGGTCAGTGTGATATGTCCAGTGTATCCTACTATCACCAGTGATGCAGCAACTTTCAAGGGCTTGCCCCCCCCTGAAATGGCGGCCGCCTGTCCTGTATGGAGGAACAGGTGGAAGTGAGGTAATTCGGCTGACATTGTGTGCCGTTCCGGGTGGCAGTCGGGAACCGCCGTGCTACTCCTCATTGGTTATAATTGGGCTCTATGGGTTACAGTGGCCAATGGTGATCTACACCTGCAGTGATTGTATGCACCGCCGCGACATGACCGCCATTTTCTACCTGATTCCTCACTTGCTACCTGACCTTCCACAGGAGAGGACCTACACTGCATGTGCTGCTGTGACCTGTGTCTGGAACCTACCATGGCCAGTGTGACCGGGGAAAGGGCCCCAGCCTTCACATCGGAGGAGTTGGGGAGACTAGTGGATGGGGTCATACCCCAGTCTGGACTGCTGTATGGGCCTCCAGACCAACAGGTGAGTACACTGTGGACACGATGCATGTGGCATGAATGCATGGAGTTGTGTGTGTGAAGGCCTCGTGTAAGGGGGGTGGGTGGATGTCCTCTTGGCAGCATACAGGTTGTGTGCTGGGCCATGTGTGTGTAAATGGTGATGGAAAGGGGTATGGTGAGCCATATGTGTAACAGGCAGGACTATTTGTCTAATTCTATTTTCCTGTGTGTATTGCCTCTGCAGGTCAGTGCCCATCAAAAGAACAGTATTTGGCATGCCATCGCCAAGGAAGTGCGGACCTTGGGGGTCTACGGCAGGCAGAGCACCCTCTGTCGCAAACGGTGGGAGGACCTGAGACACTGGGCATGGAAGACCGTGGAGCCCAGCTGGGGATGGCCTCCCAGCGAGGAAGGGGTGCCCGTCGAACCCTGACCCCTCTGATGGCCTACATACTGGCGGTGGCCTATCCAGAGCTGGATGGGCGCTTGAGGGCATCACAGCAGCCATAAGGGGGTGAGTACAGTGCCCATCATTACAACTTATGCATGGTAGGGTGGTATCCAGGTGAGGGATGTGGGTCAGTGGGTGCCACTTGGCCAGGCCTGACATTGCAGCGTAGGTCCCCTGATGGCTAGGGTTCAGGAGGGAAATTCTTGCTACCTAGCTCGTAGGCATCCACTACTGGTCAGGGCTGCATTGGTCCAAGGTGTGCTGCATTTGGCAGTGTGTGCCTCTCCCATGCCTTGCCTGCTAACTATTTCTGTGGTAGTGCTATGGCATATTGCGTAGGCCTGTTCCCTGTGTGTGAGGGTGCTGTGTACGCCAACGGTGGTGTTGGTGCAGCCACTGACCAAGTGTTTCCTTTGTCTCTTCCCCTCCCCTTTTTGTTTTGTCATCCTGTACTTATGTGCATTAGCATCATCTGGCGGAGGAGCTGAGGCACCGCCAATAGAGGGAGCTGCATCCCACAGGATCCAGGAGGCAGAGTCCACCGACACTGAGGACACCAGTGGGACAGAGGGCGAGGGGAGCACCACGGTGGAGACTGGAGGGGACAGTTCTGACACAGATACCTCCTCCGATGGAAGCTCCCTGGTGGTGGCGGACACTTCTGTGACCACCCTAGCTACAGGGACAGCCGCCACCCCCGCACCAGCACCGCCCTCCTGTGATGCTGTTAATTGTGTTTGACCAATGACTTTGTGTTTCACCACTGAGCATATTAGTTGCTCATGTTCACCAGTAGCACATTATGGGGGTCATTACAACCCTGGCGGTAAAAGCTGCTTACCGCCGTGCAGAAGACTGCCAATACACCGCCGCGGTCGCGGAATTCCGCCACAGCTATTATGACCCACATCTCGGAATCCGCCAAAATCCAGACACCCACACAAGTCCGCCACACCAAAGGTCAGTGATAAACTGGCGATAACAAATCCTCCACCGTCACGCCAACAGAAACACGCCCATGCTATCACGACCCACGAATCCACGCAGCGGTCTTTCAACTGTGGTATTCCATTGGCGGTACACACCGCTGCGCTCAAAATACACACACATCTCCAAAACACCGCCACATAGGACAATTCCAAATACACACACCTGATACACATACACACACCACTCCCACACACCCAACACAATATAAAACACACACCCACATCACCCACAAACCCCTACGACCAAAAATCAGAGACGAAGGCGACAGACAGAGAGCACAGCAATAGACAACCCCACCACACAGAGGCACACAACACCATCACCCACAGAACATCCACGCACAAAACACCACACACCACTACACATCACCACACTCATCACCACATACACCACCCCACACATCACCTACACCACCCCATGGCACGCCAAAGACACCCCAGGTTTTCGGAGGAGGAGCTCAGGGTTATGGTGGAGGAAATCGTACGGGTAGAGCCACAGCTATTTGGATCACAGGTGCAGCACACCTCTATAGCTAGGAAGATGGAGCTGTGGCGAAAAATCGTGGACAGGGTCAACGCAGTGTGACAGCACCCAAGAAATCGGGAGGACATCAGGAAGAGGTGGAACGACCTGCGGGGGAAGGTGTGTTCCATGGTATCCAGGCACAACATCGCGGTTCAGCGGACTGGCGGCGGACCCCCACCTCCTCCCCCACAACTAACAACATGGGAGGAGCAGGTCTTGACCATTATGCATCCTGAGGGCCTCGGAGGAGTCGGTGGAGGAATGGACACTGGTAAGTCTAATCTTAACAATCATATCCCCCACCCTACCTGCATGCTATCACACACCCCCACCCTCACCCCCTCCCCTATCACGCCAAATCCTCACTAATGTACTAATAACACAAACCACACATCCCAACACCAAGCCCTGCATGACACAACAAAGCATGGACACCCATCACTAAAGCATGCCCACTGCACATACTCATAACACCCCCTAACCATCATCTCACAAGCCCCCACACAGGAATGCTAGCACTGGGGTACACGCTCAGCCACCCATTGCACACCATGACACACACAGATGCAATAATCATGCTTTTATACCCCTGCAGGA
The DNA here is from genome assembly GCF_031143425.1 of Pleurodeles waltl. Classification (NCBI taxonomy): domain Eukaryota; kingdom Metazoa; phylum Chordata; class Amphibia; order Caudata; family Salamandridae; genus Pleurodeles; species Pleurodeles waltl. Next base: position 519,443,430 of record NC_090436.1, read on the forward strand.
CCACTACCTAACGTCACCAGACAGGAGGGTCCAGATATGTCTACCCCACCCACAGAAGAGGCCCACAGTGACGTCAGCAGCTCTGGCCAACTGGATCCAGATGACCAGCCCAGACCATCGTGGGCCTCGGGACAATCGGTTCCCCTCGCACAGGCACAGCCCAACACTGATCTTCCACTCTCTGGTAACACCAGCACAGCACCCACCCAGCGGGCCCATACCTCCGTCCCTAGGACACGTCAATCAGCTGTGTGTCCACCACTACAGGGAACCCAGGATAACCCACCACCCCAACAACAAATGGGACCTAGGGGCAGTAGTAGTGGGCACGCGGTCCGGGGGCAGAGGCCCAGGAACACAGGGGAACTGGGAGGGCTGCTGTGCGACGGGGGGCGGGGAACCCACTCTCCACGAGGCCCTCTTCTCCATCATGGGAGCATACCACCACTCCCAGGAGACGATGGCTACGGTCCTGGCCAAGTTTCAGGAGACCCAGCGCATGCAGGAGGAACAGTATTTGGGCTTTAGGGAGGAGCTCAGAACAATCAGCTCCGCCCTGGGCACCATCGTAGGGGTGCTGAAGGACATACAGAATACCATGAGGGACACCGTGGCACTCCAAGGGGCCCCTGACACTAGCATGGACGATGAACTGCCCACCACCTCCGCCGGCGCTAGTGGACAGGACGCCCCGCCACAGGACCACCACACCAGCACCCCACCCCCTGCAGATGGAGAACCACCCCGCAAGCGGTCCCTGAGATCCAGAAACAGGACAGAGCATGATGGCAAGACCCCCGCCAAGAAATGAGATCACCCTGATTAGCATCCCACTGTCCCACATTGTTACCCTGTCCATATTCGAACTGGCCCAGCTCCACTTCCAATGCCCATATGGGCAGTGCACCTGTGAGACTAATAGACTGGACTCTGCCATGGACATTCCTCCACCATCCCCCCTCACCATTTTGCCACCCCCTCCAATAATTAGCACGTCAATAAACACCCTTGAACCACAAAACAATCTGGAGTCAGTCTGTGATTTATAAAAATGTGTATTATCTATGACAATGACAAAATCCTTTCTAAGATTGTAATGTAAACATACCTATGTCACACATCACAAGTCCATGAAGGATGCAAGCAGATGACACACGTTGGTTACCACACCTGTGAAACCGTAATGGAAATGTACAACTCAGTTACCAAATACTGCTTCAAATTGACAGACAGGATAGAGGTAGAAGTGTGAAAGTAAATGTACTAGTAAAGAAATTGTTCTCACCTGTGTGTCACTGAAAATATTGCTGTATGACAGAGTCCCTGTTGTCAATGTCTTCTTCCTCAGCTTCCTCCTCATCACTGTCCACAGGCTCCACAGCTGCCACAACACTGTCATCTGGACCATCCTCCTGCAGAAAAGGCACCTGGCGTCGCAAAGCAAGATTGTGAAGCATAGAGCAGGCGATGATGATCTGGCACACCTTCCTTGGTGAGTAGAATAGGGAAACACCTGTCATATGCAGGCACCTGATCCTGGCCTTCAGGAGGCCGAAGGTGCGTTCGATCACCCTCCTAGCCCGCCCATGGACCTCATTGTAGCGTTCCTCTGCCCTGGTCCTGGGATTCCTCACTGGGGTCAGTAGCCATGACAGGTTGGGGTAACCAGAGTCCCCTAATAGCCACACCCGGTGCCTCTGGAGTTGACCCATCACATAAGGGATGCTGCTATTCCGCAGGATGTAGGCGTCATGCACTGAGCCAGGGAACATAGCATTTACCTGCGAGATGTACTGGTCTGCCAAACATACCATCTGTACATTCATCGAATGATAACTCTTCCGGTTCCTGTACACCTGTTCACTCCTGCGGGTGGGGGACCAGAGCTACATGTGTCCCATCAATGGCACCTATGATGTTAGGGATATGTCCAAGGGCATAGAAGTCACCTTTAACTGTAGCCAAATCCTCCACCTGAGGGAAAACGATGTAGCTCCTCATGTGTTTCAGCAGGGCAGACAACACTCTGGACAACACGTTGGAAAACATAGGCTGGGACATCCCTGATGCCATGGCCACTGTTGTTTGAAATGACCCACTTGCTAGGAAATGGAGCACTGATAGCACCTGCACTTGAGGGGGGATTCCTGTGGGATGGCGGATTGGTGACATAAGGTCTGGCTCCAACTGGGTACACAGTTCCTGGATTGTGGCACGGTCAAACCTGTAGGTGATGATTAAATGTCTCTCCTCCATTGTCAACAGGTCCACCAGCGGTCGGTACACCGGAGGATTCCGCCATCTCCTCACATGTCCCAGCTGACGGTGCCTAGGAAGGACAACAGCGACCACAGAGTCAACCAATTCAGAGGTATGTACCCACAGCTACACAGAACACGACACAAAATAAATAAAAAATTCTGTATGTGTGTTGACTCCAGGCCTAGGTATGTGTGACGCAGTTGAAAATGAAGCCATGTGGGCCCCTGAAATGTCGGATGCCTGACCTCTAAAGTGGGACAATGGGATGTGAGGTAACTGCGCTGGCGTTGTACACCGTTGCGGTAGGCGGTCGTAGACCGCGGCGCAATGCTGCATTGGTTAACATAGGACCCTATGGGTCCCAGGAGCCAATGACGAAGTGCGCCGGCGGTGATGATACGCACCGCCGCGGACGTCACCGCCGCGGACGTGACCGCCATTTTCTATCTGTTCAATCACTCGATACCTGATCTTCGACAGGAGAGGACCTACACTGCAAGTGCTGCTGTGACCTCGGTCTGGAAGAGACAATGGCACGTGCGTCTGGGGAAAGGGCCCCTGCCTTCAATGCACAGGAGTTGGAGAAGCTCGTGGACGGGGTCCTCCCCCAGTACACGCTACTCTACGGTCCTCCAGACCAACAGGTGAGTACATAGGGTGCAAGTTGTATGGGCTATGCCTGGGTGGAGAGGGCTGGATGTAAGTAGGAAGGGGGCAGAGTTCTGCGAGCATGAAGGAGTGTGAATGTATGTGCCACATGGCAAGGGCAGGGATGTGGGCCACTCACTTCGACGGTGCAGTTGGTAATGACTTCTCTTCTTCCCCTGAACATGTCATGTAGGTCAGCGCCCACCAGAAGAAGGATATTTGGCGTGCCATCGCCAAGGACGTCCGGACCCTGGGGGTCCACCAGAGATGGAGCACCCACTGTCGTAAAAGATGGGAGGACATTCGCCGCTGGAGCAAGAAGACGGCGGAGGCTCAGCTGGGGATGGCCTCCCAATGTGGGAGGGGTGCCCGTCGCACCATGAGCCCCCTGATGTTCCGGATCCTGGCGGTGGCCTACCCTGAGTTGGATGGGCTCATGAGGGCATCACAGCAGACACAAGGGGGTGAGTACACTCACATTCTCATGACTTTGCGCGCAGTGGAGGGGTCTTGGTGGGGGAGGAGGGCTGTGGGTTTCCCTAGGCCAGGGCGAGTTCCGTAGGCTAGGCCCCTCCGTAATGCAGGCCATGTGGCACTCCACCCCACCTCTGTAGAGTGCCAAGTACAGGTATACATGCCCCTGTGTCATCTATGTGTGCAGATGTCTATCATAGCCATGTAGGCCATATCCCAGGAACTGCATCTGTAGAGCCCAGGAGCGCGGCGTAGTGCAGGGGGCTGCTGTGTCTGTATTGTCCGTCAACGGTAGCGGTAAGCCATGCACTCAACCTGTCTTTCTTCTGTTTCCCCACCCCTTTTTGTGCTCTCCCTGTTCTCTTGTGCATCAGCATCATCAGGCGGAGGTACAGGGGCACCGGAGCACGAGGGGGCTGCATCCCACATGGCCATGGAGGGCCACACCACGGACTCTGAATACACCAGTGGGACGGAGGGTGAGGGGAGCTTCACGGCGGTCACCGGACCAGCAACCAGCGACACAGACTCGTCCTCCGATGGGAGCTCCCTTGTGGTGGCGGCAAAATCTGCGCCCCCCACTCCTACAGGTACAGCCGCCACCCCTCCTACCAGCACCGCACTCCCAGCAGCCCCTCAGCGTTCGCCCTGTGCCCGCTCATCCAGGAGGGTGGGCATCACCTTCGTCCCAGGCACCTCAGCCCCTGCCCCTGTCACCCCTGCTGCCCTCAGTGAGGAGGCCATTGACCTCCTCAGGTCACTCACTGTTGGGCAGTCTACCATTGTGAATGCCATCCAGGGTGTAGAAAGGGATTTGCAACACACTAATGCATTCCTGGAGGGCATTCATTCTGGTCAGGCTGCCCATCATCGAACCCTGCAATCTCTGGCCTCAGCACTGATGGCAGCCATTGTCCCTATGTCTAGCCTCCCCCCTCCTACTTCCTCCACCCAGACCCAATCCCCTGTACCTCAGCCTATCCCAAGCACACCATCAGACCAGCCTGCACACACGTCAACACACAAGGGCAGCTCAGTCAAACATAGGCACCACACATCCCACAGGCACTCACACAAGCATCACCCACATACAGACACAGTAACATTCACTGCCTCCACTGTGTCCCCCTCCTCGTCGTCTCCCTCCTCCCTCCCAGTCGTCTACACTCTCACCTGCATGCACTACCACTACAGCCACTAGGACTCGCACCAGAACACCCAGCACCACACCCGGCTCACCTGCACTCACCACCCCCACTACCATTTACACATTCCCTGTGTCCTCTCCCAGTGTGTCTGTGACGCCCCCTCCCAAAGTACACAAACGCGGGCACACACACACTCAACATCCATCCGCCTCACGACAGCCTCCAGAACATGCACCTGCACCCAAAGCATCAAAAGTTACACCTCCTACAACCACCTCCTCTTCCTCCACTCCCAGACCCCCTCCTGCTACCCGTCCCAGTGTTCGTCAGAAAATTTTCCTGAGCAACCTTGACCTCTGTCCCCCCCCCCTCCAATTCATAGGTCCCGTAGTAGCACCTCAGCCAAAAAAAGTCCGGTACCAGTGGTGGCTGTTAGAGGTATGTGGAGTGCACCGGGCACCAGGGCAGCCAGTGTAACACGGAGCCAAAGCACTGCCAGTCCACCCCCTGTGAAGCACCAGAAGTTAGACAGTGCCCGACGGGAGAGGGTGAAGACTCCTGCAGGCAAAGCCGCTCACAAGGGTCCCAGGGGAGTGTCGAGTCAGCTCTGACTCCTCCCAAGGTGGGGAAGGGGCAGAAGAAGTCACCAAAGTCTGGGAAGAGCAGCACGGCGGAGAAGACCACCGCCAGAGTCAGTGCCCAGGAGGGCAGCACAATCGTCACTGGTCAGGAGACCACCGCCAGAGTCAGTGCCCAGGAGGGCCCCGGCAGCCACAGCCCCGCTGGGCAATGAGGGCCCGCCATGGCACACACCGCTGCACAGGTCAGAGACAGCAAAGTCAAGCACCGCTGAACAGGGCAAAGACCGCCATGGCAAGCACCGCTGAACATGGCAAGCACCGCTGAACAGGCCAAGCACCGCTGAACAGGACAAAGATCGCTGAACAGGGCAAAGACCGCCATGGCAAGCACCGCTGAACATGGCAAGCACCGCTGAACAGGGCAAAGACCGCCATGGCAAGCACCGCTGAACATGGCAAGCACCGCTGAACAGGCCAAGCACCGCTGAACAGGGCAAAGATCACTGAACAGGGCAAAGACCGCCATGGCAAGCACCGCTGAACATGGCAAGCACCGCTGAACAGGGCAATGACCGACATGGCAAGCACCGCTGAACAGGCCAAGTACCGCCAACTCAAGCATCGTTAGCCCATGTGCGGCAGGGGCAGTGACGGAATTGGGACCGTCACGGTGAGCGTGATGCACTGTGGGCACCAGTCCCCCTCCAAAACCAATGTAGACTGTTATCCACTTGTGAGACTGTGGTTTTGCACTCCCCAGGATGAAACAGTGGGCAACCCACCCACTGCAAAGACTTGTGAGACTGTGGCTTTGCACTCCCCAGGATAAAACAGTGGGCAACCCACCCACTGCAAAGACTTGTGAGACTGTGGCTTTGCACTCCCCAGGATGGTCCAGTGGGCAACCCACCCACTGCAAAGACTTGTGAGACTGTGGCTTTGCACTCCCCAGGATGGTCCAGTGGGCAACCCACCCACTGCAAAGACTTGTGAGACTGTGGCTTTGCACTCCCCAGGATGGTCCAGAGGGCACCCCACCCACTACAAAGACTTGTGAGACTGTGGCTTTGCACTCCCCAGGATACATCAATGGGCATGGAGCCCCGTCGTGGATCTAGCGTGGTGCTGTCATCCGGCTGAGGTGCCCCCCCTTCCCCCTGAGGTGCCTGTTGTATTTCTATCTGATGCCCCTGCAATGTTCTCTCCGTTTCTGGACAGGTATCGTGTGTGGGCCTCGCCCATGCATTTTGGGCCCAGTGGTCCACGGACATTGAAATGTGCATAAGTGCACTACTAATCGTGATGTATACATTTGGAATGTGTATATATTTATGTATATATGTGCTTACTGTATTTTGATACATTACAATGGTTTTACTTCATTTCCTTTTGTCTTTGCATTCTTCCGGGGGGGTTGGGGGTTGTTCCTGTGATGTTTGGTTATGCATTGGTGTGTGTGTTGTAGTGTGCGAGGGTCGGGGTGGGGGTGGGGGTGTTGCATGTGTGTGTCCCTGACTTTTTCCTCCCCCCTCCCCTATGTCGTAGGTGCAGTACTCACCGTTGTCTTCGGCGCCGCCTTTGCTGATGTTCGTAGAGGAGCAGGAACACAATCGCAGGGAGTATTTGGAGTTCCGGCTCCATGGTATCCTCCTTCCTCGTGGAGTGTGTTCAGGTGAGCGTTTTCCCATTGCCAAAGCTGTTTCTGCCGTGTTTTTATCCACAGAGATTCCGCCCCGGAAAAGGTGGCGGATTGGCCTGTTGTAATACTGTGGGCGGTACTTTGTCTCCCGCCTGTCTGTTGGCGGTGACTGCCGTACTGCTTGTCTGTACCACCGTGGCGGTCGGAGTGTTAAAGTGGCTGTCTATGTTGGCGGTTTCTGCCACGGTCATAATTCCCTTTTTTGTTCCGCCGGCCTGTTTGCGGTATTTCCGCCGCTTTAACACTGTCCGCCGGGGTTGTAATGACCACCTATATGTTTTGTTCAGTTTAGCTGCCTATTGGCTTTAACATGAAGTTAGCCATTACATTTTGTATTCAGTTTAGCTGCCTATTGGCTTTGACATGGCATTAGACATTACATTCTGTATTCAGTTTAGCTGCCTATTGGCTTTGACATGGCATTAGACAGTACATTCTGCATTCAGTTTAGCTGCCTATTGGCTTTGACATGACATTAGACATTACATTTGATATTTAGGTTAGCTGCCTATTGGCTTTAACTTGGGGTTAGACATTGCAGTTGAGACATTGCAGATGAGCTGTGTTTTTCCAAGCTGTGTTTTTCCACAAGATGGACCAAGCTGTTTTCTTCACACCAGACCTTAGCTGATAAGAGCACGTAGATTTTGTGTTTACCTCGCAATCCAGTCTGAGAACGGGGGCTCAGGAGAATTGGCCACTCTCCAAGGTTCTTCGCCTCTCACACTGAGTTTGCTTTTAAGGATGACTCTGGGCTACAGCAGGGTAGATTGAATCTGCTTTGACGTCAGTTGCCTGTCTCCCGTTTGGGTAGAGAATCTCTTTCTCGCAGTTGACCGGAGTCATCAACTTGCAGACCCCAGAAAGATGAAGCTGAACATAGGCCCTACTGCCTTGCCCATATGGTGATGAATTTTGACTTTTATGCTTTGCTTTGAAGTTATGCTATAATATAATCACCTATATTTGCTGTGTACATTGCAACTGAGAAGTACTTTGATATATTTTGCTTTCATTGCTGCGACTACTTTTGAACGTGTGCTTCCAATCTACTACTTTCGTCTCTCAGGAACCTCATGGTGGGGAATTAAAAACAATAAATGTCTTCTTTAAACTCAGAAGTGCATTCCAGAGAGGTTCTGTAAGCTCGGTTATGAGATAAGAGGGAAAGCAGAACACCTCCCAGCAGCCCCTCATCGAGTTGCCCATGCCCGCTCACCCAGCAGGGTGGGCATCTCCTTTGCCCCAGGCACCTCAGGCCCTGCCCCAGTGTGCCCTGCTGCCCTGAGTGAGGAGGATATTGACCTCCTGAGATCCATCTTTGTAGGGCAGTCAACTATTGTGAATGCCATCCAGGGGCTGGCAGCCCAGATGCAACAATGTAATGCATTCCTGGAGGGCATTCACACTGGCTTGGTGGCACAACCGAGATCGATTCAGGCTCTGGCCTCCTCTCTGATGGCAGCCATTGTCTCTGTTTCTACCCTCCCCCTCCAACTTCCACTGCCCAGTCCCATTCTCCTCAACCCATCTGAAGCACACAGGCAGACGAGAATGCACACAAGACAACACCTAAGAGTGTCACAGGCAAACACAAGCACCACACTTCATCCCTCAGGCACTCACAAAAACACCATCCAGTTGCAGACACATCAACATCCACTATTTCCACTGTGTCCCACTCCTTCGCCTCCACCTCCCATGCAGTTCCGTCAACACTCACACCTGCATGCAGTACATCTTCATCCACTACCAGCATCACCACACCAATCAGAACACACACCTCACTGGACGACACCTCCACAACACCCATGCACACGTCCCCTGTGTCCCCACCCACTGTGTCTGTCCCCCCTCCTAAAGTACACAAACACTCAGACACCCAACAGCCATCCACCTCACAACAGCATACAGCTCATGCACCTGCACCAAAAAGCAGCAGACAGACACCTCCAACAACCACTCCCTCATCCTTCACTCCCATTCCTTCACCCTCTTCCCGCCCCAATGTCCCTAAAAAATGTTTCCTATCCACCATTAACCTCTTCCCTACCCCCATCCAGCACATATGGCACACAGTCCACAGGTCCAGTCATCACCACACCCACTCATGGTAGAAAGGGATCCAGGCCACATGTCCTGAAGGTGAAGGAGCCTGCACCAGCAACTTCAAGGGAAAGGAGCCTGCCCCAGCTGCTAGGAAGACCAAGGAGGCTCCACCAGCAAGTAAGAAGGGAAAGGAGCCTGCCCCTGCTGCCAGGAAGACCAAGAAGCCTGCACCAGCAGGCAAGAAGGGAAAGGAGCCTGCCCCTGCTGCCAGGAAGACCAAAAAGCCTGTACCAGCAGGCAAGAAAGGAAAGGAGCCTGCCCCAGCTGCCAGGAAGGCAAAGGAGCCTGCACCAGCAGGCAGGAAAACCAAGGTGCCTGGGGTAGGAACTGTGACGGAGCCCCCACCACCAACCATGGTTGTGCAGCCGTCCGAGGTTGCAGGGGATGGGCAGGAGCCTCCCCCCACCATCAGCACCACCACCACTGTGCAGCCGTCCATGTTTGCATGTCCAAGGTTGCAGGGGATGGGCAGGAGCCTACCCCCACCAGCAGCACCACCACCACTGTACAACCGTCTGAGGTTGCAGGGGATGGGCAGGAGCCTCCCCCCACCATCAGCACGACCACCACTGTGCAACCGTCCGAGGTTGCAGGGGATGGGCAGGAGCCTTCCCCACCATCAGCATCACAACCACTGTGCAGCCATCACTGCCAGCGAACGGTATGTAATCCTGCCTCCATGGGCTGCTGTGCAGCCTGCCCACTCCAAAGCCAGTGGTTATGACACCCACCTGAGAGACTGTGGCCCATCACTCCTCAGGATCAAGCACAGGGCAAGTTGCCCCCTCCAAGCCCAGTGGGTAGGACTCCTACTTGCCCATCACACCCCATGATCAAGCACAGGGCACGTTGCCCCCTAAAGTGGGTATGACACCCACTTGCCCATCACACCCCAGGATTAAGCACAGGGCACGTTGCCCCCTCCAGAACCAGTGTGGGAGACACCCACTTGAGAGACTGTGGCCTTGCACTCCCCAGGATCAAGCACAGGGCACGTTGCCCCCTACAGAACCAGTGTGGGAGACACCCACTTGCCCATCACACCCCAGGATCAAGCACAGGGCACGTTGCCCTCTCGAGAACCAGTGTGGGAGACACCCACTGGAGAGACTGTGGCCTTGCACTCTCCAGGATCAAGCACAGGGCATGTTGCCCCCTCCAGAACCAGTGGTCCCCCTCCCACCCCCGTCCTCCTGAGGTGCCTGCCTATTTACCAGCTGATGCCCCTGTAGTGTTCTCTCCGTGTTGAGGCAGGTGACATGTGTGGCCTTGGATTTTGGCCTGTGGCCATGTGGCCTACGAAAAAGTGTGGCCTGGGCTGTGTCCCTTTTTCTGTACATATGAATATATCTATTATCTTGCCTAACTTATTTTTCAAACTGTGTTGATCTCATTACATTTGCTTTTGCAAAATCATTTTGTCCTTGCATTATTCAGCCGAGTGACGGGGTAAAAATGTTTTTGTAATGCAGCTGGTTGAGTGTATGGTGTGTGTGTGGGGTGTGTGTTGTGCGTGTGTGTGTGTCACTCTTGTTTCCCTCCCCCTCTCCCTTGTGTGCTAGGTGGCTCTACTCACCGTCGTCATCTTTGCATGCTTTGGTGTTCGTGGTGGAGCAGAACGTAGATTATGGGGAAGACATGCAGTTCAGTTTCCATGGTGGCGTGCTTGTTCCCTGTGTCTCCAAAGGTGAGTCCTTTCCCTTCTGAGATCTGTTTCTGCCAGGCTTTTGATTTCGTTGGTACCGCCCTGGAAAAGGTGGCAGATTATATAGTCATAATATGGTGGGCGGAACATTGACTTCCACCTGGCTGTAGGCGGCTACCGCCGTAGTCCCAGTTGTTTCTGCCCTGGCGGTCGGTGTGGTACATTGGCTGTCTTTCGGAGATCTTTCCGCCATGGTCATATTTTGGCGGTAGTTACCGCCAGTCTGTTGGCAGTATTACCACCACTTTATCACCGAGCATCAGGGACATAATGAGGGCCTTAATGTGTTACCAGATAGGTACACTGACATTTAATGTAGTGAACAAATGTGTTGTCTCCTTGCCCCTCAGGACTCCTAATACGAATATCAGACTCAGAAGATTGGAGAAGAGGCAGATCAGGATCACACATCATGAAAAGCTGAATATGCTATTTTTAGGGTTACAGTATGCTCATAAGCTAATTGTCACCTGATAACACAGTGGCTATCGGAAAAAACTAGTTGTTGCAGGTAAATTGCCCCATTATATTTTTTCAGGGTGCTTAATTTGCATCCTCCTATTCTGTGAGGTCTTTTAGGAGGGGTTATCAATTTGAAATTCCACTTGAAATCTTGCAAACAGTTGTCATTTGTGCATAGTCCTCAGTGTGTTCGTTATAGTTCTGTTTTACTTTCTAAAGAACCACAAAATCAGTGGATGGGCACTGATTTATTGTTATTTTTGTGCATTTGAGTTTTTATCTCCTAGCCCACATCACATTCCTGAGTTAGCCTTAGACTGCTACTACTTACACTGTCTACTTTGACAAATGCAGTAAGGAGGAGTGTTCACTCTGACAAATGAAAAATGAAAGGGTACATTGTGACCTCTATGACAAACATCATAGGAAAGGTTTTACATTGTAAATTCTCTGACAAATACAATAGGAACTGGTATGACATTGGTAACTGTGACAAGTTCAACAGAAAGTGGTTTTATAAGGTGAGATGTGGCAAATAAAATAGGAAGGGATTTCACATTGTGAACTCCAGGACAACCACTATACGAAGGAGATTTACATTTTAGCTATCTGGCAAATACAACAGGAAGGCGATTTACATTGTGGACTTTCCAACAAATGTGTTGTGTGTTTTGCCTTCTTTCTGTCCCTGGCCCTTCCCACAGTTTATTGTTACCTAAGGCTTCACATGTATTTTACAGTTTATAACTGCTGTTTGCTATTTCATACGCATGCATTTAGGGTATAAGAATGTCAAATTATATTTTGATAGTGTATTTTAGTTCATATGAAGAGTATTCATGAAGTGTGACATTTAAAAACAAGTACAGTGGTTTTGAGGAAATGTGCAACAGAATTCTCATGTTTCCATTCTCACCTTGCATTGTGGATCTCAGGGTTATTTTCTCCCAAAATAAGCTTGAAAAGAATGATGTAAAACAAGTTCATGTGCTTCTCGAGGAGACAGGATCTCCAGACATTCTGGAAGGAGTGCCTATGACAAACAGTGTGTGTCAAGGATAATTACATAACAAAGACAAAGATTGGCCTTGACCACGGACAAGCAGTGGGCTCAAAAAAGAAGAGATATAAGCATGTGTGCAGGTGTGCCGACTAGGAATCTCTTGTTTTTGGCATTCACTTTGTTCTAATGTAGACTTTAGCTGGGGTTATTGAGGAAGGGATCCCATCATAGATTGTTAGATATTATGATGTCAAATTTCATATTATTTGCATGCTGTGCCTTCATTTTAATAATCATAATGTTTATATTTGCAATTACATGTGTGCATATATCCAGCATTAAAATGAGACTTTAATATTTTAATAACCACTTTAAAAATAATACTGTGGGCTTCTACTGTGTCCATATTTGGAGGAAAAAGTATTCCAGTAACCCACCAAATTGTAAATGCATTGCTGAGCATCTCTGTCAGGGTCTAATAGTTATATTTAGAAAACTTCCTCTTTTTGCATTGTCACCCCCATTTTTGTGGAATGGTGCTGTTGGTTTATTGACATTATGCACTGGGACCCTGCTAACCAGACCAGGGTGTATGTGTCTTGACCCTTAAAATATGTTGACATTGGTTGTACTCCTGATTGTCACATTTAACCTACCTGTAAGCCCTTAGTATATGTTACAAAGTACTCCCAGGAATTACATGTCACTCGTGGACTGCAGAACCAATTGTGCCACCCGCTATAGTGAGTGTGCAAACGTGACCGCAGGCCTACCATTGTAGCCTGACTGTGGCAGTTTTCAAACAACAATTCAACCTCTCAAAATAAACCCATCACAATTTGACAGGTCAAAACCTTCCTTTTAAATATTTATAAGCCACTCCAATGTAGACCTCATAAGCCCTAAGGCAGGGTGCATGGTATTTAAAAGAGGACATATGAAAAATTTAATGTTACATGTGTCAGCGCAAAAGTCCCAAAAGCTAGTTTCACTGTAGCAAGGCTGGCTGTTCCATAGGAAAGCACTGGCTTACATTATCATATTTAATAATGCTGATTTCCATTAGGAAGCAACTAGAAATTGAATTCAAATAGTATTTTAATAGTTTTGTGAAACTCAATATAGTGGTAAAATCGAATTTGTGATAACTATTAAGGAAAAGGTAAATTTAGAAAGATAATTTTTCACTGCTTAAAGCCTCTGGAGGCCTATTTGTATAAGCACCAACTGTCATCCAGGAGCTGAATAGTCCCCTTGATGAGGTGGGAACTTGCTCCTCAGTTGAGACAAAAGCCTTGGGACCCTATTCAGCTAAAGTTTACAGCCTTGCCCCAGTGGAGGAATTCAAGCTCCAAAAAGGTTACTAAGTCGGAACGTGGAAATCTTTACCCAATGAAGGTGCCAACATAATCCGGCCAGCAAGGGACTTTCAGTGAGGGCAAATTTTGAATTTCTCACTCTCAAAGCTCTCCCAAAAGTTAATTGCCACACTGGGAGCCCGTCCAATAGCTCTACATACTCTTGAAGCCCTACTTGGCCACAGACTTCTGCGTTGCCACTCTGAGGATTTGTGACATTCATTTTAGAGACTAAGGACCTCAATTAGGAGGAAGTGGTGCGGTGGTGTACCAAAATTGGCAGCACCATGCTGCATCACTTCTGAAAGGCAGGGATGTGCCATATTTACAAACATATGGCACACCCCTGTTTTTCCCCTTGTGCTGGCGCTAAATTTTGCTGCCTAGTGCCCACGCAGGCACCCTTGCACCATAGCTCAACGGTGCCTGCATTGCAGGGAATTATTTTCTGTATGTGCTGGAAGGTGTACCTTCCTTAAAGGAGGGTTTCCATTTTGCAATTGCACCTGAAATTGTGTAAATATTTCTTCTTTTGAGAATAGTTTTAGTTGTGTGTGCATTATAATACTTTTCCATCATTGAAAAAACAGTGGTTGGACATTGATTTATTGTGTGTTATTTTTCTGTGTTGCTCAGCTCTGAGGTTTTATCCCATGAACTCCTCCTTGAGTCAGCCTTGGACTGCTCTGCCTCAGTACCCTGAGAACCAGGTCGTACATTGGGAACTATTAGAAAAATGCACTAGGAGTGAAGCAGGGCCAGCTTTAGCATTGGTGGCGTCTGATGCCCCCGAATAACTTCCTTCTCCTCTGATTCCCTTACTACCACCCACCAGCAGTGTCCTTCATCTCTCCATAGCCCCTCTCTCACATGCATTTAATTTGTTTTATAATGCTACTCATACCAGTGTACGGTGTCAAAGCACTTTACATGACACACACACACGAATTATACAGAGCAATGAATTATACATGTGTACAACAGTCTCTAGAAAATGTTTTATAAGACAATGAGTATTGCAAGGTGTAGGTTCCACTTCACCCATATGAATAGGCAATATATTTTAAAGGTTTTTGACATGAAGAAGCACAAACACAGGGAATTTTTTATGGCTACTTTGCAATGATTTTAGACAATAACTTTCCACCAGACATTTGTGCAAATAATCATATGGGCCAGTAATAGCCCGGTCGGCGGAGACCATGACAAAGAAATTGCAGGATTAACATTAGCAACTATCACAACAAACCTAGCCATTCATCGAACCCCAGGATATTACTGCAGTCAGTGACAGATGGTTACTCATCCCCTATGGGTCTGTTGGCTGGTCCTGGTGAGAGCAGAGCTTGTCGTCCAGAGCTTGGTGTGGCTTTTTCACTCTATGGAGGGCGATACTGTGGTATTTCTCCCATGCAGTCCATATTTTAAAGTGTTTGAGCAGGTAGCCTCTTGCCTTCTACATGGGGATTTCTAGACTCAAACAGCAGTCCAGCTCAGACTTCCACCTCTCTAAGGATAGGGGATGTCCATGCTCAACCCATGGGATGCCTACCACAACACAATGTCATGCAGCACAGTGCGACCTCTGTGTTACTATACATTTTTTTATAAAGTCAGGCAAGGCAGCGCAAAGAGCCCCATGGCTTGTAAATCATATTTAAGTAAGGACTTGCTTTGCCTTGTGTGACCAGTGTCAATCAAGGACAATGCAAGTCCTTAATAAATCTTGCCTTTGTATGGAGCAAAAGGCATTTGCTGGCACTTGCACCAAGCAGCTATATGCTCATCTTCAGCCATACATATCCTCTCACATTCTTCATTTCTCTTCTCATGCACCCTTGTGAGTGAAAGGTGAGCGGTGTGAATCTGAGGGTGCAGGGTTCAGCACATTAAAGTCAGACCCATTGGCACTGCCAAAGGTTGTTCAATCATTGAAGTCTATGATATACAACAGGTCATAGGCGTGCTTTTTATATTTCATTCATCTCTTGGCTGTAAGGGACAGTGGTTTGAGGTATGAAACATAAAACAGAATGCAGATTTTATAGAAGAGGATAAGTAAATATGCCACAGCTACTTGGTTGTTCTGGTGGTTAGTAATGTGTAGTGTTATGGTTTCAGTTCTGTAATCCTATGCATTAAAAAAAAAAATTATGTTCAAAGCCAGACATGGCTATCACATTTGTAAGCGTCACCTCATTGGAGAGCAGTATCGGCACCCCATGAATACAATTACATTTTGCAAGAGCAGCATTACCGTTATTAACGGAGTACTCGTTGGGATGGCACGTAATAAGCCAATTCAGTAAGAGAGCCTATGAAGATTAAATCCCTCCTAATGAGTGACCTGGATGACTTAAGGGCCATTGACATTGCAGCCATGTAACCAATCCCGGGGATATGTGTAACACTGAGTTCCAATATTACTGGGGAAACACATATTAATCCTCTACTGCCCAGTATGTAATGGGGAATAACATGTTGGAAATAACATTTGGAAATCGGTGTATCCACTGATTCATGCATGTAAATCCTATAACTGTAGAAATGTACTAGGTACAAGGTATTGAATTCTGACCTGGAAGATATGTCCCCAGTAAAATATGTGATATCTGGGGTGCTTTTACTAGTTCGCTTGTGATTCCCATGGTTGAGTTAGTTCTACTACCCAATCCATGGACAGTACATCCCAGACGGCATCTGTGGTTACCAGGAGAAGCAACTGACCTTGTGGTTTAGCATGGTCCACCATTGTCATACTCATCATTAGGATATTTGTCCCCCTCAGACGCTAGGTAAAACCTCAAAAATAAATACATGTAGAATACATAAGGCAGTTTGGGCTTGATTGCTACATGCCAAACATCTTGTTTGATGGATATTCACCCAGAGTTGTTACAAATGGTTCAGAGTGAAGCATTTCCATTCAGTCCCTTCATGCGGTCTGAGATGGAATGGATTGTCAAAAAGACTTCTGTTAAAATATAATATTTTCATAGTATTTTGATGAACCCCAAAAGCCCTCAATGAAACTTAACGACCATATGCTCCAGCTGCTTAGAAAGGTGCTTATTCCAGTGTACATATCATTTGCCATTGTTTAGGGTGCCCAGTGTTAGCGGACAGGCAGTAGCAAGAATGGATGCAACACATAAGTTCAAAGTATTGTTTGTGGACCACATGGGTTGCAAAATTGTCATGTTTAACAAGGAGCAAGGCTCCAGCAGAACTCGAAGAAAATGTACTGGTGGTGGCTAACAACTGCAGATTTTGTAACACTAGGCAGTCTGAGATGCACATTAATGCCAGGGAAAAGATCTCTGGGTGACTCCTCAGAGCTGTAAGGTGTCACAATAAGAAAGGCAAGATGTTGGTAATATGTTGGTAGTGCAGTTGCTTTAGGTGATCCATCCCAAAAAATATCACAAAGCTAGATTAATGCATTTAAGCTTCAGGGGCAGTACATATGCAGGGATCCATGATTGTCCAAAGCACACTATAAGATGCATTGATGCATCTGCAAAGGGGAAAGGCAAGTTGGCAGGATGTAGATGGTTTACTTCAGCCGGCTGTGGTGGCCATGCTAGCAGGCACTAGTTGGCATGTCTGGGAGAGATGACCCTGTACCTCGTCAGGTCTAGGGACTGGTCCCCAAGAACACCTACCACTTTTGTCTTCTCTCTCTTTAAAATATATAAGATGGTTGCACCCCTTAGTATTCCTAAGCCAATGTTTTAGAAAGTTGATTATTGTGGATCTGGTTTTGAAATTCACAAAACAGCATTTTAATAGTAGGCTTATGAGTGCTGAGTTTCCACAGTCCGTGTAAAAAGATAGGAATGTCGATTCATTTTATGTGCTCCACTCTGACTGCAGAGTCTCCGCACTCCTAAATGCAATAATAAAATGCAGTTTTGAGAATTCCAAAACAAACATAAACTTACACAAAAGTGTAAGTTTACCTTTGTGAATCAGACCCTTAGTGTCTGCTTTTACTGTTTTTTGTGGATATGTCAGGATAACACAAGAAAGTTACAACTTAAGTACGTAACTAGTCTCCCCCTTCAATTCTAAATACACAAGCAAAATTATCATTGTACGTTGTGCAAAACTAATTTTTCAGTATTTACTAGCATCAATTTTGTAATGCACAGATATGGTTACATGGATTGATAAGAATGCTGTATGGATTATAAAATAAATGTCATCCAACAAGACTACTTAGCATGCCTAGAAATTAAGAAAGTCATTACTTTCATGGATAGAGCAACCAAGACCAGTTGGGTTCATCTCAACAGCATCCCAATGTTGCACTATTAAATGGCATTCTGAGTGCCCCCCGTGGGAGATTGAATGAAAGAAAAAAAAACATATAAAACATTCCAACACATTACAGACTGGCCGGGTCCAATGACCAATTATTTCTCCACAGGAACTCTTTATGTGCCTTTTATAAAATGATGTGCTGCTCTTTTAGGACTCCTGTCAAAGCCTGGGGTACCTTAGCTCACCCAAATGGATTCACCCTGGATTCATCTCTAGCCATGACCAACCAAGTCAACTCTGTTGCATCCTCCTGTTTCCACACACTGCGACTTCTCCAGAAGATCTTCAAATGGATCCCAAACAACTACCCCAAGACCATAACCCACACCCTGGTCACCTTCAGACTTGACTATGGCAAGCCCTCTAAGCCGGCACCACCCAGAATAACTTGAATAAATTGCAGCACATCCAGAACGCCTCCACTAGACGTATCCTGGACGTCCCTTGACGCAAACACATCACCAGACACCTGACAAGTCTCCACTGGCTCCCCGTTGATAAAAGGATAAACTTCAAACTCCTTGTCCATGCATACAAGGCTCTCCGCAACCTGGGACCCACCTACCTCAACCACTGCATCACATTCTACTCCCCTGCCAGACCTCTCTGCTACACTCAACAGGCACTACAAACCATACCTCATATACAGAAGACCTCGGCTGGAGGAAGATTCTTCGCCTACCTTGTGGCAAAGTGCTGGAACACCTTGCCCCTTCACCTCAGGCAATCACCATCATTACCTCAATTCAGGTAAGAACCTTAAGACTTGGCTCTTCGACTGAAGCACAGAGGACTGACCCTCACAGCGCCTTGAGACTCTTGTGGGTGAGTAGTGCCCTCTACAAATGTCTGATTGAGTGACTCAGATGCAAAAGCAGCGCACAATAGCACAACTGGCCACAGAATCTTAAAATGGCCCATGCCTAGACTAGACCTGGGTCTGATTGGTGATCAGAGGCAGCCTACAGTGAAATGTATCATGAACTGCATTTTTTCACACACATTTTGTTACAACATGTTTTTCAAGTCTACCAGTGCTCCACAGATTCACACAATGTGTGATATGCAGTGGGTATGAAATCTCAGCATGATTGGTCTATAGAAACAGCCTACATTGTCAGTCAGTCAATCTCATTAACTGTTCATTTTATTATCCCGATAGCACACATGTTCTCTGAACATGTTTTCAAATCCATATGGAAATGTAGACGCCATTGGTACAATACAATAGATTCTGTTGCTAATTTGAGCTAGAAATAAAGGATGTTGACACACTAATACCATAGGCACCTCATTGATGGATTAGTGCAAATTCACTCTATAAGGGAGACAGCTGAAAAAAGACCTTCAAAAGTTCAGTGATTCCACAATCATACTGTTTTACTAATAGTTGGTCTGTGATCCCAGACCTCCTTGCAGGACTCTACAATGCCTCCTGATATATGCTAGATGATACATTAATAATATCTGCCTAGTGTACAAGGGCCACTACCCTGTCTTCCAGCCAACTATCCACCCATGAATCTGTGGTGATGGATTGTGTTCATATTCCACCCAGTCATATATTTGGTGGATGATCCCTTCATGTGCAAGGTTCACACTTGGGGAACACTTTGGATCCCTGACTGGCACAAAGCAAACTTGAATGACACCTAGTGATGTTTTCATGGACATCGAGCACCTAAGTGTTCCTTTCTGCATTTGAGAAGGCATTCTTTATTTCACCCCCATTCTTCCCCATTGTTATTCTTCTTCTTTTTGTATGCAAGCAGCCTGCACCCGTTCTGGCTGTGTGATGCCAGCCATTGGTCAGAGACACTAGTAGGTCTACTAGTTTAAAAGCTTCTCATCATCATAACCCACCTTTGGTTACAGTACTGATACGCAGTACAGGTTTTATCAGATTCTAAAGATGTTCCAATTTACCTTCCCCATCATCCAACACAGACTGGCCTCATCTATTGTCACCTGTATCCTATTTCCCATTCATAGCTCTCTGAGGCTAATAAATGTATGTTCACTCTTGATCCCTTGGAAGACAACAGACAAGACTCTGCCCTTGAAATATACTAGTGGTTTGGCTACCAAGCTGAGACTTATGAAAAGTACAAAAGCAAACAGAAACAATAGTGACAAGTGGTGACAGTTTTAACTGCCTTGTGTGTATAGAAAGAAAATAAATCCTGATTATGCACAATATAGTGTACAATTCAAATACAAAGATTACAGTAGTATCCACAATTCCCACTATTCTGGCTTTCCCCCCATTACACTTGCTGATAGCAAACAAATGATTGATTTATGTAAAAGATTTGCTTCTCCAGGGAGACTACTGAATAAGTCAAGCAAAACTACCTTATTCGATGTACATAAAGTGAGTAATGACTCATCTCTGGCCAAAGCCATTTGTCATCCCAGCCAACATTACCAAAGCAGGGTTTACTCCATTATGAAAAAATCCACACTTGATCCGTGCAATATATGATGGAGAAAGGTGTGTGGACCAAGCCTCAAAATCTAATCAATCTTGAACAATAGTCATACAGATAACTTATATCTGAGATGTTACAATACCCTCCATCTACATGTCAATAGCTGCTTTCTATACTTTCTTTTTTAACGTTAGTTTTTATCAGCCTGTGATTTTTTTCAAATCTGTCAATTGTTTTGTTAATCTCAAGTCAGGATAAGGGGTACTTCATAAACATGTAACAGTATATTTATTGCCACAGTGCAATTGGGGCGTACCATAATTTGTGCCCCGTTGGTAATATATGTTGATAGTCGTTTAGTCAAGACCACCAATAAAGCAGAGAGAGTGGACATACCTTTCTGGTACCTTGCTTGATCCTGACTTTTCCCTCTGATGGCCTGAGAGCCTGGTTCAGGGAACTAATTAACATGGTGAAGTTCTATAGAACCTTTCTTCCTCCTAAATATTCTCCAGGAATTAACAGTGTCTCATGTCAAAAGTGTTTTCCACATTCAAGATAGGCAGGCATTCTCTATTTCAACATAATCCACTGTCTCACATAAATAAAATAAAGACAGACTGGTGTGGGGCTACTAGGCTGTGAATCCTACCTGCAACTTGTATCAAATAGGCTTTCGTAGAAGGTTTATGATCTACATTCAACACAGTCTGGTTTTCTGGGATTTTCCAGGCTTTAGGAAGATGAATAGTTTCCCAACTCTAAATGGTGGGGTAGGATACACCCCAGAGAACATTGGGCCTATTGACAAAGATAGATTTGGTCATAAATACTTGTTTACAACTGAATTTACCTTTTCTATGCCTGTCAGGAATTCACAAAAAGATCTCTAGTAGGCGTAAATTATTTTTTGATCTGCAGCCTCAAAACCCAAACAAAAGGTGAAAAGTGGGCATTTGAAGGAACAGTTTGCCGTGGACATTTGGGAACACCCAAAGACTACTATGTTTATGGGCATTCACAAACTCTAATCCAGTCTATTTCTACCATGAAAAGATTTGGAAATTTATTCCAGCTCAGGGCAGACAGTAATCTCTTGCCAGGGTGGTAAGGAGAACGGATCTTCCCGGACTTTATGTAGGGCAAGGCTTTCTTCAGAAAGAAATATATTTTTCCTGCAGAGAAACAGAATTTGCATTTTCCTGCTGTGAGAACATAATCATAATTCCTATGTATTACTGTATTATTATTTTATATATTTACAAGTTTCTCACACATGACCATGTTTCAGAAATTGCATTGAAACAAACTGTCCTAACTTTTATGTATACAAATAATCCTTTTCTAGTGAGAACTCTGGACAGTTGAAGGACAATTGTCTTTTACTTATTTTCCTGTGATGCTTGATATTTTACATTAAAAGCAAGTTAACCTTTGGCTTCCCAATGCGCTCTGATTTATTTTTAACAAATGGTACATGTGGTATTGGGTATCACCTCATCAGAAAGAAGTCAGGGGATCTCTGAACTCAGCTCCAACAATGGCAACAGGTGCCAGTGGTAAGCGGTAACTTTCTCCAGAGAGACTGGAGTGGAGAAGGACCCAGCACTGACCCTGCTAACAGTATGAGCACAGATTGAACCAAAACTTTAGGTCAAATTGTGGAGATTCATCACCTTCTAACTGTGAAACTGGCTCAGGTTGCTTAGCTTATTGCTCTCATTTGAGCCTGCATCATTGCCAATGAAAAGACTGTCATTGTTTACAGTCTCAAAGTACAGGAGTGATGTATCACTTTGTATTCTTATGGTTGCAGAGGAGTTTCTTCACCTTAGCTAGAGCTTCTTTTAAAAGTGGATAGTATGTCCAAAATCTTTTAAATGGTTTGAAATCGGTAGAAAAGGTGGCAGTGGTGAAGTGTGCTGACTGCTGATATTGCTATGTCTGTTATGAGAAGTGATTAGTTTCCGGTGCCAACATTAAAAGGGTAGTCTCAATTGTCAGAACAAGAGTCTGAAAATGAAAATGAAACCAGTTGTGGATCAAACAGCAATGAAAAATGGGCCCTGGGGGTGAGGGTGTATATACTGTATGTGTGGTAGCACTCAAATTTGTACTTTGTAGCCATGCCAGCTTGCCTCACAAAGTAGCCTTTGTTGGTAGTGATAACAGCAGCAACTCATAAGTAGCCGGCCTTCTTTTCTTCCATAGCCCAGAGTCATTGAAAATCTTGTGCTATCTGCCTGTCACACAATGTCAGAAAAGGCCATGTTTGCAGCTCACTCTTTCCCTTGGGGCCTCTTTGTGTACATTCAGATTGTCCTTTTCAAGATGCACAAATGTGCAAATTATTTTTTGGAGGGGGATGAATGGAAGCATACCTGTGTGCACATGCAGATGACATTATGGCCCTCATTATAACAATGGTGGTAAAAACTGCCTAAATACCATCACCAGTGCACCATCCATCCGCCATATTATGATCACTGCTGGACTTCCGCCACAAGAAGGGCGAAATGCATACTGGCGGACGGTGGTAAGCTGGCACTGCTACCACCAGCACAGCCATTCCAGTAGAATGCCGCCAGTCTTATCATGACTTGTGATACGGCCTGGTGGTGTTCAGCTGGCGGGGTGCTGATGGCGGTAGCAGCTCCCCTCCCCTTCCCGTTCCCTGCCGGAAAACCTCCTCGACAAAGGTAAGTCGGGCTTCCGACAGGGGAGGGGGGGCGGGACGGTGTTGGGTATTGTGTGTGCGTGTACGAGTGTGTGCATGAATGTGTGTGAATGTGTCTGTCTGTGTGTGTTGTGTAAGAATGTGTGCGAGCATGTCTGGAAGTATGCGTGTATGAAAGCACGTATGCCAGTGTGAGTGATTGGGTGTATGCGTGGTGTGTGTCTGTGGGTGTGTGCGTGTATGGGGGTGAGGGGTGAGTGTGAGGATCAGAGGGAGGGGGGGTGTGTGAGGATCAGAGGGGTGGGGGTGAGTGTGAGGATTGGTGGGGGTGGAGGAGTGTGGAGGAGTTTGGATAGATGGGGTGTAGGGATGTCAGGTGTGTGTTGGGGGTGTGGGGGAGCCGCCTCCCGGGGACAGGGAAGAAATTTCCTGTCACTGGTAGGGTATACCTCCATGGTTTTTGTGGCGTTGCTAAAGCCACGAAAACCATCATGGTAGGCAGGCACATGATGCCACCGGTGTTACTATAGTGGTTGCTGGGCTTGAGATTGACATCTCCGGCCTGGCGGCTGATACCGCCATGGCGGTATGAGTGGAGAAGTGGCAGCTTGGCTGCAGTCATTCTCATCATTTGGCACTATGTACCACCAGCCAGTTGGCGGTACTACCGCCACATTTCCACTCACCGCCGGGGTCTTAATGACCCCCTAAATTAGCTAAGCAATTATTCAGCGACTTTATCCTTGAGTTTGGGCTACTGAAAAGAAGCAGTAGTGACCATAGTACACTTTGTCAGCAGCAGTGCAGGCAGTTTGCAGGGCACGAGGAGTAGATCAGCATTTTCATTGTGTCTATCACCAAGGATCTGCAAGCAAAGTAGAAAGGAGCCATGGTACCCTTAAAAGTAAGATACAGCTGATATGTTAGAAAACATTGGCCCTCATTATAACAATGGCAGTAAAAACAGCCTACCACTGAGGTGACGGATGGCAAAATACCATCACCGCGGCTACCATCCGTCCGCCATATTATGATCACTGCCGGACTTCCGCCACAAGAAGGGCGGAAATCCGACAGTGATCTTACTGGTAGATGTTGGTAAGCTGTCACTGCTACCACCAGCACCGCCACACCACTAGAGCGTCACCAGCTGTATCATGACCTGTGATACAGCCTGGCGGTGTTCTGCTGGCGATGTTCTGCTGGCGGGGCACTGCCGGCGGTAGCAGCGCCCCTTCACGTTCCCTGCTGGAAGACCTCCTCGAACAAGGTAAGTTCGGCTTCCGACAGGGGAGGGGGGAAGGTGAGTGGTGTTATGAATGCATGTCTGAGTGTGTGCATTAATGTGTGAGTGGGTGAATGTGTCTGTGTGGTTGTATGCGTGTGAGTGAATGTGTGTAAGAATGGTGAAGTGAGTGCGTGTCTGCATGTCAGTGTGATTGTTGTAAGAATGTGTGCGAGCATGTCTGGAAGTATGCGTGTATGCCAGTGTGAGTGATTGGGTGTTTGCGTAGTGTGTGTTTGTGGGTGTGTGCGTGTATGGGGGCTGGGCAGTGAGTGTGAGGATCGGTGGAGGTGAGGGAGGACTTTGGATGGAAGGGGGTTGGTAGGTGTCAGGTGTGTGTTTGGGGTGTGGAGGAGCCACCTACCGGTGACGGGGAAGAAATTTTCTGTCACCGGTAGGGCCTACCACCATGGTTTTCGTGGCGTTGCTAACGCCACAAAAACCATGGTGGTAGGCAGGCTCATAATGCTGCTGCCAGTATTATGCCAGCCGCCGGGTTGGAGATTGACGTCTCCGTCATACCGCCATGGAGGTATGAGTTGAGAAGTGTCGGGTTGGCTGGAGCCAACCCGCCATTCTCATAATGTGCGGTATGTACCGCCAGCCTGTTGGCGGTACTACCGCCACATCTCCACTCACCGCCGGGGTCATAATGGCCCCCATAGTTTAAATGGCCCAGTGCCCATCCACTCAAAATTGAGTCCACACAAAATAGTCAATAGCAGACACATGATGCTACCCTTGAAATCTCTTGGAGTTTACTTCCAAGTCAGACTTACAGTTAAACGATGATGCAGTATTAAAATATTGCAAGAAGCCATTACAGTTTCCATCCTCACATTAACTGAACGTCCAACTGAGTCCTGCCCCTCCCTTCAAACTGGCAAATGTTTTTCTATTTGTGTGCCAGATGAAGACTTCATTGCAGCCTTGCTGGCTTGGACCCTATCTGGTCCTGCTCATCTCCTAAATAAATGTCAAATGTCATGATTTAGTAGCTTGGATCCACTTTTCTCACTGTAAGTTCCTGATACTTCAGAGCCTGTGCTCAGCCTCATATCTTCTGCTGGAACTGTTCCTGCTGTGTCCCCGTTGCCGGTCGATGTGCTGCGTTATCACTGTCCATCTTCTTTGCATACACCACCACCACTGCATGATGCTGCCTCTGTAGCCTCTTATTACTGCTAACTGCATCTTGGCGTAAGCATCCTTTGCCTTCTGGATACCAATTCCATGTGGCTGTAGCTTGCTATCTTCATTGCTCCTCTGAGCATTAATTGGTGATGGGATACATTCTTGCAGCAAAATGGGGAATACAAAACTGTGTTGGACTTACCTTGCCTGGAGCCACCTCTCGACCTATATGAGTAACTGCTGTGTATTGTTGTTCGGAAAGTGCAGACAAACAATAAATTCTTCCTCTTGCTGGATTTCCATATAAATGCCTGTTGATGTGGGAGATTGCATTCCTTTGATCTGAGTACCCATCTGTCATAATGATATTTGCCCCGTCTACACAGGCCTTAAAAAGTTTAGCAAACTTTTGAACTGCAACTTCTCATATGACAGTCATCTTTTAATGACTAAGCAAGGATGTATTTGTGATCTCCAAGAAACAAATGTCTCTAGTGTTTTATGTTGGACATAGAGTGATTTAATAGTGCAGAACATTCCTTTCATACTGCCTCTTTTTGAGTACCACATGGTGCCACTCGTAAGGTGGTCATGACTAATAATTTGTGGGTCAAGAGCCTACCCTTGCTACCCTCAGATTGGACTGGAGCCTGTTATCCAGGATACACTGTACCTGCTGTGAGACATTTTGATGATTGATTGTTCTTTAGCATGAAAAAGGAGTCGCCGGGCCACTTCAACTATCACTAGGTCCCTTTTCTGCTTTAATTCCTATGTAATGGATGACGGTTTGTGGTTAGTGACTGAAAATCTAGACACCCATGGCAAGATGCTAATTGAGAATAGGATGGCGCTAGATTTCCATTTATGGGACAAAGAGTCTGCACTATTGTAGATGCTGAATGTTGCAGCCTTCTTCCAAACACGTCTCTTAGCATGCAGGATATTGATAGATAACATTAAGCAAAGCGTCAGAAAATTACACGAGATACAGAATAGGCCACATCCAAGCCCAAATGGCATCTTGGCATGGTTAGGGGAAGTCTTTGACCTCGAAATAAATATATTGGTTGTCATATGTAAACCAATGACAATAATAATACACATTATCCAGTGCCCTTGCAAAAATACAGTATACAAAAAACTGGTGGATGGAATGCTTGAATTAATCTCAGCCCTTGGTAATTACTCGGGCTACATCCCAGTCCATTGTTACTTAGCAAACCATGTTACCTCCTTTTGCACCCAGCCATTTGCAAATAAGTAATGAAACTGCTCAAATAGAAACAATCCAGCCCAAACTGCCAGGCCAGGTCCTACCTGAACCAGGATACAAGCAACCCAGGACCAGTTTCGCCCTATTTAGGGCTTATCAGCCAGATACAGCTAGGTTCCAGTGACACAGTGTGCAAGGGGGCCCACGTCTGAGAATACCCCTAACATGGGCGAAACCAGTTCTGGGTTTTTTGTGTTTTGGTCTAGGGAGGAACTGGCCTGGCAATTTGGGCTGGACTGTTCTCATTGGAAGAGGGTCAAAACTGATTTCAATTTGGCTGGGTCCAAAGTGAGGTGGCATGGTGTGCAAAATAACAATGGATTGGGAAGCGGTCCAAGTAAATACCAGTGGCTGAGATTATTTCAAGCATTCTGTCTATCCCTTTTATGTAAACTTTCTTACAAAAATAAAGGGACTAACAATACTTTTACGCTTTCTGTTCCTGAATGACGTGGAGAGTGAAAATAAAGATGTAAAAAAGGAAGTGATGAAGCTGGTTCCTGTTGAACTGTTGTAGAATAATTTTTTCTCCTAGAAAAAGGGGGGCTGTGAAAATATAATCATATTTATCTGTAAGTATTACTGTATTATTGTTTTATATATGTACGACAAAGTGTGTAGCAATATTTTTTAGAAAGTAATATGAATGGCTTTTTGATTGATTTCGAGTATCCATTAGTCTCAAATATGTGCATGCAAGTGGTTTATTTTTACACCGCTATTTCCTAAGTGCAGAGTTCTCACCTATGAAAAACTCTTCTGCAGGGGAACAGAAGTCGGGTGGAAAGATGGCACGACCGTCCCCGGATTGCACCTGGAAACCTGTTGCTGGTGCAGCTTCGAAGTGTTGCCATGCCATCAACTTCCTGACAATCCATTATTCAGCTCAGTCCCCTGTTTAGAGAAAAGTGACATAGCAACTCACCAGTATTGACACCTATCTGTTATCTCAGAGGAAAGGATCGACAATTCCTGCTCTTGTGCACTTTCTGCATATTCAAAAAAGTAACAAATATGGGCTTGGTTTTCCTACTTAAACAGGAGGAGCCCCAATCGTCTGGAAGCAACTGTCTCCATATGTGTACGAAACTTCACGTTTTCTAGTTCCATTAATAAATCGTTTAGGGCGTGCAGGTCATGCAGAACAGGGCTATGATACCTACCTGCATTAATTTGTTCCTGACATTTCATAGCAACAATCATTTTTGGTTTATTTTTCTCCCTCATTTAGCCAAGATCAATTGTTTCTAAGGACAACTGCCAAACCCCGTGCAGCCACATCAAATAAGGTGTCCATGATTATTTTGCTAGAACATTTTGATGCTCAGCTATCAAGTGAGTATATTGTATCAGAGTAGTATCAGCTTTGGTCTAACAGATGAGTAAGCATTTTTGTCTTTCTGCAGCTATCCACCCATTTGTCCTTCTGCAGCCTATCCACCCATTTGCATTTACAAAGACTAAGGGCCTGATTTAGAATCTGGTGGATGGGCTCTCTGTCACAAACATGATGAATATCCTGTCTGCCCTAATACAAGTGCAATAAGATACAGTGGACTTGTAATAAAGTGGATGGGATAGCCCCTTGTTTGCGATGGAGTGACCCATCCGCAGGACTCTAAATTAGGTCCAGAGCTTATGTTGGACATAATAGATATAGAGGGTCATTCTGAACTTCGCCGCCCGCCAAGCGGGAACCGCCAGAATACCGCTGCGCGGTCAAAAGACCGCCGCAGTAATTCTGAGTTTCCCGCTGGGTGGGTGGGCGACCGCCAGAAGGCCGCCCGCCCGCCCAGCGGGAAACCCCCTTCCACGAGGATGCCGGCTCCGAATGGAGCCGGCGGAGTGGAAAGGGTGCGACGGGTGCAGTTGCACCCATCGCGATTTTCAGTGTCTGCTATGCAGACACTGAAAATCTTAGTGGGGCCCTGTTAGGGGGCCCCTGCAGTGCCCATGCAATTGGCATGGGCACTGCAGGGGCCCCCAGGGGCCCCACAACACCCGTTACCGCCATCCTGTTCCTGGCGGTGAAAACCGCCAGGAACAGGATGGCGGTAAGGGGGTCGGAATCCCCATGGCGGCGCTGCAAGCAGCGCCGCCGTGGAGGATTCCCTAGCCCTCCGGTTTCCCGTTTCTGACCGCGGCTGTACCGCCGCGGTCAGAATGCCCATGGGAGCACCGCCAGCCTGTTGGCGGTGCTCCCGTCATTTTAGCCCTGGCGGTCGTCGACCGCCAGGGTTAGAATGACCCCCATAATGTTAACTATATATCCTAAAGTTTACCAGTGCAAAATATCCTCTCGTCTAGACAACATGTTATGCAATGTCTGCTTGTAGTTTAACAAATTTGAATATTTTTTGGCAAGAAAATCTGCCCCTCAGGAGCCTCCTAAGCACAGGCAAACACTGGAATTATGCTACATATTTTCATCTTCTTCGAGACGTTTCAAATGATTCAGAAAACACCCTGAAAAAATAGCCAGCGGGAGCTATAATGGTTCCAGCAGCAGCTTCTCTTTCACTCAGAAATCTGGAAATAATGTTATACTGACTCAAGCAAGCCTGTCTTTTGAATTTTTTCTGGAAGAGGACTCTCTAAGCCCTGGTGATAGTTAAGTCATGTTTTTTCCCATGGAACCCAGGAAGAGTCTCCTTGAATACATAATTTACAAATATTTCCAAGGGATGGTGTCCTCCTCACCCTCGGGGCCTTGATCAGTTTTCTAAAGTTCTCACTTTTTAGTGTAGCTGACAGCATCTTTCCAGTGCCTTATTGTTTTTCAATGATGGAAATCCGGCCAGAGAAGTTCTCCATTTTCTGATCGATTACTTCTAATTAATTCTTTGTTCCCCCAAATTGCTCTTTGGCGAAATCTAAATCCAATTCGTTATTCGCTCTTCAGTCAGAATATGTTACAATGAATCTGGCATAAGCTTCCAAGGGCTTTTTGGCTATTCTGTCCTTTAATACTAAGGTCTAGGTCGGGCTGGTCTGTTCTCGCCCTAGCTGCATCATTCAAAAAGAAAAAACGTGCATCTCGAGAGTCCTTGTCTGAGTCTGAACAACTGCTTGTAGTGCAATCTGGACTCACATCCCTGTGCGATTGTCTAGTGATTATTGCGTCCTCATAGCAACACTACTGAACATCTCTTTTACCATTACACTGGGCAAAGGGGATCAAATAGACAGGGAGAGAACCTGAAGCTTCAAATGCTACTTTCAAGAAAATATTTTACTGTTTTATATGCACTTCAAACTCTTGCTCAATCCTTTTCTTTTTTCAGGGGGAAGAGAGAGGGGAATGCAAACCTGCCCCCACATGTACATGGGAGTGAAGTGAGAACATGGGTGATATGCCTTTGACTGATAAGTTTTGGGAAAATACCCAGGTAGCCCCCACTGCTGAGAAGTCTCCCTCATCAAATACTAGGTCACCTGTGTCTCGATTTGAGATTTTAGGGTCTTTGGTTGGTAGTCAGGTTACCCCCTGTCCAAGCAAGGACCCTCACTCTGGTCAGGGCAAAGGAGAAACACACCTGGTCAACCCCCGCTCACCCTTCACACCATTGGTAGCTTGGCACGAGCAGGAAGGCTAATCCCAGAAGCAATGTGTAAAGTATTTGTACCAACATACACAGGATTACAGTGAACCACTACAAAATGACACAACACAGGTTCAGAAAAAATAGTAAATATTTTATCTAAATAAATAAGAACAAATACGAAAAAAATCCACAATACACAATTAAAAATATGATCTTAGCACTTAAAAACACAAAAATAGTGCCTAGAGGCACAATTGCTGCAAGCTGGTATTAAAGCAGCGTAGTGACGGAGTCGTTTCCTACAAAGCAACGCCACTGGTGCCGTTTACGAAGTCGTACGGACCCCCATGTACAGTACCTTTGAAAGTAAGTAGAAAACAGGCCAGTGCATGGAGTCAGGGAAAGAGGTGTTGCTGGATCCGATGCGGCGTCAGCTCCCATGCTTCGGGGCAGAGGAGCAGAGGTGTCGTGCAGCGGTGTGGGTTCCTTACTGCAGAGCGGTGGAGGTGAGGTGGCGTTGGTTGGGAGGTGTTGGTCCCTTGGTACCTCCAGCAGAGACAAACTCTGGCAAAGTCATGGTGCTGAGGGGTGACCTCACAGGATCCTGCTCACGCCACGGGGTCACAGGCGCCACAACGGAGTCAAGTGTCACGAATGTCGGTTCTACGACAGTCGTGCAGGGTCGGTTGCTGCAGCAATGCAAGGCCTGCGGAGTCGTTGGGACTGTCGCACTACTGCGAGGTCCACTGCTTCAGGTGCAGGCAGCATCCCGGGTTCTGTACAGCGGCATCCTTAATGAAGTTGCACAGCTTAGTCTGGTGTCATTTCATAGGATTATGCCATAAATTCACTACCAAGGGCCCAGGAACTGGAATGGCACCCTCTGGCAAGCTAGAGTCCACAGCATGCAGAATGAAAACTGGATGGTGAAGCCTTTGCTGTCCCTGATGTAGGAAAGTACCATCTTGCCTGGCATGTTACCCCCATATTTCACTGTATGTATGTTGTTTTAGTCCTTGTGTCACTGGGACCCTGCCAGGCAGGGCCCCAGTGCTAATAGTATGTGCCCTGTATGTGTTCCTTGTGTGGTGCCTAACTGTATCACTGAGGCCCTGCTAACCAAAACCTTAGTGTTTATGCTCTCTCTGCTTTCCAAATTTGTCACTGCAGGCTAGTGACTAAATTGACCAATTCTCATTGGCACACTGGTACACCCATATAATTCCCTTGTATATGGTACTTAGGTACCCAGGGTATTGGGGTTCCAGGAGATCCCTATGGGCTGCAGCATTTCTTTTGCCACCCATAGGGAGCTCAGACAATTCTTACACAGGCCTGCCACTGCAACTTGTGTGAAATAACGTCCACGTTATTTCACAGCCATTTACCACTTCACATAAGTAACTTATGAGTCACCTATATGTCTAACCTTCACCTGGTGAAGGTTGGGTGCCAAGTTATTTAGTGTGTGGGTACCCTGGCACTAGCCAAGGTGCCCCCACATCGTTCAGGGCAAATTCCCCGGACTTTGTGAGTGCGGGGACACCATTACACATGTGCACTATACATAGGTCACTACCTATGTATAGCGTCACAATGGTAACTCCGAACATGGCCATGTAACATGTCTAAGATCATGGAATTGTCACCCCAATACCATTCTGGTGTTGGGGGGACAATTCCATGATCACCCGGGTCTCTAGCACAGAACCCGGGTACTGCCAAACTGCCTTTCCGGGGTTTCCACTGCAGCTGCTGCTGCTGCCAACCCCTCAGACAGGATTCTGCCCTCCTGGGCTCCAGGCAGCCCTGGCCCAGGAAGGCAGAACAAAGTATTTCCTCTGAGAGAGGGTGTTACACCCTCTCCCTTTGGAAATAGGTGTGAAGGGCTGGGGAGGAGTAGCTTCCCCCAGCCTCTGGAAATGCTTTGATGGGCACAGATGGTGCCCATCTCTGCATAAGCCAGTCTACACCAGTTCAGGGATCCCCCAGCCCTGCTCTGGTGCGAAACTGGACAAAGGAAAGTGGAGTGACCACTCCCCTGACCAGTACCTCCCACGGGAGGTGCCCAGAGCTCCTCCAGTGTGTCCCAGACCTCTGCCATCTTGGAAACAGAGGTGTTGGGGGCACACTGGACTGCTCTGAGTGGCCAGTGCCAGCAGGTGACGTCAGAGACTCCCTCTGATAGGCTCTTACCTCTCTTGGTAGCCAATCCTCCTTCCTTGGTAGCCAAACCTCCTTTTCTGGCTATTTAGGGTCTCTGCTTTGGGGAATTCTTGAGATAACGAATGCAAGAGCTCACCAGAGTTCCTCTGCATCTCCCTCTTCGACTTCTACCAAGGATCGACCTCTGACTGCTCCAGGACACCTGCAAAACCGCAACAAAGTAGCAAGATGACTACCAGCAACATTGTAGCGCCTCATCCTGCCGGCTTTCTCGACTGTTTCCAGGTGGTGCATGCTCTGGGGGTAGCCTGCCTTCACCCTGCACCAGAAGCTCCAAAGAAATCACCTGTGGGTCGACTGAATCTTCCCCCTGCTAACGCAGGCACCAAAAGACTGCATCACCGGTCCTCTGGGTCACCTCTCATCCTGACGAGCGTGGTCCCTGGAACACAGGAACTCTGTCCAAGTGACTCCCACAGTCCAGTGACTCTTCAGTCCAAGTTTGGTGGAGGTAAGTCCTTGCCTCCCCACGCTAGACTGCAAACCTGTGTGATTTGCAGCTGCTCCGGCTTATGTGCACTCTTCCAGGATTTTCTTTGTGCACAGCCTAGCCTGGGTCCCTAGCACTCCGTCCTGCAGTGCACAACCCGCTGGGTTGACCTCCGACGTCGTGGGACCCTCTTTTGTAACTCTGCGTGGACTCCAGTTCACAAGTCTTCCAAGTGCCTGTTCAGGTACTTCTCCGGGTGCTGCCTGCTTCTGTGAGGGCTCTCTGAGTTGCTGAGCGCCCCCTCTGTCTCCTCTTCCAAGTGGTGACATCCTGGTCCTTCCTGGGCCTCAGCAGCACCCAAAAACCACTCATGTGACCCTTGCAGCTAGCAAGGCTTGTTTGTGGTATTTCTGCGTGGGAATACCTCTGCAAGCTTCTTCGCGATGTGGGACATCTTCCCTCCAAAGGATAAGTTCCTAGTCCTCTTCTTTCTTGCAGAATTCCAAGCTTCTTCCATCCAGAGCCAGCTTCCTTGCACCTTCACCCAGGGTTTTCTGGGCTCCTGCCCCCCCGGGACACTGTCGCGACTATTGGACTTGGTCTCCTTGCTTTGCAGGTCCTCAGGTCCAGGAATCTGTTTTCAGTGCACCGCTGGTGTTTGTGGTTCTTGCAGAATCCCCCTATCACGACTATTGTGCTCTTTTGGGGTAGTAGGTGTATTTTACTCCTACTTTTTAGAGTCTTGGGGTGGGGTATCTTGGACACCCTGACTGTTTTCTTACAGTCCCAGCGACCCTCTACAAGCTCCCATAGGTCTGGGGTCCATTCATGATTTGCATTCCACTTTTGGAGTATATGGCTTGTGTTGCCCCTAGACCTATGTTCACCTATTGCAACCTATTGTAATTCTACACTGTTTGCATTACTTTTCTGACTATTACTTACCTATTTTTGGTTTGTGTATATATAACTTGTGTATATTACTTACCTTCTTACTGAGGGTACTCACTGAGATACTTGTGGCATATTGTCATTAAAATAAAGTACCTTTATTTTTAGTAACTCTGTGTATTGTGTTTTCTTATGATATTGTGCATATGATATAAGTGGTATAGTAGGAGCTTTGCATGTCTCCTAGTTCAGCCTAAGCTGCTTTGCCATAGCTACCTTCTATCAGCCTAAGCTGCTAGAAACACCTCTATTCTACTAATTAGGGATAACTGGACCTGGCACAAGGTGTAAGTACCTTTGGTACCCACTACAAGCCAGGCCAGCCTCCTACACCTGAGGTTCAAAACCAGATGCAAGCTCTACTCCAAGCCCTTGGAGATACTGCTCAAGCAGGAATGCACAACAATCAATCAATCGATCAGAGTACTGCTCGAATAGCCATGTCTTGAGATGTTTCCTAAAGGTAAGTAGGTCCTTCGTCTGGTGCAGGTGGGTGGGAAGGGTGTTCCACGTCTTGGCGGTGAGGTGGGAGAACGATCTGCCGCTGGCGGTCATTCTGTGGTTGCGTGGGACGGTGGCGAGGGTAAGGTCGGCGGAGTGAAGCTGTCAGGTCTGGGTGTAGACGGAGAGCCATCTGTTGAGGTATTCTGGTCCAGTGTTGTGCAGTGCAATGTGAGCGTGGGTGAGGAGTTTCAACGTGATTCTCTTGTTGATGGGGAGCCAGTGTAGGTCTCTCAGGTGGGCTGTGATGTGGCGGGGATGTCCAGGATGAGGCGTGCGGAGGCGTTCTGTATGCGTTGCAGTCTTTTCTGGAGTTTGTCCTTGGTTCCTGTGTAGAGGGCATTGCCGTAGTCCCATTTGCTGCTTACGAGGGCTTGGGTGACCGTCCTTCTGGTTTCAATGGTGATCCATTTGTAGATCTTCTGAAACATTTGAAGCAGGAGGAGATGGCGTTGACTTGCTGGGTCATAGATAGTGAAGAGTCCAGGATGAAACCCAGGTTGCATGCGTGGTCTGTGGGTGTCTGTGCGGTTCCCAGTGTGTCAGGCCACCAGGAGTCGTGCCATGCAGAGGGGGTGGAGCCGAAGATAAGGACATCAGTCTTGTCGGAATTCAGTTTCAGGAAGCTGTTCTTCATCCGTTCGGCAATAGCCTTCATTCCTTCATGGAGGTTGGTCTTGGCGATGGTGGGGTCCTTGGTGAGGGAGAGGATCAGCTGGGTGTCATTGGCGTATGAGACGATGTTGAGGTTGTGAGATCAGGCGATGTTAGCGTTCGGAGCCCTGTAGACGTTAAAGAAGGTCAGGCTGAGGGACGATCCCTGGGTATGCCACCAATGATTTTGGTGGCTTCAGAGCAGAATGGAGGGAGGTGGACTCTCTGAGTTCTGCCCGTGAGGAAGGAGGTGATCCAGTCCAGGGCTCTGTCGCAGATTCCTGTGTCTTTAAGGCATGTGCATAGGGTGTGGTGGCAGGCGGTGTCGAATGTGGTTGAGAGGTCCAGGAGGATGAGAGCCACGGCTTTGCCGTAGTCAAGTATGGTCCTGATGTAGTTGGTGGCGGCGATGAGGGCGGTTCTGGTGCTGTTGTTGCTGCGGAATCCGGATTGGGATGGGTCCAAAGTGTTGTTCTCCTCGAGGAAACGGGTCAGTTGTTTGTTGACAATTTTCTCTATGACTTTTGCCAGGAAGGGGAGCAAGGAGATGGGCCGGAAGTTCTTGGGGTCCTTTGGTCTGCCTTGGTTTTCTTGAGGAGGACATTGATCTCAGCTTGTTTCCTGCTCTCTGGGAAGGTGGCGGACTCGAAGGAACTGTTGATTATCTTCCGGAGTTGGGGTGCGATGACGGAGCTTGCTTTGTTGAAGATATGGTGAGGCCAGGGGTCGGACGGTGAGCCGGAGTGGATGGTGTTCATGATTTTGATGGTGTAGTTGTCGTCGATGTGTGTCCAGGAGAGCAGGAGGCTGGAGGGTGGTGTGTCTGTGGTGTTGGTGGTTGATGGGGGGTCTGAGTACTGAAGCTGTCATGGATG
Organism: Pleurodeles waltl; assembly: GCF_031143425.1. Classification (NCBI taxonomy): domain Eukaryota; kingdom Metazoa; phylum Chordata; class Amphibia; order Caudata; family Salamandridae; genus Pleurodeles; species Pleurodeles waltl. The sequence continues at coordinate 519,479,191 of NC_090436.1, forward strand.
TCTGCGATCTTGCGGTAGACGAAAGTGGCTAGGGAGTCGCAGAGGTCTTGTGATGGCGGGATGTCGTTGGCTTTGGAGCCGGGGTTGGAGAGCTCCTTCACGATGTTGAAGAGCTCCTGGTAGCTGTGTGCGTTGTTGTCAATGCGTTCTTTGATGGCGGTTCTCTTGGCGGTTCAGATGAGTTGGTGGTGTCTGCGGTTGGAGTTCTTGACAGCTGTGTGGTTGTCCAGTGTCTGATCTTGGTACCACTTCTTTTCGAGTCTTCGGCATGTTTGCTTAGATTTTTGGAGGTCTGCGGTGAACCAGAAGGCCTTTCTGTCGGTGCTTCTGTTGGAAGGTTTCTTGATTGGGGCAAGAGTGTTGGCATAGTCGTTGATCCATTGCCTGAGGTTGCAGGCTGCTGTGTCAGTGTCGGTGGTGTTGATAGGTGGGTTTCAGGAGAGGTAAGTGATCAGTTAGTTTTCGGTGACCTTGTTCCATCTGCAGTGGGGAATCCGTTGTGGGTGATGGTATGTTGTGGGTTTCTCGAAGGAGAAGTGGATGCAGCAGTGGTTGGTCCAGTGGAGTTTGGTGGTGTGGCTGAAGGAGACATGTTTGCTGGTGGAGAAAATGGGGTCAAGTGTGTGTCCTGCGGAGCAGGTGGGTGCCTTGACGATTTGCTTGAGTTCGAGGTTGGCGAGGTTGTAGAGCAGGGTGGTAGAGTTGTTGTCGTTGGTGTTCTCAAGGTGGAAGTTCAAGTTCACGAAGAGTATGTAGTCTGTGAATGCAAGGGCATGCATGCTGATGACGTGGGTGATAGAGTCGCTGAGCTGCTGTTGGGGGCCAGGGTGTCTGTAATAGAGAGTCCCTCTGAGGGTGGTGTTTGGGTCAGTGTGAATCTGGAAGTGCAGGTGTTCAGTGGTGCCGAGGGTGTCTTCAGTGCTGGTCGTGATTCTGAGGGTATTCTTGTGCAGAATGGCGATGCCTCCTCCTGGTCTGTTGGTGCGGTCCCTGTGGGTGATCCTGTAGCCGTCTGGGTTGGCTATGGCGATATCAGGCGCTGAGGAGGGATTCATCCAGGTCTCGGTCAGGAAGGCAATGTCTGGGGAGGCTGAGTCGAGTAGATTCCAAAGTTCGACGGCATGTTCGTGGACGAAGCGGGTGTTGAGTAGGATGAATCTGAGATGGTTGCACAGTGCCTTGGTGGGTTGGTCATTGGCGTGGAGGATGGTGAAGGTGCAGTTCCAGAAGGAGAAGGGTCCGTGGGTGAGCTGCAGGGGGGCTTGATGGCAGGTGGATGAGCGGCCGGTGTTGAGTGCGTGGAGGGTGGTGGCATCGTAGCGGAGTCGGGTGTAGAGAAAATTGACCATGAAAGTGAGCACATTCCCCTTTTCTCTTTTGACAGAGTCTTTATGTTTCTTTGACAATTGGGTTTGACAGGGAAGAACATCTAGAAATAAAGATTTTAATATCCAACTCACTCTTAACTGTCTTAAATGCAGTATTTGAATTCTGATATTTCCATATCATGGCCCAAAGATAAATCCTACCATTTTCCCAGAGAGTCACTTTGTCCAGGGATAATAGATTCTTCAGTAGCACCTAACATGGAGGCATTGAATACTGAAGAAGTCTTTTTAGGATCTGTATAGCAATCAATTGTATAATGTACAACAAATCCAAAATGCAGGGGAAACATTACTTACAACGCCGCAAATGCAATGAGACGCATTTACTGAGATGCTGTCACCATGTTTACCGGAACAACAATTCCCTTTTTCTCTGCCTTAACCATGCATGTGCTGAACAACGCACATGTGTGGGTAAGGCAAAGAAAAAGGGAGTCAGCACCGAGAGAGGTAATTTTGTATTTAGGGCGGGTGAGGGAGTTGGGTTTTTAGGAGTGAGGGTGGGGTGTCGGGGTAATTTTGTTTAAGGGGTGGGGGGTCAGGGTAGGATGCGGTCAGGTAGGTGGGGCTGGGAGAGGATTGGGGTTGTTTTTATGGGTTGGGTAGTTGTTAGGGGTGGGTATGGTTAGTTATTTTTTTTAAGGGGCGGGTGTGAGGCTGGGTTAGCTTTGTCTTTAGGGTTTGATTGGAGGGTTGGGGTACTATGGTTTTTAGGGCAGGGGTGGGGGGTCGGGTAATTTTGTTTTTAGGGGTGGGGTGGGGGTCGGGGTCATTTTGTATTTATGTCGGGTAGGGGTTTTTAGGGGCGGTGGAGAGGGGATCTGGGTTATTTTGTATTTAGGGCAGGTGGGGGAGTAGGGTTTTTAGGGGCGGTGCAGGGGGTTGGGGTAAATTTGTTTTTAGGGGCAGGGTAGTTTTATGTTTGGGGTGGGGCGGTTGTTTTTAGGGTGGGCAGGGTCACTTGTTTTTAGGGCAGTGTGGGTTTGGGGTAGGTTTTAGCACTCAGGGTGGATGGGCGTATCGGAGTAGTTTTTAGGGTCAGGTGGGGGGTCAGGGTAGTTTTATTTTTGGGGCAGGTGGGGGTCGGGTAGTTTTATTTTTAGGGCGGGTTGGGGGTCAGGTAGTTGTGTTTTTAGGTGGGTGGGGGGGTCGGGAAGTTGTGTTTGTATTTGGCATGCGAAAACCACACATGTCATTCCACACATGCCTTTACAAGGCATACCTTAACAACGAAAAATCGTTGTCAAGGCATGCGTGGTAAAGGCATTCATGGAAACAACGTGGTCGTTGTTCCGACCACGTTGTCCAGGCATGCATGGTTGGCGCATGCGTTGTTCCATCACCCAAATGCAGAGGCCCACCTGCTTTCTGTTTCTTCCATAAAGAATGTATCACTCCTGTAGAAAGGAAATGCTACCAGTTCCTGTTCAGTTTACAGCATTAACCCAGGATCACAGCTCCACAAGCATTTGAGAAAAATGTTCCATCGTTATTATCTTTCTCAGTTATTAATCTACAGGAATTTTATTATTTCATGTATTTGTTTTTTTTTTATTGTGTAAGAAATGAGCATTTTAGCAAGAATTGCTGTATATTATGATAAAACTACACTACATTAGGTGGAAAACAGTTTGAGCGATAGAGGTAAGATAGATTACGAATAGTGAATTTGGACAAGTAATAGACTAGATCAACAATTTTTATGAAACTCTCTTTTTACTGGGCTTAGGTTTCTGTCTTGACTTTGGTGCCACCTGACTCTAGCGCTGTTCCTGTAGCCACAATGCTAACTGCACAGAGCAACAATGCATGGTGAGCAGCCACCATCAATAAAGGTTGCAATCAAGGAAGACACCTGAAGCAAAACAAAACTCCAGAGACAGATTGGAGAAAACATTTCAAGGAACAAATCAGGAGTTGATGTGAATATGAGACTGAAGACGCTAAATTACAGAAAACTGAATTAAGAAGAATCTAAAATCAAGAGACTTGCAGGAAAGACTCGAAGAAGATTCCTGGATTCAAGGAAAATCGTAAGGAAAAAAATGTGATAAATACCTACAGCAAGGGGCAAAGAACATGATGAAACATATGATCAGGTGCATTGAAGCACACCTTCCTCTGCATTTGGCAGCCTTTTATGCTAAAGAAACAATACCAGTGATGTAACAGGAGGTAGAAGAGCTATCTTGGATTGGGAAGCAACAAAAGGAATCCACTGCCACCACAAAACATACACGAGCCATCTTGGATTTGGAAGCAACAAAGGAATCCACTGCCTCCACAAAACATACACGAGCCATCTTGGATTGGAAAGTAACCAATTGTATCCACTGCAGCCACCATCTTGGATTGGGAATAATAATGTAGTTCAACTGCTCCTTTACCTGGAGAACTTTGAGACAAAGAAGGCAACTTGGTGGATTCCAGAAAGTAAGTACATTGCTTCCTCAAAAAATAAGTTTTCCCAAACAACCTTCCCTCCTAAGATGTTCCTTGTAGAGGTTTGAGGTTTGAGAGGAACATATGATTAGCTTCATGAACTATGACATTCTCTGCATCCTCGAGGCTCAACATAAACACCGGTTCCCCAAACTCTAAATGAGGAGAGGGAACAATGAGTTTGGTAAGGTTAGAGCTACACGTATTTATGATGCAGCTCTCACTCCATCAAAATTCAAATGAAGCCCTCATCTTAGTCATTTCTGACTTTGGTATAAGTCCATATTTTTGTATCTGTAATGCCACACTGCATTCTTCAGAAATGATACAAGAAACATCAGTGTGCTTGCAAGCTCCTCCTCAAATCCTCAAGTCTGATCAACTTGCAATTGTCCTTACAGTTCCTATTTGTTGGTATGCTTGCGTGTGGTGGGAATGCCTTAGTGAGATGTACTTCACTCAGTGCATGCCTCCTTCCTCCTTGAATTATCATATCACGTCTTAGAGGCTGATCAATTCAAGCAAACATATGATTGTTTAGTCTAAGTTGAAATGTATTGGACCCATGTTGATCTAGCCACATACTTGAGAGCATTGTACATGCTTAAAGCTGCCTACAAGTGGGATAATGTATTTATCATGTCCAGGTTTTTTTTCTCACTTGTGCTTCTTCTTTTTGCAGGTCTGGATGCTCATGCCATTTCCATCAGTCAAACCACCAGCTTTCTGCAGCTGTAATAGCTTGCCTTTGGAAAATACTGCTATATTGTACAAGATTGAAAATCTCAGCTTCTCCTGTCCAATTTATTTCTATTTCCCACTCCTCATCAGAAATTACCACTGAAGGCAGGTGATTGTTGCTAGCAAGGCTTACTGAATACCCAAGGTAACATAGCAAATAGTAGAATCCTTTATGTGGAATTTGCCTACAGTAATTTCTTAAAGTATTGCAAGGGTTTATTTCTTGATCACTAAACAAATGTTTTGGTTGTTAGCTCCTCCAAAGTCTTTTGACTATTACATTCGAGCATTTCAAAATAGTTAACAGCATGGAGACAGCTACCATTCAGGTGACTTATGTTGCTGTTGCTAATACAAAAAAGACCAAGATGATGAATGGAATGCTTGAATTAATCTCAACCACTGGCAATCAATCTGGGCTGCATCTAGTGGTTAGAATTATTGTAAGGATTCCTCCCATCACCTTTTATGTGTTTGATGTAATGCTCTAAGTGACAAGGATAGTCCCAGGCGTGGATCTAGTGTCAAGACTGATTTACATATAGCTGGGTCCAAACTGAGGTGGTATATTGTGCAAAATAGTGATGGATTGGGATGCAGCCTGATTGAATACCTGTGCCTGAGATTAATTCAAGCATGGCATCCACCACTGTTTTGTAGCCCTTGAGAATACAGGCAGTGGGGTTTGCCTTCTTCTTTTCTTCATACACCACTCTGCAGCCTTAGAAACTGTTGTGCATATCAAGCCCCATTATACACCATGGCTCATTGAAAGTGGACTGAATCTTACCTGAGGAACTGAGGCCATATATTCTTAATCACCTCTTCCTCCAATGTGTTGGTATGTCTATTGTGAAGGCTAGTATTTCAAGAGTGTTGAGCACCTGATGCATGATACATCTTAGAAGAAAAAGAGTGATGTGCATACTCATCTGAGTCAATGAAGCTGGAGTTTATGTTGTTGCAATTGTGAATTTCATCATCGAAATGGGCTCTGTTTGGGGTGATGAAGATTGTAGCAGCAACTATGAAAAACATAGGGTGGACCCACTCTGTGTGTATGGCTTCCAAAGTGGTATTATAGGAGATGCAGCATGAAATTTACAGAAACATCCCTTGGACGTCTATGTTGGAGCAAATATATGGTTCCTGTTCTCTTCCCCCATCATTTGAGGACATCTGCAAGCAGACGGTAATGGGTCAGTATCTGCAAAATGTCCCTCACAACAGCAACAGGTTATTATCATCCAGCACTAACACAATACAAACCTGGCTAAATGGCATGAACCTTAACAGATTCAAACCCCATCTTTCACTGAATGCCTAGAAACATATATTCACTTTGGACACCAACTTTTTTTCTCAAGGAACACACTGCCAAAAAATAAAGATGGCCTGATTCCAGCTCTTCCAGCTAAAGAAAGTGAAACCTTTTCACCCAGAAAGCAACTTCAGAATTGCTTTTCAACCCTTCGTACTCTTGCACCTGGATGGTAGTACCTCCCTGCTCTATGGCCTCCCCGATTCCACATTGACACCGCTATAGGCATCATACACCCCACAGGACATGTCATCCATGACCAGAAGAAATATGATCATATCACCTCCATCCTGATGGAGCTTCATTGACTCCCCTTGCTGGCCTGCACCATATTCAAAGACAGCGACATCATTTACAAAGCAAGCACGATCAGCACCCCTGCTTATTTTGCATACAATCTCTCTATATTTGGTGGCTCTCTGCACATCCGGAGTCAGAATGGAATCAGAATGAAGACTATTGTGTAAAAAAGAAAATAGAAGGCAGGAGGTCTTTTACATCGAAGCATCCAGGTTCTGGAAGAACATTCCCCTAGCCATCAGAAACACCCAGACACTATTGCAATTGATGAAAGAGCTGAAGATCTTTAAAGAACGCTACATTGCAATACAGTAACACTTCTGCTCCTGGAACCCAGCTCTCCTCTGCCTGTTGCACAGATATCACAGAAGTATATAGATACATACATCATGCACCAGCAGAACACTTATCTGCACACATCCTGGAGGTGCAGATGAAAGTTCTAGCAATCGCCACGTATGTACTATATTGTAGTCTCTCAGTGTGCCCTCATACCCTAGGATTTCCCTTCTTTTATATGCAGTTATCTTGTCCGGCTGATATAACGTCGACACAGCATCTATGTACAGCATGTTTTTAATTTGATGCACAGCATTTAATTTGTGCCAGTGATTGAATGAGGTAGGCAGCACTTGCTGAAGTATGCCTTAAGGTTTATGATGTATTCTTGCACATTCAACCAACGGGCCATTCTGCTCTCCTCCATTTGGCATGGTAAGACGCACACGTCAGTGTCCACATTCATTGACTGCTCACTGAGCCTTTGTTAGCTTCTGCTGAGACTCCTCATACCTTTCAGCAGATCCACTGCAGATTTATGGTTGTTCATGTTGAACTCCAGAAGTCGAAAAATAACTAACTACCCTCCTTTCGTGATGATGGTGGCATCTTCTTAGATTTGTAGAATGGCTGTTTTTAACCTGAGTTCTATCCAGAAGCTAGGCGGGTATTTGTGCAGTAGATTATTGCTGTTTGCGAATATTCAGAAACTTGTCAGCCTGTGGATGTTCCACACCTTTGCAGGTGCCCCGCCTTGCAACTTCTGCAAGACACGATTTTAATTGCAGATTTGCTAAATACTTACATGAATTTCCAGATAGACACACACATATTTATGTGAAGCCGAGCCATAATTCTGGAAGCCAAGCCACCACAGAAATTGAAACAATCAGAGACAGGGACACTAATATGTGGCTCCTGATAATTTAATCTACCACTAACAGAGTGGTTTCCCTGAGAAGACAAAACTAGTCCAAAGTCCAACAATCACTTATACCCACTAGATTAACAAGTAACCTTGGGTTCTGGAAGAGCACATTACCGCTTCCATGATTTGTCAAGGGTAGAAAGCGCTGTATAAATGCAATTGCAACAATACAAATGTGTGTCCACTAGGGTTTCAAAGAAAGGAACATCGAAATGTTAGTGACCATTGTTGTCCCAGAAACGTGCGCAATACAACTTGTAACTGGCTGACTATTATTTTAGAACTCTTAAAGTAAGTAAGAATTAAAATGTAAGGACAAATGAGCACGTGTAAAGCGATGCTGTAACTACCTTTCAAAATATATAAAGAAAAGATGTTTCTTTCTGTATCTATACTACCGAGACACTGAAAGGACGCATTATTGTCGTGCTGTTCATCGGAGACAGTGTATTTACTTCTTCCATACAACTTTAAGTTATCTTCTCAAGAAAAGAATTCATGACTTAAAAAATCTAGAAAGGGAAATAAATACCCTGCAGTAAAATTGTTGAGCAGAGAAATCTATCTGGACATTTCACAAAACATTTCATTATGCTGATAATTCCCTGAAGTGCTCTCAGGAGTGCTTTAAACCGAGGATTACTGCATTGGATCTGATGGACTTTTTTGTAGGGCCTTTAAAAAGCTCTGAACCATTTTTTTTATTTTATTTAAATAATGCCTTTAAAATGGATTTTTAGAGGTATAATAACTCCTTAAGAGTCAGTTATGCTAAACAGTTTCTTTTGATAGAAATGTTGTAAAACTCGTTAGCTGTACAATTTCAGATGCCAGCTTGGTGCACACTGACTGACAGGTGAATGGCTAGGCTTTGTAACATACACTGAAACAGCTGTAGTATCACACAGCTCGCAATGGCAATCTGTGGGCCGTGAGAGGCTCAAACTTGGCAGAAAATTACTGATAAGGTGAATGAGAAGTGCGCGATGCTCTTTCTGAGTTCATAGAATGCAACAGTGAAGCCCAATGGTTTACGGCAGTCGTCCTTAACCAGGAGGTCCGGGGACCCCTGGGGCTCGGCGAAGCCCACTCAGGGGCTTTGCAACTTCTTAGAAAGTTGTGTTATATTAATAAAGGGTCCATAAATGAAGAAACAAAATTTAAAGTTGAACAGTGAATGATGAATGGCCTAAATTGAATTTAAAAAAGCTCCAACCTTCTCATTAAAATTCTGTTTTTTTAAATATTTGCTTGTGAATTAATTAAGATATTTCATCATGATGGATGAATACTTGCTTCTTTGTTTTCCGTCTATTGGTTAAAATAATCGAAAATGCTTACTCCAGGTGTCTCTGGCTTCCAGAAATGAGTCATTGGGGGTCCTCGGATTCCCAAAAAGATTCATTGGGGGTCTCTGGGTTCCAGTAATGATTTAGTGGGGCTCCACGAGAGTGAAAATTTTAAGAGCCACTGGCTTTCGAAATGAGGGATAAAAAATCGCCACTAGGAACTGGTAGTCTGCCATGCCGCACTTGCTCTTTTCCACAATCATTTTTTTGAAGACTATGATCACCACACAATTGCGCGTGTGTGAAATGTGATAATTTTCACATTCCACTGCTGCTCTTAGCTGTTGAGGCCTTTGATTGGCAAAATGCGGTTGTCAAGTCTTATAAGCAGGTCCTGTAACTGCGGGCCAATGCAGTTGAGAGGAGAAATCATAACCAATCCCCTGCCCCATCTGTCAAACCACATACGTTTCTTTCTTCGTTGGAAATTCATACTTTTTTGTATTTGTATCTTAGAAAATCTAACTAAAAGTAAAATATATATATAGTTACAATAAAAAAATAAAAAAATAAAAATATATATATATATATATTCATTTAAAGCAAGAAAAAAATGCACATTTATGTATATATATATATTGCCGGATTACAAAAAAGAACAATTTAGAATATATGTGCATCTTAGATGTAACTAGAAAAGTTAAATATATGTATTATACAAAATGTATTTTATGTGTGCGCACATGTGTGTATAATGAAACATTTCATATAAAAAAAACAATTATTTTGATGCACTATGGGTAATTGTTGTTCTTCGGGCATTGGTCTTATTTGATGCACTATATAGCTCTTTTGGTTTTACTGTGAGTGGATTTGCTTTCCTTCTTTTGAAGAGGCACCTACTTACTATATCTTTAATAAAAATAAGACGGCATGCTCGGGTGACTGAGCAGGGGGAACAGATAAATGTTTGGTCCGGCATGCTTGAGAGAACTACTTCAAACCCCCCTATCGATCCTGGAGTAATGTAAGCTTTCCACGGTCCATCTCACTTGAGGATTCGCGCTCTTCTACCTAACAGGTGTGCAACTGAGGCCTTATTGTGGACACAAACATGGCCTTAGGACGAAAGGTCAGATAAACCTGTCCAGCAGGGTGTCTGTTGTACGAAAGCGTTGAAATTCAGCCTCAAGGCTGTTTAGTTGTGATAAGGCCTTGGCTAGTTTTCAGCATCATTGCAACTGGATCATCCAGGATGCCTTCTCACTTAGTGGAATAATCTTCCCCAAAGCACTACTTAGCTACAAAACAACCTCTGCCACTTAGGCCCAGAAAAACTCTATTTCATCAGCTCTGTCCACATACAAACACACCTTAGAGTCCCATACTGTGCCTTGACAATATTTTCTTATAAATAATCTCGGGAAAAAGTTTCCTGGCTTGCTCTTTCATGAAAGGTGAAACACCTGCAGCAAGTTTTTTTGGGTCACAGACACCCTCTTGCAAACTTGTTTACTGATATTGTAAGAACACAATTTAAAATGTACAGTTCAAAGGCCGAAATAAATGAATTATGCATATCTATTTTGCACAGTTTTTACCCTCTTTTTTTAAAAAGGTAGACTGAAGACAGCTGTGACACTTCATACATCTTAGGCACATCCTCAATCTTGTGTACATCAAACACAAGTAGGTGTTTCATATTGGTGTGCTTATTGTGATTAGGTAGTCACAACCGTATGTTTTAAGGATACTGCAAGCCACCAAGGAGTTCAGAGGCCTTATATAGGCACAGGATGTCTCACTCAGGGCTTTGCTGTTTTTTTCACCCATCTCATCCGATGTCCTCTCTAGCATTGGCTTTGGTCTGGGCCCCTTTCAATGAGAAGTTTCTTCTGCTTTGGTGCGTCTTTCACCCAAATTCACCCCGGGCAACAACCCTTTAATTACTGTACTGTTATTCACATTTATTTCCAAAAGTATGTGCCCTGTCCAGCACACTTGCCAACTCTTTTAGCACATGGGCAGTGGGCAGGGGTAGAAGACATAGAAATGGGTGAAACCACTTGTCCACCTTTCACCAATGGAGGTCTATTCAGCTTGTCAGTAAACGTGGGACTCAAGGGTAGCTTCAGCTCTATGAACACAAATCAGCTTCGTTTTTTTGAGGTGCATCTAGAAAGGTACAATGCCACTCGAATATAGGTCACTGAAAGCATAAAACATACGTATTCTCTGTAGCTGAAGCCTGATGTTCTCATTTTTTGTAAAATTACTACTTTTTATAGATTCACTAAAACCCTAGGTCTATGCCACAAAATGTTGGAACTTCAGATATTTCTCTGTGTACACTTAGTTACTCATAATGTGCAAACATTTCCACCCAGGAGGCTGAATTCACTGTGGAAATTCTGCAAATAGGTCAGTGTTTCCAAAATCACAAGTTTCATACTAGGTTGGATTGATTAGTGTTTGCCATGGAATGGGAAGCGGGGAGAACCTTCAGAAGGTATTGAGCACGCACAAACTCGGAACTGTTTGAGTATTTACAAAGCCTTGCATTGTTTTGTGAAAAACTCCCTGCCATTCCTGTATTTTAGAAGGTGGAGAGACAGCCAAGTCTTTCACCAATATGCTGAAGTATCTCTCAATGTTATTTCTTTTACTAGAACTGTTTTTGTTCTATGCTCATTCATTGGTACTTGTCATGTCCTAAGTGACTTGGGAGAGCCAATTACACGGTGCATCGCCTTAGAGCTGTGGCAGATATTGTCCCAGATATGCTGCTGTATTTCTGGCACTTTGGGCCTTATTATGAGGCTGGCGGCCCAAAGACCGCCAGCCTCGCAGTCGTACCGCTGCAGCTGCGGTGGTCTGAAGACCGCCACATGAGGAGGTTGGCGGGCAGACCTGCCAACCTACCACCGTCCCCACCAGGATCAGTGATCCTGAGGGGTTGATGGCGGCCCTTGTTGCAAGCAGCCAGGGCGGCGCTGGACTCAGCACTGCACTGCTGATTACAACATTGTTCTCCGCCAGCCTTTTCATGGCGGTTCCACCACCATGAAAAGGCTGGCAGAGAACAAGTGCAGGGGGCCACAGAGGAGACTCTGCACTGCCTATGCCCATGAGCAGTGCAGGGGTCCCCTGTGTGCAACAGCATTGTAGCAGGCTCAATTATGAGTCGGGAACAATGCTGCTGCACATTTCCCACTGGGCTGTTAGGCGGAAACTTTTGTTCCCACCCGTCAGCCCAGTGGGAAAGTTGTAATAGGACCGGTGGGGAGACCACCACCTCGACAGCAGTCTCCTTACCACGGGTCTGGCAGTCGGGTTTTCTGACTGCTAAACTTGAATCAGGTCCTTTGTCTTTTGCTCAGCTCAGAAGCATCTGGTGCCATCATTGGAGTTTTGCTACTGTTCGATCACCATTGGAGATTTGTTGGTCAGTCATCTGAATTGTTGCAAGGGTAATTAACCACCCCATACCAGGGCAGGTATGGTTCTTTTTTTTTTTTTAAACTCGCCTAGTTGTTTTATAACCACTCTTAGTTGTTTAACTTTGCAGTGTACCCAGATAACTGCTTAGATACACTTGAAAACAACCAACACTTTTTATTGCTGAATCCCGTTTTAAAGCATTATTACATTTTTGCTTTTGAGTCTCACAGAGACAAACATAAATCCTTAAAATACACTCAGAATAAAGGTTTCCTAAGACTCAACTTCCCTAGGTCTCTCAATGCCAAAACATAAGCAGACATCCAGGCTCTAACGTAATACATATTCATATCAAAATTTTATATCTTGCTTTGGCAGCAGATATCAGCATGTGGAACATAGGGGAAAAGCAGAATCTATTGGTGTAAAGCACATCTATCTTCTCTGTTTTGACATTCTAGTGACTTTGCAGAAAACAAGCTAAACATACATATATATATATATATATATATTTATATTATGATACAGAATGTTACTGTCAAGAATATATTTATTTTTTGACAAGGAATATGTTTTCAAAAATATACTCTTTTCTATTGTTTTGATTAGCATAGTTTTAAAAATATTGTTTTTAATACGTTTAATGTGCTTTAGTTACTATATTAGAATTAGGTCATGATATTGTTAGTATAATTGGTAATTTTTTCTAAAAATATAGTTTTTCATTTTACGTTTTATTAATATTTATTTTTGAATGTAACTAATAATTTTAAGTTTAGCAGCAGCTGGTTGTTGGGTTTGTAGGGGAATATGGTAGAAAGTTAATTAAATTACTGGCAATTTAGATTTAGTAGTAAGCTTTTTTAATTAATTTATTATGTAGTTGATTATTGATTATGCTCCTTTCTTATTAGTGACTTTACATTTTTTAGTTGGTTCATTAATAGTAATGTATATTTTATTTTTTTAATAATAATAGTATGTTACATTTTAGTAGTGGGTTTTTGGGTTTGTAGGGGTTTTGGGTGGGAAGTTAATTAAATTATAATCAATTTAGCTTCAACAGTAAGCATTTATTTACGGTAAATCAATTATTTAATTGATTATTAATTATGTTAATTGTTTAAATGTGACATTATATTTTTTATTTTATTTTGTTAATTTAAATGAATATTTTAGTTTTTAAGTTAATTAGATTTTTTATTTTAAATTATATTAAACTTGTTTTTACATTTTTGTCAATTAATATAGTATTCATATTTTCTCTGTACTTTTATTTATTACACAGTATTGTGTATTAAAAATGTTTTTATAAATCATTTGAACTTTTTTTGTTATATGTAATTCTTTCAAAGTTCACTGCTTTCTTTACTGTTATTTAGAATGGAATAAGAATAGGAAAGCTAACTCTTCCGAAGTCCAATGCTTTCCCTTTTGTTGCATAGGCTGGAGTGAGAAATCCCTCCGGCGTCTAATACTTTCCATGCTTTTGCTCTTTTGGAGTTGGGAATAGTAAATATAGCTGCTAAGAAGTCCAACCCCTTACCTACTGTTGCTTAGATTGGAGTGGGGATAGTAAATCTAACAAGCGTTTTCCCTACTGTTTCTTAGATCGGAGTCAAAATAGTAAACCCAACCCCTACATAGGACCAGATTTACAAAAAAAGTGGCGCTTCTGCTGAGATGCGCCAGTTTCCTTGCACCCCCTTACGCCCTCCTAACGACATCATGTGTGCGCTGTATTTATAATACGGCGCACCATGGCGCACGTTAGGACAATAGCGTCAAAATGTATGATGCTATTGTGATACTTTGCAGGATTACCACCATAAATTGTGGCACTAATCCTGCAAAGTAAAGGGAGACCCATTGAAAGTAATGGGCATGTCATTTTAATGCCTGCTCTGAGCAGGCGTTATAAATGATGTTAAATATGGTGCAGTGAAATGTTGTAAATTTCACTGCGCCATTTTTATGGGCCTCCCTGTGGAGTAATGCCCCCCTTGCATACATGCCTGGTGCAGGCATTATGTGGCTCAAGGGGGTGCAAAGTGGCGCTATGCAAGCATTGCGCCACTTTGTAAATATGGCAAAGGAGAATGGCCTTCTTAATGCCACATTAGCGTAAAACATTATACTAGTATGGAGTCAAGAGGTGTTAGGGCCTCTTAAATCTGACCCAAAGTGTTTTCATTTTTAATATTTAGAAACAATTGTAAAATTATTAAAATATAAATATATGTTAAATGAGTGGGTTTTATTTTTAAATGTACCGTACAATATAAGTAAATAAATATATTTTATTTTACTATGAATACTTTAATATTCTATTTAGTTAAAATATTGCTGTTGTTTCATATACATTTTGTCAATGTTTAATATAATTTATTGTTAATATTAAACATTGGACTATTTTAAAATTGGTTTGTTTACTGTTGAATTATTTAAAATATATATATTTATATATACACATGTATTTAATATATATGTGTATATATATAATACATATATCTGTATATCTTTATATATATATATATATATATATAATGCTTAAAATTTCGTGTGGGTTAGCATCCAGCACGGCAGGCTGCGACAGGGTCACGAACCACTATAAATCATCCAAAATACTTCTTAAAAAGAAGACAATGTTGCAGCCACTTACTTGCTACAGTCCCAGTGTTCTTTATTAAGGCAGATAAGCACTGTAAAAGACAAAACTAAATACTCCAACGCGTTTCAGGAGACTCTGCTCCCTTGATCACAGAGGAATTCAGAAACCTTTTTCCCTTTCCATTATAACTAACAAAATAAACATAAAAAGTGGACTACAATTCCTGTCTGGAAACATTGGCAGCCATCTTAACACTATATCTTTCTGTGACCAATGCAACTAAAATTAAAATTGAAATTTAAATTAATATACCTTACTTAAACCCACAATTATTACATGTTATTAACTCCTCCTTATACTACAAATTAATATACTCTGCCTAAATCTATATGCCCATATATTTAAATTGCAACTTATTCATTTCCCAATATTTACTTATACTCATACTCATGCCTCATATGAGGATACTCATCTTATTTATATCCATGTATTTATGGGCAATTCAACAATACCCTGGAGATATAATAGCTCTTTTGCTTCTTATTTAGTTTACATCATCTGGAAAGAAAAAAAGGGATAAAAAATTAATTAATTCATAAACAGGAAATCTTCGAAATATTTTTCAAACCTATTAAATTCTAAATACATTTATATTCCATAATCAATCAATGCAAATGCACCAATAATTCTTCGTCCTTATTCAGACCCATGGGTTCCATTGTATTACAACTAATAATCAACCTTGATTCCAATTTTCTTAAATCCAACGTTCTATTACCACCTCTTGCTTTCAATACCACCCTATCCAGGACCATAAATTGTAACATCTTTTCATTTTTGTTGTGGAATTCTTTAAAAAGGCTCGCCACAGGATAAGATTTATCCTCATTTTTAATGGCTCTTAAATGTTCCAAAATACGCTTCTTCGCTATATGTATGGTACTACCAATGTAGAATTTGTTGCAAGGACATTTCAGAGCGTAAACACAATAATCTGATATGCATGAAACATGCTTTCTTATTTTAAACAATTTTTTAGTCCCTGGGAATAGTACCTCCTTACAATTGGAACTAGATTTACATGCCTTACATTTTCCACAAATATAAAAACCCTGAATGGGGTGTATTTTCTCATTCTTAGATATTAAACTATGGCTTAGTATGTCTTTCAAAGACCTACTTCTTCTAAAAGTGAAAGCCGGGAATTCTTCCAATAGTTTACCTATATGCTCATCAGTCCTAAGGGCTGGCCAGAATTTAACAAATGTTTTCTTAATTTCGTTTACCTTGTCGTGATATGTAGTTATAAATCTTATTTTAATATTTTCCTTCTTCACATTTTCTACCAGTAGGTCCTCCCTTTTGGTCTGTCTGACCCTCTTCACAGCTTCATCTATTACAGCTTGTGAGTAACCTCTTTCAATGAATCTTTTGGTCATCACTTTGACCTCGTTCTCAAATGCAGTATCCAAACTGCAATTTCTTCTAGCTCTTAATAGTTCCCCATGGGGGATACTATGAATCAAATTCTTTGGGTGACTACTCCTAGCATGTAATAGACTATTACCCACAGTGTTTTCCCTATATAATTCACATTCCAATTTATCCTTAACAACCATAATTTTCACATCCAAGAATTCCAGTTCAGCTGGGTCCATTGTACAGCTGAACCTTAGGTTCCGGTTATTGCTATTCAATTCCTCAACAAAGCTCAAAGCTGAATCTTTACTTCCTTTCCAAATACAGAAAATGTCTTCGATATACCTCACCCACAGGACTGCTTGGTTTTCAAAACCAGAGATGTTCCAGACAACCTGCTCCTCCCACCAGCCCAGGTATAAACCCGCATAGCTGGGGACGAAACAGGTTCCCATTGCAGTCCCCTGGTCCTGACGGTATAGAATATTGTTAAAAGTAAAAACATTGTAAGTCAAGCACATCTGCACCATATCTAATAACATTTCTGTATGCAGAAGGTAAGACAATGACCTCGCCCTTAAAAAATATCTAACTGCCTCAATACCCTTTTCATGAAGAATGCACGTGTAAGGACATACTAAGCCATAGTTTAATATCTAAGAATGAGAAAATACAACCCATTCAGGGTTTTTATATTTGTGGAAAATGTAAGGCGTGTAAATCTAGTTCCAATTGTAAGGAGGTACTATTCCCAGGGACTAAAAAATTGTTTAAAATAAGAAAGCATGTTTCATGCATATCAGATTATTGTGTTTACGCTCTGAAATGTCCTTGCAACAAATTCTAAATTGGTAGTACCATACATATAGCGAAGAAGCGTATTTTGGAACATTTAAGAGCCATTAAAAATTAGACTAAATCTTATCCTGTGGCAAGACATTTTAAAGAATTCCACAATAAAAATGAAAAGATGATACAATTTATGGTCCTGGTTAGGGTGGTATTGAAAGCAAGAGGTGGTAATAGAACGTTGGATTTAAGAAAATTGGAATCAAGGTTGATTATTAGTTGTAATACAATGGAACCCATGGGTCTGAATAAGGACGAAGAATTATCGGTGCATTTGCATTGATTGATTATGGAATATAAATGTATTTAGAATTTAATAGGTTTGAAAAATATGTCGAAGATTTCCTGTTTATGAATTAATTAATTTTTTATCCCTTTTTTTTTCTCCAGATGATGTAAACTAAATAAGAAGCAAAAGAGCTATTATATCTCCAGGGTATTGTTGAATTACCCATAAATACATGGATATAAATAAGATGAGTATCCTCATATGAGGCATGAGTATGAGTATAAGTAAATATTGGGAAATGAATAAGTTGCAATTTAAATATATGTGCATATAGATTTAGGCAGAGTATATTAATTTGTAGTATAAGGAGGAGTTAATAACATGTAATAATTGTGGGTTTAAGTAAGGTATATTAATTTCAATTTAAATTTTAATTTTAGTTGCATTGGTCACTGAAATATATAGTGTTAAGATGGCTGCCAATGTTTCCAGTCAGGAATTGTAGTCCACTTTTTATGTTTATTTTGTTAGTTATAATGGAAAGGGAAAAGGGTTTCTGAATACCTCTGTGATCAAGGGAGCAGAGTCTCCTGAAACGCGTCGGAGTATTTGGTTTTGTCTTTTACAGTGCTTATCTGCCTGAATAAAGAACACTGGGACTGTAGCAAGTAAGTGGCTGCAACATTGTCTTCTTTTTAAGAAGTATTTTGGATGATATATATATATATATATATTCCACTGAAAATCACTTCTTGGAAAGAAGAGAAAGTTACAGCCACTCGTGTCACTGAAAGTAAATTTAATGTGTCAGAAAAAAAAAAAAACAGCTAACACAAAAACACTCTAACGCGTTTCAGGAGGCAAAAAAACTAAAAACATAAAAACATATAAAAACATCTAAGTGGATTATAACTATTAGAAGAATCCATTGAATAAGGTTGACTTTTCTGTTCATTAATGGTTATGTGAATGGTACTTATGGTACATTCAAAGATGGCAGCCATTATTTTGCAAAGGAAATTGAGTCCGTTTTTTATGTTATTGCTTTAGGTGGTGTGTAAAATAGAGAGGGAAATGGGGTCTGTAATTATCTCTGTGAACAAGGGAGCTTTGCCTCCTGAAACGCGTTAGAGTGTTTTTGTGTTAGCTGTTTTTGTTTTTTCGCGTCCCTGTTACAGCCTGCCACGTCAGGGGCTGATTTATTTGTACTTTTTTATGAGTATATATATATATATATATATATACATATATGTATAGCAAACAAGCGTCCTGAAAAATCTGGTCACGTCCACCTGTCGGGGTCTGTGCTAAGCAACGGGTGCAAGTCCCATTCAAATATCCATAAGCGAAATGTGTTTGTACATCAAAGTAGAAGAAGCTCGCACTCCAGGATTTGTTTCACACAAGGAATTTAATCAAATGGCAATGCGTTGTAACCTTGCGGTCTTCGTCACAGCCCATTCCTCAAGTGCACAATCACCTTTAAACACAATTCTTAAACAGTGAACACAGAAGAAATTCCATGTGTGCGTAGACATCACATTCAAGTGAAACAACCATAAAGGGGTTTAGGAGACAGACTCCTGTTAACAATAATAGTAGGAAGAGTCATATTACTTCATTAATTAGGAGGCATTATTGTCGGCATATTAATTAAATCAATTTTGCTGATATCTTCAATTTTAAAAACATACATGAATGTGACATTTCGACATCTCAACATTCTCAGTTTGAAATTATGAGCAAGTGGCCTCATGATTACAAATCCGATCATAGATCAACTGTATAGCATAGAAGAAAAAAGAAACTCTTATTAGAACATTGGAATGTTGGCAGCTCCATTGAAAACAATGGAGTGCTCCGGGCTTTTACTGGTCGGTAAAAGCCCAGAGCGCCAACATTCCAATCTTCTTTGTTGACAGCAACAGCTGTGAACAAAGCCTCAGGGAGCCTGAGGGGATTTTAATACACTCCGGTTCCATGAAGCCTTTGTTTTATTTATGAGGACATTCTGCCCTCTAGTGGCAGAATGTTCTAATAGCCTTACAACCCACCGTAGCGGGCTCTAACGGCTATTAAAGGCCCTCTCCCTTGTTAAAGGACCTCGCCTTCGGCTCGGGCCATTAACGCGGGAGCGGGCCTTTAATAGCCGGTAGAGCCCGCTACGGCGGGTTCTAAGGCTATATTAGAACATTGGAATGTTGGGGGCTCATTGCAGACAATGGAGTGCTCCAGGCTTTTACTGGCTGGTAAAAGTCCAGAGCGTCAACATTCCAATGTTCTCTTTTTTCACAGCATAAGCTGTGAACAAAGCCTCACGGAGCCTGAGGGGATTTTAATCCCCTCGGGCTTCGTGAGGAATTTGTTTTATTTGATAGAACATTCTGCCCTCTAGTGGCAGAATGTTCTAAGAGCCTTAGAACCCGCCGTAGCGGGCTCTACCTGCCATTAAAGGTTCTTTCCTTTGCTAAAGGACCTCGCCTTCGGCTCGGGCCTTTAACGCAGGAGCGGGCCTTTAATGGCTAGTAGAGCCTGCTACGGCGGGTTCTAAGGCTATATTACATTCTTACCACCAGAATGCTGATAACATAAGGTAACACAACACACCATAACAACCTAACATACCTTAATACAACACAACATAACATATCACTTTTACCCTGAAATGTCATTGCCTACTACAACTGAAAATGAAAAAGACTGAGAGGGAATTGTATTAAGGCAGGAGGAAACCGCCTTAAGCAAACAAGAATCAGCTATGGTCTTTCTGTTCTAAAAGAAAGCTTTGGGCTAGTATGAGCGTTGAGGAAGAGAGTGTACCTATACCAGTCTTGTTCAATGCAGCAACCTATCAAGTGCTTCCTGTTCTACTCCTGTATATTCAGGATAGAGTTTCAGTCATGATCTGAATGCGCTCACCCGATGGAGTGTTTGTCTGTGCTAGAGATATCATGAAAGAATCTTTGGACACATGCCTGTGATGGAGTAGATATGTTAGTTAAGAAATGTATTAATTACTTATATGTGTGTATACTAATGAGAAAAATGCATAGAGAAATTAATAGTAGAAAATAATGTGCGTGTTTAGAAATGTGCCCTCGGGGAATGATCACCATATGTATTAAAGTGACTAAAATATGTAAAATAATGAAAAATATGAGAAAAATGTAGTAACATATCATAATGAAATGTCTAACCTTTGTTTTGTATTATTAGGTTAGCTGTACCAGAGGCCTGGTTTCACTGGGCCTTGCTCGCTCTGAACATGGAGAATTCAAAAGCCTTGCAAAGGACTGGTAACTGGAGATAGAGACCTTGAACCGCTCAGAGTTCACGTTGCTTAGCTAGAACATTCTGCAATGTACCGACGTACAGGAGATGGTGAAGACAATTTGAAACAATTATGTGTAGTGTAGGGTAAATGTACTTTCCCAGGACTTGAACAATGGAAGCATTGACTAGAGAGCCATGTGCAACAATTTTGATACCTGAAGAGCCGAATGATGTCCTCATCACAAGAAGAACCAATCAGCGTTTTGTGAAATATAAGAATACAATTTGGTAAATAAAAACTATAGGTTAGACTCATATATTCCGACCGATTGACCAATTAGCAATTAGTGGGATGGACTTGGAGACCCTAATAAAAAGTCATGACAAGGGGAGAGGAATAAGAACTGTGGGAAGAAAATCGGTGACGTCAGAAGATGCTGTCCGAGGTGCTGATATTGGGCTCATACTCTGTGAGCCTGATCTGTAGCTGTCTATTTGATTACCTGAAGACGAAGACTGACTTGTTGCTGATCCATCTTGGATAGGTAGCTATGAAAATGTGACTGACAATTTGTGCCTTTCCTTCTAGGTACCAACTGCGCTGTTTTATAGAGATTCTCACTTAGGTGGAATTTTTCTAAATTCATGTTTTTCTCTAAATTGTTAGCATGTGTTGACCCACATGCTAATGCTAATCTTGGTTAGGTAGGCTGTTAAGGGTGACGTTGACAAATGACTGACAAACTTAATTGCTGAATAACATTATTACTGCTGATATTCATAGCTTATGGTGTTGCTTTGCTGCATATTTTTTCTTCAAGAGATAATGGCCCTCATTACAACCCTGGCGGTCCAAGACCGCCAGGGCTGTTTTGGCTGAAGCACCGCCAACAGGCTGGCGGTGCTTCAGAGGGGATTACGACCGCAGTGGTAGCGCCGCGGTCGCACTGCCGGGGCCGGCGGTTTCCCGCCACATTTGCCCCGGCGGTGATCCTTGCAGCGCAGCCCATGGGATTACGAGTCCCCCTACTGCCAGCCCAAACCGCCAGGAAAAGGCTGGCGGTACGGGGAGTCGCGGTGCCCCTGGGGGCCCCTGCACTGCCCATGCCAGTGGCATGGGCAGTGCAGGGGCCCCCTGACAGGGCCCTGTGCAGCTTTTTACTGTCTGCATAGCAGACAGTGAAAAGCGCGAAGGGTGCAACTGCACCCGTCGCACTGCCGCAACACCGCCGGCTCCATTTGGAGCCAGCTCCCATGTTGCGGCCCACATCCCTGCTGGGCCGGCGCCGGCCCAGCGGGGATGTCATTATGGGCACGGCAAGAGTGCGGCCGCATTGGCGGGCGCACAGCTGTTACAACTTGGCGGGCGGCGGTTGCCGCCCACCAATGTTAGAATGACCCCCAATCTCTTTTAACTGATGAATTAACAAAGAATTGATTTGAATAAAGATTGACTTAACAGGTGATTAGATTTGTAAGCAATAGGGAATAAAAATTTGTTAAACCTTTTCCTGAGTAGTGGTTATTCTTGAGTATTATGGTTTTAGGTTGTTTTCATAGAATGGATCTTGATTATTGATGTCAGCTACCCTTACAGTGGTCACTACATGGCTAGGATACTCCATGCGATTCAAAAGGTTCATCGACCTGTACGCGTCCCCTTGTAAGTTTACTTACTAAGGACCGGGCGCGCCAGCAGTTTTTGGTAGCAGCTTGATGGTTAGTTTCCTTGGAGAACTGGTTATGTGGTGATTATCAGTTATGGTACTAGTCTAAGTTAAGGTTAGTTGTTGGTATTTTTATGAGGTTTGAATTTTGTTTTTCTGAAATGGAAATTGTAGCAAGGATGATGTCCCTTTAAGCCCAGAAATTACTTTGCCAGATCCTGGATCCTGCTAGTAAAGTTGGGTATGTCTCTGCGTTTTTTAGATAGTGTGAAAGTGGTAGGTTGGACTTGCACAGGCTTAAGCAAATTGCAGGTGAATTGTGATATATGTGAGGTAAAGTAGGGAGTGTGCGTACTCCAGTTGAGGTTAGTAGGAGTGTGCGTACTCCGTGGTATGAGATTAGGGAAGTCGTCGAACTTCATATGTGTGTGGCGCTTTGTACTAAAAAATTATCCACATGGTTGTTGGTGATGTACGGACCCTGCGTGGTCTAAGACTCCGGAGTATATTGACAAGTGGAGGAAGCACTTGGTTATGTTGTAATCTGTCTGGTTTAGTAGGTTGATCGGGCATGGTCAACAAGTCGTGTGTGAGATAGATGAGTAGAAGAAATTTTTCAACTGAAATTTGGCAAGTTCTATGTGCACCAGGACAGACCCATTGATCAGTTGAGAGTAAAATTTGCGGATCGAATTTTTCTTGCGAATGTGGGACACTGAGAAAAAGGAATAGCTACATGCACAAAAGAGTCATTAGTGAAAATCCGTAAAGTCTCTGAAGCGATTGTGTCCCTTCCTGTAGTAAACAGCAGGTTTATTTTAGTTATTGGTATTTGGATAAGTGCTCGCAATAATTTGCATTAGTTGCATGATTCAAAGTAGGAGGATGAGCTGCAAGACTTTGTCAGCCGCTGTTTGTGAGTGTGACGTCAGAGTGTGCCACACTGGGATAGGTTGGTTAGTGAGAAAGGTCACAAGCGGATTGGCAGCCGTCCATAAGAGGCAATTGGTTGAGTAAGCGGGTGAAGGGAATCTTGGGAGTAAAAGTAATTTCATTATTGAATCAAAGTAAACAAGGCAGGCAAAATGAAGTTTTTCAAGGCATTTAGGAGTGCGATGAAGGGTGATATGTACAATGAAGCGTCAGTGGGGGAGCCAACCCCACCGGAAAACACTCCGGCTTACATTGTGATGGAGGAGCAAGGTGTAGCAGTGTGTTGTGGTTGAAGCAATGGTGTAAGTTAACTAAAAACCAAGGGTCTTTAGCGTTTCCGGAGCATGGAACGTTTAATTTGAGAATTTTGGATCTATTGCGAATGTCATTGTATGACATGAAGCCGTTACCAAGACCAGCACAGTTTGAAGCTTTAGCAGTTTGGGAGCTAGGGGCCAGACAGCAACAAGAGATGAAGTTTAAAAGGAGGATGAAGCGAGTAGAGAAGCCTTCAGCTGAAGCTAGATGGGATTGGGAACAAAAGAAATGGAGAGCAGTGGCATTACAGGATGTCAAATTGTTTCCTGCAATTAAGAAGGGAGATGAGGCAGAGAAGGAGGATAATGCTAAAGAGGATGAGAGTGCAGGAAGAAAGAAAAAGAGAAAGTCTTATGTTGATGATGAAGACTCTGATGTTGAGGATCTCATTACGCAGCTGTGAAGAGATCGGCCTCCACCTTTAACAACCTATTCAGGGGGTCCAGGCACAAGTGCCACTGTCACTACACCTGCTCCGGCACAAGCCCAGGGAGCCGAGGGAGCTGTACAGGCAGAAGGCGGACAAATACCAGGGGTGGTACAGAGTACACCTAATGTAGGAACTACTACTGTAGTCCAAGCGCAGATACATCCACCTTTGGTGCAGAGAATTTATCCAGATGTGCCAGTTCTTGAGACAGTCTCGAGCATAATGGTACAGCGGGAGCAAGTGCTTGCGAAGCCAATGTTGGTTCAGACAGATCCGACACCAATGTTATTACCTACAGCACAAGCGCAGGGTTTGCCGAATATGAGTAAGAGTTTGAGACTTTTGACCCCGCAAGCTTCAGGTGCAGTGGTACAACAGCTACCAGTGCCAAATGCAAATAATATTTCATTACAGGGATTAAATACACCTCAAAATGTATCCAAAGGCAAAGAGCAGATAAATTGTGTGAGGTTGAACATAGAAGCATCCAAATTAGTTGAGGGAACAATGGGTGTGAACAGATTGGAATCCTACACTGAAGAAGAGCTGAGGTACTTATGCTCAAAGATTACAAGAGAAGTGAGTCAAATACATCAGAAATTGGCCGAGCAAGCAGAGAAGCATGATATTGAGATTGAGAAAACAAAGCGTTTGAAACGCAGTTACAGATTAGATTTTGAGGCAAAGGATTTTGAACACATGAGATCAGCAGGAATGAAGGCACATTTGAGAGAATTGCTGCAGAGTGCACAGATTTGGGGAGCATTAGAGAAGTGGGAAGGTAGATGGACAAAGAAAAAAGATTCACAAATGAAAACGGGATTCACAAGAAGGTGGCGACAAGAGAGAATCAGTTAAGATGCTTCCAATGAGAGAAATTCCAGGAGGGCAGTTTGTGCATGTCCCATGACACAGGAGTGATATATTGTCATTTACAAATGATTATCCAAAATTGAGAGAGAAGCCGGTTGAGTGGTATCAACAGACCAAGAGATTTGTGAAGCTTTCCAAATGTTTGTGGGAAGACTTGAACATGCTATTGGATATAGTGGTACCAGCTGACTTGTGGGTTGATTGTAAGAGAGCAGTGGACTGGCCGACAAGTGAACCGGAAAGGGATAAAGTAACAGGTGCACCTTCACCTGAGGTAATGAAAAATTATTGCAAGGTGATTGAGTTTCTGAAGACAAGGATTTCTCCCAAAAACATTGATTGGCAGCGGGTTGATAGGACGGTCCAAGAGTCTAAAGAGTCAATACATACCTACTATGAAAGATTGTTGAAAGCATTTAAGGAGTACAGTAGTGAGGAAGCAATTGAGCGAAAGGACATGTTGCATTTTGTGTCCAGATTTGTCGAAGGGTTGCGACCAGAAGTAGGACAGATGATCAAGAGTCATTTAATTTGCTGACAGGCGAAACCGATTGATGAGGTGTTGCAATATGCAAAATACTGTAGTGATGAGATTGAGCTGAAGCAGAAAAAGTTGAAAGAAAAAGCAATGGTGATGCAAATAAAAGCTGCCCAGACAGGAGTGCAAGGGTTTATAGTACCACCTATGCCGCCGCAGCAGAGAGCTGTTATGTTTCAGTCTCAAGTGAGAGGTAGAGGGCGTGGAGTTGACATGATGCGTGGTCCGGACTTAGGAACTGTGGTTGTCCAGAATGACATGCAGGGAATGAAAAAGATGTTACCGTGTCATTTGTGCGGAAACATTGGACACTGGAAGCGGGAGTGTCCGTTGATGGCTCAGGATGGTGTTGTTCAGCAAGGTGAAGTCAGTACATTTCAAACTGTGAAAGTCCAAAGAATGAAAGAATTAATTCCTAATGTTCAGAATCGAGGACAGAATTTCTTACCGGTGCAGCAAATGCAGGTGCCACATGCACAATTTACCCAATTACAACAAGTACAGCAGCAGGTCCCCATGGTACATGGACAGCAAATGCAGATACCTCAAGCCCCGATGGAGTAGCAACAGGTGATGCTTACTCAGCAGATCACAGGTCAAAGACAAGACAATAGTAATAACACAGTGCATCACTTTCCATTTTACAGTGAGGATGAAATAAACGAAGAATGGATGAGTGACAGTTTGGATGAAGGCGCTTGTATGCTTGCCGCTTCCCTAGAAGTAGATCAGAGAGGACCTTTTGTGAAGGGGAAAGTGATGGGCTACAAGGTCTCATTCTTAGTGGATACAGGAGCTACGCACTCTACAGTAGACCAACCCAATCACAGAGCCAGTGCAGGTTGAAATCGGAAATTATCAACGATTGCATAGATTTGTGGTGTGTGATTCAAGTCCTGTATCCCTACTGCGGAGAGACTTATTGTGCAAGACAAAATGCTCCATTAATTGTTTGGACACTGGGCAAGAAGTCCAGACAAATAGTGATGATTAGGACGAACAGGTGACTGAAATGATGGATAACAATGCCTATGGAGAATACCCATTGATTGAATTGTTCCCAATGTTTACTGTGAAAGAATTGCATGCAGACTTGCAGGGAACAGTGAAGGAAGAGGTCTGGGACTTGACAGGGAAAGAAGTAGGTCTGATTAAGGGAATGGAGAAGTTTAAAATCACTCCGAAGCCCAATGCAGTGTTCCCACAGCTACCACAGTATACCATGCCACAAGATGTTTTAATTAAGGTGGCTCAAATAATTGGAGACTTTTTAAAACAAGGAGTTTTGAAAGAAGTGCTGAGTAGCCCATGTAATTCATCGATAATGGGTTTGAAAAAGCCATGTGGGAAAGTGCGTGTTGTGCAAGACTTGCGAAAAGTGAATGACATGGTGGTTAAATGTTGTCAGGTAGTGCCCAATCCAGCAGTGATACTGTCTCAGATTCCTTGCGATGCAGAGTGGTTCACAGTGGTAGATCTGTCACAAGCTTTCTTTTCTGTGCCTCTTCATGAGGATAGTCAGTTTCTTTTTAGTTTCAAATTCCTAAACAGAGTACACAGCTGGTGCAGGCTTCCACAAGGGTATACGGAGTCACCATCTATGTTTAATCAGGTTTTGAAAAAGAACTTGGAATCATTGGAACTGCCATACCAATCGACCCCAGTGTAATACATTGATGATTTGTTGATCGCATCCAGAACAAGGGATGAGTGTAAACATGACTCGATTGCCCTGTTGAATCATTTGGGACAATTTGGACATAAGGTCTCACCTGTGAAATTGCAGTATTGCCAAAAGTCAGTGAAACACTTGGGACACCAGATTGAGAAAAGATTGGGGGGAATCTCCAGGGAGAGGATTACTATGATTCTGCAGAGAAGTACCCAAACTTCACAGAGAGATGTCAGAATGTTTCTGGGAATGGTGGGGTACTGTAGACAGTGTATTCTGAATTTTGCTGAAATTGATAAACCTTTGCAGCAATTGACACATAAGGAAGTTACAGATCCCATTACCCTAGATGAAGATCAGATGAAAGCATTCATTGAAGAGAGTTTGTGCAGCGCTCCAGCATTGGGAATGCCTGATTACACAAAGCCTTTCATATTGTTTTGTCATGAACTTGATGCTTGTTCTTTGTCTGTTTTGACACAGGTTCATGGAGATGCTTATCATCCAGTAGCATATTTTTCAGCTACCTTGGACCCGGTCACAGCAGCTTTACCAGGTTGTCTGCACGCAGTAGCCACAGTTGGTCAAAGTCTTTCCCAATGTGAGGGAGTAGTCATGGGATACCCTTTGATGGTAATGGTACCACACTCTGTCGATATTTTACTGACAAGGACGAAAACCCAATATTTGACGGGTGCAAGACTGGCAAGGTATGAGACAAGCATATTGGGTGCTTCAAATGTAACATTGAAAAGATGTACAGTGTTGAATCCAGCGACTTTGCTTCCAAGTGACACTGTTGAAATTGAAAAAGAAGAAGATATTGAGCATGATTGCCTTGAGGTAACTGAGCTGTGTACAAAACTGAGGCCTGATATTAGAGACACGCGTTTAGAAGAAAATGGCCAAATTGTCTTTGTTGTTCGTTTGTTTGTTCGTTTCTCAGAGATGGAACGGGCACACTGAGAGCAGGATGTGCCGTGTGCACAATTACCGGCACATTAGACGCTTTATGGCTTCCAGGTGTATACTCTGCACAAGTAGCAGAATTAGTAGCTCTTACTAGAGCCTGCTATGTCTTTGCAAGACTAAGAGTTACAATTTACACTGATAGTCAATATGGATTTGGAATTGTTCATAATTTTGGTCAGTTGTGGTCGCAGCGAGGTTTTATGACCTCTACTGGAACCCCAGTGAGAAATGGAGACCGAATAAAAGAGTTGTTGTACGCAATACAGTTACCTGAAGAAATTGCTGTGGTAAAATGCAGTGCACACCAAAAGACACAGGATTACATTTCATTGGGAAATGGATATGCGGATCAAGTCGCAAGGTTTTGCACATTGAACTGTATATCGTTTAAGGACAAGTGGGAACTAATGCCTAACAAAGAAAATAACTGTGCAAGTTTTGCTTTGAATGTAATTGATACACTAGAAGAATTGAAAACATTGCAGGAAAATGCAGATAAGGAAGAGAAAAAGCTTTGGGTGAAGTTCAAGTGTTCAAAGGCCTGATGAGATTTCGGTTTCTGAGGAGGGTCAGATGGTGCTGCTAAACAGTTATTTGCCTCAGATGGCCCGTTATTACCATGGCCAAGCACATATTGGAAGAGATGCCATGATTCGGCTGTTTAAAGTTGATTGGCTTAATCCAAAATTCAGACAAGCAGCAGAAGCAGTATGTCATCGATTTGTAATCTGCCAGCAACTAAATGTGGAGAAAGGAACAGTAGTAATTTGAGCCACATTGGAAGAGCAGGCGGACCATTCAGCAGAATGCAGTTAGATTTCATTGAGATGCCTGCATGTGGTGGATTGAAGTACATGTGGGTGATTGTGTGTGTCTTCAGTCATTGGATTGAAGCATATCCCTCCTGAAGGTATGATAGTCTTACTGTTGCTTCGGGAGTTAATACCGCGGTTTGGATTTCCGATCTCTTTAGAATCAGATAGGGGAACACACTTCAATAACGAAGTGATTAAACTCTTATGTGCAGCATTAAACATTGAGCAGAAGTTGCATTGCAGTTACCGTCCAGAAGCATCAGGACTTGTAAAACAAATGAATGGTACACTGAAATCAAGAATTGCCAAAATGTGTGCAGCGTCAAATCTGAAATGGCCAGACGCATTACCTTTGGTATTGATGGCAATGCGAAATATTCCTGACAGGAAGACAGGACTGTCACCCCATGAGATTCGCATGGGCAGAGCAATGAGATTGCCAGCAAATCCAGCTAATGCTCTTGTCAATATTACAGATGATATAGTGTTGGACTACTGCAAGGGTCCGGCTGATGTGATTCGATCTTTCTCTCAGCAGGTGCTGGCTGTCACCCTGCCACCCATCTATGACCCAGGTCACAATCTGAGAGCTGGAGATTGGGTCGTCATCAAAAAGCATGTTCGAAAGACCTGCTGAGAGCCACGTTGGATGAGTCCATACCAGGTGGTGCTGACAACTACGGCAGCTGTGAAGTGTGCAGGTTTGCCGAATTGGATACATGCAAGTCATACAAAGAGAGTGGTGAGTCCGCAAGAACATGAAGAAGTGTTGGTGAGAGCACCAACAGCAGCAAAACAGGTAGTTGTACCTGAGCCAGAACCGGAACAAGCCGAATCTGAAATTGACCCAGAGCTGGTGGAAGATGGGTCAATTACCCCAGTGAGAGACGAAAGTGCAGAAATACAGGAGGGTGAGCGAGAGCCTAACTCAACAGATACAGCAGGAGAACCGGGCACAGGAAGAGTTCTCCCAGAAGCAGACGATGCTGAAACACAAAGAGAGCAAGTGCCAGACTAAGAGGGGGAAAGAGTTGAGACGGATCAAAGCAAAGGTGGTCCGACTCCTCCTGAACCCGTTGCAGGTCCATCAAGAAAAAACACCATAGAAAGAGGAAAAGAGAAGAGTCCAATTCTGAAGAGAATATTGACAGAAGGAACAAGAAAAGGAGACAATTGGCCTGAATCACAATTCGGAAAGAAGAAAGAATTGGTTATCAATTAACCAATAGAGGAAGAAGTGAATGCTACGAGAAAAGACGAATTAAGTGAAGGAGAATTGGGTGGAGAACGAAGGTTGAAAAGAAAGAGAGTAGCAAGTCGAAGATACGCAGGTCCTGTGTGGGCATTTGCAGCAACGAGTGAATGGCAAAACGAGTTCATGTCCTTTTGCTTTGACAGAGAAGTTCTGAATCAGTATTTTGATGCAACCTGAAGGGAATCAATAGACTGGGTTGTTGAGGTAATCTGAAGAAAAACCTAAAAAGAGACTGTTGAAATAAAAAATAAAAAATAAATATTAAAGACATTGATAACCTGATATGACATTTGAAAACCTGGATGTGACAAGCTGCTAACCGATTTTTGACAAAGAGAAAAGAGTTCCTGCGTGTGAAACTGAACTGTGACAAAGAAACATTTCGATTTTTTCAATTTTGATTTTTCCTGTTGCACTTTAACTAAGAGTTATTTTTGCTTTCTGATTCTTTACAGATCATGGCTGAATTAAATAATTGCGTTAGAAATATTAGTTATTGTAGGTACTTGAGTGTTGGAGTGGCAATTATGTGTGGAATAATGTTCATAATAATGATTGTGGGTATGTCTGTTCATGAAATGAAGGAGGCTACTATTGCTTCTGTTCCTGAAACTACTACATTAACAGCTTTAGAGAAGTTTAGGTTAGATGAAAAATATTTGCATGATTAAACTAATGCACAAGGAGAGCTTTCTTCTAATGAGTTCTACCGGTTGTTGAGTGAGTATGTGGAGACGACGGATGTAAGGAATTGTCTTGTGTGTTCGCAAATTCCTTCATCTGTGGAAGAAGGGGTTACATACCATAGCTTGCCTTTAAACTATGGCATAACTTGTAGTTTGCTACTAACAAGATTCTATAGCCAAGAGTATATCTAATATTTTTATTCCAATCATGATGTTGTGTTTTCCTTTGTTCCTATTATTAGATATTTGAGTAAAGTAGCTAGAGAGCATGATATAGTATTAATTAGGGGATTCTTTGAGCCAACACTAACATTTGAAACTGCTTATGCGCATCAAAACAATTTGACCTGCTTACTAACCCCATTTGAAAAGAGCTTTACAGGGCATACTGATGACAGAAGGAAGGCTTTGAAGAAGAGGCTAGAGAAGGGGTTGGAGAAAAGGACTTATAAGAATGATTATGCTTACACTGCTATTAAAATGCAAAGCAAACTAGCTTTAGATACACTACATGTATATAAAGACCGAAATCACGCACTGACAACTTATTTGTTGGAACGAGTGAATGTAGGCATTTGTTTTTGTTTCAGAGTAAATGTACTTTTATGCTAAATGGTCAGGACCCTGAGATTCCTGGAATCTACTGTATTAGTGGACTTAGGGCCTGATTCTAACTTTGGAGGACGGTGTTAAACCGTCCCAAAAGTGGCGGATATACCACCTACCGTATTACGAGTTCCATAGGATATAATGGACTCGTAATACGGTAGGTGGTATATCCGCCACTTTTGGGACGGTTTAACACCGTCCTCCAAAGTTAGAATCAGGCCCTTAATGCTTAATACCGTCTTCCTAGAGGATGGTATGGGACATGTTATTTGTGGATAGTTTTCCTTAAAATCTATCAGATAGATGATTTAAAGAAAATTCCGAAAGTGACTGAATTACATCATGAGCGACAGAGGAGGGAAGCCTCTTCTGCAATTGTGGGAGATATTTTTGGTGCAGTAATTCCTTCTGTAGGAGTTATTCTGAATGCAATTAAGATACAAAAGTTGTCTACTATTGTGGATAACATGCTGACAAACTTTACAGGGGCAATACTCCTGTTAAATACTGAATTGGCTGCGGATAGAGCTATGACCCTTCAAAATAGGCTTGCTTCAGACATAATTTTGGCAAAAAGACGGCGGAGTCTGTAAAGTGATTAATGCTAGGCATTGTTGTTCCTACATTCCAGAGAATGATAAGGAGATAAGAGACTTACTTACTAACTTAACTAAGTCAAGCAAGGATTTGAAGGATTTGAAGGAACCAATGGTTTTGGAAAAATTTAGAAATGGATTTGCCACTGTGGGAAATTGGTTTAGTCAAATTTGGAATGGGGTATTAGGGAAAATTGTCCAGGGAATATTAATTGTGATTATTTCCATATTAGGATTATGAGGTACATGCAAATTATGGCAAGAGGTAAAATTGAGGAAATCTAAGAATGATCAGAGGAGGGAAGAACCACCTAAGAGACGAATTTATAGGTAAAATTCAAGGAAATTCAAGGAAAAGGCAAAATACATCTGAGGCAGAATTATAGAGTATTGACAAGAAAGGTGTGATGACATATTTAGTCATCAGAGGAGGGACTGATGGAGCAGATATGTTAATTACAAAATTTAATAATGACTTATATGTGTGTATACTAATGAGAAAAATGCGTAGAGAAATTAACAGCAGAAAATAATGTGCGTGTTTAGAAATGTGCCCTCGGGGAGTGATCACCATATGTATTAAAGTGACTAAAATATGTAAAATAATGAAAAAATATGAGAAAAATGTAGTAACATATCATAATGAAATGTATAACCTTTGTTTTGTATTATTAAGTTAGCTGTACCAGAGGCCTAGTTCCACTGGGCCTTACTAGCTCTGAACATGGAGAATTCGAACACCTTGCAAAGGACTGGTAACTAGCGACAGAGACCTTGAACCGCTCAGAGTTCAGTTGCTTAGCTAGAACATTCTGCAATGTACCGACGAACAGGAGATGGTGAAGACAATTTGAAACAATTAAGTGTAGTGTAGGCTAAATGTACTTTCCAGGACTTGAACAATGGAAGCACTGACTAGAGAGCCATGTGCAACAATTTTGATAACTGAAGAGCCGGATGGTGTCCTCATCGCAAGAAGAACCAATCAGCGTTTTGTGAAATATAAGACTATGATTTGTTAAAATAAAAACTATAGGTTAGAATTATATCTTCCGACCGATTGACCAATTAGCAATTAGTGGGATGGACTGGGACACCCTAATAAAAAGTCATGACAAGGGGAGAGGAATCAGAACTGCGGGAAGAAAATGTATGACGTTAGGAGAAGCTGTCCTAGGTGCTGATATTGGGCTCATACTCTGAGAGATACTCCCTTAGGTAGAATTTTTCTAAATTGATGTTTTTCTCTAAATTGTTTTCGCATGAAGACCCACATGCTAATGCTAATCTTGGTTAGGTAGGCTGTTAGGGGTGACGTTGATGGTGACAAGTGACTGACAAACTTAATTGCTGAATTACATTATTACTGCTAATATTTACAGCTTATGGTATTGCTTTGCCCCATATGGTTTCTTCAAGAGATAATGGGGGTTATTCTAACTTTGGAGGAGTGTTAATCCGTCCCAAAAGTGACGGTAAAGTGACGGATATACCACCAGCCGTATTACGAGTTCCATAGGATATAATGGACTCGTAATACGGCTGGTGGTAAATCCGTCACTTTTCCGTCACTTTTGGGACGGATTAACACCTCCTCCAAAGTTAGAATAACCCCCAATGTCTTTTAACTGATGAATTATTAAAGAATTTATTTGAATAAAGATTGAATTAACAGATGATTAGAATTGTAAGCAATAGGAAATACAAACTTGTTAACCCTTTTCCTGAGTAGTGGTTATTCTTGAGTATTATGGTTTAAGGTTGTTTTCATAGAATGTATCTTGCTTATTGATGTCAGCTACCATTACGGTGGTCACTACATGGCTAGGATACTCCATGCGATTCAAAAGGTTCTTCGACCTATACGCGTCCCCTTGTAAGTTTACTTACTAAGGAGCGGGCGCACTAGCACATGTGCTCAAAATTTAGCCTTTTTTACTTTAGGAGTAGGTGAAATCTGGGCCTTTCAAAGGTTGTGTATCTGTAGCAAGTTGCCATTGATTGCTCTTTCAGTTGTTACCATGCTCATTTTTCATACATGTATAGCAGTAGGCACTATTACTGCCTTTAAGGTGGTCCTGCTCATAAAAGTAGCATTGATCATTGCTTCAATTCTTGATTTGTTTGGTGTGATGTTGCTCATGTGACAGTATTCCTACCTGAAGATGTCATCTCCCCTAAGCATGTTACCATCATGATTACTGGGCCAACTGTGGTTAACCTCTATTGATTTAAATCCACACCATGCATTACTACCCCTGTGGTTAGACTGGCACTATGTAGGTTTCTAGTTCTAGCAAAACCATACAGTAATTAATGCAACAGTGCATGTGTTCTTCACAATGTTTGCATGGCTGCTGAGCATGTTACCATCTTGATTGTTAAGCCTACTCTGCTTACTCGGTGCTCTGCTGCTCCTCCCAATAGGTTGGTGCTAGGTAGATGCCTATGAGCATGAAAGAAACCAAGGGCCATATTTATACTCCGTTTGCGCCGAAATTGCGTCGTTTTTTTTTACGCAATTTCGACGCAAAACTAACTCCATATTTATACTTTGGCGTTAGACGCCTCTAGTGCCAAAGTCCATGGAGTTAGCATCATTTTTTAGAGTGGACACCTACTTTGCGTTAATTATATGCAAGGTAGGCGTTCCCGTCTAAAAAATCGACTCCGAGGCATGTGCGTGGGATTTATACTCCCGGGCAAAAATCACGCCCGGGAGTGGGCGGGTCAAAAGAAATGACGTACGGCCGCTTTTGCGCCGTTTTTTAGCGCCTGCAAAAGGCAGGCATTAAGGGACCTGTGGGCTCTGAAGGAGCCCACAGGTGCCCCCCCATGCCCCCAGGGACACCCCCTGTCACCCATGCCCACCCCAGGAGGACACCCAAGGCTGGAGGGACCCATCCCAGGGACATTAAGGTAAGTTCAGGTAAGAGTTTTTTTTTTTTTTTTTTTTGTGGCATAAGGGGGACTGATTTGTGCCCCCCTACATGCCACTATGCCCAATGACCATGCCCAGGGGACAGAAGTCCCCTGGGCATGGCCATTGGGCAAGGGGGCATGACTCCTGTCTTTGCTAAGACAGGAGTCATTTATATGGGGGTTGGGAGTGAAAAAAAATGGCGCAAATCGGGTTGAGGCGAAAAAATTGCCTCAACCTGACTTGCCCCATTTCTTGACGCCCAAGCTCCATATTCCCCTACGCCGGCGCTGCCTGGTGTACGTCGTTTTTTTTAACGCACACCAGACGGCGCCGGCGGCTAACGTCGGCTAACGTCATTCAATAAATACAGCGCCCGCATGGCGCTTCAGAATGGCGTTAGCCGGCGCTAATTTTTTTGACGCAAAACTGCGTTGGCGCAGTTTTGCGTCAAAAAGTATAAATATGGGCCCAAATGCCTACCACCAATCAGTAATGAATGCTACAGCAGAGGTGGCAACAAGCATTCAAATATGCAACTGAATATATTTGTCAGACTACCTTGCATAAATCTCATACAGCACATAAATGACATACAGGCAGCTGCTCCTATGCTCACACCAGCTCTTTCAACCATTAAATGACACAGATTCACAATGAAAAATGCACATTGAACAGAACTCCTAACACACTCAATCTGGCTCGCATTTTTTACCATTGCTGGAGCTTACAGGACTTCCCACATCCTTTTAAAAATACTTACACTGTACCTTTTCAATTATATATAATTCACTTTTCAGAAGCTAACTGGGTCAGGATACTCTTGACAAACGTTGGCGGAATCGTCATTGCCAATATATTTGTTCCCCATATGTTTCGGTATCCGTTTTTAAATGTTCCTCTCCCCTCCATCAGACCTCTGTTCAGTAGCTTGAGATCTTGAATGGTTAACATGATATGGGTGGGCGAACAGCTGCAATTAAAATGGGAGATGGTAACTCTTCCTATTGAATAAGGCGTCCTTTCACCCCTAGATTTTGAGTTGTACTACTTGTGTGCCTAGGCCCATTATGAACATTTTGGGCCACTCTACACCTTTCCATCTGCGTGTTTCAATTGAGCCCAACATAGCTGACCCAGACCCACTCAGAGCAGTACTTTGCTTAACTACCTGTGGCTGAAATGAACCCTGTCAAACACACTGTTTGCACTTGGGACAGACGTAGGTGCAGGGCCCACCGGGAATAGTAGAAGGAATCACCCATGTACACTCCAAAGACTTTAGAGCAATGGCTCACTGATTCGGGTATGGCTCTCACTGACGAACATTAGAAGTTCTTTTACTCCACATTCAGAGTCCTTTCTCCCTACTATCAACTCAGACTGATTCCTGTAATGTTTCTGGACAGAATATACTATAGCCATGAATCGTTGCACAGTTTAGGACTCAGGAACAACTTGTGATGAATTAGATGAGAGGCCTAAACTAAAACCCCTGGAGGCAGATTTAACGAAAGTGGCACTGCATCCAGTGCCACTTTCCTTGTGCCCCTTAGCGCTCCACTAGCTCCACCATGCACGCGTCGTATCTAAGATACAGCGCACCATCATGCAGGGTAGGGGGCAATAGCATCAAAACTTTTGACTCAATTGATGTACTGTTCAGGGTTAGCGCCAAACTTTTTGCACTAACCCTGAACAGTACATAGGGGCCCATTGTAAACCTTTGAACGCCTGCTCTGAGCATGCATTAAAAGTATTGAAAACAAATGAAACAAAGAAATCTCTGAGATTTGTTTGTGCCATTTTTTCGGTATGCCTGGTGCAGGCATAATGTAGAGAAAAAGTTACGAAGTGGAACAATGCATGCATTGCACCACTTTGTAACTATGGTGCAGGGAAAAGGCCACCTTAGTGCCGTCTTAGCATTAAAGAAATGACACTAAGGTGGAGCTAAAGTGGCACTAGGCCCTCTAAAATCAGGGCCCTGGTTCCTTCATAGGTCTTGGTAATTCCCAACAATGTCTTGCTTAAGGGGCAAGATAACAGAGACACTAAATGAAATGATAGTATTCACAGTTGCAGCTACTACACTTATAACTTTTTAAGGCTCTGTCATAGATATCTCTAATAGAGTGAGGAATTACACAGCCCTGGCACTTGGGCCACTGGGGAAGAGGTCCTCCTGTCAGGCTTAAGGGCTGGCTGTAGGACATTCCCTACTGTGATGAAAACCTAGATGCCTACTGGGAATTTATTCCTGTCAAATCAAGGCTGAGGGATAAATGGGGCCATCTAAGAATATACATCCTGAGGCCCGAGACCAAAATCAGTTAAGCAATTTTCCACCTTGCATTATATCCCTGTTGGACATATCATTAAAAGCAGCCTGCTTTTTTCAATGTATTCCCTTTTTTGGTTACGTGAATGCATTGTTATGATAAACGTTACTTTCTTCTGATCCATGTCAATGTGCACGAGGCGTATTAGGGTAGGCTTCTTGAAAATGGAAGTGTTGCAGGTATTTGCTTCCGTTCGTCTGAATGATGGAGATTGAGGACATGGTAGTTGCTTGATGATTACGATTCTGTTACTTTGGAAAATGTCAAAGTAAAGTGTTAAAAAACATATACATTTGCCTTTCCCAAACAGAACATGTTAGAGAGAACTCCCTCACACCTCCGTATGCACAGCACAGCACAAAACTATATATCTGGCAAAGCAATACCAGCTCGACAACAATTATCCAAACCTCAGTAACTCACACCTGAAAAACATTCAGATAAAGGTCTCTTAAACATCCCACGCTATTATGCTCACAACTATATCTTATGGCTATTTATCTGGATAGTGATTCTGTCTAGAAAACATTCTGCTTTCAAGAAAACTAAATTTAAAACAGTATTAAAAATATGTTCAATGTCCAGGGGTGTCCATACACAACACCCATGGAACCTGAAGGAATCTGACGCATTCACAGATTTACAAGTCTGGGAATGCGTCAGATTCCTACGCCACCTCAGGGGTGGCGTAAGAGTGACGCAACCGGGAGAAATATCTTTTTTTTTCCCATTTTACCTCTTTCTATGTGTGCTGCTTTCTGCAGCACACAAGGAAAGAGGAGGACACCTCTGGCACCATGGTGTAAGGGTGCCTGTGTTGGCTCATGGCAGCAATGTGTGTGCCAGCGCAGGGGGGGAGGACAGAAATGCACTGCAGCTTGCAAATATGGTGCATTTCTGCCCTTTCCTGGTGATGCAGGGCGGCACAGCAAGATACATGTAAATCAAGCCTTCAGTTTCTGTCTTTGAGAGTGTCTGACTACTTAATTTGGCAAGTCTGCATCTGAAGTACCTTACTTGAGAGTGTTAAGCAACCAGTTTGCTGTGCTAGTGGTTTACAAAACTCTCAGCACTTTTCACCAATTTAAGCCAATTGTATAAGGATGTATTTCAGGCAAAACAGCTATTTGCAAAGTAATCAGCTAAGGACCAGCAAGGTATGGTAGCAGAATATCGCACTTTAAATATCATTCTACCAAAATTTCCTAGAACAAATATGGAAGAACAAAAATTTCGACACTGCAAGTCTGTAAGAGTAAGTTTAAGTTTATTATACTTAGCTCCACATATATACATTTTGAAACAGCAGTGACTTCCGTTGTGGATAAACTGTGAGTACATGGAGGACTATGACAGTTAGCTTCTCTCCATGTATTTCTCTGTTAGCAGTAACTACAGAAAGCTCTTCAGTCATTCGCATCCTTGCTCAGTGCCCACTTTGACATGGTGGCTAATATCTCTTGCAGATGAAAGTGGAAATGCAAGTTTCTCGGGCTTCTGTTTCAATACTTCTTAGCTGTGTTCAAAATAGTTTATTTCTGTACTGAATCAAAATGCCATAAAACACAGAATAAATGACAGTTCCATGGAATAACATCACAGTTTTATTTAAGGAAATGCTTGACAACATTGATCGAATCTTAACAGCAGCCTTCAAAGACTTTTGAACCCCACTATGTCAGATGAATGGGCAGCATCATTAGGTACAATAATGGACTACAGCCACTTTGCACTGCTAAATGACACCAGCCCAATATTGTATCAAAATGGCTCCAAGGCCATATTGACACTCCTTATTCCTGTACCTGTAACTCTCATTTTTTATTTTTACATTTTGTGGGGCTGAAAGCCATAATAATGGTTATATATAAATCGGTTAAAATGTCCAAAGAAGCCGTGAGGGAGACATAATTATCTATTTGACTGTGAAGATCCTTTGGAGGTCTAGACAGCTGCAATGTAGCATCTGTGTACAGAAGGAGGGACATCCATGCATGGAAAAAACTCTGCATTAATGTGGTACTTTATGTATGAGTTGCCCACATCATGGAAAGTTACCACATGAATATTTTGGTGTGTGATGTAAAGGGGCTTGGAATGTTGTGATAAGAATAGAGACTGTTGGGGATTTGACAGTGTGGGTGTTCCCTGTTACTGTGTAGCTCATTTATTACAATAAACTCACCTGTTTATGCCACCTGACTCCGGCTCCCTCACTACAATTTATTGAAAAATATGCTCCTGGCCACTAATATAAAGAAGAAAGGAGAAGGGTCTGACTCCCCACCCTCAGCCAGATGAAAAACGTTTATTGAGCCCCCAGTATTGCCCTTGTCAACCAATAGTATGCAGTGACAGGTGCTACTGTTTCAGTAGGCAAAGGAGACTTACATCAGCCGCCCCCGTTAATTAAAGATAATTCAGAGTGTATTGCTATTTGTGCATTCTAAAGCTGTAGACAGGCCCAGAAATCCAGATAGACTGCCCCTTAATATAATTCTCTATACTTCTCTAGTGATAAATCAACTCAACTACTTTGTAATTTCTACTTCATCTCTTTGTCAAAGTAGTCAGTGCAAAGACTTGAACAATGATTTCAAGTTAGCACCTCTTCCTTGTGTAACTTTTAGAGGCTGGCATTCCTTCATCTCTATGTTTCACTAGCTGATGAATAAACAGTTTGCAAGCATTTTATTACTGTGTTAGGACCTCCTTTCTTGTATAATGGCAATCCTGTAATGTCTGTTTAGCTTGCTTAATCTCCACAACGGCCTCAACAGCGCTTGGATGCCTGGCTTCACCCTGGGGGTGCCCAGGAGTGGGCCCCTCACAGGGAGGAGGGGTTCCATAGCGGTGTGAGTACAGCGCCTTGAGACCCTAACGGGTGAGTAGTGTGCTATACAAGGGCAAAGTTTACAGTTTTACAGTCTGTAAAAATTAGTTTACTGGCAAATCGCCATTAGGTAAAATACGCTGAAATGTAAGAGTGGAAGAAGGGCCTGGTATTTTAAGGGATCTGTGGAAATGAATTTGGAAATTCATATCTCTCCAGTTAGCCACAATTCGGAATTCCTGAGATCATAAAATATGGGTGGAATCATGGACTCTGATATTACCACGGTTCACATTGTCAGTCAATCCCAGGTGCAGTAATTGGAATTTTCATCCAATTAACATGTTATTTGTAATCATTATCTAAGTGATATAAATATCCCAGGTTGGCAGTAGACTTTCATAATACATGGTGATACTTAAAACCATGCTTATATAACTGTAAAAGTGGATTGAACAATTTTTTTGAAACAATTGTATTACACAAGTGGAAGATAGAGGGTAGACCAACTTACATTGCCACAAAAGTGACACAAACCAGCACAAAATGTTTATTTGGTATTTACTTTCTAGTGCAAAACTTTATTTGTGCTTTAAAATAGCCCTAAAGTAACATAAAGTATCTCTAGAGATGGGTTGTGTTACTATGTGTCAAGGGGGTATAACATGAGTAGTGCATGAGCATTCCCATACACTCACCCAGGACTTTCGATGCAAAGCCCTGTGTACTAACATTTGAAGACAGGGCTCTGCACAAAACATGTCACTTTAAGGTGGGCATTAAATGCAAGAAATGTTTCAGTTTCTCCAAATTTTTCCGACTTTACATGTGTGCTTCCCTGTAAAGCATGTATTCCAAATGAGAAACGTATTAAAGCTTGTCTATGCATAGTATTTTGTACTGAAAGGATATCCTTCCAGTAAAAAACCTATGGTAGACATCACACAGAAACCATTGCACTATGGTGCAAAGGTGTGTGTGGGATGCTAGGCAGCCTGATTGTGCGCCAGTGCAAGGGAAGAGACAGGAATGCCATACCTTAGTAGATATGGTGATGCCCTACTCTCTCCTTCTTAGCAATGCTGCACTGCAACGTTGGTTCCAATGCTGAATTGCATAACAACTTTGTCAATCTATTTCCAGGTGTCCATGAGGTTTTTTTTTATATTCATTGATTTCAGTATATTACTTGCAGACTCTTTTAATTAGATTGTAATTATGACCAGTACTTTAAACTCAAGTTGGCTAAGGCCATTAAATAATGCTTCATGCACTCTTAATTTCTTTCATTTGTATTACTTTTTAAGTATTATGTTATCCGACAATTATGATTTAAGAAAGGTGGCTGGCAACTGTTCTTCATTTTGCATAATAAGTGGGACAGCCAAAAACAAATATTTGTATGTAGAAATGCAACCATACATTTTAACAGTCTATGGCTGGTTGAGTAACGTTTTCATGTGTGTCAAAGGAGTTCTGAACAAGAGCAAATGTAGCTCCTTTAATAAAAACTTCTTGGAGACAAAACACAGTACAAGCTTGACTTGAGGAAGGCAGAAAGTTTATGTATGATCCTCAAAGGTTTTGAAAATCTCATGAAAGACTCTTGGCAGTGGAATGAAACCCAAATCCTACTTCACAAAGAAGAGAATGTTGAGCACCTCATCAGCAAAGACCACAGCTGATCCTGAACAAGTCAACTTTGACTTGAATCTAAACTAAATGACTGTGGATGT
This sequence comes from Pleurodeles waltl, assembly GCF_031143425.1. Taxonomy (NCBI): domain Eukaryota; kingdom Metazoa; phylum Chordata; class Amphibia; order Caudata; family Salamandridae; genus Pleurodeles; species Pleurodeles waltl. The sequence goes on from NC_090436.1 coordinate 519,520,896, forward strand.
TCTTGTTTATTTCACAGCATCTTTATATTCTATGATGCAGATATTATTGTTTCCCTTCTCAAAGTAAAAGATGGCCTGTTTCTGATAGAGCCAAACTAGAGAACGAAAAGCAGCTCTGGCAAAAATACTCAAACCAGACCCTTCATTTTTTCGGACAATCTCTTTCTTCCCGTTAATCCATTGTCCCTCTCTCTCTCTCACTCTCTCCTCTCTCTTTTCTCCCTCTCTGATTGCTTTCTCTTGTCGTAGGTATTGCTATCTTGAAGCCTCATGTGCTTGCTACAATTTAACCTCGAGAAGCTGGGGAAAGTTATAGACGAACCAGAGGCAGCCCTGATTTTTCTAAAATCGCCCTTCAAGAGCTCCAGCCAAAAAAAACAGTAAACATCAAAATATTTCATAGCTCTTGTGTGTATTGTGGTCTGATATTTTTTCCTTTTGGGCATATTGTTTAAAAAGTAAACTTTCATAGGTTATTGTCTATGCTTTCAAGTAAAAATTCTGTAGGCCTATGTACGGGTGGACGGTGAACTCCACTCCGCTCAAGGAGTTTACAGAGTTCTCCCACTATGCGCTCTGCTTAGAGTGCGTAGTTTTTCCTCGTTTGTTCTCACCAGTGTTAAGTTTGCGAGCGAGGATAATCACCACCTCCCAATGAGATTTCTCAATGTGGGCAGTTGCGGATGATTTCTACCGCCCGTGTTGAGAAATCTTCTGTTTGCGTTGAGGAAGTTGCCACTCGAGCGTGTTCAAGGCCCTCCTCCACCCGCAGGCATCCTCCTGCGCCTCATCCATGGTGTCTAGTGGGCTCTAGCAAGCTTCACTTGACCCGTGTGCCGCTTTCCGCCGTCCTGTAAGTGTTTTTCTATATTTTCAGAGCCTTGCCTCCTTGCGCTTCTGCCCCCATCGTGCCCCTTCTGATTGTGCCACTTTTCGCCGTCCTGTAAGTGTTTTCTATTGTTTTTCAAGCGCCTTGCCTCCTGCGCGTCTGCCCCCGTTGTGCCCCTCTGATTGCTGAGCCCCGATTGTATTTTGTGCCATTAGTGTATTTTTGTGACTGTTTTCAAATTGTGCCCGACTTTTCTGTGCCTTGTTTTTCTTGTTTTCGCCCCTTGGGCGCTCCCCCTTGCAGTTCTCTCCCTGCCGCTGCCTCCCTGCGGCTCCGCCCCCCTCGCGCCCCCATTCGCCGCTCCTTCCCGCCTCCCGCCTCCCAGCTGCTCCTCCCTCCCCCTCCCTTCTTAATGGCTGGCGCTGCGCGTCGCGAGTGAGCGACCTCTGACCTGCCTTAGGTCTACAGCTCGCCCCCCACGTCCGCAGCACCAACCTGCTGTCTCCTGCCTCTGACCCCCACCCACGCTGCTGCTAGCGTGTTCGAGGCCCTCCTCCACCCGCAGGCATCCTCCTGCGCCTCATCCCTGGTGTCTAGTGGGCTCTAGCAAGCTTCACTTGACCCGTGTGCCGCTTTCCGCCGTCCTGTAAGTGTTTTTCTATATTTTCAGCGCCTTGCCTCCTTGCTGAGCCCCGATTGTATTTTGTGCCATTAGTGTATTTTTGTGACTGTTTTCAAATTGTGCCCGACTTTTCTGTGCCTTGTTTTTCTTGTTTTCGCCCCTTGGGCGCTCCCCCTTGCAGTTCTCTCCCTGCCGCTGCCTCCCTGCGGCCCCGCCCCCCTCACACCCCCATTCGCCGCTCCCTCCTGCCTCCCAGCTGCTCCTCCCTCCCCCCTTCCTTCTTAATGGCTGGCGCTGCGCGTCCGCGCCGCTGGCACGCCAGAGGAGCGCCAGAGGCAAGCCCGTCCGCGCCCGTCCGCGCCTGGACCGCGCCCAGCGCCACCCCCCCTTGTCCCCTCGCCCCTGCGCCCCATGCCTTCATTACTCGGCCAGCGAACTCCTCGCCTTCAACCCTGGCCCCGCCACAGAGTGCTTCCAGGCCAGCCCGAAGCACACCAAAGGACCTTTTTCCTGCCGCACCTGCAACTTCACCTGCAACAAAACAAAGAAGCCAGCAACAACCAACACAAACCACCTGCACTGCATCCTCCTCAACACACGCTCCGCACGAAAGCACGCCATCGAGCTCTGGGACCTGCTCGACACCACCGCCCCAGACGTAGCCTTCCTGACCGAAACCTGGTGGAACGACTCCTCGGCCCCTGACATCGCCATCGCCATCCCTGACGGCTACAAGATCACCAGAAGAGATCGCACCAACGGAATCGGCGGAGGAATAGCCATCGCCCACAAAGCTACCCTCAAGATCCATACCCACACGGACGACACCCTCAAAACAGCCGAACACCTCCACTTCCAGATTCACACGGACCCCAACACTACCCTCAGAGGAACCCTCATATACCGTCCTCCAGGACCAAGAGCCCTCTTCAGCGACACCGTCTCCGACCTCGCAAGCACCCACGCCCTCCCCTCTTCAGACTACATCCTCCTGGGAGACCTAAACTTCCACCTGGAGAACAACAATGACGTCAACACCGCATCACTGACCACCAACCTCTCCAACCTCGGACTCCGTCAACTGGTCAACACTCCCACCCACATCGCCGGCCACACCCTTGACCCACTCTTCACTTCAAGCAACCACATCTCTTTCAGCCACACCTCCGAACTCCACTGGACCGACCATCACTGCGTCCATTTCTCCTTCAAGAAAAACACCGAACACCACCGCACCCCTCTTCCGCCTCACCGCCGCTGGGGAAAAGTCACCGAAGACCAACTCACCAACACCCTCGCCAAAAACCCACCACCCGACCCCACCGACCCGGACTCCGCCACCATCAACCTCCAACAATGGATCCTCAAGTGCGCCTACATCCTAGCCCCACTCAAGAGACCCACCGCCAACCAAGAAAAGAAAAAACCAGCCTGGTTCACAGACGAACTAACCACCTCCAAACGCACCTGCCAGAAACTCAAGAAAAAATGGATCCTCGAACGCACACCCGAGAACCTTGCTACCCTCAAGGAAGCCAACCGTAAACACCACCAACTGATCCGACTCGCCAAGCGCTCCCACTTCACAGAACGCCTTAACAACAACGCTCACGACTGCAAGGAACTCTTCAGCATTGTGAAGGAACTCTCCAACCCCAACGCCAACGTCAACGACATCCCTCCATCCCAGAAACTCTGCGACGATCTCTCCACCTTCTTCTACCAGAAAATCGCAGCCATCCACGACAGCTTCAACACCTCACCTCCGCCAGACCCCACCCCCAACAACTCCTCCCACGCTGACCACATCACCACCTGGACCCAAGTAGACGACGCCGAAACCCTAAAAACCATGAACTCCATCCACTCAGGATCTCCCTCTGACCCCTGCCCACATCACGTTTTCAACAAAGCCGACGTCGCCATCGCCCCCATACTCCGCAAGATCATCAACCTTTCCTTCAACACCGCTACCTTCCCGGACAGCTGGAAGCACGCAGAAATCCAACCTCTCCTCAAGAAACCTAAGGCTGACCTCAACGATCTCAAAAAACTTCCGACCAATCTCCCTCCTCCCTTTTCCAGTGAAAGTCATCGAGAAGATCGTCAACACACAGCTCGCCCACTACCTAGAAGACAACTCCATCCTAGACCCCTCCCAATCCGGGTTCAGACGAAACCACAGCACAGAGACTGCACTCCTCGCCGCCACAGATGACATCAGACTACAAATGGACAACGGCGAAACCTCAGCCCTGATCCTCTTAGACCTATCAGCCGCTTTCGATACAGTCTGCCACCGCACCCTACTAACCTGTCTACATGAAGCCGGCATCCAAGACAAAGCCCTCAACTGGATCTCCTCCTTTCTCTCCGGCAGAACCCAGAGGGTCCGACTCTCACCTTTCCACTCCAAAGCCACCAACCTCATCTGCGGCGTCCCCCAAGGCTCCTCACTAAGCCCAACGCTATTCAACGTCTACATGGCCCCCCTCGCACAACTGGCCCGCCAGCACAACCTCAGCATCATCTCCTACGCCGACGACACCCAGCTCGTCCTCTCCCTGACCAAAGATCCTCTCACCGCCAAAGCCAACCTTCACGAGGGACTGAAATCCATCGCCGAATGGATGCGCAACAGCCGCCTAAAACTTAACTCCGACAAGACGGAAGTCCTCATCCTCGGGCGCACCCCATCGGCCTGGAACGACTCGAGGTGGCCCACCGCCCTAGGCCCTCCACCCTCCCCAGCCAACCACGCACGAAATCTCGGCTTCATCCTCGACTCCGCCCTCACCATGTCCAAACAGGTCAAAGCAGTCTCATCCTCCTGTTTTAACACCCTCCGTATGCTCATCAGGATCTTCAAGTGGATTCCAACAGGAACCAGAAAGACGGTAACCCAAGCCCTCGTCAGTAGCAGACTCGACTACGGCAACGCACTCTACACAGGCATCCCAACAAAAGACATCAAACGACTCCAACGCATCCAGAACGCATCCGCCCGCCTGATCCTCGACATACCCCTCCGATGTCACATCTCCTATCACCTGAGGGACCTCCACTGGCTCCCCGGGGACAAGAGGATCACTTTTAAACTCCTCACCCACGCACACAAGGCTCTACATGACACCGGACCCACCTACCTGAACACCAGACTCAACTTCTACGTTCCCTCACGTCAACTACGCTCTGCCAACCTTGCCCTCGCCATCGTCCCCCGAATCCAGCGCAAGACCTCTGGCGGCAGATCCTTCTCCTACCTCGCCGCCAAGACCTGGAACGCACTCCCGACCTCACTACGCCAGACCCAGGACCTCCTCACCTTCAGGAGACTCCTCAAGACATGGCTCTTTGAACGATAGCAGCACCACCCCCCCCTAGCGCCTCGGAACCCTAACGGGTACATAGCGCGCTTTATAAATTATTGATTGATATTGATTGATTGACTCGAGTGGAAAATCTACTCGAGCAGCAGAAAAGAAGCAGTGCCATCTTGTGCTGCGCATGATGCCATTCGCGCTGATTTATCAGCGCGGGACAAACACTCGGAGCTAAAAATCAGCGCGAACAGCATAACCTAAGACACTCCACAGCTTGCGGAACTCCACATAGCGCGGTTTTTTGGTCACTTTACGGAGTTCTGCACAGTGGAACTCTGCAAACTCCACCCAGGCCTAGGCCAATGTCCTCAGAGTCACCTCTGACGCAGCCATGGTTCATTCTGCCAGAGACTCTTCAATACTGTGGTAACTGGGGGTCCGCAGCTGGTTGGTGATGCTGTGACTTACTCCAAGTCCTAATTCGCCACCTTCTGATCTTATCCAAAGATGAAGCTGACTCAACTGTCTCCTGTGGAGGTACCGAGGCAATTAGCAGCATGAAGGAAGCTTTGCAGAACTGCATGTTCTGACACTTATGGTCCTGATGTGGTTTTACATTGTAGAAATCTTTGGCAACGGAGACCTGATTCGGTACATCTGATGACACCTCCCCGTGGTTCGCTTTACCGTGTGTGCGGTTCTTTATAAAATATATATTTTATAGAAGTATGTGATGCCACCGTTTAAAGCACAGTCAAAACATTCTTTAAAAAAGCCTGTGAATTTTATGTTACTATTTACTTTACAATTCACTATTCATGACCATAGTGTTACTCACTTTTAACATTTCGGACGGCATGGCTCATAAACCTTTTGTTGGGTGCTTCCGGTGGGAAAAGGGACGTTTTCGAAATCATTTCATCACGTCCACTATAGAATCTGTGAAGTTCTTTTCAATTGCCGTAGACGTCTATGGGTTTGCTCATGCCCACAATAACCTGGGTGCTTGCGAGTTCAAGAACAGTAAGTTGTCGACATCCAGAGCAAAAATGCAACCCTGTCACCATTTTAAAATAAAGGACCGTTTCTAAACGTGTGTTGTGGCATCTTGTCAGTATGCATGCAGTACTTCACTGGGAAATAAGGAAGCTGTTTTTGTACCCACAGATCATGAACTCCAAGCCTATTATGTGTAAAAATAAATGCATATGCGAGGCTGGGATGATAAATTACCTGTCCACGGTGGTAATTATTTCTCAACATCAACAACTAGTGTTAGAACCATGTTCCCCAAAGACACTGGAGTAAAATATGGGTCGGTGATGTCAGCCTTATACTGACTGATGTTGTCGGGCTAGTTTGTACAATAGCACAGCTTTTAAATGAATTGGCTTCTGCTAGATTCACAGGACGATAATTGGTTTAAACGTCCTACTGTAAGGAACATGCTACACGCGCGTGGTATTTTCAGACACCGTCTACATAGAAAGCATTCCGGGTGATGGATGTGTTTAGAAACGCAATACAGGAGAAGACCTGGGTTGTGCAGAAGCATCCACTTGTAACAGGCACTTGACCTTTTTAAAGCTACAAGGGGAAAAGATTTGTTCTCGTCAGAATTTCATTGTCACATGTACAGTCTGCTGAATGGGGTTACATTACATGTCTGGTAGAATGCCAAAAACCAAAGGTTTGCATATCTGCCTCTAGAAGCACGCTAGCAAAGCGTAGTAAATTTAACAGCTGTTTAGAACCTACGGGTAAGATCATTTTTTTTATTTCCATTATGCTTTTTCTTACAATTCCTGTATCTCTCTACATTTTCTGTTGAATGAATTGAACACGTATGAAATGTATTCACTGTTGGAAGAATGACACTTATTTGCTAATGGTTACCCAACTCTAGCAAATGCACTTGCACTAGCCTTATGGTTCTCTGGTGCATTGGTGCTACCCCTTAATGGGTCTTTAGTGCAAATACATTCAGCAAAGGAACCTCGACTCCAGATTGCCACTCCGCCTCAAAATCCAACAACATAAGAAAAAAAACATGGGTGGTACATCTTTTTCTGTTCAAGCAACCAAACTATTGAACTTCATTAACTCCAAACACAAGATCCACAAATAACTATCTTATTGTCAAAAAACTAGTCAAGTCGACTCTTTCCTACATATCCACCAATACTCAAAAATGAATCTACAGCATATCCCAGTGTATATGAAAATGTATAATTTGATACTATGTGTGCATCTAGATATGTATATTTATTTGTGCAAATATGTATATTAATTATGTTTTTTAAAATATATGGATATTCTTTATGTCTGCTAGCAAAATGTGTATATTAGTTTTGGTTAAATATATCTATATATATAAATATATATATATATCTATATATATATATATATATATAGATATATATATATATTGCATAGTTTTCATGTGAATTGTTTGATTAGATGCTTATGGGTTCTGTTTTATATATTTATCACAATATGTACATATTATCATAACTATTTTATCAGCAAGTGCTTCCCTATTGAAATATTGAGGAAAATAAAAAAAGATTTCAAAAATAGTATAAAGATGCACAAATAAATTAGCTTAAAGTGCAGCAACAGAAGTCTGAGTTTATAAAATACAACTTTAAATCTTGATATATTATCTTTCTTACATCAGAAGCCACCTCGACAATGGAGAAACATCAGCCCTCATCCTCCTAGACCTATCAGCCGCCTTTGACACCGTCTGTCACCACACCCTAAAATCCCGCCTCCACGCAGCAGGAATTCAGGACCAAGCCCTCAAATGGACCACATCCTTCCTCACCGGCAGGACCCAAAGAGTCCGCCTCCCCCGTACAAATCCAAAGCCTTCAACATCATCTGCGGCGTACCCCAGGGCTCATCCCTCAGCCCGACGCTGTTCAACATCTACATGGCCCCCCTCGCACAAGTGGCCTGCCAGCGCAACCTTAACATCATCTCCTACGCCGACGACACCCAACTCATCCTCTCCCTCACCAAGGACCTGCACACCGCCAAAACCAACCTCCACGAGGGACTAAAAGCCATCGCCGACTGGATGAGAGACAGCCGGCTAAAACTGAACTCCGACAAAACAGAGGTCCTCATCCTCGGGTGCACCCCCTCCGCCTGGGACAACTCATGGTGGCCGTCCACCCTGGGTCCCCCACCGACACCCACCGACAGCGCACGAAACCTCGGCTTCACCCTCGACTCCTCACTCTCCATGTCAAAGCAGGTCAGTGCCATCTCCTCCTCCTGCTACAACACCCTCCGCATGCTTCGCAGAGTTTACAAATGGATCCCATCAGAAACTAGAAAAGCAGTAACCCAGGCCCTCGTCAGCAGCAGACTTGACTACGGCAACACCCTCTACACCAGTATTTCATCCAAACTCGTCCAACGCCTCCAACGCATCCAAAACGCCTCCACCCGACTCATCCTCAACATCCCTCGCCACTGCCACATCACCCCGACCTAAGAGACCTTCACTGGCTTCCCGTCAACAAGAGGATCACCTTCAAGCTCCTCACCCACGCACATAAGGCACTCCACAACACCAGACCATCATACCTGAACAACAGACTCAGCTTCTACACCCCCACCCGACATCTCCGCTCCGCTAACCTCGCCCTTGCCTCCATCCCCCGCATCCGACGCAAATCTTCCGGCGGAAGATCATTCTCGTACCTCGCCGCCAAGACCTGGAACACCCTACCGCCGGATCTACGACAGACCCAGTACGACAGCCCCAGGACCTTCTTTCCTTCAGAAAACTCCTCAAGACTTGGCTCTTCGAGCAGTAGCAGCACCTCCCGCCCCCCCCCCAGCGCCTTGAAACCCTCACCGGTATGTAGCTTGCTTTACAAGTTGTCTGATTGATTATATCTGTACACCCTCTCTGTGTACTTATGTACCTATATATTTATCACTTTGGTCTTAGGAGCTTATTTACAAGCTCTGGGCGACGCTGGTGCATCACTTTTTGTGACACACTGGTGCTACATACTGCAGGCCAATATCAATAACTTTGCGTGGCTTTATATGTCCTTGTAGATATTGTTAGACTTGACAGCCTCAGGGTGGTCATCCCTCAACTTTTTGCCTGCCTCCCTCCACTGTTCTGACACTGTTGTTGCTGGTTTTGGGACTCTGTGCACTTTACCACTGCTAACCAGTGCTAAACTGCATATGCTTTCACCCTTAAACATGGTAACCTTGGTTCATTACCAATTGGCATATTTGATTTACTTGTAAGTCCCTGTTAAAAAGTGCACTACATGTGCCCAGGGCCTGTAAAGTGAATGCTACCGGTGGGCCTGCAGCACTGATTGTGCCATCCACATAAGAGGCCTCTTAACCATGTCTTAGGCCTGCCATTGCAAGGTCTTGGTGTGCAGTTTCACTGCCACTTCGACTTGGCATTTAAAAGTACTTGCCAAGCCTTAAACTCCCCTTTTTCTACATATAAGTCACCCCTAAGGTAGGCCCTAGGTAACCCGTAAAGCAGGGTGCTATGTAGGTAAAAGGCAGGACATATACATGTGTGTTTTAAATGTCCTGGTACTGGAGAACTCCTAAATTCGTTTTCCACTACTGTGAGGCCTGCTGCTTTCATAGGATAGCATTAGTGCTGCCCTCACATATTGATTGAGTGGTAGATCCTGATTAGAAAGGGGTAACCAGGTCATGTTTAGTATGGCCAGAATGGTACTAGAAAATCCTGCCTATTGGTGAGGTTGGATTTATGTTACTGTTTTAGAAATGCCACTTTTAGAAAATGTGAAAAGACGCCTTCTTTGTCTTTTAATTCAATACTTTTAGTTCATTTCAGTATAATGCAACCAACCCTGGCAGTTCCAGTCAGCAACTGTCACTGCCTACAACCTCCACCTCCCATTCCATTCTCTGTTCCTAGGCACTTGCCCAGTTACTAACATTCCTATAACAAGACCCAACATATCTCCCTTCCTATACAAACTCTCTATACCTGAAATATCTAAATACCTGAAACAAACAAAATTGTAACAATAACGAAACTAAAAACAATAAAAACCAAAAATGTACACGAAATTTTCCAACAACTCACAAAACGCACAGCCAATATTGCCAGATGCGCTATTAAGTAACACAATACATCAAATAATCAGGTTTCCTTACAAATCTCTTTTCCTTCTTCTTCCATTCCACCTTTCTCCCAACACTTCCATCCTTATTAATCTCCTCATTACCCCTCCACTTTCACAATTCCACCTCAGTACATTTCACCACACTCTTCACATCCCATCTCTTACCATCATCCAAATCCACACTATATCCTCTCACTTTCGCTACCCACCTAGGCACAGACCATCTGGACAAACCTTTTCTCGTTCTTTCCCACACCCTGGTTCGCACCCAATCTCCCACTGCCAACCTACACTCCTTCTCTTCGTCCATACTTCTACCACCATATTTTCTTTGCATTTCTACCACTCAACTTAATAATTTCTTCTCATTCACTCTTCCCTTACCAGCCTTCCCCATCGAACCAGGTACTGCCTTGGTGCATGGTTTCCTACCTATCAACAACATAAACGGTGTTTCCAAAGTGAGAGAATGTGGGGTGGTGTGATAAATCCACAACAAATTCTTAATCTCCTTCTTCCAACTCAAACCATTCTGAACTAACAACTGTATGTTCTCACCCAACACTCTGTTGAACCTTTCTACTAATCCATTCTCTCTTGGATGTGCTACGGCCATTCTAATGTGTTTAACACCGCAACTTGATACATAATCCTTGAACTCACTTGATGTAAACTGTGGACCATTATCAGTCACCACAACTTCCGGATAACCTTCTCTTCTCCATATCTCTTCACAAAATTCTATAATCATACTTGATTTAACATCTCTCACTATACTGACTTCCGGCCATTTCGAATGGTAGTCCATCATTACAACAACATAAATTTTCCTATTCCCATCAAGCTCAAACGGACCACACACATCCATACCCACTTTCTATCATGGTTTACTTGAGAAAGGTATTGGAAAAACCAGAGCTCTCTCTCTAACATGAGTTTTGTCACTACACACACAGCATAAACAATTTCTCACAAACCTCTCGACATACCGATCCATACCTGGCCACCAAAATCCTCTTGAGCTTTTCTCTTCATACCTGACATTCCACCATGTCCTTCATGTAAAATGTCAAGCACCTTTCCCCTAACTTATACGGATCAATTAATTTGTCTCCTCTTCTCAACAAACCATCCTGTTCTGATATCTCTGACCACACCTTCTTAAAATTTGACATCACACTGGCAATTTCCCCTAAATCTGACCAATGTTTGCCCAAATATTTTCTTAATGTTTGCATTTCCACATCCTCATCTATTGCCGTTCTCCAAACTTCTTCACATATAGCTCTCGTCTTAGTGTCTTGTATGTCTGCAACCATCCACTCCTCATCTTCCTCATCCTCCCTACACTCAATTGGCAGTCTTGACAAGCAATCAGCATTCACATTTGCTACTCCTGGAACATATTTCATCGTAAAGTTATGCTCTTGCAGCCTATACAGCCTTTTTGCTATTCTGGAAGTTGGTCGGCTAGCGCCCCTTGCGGTAAATTTGTAAATTAAAGGTTTATGGTCTGTTCGTAGTTCGAATTTTCTTCCCCAAACATAGTTTCTGAAATATTGCACCCCCCACCAACAAACAAGAGCTTCTTTCTCAATCGCAGAATAAGTTGCTTCTGCTCCTCTCAATGTCTTGGAAGCAAACGCTATGACATGCTCTTTTCCCTTATTTAGTTGCATCAATACTGCTCCCAGACCATACATACTAGTGTCAGTCGATATTATGGTATGATTTTCAGCCACAAATGGTTTCAGCTCAACAGCATTGATAATGTTTTTTTTTAGTTCAGTAAATGCTTGTTGACATTCCTCTGACCACTCAAAATCAGATTTTTCTTCATCAACACTCGCAACGGTTGAGCTATGTCAGCAAAATTCTTCAAAAATTTTGCATAATACTCGGCCAAACCCAAGAATGACCTTAACTGGTCCTTATCAACTGGGTTTGGTGCTTTCTCAATCGCCTCCAATAAACAGACTTTTGGCTTTATGCCTTTCATAGACACAGTATGGCCAACGTACTCAACACTCCGACACTCAAACTTGCATTTTTTCACCTTGCCCATTAATCCCGCCTTTTCCAGAATTGAACACATATACCTCAACACCTTATCATGTTCCTCTACATTCTCTGCCCATACTAACACATCATCCTGGAAAAATTTCACATTCTCAATCTTACCCAACAAACTTTGCATAACTCTTTGAAAAACTGGCGAAGCTGACGCCAAACCAAAAGGCATGCATATGAATCTAAATGCCCCTTCTGGTGTTATAAAAGAAGTCAAATGCCTTGAGTCCTGATGTAACATAATCTGATGGTATGCACTAGACAAATCGAGAGTTGAAAACACCTTTCCTCCTTGAATGCTAGCTAATAATTCATTTATTTTGGGTATGGGGTGTCTATCAATCCATATATTTTCATTCAAATCCCTCAAACCCACACACATCCGGATCTTGCCATTCGGTTTCCGAGCCAACACCACCGGACTCAACCATTCAGAAGACTCAATCTCTTCTATCACCCCCATCTCTAATAGTCTGGCTAGTTCAACTTCCAATGCATCCTTCAACACTACCAGTACCCCTCTTACTTTATGTTCCTTCGATACCGCCCTTTCTTTCAGAACAATTTTATGTTGAAATCTTTTAAGACATCCCAATTTGTCACCAAACAGCATCGGAAACTCTGACTTCCACTTTTCTGGTTCTTGATTTTCACGCACAATGGTCAAAACTTGTTCATCTGCATTTGGATTCAATACTATCTCCGATGCTCTTTGTTCATTCCATCCTAGCAAACACCTGCCACTCCCCACCACATATACACAACAAGTTATTTCTCTCTGTTTAAACACCATTTTCCCTTGAAAACATCCTACGATTGGTATTCTGCTCCATCCATACCCAACCAGTTTAACTTTAGACTTGGATACATTTTCCTTTCCCATGTTCCGCCACGTTTCCTTATCAATAAGTGTATATGGGGAACATGAATCCGCCCACATGCTGATCGACACTCTGTTTAAATTCACGACACACTTCGGAAGTCTGTACAGATTGTTCATCAACATTAAAATGGTTCTTTTATGCAGTACTTCTTCTGTGGTGACATCACTCAGCATAAACACTTCTATGATGTGCTTGTCGTCTTCTCCATCCTCTGATGAAACACGTTCCTGACTTTGACCATCGCTTCGCAAACAATTCACAATTTTCTTTTTAGACAAAATCCTTTTTTGATTACATACTTTCGAAAAATGCCCCATTCTGTTACATTTGAAACACTTGGCATTCTTGGCTAAGCAATTCACTGAGAATGCCAGATGTTTTACACTGCCAAACCTAGAAGAAAAAAAAATCAATCCCCCTTACTGTCGTCTTTATTACACATGACTTTGTCAATTTCCTGTACAGCCATATCTTCCACATCATTTTTTCCCAGCTCCTTTACATACCTTGATGTGTCTTCTATGCGATTTGCTACAATTATCGCTTCATCTAATGATGGATCTTTTAGGGATAACAACTTCTCCTGAATCTTCATATTCCTAGTACGATTTATCAACTGATCTCTTATTATTTCCTCAGGTAAATCCCTGAACTTGCATGTATTAGCTAAAGACCACAATGCACACAAAAACTGATCAATTGACTCACTGGGCTCTTGTGTTCTAGAAAAAAACTTATGACGCTTCACAACAATGCTAACCTTCCTACTATAATGATTTTCCAATGCCCCCATGGTCCTTGTATATACATCATCACCGTCTACTTCCTCATCTGTCCCATCCCCTTTCATGACAACCTCATCATAAGGTAACATTTTCAATACCTTCCTACCCTCTACTCCCAAATTATGTTTCAACAAAGCCAGTTTCCTTTTAGCAGCAAAAATAGCCCCACCCAAAGCCTCTAAGTATGTCTTGAAGGCCTCTCACCAATCTTCCCAAGGCATACTCGGTTCACCAGGCACAGTTAAAAACATGGGTGGTGGTGCTATTGACTGCATAATGTTCTCTCCACAAAACAAATTGACACATGAAATAGTTACTATCGTCAGAGAATAGTTCATCTACGCTCCTTACTAGTTCAGGATCAACGTTCTGCTTAAATTTCTTCAAAACAATCCAAATCTGATTTCCACTCCTCACCAGTTCAGGATCAACGTTCTGCTTAAATTTTCTCAAACAATCCGAATTCAATTAAACAACATTGACCTCACATAAGAAAAAAAATGATCCTAAATCGATCCATATATAGCGTCGTTGTTATCATGGCAATCCGTTAATTTTCAAAGATTGGTTCACCTTCTTTGGGTAACGTGCGATTTCAACGCTTGTTTCTATAGTAAGTTCCCCTTTGACACAAAACAGACTGCCGGGTTGACTCTCTTGCACGCAGACATGCGAGCGCGAGAAACGCGTAATGGCCTTACCTCAGTAGTGCGAGGTAAGCGCTTTAATACATCGCAATTCACCAAAAACAGGCCAAAATTTACAATGAAAAAAAAATCCAATTGCAAGACCTTGTGCGCGTCGCAAGCTGGCCTGACTCACTCGCTGTAAAGCACTTCTCGAAAGTCCGACCCGGTAGGCACTCCTCACCCTATTTAACGATTACGGTGCACGTCACTGTGCCGTCACTGACTGGCCGGCCCTCATCACCTCACTGCAATAATCAGCACGAATCTTCCTAGCCGGTTGCCACTACTAGCACATTGTTCCTCTTTCACACAATGCATCCAGTTTATTAATACAGACTCCATCAACTTTCATATGCTGGCAGTGACATCACATTTTCTTTCTTCTTCTGGCAGGGTTAGTTTATCACATCGAACCTATCCTCGTCCCCAATGAAAAGACACCTTCTTTGCCTTTTAATTCAATGCTTTTATTTAATTTCAGTATAATGCAACCAACCCTGGCAGTTCCAGTCAGCAACTGTCATTGCCTACAACCTCCACCTCCCATTCCATTCCATTCTCTGTTCTTAGGCAATTGACCAGTTACTAACATTCCAATAACAAGACTCCCTTCCTATACAGACTACATGTAGATTTTACTTTATAACACAAAAAAATGAGCATTTCTCTGCACTTAAAATCCATCTGTGCCTTACAGCCTGTCTCCAATCAATGTCTGGGCTGGGCTGGTTGACAGCTTTCTTGTGCATTTCATCCAGACAACCACAAACACAGGACACTCAGCCACACGTGTACTCATCTGTATACTGAATGGGTCTTCCTGGATTGGAAGCGTGGAGGGCCTGACACTTAGATTTCACAGGCCAGTGGCCTGCCCTCACACAATGGACTGCCAAACACCATACTGGGATCCTGGCAGACAGAAAAACCACTCTTTGAGGTCTCCCCCACTTTAAAGACATTTTGGGGTATGTAAACTGAGTCTCTAACCCCACCAACTCAGACACTTCTAGACCTGAACCTGTGGTCTGTCAAGAGGAACTGCCTGGCTGCCCAAAGGACTCCTCTGGACTGCTTTGCTGAGAAGGACTGCTGCCCTGGTGTTGCCCCGCTGCCCTGCTGCCCTCTGACTTTGCTGAGAAGGGCTCTCCCAGGGCTTGGATTGAGCTTGCCTCCTGTTTTCTGAAGTCTCAGGGCCAAAAAGACTTAGGCCCTCATTCTGACCCTGGCGGTTTGTAACCGCCAGGGCAGAGGGCAGAGGAAGCACCGCCAACAGGCTGGCGGTGCTTCCGGGGCAATTCTGACCGCGGCGGTAAAGCCGCAGTCAGAAAAGGGGAACCGGCGGTTTCCCGCCGGTTTTCCCCTGCCCCAGGGAATCCTCCATGGCGGCGCTGCATGCAGCGTCGCCATGGGGATTCTGACCCCCTTCCCGCCAGCCTGTTCCTGGCGGTTTACACCGCCAGGAAGAGGCTGGCGGGAACGGGTGTTGTGGGGCCCCTGGGGGCCCCTGCAGTGCCCATGCCACTGGCATGGGCACTGCAGGGGCCCCCTAACAGGGCCCCATTAAGATTTTCAGTGTCTGCAAAGCAGAAACTGAAAATCGCGACGGGTGCCACTGCACCCGTCGCACCCCAGCAAATCCGCCGGCTCCATTCGGAGCCGGCTTCATCTTTGCTGGGGTTTTCCCGCTGGGCCGGCGGGCGATCTGCTTGAGATCGCCCGCCGGGCCAGCGGGAAAGTTGTGATCACCGCTGCGGTAATTTGACCACGGTGCGGTGTTTGGGTGGTTTCCGCCCGGCGGGCGGTGCCCGCCGCCCGCCGGGGTTGGAATGACCCCCTTAATCTCTTCAGAAAAATCCTTGTGTGCCGAAAATCGACGCACAGTCTGCCGGAAACGGCACACAGCCTGCTTTGTGACGAGAAATCGCCGCACAGCTGAACCGGAACGACACAGCCCAACTTCCAGAGTGGCAATTGGATGCAACACCAGCCTTGCAATAGAAGATTCAACACACAGCCCTGCCGGATCAATGCACAACCAAACCAGAACGACGCAGCCGATTCCCCAAGTGGAAATTCGATGCACTTTCTGCTGTGTGATAGATTAAACATGGAGGCAGAGGGGAGGAGAGCCAAAGCTGAGAGAGAAGCCAAACAAGCTGAGGCTGGCCCATGAACTGAGTCTGAAAGAGCTGGAGCTCAAGTCTAGGCAGTCTGAGTCCAGCAGTGATGGTGGCAGCATACATACAGTACCTGCTGGAGACAAAAAGGTTCTTATGATCAAGGATGTGGTGCCAACATATGTGGTGGGAGATGACATTGACAAATGGTTTGCTGCCTATGAAGTTGCACTAAGGGCTTATGGGGTTCTTGAAGAGCAATAGGGAGTGGTCTTGTGGAAACATGTGCCAATAATTGGGAGGTACCCACTTCTCACATTAGAAATTAAGGACCAGAACAACATACCCACTCATGAAAGCCATTTTAATTGCCATGTTTAGACTGACCCCTGAAATGTATCGCCAGAAATTCAGGGACAGTACCAAACTCTCCAACCAAACTTGGGTAGACTTTTATGATTCTTCTAGCAAGGCAATGAATGGATGGATGGGGGGTAGTAAAGTAAATGATTATATGGGTTTATATAATTTGATCCTGAGAGAGCACATGCTTAGTATTTGCTTTACAGAGGTGCGCCAGCACCTGATTGTAAGTAAGCTGACTGATCCCAGGAAGCTTGCTGAGGAGGCAGATCTCTGTGCTAGCACCAGAGTGTTCAAAAAGGTTTCTGGGGGAGACACCCACAGAGGTGGTCAGGGTTCCCACTAGAAGAAAGAGAGGGGAGAAACACTTAGACATAAGAACTTCTCAAAAGGCCCCCAATTAGATTCCTAAGGAAATAGTGGTAACCAATCCCAGCCCCAGTCCCAGTCTAAAAACAAAGGGTTCTTCGACAGTAAGACAGGAAGGTTTGTACCCCACTGCATAGAGTGCACTAAGTATGGTCATTCTAAGGGGAGCTCCAAGTGTCCCAAGAGGGCACAGCCCCCCACTGGAGGGCCAACACCTGGGTTGGCTAGTGTAGCACTCCGGGAGGAGGTAGTCCCAGTTAGCTATGGGGAACAGATAGAGGTAACCCTAGTGTCCCTGGGGGATACAGAGATGGCGCCAAAAGCCCATTTGCCTGCAAATACTTCCAAGTAAAGGCTATGGGTCACCATCTTTGGGCAACAGGTGGAGGCTCTGTGTGACACAGGAGCCAGCATGACTACTGTCAGGGGTCAGCAGATGTCAACAGAGCAGGTCCTCCTGAACACATTCCACCAAGTAATAGTCACTGACAATCGTGAGAGCCATCTACTGGTAGCTCTTGTTCCCTTTGAGTGGGGGGGAGAGGTCTCTGGTACTCTGAAAATATCTGAGAGTCCTGCCCTGTCTGTAGATTGTCTGTTAGGCAAAGGCCTTGAGCACACTACCTGGAAGGAGGTGGAGCTAAGGTCTCACTTGGAAATGTTGGGATTGCCTGAGTTGGTCTGCATGACCACAAGGTTCATGGCTGCCCGGAAGGAGAGTCTAGGGCATATGGAGCCTGGAAGAATGGCCCAGACAGCTGCCAAGGAGAGGGGCAAGGGGCATGGGAAACCAGTCCCAGAAGTTTTTACGGTGGTTGACAGGATCCCTGAGGAGAAGGCCCCTGAGCCAACCGTGGAGGACATTGCTGCCATAGGTGACCTACCTGAGCTTGCTGGCTGGCAAGTTGAGGGTGGGCCCACCAGGGAAGAATTCTGCAAAGTGCAGGATGAGTGTCCCACTCTTGAGGGTTGAGGCAACAGGCCTCAGCTCAAGCAACAGGTGAAGCCTCTGGTGATCCCCATCTCTAAGTTAAGCCTGACTGCTCAGTGCCAAGCTACCAGAGGGTGGGAACAGGATAATTTGGATTGTGTGTGACGTACCCTGACTAGGATTGTGGTCCCTACTTGGACAAGGGTATATACCTCTGCCAACTAGAGACCCCATTTCTAACATATGGTGTAAGGCAATGCTGCATCAGGGAGGAGTTTTATAGGCGTTGCAGTGAGATTTCCCATGGAACACCCATGGGTTTTGACGCATTCCCAGATTTACAACAATCTGTAAACCTGATAATGCATCAAAAGCTTATGCATCCTCAGGAGGGGTGCAACAAGGAGAAATATCTTTATTTCTCTTAGTTCTGCAGCACACATAGAAAGAGGAAAACCTCCATGGATTGTTTTTGTGCAGGAAGGTGTCCCTTCCTCCACAGAAACAATCTTGTCTCCAAATCAGGCATCCTTGCACCATGAGGCAAGGGTGCCTGCATCAACGCAAGGCAGCTTATTGTGTACCAGGGCAGGGGGAGAGGAGAGAAATGTGCTGTATCTTGTAGATACAGTACATCTCTGCCCTTTGCCTGTGGCACAGGGTAGCGAAGCAAGGCCACTTGCTGCGCTGCTCTGCGCTACTGACTTGTAAATAAGCCCCCTAGTTTAGAAGGAAAAAAAAACCTTTGACTTTCTCCAGTGCAATACTCTATGTCTCTCCCTATGAGGCTCTCAATATTTTCTTTACCTCCACTCTTTGACTCATTCCAAACCTCATTCTACTGCTATGGTCTCCAAAACATCCCTTTCTAGACTCTTCCCTTTGTGTCCATCCCTAGATCATCCCAAAACTCAATTTACTACTATGATTTCCCAAACAACCCTTTCTAAATGTTTCCCTTATGTAGCCCTCCTTTGAGTTATCCCAAGCTTCATTTTACAACTATGACCTCCTCTTCCCTCCTTCATCTCTCCTTTTCTGCATCCCAAATCTCATCTTACTATTATGATCTCTCAAATAACACTTTTTAAATTCTTCCCTCTTCTATCTCTCCAATATTCTATTCAATCCAACTAACACACTCGCATGTCCACTGCTCAAATTGACTGATATTTCCCTAGACGGATTTACCACTAATACTTTTTGGATTCCGGAGTAGCGTGCTACTTGCTGAAAAGAGCTTCAACACCTCAACTACCTCAACTACACTGACCTCCTGGTCAGCATCTGCTGCCCACCCCAGCTCCTCTGGCTGTTGCTGCCTCTGCCTTGCCTGGGAACAAACTGAGAGTCTGCCTCTCAGTTCCAGGTCCTCCTCCACTTGCAGGCTCCTGCCTGTGCCTCATCTCTGGTGGTCTAGAGGCCATCACAAGTATCTCTCGCTGTCTCTCCTTTACTCCCACTTCTTTATTTCTACCTTTGCTTGTTTGTGTGTGCCTTTCCTTTCACTCTTTTTTAACTTTTTTGGCTTCCCCTCTTTTCTGTCCTTTTTTCGGCTTTTCCCTCTTTTCTATCCTTTCCCTGGCCCTCTCCCTCCTGCGCCGCTCCTGCCCCTGCACCCTGCTCCCCACCCCCTGCAAAGCACCTTTCCCACCCTCCCGCCTCCCAGCTGACCGGACCCCCGCTCCCCTCCCCTTCTTAATGGCGGTTGCAGCGCAGTGAGAGGGCAACTACACTGACTTCCTGGTCAGTCTCTGCTGCCCTCCCCAGCTCCTCTGGCTGCTGCTGCCTCTGTCTTGCCTTGGAACGAACTGAGAGTCTGCCTGACTCTCAGTTCAAGGTCCTCCTCCAATTGCAGGCTCCTGCCTGTGCCTCATCCCTGGTGGTCTAGAGGCCATCACAAGTATCTCTCGCTGTCTCTCCTTTACTCGCACTTCTTTATTTCTAACTTTGCTTGTGTGTGTGTGCCTTTCCTTTCACTCTTTTTTTACTTTTTTGGCTTCCCCTCTTTTCTGTCCTTTTTTCTGCTTTTCCCTCTTTTCTGTCCTTTCCCTGGCCCTCTCCCTCCTGCGCCGCTTCTGCCCCTGCACCCTGCTCCCCACCCCCTGCAAAGCACCTTTCCCACACTCCCGCCTCCCAGCTGACCAGACCCCCGCCCTCCTCCCCTTCTTAATGGCGGCTGCAGCGCAGTGAGACGGCAACTACACTGACCTCCTGGTCAGTCTCTGCTGCCCACCCGAGCTCCTCTGGCTGTTGCTGCCTCTGCCTTGCCTGGGAACAAACTGAGGGTCTGCCTGACTCTCAGTTCGTGGTCCTCCTCCACTTGCAGGCTCCTGCCTGTCCCTCATCCCTGGTGGTCTAGCGGCCATCACAAGTATCTCTCGCTGTCTCTCCTTTACTCCCACTTCTTTATTTCTACCTTTGCTTGTGTGTGTGTGCCTTTTCTTTCACTCTTTTTTTAACTTTTTTGGCTTCCCCTCTTTTCTGTCCTTTTTTCGGCTTTTCCCTCTTTTCTGTCCTTTCCCTGGCCCTCTCCTTCCCGTGCCATTCCTGCCCTTGCAGCCCTGTCCCGCTACCCCCGGCGAAGCGACTTTCTTGCCCTCCCGCCTCCCAGCTGACTAGACGCCTTTCCCCTCCCCTTCTTAATGGTGGCCGCAGCGCAGTGAGAGGGCAACTACACTGACCTCCAGCTCCTCTGGCTGCTGCTGCCTCTGCCTTGCCTGGGAACGAACTTGGGCCCACATTTATACTTTTTGACGCAAACCAGCGCCAGCGCTGGTTTGCGTCAAAACATTTACCGCCGGCTAACGCCATTCCATCGCACCAGGTGGGCACCTTATTTATGGATTGACGTTAGCCGGCGCTGCGGCCTGGTTAGAGTAAACAGAATGACTCTAACCGGGCAACGCAGGCATAGGGAAGAATGGGGGTTGTGCATCAAAAAATGGTGCAAGTCAGGTTAGAGTAAAAAATCATGGGTCTAACCGGACTTGCACATTTTTTGAAGCACAACCCCCATTGAAATGACTCCTGTCTTAGGAAAGACAGGAGTCATGCCCCTCTGCGCAATGGCCAGGCCCAGGGTACATCTGTCCCCTGGCCCTGGCCATTGGGCACAGTGGCATGTAGGGGGGACCAAGTTAGGACCCCCTATGCCACTTAAAAAATAAAATTAAAAAATACTTACCACTACTTACCTGTACTTACCTGGGATGGGTCCCCCATCCATGGGTGTCCTCCAAGGGTGGGCGAGGGTGGCGGGGGTGTCCCTGGGGGCAGGGAATGGCACCTGTGGACTGCTTCTATGGTCAGAGCCCATGGAAATGAGCCCACAGGTCCCTTAACGCCTGCCCTTACCCAGGCGTTAAAAAATGGCCAAATCAGGCTGGGTGCAATTTTTAAGGCCCACCCCCTCCTGTGCATCAAAATGAGGCGGGAGTATAAATAAGGCGCACATGCCTTAAAGTAATTTTTTGGACTGGAACGCCTACCTTGCATGTCATTAACGCAAGGGGGTTTCACGCATCCAGAACATGACGCACACTGCTGAATTTTGACATTGGCGGGGTCGGGCGTCAAAGAATAAATATGGTGTTAGGTTTGCGCCGAATTTGCGTCAAAAAGTTTGAAGCAAATTTGGCGCAAACAGAGTATAAATATGCCCCTTAGAGTCTGCCTGAGTCTCAGTTTGAGGCCCTCCTCCACCCACAGACTCCTGCACCTCATCCCTGGTGGGCTAGTGGCCATCACAAGTATCCCTCGCTCTCTCTCCTTTACTCCTGCTTCTTTATTTCTGCCTTTGCTTGTGTGTGTTTGCCTTTCCTTTCAATAGTTTTTAACTTTTTGGCTTTCCCTATTTTCTGTCCTTTTTTTGGCTTTTCCCTCTTTTCTCTCCTTTCCCTGGCCCTCTCCTTCCCGCGCCATTCCTGCCCTTGCAGCCCTGTCCCGCTCCCCCAGCGAAGCGCCTTTCTCGCCCTCCCGCCTCCCAGCTGACTAGACCCCTTTCCCCTCCCCTTCTTAATGGTGGCCGCAGAGCAGTGAGAAGGCAACTACACTGACCTCCAGCTCCTCTGGCTGCTGCTGCCTCTGCCTTGCCTGGGAATGAACTTGGGCCCATATTTATACTTTTTGACGCAAACCAGCGCCAGCCCTGGTTTGCGTCAAGATACTTACTGCTAGCTAACGCCATTCCAACACACCAGGCAGGTGCCTTATTTATGGATTGACGTTAGCCAGCGCTGCAGCCTGGTTAGAGTAAAAGAAAATGACTCTAACCGGGCAATGCAGACATAGGGAAGAATGGGAGTTGTGTGTCAAAAAATGGTGCAAGTCAGGTTAGAGTAAAAAATCATGGGTCTAACCGGACGTGAGCCATTTTTTGATGCACAACCCCCATTGAAATTACTCCTGTCATAGGAAAGACAGGAGTCATGCCCCCCTACCCAATGGCCATGCCCAGGGGACTTCTGTCCCCTGGGCATGGTCATTGGGCACAGTGGCATGTAGGGGGGCCCAAGTTAGGCGGGAGTATAAATAAGGCGCACATGCCTTAAAGTCATTTTTTGGACGGGAACGCCTACCTTACATGTCATTAATGCAAGGCGGGTTCCCGCATCCAGAAAATGGCGCACACTGCTGAATCTTGACATTCACGGGGTCGGGCACCAAAGTATAAATATAGTGTTAGGTTTGCGCCGAATTTACGTCAAAAATGTTGACGCAAAATCGGCACAACCAGAGTATAAATATGCCCCTTAGAGTCTGCCTGACTCTCAGTTCGAGACCCTCCTCCACCCACAGACTCCTATACCTCATCCCTGGTGGGCTAGTGGCCATCACAAGTATCCCTCGCTCTCTCTCCTTTGCTCCCGCTTCTTTATTTCTGCCTTTGCTTGTGCGTGTGTGCCTTTCCTTTCACTGTTTTTTTTATTTTGTTGGCTTTGCCTCTTTTCTGTCCTTTTTTTGGCTTTTCCCTCTTTTCTGTCCTTTCCCTGACCCTCTCCCTCCAGTGCCACTCTTGCCCCTTCAGCCCCACCCCCTTCCTGCCCCTGTGAAGTGCTTTTCCCGCCTACCCACCTCCTAGCTGACCAGACCCCCGCCCCTCCCCTTCCTAATGGCGGCTGCAGCACAGTGAGAGGGCAACTCTACTGACCTCCTGGTTGTCGTGTGCTGCCCTCCCCAGCCTCTTTGGCTGCTGCTGCCTCTGCCTTGCCTGGGAATGAACTGAGAGTCTGCCAGACTCTCAGTTCGAGGCCCTCCTTCACCCGCAGGCTCCTGCCTGCTCCTCATCCCTGATGGTCTAGTGGGCATCACAAGTAGGTATCTCCCGCTCTCTCTCCTTTACTCCTGCTTCTTTATTTCTGCCTTTGCTTGTGTGTGTGTGCCTTTCCATTCATTTGTTTTTTACTTTTTTGGCTTTCCCTTTTTTCTTTCCTTTTTTTGGCTTTTCCCTCTGTCCTTTCCCTGGCCCTCTCCCCACCCACGAAGCACCTTTCCCACTCTCCTGCCTCCCAGCTGACTGAACCCCTCACCATCCTCCCCTTCTTAATGGCGGCCGCAACACAGCTATGCTGCTGGTGTTCCAAAGGTGCACCAAAGGCAAGCCCGTCTGCGCCTGTCTGTGCCCGGACCACACCTAGTGCCAGGAACCCTAGCTTTCAGCCAAGCCATCTCCTGGCCAGCATCCATTACGATGCTGTGACCCTCCACCGCCTTAACACTGGACATCTAAGGGACTGCTGAACCACATCCCTCCGTGACACCGACAGGCATTTTTCGTGCAGGAACTGCAACTTCAGGGCTGGCCACAACAAGCAGAAGGCACTCCCCACACCCGGAAACACCAACACCCACCACAACCCCATCAACTGCCTCCTCCTGAACATCCACTCTATCCACAAGCACGCCACAGAACTCTGGGATTTGATCGACACCGCCCGACCAGACATCGCCTTCCTTACCAAGACCTGGACCAACCCGACCTCAGGACCTGAAATCGCCATTGTCATTCTGGATAGATACAGCATCCTAAGGAGGGACCGGCCCTCCCACCCGAGTGGAGGACTCACCATCGTACACAAGTTCTCACTACATATCAAGGCCAATTCAGAAGATCAGTGCACCACCATGGAACACCTGCACTTCTTAGTCCACACCATCAAAACTTGTCCATCTGTGGCACCCTGGTCTACAGACCACCCGACCCCTGCTCATTATTCATCGACAACATTGTAGACATTGCTACCCCCAGGCCCTGGCGTCCGACGACTACCTCCTCCTCAGCGACCTGAACTTCCGCCTCAAGGACTGCAACAATCCAAACACCATCGCTGCACTCGAAAGCCTTGCCACCCTCGGCCTCAGACAGCTGATCACTGCACCCACGCACATCGCAGGCACACACTGGACCCCATCTTCACCTCAAGAAACCAGATTACCATTGAGACCATCTGCACCCCAAACTGGACCAACCACCACTGCCTACACTTCACCATCACCGCACCCAGTAGCCGCATCCACGCCCCCAACACGCCCCACAGGAAATGGAATGAAATAACCAATGAGCAACTCTAGCCCCCCTCTGCCTGACATCGGCCAAGTGCATACCAAAGAAAGGCAGCTGGTTCTCCACCGAACTCCAAGATTCCAAACGCACCCACAGGTGCCTAGAGAAAAAATGGAGGAATAGCCAAATCAGCGAAGACCTCACCTCCTTCAGAGCTGCAACCGCCATCCACCGCCAACACATAAAGAACACAAGAAAGAATGCGCTCTGGGAACGCATCAGCTCCTCCACACACAACATGAAGGAACTTTTCTCAGTCATCAACGAGTTCACAAATCCCCCTCCAAAGACACCAGCATCCCCCGTCGCAAGACCTCTGCGACAAACTCGCTACGACATCTACGACAGCTTCCTCACAGAAAACCAACCCAGCATCAGAACCTATGACCAACCCCCCCCCCGAGAACCCAGTCAGACTATTCACAGCTGGTCCACGCTCACCATGAAGGAAAAAGAAAGCATCATGAACAGCACCCACTCTGGAGCCTCCACAGACCCTTTCCCGCACCACATCTATGCCAGAGCCAGCACATCCATCACCCCGAGCTCCGAAACATGATAAACCATTCCATCAACCCTGGAACCTTCCCCCAGGACTGGAAACATGCCAAAGTACGGCCTCTCCGGAAGAAATCTTTGGCCGACCCAACAGAATCAAAGAATTTCTGGCCCATCTCGCTGCTAATCTACCCGGCCCTGACGGAGAAAGCCATCAACACACAACTATAAAATTTCATCGAGGTCAACAACTCTCTGGACAACCCACATCTCTCAGCACCCCGCCTTCACGACCGAGCAAGCCCGCAACCTAGGCATCATCCTCGACTCCTCTCTATCTATGACCTGACAGGTAAACTCAGTCACCTTCTCCTACTGGCACACCCTTTGCCAACTCCGGAGAATTTACAAATGGATCCCAGCAGACTGCCACAGAACAGTCACCCATGCCTTAGTCACGAGCAAGCTTGACTACGGCAACACTCTCTACGCCGGCACCACAACAAGGAACATCAAAAAGCTGCAACTCATCCAGAATGCCACAGCCAGACTTGTCCTTCACCTCCCACGTGAAGAACATATCTCCCTGCACTTGAGGACCCTCCACTGGCTCCAGGTAGAAAAACAAATCACCTTCAAGCTACTCACCCACACGTACAAAGCCATATACAATGTTGGACCAGCATATCTGAACCACCCGTCTCCCTCAACACCCCCGCCAGATCCCTCCGCTCCGCTCAACTGGCTCTGGCCACTATCCCACGAATTCGAAAAACCACCGTCGGAGGATGATTCATTTTCAGGAAGAACCTCAAGACGTGGCTCTTTGGTTGAGGCTCCAGCCTTCCATCCCCTCCTCCCCCCAGTGCTTAGAGACCCTGATTGATTGACTGATTGATTGAGCAGAGGTAGTAAGCTCTCTATAAATACAACTACAATCACAATTACAATTACAATTGGTGCTGCTCCATCATGAAGATAAAAGACTCCAGGGAAGGTGTGGCAGTTAGTGAGCATGGCTGCCTGATCCAGAACTTCCAGCCAAGTTGAAACTTAAATGTACTGGTGTGGAAGAAGTAATGCCCATTATTGTACAACTCCCAACAGCATTATAGGGCCCCTAGTAGATATGTTCACCATAATTTATTGTCTTTTGCTGCCCTCGGAAGTGACTAGCATGGCTGGTGAATTTTTTTTTCTTTGCACTAGGAGACCACCAGAATCGCAGTCGGACCACCGTGGTCGTGGCAGTCGGACCGCCATATTACAACCGCGGTAGTGCCACCACGGTCCCACCGCCAACACCGCCAGGTTGCCACCAGTCGACAGCCTGGCGGTCTCAGTGGTTGTAATCCGCCAGGGTGGCACTGCATGCAGCGCCGCCAGTGCCACCCTGGAGATTACGACTCCCCAATCTGCCAGCCTTTTTATGGCAGTTGGACTGCCATGGAAAGGCTGGAGGAATGGGGATGCTGAGGCCCCCATGGAGGCCTTTGCACTACCCATGCCACTGGGCATGGGCAGTGCAGGGGCCCCCATTTGAAGGCCCTGTCACACTTTCCACTGCTCAGATTACGGCCGCATTGCTGACGGCTCAATTACAAGGTGGCATCAATGTTAAGGCCCCGTTCACTGCCGGCCCTGAGGTGAACTCGTAAAAGGGCCGGCGGTGTTCTGGCCGCACTGGTGGTCAGGTGGCAGTACGAGTTTGATGGGCGGCCTCCACCACCCACCAAACTCGTAATGAGGGCCATAATGTTAAGTGAATGAATAAATACATTAATGCATCAGTAGATTGTTTCCACTGGCGTCATGTTTCTTGCAATGGAAAGATCCACTTGGATTGAAACTCCTACAGTCTCAAGAGAATCTGAAAAATACAGAGCCAACAGATTTAACAGAATGTATGGGTTTTAGAGCTTTGGATACGCTCCATGACTGGAGATCCAGCTCAAATGACAAAGAAGTGCATTCCAATGGTAGCGAGCTAAGATGGAAAAAGCTTTGCCTCCACACCATGCTCACCCAGTATGGGCAATCACAAGTAAAAGCAAAACTCAGAATGGAGAAGGTGTGGCACAACAAAGGGGCAGAGTGTGTTCAACAAGCATTTGAGGCCTATCCCATGAAAGCATGATGCACTAAGCATCCAGTTTTGATTTGCATACGATGAGCAATTGTGGATAAATATAGCTTTTGGCGCAGCTCAGAGACATAGTGAAACAATTGGGACCATTCACAAGACTCTGCCATGTTTCGCACATGCTGCAGTTTAATAATGACTGACAGCCAAAATTATGTAACAGAAGAAATACCAGCTCCTACTACTTGTGTCAAGTGTCCACATATGAACAAGTTAAAAAGGCTTATCAAAGAGACAAACTGAACAAATCCAGCTGAGACTATTCCATTTCTCCTCTCAACAAAAGAGAACATCTTGTTAAGCACCAAAGTTGGTGCCCCAGAACAAGAAGTTCACAAGCTGTTGTGACCACTGTGCTCAGAGCTTTAATGGTGCCAGTCAATGCTATAAGTCTATACTGCATTGATTCAGAACTGAAATTGCATGCTCTTGAAAAGATAACTCAAAATGCAAATGAGAGTAGGAAGTAATCACAGATTTTCATAGACATTTTTGAGGGGTAGCCATAGTGCTTAGCGCAGATTTGTAATTACTGGAGGACATGGAAGACCATGATGGGTAATAGTTAGGGATATAATGCAAAATAGATGAAAGGATATTATCCAGTATTTCATCTACAATTATAGCACACTACAGGACTATTTTATGTTCATCACTTTCCCCGGTGATCCTTATAGAATAGCCTCTAGCAACGTCCTCAAAGTCCTTAAACAGAGGACAAAAGTCTTAGCTTTATCAGACATTTAGTGATATTTACATTTCAGGGTACAGAATTGTCCAAACACCTCCCATTGTTAGGGCTGAAACATCCACTGCAAGGTAATGAACTTGTACTCCTGCCTTGAGTCCCCAACTATACTGTTGTCTAGATCTCTAAAGCTGATTATTGCTGTACTAGGCTGTCTTAGATAAACATAAATCATGCATGTGTGCCATGACATAGCCCTGTCTCATGGATTACGGTTTTGCTGAACCTGAGGGGCTCCCAAAGCACTACCCTCATAGTGGTGGAAGGCTATGCCTTCACCAGGAGGTAAGCAGCATGTGTTGTGGTGACACCATACTGTATAGTGATCAGTAGGAATTAACAGGTCCCTTTTAACCTGGGTCACTTTAGTGAGGCCTATCAGCTTTTTAAAGTTCCACTGCTGGGTGCTTAAGTCACTCTTGGCCACATTGGTTAGATGTAAAGTACTGAACGCATTGGCGCGCTGACATCATCAGACGTCACTGGAGGGGTGGGGGATTGGGGTTGGAAGGGTAAGCGATTCCTCTTCCAGTCCTGCCCTGGGGGGGTGGGGGGAGGCCCTTGGGGTGAGCACCAGCGCTTCCCCCGAGGGCCTATAACAGAAAGTAATGGTTACATCAGTGGCACCTCAGCCCCGCGCCACCGGACGTAACCATTACGTCCGTGGCGTCATAGAGGTTAACACCCTCACTGTGTTTTCTCTAAGCACTATGCTAGTTACCAGTCGATTAATAAATAATAAATCTGAGTTTTGGAGGTTGTGCACATACCTGAACAACAGGGTTTGTTGTCTTTTTGGAATAGCTTGTCAGCTATTTCAAGAACAAGGCCAAGAGCTAGGACATGGGGTAGGCATGAAAACATAATCCTGGCACCAGTTAGTGAAGCCAGTATGGAATACTATGTAGAGAGGAGAGTCTTGCTGGAAGCTTCTTCAGTCAAGATGGAATCTGGTGCTGTGCTCGTCTGCGATCTGCGACTGTGACCTTGGTGACGTTTCTCCTGACAAGTGCTCAGGTACAGTCTTTTTATATTGTATCATGTCTAAAATATTATTTGCAACTTCCCCATAGGAATGTTTGATGTAACCAATAAGCATCAAGATGCTAGTGTAACACATATTCCTTTAAACATATAAGGTAAAAATCATGACAATTCAGACTACACTGTTTTGACCTTTGCTCTTTGTTTGACCTTGAAATTGAGATAACAGGGCCCTTGTTCCAGACTGATGGTGCATCAGGTGTTTTGATGATGTTTATATCTAATTACTTGTCACTTTCACAGTTCTTGGAAAGATAAGAACAGACAACTTCTGCGTCAAAGGCAGACATGTCGATGATTCTGCAGAAATACAGAAAATTGAGCCTCCGTCTACTTAAAATGAAGTTGGCATTATAGTCTTTATGTCATAATGACATGCAATATCTGGGCCAAGGGTAAACAAGGTGGTCAGGCTAACTAAAATGTAGACTGTAGTTAAAATGTAACCTGCCCTAATCTAAAACTAAAAAGAAAGAAGCCTAAAAACAAGTTATTAAAATAGATAAAATAACAGAATTATACAAGGAAACAGCAATAAGATTTATAAATAATTTCTAAACTAACCAGTCACTAAATTACCACTGAATGTGTTTTTGATTGATCTTGCTTATCAGACATATTTGTTATACATTTACAGAATAAAAGCACATGCCAGGTTCAATAACCTGCCTTCAAACTGAAACAAACAAGGGGCCTTTGCGCTGGAAGACACAAATATTATCACAGTATATCTTTATATTATAAAAATAAGTATTTGACTTGCCATTGATTTATTGACACTGGTGTATGCCCTTTAACTTTAAGTTAAGAGTCACATTTACTAACCTGTATTCACACTTCCTCCCGAGGGAGCCCTGGACTGCTCGACCATTGCTACCACTGAGAGTCAAGTGCAGAAAGGGTACTCGGCCAAGTTGTTTAGGATCCATACTAGTTCATCCCCAAGACATCAGAAGTAAAAGGCTTCAATCCCCACGGTTGGGCCCAGTAACCGCTGCATGCCCTGTGGCCCTCTGAAAGGGGTTCTGATACCCATGTTATCAAAAGCTGCACTAGGCTCTAAGTTTTTTCTCCTCTCATCTGAACTGGTTGACCTTTTTACTAGTTCCAAAATAAATATAAAAACCTTGCCCAATCACTCCATTGCATATGTGGAAAATGTATGCTTCCTATTTGGATCTTATCTTCAGGGATATTGTTTAAATAGCAATTTAACAGCTTCTTGTTTTGAAGTCCAAAAAAGACATATAATTAAGCACAGTTTAAGAGGCTGCCAGGGCAATGGTTAGAGGGGAATTACTAATACTTGATGCAGCCCACAAGAAGCTTGAAAATTGGGTTAGAATGGCTTAGATCAGGTGTTCATAAATTATGGACTGCAACCGACACCTCTTCCCCTTGGAGCAACACGTAGCTTTTTACTGACACAGATTTTGCTTGGCCAATTACATGCATCGGCTCTTAGTAAAGATAGCACTGCACAATTTTTTAGCATTCATGCATGGAAGCAATATTGCCCCGTGTTTCTAATCATATTAAACCATATGGCACTCTCCTCTTAAATATATCAAAACTTGGGACTCCTTGACCCAACAGGTTCAGAGACGTACTCTGCTCTTTAACACAAATTTGTGCATGGGGTGTACTTTGACATATTGTTCAACTGCTGTTTGATCCCGGGCACTTCAACACTCTAGGATTCCCACCTCTCATCAGTGATTTTGCTGGATATGTTAGACGTGACGTACAATGAAAATATAAGGTGTCGCACAACAGCTGAAGCAATATACCAAAATAATCTAGACAGATGCATTTGTGGCAAAAGGGCTGAGTAATTCTCCGCTCCTGTTGGGTTAAAGAGTCCCAATTTTCTAAACTCCAAATGTTCTTAGCAAGTTATACACTATAACTTTGGAACGTTTGTCTCTTAAACAATAAATACAGTCCGTTTTTAAATAAGTAAGTACATGCACACTAAAGGTATTACCGTAAGAAGCAGCGATGATAAGGTGTACTTTCCATTGCTGGATTCTCTGGTGAAGCAATTGCTACTGCCAGTGTAGCATGATCATGAATCTAATTCATCCTGCGAAAAATTACACTTACAAAGGCAATTACATTACCACAGCTTTTTGAGGTTGCACAACGCCACCCTGTTGTAAATCAGACCCTTACTAACTGTTGTTATATTTTATTGGCTGCTAAATCACTCACTGCAAATGCCTACTTTAACATATATTTAATAAAAGTATCATGGATGTAAAGTTGTGCTTACATTGCTGTGGGGTTTATGCGAACAGGCAACACAGTGTGAAATATATCAGTTATAAGCCTTTGTCAGTTATTAGTGCAGAAACAACAGAGAGCAAAAGGCGGCAAATAGGGGATAGCCATCCTGGATGCCTTTTTCTTCGTCTTTTTTTGTGTAGGCGTCTTTCCAGCTCTCCGGATTTCTCAATTACTTGCCCCTAATGAGCTGTCTGGTGAGTCTTGTCTTCTTGGACAATATATTCAGTTGAGTTTACATTTCATTTGAAAAACTTTAAGTGAGCGAAGGTCTTATGCAGTTTATATATAGTTTTCAGCAAAAAAGGGAATTTAAAATGGCATTTTCTATGTTGTAAATAGAGGTGAACTTTAGAGATGCACGCGTCTCATTCTTTGCATTATGTAACTGCTCTTTCTAGGAGCCCGATTTAAATGAATAAATTAACCCCATGAGTTTTTCCACTGGCATGCCCAGGGCTGCCTTCACTTAACAAAGGTGTATTATTTTTAGTGAGGCAGGAGCAATAGCTGCGTGCCTTGCGCAGCCTCCGCGCTGACGTCATCGCATCCTGCTTAGTGAGCAGTCAAAAGTGTCTTATCAAGAAGGTTGCGCGCTCACGAGCAGCAACCTACATTCTAATTTTTTCCTTTATTTCAGTTACCAGATTTCCAAGGTAAATTGTGTGCTGGGCAGTTTTCGAAAATGCCCTGCCAGCAAGGTTTGCAAAGATACTGGAAGGACAGGCACCATGACTAGTGTCTGATAATAACCCTTTTACAACTGATATCCAAAATACACAGAACATTAACTGATGGTATCTCGTCTGCGTGATGAAATGAGTTAAGAAGTAAAGCTGTGAATTTTTCTAAATATTATTTCATTCTATGTCCTAAAAACAACCATTAGATTAATGATGAGCACAACACAAAAGGGTGAAGACATGTAAATGTTTTTCTTACAACAAGCTCTACCTGTCCAGTATTTTCCTGAAAATGAACAAATATATATATATATATATATATATGTATATATATATATATATATATATGGTCAAAATGTAGATTTCAGTAATCCCGAGTTACTAACACAACTATAGAAGCAATATTAATTATTTTGTTATTTAGTAATTTCACATTTAGAGCCAAAGTTTATGTAATTCACCATTTCAAACTTCAGCATTTAAACACACTATTAAATTGCACATTTGGGTGTTGGCCTTTTGTCCAATACATTTTTTGCAATCTTTCGTTTAGAAAAAAAGTAATTCCCATGACTTTTCTACTTAAAGTATTTTTAGCATAACTTTATCCTGCACGTTTGTGAAATTATGGTTTAAATTGGAAATGGGTATAGATATACATTTTTAATGTTTGATTCATTAAAATATTCAATTTTAAATGCATTGATAAATCAGTTCACTATAAAAACGTCTGTGCACAACAGCACTGAAATACAAAAAATGGGAAGACACATTAATCACATCCAGGTAATAGAATCATTGGAAAATCTATACAAATACAACATTTTACGTAAGTTGATTAACCATTAATCAAAAAATAAGAAGCATTCCTAGTTGTTATAAGAAAAAAAACGAGTTCATCTCCTTCCAACCAATGAAAATCATAAAACACCACCTTGTGAGACATCTGTTTTCAAAGCGCTAAAACAAAGACTACCCTATAATACAATCAATCGAGTCACCAAGTATTGCACCAGATCTTTTTGACCTAATACACACCGAAACCTGATTCACAGGTATAGACAGGGGTGGAGTGATCCGAGTAAAGGATTTTGCAACTTATCAAGAACTATATCCATGAATTTGATTGTTCTACCAATTTAGAACTAAAAATATTAGTTATTACTTCAAACTGCATGTACATTGAATGACAATGAAACAGAGAGTGGAAATCTTAATGTTCAATATTGGTGAAATTATATTTTGACAAGTAACAGAGGGTTTCTCTTGGTTGCAGTTACCTGCAATATATTCATTCAGGATCTGTGCTAGGCATAGGCAGCTCCACAGGGCCCTGAGCTCAGCCCACCTACATGGGTCTCACAAATGGGCTCCCTGTCCTAGGCCTTGCACCTATTGCGCAGCACTGCGAGGCTCATGGAAGAGACCCCTCTGTCTTGGACCTCGCAGGCATGTGTAGTGCTATGAGCAACAGAGGAAGAGGTCCACTTCCCCTGTGCCTCTCAGTACTGAGCCATGGCTGCTAGAGCCAGAGGAGGGCCCCCTTCCCCCTTCCCCCTTGGGCCTTGCAGCCCTACACCATAGTTACAATGCCATCTGCATTTGACAGGTTTAGCCTGCAATTGGTGATCCTGTCCACTTCCCACTCAAAAGCAAAAAATTATGCCCATTATCCCGCATTCGGTGCACAACAGTTTTAACCTTTAAAAAGACATACATTTCTCACTCTTTCAGATGTTGATGAGCTGTGAAAGAGAGGCTTGTCAGTGGCAGGCAGCGAGGCATTGCAGCACAGGAGGGGTACTGCACCATGCAGGTTCAGGAGCACCTTCCCCTGTTGAGATGCAAATGGCCTTGAATGAGTGAATAAAATCTATTTTTTCTGCAGTTTTTATGTAGCGCAGACTCAGCCCAAAGGTACAGGAGTGCTTACATGAGCACCAGTTACATTACAGAAAGACACATTCCTTTTTAAGCACGGAGAGCTTAACCCCTTTGCTGCCAGGCCTTTTCCCCCTCAGGTGCCAAGCATTTTTTGGGCTCTGTGTGGCAGTTCGCGCTTAGGCCCTCATAACTTTTTGTCCACATAAGCTACCCACACCAAATGTGTGTCCTTTTTTCCAACATCCTATGATTTCTAGAGGTACCCAAACTTTGTGGGTTCCCCTGAAGGAGACCAAGAAATTAGCCAAAATATAGTGATTTATTTTTTTTAATGGGAAAACAGTTCTTCAGAAGAAGGCTTCTGTTTTTTTCCCTGACAATGGCATCAACAAAGGGTTCGCGGTGCTAAAATCACCAGCTTCCCAGCTTTCAGGAACAGGCAGACTTGAATCAGAAAACCCAATTTTTCAACACAATTTTGGCATTTTACTGGGACATAAACCATTTTTACTATTTTTGATGCTTTCAGCCTCCTTGCAGTTAGTGACAGAAATGGGTGTGAAACCAATGCTGGATCCCAGAAAGCTAAACATTTCTGAAAAGTAGGCAAAATTCTGAATTCAGCAAGGGGTAGTTTGTGTAGATCCTACAGGGTTTTCCTACAGAAAATAACAGCTGAAATAACAAAATATTGAAATTGAGGTAAAATAACAGCCATTTTTCTCCACGTTTTAATCTGTAACTTTTTCATTTGATGTCAGATTTTTTAAAGCAATATACCATTACGTCTGCTGAACTCTTCTGGTTGCAGGGATCTATAGGGCTTGTAGGTTCATCAAGAACCCTAGGTACCCAGATTCAATAAATGAGCTGCACCTTTCAATGGGTTTTCATTCTATACTGGGTATACAGCAATTCATTTGCTGAAATATAAAGAGTTAAAAATAGGTATTGTTACAAATTGGGTCTTTGGTTGGCAGTCAGGTTACCCCCTGTCCAAGCAAGGACCCTCACTCTAGTCAGGGTAAAATAGAATCACCCTCAGCTAACCCCTGCTTAGCCCCTTGGTAGCTTGGCACGAGCAGTAGGCTTCACTTCAGAGTACTAGGTGTAAAGTATTTGTACCAACACACGCAGTAACTTAATGAAATCACTTCAAAATGACACAACACAGGTTTAGAAAAATAGGAAATATTTATCTATACAAAACAAGACCAAAATGACAAAAATCCACAATACACAAGTCAAGTTATCAATTAAAAAGCAAAAAGAGTCTTCATGTAGTTTTAAACACACACTAACACTGTTAGCGTCAAAATGTACCTTGGGTGCGTCAAAGATAATCCTGCACGGGTGAGTGTGCGTCAAAAACGGCTTGCGAAGTGTCGATTTCACTCACGAGCGAGACCTTGCGTTGTTTCTCCTTTCGTTGGGTCAGGCGTGTCGTTTCTTCTCTCCGCAGGAGAGCGATGCATCGATCCGGTCAGCACTCTTGGGTCCGGGCAGGGCTTGCGTTGTTTTTACACACCCAGCGGTGTTTGCGTCGGAAATCCAGCCGCACGATGATCCAAAAACCAAGCAGCTCGGGTTGCGATTTCCCAGCCTCTGTCAGTGATGCTGCACGTCGTTTCTCCAGCGCTGTGTGTCGATTCTTAGGTCGCATTGCAGGCGAGCTTCAATTTTCAGCTGCAAAGCCGGCGGCACGTCGATTTTTCAGCCGCAAATCGGAGTTGCGCCGATCTTTTCCCCGCACGGCATTCTGTGCGTGGATGTCTTCCTCTTAGGCTGTCAGCTTCTCCTTTCAGGGTCCCAGGAACTGGATGGGCACCACAGGGCAGAGTAGGAGTCTTTCCAGAGACTCCATGTGTTGGCAGAGAGAAGTCTTTGCTGTCCCTGAGACTTCAAACAACAGGAGGCAAGCTCTAAATCAAGCCCTTGGACATCTTCACAAGATGGAAGGCACACAAAATCCAGTCTTTGCCCTCTTACTCTGGCAGAAGCAGCAACTGCAGGATAGCTCCACAAAGCACAGTCACAGGAAGGGCAGCTCTTCTTCCTCAGCTCTTCATCTCTTCTCCAGGTAGAGGTTCCTCTTGGTTTCCAGAAGTGTTCTAAAGTCTGTGGTTTTGGGTGCCCTTCTTATACCCAATTTCTCCTTTGAAGTAGGCCTACTTCAAAGCAAAGTATCTCTTGAATGTGAAATCCTGCCTTGCCCAGGCCAGGCCCAGACACTCACCAGGGGTTGGAGACTGCATTGTGTGAGGACAGGCACAGCCCTTTCAGGTGTAAGTGACCACTCCTCCCTCCCCCTCGTAGCACAGATGGCTCATCAGGAAATGCAGACTATACCCCAGCTCCCTTTGTATCACTGTCAGTGTGAGGTGCAACCAGCTCAACTGTCAAACTGACCCAGACAGGGAACTCACAAACAGACAGAGTCACAGAAATGGTATAAGCAAGAAAATGCTCACTTTCTAAGAGTGGCATTTTCAAACACACAATCTTAAAATCAACTTTACTAAAAGATGTATTTTTAAATTGTGAGCTGAGAGACCCCAAACTCCACATGTCCATCCGCTCCCAAAGGGAATCTACACTTCAATCAGAGTTCAATCAGAGTTAAAACTGCACACACAGACACTGCAGTGGCAGGTCTGAGACATGATTACAGAGCTACGTATGTGGGTGGCACAACTAGTAGCATTTGATTTACAGGCCCTGGACACCTTTAGTGCACTGTACTAGGGACGTACTAATGAATCAAATATGCCAGTCATGAATAAGCCAATTACATAAACATTTTGTAAAGGAGCACTTGCACTTTAGCAATGGTTAGCAGTGGTAAAGTGCCCAGAGTAACAAAAACATCAAAATCAGAGTCCAGCACACATCAACAACCTGGGAAACAGAGGCAAAAAGTTAAGGAAGACCACGCCAAGGATGAAAAATCTAACAGGTATCAAGCAAACCTTTGTATTTCCAAAATGGGCACATGATAAGGTGTTGAAAAGCAGTGGTTATTTGCACATCTCTGCATTCCGGGGTGCCCATACTAGCATGTGAATTACAGTGCATTTCTCAAATTGATGTCTTTTTTACACACTGTCTTACATTTGGAAGGAAAAAATGTAGAGAAAAACAAGGGGCAATAACACTTGTTTTCCTATTCTGTGTTCCCACAAGTCTTCCAATACAAATGGTACCTCACTTGCGTGGGTAGGCGTAATGCTCGCGATAGGAAACGCAACATGGACACAGCACATTTTTACATTGAAATCTGAAGTGTTTTTTGCAAAGTGCCTACCTGTAAATTGTGGCCTCCAGCTCAGCTGGCACCTAGGGAAACCTACCAAACCTGGGCATTTTTTAAAACTAGAGACCTAGGGGAATCCAATATAAGGTGATTTGTGTGGCTCTCGCCAGGTTCTGTAACCCAAAATCCTTAGCAAACCTCAAAAATTGGCCAAAAAAACACTTTTTCCTCACATTTCGGTGATAGAAAATTCTGGAATCTGAGAGGAGCCACTAATTTCCTTCCTCCCAGCATTCCCCCAAATCTCCTGATAAAAAATGGTACCTCACTTGTGTGGGTAGGCTTAGTGCCCGTGAAAGGAAATGCCCCACAACACTATCTGAACACATCAAAATGATCAAATACAAAACTACCTGTTTTTGCAGAGCACCTGCGTTTTTGGTCATGGGCTCAGCAGCCATCTAGAGAAACCTACCAAACCCAGACATTTCTGAAAACTAGACACCTGAGGGAGTCCAGGGACGTGTGACTTCCGTGGATCCCCCAATGTTTTCTTACCCAGAATCCTCAGCAAACCTCAAATTTAGCTAAAAAAACACATTTTCCCCACATTGCTGTGTGGGATCACAGCACAGGGACAAATTTCCTACCACCCAACCTTCCCCTCAGTCTACCGGTAAAAATTATACCTCACTTGTGTAGGTGGGCCAAGTGCCTGTGACAAGGAAGAGACAAAAACATGTTGAAATTGAGGGGGCACCAAAGCGGGTCCAAAAGGGCCGTTTGAAAAAAAAACATTTTTAGGCTGACAAGTGCAGCAGAATTTTTATTGGTATAAATGAGACAATGCTGGGTGGTAGGAATTTTGTGGATTCCTGCAGATTCCAGAAGGTTCCATCACAAAAATGTGGGAAAAACATGTGATTTCCAGCAAAGTTGGAGGTTTGCAGGGCATTGTGGGAAAGAAAATAGTGCGGGGTGCATGTGAAGCACCAGATGTTTAGTTTTCAGATGTGTCTTGTTCTTGTGGATTTTTCTACATGGTAGCGTCCCTAAGTCCTCACCATTCCAAGTGGGGCGATTTTGAGAGTTAGCCAAGCTCTCATGGTCCGAATGTAAAACCAAAACCCCAAATTATCAAATGTCCTCTTGCTTGCCATGGGATAAGATGTTTTAGTGTGCAGGGGGAGAGATGAAAGACTGTTACCCCCTTCAGTTGGGGTGGGGGCATAACCAGGCCCATACTGGTTGGTAGCCACCACCCATATTTTTTTTTTTTATTCCCTGGCATCTAGCAGACTTTCTGCCCCCCCCCCCCGGGAGTGGATCGGGGGTAATTGCCTAATTTGCCCACTGGTGGGCAGAAAACTTTGGCCCCATTTATTTGGGGTGGGGGTATGGCCATACCCCCACCTTCTTATTTTGAAAAGAAATCTTCCCTGGTCTCTGATGGGCTTTCTGCCCCTCTTGGGGGCAGATGGGACTTCCAAAAATAGGCCGATCTGCCCTGAAGGGGGGCAGATATGGCCAACAGTAATGTGCCCCCATGGTGAGCGACCCATGCCCAAGGGGCTGCCCCCCTAAACAAAACACACACATACTCACAAACTGATCCCTGGTGCCTAAGTGGTTTCTGCACCCCCAGGGGCAGATCGTCCTAATAGAAATAGGCTGATCTGCCCCCAAGGGTGGCAGAAATGGTCTAAATACAACTTGCCCCTCAGAGGAGCGACCCTTGCCTAAGTGGTCGCCCCCCCTACATAAAAACATAAAGTAAATAAAAAATATATATATATCCCTGGTGTCTAGAGGTTTCTGCCCCCCTGGGGGCGGATTGGCCTAATTATAATGGGTGGATCTGCCCCTGGGGGTGGCATTAAAGGCCTAAAAATATTTTGCCTCCCCTAGGGAGTGGCCCTTGCCCAAGGGGCCGCTCCTCTTATGCGTAAGTATAAAAAAAAAAGAAATTCCCTGGTGTCTTGTGGTGTCTGCCCCCCGGGGGCAGATCGGCCTAATTAAATTAGACCGATCTGCCCCTGGGGGGGTACAAATGGACGAAAAATTATTCGGCCTCCATGGAGCGACCCTTGCCTAATGGGTCGCTCCTCACATATAAAAATGTATATAATAAACAAAAGAAAATTATCCCTAGTGTCTAGGGGTTTTCTGCCCCCCCACCCCCGGGGGCAGATCGGCCTATTTATATTAGGCCGATCGTGCTTCCCCCTAGGGGGCACAGAAATGGCCTAAAAATATTTTGCCCCCCCCCTGGGGAGTGACCCTTATGCGTAAGTATAAAAAAAAAAACAATTCCCTGGTGTCTAGTGGTTTCTGCCCATGGGGCTGCTCCCCTTATGACAATTACCACAAAAAATAATCCCTGGTGTCTAGTGGGCATTCCTGCTGCCCGATCGCATCGCGATCGGGCAGCAGAAATGCTGAGAGAGACATGAAAGGCCTTTCCTCTCCTTTCGTGCCTTTCTCGGCCCCTCCAGTGATCGGGAAAGAAATGCATTTCTCTTCCAATCCGTGCTGGAAGCTCAAGGGCCAGGCCTCTGATAAGGTCAGCACGTGTTCGCACTCTGACGTCATCAGACGCCACGGGGGCGGGGTGGAAGGGGAAGCGATCCCTACCCTGAGGGTGCTGAAGCGAGGCTCATGGGGGGAGCGCTAGCGCCCCCCCATGAACCAGTACCAGGACGTAACCGTTACGTCCTTGGCGCCCAGCACCGCAGCTAGGGACGTAACCGTTGTGTGCTTGGCAGCCAAAGGGTTAAGTGACTGCCCAGAATCACAGGATGATGAGCCAATGTAAGACTCAAACTTGGGGCCTGATTTAAGAAAAATGGCTCTGCACCCAGTGCAGCCCCACTTTTCTTGCGCGCCCATTGTGCTTCCCTCATACCACCATGTGTGTGCCGTATCTAAGATACAGGGCACCATGGCGGTAACTAGGGGATCTAGCGTCAACATTTTTGACGTTAGTTCGGAGCTTTACAGGTTTAGCATAAAAAATGGGCCATTGCGGCCCATTGTAAACAATGGTGTGCTTCTCTTTCACGCCTGCTCTGAGCAGGCGTTAAAAGTGCCGAAAAAAATGACACAAAGAATTCGCCTAGATTTCTTTGCACCATTTTTTGGCCCCCCCGTAACGTGGGAATGCCCCTTTTGCATACATTATGCCTGGCGCATAACGTAGTGCAAAGGGTTACAAAGTGGCGCAATGCATGCATTACATCACTTTGTAAGCTTGGCGCCACAATTTTG
Source organism: Pleurodeles waltl (assembly GCF_031143425.1). Taxonomy (NCBI): domain Eukaryota; kingdom Metazoa; phylum Chordata; class Amphibia; order Caudata; family Salamandridae; genus Pleurodeles; species Pleurodeles waltl. Next base: position 519,561,408 of record NC_090436.1, read on the forward strand.
GCCTTGTTGGGCCACATTAGCGTGAAATACAATGCCACTAATGTGGTGCAAGGAGGTGCTAGGGGCGCCTAAATCTGCCCCCTGGTTCCTTAGTTCCAAAGTCAGCAGCTCTGGCCGTAGCGCCACATCTTCTCCATTCCTTCATTCCTCCACTCAACAAGCAATAAGTTCAGAAAAGTGATTGCCCAAGAGCACACAATTTGGCCAAGTGAGAGGCCAGGATTAAAAATGGCATCTCCTGGTACCACATTTACAACTAGTCCACCAGATCACAACTGGGGATTCAGTGATTCTGATGGCAAGGCTGAGAGGCTGCCCCTCCCAGGGAACTGTCACTTTGTTATGGGCTCTGCCTAGCTTTAGAACATGATGTTTATTTCCATCATAGAACTGAGATTAGATGTCAGATAGCCTATTCCTATGGCTATGACATACTCATTGGACCAGGTTCTGTGGCACAGGGTCCTTACTGGACAGAATGTGTGGTAGATACTGATATTTACCACAGGTGTCTCAAGGCTTAAGACTATTTCTTTCCATTCAGATATCAGACTTCATTTTCTAAACTAGTTGGTCAAAATTTGCAGTGGTGAGAATTCAAGGCTTACTCCAGGAGGTAGTAAAGGGATTAGAGCTCAAATAGTTTATGAAGAGTAACTAAGCTCAATAAACTCATTCTCCAGTTATCATTTTACATGGCCTGCTTTAGAGTGAGGGATTTAGAATAAAACCTCAAAATTAATCTATGTTGCTCATGGTTCCCCTGCTCCCCAATAAACATCTTCAGATGTCTCCACATGCACAGTGTCTCAAAAGGCACAAATTGTCCTGTGATGTGATAATGGAAAATTGACCACCCAACTTGGTCTTCATAGCGATGGCTGGGGACCATGGTAGTGAGGACCACGAAAGAGGACTCTCCTCCCCTGGACCTTGCGGCATCCAGGACAATGATGCCCAGGGCAGTTGACCATATTCTATGAGCCTAACAGCACTAGACCATATCTGTGAGGCTCAGGATATGGGACTTTCCTGCCCAGGGACTCACAGCCCTGGATTATGCTGAGGTGGTCCAGGAGAGGGAATACACTTGCAGTGCTACGTTATTGTTGCAGTGCCCATGGAAGAGGGCTCCCCTATTCTGGGTCCCCTCTCCTGGAATTTTTATCACTAGACTGTGGTTGCAAGGCCTCAGGGATTAGAAGCCCCTAGCATTTGCCTCATGGCCATGGTGTAGCATTGAAAGACCCTTCTTCCTTGGGCCTCACAGCCATGGTTCAGTGCTGTCAGGCCCATTGATAGTGAGCTCCTTCTCCCAATCCTCTTAATGCTACACCATGAATGAAAACCCCAGGAGAGGGGGCTGCTTTGTGTGGGGCTCTTCCTCTGGGCCCAATAGATTTTGTCTCACAGCGCATGGGTCCATGTCAGAGTAATCACTAGTGCAGCGGGTGTGGTGGCACAAGGCTCAGGTGTATTAAGTGCCCAATGTTCCCAAATGATGGCTTTACTGTACTGTGGAGCCAGTGGATGAGGGTGACGGGACGTTTTTACTTTGCCTTTCTTTCATGGGCTTAACTGCCATATTCCAGAGCTGTGAGGCCTGGGAGAGCTCCCCTCCCCTGGTTGGACACTCAGGAGGAGGAGGCATCCACCGCTGAGCTTAGTAGCACTGGACCATGGGTGTGAAGTCCAAGGAGGGGCTTTCAAGACTGTAGTTAATAGGAGTGCAGCAGGTGCTTTGGCACCCAGGGCTCAAGGGTGTTAGGGACCCAATGCACCCAAATTATAGCTGTGTTTTACTGCCCACATCATTTTCTCACATTAGGGCCCTCCCATGCTCTGCACAGCCATGATCCAGAGCTGCAAAGTTCACGCAATGCCCATCCTCCCCTAGGCCTTACAGCCATGGTCCATTGCTGAGAGGCCAAAGGGAGGGAGTCTGCTGCCTTGGACTTGCAGCACTGGTTCATGGATTCCATGCCCACTGCGAGTGACCCCTTTGAAGGGTGTAGCTATCAAACATGAACGAAGGCGAATAGGACCATGGTCTTGTGGGGTTATTGGTCCAATGCACTCACATTACAGCTGTATGTTACTGTTCAGTCAGTGAACAGAGAGTAATAGGGAGGAATAATTTACGTTGCTTCCACCAGGGCCTATTGCATCATTGCTAAACCTGGGGATCCCTCTCTCCTGGGCCTCATAGCCATAATCTAGTTCTGCGAGGCCCAAGAGAATCCTCCTTTCGCCTGGACCTTACACCCATGGTCTAATGCTCTGAGGCCTACCTATCTAGGGTGGCATAGTGCAGAACTGCTCTTCATTCTGCAGCAAGCTCCTGCTGGCTGCCAAAGGTCCAACTGTTTTTGCTTGCCAAGGAACTGTTGCAGTAAGCAGGCTAATCAATAGAGGATGCAAAACAAACACTTTAGCTGGGAAGCCTGGAGCAGCCCATCCCAGTGGGTTGTCACAACACTGACACTGGGAGCAACTGCTGTGCAGAGGTAGCCAGTGATGAATCAGAAAAAGAAAGACTAACAAACATTTATATATCATGTAACAAAATTGTATATGCAATGTGTGTTTTAGCAAAGAAAAATAATGTATGTAGAAAATGTGCCCACGAAGTAGTTCGCCATTATTATAAACAAGCTTAATTAATCATGAAGAATCGATAATGTAGTAATCCGTCATAATTGCAGGTGTATTTTATGATATTCTCGTTACAACTGTTATATGCTTAGCTTAAATTTAGCAGAGGCTTTGGCCTAGTTGCCTGGCCTCAATATTAACTGGGTAGTTTTCACTTGTATTAACAAAGATGTGTTTTAACTTTAAAAGCGGTATTTTTCCAGTAGAATGACTGATACCCTTATCTCAAGGTTGCGTGCTAGGCAAGTTTCATCCCCTTTGAAGCAAGGTCAGTTTCTGCAGGTGCAGACAATAAAGACACTGATACAGAATTATGTGGCAAACTTTGTTGCTACTTGTGTTCCAAAACTCCAAGGACACCTATGCGTAGGTGAACATTAAGAAAAAGGACACTATTCATTGGTTAAAGAGAAACCACCCCATGGACCCTCCAATGGAAGACCCTGAAGAATTTGGAACTTTTCTTACTTAAACCCACCGGACAAAGAGAAGACAGCCATTTTGACACCATTTTATTCAAGCCACTTTTTGAGACGCCATTTTGATGCCATTTGCCACTTTTACCTTAATGACACTTTGATGCTTTTTCTCTATCCCAGAAAGAGAGAGACTAAAGAATTCTCACCCTAGAGACTTTAACTTTAACTTTACCCCGTTTTGCCCATACGATAACTTTTGCCCCGCTTTCCTTGCTGCTGCAAGGAAAACTTGCCTTTAACTTTGCCCCTCCCTTGGAGAAGCCCCATGCTTATCGAACTGGTACCTGAAGGACGAAGACTTATCTTGAATGCTGATTGTATTTGGTAATTATGAAAGGATAAATGTATTATTCATTGTATTTTCCTTCTTAGGTACCAACTGCTTATTTTGACAGAGCCCAAGCTAGAAGTTTTCTAAATTTATGTTGACTAAATTTGTTTAGCATGAAGCCCCACATGCCAATGCTAATCAGAGGTTAGTTGAGGTATTCACTTGATGCACCACGCTGAATTGAAATCTTGTTATGCTGACCAATGTATGCAATTAGTCAAATTCAGTTACTTTTATTAGTGATTTGCATTGCTATGGCCGAGTGCATTATAATCAAATTTTGCGTAGATTGCGTTTCTTCCGTCGTTATGGACAGCTAGTAATGTTCGTATACCTATATCATTTGATTTTGAGACTTACTTATATTGTGTTAGCTTTGTTAATATAGGGAAATAAACTCATTAACTTTTAATAAACAGGTGTGGTTATTCATGACTGAAAGGTCGTGGTGTGTCAAATTACTGTTTTCTATTGATCTAATTTGTTGTTTAATTACTAATTGAGTATTGGTTATTGGTTATAAATGATTATTAATTATTGATTTGAGAGATCCGACAATTCTTTGGATGAGGAGACCTCAACGCGGTCAAAAGGTTCACCGACCTCCGGCGTGTCCAGGCATAAGTAATTTATAAGAACAGGACGCGCTATAACCAGCATTTGCTAACATGATAACTGGAGGTATGACTTGTACCACAGGACTAATATAATGTAGTTCCACGTTGTAGTACTTTAAAATATATGTACTTATTTTATTAGTTTTAATATGTATGTTGTTATTGTTTTACTCATATATGGACAGAGAACGTTGATTCTTACAGAGTCGCTCAGCAATAGTTAATTGATGGTACTTCCTGAGTTGTCATCTCCTGTGATTTCAAGTTGTATGCAAATTAGCAGAGCCTCGCACATTCCCTTTCTGTCCGGGACCCCAGAATTCCACGATCTGACCCTGTATTCACTTACTGAACATCTATGGTGAAACCTATAGTTACGTCTACTTGCATCTTCAAACTGGTTATTGGAGTCTATCAGTTTCAGGTGATATTTCTAAGAAGTGAAGACATGAGCTGAAACCTGTCTCTGATATATCTCCCCTTCCTTTAAAGGGCAGGGCTGTTAGTGGCAGTCACAATGCAGAACTGTACACCACCACACATGTAATGCAGGAGAGTGCATTTTTATATTTCCACTTCTAATTTAGGGGTAAAAATGTAAACGTGAGCATGAATGTGTACTGGCTAATTAAGTTCTGTAAGTTTTTAGTAACTTTTGATCAGCCTGAGCTAGAAACAATTGTTTTTTGTTAAAATTGGCAAGTTATGCAAAAGATGGTCAATTATGTATGGAATGCGGCAAATCCATACTTATGTGGAAAACGTTGCAGCCGCTAAATCGCATAATTCCAGAGGGGCTGGTTTTAGGAAAGCCAGAGCATAAAAGAGCTACTGGCATGGCAAACGTGAGGGCCCCCACCTACAAAGTCATTGACGGGGCCGCCTCCAGACACACTCAGGAGTTCTTGGACCAGGGTACTCTGCTAAGGGGGTCCACTGGAGCTCCACCCCCCGGGGGCGGGGGGGGGGGGGAGGGGCTTTATTACGCCACTAGCCTGAGCCCAAAATGCAATACAATTATCAGTGCTTGCAGTCCAGCCTTCCCACTGCTTGCAGTCCCTGAGCGCGAATCGGGATCGGTGGCTTAGAAACTGGCCGTTCATGGAGTGTATTTTGCAAATGAGCAAGGACACCTCTTCTAATAAGATATTTACATTTGCAAACTTTTATAGGGTGCAGGGCCGCTTTGAGCAATTTCGGGAGAAGTTATTTTTTTCTAAAAATCGTTACCAAAGTGTTTCCATTTAAAGAAAAATGCAATTTCAAAACCGTGAGGGCAGAAAAAAGGAACAATATGACCCGCGAAGCATAACGAAGTAAAACTCCATGTACTTTAAAAAGGAAAAGGCAAACCTAGTTTCTATGATCTGTTTGTTACTTTCTTGTCAAACCGACAAGGGGCTTCCCCTTTGCTATAATATTTGTCTAACAGTATTTCTTTTATGTTTAGTGAGCTTATCCTGGCATCTTCTGCACGTGCACTCTGTGTCCGCCAGCTCGGATTTCCGCTTGCAGCAATGCAAGGCTTCAACCTATTGCACAGAACACACAGGACTAACACCTGGCGGCTCTCGTCGCACAAGTACTGTCTCATTCTGCACGCTTGTGGAAGTAATTCAATCTCATCGGTTGAGGTGATGGCTTCTGACAAAGTGCCTAAATACCTGTCATTAGAGGGAGGACAGGTTCCAGTCATTCCTCATGACATTACAAGGCCCTTTTTTGTTTACAGCACGCTGGATCGCCTGACACAAGGGGAGATGGAGGAGATGAAAGCCAGTTTAGTTAAACTGCGGATTAACTTCTCATTGTGAGTGAGTGATACCATCTGACCGCCAGATCAAAGGTACTGTGTAAATACTGCTCACTGAAAGTTTCTTCGAGACTTCTGGGCTCAAAGACAAGGCTTGCACCAAAGGAACACACACAATTAAATAATATACATTGTGTGTGCGTAATTCTTTCGTTATTAGACTGTTTGTGTAAGAATCTGACGTTCCTCATTTACTTGAAATACTAATTGTGAAGTGGTGAGATGTGATAGGATAATTTCACCTCCACTACAATGCTCAGGGAACGCCCCACCCTCAAACTCTAGCTGAAGAACTAAAGAAAAGCTGACTCAGAATGCAGGATAAGAATGTGCAGGCATGTCAGAGCCTCCTGCTCAGTAAACACCAGTAGAGGCTGGTATCTAACAAAAGTGTTGAGGCAGCTTGGGGGCGGTGGGGGAGGACGTTTGGGGATGTTCAACAACTCTGCTGCTAGTGCACAGACTTCCAGACTCCTCCAGGCCAATCCACACACCTCTCTCATGCTGGTAATACTATTAACCAGCATGAGAGAAGAGCGGAGATTGGTGTGAGTGGGCTGGCTTTGTGGTCCCAGGGCAACTGTGAACATTTCCCTTCTGTTCTCTACCTGGCAACACAGCTTGGGTTGGAGTAAACTTATGTTGGTTTGGCCATCCTAAGACAGCTGGCCGAACCCACATGTGCACTTGCAGCAGTACCCACCACTCCTCTTTCAGTGCTGTCGTCGTCATGGCTCCACGCCTAACGCTCATTTTGTGAAGAAAAATAAAACGATAATAAAATAGTTTTATTATCATTTTGTTCTTTAAGTTTGCATCTGCTGGCAGGGGGGCGATGCTCCTCTGCCATAATGGCAAACAGCCTCAGTATGTTCCATGTTGGCAATGGGGCAAAGTTTTGCCTAGAAGCCGCCTTGACATCCAATGCGAGGTCATGCTAGGTACCAAATTTGAACTGATATTTATCCTCTTTACACTTGTGGTTCCAATCGGAGATTAATTTGTGCACGCGGTAGGCACAAGCCCTCGTTTTTGGGAGCTTAGACTTATTGTAGACTTTGACTCAGAGCAAGAGAAATAGAGAAGAGAGAAGCAAGGAGGAAGAAAATAATAGAGAAACAGTGAAATGGGAAAAGTGGAAGTAAAGTGAACCTGTAAGAATGAGTTAAACAAAAAAGTGTCTAGAGGTGGAAGAAGATGGAATCAAGGGTAGGCGGCCTATTGATCCCAGGCACTTCTAGTTGTATTAGAGAGTATTATGCCAAGTCTTGGAAGCTCCTCATGTTTTGGCCTGGTGGCAAAAACTCCAGTGTATGTGTGTTTACTAATGAGAAAATGCGTAGAGAAATAGATGGTATAAAAAACAATGTGTGCGTTTTAAAATGTGCCCTCGGGGTATGATCACCATGTGTACTAAAATAACATAAAATATGCGAAATAATGAAAATATATAAGAAAAACTTACTAATATGTCATAATGAGATGCATAGCCTATGTTTTGTATTAATTCATAGTCTTAAGTTAACTGAATTAGAGGCCTAGTTCCACTGAGCCTTGCTTGCTCTGAACATGGAGAATTCAAACGCTTTGCAAAGGACTGGTAACCGAGGACAGAGACCTTGAACCGCTCAGAGTCTGGAATGTACTGATGGACAGGAGATGATGAAGACAATTTGAAACAATTATGTGTAGTGTAGGCTATATGTACTTTCCCAAGACTTGAACAATAGAAGCACTGACTAGAGAGACATATACAACAATTTCGATACCTGAAGAGCCGGATGATGTCCTCATCGCAAGAAGAACCAATCAGCATTTTGTGAAATAAACTAATACGCAAATGAAGAGATTTGGTAAATAAAAACTTTAGGTAAGAGTCATAACTGCCAACCGATTGACCAATTAGCAATTAGGGGGATGGACTGAGAGACCCTAATAAAAAGTCATGACAAGGGGCTAAGATTTCAGAATTTAGGTGAATTCGGGAAGAAATTGATGACGTCAGGAGACGCTGTTCGATGTCGTGATATTGGGCTCATACTCTGTGAGCCTGATCTGTAGCTGACTGATTGATGAGCTGAAGATGAAGACTGACTTGTTGCTGATCCATCCTGGATAGGTAGTTATGAAAATGTGACTGACTATTCTGTGCCTTTTGTTCTAGGTACCAACTGCGCTGTTCTATAGAGTTTCTCTCTTAGGTAGATTTTTCCAAAATTAATGTTTTCTAAATTGTTTTCACATGACGTCCCACATGCTATTGCTAATCTAGGTTAGGTAGGCTGTGACACTGACAGTTACAAATGACTGATGGACCAAATTGCTGAATTACATTATTGTTGCTGGTATTAATTATTAATGGTTTATGGTTTTGCATTGTCGTATAAGCTTTAGGAAGTAATGTCTTTTATTAATGAATTTATAAAGTTTTATTTGAATAAAGCTTGAATTAACAGATGAACTAGAATTGTAATCATTAGGGAATAAACATTGTTAAACTTCTTTGTGTAGTGGTTGTTCTGATTAGTATGGTTTATAATTGTTTTCCATAGAATGTTTTCTTGATTATTGATGTTAGCTATCACTCCAGTAGTCACTGCATGACTAGGATACTCCATTCGATTCAAAAGGTTCATCGACCTATATGCGTCCCCTTGTAAGTTTACTTACTAAGGACCAGGCACGCTATCACTATGTACCAAATTTGAACTGATATTTTTCCTCTTTACACTTGTGGTTCCAATCGGAGTGAATTTGTGCACACGGTAGGCACCAGCCCTCATTTTTGGGAGCTGAGACTTATTTTAGACTTTGACTCAGAGCAAGAGAAATAGAGAAGAGAGAAGCAACGAGGAAGAAAATAATAGAGAAACAGTGAAATGGGAAAAGTGGGATGAAAGTGAACCTGCAAGAATGAGTTAAACAAAAAAAGTGTCTAGAGGTGGAAGAAATAAACAGGAGATGGAATCAAGGGTAGGCGGCCTATTGATCCCAGGCACTTCTAGTTGTATTAGAGAGTATTATGCCAAGTCTTGGAAACTCCTCATGTTTTGGCCTGGTGGCTATAACTCCAGTGCAGTCTTTCAACTGGAAGTGATTGTTTGGTCAAAGACTAGGACGTTTCTTGAATTGTCTCTAGACTCCACTTAAAATCCCATTTCCCAGCTGATTTCTCCCACTTGTAAATGTAAAAACTGTCATAGATCTCTTTGGTGACAAAGACTTTCCCCCAAAGGAGAAATTATGACCTTTGTGATCTGTAGGGCATTAATTGGATTATCCCAATGGCAATGTACATTTAGCATAGAAACCCTTAACCAACATTCTGTAGAAACCACAGAGGCTTCTCTCCTCCTGATTTATTTTGCCTTGTGTCTGAACTACTTGAGGTCAAATATCACAGTCTTCTGCCATGTCTTCTTCTAGTCAATGTCACTGTGCCTGACCTGATGCGGATCTTAAGACCTTCCTTGAGCCAAAGAGATGGTCTTGTCAGTTTAGTGACTTAGCTACAGCTTATCTTTCACATAAAGTGAGCCAAAGGAAATGGCAAAACTCTTTTGAAACCTTCTGAAGCCTTTCTTGTTAACTATTGGAAAAGTATGGGATTCTAGAATGCTGATCCCTGTGTAGCCTGTGGAAATCTGTAGAGGAGAGCTGTCTCACTGTCAGTCTCTGAACTCTTCAAGGATGTAGCATAACATGACAAAGGAAAGATCGCAGGAGGGTCTGTAGGGTGTTTACCTAATGCAGTTCACACAGAACTAACCCTACCTCGTCACTCACGTTGTATTCCTGATCACAGTATTGCTGGCATGCAGCCCTTCACACAAGTGCGGAAATTTAATGTCAGCTGGTAGAGAATGTTTGTGTCACAAGTAGGTCATGGCTACTGGTGCAGACAATAACTCATTGAACACGCATTCCCTGCCAATTTCTGAGCCCCCATTTCCTTTAAGAAACTAATTATACGTTTGGCTATATAGACAATGACATCAGCTACGCTAACATGCATTCAAGTTAAATCATATAGGTATATGGAAGTGAGCATCAACATATGTGGTTGTTACTGGGATGAAGGATTTTAACATTTTACCATTCCTTTTAGTTGCCAAACTAACAGACATCAGAGTGCACCTGTCAGAGTTCAATAAACAAGCGTTTAAACAGTGATTACTGCCTCCCCTTTATTAATTGTCATTATTCACGAGAAAATTTTAATTTGTGTATCCATTAATGATGTAGGTTGTATAAATTTTCTAAAGATGTAATAGGGTTAACCTCTAAACCAGGGTGGGCTAGGTAAATTATGTGTGTGTGTGTCAGTGTGTTTGTGTGTGTCTGTGTTCGTGTGCAGCATTATGAAGCTAGCAGCTAGCATCTTCACAAAATTCATAAAGTAACTTGATATGATCTATGATCAACAGCACAAGGTTTATTATAAAGCAACACATAACAGACCAAATGCTGAGACGAGTATAACAATAAAGATTTTAGTATATTGGTTTTGCTGTATTATAGTAAATGATTATAACTATTTTTTTTTTAACAAGCAGTGTTAAGGGAAAAGTGATGGGTTTAAAAAGATATTTGTGTAAAGTGTGATTTCTCAAGAGATTGGTCAGAACATCAAAGGAAGCCACCAAAGTGAGCTGCTGACAAAGTAAGTAATACATTATGGCCCTCATTATGACATTGGCGGTAAGTGCTGCTTACCGCCATGCTGACTGCCGGCAACATACCGTGTCCGTGGCGGTATATCACTACGCATATTATGACCCACACATAGAAATCCACCAATATACAGACATACACACAAGTCCGCCAGCCCAAATGTCAGTGATAAACTGGTGGTACCAAAACCCACACTGTTACGCCAACAGAAATACGCCCACAGCATTATGACCCACGAATCACCACGGCGGACATTCAACCACGGTAAACCATTGGCAGTACATACCGCTGCGCTCAAAATATACACCACCTAACAAAACAACACTACATTGGATAATTCAAACTACACACACCTGACACACACCACACCCACACACCCACACCACTATAAAACACCCACCCACATTACCCACAACCTCTTACAACTCAAGAAAATTGACAACTGAGGGAGAGACATGCCAGGAGCACCGACAGAATCAGAGCCACAGAACACCATCACCTATACACCATCCACGTACCTCACAGCACACACCCCAACACATCACCCCACACACCCTCCCACACACCACTCACACTACACCAATGGCACCACAAAGACACCCCAGGTTCTCTGAGGAGAAGCCAAGGATCATGGTGGAGGAAATTATCAGGGTAGAGCCACAACTATTCGGATCACAGGTGCAGCAGACATCCATTGCTAGGAAGATGGAGCTATGGCGGAGAGCCGTGGGCAGGGTGAATGCAGTGTGACAGCACCACAGCACAAGGGATGACATCAGGAAGAGGTGGAACGACCTACAGGGGAAGGTGCATTCCATGGTTGCAAGACAAGACACCATATAGCTGTACAGAGGACTGGCGTTGGAACCCCACCTCCTCACCCACAACTAACAAGATGGGAGGAGCAAGTCTTGGTGATCATGCATCCTGAGGGCCTGGCAGGAGTAGCAGGAGCACTGGACTCTGGTAAGTCAACTCTCTATTACTATCACCCACCTACCTGCATGCCATCACATACCCCCACCCCTGCCCTCACTCCTATACACCCTACCATCACAACCCACTCATCCCAATACCAAGCCCTGCATGGAACACCAATTCATGGACACCATCACATACCTGCATGGACCCCCATCACCACAGCATGCACACTAGTGACAATCACTTAGCCAACCAAATCACAACTCACACAAGCCAAAGTTGCCTTGGTAATAATTATAGAAGGGAACATACCCATGCACAAGATGTCGCACGCAGAAACAATAACACTGCATTTACATCCCCACAGGACCCCCACACAATGTCACCAGAGAGGAGGTGCGGGCAACATCCAGTCCCCCCCAGAAGAGGTCCACAGTGATGACAGCAGCTCTGCACACCTGGATCAGGATGACCAACCTGGCCCATCAGTGACCTCTGGACAGTTGGTGACCCAGGCACAGTCCCATAGCACCACAGAGCCTCCCCCCTCAGGAAACACCCCCACAGCACCCACCCAGTGGGCCCATACCTCTGTCCCCAGGACACGTCAATCAGCAGTGTGTCCACCACTACAGGGACCCCAGGCAACCCCACAAACACAGGATGAACTGGGACCTGGGTCAGTGGCAGTGGGCACACGGTTCAGGGGACAGAGGCACAGGACAACAGGGAAGTTGGGAGGACTGCTGTGCGACAGGGGGAGGATGGGCCAAGAGAACCGGCTCTCCACAAGGCACTCACCAACATCCTGGGAGCATACCACCATTCCCAGCAGACCATGGGCCAGATACTGGCCAAGTTGCAGGAGACCCAGCGGCTGCAGGAGGGACAGTACCTGGGGATCAGGGAGGACCTGAGGGACATCCACACCACCCTGGTCACCATTGCAGGGGTGCTGGCAGACATGGCTAACACCATGAGGGAGGCAGTGGCACACCAACAGGTCCCTGACACTAGCCACACTGATGAACAGCCCTCCACCTCCGCTGACACCAGTGACAGGAGGCCCCGCCACAGGAACAACATGCCACCAGCACCCCTCCCCCTGCAGAAGGAGAACCACAGCGCAAAAGGTCCCTGCGATCCAGGCAGAAGCCAGAGAACATTGCCAAGACCCCCACCAGGAAATAAGACTCCCGTGAATGTCACCCTTGTGTACCACTATGTCACCCTGTCCACCTTGAGCTGCCATTGCCCCACTACCTATGCCCCCTTGGACAATGCATCTGTGATACCAATAGACTGGACTCTATACTGGACATTCCTCCATCATCAACCCAGCCCATTGCCCATTACTCCATCATCAACCCAGCCTACACTTCTTATCACATAAATAAAAACCATTGGAACTAATATAAGTATGGAGTCTGTCAATTGATTGAAATATGTATTTGTTTAACAAGCTGTAAACATTGCAATTCAAATGTACAGTTATATATATATAGGTATGACCTGTAGTGGGCAGCAGTACACACACCAAGAGCCAGAGTGGGGCACAGATATCTGAAAATAGAGATGCCAAAGGATACAGTAAGTGGCCATAGAATTAGGAAAATCAGGCTGCCATGTACAATGTCCAACACAAAACTGCAATGGGAGGTGAAGTTACAGTGTCTTACCTGTGTGTCATTGGAAGTACTGTTGAATTATAGTTGTTCTGTTGTCCACATCCTCTTCCTCTGCCTCCTCTTCTTCACTGTCCACAGGTTCCACCGCTGCCACACGACCATCTCCACCCCCATCCTCCTGCAGAAAAGGCACCTGGCGTCTCAAGGCTAAGTTGTGCAACATGCAACATGCAACGATGATCTGGCACACCTTCTTGGGTGAGTAGCACAGGGATCCACCTGTCAGATGGAGGCACCGGAATCTGGCCTTCAGAAGGCCAAAGGTGCACTCAATGATCCTCCTTGTTCGCTCCTGTGCCTCATTGTAGCGTTCCTCTGCCCTTGTCCTGGCATTCCTCACTAGGGTCAGTAGCCATGAGAGCTTGGGGTAACCAGAGTCACCTGTAAATATCGAGGGATACCTGTTAGCCAGACACTCACCCTTAGGGCCAAACCCAAACCCATATACCAACAGACACTGGGTGGCACTCACACAAGCACAATCCAGATGCAGACACACCAACATCCACTGCCTTCACTGTGTCCACCTCCTCCACGTCCACCTCCCTCCCAGTAGTGTCTCCACTCACACCTGCATGCACTACATCCTCATCCACTACCTCCATCACCAGCACGCCTATCACTACACACCCCTCACTGGCAGTCACCACCCCCACATCCATGCACACATCCCCTGTGTCCTCTCCCACTGTGTTTGTGCCCCCTCCTCCCAAAGTACACAAAAGCAAGCACCCAGACACCCAGCAGCCATCCACCTCACAACAGCATCCAGCCCATGCACCTGCACCCAAACACAGCAGACAAACACCTCCTACAACCACTCCCTCTTCCTCCACTCCCAAACCTTCACCCTCTTCCAGCCCCAGTGTCCCTAAAAGGCTTTTCCTCTCCACCCTTGACCTATTCCTTGCCCCTTCCCCCCGTCCTTCACTTCGGGCCAGGGTGGGCAGAACCCAGGCCAGCACCTCAGCCACACACATGTCCACGGCCACTGTCATTTCTGCAGCTACTGCATGTGAGAGAGGCTTCAAGGAGGCATCCGTCAGCACAGCCAGTGTGCCTGCACCACCTGCCAAAGGCAAGAAGGGGCCACCAGCTAGCAAGGGCAGGAAGGGAACACCAGCCAGCAAGGGGAAAGATGCACCACCACCAGCAAGGGCAAGGATGCACCACCAGCTAGCAAGGGCAAGGAGGCACCACCAGCTAGCAAGGGCAGGAAGGGAACAGCAGCTGGCAGAAGCAAGGAGGTACCACCAGCTGCCAAGGGCTGGAAGGGTACAATGCATGCCAAGGCCAATGTAAAAGGAACAGATGCTACAGGCAGGATGGATCTGGTGTCTGGGGCTGGAGCAGCATCTGGACAAACAACACCAGTCATAGCACTTCAGCCATCCGAGGCTGCAGGGGAAGGGGTGGAGCCTTCCCCACCACTGACAGCACCGCCACCTGCAACATCATCTGCACCGCCACCTGCACCGCCACCTGCACCACTGCCAGCAGCACCATTGCCAGCAGCAGCAGCCCCAGAGGGCAGCTGTCTGAGGCTGCAGGGGAAGGGCTGGAGCCTCCCCCCACCACTGACAGCACCGCCACCTGCACTGCCACCTGCACCGCCATCTGCACCACTGCCCGCAGCACCACTGCCATCAGCAGCAGCCCCAGTGGGCAGCCGTCCGAGGCTGCAGGGGAAGGGCTGGAGCCTCCCCCCACCACTGACAGCACTGCCAGCAGCACCACTGGCAGCAACAGCAGCCCCAGTGGGCAGCTGTCCGAGGCTGCAGGGGAAGGGCTGGAGCTTCCCCCCACCACTGACAGCACCGCCACCAGCACTGCCACCTTCCACCACTGAGCAGCCGTCACCGCCGACGAGCAGTGTGCACTCGTGCCTACATGGGCTGTAGTGCATCCTGGCCCCTGCAACAACTGGAGGTGTGACACCCAGGTGAGAGACTGTGACCTTGCACCATCCAGGATCTGCATCACAGGGCACAAGACCCCCTCCAGAACCATTGGAAGAAGGCATCCACTCACCCCCTCCTTTCCAGGATGAAGCACACTGGGCACAAGGCCCCCTCCAGAACCTGTGAAAGAAGGCACCCACTTGAGAGACTGTGGCCGTGCACTCCCCAGGACCAAGCAGTAGGCAAACCACCCACTAGAGAGACTGTGGCTTTGCACTCCCCAGGACCAAGGTGTGGGCAAACCACCCACTAGAGAGACTGTGGCTTTGCACTCCCCAGGATATTGAAGAGGGCATGTAGGCCCCTCCAGGAGCAGTGCCGTTGTCCCATCTTCCGGCTGAGGTGCCCCTCATCCCCCTTCCCCCTGAGGTGGCTGTGCATCTTCGACCTGATGCCCCAGCAGTGTTCTCTTCGTATTGAGGCAGGAGTCAAGTGTGGCCTTGGCCTAAGTTTTATGGCCCTGAGGGCCACGGACATTTTGGAGTGGGCATAGTCCTTCCATTTGTATATATTGTGCATACTGTTTTGTGCTTTAAGGACGTATTTATCTACATTTTTAATATTATACTCACTTTAATCAATTCCTTTTGTCCTTGCGTTATTCCTGAGGGTTACGGGGTGGATATGTAATGTTGTTGCATCTGTTTGTGTGTATGGTATTGAATGTGGGGGCGGGGGTGTTGCGTGTTGCGTGTGTGTGTCACTCTCTTTTTCCTCCCACCTCCCTTGTGTGCTAGGTGCAGTACTCACCGTGGTCTTCTTCACCACTGTTCGTGTTCCTGGTGTAGGAGGAGGTAGACCAACATTGGAAATATGTGCAACTCAGGCTCTATGGTGTCGTGGTTCTCCCTTGAGTGTTGAGAGGTGAGTTGTTTCCCTTCTGTGTACTGTTTCCGCCGTGCTTTTGATGGTGTTGATACTGCCCCGGAAAAGGTGGCGGATTGGCGTCTCATAATACAGTGGGCGGTACATTGTCTTCCGCCTGGCTGTTGGCGGTTACCGCGGCGGTGCTTGTTGCTACTGTGTGGCGGTCGGAGTGTTAAAGTGGCTGTCTGTGTTTGGCGGTTTCCGCCGTGGTCAAAATTCTATTTTTTTTACCGCTGGCTTTATCACTGACCGCCAGGGCTGTAATGAGGGCCAATATTCTGTAATGTTTAGAATAGCTAATAAAGAGTTATCAGTAGCGTAGCCAGTGTGTCATAGACCCTAGTGCAAGGAAGAAAAAAATGGCCCCCGCAGCAACTGTTTGAATTACAAAATACAGCAATAATCAGGGATCAGTGGGATGCTCAGACCTCTTGGCCTTTGTGCCACTGCACCAGCCACACCAGTGGAGGGAGCTACGACCCTGAGAGTTATGCAGTAAACTGTAGGAAAGAAGATGGCGACCAGCACATCTGGCTCTTCATCAGTACTATAATTATGGTATGAAGATAGGATTGCCAGCAATTTCGATTCACTATCATGGAACCTTATAATTCTCTTAGATTGCACGTGGTGGTCTGATAAGATTATCCAGAGTGCCAGCAGATTCACAGTCAAAGTAGTACGTGGAAATTGAGCAATAGGCAGAGGAAAGGGTCACTGAGATGCCAACATTTCAATCACATGTTGGTCAACTCAGTGTGATACGAAACCTCGGGGGTCCCCAGATCTGCGGGGCTCTGATTTCTAACCCTATGATGCAAGCCAAGTGAATCGCAGCCCTAACAGGAGCCCACTGTGCAATCTTGCACCCGCTGTGTTTTCAGGTCACAATCAGTCCCTCTAGATGAGTTCTGGGACAATGCAGAAATCCAAACAATCTTTCATTTATGAGTAACACACTCAAATACAGCAATAAGAAAAAGAGCACTCTTGTCAGTGGAAGCACACGAATCCAGCTCTAACAGGGAAACCAGTGTGTAGTTAAAAATGTTTATTTTAAAATTCTCAGTCTAGCAGTGAAATATGTATGGTGGCCACACAGAGTGCAAAAATTAAAACATACATGTTTGTATAACTGCCAACCCCAGGCAATGTGGAGGAGCAGCACATGCAAGGTTAGGAAAACGTATATGTCAGATGCATGTGAATAGCATATACTTATGCTCACATTTTTTTAATTGGGCGTTAACGTGTAGATTCACATAGGAGTTCTATAGATCACATATATTAGTTTAAATTTACAATGCATGGACATATGCCTATATCTCTGCAGACTTGGAACTTCTTTGTGGATCAGGACCACTGAGTAGTACCGTATGGCAATGCTAGATCGGCTTCAAAGTTTAATGTCACTTCTAGGTATACATGTATATCTGTATATAAATAGACTGACCATTATGTGCTAGAACTCACACCCACTGATAAGTGAATAAACACACAACTACTGCTCCTTTTTCTAGGAAACACGATTTTCTTCTTTTTCACTCCCAGAGTAAAATCACACCAATGCAAATCTGTATGCTTTTCATAACAAAATAATTTCATCCATGAATAGAAGCTATCTTAATATTTGTTTCTTCATGCAACTATCCCCGAATAAACTCTCACGCTTTTCATAAACATTTATGCATTTTTTTCGTCTGATTGAACGCACTTGGCTGTCACTCCGGTCTGGGATGGTAATGGAAAGTAATATACAAATGTTTATATATAGATTTATGTGGGAAGATCCGGTCACACAAAGATCTTCCTTGTTTTAGGCTCTGCTGGAGAAGTATTTTATTCAATGGTTATTTTTTTAATATGTGGCATTACTTGACAATTAGAGTAGCCAGTGCAGACCGTGGCTGTGTGCCAGTTTATCAAAAAACATGCTGCCTGCAATGTATATGCAAATTGCACAAGCTAGAGCATGTAAACTTACAATGATGGTTTGCCTGCTGCTTTGTGATGTCCTTTAAGGAGCAATTTTAAGGGAGAGGCAACACTTACCCCTGCGAGCCTTCGGAGCACCCATGGGTGCAAGGGTACCCTTGTATAGACACTTTCGGTGCCAATAGGTCTGGTTTATCAATGAAAAATCTCTTTGAGTCATTGATTGGTTTGGACACTCAATAAGCCATCAAATATGCACTCTCATACTCATCTTTTCACTCATGTATCCATTTATCCATCCACTGACTTATTCGTCCATTTATCCTCTGACACAACCCCAATAAGATGAACTCAAAAAAGATATGCAGGATAAACTAAAAGAATCAAGTAGAAAAAGAAACCATGCTGCAATCTAAACATGGAAGGAATATGCTTGCAATAATGAAACTAATCAGAGCAACTGGAGTTCGTCTTGCAGTGGTATTGTAGATAGTCTATCGATGTTTGAAAGTTCCAGCATGGCCATCACGTTTAGAATGGTTCAACAATGATACACTATGACAACAGCATTCCATAGTGGTCGCCTGGTTTAGAGGAAGTGGCCATGTGGAATGTGGCCCATTGCAGATGAAATGACCAGCCTGCAAGCAGCCTGTTAGCACTAATTGGGAAGCTATAGTATACTCAAAGGAAAAGTTAAAATGAAAAGAGAAGAAGCAAAGGAATTAAATGGAACTATAATACAGGTAAATTAAAAGCTAACAGACTGGCCTGTCAGCCCTGACACTGAAGTGCACTAATTTTCAGAAAGACATGCACATGTGATCAGAAAACGTCTTTCACCGGGAAAGAGAGTTGATGACTGATATAGACTGAACCATACCCCATGCAGTACGCTGTCATGGGTGGAAGAGTGTAAATGACACTCTGGCAGACCAATGCAGAAGAGCGTTGAACCAGATGCACCATTTAATCTATAGGGATCTATTTTGTATTTAATGTTTTATTTTTTATTGCAAGATCTGACAGTCATCTAAGCCCAACATACCTTCTGAAGAGATTCTAGTATGAATTATTACAGTACAAATCATCTACTCACAAAGGGGGTAACCAACACCAGCACCCTTCTCTACAAAGTTAATGTGTGATGTTTCATGTAGTAAAATACCTGATTGAAGGCTTCAACATTATGCATATAAGTTCACCTTGAAAGGCCTATTGACTTAAAATATGTGTTACCCAGTAGAAACATCAGGCCTTCTGCCGGTGTTGTAACCTTTCATAACAAACATATCAGACCTATGGCATATGAAAACACTTTTCCTAGCGAACCAATCAGGACTATAGTTGTAATAAATAACCAAATCAGGACTATTGTATTGAGCATAACTGTTTCTGCAAGGCAACAATTAGGCATACTGTTAAAACATTACAAAAGCATATAGAATCATAGTTGGAAATGCAGAATAGTGTCTCTTCTAAGAGGGCCGAACAAGGAGTCCTATTGAGCAAATCTTCTTATATGTATGGTTTGTCACAGGAAGTAACCACCAACAGAACACCTGCCTACTACCGTAATCTGTGAAATTCCATGAAATAAAACTCCACTCTGCAGGTTTTCATGCATTGTAGTAACAATCCACCATGATATGGATTGATATTAACATATGGTTTTCACAATTACTATGTCAGGCCATCTACCTTTATCATAAAATTAATAGCCATGATCATTGGCTTACCGCCATATCCAAATCAGTTTTGCCACAAGCAAAAATGTAATCTATTAAATTCCATCTAGACTTGAGTTTCTATTTCTATTTGATTTGTTTGAAATGTTGCTTTGTTTTTTTGCAATTATATGAAGAGTTAGTTTATTCCTAAAAAAAATATCTTTTCTTTCCTTGAAATCTTGCTGCCTGCCTGAGTTTGCCGATCTCCACCAACCAGCTAATGAGCCTCCAGTATTGTATTTCAGTGTTATCAGCCCAAAGTCTTATCATCTGATGAACTACTAGAAATTTAATTTTCTCACCATACTAAAGTGAGAAAGATGAGAAATTATATTAAAGTCAGTAGCATTGGGAAAATGTGATGTAGCGTTTCTGCATACTTACGTTTTTGCCACTACTTGCCACATATTACACATTCGCTGCATAACTTGCAAATTTACATAAAATATATTGTCAGAAATTACTAAAAGCATGTTCTATATGGCCAACTTGATGCAAAGATTAACTTGTCACCTTCCAGTTGTTGATTGCATAATTCAGGTATTAAAAATGTACTAATGAGGTGTCACTTTCGCCCTCACAGTTTTAGGACCTCATTACGAGTTTGGCGGTCTGAGGACCGTTGTATTGGCGGTCCGACCACCAACAGGCTGGCAGACAAGACTGCCAAATTAGGACATTAGCAGTGATGCACACAGGATCCCGCCAAAGCACCGCCAGTGCAGCCAGACCGCCACGGTCGAGAAGAGTAACCATCAGTCTGGCAGAGACCATGCTCCTGCCAGACTCATTACAAGGTTGCACTCACCAACATAACTGCCGCAGTTGGACCACCACGGAACACCAGAAGGAAATGTACATTATAAAAGGAGACACTCACCTCCAGGAAGCCATACTTGTCCGGAGTCGCCATGGAACCACTACTAGACGTCATCCCACTGCTTCTGCTTGCCGAAAGACAAGGGAATCATCGCAGACAAGGAAGACAACAACCGTAAGTACATTCACTCACCTGTTACATTTGTAAAATGTAGGAATTTGAACTGTTACATATCATACCATAGGGAGGTGGTGCGAGGGCCATACTCATACTTAATAGTACAGTACACACACACACACAGGTGCAAATACACCCACACATACACAGCACACACACTGCAGCCAGTACACACACATATACACCACACATCAAGGACACACACTTATGAATGACAACACAGCACAGGGCCAGCCCCACGAATTCACATACAGCAAACAAACTTGTAACAACAACATCACATGCCCACACATATGTACACATGTCAAACACTCACAACCAACACTGGCCGGGAACTACACACACATACAACACAATATGCAACCATCTGTGATGAAACAAAATTACACCATCATACAACCTAGCAATTGACATACACATCACACACACACACACACATAGTACACCGCACCTCCTATGCCATGCACAATACAAGCAGACTCAAACAGCATAAACACACAAAGCCACACAGCACTACAACAAACACATATCAACACTACCACATCACACACCACCATGACAACAACATTTCGGCTACATGCACATACCCATCACACAAAACACACCCTATCCCTGGTGGATGAAAGCACTGCACACAACCTCACAGACTGCCCAGACAATATCGGAAGTATCAAGCAGCACACACTCACAAATACTCCCACACAACCAATGTCAGCTAGGAACAACTCAAACCCAGGGAAGGAAATGCGTGACAAAGATGTAACCATAAAACTAACAACTGGTTGGTAACATTTTATGTGAAATATTTTTAAATGTTAAGATTGTTCAAGGCCATAGGCCAGTCCTCTGCTGGATAAAAACAGCACCAAAGGCACTATATTGTGCCCCACTTGACTCCTGACTGCCATCTAACCTCCACAGGTAGGGACATCAAGGGGGCAGGCAGGCACCTAAGGGATCCTTGGGGGGGGGCGGGTGGGATAGAGAGGCTGGGCTTAGGCTTGGGGGGCGGGTTTTAGGCTTGGGCTTGGGAGGGGGTTTAGGCTTGAGCTTGGGAGGGGGTGGATCTGTTTGGGACAGGTGGACTTCTTCTTGGTGGGTGAGGGGCATGGGTGCTGGCAGGGCATAGGGGAGGTCTTGGAGGTGGAAGGGATGGACTTGGTGAGGGAAACAGACCTTTTAGAGGTGTCATGAGGGAGGAAGAGTAGGGAAAAGGTCAAACTCGAAAAGGAAAGTTTTCTTGGACACACTGGGACGGTCATCTGAAGGGGGTTTGGGTGTGGAGGGTAAGGGAGTGGCTGTATGATGTGTCGGTGTGGATGTTTCGGGTGTGTGTTTGAGGGGGGTGTGCATGTGGGTGGTGGGTGTCAGTTGGGTGGGTAAGTGTCGGTGTTTTTGTTTCTTGGGCTGAGGGGGTGCCGTTGTGGGTGGCTGTCTGTTGAGGTGGTGCCTGCAGGTATGATGGATGTGCTGCATGTAGGTGTGTCAGTGGCTGTGGTGTCTGCGGGTGTGGTGACTGGGGTGGCTGTCTGAGGGTCTGGTGGGGTGATGTCTGCAGGTAGGATAGGTGTGGCAGCTGGATCACTGAATGTTGGTGTGGTGTCTGCAGGTGTGCCAGGTGTTGTGTCTGTGATGCTAGGGGTGGTGGTGGTGTTGTAGTGAATCCTAGTTCGTTTTAATGGGATAGCAGGAGTTAGCTTAGCCTCTGGCTTGTAGACTCGTGCCCCCGTCACCTAGTGACTTTTAACCCTCTTAGCTTGCTCTGTCTTAGCCCATTTAATTATTTATTTATTCTAAGATGGCTGCCTTGTTTAAAGTTAGGCCACTTGTTATGAGTTACATTATCAGTGTCACCGCGCCAAGGCGTCAAGATCAAGCACCAAAGACAAACAAACAGTAGGTGTTCACACTTAGGGATTTTCCCTCTCTATACTTTCGAGAGATTGTTGATATTAATTGCCGTCCCAAGCATGCCTGTTATCTATTATTTATGAATACACTTACGTCAGGGGACCTTGTAGATCTGTATAAATACATCACACTTTAGACAGATAATCAGAGGGATTTCGACCAGAGGGCATCCCCACCATCGCTGATACCGATGCTGCAGTCGTCTTGACGCTGACCCAGTCTTCGTGTCCCTGCGGAGTCTGAGATAGAGACCTCATTCCAAGGTAACGAGGGTTGGGGGCTCCTCGTTACCTTGGAATGAGTGTGAGGATCTGCCTGTCTTGAAAACTTCTGGAAAGATTTCATGAGTGAGGGAGACATTGAAGATGGTGAGAAGGGAGTGAGAGAGCGTCCCCAGAGAGTGCTTTGCCAAAGAATTAGGTTACAACAGCTTCAGAGGTGGTGGCTTTGAGGGAGTTGAGAATGTCTATGTGATCTTTGAGAGATGGGGTGAAGAATGACTATTGTGGGATGCAAGAACGTAAGAGTGGGTGTCAGAGGAAAATCTGGTTTGATGTGCTGATGTGCTGCTAGATCTTATGTATTTTGTAACTGAAGATCTGGTTACTGGTATTGCACTTTTCCATGGAGTGTGGGATAGTGTCAGGTTTGCACTAACCCTGTGTGCAGGATCCAATGGAAGCAAAACTATTTCCATCTATCACAGTCAAGGAAAGGGAAATGGGATAAGAGAAAACACAGAGACACAGGACTCCACGCTCTGTCACATTGCTTCTTGGGTCAAGGAGGTATGCAGGATTATGTGGATCTCTACATGACAAAGAAAGGCCTTAGGTAACTTGTCATTGGAACACTAAACTTTACATTTAATTGTGAAGTAATACAACTTAGCAATATTTCTGTATATCTTCTCAATAAGTCATAATGTCAGTAATTCAATCCTTTAGAAACTAGTGTTTATTACACTTGAAAACCAACCTCTATATAGCATACTCTGGCTGCAGCAATATTGTAGCACAAATGGCTAGCAAGAATATCGAGCAGCACAAGGAAAGTTATACCAGAAGAACCA
Organism: Pleurodeles waltl; assembly: GCF_031143425.1. Taxonomy (NCBI): domain Eukaryota; kingdom Metazoa; phylum Chordata; class Amphibia; order Caudata; family Salamandridae; genus Pleurodeles; species Pleurodeles waltl. The sequence continues at coordinate 519,585,059 of NC_090436.1, forward strand.
GGAGGGAGCTAAATCAACATTAGAGGGGCGTGAGAGGTGCTGAGCGGTCCATCATATGTCTTCCTTTCTCAGAATTAGTTTAAAAAAGGTGTTCTGTGGTTCCTACTTAACTACACTTTGGTAAGTGGACTATTCAGGTTACTGGAGTATCCTTTTCAGGACACACAGACACTCATGCTTCATCATTGGGTCATGCAGTTCATTGGGTGGATGCTACATTAGCCAATGAGCCCTGTGGGGGGGTCTTTGCCAGAGGTCTTCTCATCTCTAAGTCTGATGTTGGTCAGATAAAAATTGCACTTCTATATTTAAGTAGGAGTGTGTGAAGTATACTGGGCTAGTAATCAGATTAAAATTAATCATGGACCGCTGAAAACAAATTCATTCTTAATGCTTGCCCATGTTAAGTTTAAGAACCGAAAGAAGAGGAAACTTATTGGATGGTATTAGTTCCTGACTTCTAGAGTGTTGTCAACATTTTTTTTTGCCTATGGTACCCATGAGGGGTCAGTGGCAATTCTCCAGGAGAGTTAGGGCCTCATTATGACCTGGTGGTCTGAAGACCACCAGTGTTGTGGTGGCGGTCCGACCACCACATTATGACCGTGGCAGTAGCACCACAGTCAACCCGCCAGTTTTTACCCATAGGAGGGACTGGCGGTGCTGCCGGTCCTAATCCACCAGGGCTGCGCTGCAAGCAGCACCACTCTGAGGATTACGACCCCCTTCTCCGCCAGTGGTTACATGGCAGTAGCACTGCCATGTAACTGCTGGCGGAGACGGGGGCCAAGGCATGGGCAGTGGAGGGGCCCCCCTGGTCAGCCCGTTGCGATGTTCACTGTCTGCTGTGCAGATAGTGAACATTGCAACCGGTGCTCGTGCACCCTTTGCACTACAGCATTGCCGCCGGCTCTATTATGAGCCGGTGTCAATGTTGTAGGCCGTTTACTGCTGGGTCAGCGGGTGGAAACACAGTTTCCACCCGCTGACCCAGCGGGAAACTCTTAATGGGTCCCGCAGGAAGGCAGCCGCTCTGGTGGCAACCTGACCATCAGGACTTCGGTGGACAGCCTTTTCCGTCCGCCTAAGTCATAATGGACCCCATAGTGCCCTAATCTAGTAAGTTGGGTACTTGATGTGAGAGACAAAACAAAAATGTACTTGTAGAACATAAATAAAAATAATGAAGAAAAATGGCACTTGCTCAGTACAGCAACACCTCTATTAAATTGTGACCTGAAAAATAAAATAAGTGGCAGACAACATATAAATGCATATAGTTCAGAAATGCAATATGGTTGCCTCCATATGTGAACCCACCATTGAATGCACCGAAATGTCATGTGGTAAAGGTGATAACAGCAAACTACACACAGTGATTAATTGCATCAAAATTGACATCTTGGGGTAAATATAGTTCACCTGTTAAATAGCTGGTCAGGACCCTCTATTAAAACATATTTGAGAGACTCTCCATATAGCTAACTTAAGGAAATATAATAACTATGGTTATTTTAGTATTAGGGTTAAGCGCCTTTCAGCCCTATCAGCTGTAAATGCACCAGTGCACTTACTTGCTCACAAGGAAGGGCTCAGCAATACGCCTACCCACATCCATGTTCCTAAATGTGTATTTACCCAAGGAACGGGGTTGATTTATGAGAACTGTGGTTGAAGAGCACTTATTTGCATGTAGTGTCATTATGCTGTGTGACACGGTACAACTGTTTCCAGGCCAATATTGCTCTGACTGTCTCTGTCCAGCTGTCACCATCTTGGACTGGAGCTCTTTTTATGAAAAAAAGGAATTTCAGTCCTAGTTTGAGTCAATAATTTATAACGGATTGATTGTTGGATATTGAAAATGAATATCCAAATTTATGTTTATGTGGATGGGGACCTGCTAAAAACATTTTATATACCCCAATTTACTGCTTGGGTTTTATGTCCTGAACCAGAGCCCAAAGTAGCCATTTTTTAATTAAATAAATGTGCTATATCTTAAAACCAACATTCAGAAGTATGTAAACATGTTTCTGTATTATGCCTAATATGAACTTGTGGTGTATAGTTTCATTTCGATGATGAATAAAGGATTGGTTAAAATTGTTACTTAGGTTGAGCTGCTAAGGAGTGAAGTTTAAGGGGTATATTTATGAGGGATTAGTGTAGGGAAGTGGCGAAAGTCTTCTTGCTGCGCTGCCCTATGCCAATGTGAAAGGGCAGGAATGCACCATATTTACATCATAAGGTGCATTTCTGTCCTTTTCCTCTGTGCTGGCGCACAATTAGCTGCCTAGTACCAACGCAGGCAACCCTGCACCACCTTCTTGCACAAAAGCAATCCCACGTGGTGTCTTCTTGTTGCTATGTGTGCTTTTCATAAAACCTGCTCTGGGGAGGCGTAAGAATTTGGTGCTGCCCCAGGTTTACAGGCTCTTGTAAATCTTGAGCAGCATTAAAATCTATGGGTGTTGCATGGGAAAACCCACTGCAACACCCATGGAACTCTCCCCTGGTGCAGACTAAGGCAACTCAGCGACTCACATTGCTTTGCCTTACTCCATATCTATGAGGCCATGAAAAGCTTTGCAAAGTGTCTTTGCATGACCTCATAGCTATAGCTAAGAGACTTGGAATGCCAGAGCGTCAAAAAAAGTGATGCTCAGCAGTGCAAGCCTCTCGTAAATATGCCCCTAAGTATTTTAAAATTATAGACCCAATCTTAGTGCGAATATCTTATTAAGACATTTTCTGTCAGTTTTTAATCTATATATCCATTGTTGTTCCAATGTCATTTGGTGTATGGCTCTTTTCAATTAAGTGATTGGTCAGTTTGGTTGTAACATATTTGCAGCAGATTGTGCTCCTATGTTCCTTAATTCAGGTCTTTATATGTCTTGCAGTTATGCTTATATATTTCAATTGGCACCAGTATATTGTAAGATATCTGAAGTTACTTGTTTTACAGTTTGTCTGCTTTCAAAGGAACCATTTCTTTCATAGACCCATGCCAGTCTCTTCGGTTTGGATGTTAAGTTAGCAGACATGGCAGTCCCACATGTGTGGTGACCAAGTATTTTACACAGATACCAGCTCATAGCGATTGAGTAAACTACAGTTTCTTTTTAAGGTCTGGTGAGGACCAAGTGGTCTCTCAAGTTATTTGAGGGTTTGAACGCAAAAATGTGTTTCGGTAACATGGGGTTGCGTGTGTTGAGAATGTCCCACTTTTTGGTAATGATCTTTATGATCTCTTGAGACATGAGTATAAATGTGGTTACTCAAGACAATTTTTTTGTTGGGGTCTTGTAATTGGTATGGATGGAGCTGAAATTGTTGTTTATTACTCTTTTCCAGGTGTTCCTGCTGATTTTCTTGGGGTAGTTTTCATCCTGGGCTTGCAGGAGAGATCCTTAAACTGTTTATCAAAATCAATAATCTTGCTAAAGTTTCTGTGTCATGTTAGAAATTGCCCATATAGCAAATTCACACACAGCACTCTTGGATGGTAATCATCATATCGTGAAAGGCAGTTATGACCAGTTTGCTTAGAAAGTATTTTATCCTCAAAACACCCCTTTCAATACTGATTGTTAAGTCAAGAAAAGATAATCTTATAGTTCGAACATGTGTGTTAACATTTTAAATAGGGGGTCTAGTCTATTGATCCAGACAAAATAATTATTTTGATATTGATCAGTCTCCTTTCCATATTCTGAAAATATCAATAAAGCTGCACCAAAGAGTAATCTCTGATTTAAAGGAATTATTTTCACAGTAGATAGAACTTTGTTCAAACATCCCTTACTCAGCGCAAGTGTACTTCCTATGGATGTCCCTTGCACCTGTAAACTAGTGTGTTTAAATTAGAAAAAGGTTTCTTTTCAGGCAAATGTGGCACATTCCATTATGAAATTGTTATGGGTTGTTGAGTCAGTAGCTCTTCAATGACTGTCAGTGTTATGTTTTGGGGGCTGCTTTTAGAGAGCGCCTCCACATCCATAGTGATAATGAGACTTGATTGATCATATTTAGTAGATTTAGGCCCATACTTATACTTTTTTTACGCTGAACTGTGCTAACACAGTTCAGCGTCAAAAAGTTTTCCGCTGGTTAGCGCCATACAAAGACGCCGGCCGGGCGTCATATTTATGGTATGACGCTAGCCAGAGGTAAGGTCCGGCTAGCGTCATAGAAAAGGATGCTAGCTGGGTGCTGGAAGCGTAGAGGGAACAGGAGGTTTAGCCTCAGAGGATGATGCTAGTACGGGCAGAGGCAACAAAAATGCCTCTGCCCAGACTAGCGTCATTTTTTGACGTTAAAACTCCATGGACATGACTCCTGTCTCAGTAAAGACAGGAGACATGCCCCCCAGCCCAATGCCATGCCCCGGGGACTTATGTTTTTTACATGTAATGCTATATTTATATGGAAGCATTTCTTAATGTTTTTTTACATTTCATTTTCTACATTTTATTACAAATCACCAGTTATTATTTCTGAGTTATTTGCATTTTTCAACATTTTATACATTAATACATTATTGATATTTCGTCTTTCTGTAACGGAAGCTCATTTAAATTTTACCACCTTATTTTAACCTCTACTTGTATTTTATAGTTTGTTTTTTTCATTCGTCTTAGATGGCTGTTCCCTGGGATGGTTGTTCTTTGCTGCAATTCTTTGGTTCATGTAACAATGGTATGATTTTTTAAATTTCTAAGTTGTTCTGCTAGGCTGGATGAGTAAAGTTAATTTGTGTAGATTAGCCTACCTTTAGCGTTGTAGATAGTTAGGCTTGTAAAATAACTTTGGATAGTTACATAACTGTTGTAGGCCTTAATGTATATTGTTAGTTATGTATGTGTAGTGTAGGTTTCAATGTGGTTTATTTATATAACTGAGCATTATGTAGCAGATATTTAATGTTTTTATGGTGATTTGGCACGTATGTTCCTTTTTATAATGGTGTTTCATGGTTGTGTTTATGAATGTTGTTTCTTTTTTTAGATAATGTTATTTTCCTTGATATTCACAGGTTTCCTGGAGAGTTTATTATATTTTGTTATTATTATTATTTTAATGGTTTTTCAGTTTTGGGGATTTTTTGGTGGATTCATGATTTTGGTTGTGCATGATGAATTATTCATCAAGGGATCAATATTGTTTAATACTACTTGGTTTACTGTAATGTTATAGTCAGCAGCTTTTTTTCTCAATATTATTATATTTTGTATGGAGGTTTATTGAAGTCGATACTAGAGAATTTGACAATTTTATAATGATAGTTTGGTATTATAATATTTTTTGTGGTCAATATTATGTCATACAACCAGTGTCCCTGGGGGGTAGGGGGCTACCTGAGTGGCTGGTAAAGGGGTAATATAAATTTTAATGGGAAGGGTTATGAGCACTGTACATATGTGGCACTCCCATTGGACTTTCATGAATGCTGAAGACCTGCAAATAATTTTCAAAATGATTAGGTGAGCGTGGTGCCACAGACTCTAGGCCTAAACCCTGTATATCATTTGTCAGGTTTGTCCCCTGTGCTGGGTGCCAGCTCAGTTAAAACTCACAGCAAACAAAAGGGATCTTCTCCTGTATGCAAAGTCATACCTAAAATGGGGTCTGTTTCTCCGGCTACCTTCAAATTATTTGAAACATCTCATGTGTATTATACCTGTTCTCAATTCATGGCATGGTGCAGCATTGTTTCAACCTCCATTGATCATGACCATGGTGCATAGCTTATTGGCACAAGCTCCTGACATACCTTCAGAAGTCTTGAAATACAGTGTTCCCCTACTACTTCATCTAAATTCTGTGAGCACACCATTACGTCTTCTGGTACTTACATTGATTTACAGTGAAAAAAAGTGTGCAGTTGAAGATTTGTGTGAATTCTATTTAGGCTTACTTTTATTTCTATCATATTCATTCTCTATTCCCCAAACGTTCATTTTTGCCTTTCCTTTTTTCCATTTTTGAAAGTTGTATTCATTTGGATCGTTTTTTGAATGTCCTGCTTATGTATAGTTACCTAGAAGGGTTTGAAAATCATTTTGCTTAATCCCTATGTGACGGAAATTACCTCATCTTCCTATGACTTCCTGATAACAGGTTTCACTGAGATCAACAAAATAAAGAAAGTGAAACCTGGGCAGCGGGATACTCATCACAATTAATTGTCTACTCTACAGTGTGTTACTGACATGTCCATATGCAACAAACCATTTTTTTATCCTATTTTCTTGGCACAAGTCACAGATACTTTGGTACCTTTTTCTTTAAATGTGCACCAGACGGACATTTGGTACTTTCGGTCTGAATTGTGAAGCCAGATTTCTAATACACTAATAGAGATCTTGGGGATCAATACTGTTCTCACAGCAAAATATTAATATTTGGAACTTTTTGTCCTCTGATATTCTTTGAGAGAAAAAGCCTTCTATTCTATGCCAATACAAACGCTATTTCTGAATTCTGCTCTTTGTATTTCTCTATGGTTGCAGCGTCTCAAAGTGCTCCATATAGCCTGGAAGCACCTGCGTTTCCTTTGTGCAAAATACATCATACATTCTTTAATATGTACTGTAATTTCTCACCCATTGCCTCTCTTCTCCACTCCTGATATTTACTTCTGCCCGCTCGCCTCTGCTCACCATGTCTTCACTTCATCATTTTCATCCCCTGCTCTATTGCCTGTATCCTGTTCACTCCCGTGACTCATAGCAATTTGACATGGCTGAAAGGTGGCATCCTAATCAGTGGCGCCCCGTAATGTGTGGTAGTGGTGGGGAGGGGGCACAAACAAACTCAAACTCATCCACATGCACACTCCCAGCCATCCACTCACAAGCGTGCACACATAAACACAGCATTCACAAGCACAGACCAATTCACAGCACGCAGATGCACATACACACAAATTCAAACATGCACAGAGGCACCTAAACATTTTTTTAAAGTATTTACCCAGTGACGGCAGGCTCAACAGGTGGTGGGAGAGAAAGCAGAAGGCACAGGAAGGAGCTGAATGCTTCCGGGGCCGGAGGGAAAACAGGATAATCTCACCACATCCTCAACTTGCTGGCCGTGTCATGGGTCAGCCAATTAGAGGAGGACCTTCCTAACTCCTCACAGAATGTGATGGCGCAGGTGAGATTTGCTGACCCCATCCCATTCTGTGAGGGGGCATCATGATAGGCCATAATACTGAGGTGCCCAGTTCTGAGGGTATAAGTGACACTCTGCCTTGTCATGAGGGGGAGGCTTTCAGAGTACTTTGCCAGGCTGATGAGCACATGCCAACAGTGCTTTGAATTCTTTGGCCTGGCAAAGCTTAACTTGGGCTGCCAAGCACCTTGGAATTTAGCGCATGTACAGCACCTGGCTGCCTGACCCAACTATGAAGAGTGTCTGCCAGGCTGACCTTTGCTCAGCCTGACAAACATCAGACACTAATCATGGTGTGAAAAAGGTGGGGGGGGGCTCGGCCCTGAATGACAGTCCACTGCTGATCCTGATGTTATATAAAACAACAGAAATAAGATTAACTGTGTGCTTCATTGATCTTGAAAGGGACAATGGAATGAGTTTATGGAATTCGCATTGAACACCATTCAGGGTGTTTCTTGATTGATTGAGGTGTTGGGTTGAAACAAACCCTGTTGTAAGGACTGTAGGGCCGTGCATGGCATGAGAGAAAGGATTTAATAAGAACAGTAAATAGTAAAGTTTGCTCAAAGAAGATGTGCTTGTGCTGGAGTTGATGAGTCTGAAACTGACTCTGGAGAGGTAGGGGAATGATTCTTGGCAAGTTGTGCCACAGAAACAGAATATTAATAAAAGTAACAGATATCACCCTGGCAGCTGTTCTGAGGTGGGTGGTGGGTAAGCTGAGCAAATACTATTTGCTGAAGGGAAAGGATGGCTGAGAAGGACAGCTGGCCAGGGACTGGCATGAGGTCTACCCAGTTTTTAATTTGAGCCAGTCGTCACTGAGGGCCACTGGCACTAAATTTTGGGGACCTGCACTTATTTTTTCAGCAAAAGATATTTGCCAATCACAAGAGAGGAAAAACACACAAATAGGAAAGACAGAGGAGGAGAAACAGGGCCAAACTGTCTCAAAAGGAGAACGCAGGCACCAGTAGAGTGAGATAAAGGGGCACTGGGTGTCTGGGAGTAGATTTAAGAGGCATGATATGGATTTGAGACTACCTACCTTGGTATTCTGTGCACCAACATTTCATTTCACTGGCCATTTGCTTCTGAGTAGAACATCGGGAACAAGCCCTCTTTCTTTTACAAACTAAGCAAAGGTTCTAACTGAGGGTTTTTTGCATCTTTCTCTTAGTGAACATAATGGAAAAGATTGTTGTGACTGTGTAATGTTGTGTTGCCTGGCCTGAGGAATGGATCCTGTCATGAGAGATTCAATAGTCTATGTTTATGCAGATGGAGCATAATCCATTGCCGGGTAGAATTTAGCCATTCTGTGGCTAATCAATGTGCTGTTCATGTAATTCCATATTCATTTTTGCATTTCTCTCTGTCTATCCTGGCCTATTTCCTGTTGCAGCCTGTTAGCCAGGCAGCACTGACTGCAAAGTTTATTACAGCAAAGCTGATGGGCTGGTACCAAGAGCAATGTAATCCTTTGAATAGATACATTATCCTAAGCAAAAGTGTAGCTTCCATTGATAGAAATGGCCATGCAGATGCTGTCATGTGTGCTCTTACATTTCAATCCAGCTCGGAGTATGGCTTCTGGAACTTTAAATTACTGCTGGCAAAGGCCACACAGCGAACATCTCAATTACTTCGAGTAACTACTTTCTGAAAGAATTTCCCACCATGACATTAACACCAAATTCAAATCTAAACTCGAAAATGGCCGCAGGGCTGTGTGCTTTGTGATTGTATGTATTCTAGCCGACGCAATTACTTTAAAACGGAGAAGTGGGAGGGAGGAGTGTCTTGACATGGTCACTCATTCGAGCGCTTGGAGGCATTATTGCAGCTGCCCTCTCATGTGAAGAATCTGGTCCACAGGATCAGCAATCCAATATCTAAATGGAATGCAAGGTGTAAAGTGAATCAGTAATAAATTAGCTTATTATCTGCAGATCGTGAGCGAACTGATTACCTTGATATAAATAATTGTATCCAGAATGTAGCACTTCATTGAAACTGGGGGTCTTTTACCTCTGTCTGTTCCATCTGCTTTATACATAGCGGGATAAAATTCACTTTGCAATCCTAAGCAGAAAGCATAAGGCTTCTTTTCAAGCCTGCCAGGTAGACAGGCATTTTACCTGCAAATGTTACAGTCCTTGTCCCTGCATTGGGCTGTGGTATTACATCTACACACCTATTTGTGGAATGCCTCTTAATTGTGGCTAATACACTTTTATTGATAAACGGACCTAAATAAACTGTGCAAATCAGCATACTCAAATAATCATGAAATGACACAAATTCAGTTTCAGAGTGACAGCTCTTTTTGTTGAATGCATAAAATAAAATCTTCCTTTTCCATGTATCACTATTTCCATTTCAGCCCCACATACTTTATATGAAGTCTCACATCAGCTTCTTTTTCGAGTTATGCATCACAGCCCTTACTCTTTGTGGGTGTCAGTAATCTGAAGTAATCCAGACATTACCACCGTGTCCCTCTTCCTCATCACAGTTCTTACTTTTGGAAGAAGGCCTAAACTCGGAGTAATGAAGATTGTCAGTAACTGATCTGGGCATTCCGGAGTAGCCTTTGTTATAATGAGCTAGTACCCAGACGTGTACTGATATATTCACTCATCCTAGGACTGAAGCCTGTCCATGATATCCTGCTGTACAACATTACGATGCATTAAATGAATTTGCAGATCATGGCCCAAGGTGGAGATTACAGGAAGTCAAATGGATAGTAAAAGCACTCACCTGCAGCGTGGCCTGCTAGGAAGGAGTATGCCTGTGCAACCGTGCCTCAGTCTTTGAGTCCAAGTGATTAGTCCGGATTCTTTGTCGACAGTACTTTCATTACTGATTGCATATGTCTGAAAATGTATGGCTTCATTGACAAAGCCAGGAATTTGCCCCGTTAGAGTTACTCGTATATTTGGAGCAAAGCTCTGATTTTTTTGCAATCCACAAAGAGTTCTAGACTTACAAATGGGAAGCTGCAACTGTTGTAGCTTCCGGAGAGTACTCATGTGTTTGAACATTTACCCCTTTAGAAATGCAACAAGTATCTATGAGCAACTGGACATCTTTTATGCAGCGGTCATGTATTGAAATAAATAACCTTTTTTTGCCTCCACCTGGTAAACGTTTTTCCTGTGCAAAAAACTCTTTCTCTAGCCCTCACCATAGTTGGTGGTGTTAACTCCTCTATAGTGGCCTGTACATAGATTTACACCTGCCCTTTACAACAGTAAGTAGCTAACTGTTTTCAGGGTGGGAAACTACCTGCATGTCTCTGAGTGTTCTGCACATTTTGCATTTGCCCCTAGTGCTGAATGAACAGAAACGTGCCCTGGTGATCTTACACCATGTTTTGTACCACGGGGGAGCTCTGACTGAGGACCTGATATATATCCTGGTGACCCCTATAATCTTCCTCAATGGTGCTACAGAAAATTATCATATCAAAGCGATTGGTTTTAAAGTAAGGTATGCCCAAGAGAAGACAAAAGGGGAGGAGGAGGAGGAAGCATGAATCCTACTGAATCCATGCTAGACAGAAAGAAGCTAGAAATGCTGCTTGCCCCAGGCAAATGTGTAGGTGAGGTCAAAAAGACAGGACAACATTTAAAAAAGAGTAGTCCAGAGATGCCAATGGTACAGAAAGTAGACAGAAGAATAAGGTGATCGACTTTGTCCAAACCAACAGGGAGATCCAGGACAATTAGAAAGCAGGGTTGCTTAGGATGGTGGGCAGAAGTTATTGTGTTAACAACAGATAGAAGAGTAATTTCTCCACAGTCAATGGAATGGACTCTAGATTAAAGAGTAGAAAGAAGATATTTTAGGTCAAGTAAGAGAGAAACGTATCTGTTAAAGACGTTTTGAAAGAAAGGGTCGGAGAAATCAATACGATTTAAACTAGGAGCTACAAAGGGCTTGACGGAGGGATGCTTAAGAATAGTTAGAATAGGAGCACTTTTGAAGGAGCATGGGAAGATTTAAAAGATACATTATGGATTGAAAAAGGAGATCGGATAATGTAAAAGCTGGGGCACATAGCTGTGACAACTGTATTTGGAATTTTGTTAAACAGATCAACTGAAGAACTACCTTTCACAAGAGAGAACTCCGTTACGCACATTGGTATCAAGGTGACAAGCAAAGGAATTGGAAAAAAATAATAAAGTAAAAAAAGGAACAGGATGATTCAGAAGATCAAGAAGGAATACCAGAATTGACCAATCATAGAGGTGACATAAGAGACAAATTTAGAGGCAGTTAGTGTAGAAAGATTCAGGGTACAGGAAGCAAGAAATAGAAGCAGTTGGAGCAGTGAAACAAGTAGGATCAGAGGGGAAGTGACCAGACACGAGTAAAATGACTCTTGGCAGAATTATGGGCCTGGACAAAGGAAGAATGGCATGAAAATTACTCTTAAGGTCGGTAGGTAGATGAATGTTTGTCACCTACTGAGATTGTTGCAGAGAAAGTAAACTGTTATTGTACATGTCTTTTGTTTCATAATGTAGGCACTGAGAAGCCATCATTTTCACATCTTTCAGCCAATATTTCTTTTAAATGTGAGGACATTGGATATGTATTTAATTGCTAGCTGATCTAGGTGTTGAATTCAAGGAGGGTTCATCTTCCATTTGTCCCAGTCTTCTTATTTGGTCATTTAGGGAGCCAGTTTGTTCAAGGCATTTACCTGACATACAGTCATTTGCCCAAGATATCTCTTAACTGTGAAGTATTGCATCTATTAAATTGCACCTTTGACATCACATATATCTTCCATGGATTACAAGTATGTCAGATAATAAGATATATTGCTACATCACGACAACCAGTGCTTAAGTTTGTCATACATAATAGCAGTAGTTAATGCTTGCGTGTTTATTCACTCAGTTTATTTTCAGGTTCTTTATTTGGTGAAGTGGCTGCCAGCAATTTAACCTGAATTGTACAAGTGACATGCATGGGGATAGTCTTAATTCTTATACATGTGTAAATATTCTTGGGTTTCCTAATGCCCGAGTACCAAGCAGTACCAGTAATGCCAACTAAAGTGAGAAACAAAATGACTGTTCTTAACTTTAGCTTTGGGAAGTAAAACTGGGCTATTTGGAAAGATTAAAGATGGGTCCAATAATGTGGTTAGCTTTAGCATGTAATGAAGCTCACATTTCGCATTGTACCTCTTTTGTGTGAACACAAGTGAAAATTGCGCTCAGTTTTAAGATAAATTATATAATTATAGCCCATGGGAGACCCTCCTTTGTCTAAAACAGTAGGACCTTGCATGCTGTTTAATAATTGCTCACTCACACGCATTAATCAGCCTCTTGTCATACTGTTCCTCTTAATTCCAGCACTTCTAATTCCGTTTTTGGACAGTATACATTTAAAGTACCTTTCCTAATTAATAACAATATGAAATTTAGCCTTAATTGATCTAACCAGTCCAAGGAAAAGAATGGAAGAAATAGCAAGTGAAAGACTAGTAACAGTTGGTGCTATTTTTTAAATTCATTTTGAAGCGAGGGCATATATAGACAAGGTACAGTGTACAATTATTGTGCCCTGGGCTCAAGGGCTTGTTGTAGATTTTGCACTTCTCTTGCCAAACAGTGTTATGCATTCAGCTCAAAGTTATAGGCACTCATTATGACCTTGGCTGTCTTTTTCCAAGACCGCCAAAACCAAAGCCGCCACTAGACTGCCATATTACGACTGCTGGCAGCTTTGGGTGGAAGGTTGCCAGCAGGCGTGCAGGCAGTTGGCGGTGCAGAGGGGGTTTCACCGCCAGCCCCGCCACACCAAAAGGACTCCACCAGCCGTATTATGACCTGTAAGACGGCCTCGCGGTGTCCTGATGGCAGGGTGCTGCCGGCGGTGGGATCGCCAGGTCCCGTCCCCTCAGGGAAGAGCACCTCGTCAGATGAGGTACGTGTCTTCCGCAAGGGGAGGGGAGTGGAGAGTGTGAATGGATGTGTGTGAGTGTGTGTATGAGTGTCATGAATGGGGGGAGGGAGGGTGAGTGTGCGTGCATGCGTGTGTGTCTGTGTGTAAATGTGGTGATAGTGATGCGTATGTGGGTGAATGTGAATGCTGGGTCGGGGTGCGTGTGTGCAGGCATGTAGACAGGGGTGGGGGCTGTGTGTGTATGCATGTTGAGGAAAGGAGGCGGTGAGGGATGGAGTGTGTATGCGTGTCAATGGGAGTGAATGTAGTGAGTGGGTGTATAAGTAAGGTGTTGTGCGTGTATGTGTGTATGGATTTGGGGGGATGTTGTGAGTGTGTGCACATGAGTGTAAGGGTGTTGTGAGTGTGAGTGAATGAGTTTCAGGGTGTGCCTGACTGTGGGTGCATGCATGTATGCGCAGATGGGAGTTAGTGCGGGGATTGGGAAGTGGGGGTAAGTATGTGTATTTTTCTACTGGGAGCAGGGGGTAGGTGAGCTACTGAGGGGTACGAGGGGTGGGGGGTGGGAATGTTGTAAGGGAAGGGGCATGAGGGCTCTTGGGTAGATGGGGGGTTCGGGAGTCATCTACTGGCGACAGGAATGCAAATTCCTGTCGACGGTAGCCTTTCCACTAGGGATTTTTTGTGGTGCTACCGCCACCAAATCCCTGGTGGAAAGGGGATTCGTGATGCCACCAGCGGTCTTTGGTGGACCGCCAGGTCGGAGATGCTTATTTCTGGCCCGGCGGTCCAACCGCTGTGACGGTAGGAACGGGAATGTGGCCGTTTGGCACAGGCCAAACAGCCACACTCATAATCAGTAGGCCACCAGACTCGTAATGAGGGCCATAATCTGGAATACCATTCTAATCTAAAATGGTGGAGCACATGACCAGAACAGCTTTCCCGGCCACTTGCTTCATAGGCATAAAGTCAATTAAGTCCATATTGAGAGGGTAAGATGATGTGAAGTCCTGAGGAGACCTGTTCCTCTTTTCCGTGGTAGAATGTTTCATAACAAAATAAAAATCTTCACTGGCTGCAGGGCCCTCGTTTCCTATGAGAGATAAAAACAAATAACCAAATGCTATATTGCAAGGCTGTGTCTTCCCAACAAAGCATTAAAAAAAAAATCCTAATTTTGGGCAGAGGCATGTTGATCACAATAAAAATCTGTCATGTGACTTGGTGATTTGTGAGATCTTCGAAGGTTGCCCAAATGTGATTTTGTAAAGTTCTAGAAAATTAACTAGTCTAATTAAAATGTACTAAAGGTCCTTTTACTGTGTATCACAATTCACACCAAGCTATTGGATATGTTGATGGAACCCCTGCATTGATATGTCCCACATTAGGCACTGAATACCTATACAGAAACCATTAAAGTTAGCATTTCCAAAACAAATAGGTGGTATGCATTTCATGCTGCCAGTACACAGACCTGTAGCATGATACAAAGTACGAATGTTCACATTCTGCCATTGTGCTCTTCATGACCCTTTGGCAAGAGGATAACCCAGAGATGTGTGCCTGCATCCTTGGAACACAATATATTCCAACAATCCATGCATGTCTGGTATTATTTCAACTTTTGTATGAGACAGTGCCTACACTATTGAGCCATGGCTTCTGACACTGCACCTATACCCCCAATCACCAAGGGAGGGGAGGTACAACATTGCTAATAAAAAGGCACAGGCCGTGGTACAGCCTACATTTCTTAGGGATGTATTCTGGTGCCTTCATAAAGAGGAGGAGTTTTGCACAGCAAGCAAACATAATGATAAGCCATTTCTAAGGTAAAGTGAGTGCATTTCAGGCGGCCATAAAAAAGATACCTCATTTGTGTATCTCACAAAAATGTCTGGGTATTTACTGGTTGTAGTGTGAGACATATAGAAAAGACCAACTAATCTTGGCTTTAATAAATTATGAAAAGAACTGAGAGTACATATAAACAACTTTGGAAACATATATGTGCCACCATTACATTTTACTTTTCCTCCCTATGTCTCCTCCCTTACTGTACACTGGCACTCTATGCTACAATACCTTCTTCTGCCTCCTGGCTCCATCTGCAACACACCTGATGCTTCAACCACATACATATTGCAGAGAATGAAGGTTCATTAACTTTCCATTGGCTCTGCTTCCTGGTTGAGACTTGAGAAGATTACAATACATCCAAAAACAGCTGTGACCTGCCCCAAAACCTTTGCAGCATCACCATAAAGGTATCCTATTTCAATCCGGATATTCACAGACCTATATGACAAAATTACAATGGTAATGACCACTGAGGCAACAGACATTTCGAACTCCTCTAACTTGCCTAGGCAATGTCTCCACCTCCGAATGTGGCTTAAGGACTCATCTCAGAGAGCCAGATAATGGTGTTGCTACCTGTGTCATAGTTTGAATTTGAGAGGCCATTGACCTTTATCTTTAAGTCGCTGCACTGAAACCTTCTCTGACCAGCAATGCCCTCATTTGCTTTGCCTGCACACTAACATGGAACCCTCCTCTGCAAGGATTTTCCTGGGTAATCGAAGGCTCCGTTTGCTTCTACGCTGCTTCTAGGCCTTGCTCTCACGTGAGACCTTCTGCTGTCTTATATGTCTCAGGCTCTATCGACATGACATCACTGTTGACTGACATCTTACAGGTGGTGAGGAACATGGTGTTTTTGATATTTGGGGCTAGCACGGCAAACTGTGCAGCAATCACACCACTTACAATGGATCCGGCAAGTGGTGTGGTTGCACTGGTAAAGTGCATGGCTCTCCCATATCTTCACGCTTGTCCTCAAACTACATGCCACCCTCCTTGTCCTCCTGTTCTGCTGTGCCCTTTCTAGAAAAAGACAGCTTTTTGTATAATCAGAATTGTATATTTGTTTTACATTGTTTCTCTACCATCTCTGATTTTTCTACATTTGGCATTAAACACCTCTGTCATTTTGTTTTGACTGTATGTGATGCATACAGATAGGCTAGACCGTGTAAGAAATGTGTAATTGTGTGCAATATAACTGCAAGTCCAGTATTTCTCCAACATTTCAGAACACCATAATGCTCTGCTTACAGTGTGGCATGTGTAGGGTGTGGTCTCAAGTCTTTACTAAACACATTGCTCTGTTTTAACTATGGAAGCTGAAATTTTCAAACTGGTTTGGGGATGGTGGAGCACAGAATCAGTTCAATATTGATCTACAGATTTTGGCTTACCAACTCATCAATGTAAAAAATCCCACTGAGTCACAGGCCAATAGACCTTGGACTTAAGTTGAAATTAACCATGAGCTGTACATCAATCAAACAGTCATCACAATTTCTATTATTATTTTCAGTCAACGATGAGGGTTAGTGTAATTCAAAAGCTTTACTTATGACTTTTTCATTGCTCGGATCTTTATTGAAATCAGCATAGAAAGTAATCAATATCAAATTAATAATGAGTAAATAATAATAGCAATCAATATCAGAATAAATGCATTTGCGAGTTCCATGAAGTATAGGTTCCTAATCTAAGCTTAAAAATAAGTTTGGGGAGGACGAGAAAAAGTTGTAAGAACCCATGAAGAGCTCCAAATAGAGAGGTTAAAGCATAAAGCTTCAGAATCAAATATCAAATATCAATCAAAGCAGAAGTTCCCATAAAGAGATGTTCAAGAAACTCAGCAGAGTCTCGGAGCAGCATAGTTTCAGGCAAATGAGTGTGTAGAAAATCTCCTGCAAAGAGTCTTGAAAAGAATTTCCTTAAGGACTTAGTCAACCTAGCCTAGGAACACGCAGTAATATAAAAACATCACATCTAAACTTTTGCAACATGTATCCTCTTCTTTGCATCAGACAATCAGCAAACGGTGTCTTCATAGAAATAGGAAAATTTTGTCGTCATCTCACAGTGGAAACAATAGTCCATACACAACAATGTTAAATATAACATTTTTATCAACATTTTGTATTCTTTAATGAGGATTCTCACCATTGACTCTGGTTGAAGAAAAATTCAGTTCATGGGTAGGGTTTTACAGCATTCACAAGCTACCTATTCATTTCACCCAGTTATTGTGTGCTTTGTCGCATTATGCAGAATTAAGCTAAAACATTTTAAATCATTGTTATATTCTTAAGAAAACATGCCTATGGGAAGGTTAAAAGTAACTTCTTTTACATTAAATCATCTTTTTCACACCATGTCAGCTTGGTCAAAAGTTTAACATTTCACATTATTGACCTAGGTTAACTTTTCAAAACTACAGCATCAGCTTTTCAAGCCTAATATGTGTAAATATGTCAGCCAACTGCTTTCTCTTGCATTAAAAGACATTACATTTTCGTCTATGGCCTACATGTCTATTCTACATGTTGTTCCATTCATTGTAACTATTTTAAAAGGCTCTTTCAGGAACATCACTCTAACCTGTGCCTCTTGGACTATGTGCAGACTAATCAGTGCTACTGAGTCCTGTCCGTGTTTCAGGCATCAGGGTTGATTCTCTGAGTTTTTCTTTTGGGGTAGTAGGTGGTTTGGAGGATGAGCCTCCTCCTGTGACTGTAGCTTTGTTCATCTGTGTGACTATTTTCTCCTTTGTTCACGCACTGAGGTCATATCAGCGCTTTGTTACCTCCTCAATGCTGCACAGGGGTCCTTGACTTGTCATATTAGTAACTGCTCGCAATTGGAAACATAGGAGTCACAATTTTCAAATCATAATGAAATTGCATTTAGGAAATCCATACACATTGATTACAGACTAGTATTGAGTAGGCATTGTACAAATGACTTTGTGAACCACATACTGTGATTTGGTATTTTTCATAATTTCCCATTGCCAATTTTAATTGTTCATACATCTAGCCCAAAATTAAATGGCAAGAGTTTGTTTAGATTGATATAAAGAAAATTCCTATTGCAAATTTATTCTGATGTAAAAAAATAAATGTTATGAAATAAATAGCAATATGCATAGTCAGTAACTCTGTTCCCTGGCCTCATTTGGGGAGTGAAATGGAAAAACAGAAAACGTAAGAGGAATCCTAGAAACAAATTGTGGCTTTAAGGGATCATATCCTCACACCACTGCAGGTAAGGAAAGAACACGCCTTTTTTATGGGTTTCTCCTAAATGATGAACATGTTCCAAACTTTCATGAAGACACCAAGAATGACAAAAAGAATCATCACCTTGCCCAACCTCAATTAACAGTTGCAACTTAGCAAGACATTTTAAAAGTATTTTAATAGCCTGCACCTCAGCCTACTGTTCAACACTAACATGCAGTTACCCTTTGCCCATTATGCCATCCTCTGACACCAAGGACAGGTGGCTCGTAAAATATGGATTGAAATGTTATGACATCATCAATCCCATCTTCTATGCAATTGAAACCAACTCATGGTTAGATGTTTTCTAAAGCACCAACCTCACATACAAAACTGGTAGTATCAGAGAGGAATATCACCTGTTCCAACCCACTGTTAACATCTTGAACTATAGAAAGAGAAATTTATAATGGAACAAAAGTAACCTACTTCTCTTTGATCACAGCATAAACATCTTAATTTTCTTCTGCCTCGTATCTGACCCCATTCATACTGCCGTCACTTCCTCCCTTTCCCAGAGCTTCCTTGCTCACTCCAATGGCACTAGACTGATGGATAACCCACATCACAGAAACAGCCTCCCCTCTTCATCTTCTTCTCTTCATTTCAAGGAGTGGTTTTATCTTTAGTGACCTTAAAATTTGGATGGAGGATCAATCAAGTCCTCTAGGCTAATGAATGATATAGGGAAAGAGAAATTTATCACAGTGAACTATGAAAGTATAAAACCATTCTTTGTAAGGCCTGCACTAGCTACTACCGCACTCAAATTGAGAATGCCTCTAGTGTCACAACAGAGGTCTATCCTATTTATAAATGACTATATATTGCCACACCAGCCTCCGAGTGTTTGTGGGGACTTATATAATGTTTTTCACTCTAACATTGAAATTATTCTCAAACCTTCTCACCTCATCACTGACATACCTGGTTCCTTAAAACCTACAACTTTATACTAATGAAGATAATTCTTAAAAAATATCTGTGTTTGGATGTTGATCTTATCCCACTCCCATCACAGTTTAAAAACTATGCTTGCTGTAGGATTGACACCAACTCCCTTTGGCTCGACACAGACACAAGAGAATTACTAATTTTCAGAAATCTGTCACTTTGGTCGACTGCCTAGTGGCCTTCCGGTTTCACCCCCTTCTGAGTCCTTTTCTCTTCATCTGCAATCTTCTTATCATGTTTGTTTTTTCAGCACACTTCATAACTCTGTAGTCTCAAACTACTTTTGTGCCCTTTTTGACATCCTTCAGTCATACTCGCTTTCCAGGCTCCAGTATATTGAAAACACTGCTGCCTGCCTCACTCTAAACCTACACAGGTGATCTCACATTTCTAGCAATCTTGAGGATGTGCACTGGCTTCCCATTCATAAATATAACACATTTTGAAGCTCCATGCTTATGCTACTATAAAGCCCTGCATTCTCATTCCCTTAATTATATCACTTCATGCATTAACTGCTATCTGCCTGACAGGCCTCTTCATTCAAGCACTGACAACATTTTGGCAATCCCTAGGTTTTTCATGCAGCAGATATAAAGCTGAGGCTTCTCTGTAGGCACCTTTAATGCTCATAACTGCCTATTAGCTCACATGCCCTTGGTAGCATCTCTTTTGGGCTTCAGGAAACAGTTAAAACACCTTGGGGGTCATTACAACATTGGCAGTAAAAGCCACTTACCGCCGTGTAGAAGACCGCCAATACACCGCCGCGTATGACCCACATCTCGGAACCCGCCGAAATTCAGACACCCACACAAGTCCGCCACACCAAAGGTCAGTGATAAACTGTCGAAAACAAATCCTCCACCGTCACGCCAACAGAAACACGCCCATGCTATCATGACACACGAATCCACGCAGCGGTTTTTCAACCGCGGTATTCCATTGGCGGTACACACCGCCGCGCTCAAAATACACACACATCTCCAAAACACCGCCACATTGGACAAATCGAAATACACACACCTGATACACATACAAACACCACTCCCACACACCCAACACTATATAAAACACACACCCACATCACCCACAAACCCCTACTAGCAAAAATATTGACGAAGGCCAGAGAGACTGCACAGCATAGACAACCCCACCACACAGAGGCACACAACACCATCACCCACACAACATCCACACACAAAACACCACACACCAATACACATCACCACACTCATCACCACATACACCACCCCACACATCACCTACACCACCCCATGGCACGGCAAAGACACCCCAGGTTCTCCGAGGAGGAGCTCAGGGTCATGGTGGAGGAAATCGTCCGG
Organism: Pleurodeles waltl; assembly: GCF_031143425.1. Taxonomy (NCBI): domain Eukaryota; kingdom Metazoa; phylum Chordata; class Amphibia; order Caudata; family Salamandridae; genus Pleurodeles; species Pleurodeles waltl. Next base: position 519,605,628 of record NC_090436.1, read on the forward strand.
GTAGAGCCACAGCTATTTGGATCACAGGTGCAGCACACCTCCATAGCTAGGAAGATGGAGCTATGGTGAAGAATAGTGGACAGGGTCAACGCAGTGGGACAACACCCAAGAAATCGGGAGGACATCAGGAAGAGGTGGAACGACCTACGGGGTAAGGTGCGTTCCGTGGTCTCGAAACACAACATCGCGGTACAGCTGACTGGCGGCGGACCCCCACCTCCTCCCCCACAACTAACAACATGGGAGGAGCAGGTCTTGACCATTATGCATCCTGAGGGCCTCGGAGGAGTCGGTGGAGGAATGGACTCTGGTAAGTCAAATCTTAACTATCATATCCCCCACCCTACCTGCACGCTATCACAGACCCCTCCCCTCACCCCCTCCCCTATCACTCCAACTCCTCACTAATGTACTAATAACACAAACCACCCATCCCAACACCAAGCCCTGCATGACACAACAAAGCATGGACACCCCTCACTAAAGCATGCCCACTGCACATACCCATAACACCCCCCCAACCATCATCACACAAGCCCCCACACAGGAATGCTAGCACCGGGGTACACGCTCACCCACCCATTGCACACCATGACACACACACATGCAATAATCATGCTTTTACACCCCTGCAGGACCACTACCCAACGTCACCAGACAGGAGGGTCCAGACATCTCTACCCCACCCACAGAAGAGGCCCACAGTGATGACAGCAGCTCTGGCCAACTGGATCCAGATGACCAGCCCAGACCATCGTGGGCCTCGGGACAGTCGATTCCCCTCGCACAGGCACAGCCCAACACAGACTTTCCACCCTCTGGTAACACCAGCACAGCACCCACCCAGCGGGCCCATACCTCCGTCCCCAGGACACGTCAATCAGCTGTGCGTCCACCACTACAGGGAACCCAGGATAACCCTCCTCCCCAACAACAACAGGGACCTGGGGGCAGTGGTAGTGGGCACACGGTCCATGGGACGGAGGACCAGGAACACAGGGGAACTGTGAGGGCTGCCGTGCGACAGGGGGCGGACAGGCCAAGGGAACCCACTCTCCACGAGGCCCTCTCCTCCATCATGGGAGCATACCACCACTCCCAGGAGACGATGGCTACGGTCCTGGCCAAGTTTCAGGAGACCCAGCGCATGCAGGAGGAACAGTATTTGGGGTTCAGGGAGGAACTCAGAACCATCAGCTCCGCCCTGGGCTCCATCGTCGGGGTGCTGAAGGAGATACTGAACACCAGGAGGGACACCGTGGCACCCCAAGGGGCCCCTGACACCAGCATGGACGATGAACTGCCCACCACCTCCGCCGGCACTAGTGGACAGGAGGCACCGCCACAGGACCACCACACCAGCACCCACCCCCTGCAGATGGAGAACCACCCCGCAAGCGGTCCCTGAGATCCAGGAACAGGACAGAGCGCGATGGCAAGACCCCCGCCAAGAAATGAGACCACCCTGATTGTCATCCCACTGTCCCACTTTGTCACCCATATTGGAACTGCCCGAGCTCCACTTCCTATGCCCATATGGGCAGTGCACCTGTGAGACTAATAGACTGGACTCTGCCATGGACATTCCTCCACCATCACCCCTCACCATTTTACCACCCCCCTCCAATATTTAGCACTTCAATAAACACCCTTGAAGCACAAAACAATCTGGAGTCAGTCTGTGATTATGAAAATGTGTATTAGCAATGACAGTAACAAAATCTGTTCTCAAATGCAATGTCAACATACCTATGTTACACATCACAAGTCCATGAAGAATGTAAGCAGATGACACACGCTGGTAACCACAGCTGTGAAACCGTAATGGAAATGTACAACTCAGTTACCATATACTGCTTGAAATTGACAGACAGGATAGAGGTAGAAGTGTGAAAGTACTTGTAGTAGGCAAGAATGTGTTCTCACCTGTGTGTCACTGGAAATATTGCTGGATGACTGAGTCCCTGTTGTCAATGTCTTCTTCCTCTGCTTCCTCCTCATCACTGTCCACAGGCTCCACAGCTGCCACAACACCGTCATCTGGACCATCCTCCTGCAGAAAAGGCACCTGGAGTCGCAAAGCCAGATTGTGAAGCATACAGCAGGCGAAGATGATCTGGCACACCTTCCTTGGTGAGTAGAATAGGGAACCACCTGTCATATGGAGGCACCTGAACCTGGCCTTCAGGAGGCCGAAGGTGTGTTCCATCACCCTCCTACTCCGCCCATGAGCCTCATTGTAGCATTCCTCTGCCCTGGTCCTGGGATTCCTCACTGGGGTCAGTAGCCATGACAGGTTGGGGTAACCAGAGTCCCATAATAGCCACACACGGTGCCTCTGGAGTTGACCCATCACATAAGGGATGCTGCTATTCCGCAGGATGTAGGTGTCATGCACCGAGCCAGGGAACATAGCATTTACCTAGGAGATGTACTGGTCTGCCAAACATACCATCTGTACATTCATTGAATGATAACTCTTCTGGTTCCTGTACACCTGTTCACTCCTGTGGGGGGGACCAAAGCCACATGGGTCCCATCAATGGCACCTATGATGTTGGGATATGTCCAAGGCCATAGAGGTCACCTTTAACAGTAGCCAAATCCTCCACCTGAGGGAAAACGATGTAGCTCCTCGTGTTTCAGCAGTGCAGACAACACTCTGGACAACACGTTGAAAAACATAGGCTGGGACATCCCTGATGCCATGGCCACTGTTGTTTGAAAAGACCCACTTGCAAGGAAATGGAGCACTGATAGCACCTGCACTTAAGGGGGGATCCCAGTGGGATGGCGGATAGCTGACATCAGGTCAGGCTCCAACGGGGTACACAGTACCTGGATTGTGGCATGTCAAACCTGTAGGTGATGATTAAATGTCGCTCCTCCATTGTCAACAGGTCCACCAGCGGTCTGTACACCGGAGGATTCCGCCATCTCCTCACATGTCCCAGCTGACGGTGCTTAGGAAGGACAACAGCGACCACAGAGTCAAGCAACTCAGAGGTATGTACCCACAGTCTACACAGAACACGAAACATAATCCAAAAAGTTGTCTGTATGTGTGTTGAGTCCAGGCCTAGGTATGTGTGACACAGTTGAAAATGAAGCCATGTGGGCCCCTGAAATGGCGGCTGCCTGACCTCTAAACTGGGACAATGGGATGTGAGGTAACTGCACTGGTGTTGTACACCGTCGAGGTAGGCAGTCGAAGACCGCTGCGCAATGCTGCATTGGTTAACATTGGACCCTATGGGTCCCAGGAGCCAATGACGAAGTGCGCCGGCGGTGATGATACGCACCGCCGCGGACGTCACCGCCGCGGACGTGGCCGCCATTTTCTATCTGTTGAATCACTCGATAGCTGATCTTCGACAGGAGAGGACTTACACTGCAAGTGCTGCTGTGACCTCGGTCTGGAAGAGACAATGGCTCGTGCGTCTGGGAAAAGGGCCCCTGCCTTCACTGCACAGGAGTTGGAGAAGCTCGTGGATGGGGTCCTCCCCCAGTACACGCTACTCTACGGTCCTCCAGACCAACAGGTGAGTACACAGGGGGCAAGTTGTATGGGCTATGCCTGGGTGGAGAGGCCTGGTTGTAAGAAGGAAGGGGGCAGAGTTCTGCGAGCATGAAGGACTGTGAATGCATGTGCCACATGGCAAGGGGAGGGATGTGGGCCACTCACTTTGACGGTGCAGTTGGTAATGACTTCTCTTCTTCCCCTGTACATGTCATGTAGGTCAGTGCCCACCAGAAGAAGGATACTTGGTGTGCCATCGCCAAGGACGTCCGGACCCTAGGGGTCCACCAGAGACGGAGCACCCACTGCCGTAAAAGATGGGAGGACATTCGCGCTGGAGCAAGAAGACGGCGGAGGCTCAGCTGGGGATGGCCTCCCAACGTGGGAGGGGTGCCCGTCGCACCATGACCCCCCTGATGTTCAGGATCCTGGTGGTGGCCTACCCTGAGTTGGATGGACGCTTGAGGGCATAACAGCAGACACAAGGGGGTGAGTACACTCTCATTCAGCGGACTTTGCGCGCAGTGAAGGTGTGTGGGTGGGGGAGGAGGGCTGTGGGTTTCCCTAGGCCAGGGCGAGTTCCGTAGGCTAGGCCCCTCCGTAATGCAGGCCATGTGGCACTCCACCCCACCTCTGTAGAGTGCCAAGTACAGGTATACATGCCCCTGTGTCATCTATGTGTGCTGATGTCCACCATAGCCATGTAGGCCATATCCCAGGAACTGCATCAGTAGAGCCCAACAGCGCAGCGTAGTGCAGGGGGCTGCTTTGTCTGTATTGTCTGCCAACGGTAGCGGTAAGCCATGCACTCAACCTGTCTTTCTTCTGTCGTCGCCCCCCCCCCTTTTTGTGCTCTCCCCGTTCTTGTGTGCATCAGCATCATCAGGTGGAGGTACAGTGGCACCGGACCACGAGGGAGCTGCCTCCCACATGGCCATGGAGGGCCACACCACGGACTCTGAATACACCAGTGGGACGGAGGGCGAGGGGAGCTTCACGGTGGTCACAGGATCAGCAACCAGCGACACGGACTCGTCCTCCGATGGGAGCTCCCTTGTGGTGGCAGCAAAATCTGTGCCCCCCACTTCTACAGGTACAGCCGCCACCCCCCTACCAGCACCGCCCTCCCAGCAGCCCATCAGCCTTCGCCCCGTGCCCGCTCACCCAGGAGGGTGGGCATCACCTTCGCCCCAGGCACCTCAGCCCTGCCCCTGTCACCTCTGCTGCCCTCAGTGAGGAGGACATTGACCTCCTCAGGTAACTCACTGTTGGGCAGTCTACCATTTTGAATGCCATCCAGGGTGTAGAAAGAGAATTGCAACACACAAATGCATTCCTGGAGGTCATTCATTCTGGTCAGGCTGCCCTTCATCGAACCCTGCAATCTCTGGCCTCAGCACTGATGGCAGCCATTGTCCCTGTCTCTAGCCTCCCCCCTCCATATTCCTCCACCCCGACCCAATCCCCTGTACCCCAGCCTATCCCAAGCACACCATCAGACCAGCCTGCACACACCTCAACACACAAGGGAAGCTCAGGCAAACATAAGCACCACACATCCCACAGGCACTCACGCAAGCATCACACACATACAGACACAGCAACATCCACTGCCTCCACTGTGCCCCCTTCCTCGTCGTCTCCCTCCTCCCTCCCAGTGTCGTCTACACTCTCACCTGCATGCACTACCACTACAGCCACTAGGTCCCGCACCAGCACACCCACCACCACACCCCGCTCACCTGTACTCACCACCCCCACTACCATTTACACGTCCCCTGTGTCTCTCCCAGTGTGTCTGTGATGCCCCCTCCCAAAGTACACAAACGCGGGCACACACCCACCCAACAGCCATCCACCTCACGACAGCCTCCAGCGCATGCACCTGCACCCAAATCAACAAAAGTTACACCTCCTACAACCACCTCCTCTTCCTCCACTCCCAGACCTCCTCCAGCTACCCGTCCCAGTGTTCGTAAGAAACTTTTCCTGAGCAACCTTGACCTCTTTCCCACCCCCCCCCCCCTCCAATTCATAGGTCCCGTACTAGCACCTCAGCCAAAATATTGGCGGTACCAGTGGTGCCTATTAGAGGTATGTGGAGTGCACTGGGCACCAGGGCAGCCAGTGTGACACGGAGCCACAGCACAGCCAGTCCCCCCCCCTGTGAAGCACCAGAAGTTGGACAGTGCCCGACGGGAGAGGGGGAAGACTCCAGCTGGCAAAGCCGCTCACAAGGGTCCCGGGGGTAGTGTCCACTCAGCTGTGACTCCTCCCAAGGTGGGGAAGGGACAGAAGAAATCGCCAAAGTCTGGGAAGAGCAGCACGGCAGAGAAGACCGCCATCATCCCCGCTGCCCAGGAGGCCACCGCCAGCCCCATCGTCACTGGCCAGGAGGCCACCGCCAGAGTCAGTGCCCAGGAGGGCACCCCCATCGTCACTGGCCAGGAGGCCACCGCCAGAGTCAGTGCCCAGGAGACCACCACCAGCCCCATCGTCACTGGCCAGGAGGCCACCGCCAGAGTTAGTGCCCAGGAGGGCAGCCCCATCGTCACTGGCCATGAGGCCACCACCAGAGTCAGTGCCCAGGAGGGCACCCCCATCGTCACTGGCCAGGAGGCCACCGCCAAAGTCAGTGCCCAGGAGGGCCCCGGCAGCCACAGCCCCGCTAGGCAATGAAGGACCGCCATGGCAAACACCGCTGAACAGGTCATAGACAGCAAAGTCATGCACCGCTGAACAGGGCAAAGACCGCCATGGCAAGCACCGCTGAACAGGCCAAGCACCGCCAACTCAAGCACCGCTAGCCCATGTGCGACAGGGGCAGTGACGGAACTGGGACCGTCACGGGGAGAGTGATGCACTCTGGGCACCAGTCCCCCTCCAGAACCAGTGGAGAACAGCATCCACTCCGTCTGTCCTTAACAGAATGAAGCACTCTGGTCACCAGTCCCCCTCCAGAACCAGTGGAGACTGTTATCGACTTGAGAGACTGTGGCTTTGCACTCCCCAGGATTGAACAGTGGGCAACCCACCCACTGTAGAGACTTGAGAGACTGTGGCTTTGCACTCCCCAGGATGGTACAGTGGGCAACCCACCCACTGTAGAGACTTGAGAGACTGTGGCTTTGCACTCCCCAGGATTGAACAGTGGGCAACCCACCCACTGTAGAGACTTGAGAGACTGTGGCTTTGCACTCCCCATGATTGAACAGTGGGCAACCTACCCACTGTAGAGAATTGAGAGACTGTGGCTTTGCACTCCCCAGGATTGAACAGTAGGCAACCCACCCACTGTAGAGACTTGAGAGACTGTGGCTTTGCACTCCCCAGGATTGAACAGTGGGCAACCCACCCACTGTAGAGACTTGAGAGACTGTGGCTTTGCACTCCCCAGGATACATCAATGGGCATGGAGCCCCCTCGTGGATCTGGCGTGCTGCACTCATCCGGCTGAGGTGCCCCCCCCCTTCCCTTCCCCCTGAGGTGCCTGTTGTATTTCTATCTGATGCCCCAGCAGTGTGCTCTCCGTTTTGCTCAGGTATCGTGTGTGGGCCTCGCCCATGCATTTTGGGAGCAGTGGTCCAAGGACATTGAATGGTGCATTTCCTGCACTACTAATCTTGTAGATGCAGACATAATGCAAGGAGGTCTTTCAAAAACGTCAGAGGCCTGTCCACCGCTCATAGCCACAAATCCTCTCAGTGCCATTTGCAGCAAATTTGTAATGAGCTAACTCACTCATTAAATACTAAGGCCCATATTTATACTTTTTGGCGCAAATCAGCGCTAGGGCAGATTTGCGTCAAAATGTTTACCGCCGGCTAACGCCATTCCAACGCGACATCCGGGCGCCTTATTTATGGAATGACGTTAGCCGGCGCTGCGGCCTGGTTAGCGTCAAAATAAATGATGGTAACCGGGCAGCGGAGGCGAAGGGAAGACTGGGGCTATGCGCCAAAGAATGGTGCAAGTCAGATTAGAGTAAAAAATATTGGCTCTAACCTGACTAGCGCCATTTTTTGACGCACAACCCCCATGGAAGTGACTCCTGTCTTAGCAAAGACAGGAGTCATGCCCCCCTGGACAATGGCCATGCCCAGGGGACAATTGTGGTTGTTGCTTGATACGGGTTTCACCCCCTGAACCAGTAGCTCAATTTCTTACTTAGTCCCCATTCTGCTTTCTCAAATGCAAGTGAGCATGAGAGCAATTCTTTATTAATTGGTATCCATCTCTGAACTAGGAGTGACTAATATACTAAGGGGCATATTTTTGAGCCCTTATCACCACCTCAGCTTCTTTTTTCGTGACGTTCTGGTGGCGCAATGCCCTGCGCCGTATTTACAAGGTGGCGTTAAGCCACTTTTCGTGGCTTAACACCTCCTTGTAAATACGACCCTTCACATGTAGCCCTTTACGTGGAAGGGGCATGCAATGGGTGTTGCTGTGGGCATGCCACATCAACACCCATTGCATTTTGATGCTGCCTCATATTCATGCGTTTTTTTAAACCTGAGGCAGCGCCTCGAGGAGGAATACTTTCATTCCTCCACATTTTTTACTTTTTCTAAGTGTGATGCATTCTGCAGCACGCATAGAAAGAGCAAAATGCCAGACATGATTGTTCATGTACTGGAAGTGTCCTTTCCTGCACATAAACAATTAAACCCTTCAATGCAGACATCATTGCACGATGGTGCAAGGATGCCTGCGTTGGCGCTAGGCAGCTCAGTTCAGTGCCAGCGCAGGGGACAACACAGGAGTGCGCTGTAGTCAATTAAAGACGGCACATCCCTGCATTGTGAAAATGACAGTGCACAGCGCTGCCAATTTTGGAGTAGCATCACACTCCTTTTCCTTTAAATGTGGGCCCAAATTCTATATAACTTCATATCTCTGCATAGATGTGTGCAATACAAGTGACCAAATTGCAATTACCTGTTTCCAGGCCTCAAATGATCACACCTAAGAAGGACACTCAATCATTCAATGTAACTAACTTCCTGAACTAATACAGAGCAGATCCTTACGGTCTGGCCAATGTCGGACCTATTTCTGAGTTCCCGAGCTAAGATAGCCTTAAAATTTATGGTCACTTTCTAGATTTTTGATCACCAGGAATTAAACAGTCTTGTATGTGACTATTATTCTTCTGTGTGACTATCATTTGACATTCTACTCACATTGTGGTAGTTAAACTATCAAAATAATCCTATAAAAATCTACTTTCATTTAAAGACCATGGCCATGTCTGTGTAATGATCCTGCTCAGTTTATCTGTGGAATCTAATACCACGAAACAAACTCCTCCACTCCTATTTCCAAAATTTGATTGTCATTGAAGGACTAGCATTCCAGTGATCAAAATTCTCCTGTTATCCCACAAGTGAAACTCACCACATTCCTATCATCTCCTGCCGCCATCACATTTGCACGTCTCATCATTGTCATTAACACTTTTAATGCATTTGGGGTCCTCTTGTTTCATATAAGTAGTGGATTCCAGATTGGGCACTGGATGAATATGAATGAAATACAAATACACAATAGGTTTAGAAAGTGATGGTGGCTGTCAGTAGCTCTCAAACTGTCTGATGAAAACTCAAATGTGGGTGGTACTGATCAGGCTATGCCTCAACTTATCACAGACAGACACCTCTCCTAGGACCAATGAACTCTTCTTTTCTGCCATTGAGCAGGCCACCCATTTTAGACACTCCCTCGGTTGGCTTGCAGATGTTTGAAACCTTGGAGTCAACTTTAATGACAATTCTTCTTATTACATGTCAGTGTTGTTGCAATGAGCACTGTCTACTTCTTACGCATTTTTTTATGATGCATCCTCCTGTTTCTCACACTCGATTTTAGTCCAACCTGTTATACTTCATACATACCAAGAGACCCAGTTCTGGAGGTGCAGGGAAGACACTCCCTCATTTGAAGCAAAAATATCTTTATGTTGACTGTCTTCCACTTGAAATTGCCTCTCCATCAATAGAAGTCAACATTCTCCCAATTATATTTTAAAAATTTCCCACATTCCTCTTCTAAAATGTTGGCATGTAAATTAATGTCCAAACCAGGCAACCATAACTGTATTTCTGTGAACCTTAAAATAAAAAAGTCATACATATAACTCTAAATGGCACAAAAGTAATTGATACAGATGATCTATGTTTTGAAGCACCCTAACCAACTTACATCAACAAGAAAACATCTGCACTTGGTGCAGTAAGTGGACTTTAAAGTGCTGTGCCTGACCATTTTTTTGTAAATGGATTGCAAAAGAGAATGTGAGTCAATTTGGGCTCAGATTTGCTACGGGGTTGTGCCACCACTGCATTATCCAATGCAACACAAGTCCTTAAGTCAGATTTACTATGCCACGCAGAGCCACCTTATGTGACTTTGCATGGCATAGTAAATTTGAAGTAACACAGGGGAGAATAAGTTGATGCCTTGTGTTACATTGCGCAGGGAAGGCATTTTATGGATAGTGCATGGGAATTCCCTGGGAATAAATCAAAATTCTACAACTTCCCAGGGGAGACGTAACAAGGAGAAATATGTTTCACATTCTGCAGCCCAAATAGAAAGAGGAAAAAGCATAAACACAATTCTGCCTGTAACACAAGCACCCTTGCACCACTGTACAAAGGTGCTGCGCTAGCACTAGACTGAACTCTGTGTGACAGTGCAGGGAGAGAGCAGGAATGTGCCATATCTATGTAGATATGGTGCATTCCTGCCTTCTCCCTGTCACGCAATGCACCACAGCAAGTTGTCTTGCTGGGTTGTGTTAATTATTAGTAAATCTGCCCCTTGGGCAGCTTGAAGAACCAATTATTGGTTCTCCTACCTCACCAAGTTTCCCGTTCCCTACCTTATTTAGAGTGGCAGAACCACTGATTTCCCCTTGGGAGAAATGAAGTTAGCTCGGCCTTGGAAAACTGATCATCATTTCCCCATCAGCCACAGAGCCACCAGCTTCAAAACATCGGCAGGTCCACCCTATTTAGAGAAGGCTTCCAAAATGCTTTTCTTCTGTCTATTGCCACCACAACAGGCAAGACAGTCACACACAAAAAAACACACAGTGGCCCCCACGTGCAGGATTATAACAAACACAATAAATAAAACATTTGAAAGTAACAATTAAACAACATAAATAATATAATTGATAATACATGTATTAATTACTTTACAGTACATAAATACCTATCACAAATATTAAATTAAATTATGTTCCCATGCTATTTCTTTAATAACCAACAACCTGCTACTAAAATACAGCATATCAGTATTAAAATTATAATTAAATTATACCTTAACAAAAACATGTAAACTAACAATCAAGCATATTAAAATAACTCAAAAAACAATTACAAAATTAACATAATTAATAATCAATTAAATAATTACATTTAAATAAAACTACACTAACCATTAATTTAAAATTACCATTTAATTATCTCCCTCAACTCCCCCACAGACCTAACAACCCACTACTAAATTATAACATACTATTAATAATATTGTAATTAAATCTACATTCAAATTAAAATATAAAAAATTTAAATTAAGAATTTATTCAATTAGCATAATTAATAATGAACTAAATAATTACTTTACAGTAAAACTAGACTCACCATAAATTTTTAATCAATTATAATTTAATTATCTTCCCATCCTAAATGTAAAATATGTAAATTAACAATTAAACAATTAACATAGGTAATGACCAATTAAATATTTAGCTAAAAAAATAATTACCATTACATTTATATTATTTAGAATCTAGCCCCACCCTATTCCACTAAAAGCCCAACAACCATCTACTGAACTTAAAAATAGTAATTCGCTTTCAAAATAAATTACTAAAATATTAAAAATGTAAAACTATATTTTTTAAAATAAATAACCATTATTCTAACAATATTCCCACTTTAAACATATAAAAACTAAAATACATCAAATTAATTAAAAAAATATATTTTTAACTATAATAATGAAAACAATATTACATTTTTGAAGCACGATTTCTTAACAAAAGATCAATATTCTTGATAACAATATCCTGTGGCACGATATTTCCATAGCACTTAATATTTTGTCCAAATACACTAGGGCCGGTAGGCCTTTTCTCAAGGAGGAGGGGCAAGAATGGCTGGTCTAGCAATGAGAAGAAAAAAACATACAGCAGCATAATCTGACCAGAGAGACTGTATGGGTAGAGAAGTTTTAATAAAATTTTAATAGCAGAAATAGGGTACAGAGTATGATCAGTGGTATGGGTTGCAGAAGAGACTAGTCGGAAGAGTCCTAAGGAAGCAAGTAATTCAATGAGATTGTTGGTATTGTCCAAGTCCTCAATCTGACAAATGTGATCTCCCAAAATAAGGAAATTAGATACATGGAGTGCTTAGGGTTCCAGAAATTGAGCTAAGGCTTTAGAAAATGCTAACCGAGGACCTGAGGGGCGATAGATCAGGATTTCTGACACAGATGAAGTTTGAGAGAACTTAAGGTTGAAGATTAAATCTTCAGCGCGGGACATGTTATTATCAATTATAGTGCACAATAAAATATTGTGGCATAACATTGCAACATCCCCACCAGATTTGTTGTGTATTCAAGGTGGGTGAGAGTGTACTCCACAATGGAGTCCACAATAATTGAGTACAGGAAGTGAGGGGACGTTTTAAAGTTCACCAGTTGGAAGTGGGTCTTGGTTTTATCAAACCAGATGACTCAAGGTAGCTAAACAATGTGAACAGACCTTTAATCCATCCCTCCACAAATTCTGTGCTGACGGCGTCTGCTGTCACTTGCCTTTGACCAGACAGTGGCGGCTGAGGTTTCGGTGCTGCAGACATCTCCAGAGTGCAGCATCGATCAGAATCATTGCTGGTGTTGTGGAATATGCCGCTCAGGTCCCACAGCTAAGATGGTGGCTGCTGGAATGCCAGAAAAGGAACCAGTAGTGAGTAGCTTGGGGGGCAGTTGGGCAGCACCCCATTGGCTCTGCTGTGTGGATGTCTGCTGCACCCACCTGATGACATGGTCAGGGGTCTTCTTGGTTGCCACAAACGTACAATCAGGCCTCCCCCTGCTGAAGGCTGATGATGCAGCTGGCAGCTGCCCAGTAACTCCATTGGACAGCCTTATGCAAATAGGCCATACCTCTTTCTTGGCCTCCCTAGAGACAGCAGCATTAATTTACAGACCACTGGCATAGGTCATTTGAGAAGTGTGAGGGTGCCTGTGGGCACGCTCAGCCCCTGGAAGGTATTGAAGCCACCCGCTCTGACTTACAAGATGGCAGCTCCCTAAAACTTGGGTCCCATGCATGTTCTTCCACTCACTCCATGGACCACTCCCACAGATCACTGGGGAGGGCTCTGAAATGTGACGAACTGTAAGATCTGTTGGGGTGGCTCTGGGCTGGTGCATCCTGCAGACCGTGGGCAGATGCCCATGAGATGTATCCACTGTGCCACTTAGGGATACAGTGGCACTTTCAGCTAACTAGCAGTGCTATGGTTTGGGACAAAACACATGGTAAAGCCCTTTGAGGGCAAGCAATGGTCGGGAAAGTTCACCTCCTGCACTTGTGCTGCACTGTGATCTTCCATTTACCCAATGTTGGCCAAGTCAAACCTTCTTTTGAACTCCTTGAGTAGGCTACAGGACATGCTACTGAAGTGACAACACCCACTAGGGGAAAGCAAGTTGCTCTCCTGCCCAGCTGCATTGCATGGAGCTGAAAGGAGGGTAATACCTGCACATTACTGCATGATCCCCACCCTATTCTTTGTTGCCCTGATGTCCCCCAGCTAGATTATCAAGTGACGATAGACCTCGGAGAGGGATCACTCTACATTCTCCTGGACAATACCTAGGGCCACGGTGTAGGGTGAAACCTTAAGCCTCTCATCGACCTGAACTTTCCTGAACTGACTCTGGGTTACCCAGCTGCTCGTGAACCAATATCTACTGTATCAAAGGAAGTGATGACCATTGTTGGGTGAAACAGACTGAGAATCATTGTGACATTGAGCAGATCTCATGCTCCATCCCATTCGATGACGCCTGTGGTTTCCAGTGACCCTCCGTTGGAGACTACAATGTAGTCCACATAGGATCCAAGGCCTGTCTCCGGGGCTCCACCCGCCCAAAATTTCTGAGAATTCTCAATCGCAGGAACCAAGACTTTATTCTACAGAAAGCCCGGCAAGCAAAACACTATGAGGTGGGTGCCAGGAAAGTCATGATCTTCCTCAGTTACATACTTGCAGTGCAACAAAGAAGGACACATTTTATGGATGTCAAGTAGAAACTACACCCACAGGGACTCAAATACTCCCTCCTGTCCCTTTTAAGTTGAAGATCATAGGTGACCAACAGAAATTCTTTTTACTGGACCAGCGGAGGCCTGGGACAGAGCGGAGAAATTTTAGTCCTCTGGGTCCAGGAGAGAAGGAAACATGGCTACCAGTTTCCATACCACATCCATGCGATGAAAGGGAGAGAATTGACAGAGGAAACCCCACAGATCTGGTCCTCCTCCGCTGTTCATGCGCATCTCGGTTGGCAGGCTGCCATAGCCATATCAATATCTTTTCAAGAATTGGTGGCCTCTACCCCGATGCCTCAGTTGGTTGACAGTCAAAAGATGAAACTGAATCAGATGCCAGTAGTGCAATGTCAATAGTGATGCTCTCTGTCACCCTGCAAACAGCAGAAAAACTGTTATAGATGGTGAAACTGAGGTTGGCCCACCTACATGATAGGAGGACCCTGTACCTTTTAGCTCCTAGGGAGGAGTGTAGTAGAAGCTGAGCTTCCCACCACCTTGGCTGTAGCCTAGGTGGGCAATCATAATAGAGGGCCCTTGGAAGGTCAAAGAATTTCCTGGCTGTCTCTATACAACTCTTCTGGTCCAACAATTTGTCAATGCCCCAAGAGCCTGGACATGATGATAAAAGATCTATGAAGGCTGATCAAGGAGACTAGGAGACTAGAGACCACCAAGACTGACCTTACAGATACCTGTGCCCCCCTCTATCCAATAGGATCCCGGCACATCTTTTCTGATTCACTGAGAAGAGCCTGCTGTATTACCAATTGCTTGATATTTTCGTGTTCACTTGCACAAGATGGTAATACTAATTGGAACCCTGTGGCCCAGCTTTCACAACATGGGATGGGCTTGTTAAATACAAGCTTCCGTCATGGAATGTGCTGGGGATGAGGATGTTCACGTTTATCTAAGCGTTCCAAGGGACATTCATATTTACGTCATGAGGTTTACATGTGGCCATGCTCCAAGAGACCCACCTAACTGATAAAGAGAGCCACTGACTGCACTCCAGATGGTAGGACCAGCTAATATCCACAGGATACACTGCATTTGCCAGAGAAACACTACTCTGGATAAGCCCAGGTGACCTATTTGAAATTAATCATAACATTACAAACTTCAAGGGCAAACTCGATGGGCAGCCCCTTCTATTAGGTAGTGTACATCTTCCTAAAATTGGGCAAGCAGAGTTTTATGTGTCCTTCTCTCCCTTGCTGTCAAAATGTTCTAATCACCCTGCATAGATAGTTGAAGACTTTAATGGGATCCTGGATGTACAGTTGGACTGGTCTCACCTACCCCACCCCAACTCACCCACATATGCAACCGTCCATGCTCTTACAGACTGGCTCTTATACTGGTCCTGTCATTATGCAGCACATATACAACTGGTGATCATAGCGAGGGTGACAAATGTGGTAAACTCCTGGCCAGACGAGGTTCCACTCTGACTAAAGTACATGACAACATGGAGTTCCTCAAGTTGACACAAACTGCCATTAATAAGGCCTTTCTTGACTGTTGTAGGCAACTGGACACTAATCACGATGAAGTAACACACGCCATCCTTGATTACTTTTTTGAGAAATATCCCCTGGTCCAGAAAGAAAGAAGAGGAAACTGATTTGGTGGTGGTCATTGGGCTACTGGACACATTAGGTAGCATCCTGTGGCTTAAAGTCTGTTGGAGTATGACTAGCGTTTACCTGCTACGATCTAGAGTTTCCTGGGTATTGGCTTGACCTGTATGTCCTTCTACCAATATGGGAAAGAACCATGTTCCAATACCTGGGAATTCAATTCCATCATACAACCTTCAAATACTGGGGAATTCAATTCTATCATACAATGGCAGACATGATCAATGGCAAAACTGGGTGTGTTACAAGGTCCCTCCATTCCCAAGTGACCTTTTGGTGATCTCTCCCTCTCAGTGTGGCTGGTCGGATAGCATTGACAAAAACGATGATGTTATCACTCATCCTGTCCTACTTCACAAATATACTGTGTATTCTCCCTAAGAAACATTTCAGGAAGACAGTCTATTATTGGATCTTATTTGGAATGAATGTCACCCCAGAGTACCTTTAGACATGCTGAAATGACATGCGGATTAAGGGGGTAGGGGTACCCCAGACTTTGAGACATACTATTTAGCATCCTAAATACAATGGCTTTCACTCTGGCTGGCACAACAAATCTTGAGCGAGCTTGGGAGTGCAGCACATCACTCCAGCATTATACAGCTAGACCCTTGGGTGCTATGACCGGTAAGGCCAAGGAGACCAGGGCCTTGCCTCTTGAGGGTAGCTCATTACTGTTATTGGAGACATTTCAATGGATGAGACATAATGACATCTTACACCCCTACTATTCCTCTTATTTTTCTAGTAAAATGTTGTCAGATAACCAACATTCTAGAAGACCTGGAAAACATAGGGAATGAGTAAGTGTGGTTTTGTCAGTGTGTATGTGAAAATCTCAAGTTAAATCCGACAGATAACTCACAATACCTGATTGAGAGAACTTCAACTCAACAATTTCCTGGAAAATACATTTATTAGAGGGGTGAAACTATGTCCCTGGTGACTGGCTCAAGAAAAGGGAGCATGAAAAGGTTAGTTATACTAAATACCCATGACTGAGAAAATGTCTATCACAGTCTCACTTCTTCACATTCCTATCCCTTGTGACAATAGCCTCAATGTCACAGGAAAATAACGTCAGCCAGCTACATTTCCCTTTCCATCTAATGCATCTCATCTAATGCATCTTCAGTGTCATTGCTGCATCTGACGGATGCTATCTTGCCAGAGCACTCCAGTTAAATATACCATCTCATGTTCATTTACTACAGTATATGATACTTTCTCACTGTAATTACATATTGAACATCGAAGGTGCTTTAAAATACCACCCCTTCAAACAGGGATGGGAAGCCCCAAACCTTTCAGGTGTTCTCTACCCTTCAGGAGGCCTCCTTCAGCCCAAGATCAATGAATATGTGTGACGGGTCAATCTTGATATTTTGCTGATGGGCCAAACTTTTTGCATTATGCCACTACCTTTAACAATTGATGCATATTAAAAAATGAGTATCACAGCAGGTCAGTGGCAGCCCATCCTTAAGGGTGGAGGAGGCCTAACTACTCCCACCTTTTTCCACTTACACCTTAAGATGTTATACAAAGTTTTTGTAACCTCCGGGTAAAAAAAATATTTGAGAAAAAAATACTTGAGGGCACAGTATTGCCTGTGCTTTAAGATGTGTGTTTTTGTACTGTTAGCTTTATTGTCTGTTCTTTCTATCTCAATGTGATTGTTAAAAGGATTAGAGTTAGGCAGCTGTAATCTTGTGTAATGTAATGAGGTAGTGAAGGTAAGTTATACTCATAGGAGCCCCATGCCCGTACTTTCCCTCTGTCATACAAAACTAGCTAAAACTTTGTAAAACAAACAAATAACTTAAAATCAAAATGTTTTTCAAACACCTGATTCCTCAACACCAAACCCCCCACTGTTTGAAGTTAAATAATTCGGGATGGGCTCGCGTGGATCCGGGGCAGCAGCGCCTTGCCTGTTGATGTGTTCTGGCAAGGTTCCTACCTGACTATGACTGTGCAGGGTCTGATAGGTCCTCAGAGGCAGTCAGCAGAAACTAAGGTGGAAGTTTTTCTTATAGGGTTGAGCGCAAAGCGCTCTGCCCCTGGTGTAATCTCTCTGCGAGCTTTTAACCACGCCCAAGTCACGGCCATCAGTTTGGTTGGTTTGTGGGCTTGCCTTTTAAAAATCGCTTGATTTCATTAGTGAAAGGCATGTATACGTCATGCCTCTGTGGTGTTTAACCCTCCTCGAGCACACTGGTCAACTAGTGAAAACATACAAGTCTCCATATTTTCCATATGGTTTCAGGACTACTCTTTATTTCTTATGCAGCACGATCTCGCTGGGCAGTAGTTGAGCGCTTTGCATGATATTGACCCTGTTACATGAATATTTGCACTTTTGCTGGTTACATGGATAATTCCACTTATGCCGATATTTTCACTGCTAGAGAACTTCTGTTTCCTTTTGTGTGTCTGCTTAGCGTTCATGGCAGCCGTCGCCTCGCTTATGTGAAACTGTTTTACTTTTCTTTTTCAGTTTGTGTGGCAAGAAAAGTCTGGTTAGTTATGTGAAACTGTTTTACTTTTCATTTTCAGTTTATGTGGCAAGAAAAGTCCAGTTAGGAGTTTACAACGCTAATAGTTTTAACTCGAGCAAACGCAAGACCCATTTCATTGCAAATGCTTGTTTCTCACTGTGCCCACCGAAACTAGAGAGACAACTTTTGTCCTCACACCATCAGGAGGAGGTCATGCCCACTGACCGGCATTGAGTGGGGAAGGATGTTTTATTCTTCGAATAGTGAATTGTGACCGGGATGGCACAGTCAGTGAAACCAGAGAGGCTGCCCTGCATGATAAAACGACCTGCAATGTTATAGTCAAGGGATCACCATTCAAGACCAAGAGCAGGCCTACTGGCAGGCACTTCAAACTACAATCAGCTCAGCACAAGTAATTCTGCATCCAGGTGGCCACCAGCACGGTTCCAAATCGAAGATGCTCTCTCCTAGCTCAGCCAGTCCTGGCAGTCACCTCTGTTTGTCATAAGTGAGTCCGGCAGCACATCACTGAACTGAGTGCAATGTGGCTGTGTCAGAGTGTAGGGTCAATTTAAAAATGAGGCTAAAAAGGTCAAAATAATTCTGTCACTATTTTTGTTTGTCTTTCAAATTTAGGTAACTGCATATAAAATAATGGAGCACACACTTTAAATGAAAGATAAATACAAGTAAAGTAATCAGTGGTAAAAACATTATTTTACATTATAAAGCCTCATTGGTTAATGCAACCACCGCAGATGTCTAGGTGGATAACCAGAGTGAAACATAATTGAATCCTAATTGGAGCAGTGGGGAATACTGATGTGCATTTATAGTGGTACAAGGCCCTAGCCTGCGACTGAAATCCCAGTGCATGTGCAAGTGGTTATTTTAAAATTGCATTACACACAGTATTGGCTGTCGCAAAATGTGCAAACGGATTTAGGGCGAGATTTACAAAGCTTTTGGACTGGATTTGAGTCACAAAAGTGAAACAAACCTGCACAAATCACTTTTGTTGGATTTACTTTGACTGAAAGTAATGCAAACCTGTATGAAGCGCATTTTTGCGTTACTCAGCATCAAGAGGGTCCGTGGGTGGCACATGGGCGTTCCTGTGCAACCACCCATGGTTTTTTATGCAAAATGCTATCTACTAAAAATAGTAGACAGCGGTGTGCGTCAAATATTAACGCCACTAGAAAGCAGGCATTGAAAAGGGGAAATGCATTTTTTTCTCTTAACTTTTCCCACTGTGCAGACGTGCTTCGCTGTACAGCACACATCCAAAATGAGAAGAGTTTTAAAGTTAGTCCTGTAATATTTTTCCTGGCCAAAACCTGTAGTCGACTCAGCAGACCGTGTTTGGGTAACGTTCAGCAGCCAGATTGTGCATAAGCGTCAGGGAGCAAGCAGGACAGTGCTGTATCTGTAAAAATGGCGCTTTCCTCATGTATCCATGTCACACAATGCAGCCCAGCAACTTTGGGAAACAATTGCTTTCTAAATATATATAATGCGCAAATGTAATTGCATATAAAGTAACTTTGGTGGAAGCGCTCTCTGTTATGTTATGAAACCTCAATTAGTCCATGTAATGCCTGCAGTTGTGTGAGTGTTGGTGTGTAATAAGGGATAAACAAAATGTAATCCTGGTTTGTGTATAGGGGAATAGTGACATGTGTATTTCTTGTGATACTGGGTCCTAGTCTGCAATTGAAAGCACAACTAATGTGCAAGTCATTATTTTAAGATAGAGGCAGAAGCCTAGTGGCCTTCCAATTCATTGGTTTTCCAGCAGTTTCAACAACCTTTTAGAGCTTCTCAGTGGTCCAAAGAGTGTAATTGCTGATATTTCTTTCAATCCATGGATGTCATTGTTTGTTTTACTTGAAAGAAAGTGTAACTCTAGGTGTCACACATTTGGGATTTAAATGTCACTCATAAGTACATCAAAACCGTGGAAATGTCAAACATAAGTAATCTGAAAACATGGCAGCTATAATAAACCTGTAGTCTTGCCGTGGATTGTATGAAATAGTTAAACAGAAACTCTGCTGTTTAAAAACAAAACTTAACCAACAAAAACGATTCTCCTCAACAGAACCAATTATCAATGTTTAAAAATGCTACAATGTTCATGATGCATCACTAGTTATGTCTGCTGTATAGGCTATGGCTCAGTTTTAAAAATGTTTATGTCATGTGAATTCATAATTTATCAAGGACTATTCGTTCATTGTTAAGAGAGTGTAGATTTTGGAGCTGTGGAGTATTTTATTAGGAATGCCTGCAGTATTAAATTGAGCTCTTGCACCTATGGAATGCACTGCAGGGTGCGCAGTACTGGAGAGAAGTGGTCGAATTTTCTGCGGTCTGACACAAAGCAGACAGCTACTTGGAGCACTGCCCTCAGAAAAGCAAGATCCACTTCCTGAAGACCAGAGAGGAGTGAGTTACCATAATCTAGTCTAGAAAGAGGATGTATCTGACCACTGATGTCAAGTCTTGCTCAGGAATAAACTGCATGAGGCCCCAGAGCAATCTTAGCTGGTGGTGTGCACTTTTGGACATGGGTAAAATTTGCCTCTGGAGGTCTAGAGGGTTGTAAAGGATAAGGCCAAGGGATTTGGCATTCTCCACAATGGTCAAATTGCAATTCAGGGAAGAAAAGTATTGTAGCCACTCTTGCACTTTCGGAGGAAGATTAGTAGAATTTCAGTTTTAGTGGGATTGAGTTTTAAGTGGTTATTCGTCATCTATATTTGAGCCTTATTGAGGGTAGAGAAGAGAAGACGTCTTCAGGGGAATATATCTTCAGGTAGATCTGAGTATCATCTGCATAATGATGATAAAGAATTCCAGATTTTCTCACAATCTCTTCAAGAGGTTCTAGGTATAGATTAAATAGGATTGGTGGAACAAATAGAGCCCTTTGGGATCCCCTATTTTAGGTTGGTGGTTTTGCCTGATAAAGCACTCACTATTTTCATTATCTGTGAATGGTTATACAAATAGGAGTCAAACCACTTTAGGACTTTCCAATCAATACTCATCCATTCCTTGAGGATGCTTATCAGAGTTTGGGAGCTGACTGTATCAAAGGCAGCCGAAAAGTGCAGAAGCACAAGTACAAAGGAGTTCTCTGAGTCAAGGCAGTGGAGACAGTTACCCACAGTTTGCAGAAGGGTCACATTTGTGCTACAGCCCTGGCTGAGGCAGACTGGAAAACACTGAGGAGGGTATTGGATTGGATGTTGAGCAATAAATGAGATACCTTCCCTAAGGAGGGAAGTGTTGAAAACAGGTGAAAGCTGTGGAGGGCATTGTTTTATGCACTGGGCTTTTTCAGGATGGGGGAACATTGCTGATTTTCAGATGGTTGGGGAAAACACCTTCTATGAGTGAGAAGTTCACTAATTTCTTTCTCACTGAGCCAGCAAAAGCACTGGAGAGGTGATTGGAAGGTTTGATGTTAGTTATAGTTTCAAGCAACTCTTGCTCAGAGATTGTTGCCAAATGTGACGAAGGCCACTGGGTTTTTTAGGTCAGCATGCAGTCACCTTGGATACTGGATTTTGGCAGAAGTGATGGCTTATTAATATTTACTTTCTCTGCAAAGGAGATGACAAATTCTTCATATGTTGATGCTTGCATGGGGACTGCGCTGGTGGAGGAATGGAAGTTTGATTGATTATTTCAGAAAGTAGCTCTGGTGATTTTTAGTGGTATCAGGCATGGATTTAATGTGTCTAGATTTAATTTTGAGGATGCTCCATTTGTAGTTTCTCCTAGAGGCACTGAGAATAGTAAGATTGGGTATGAGAGTGCTTGTCCCCAGATTTTCTCAAGATGCCTCAGATGACTAATTTTGGTATATAGCTCCTTCAAAAACCAGGGAAGAGAAGGCTTAGGTTGTTTACTTTTGCAATTCAGTGTAGCATATTCATTAATTAAGTTACCCATGTGTGTGTTATGTTTTTCTGTTAGGGAGTTGATGTCTTACTCCCTGATGTCTCGACCTCCTGGTCTGAACTTTGGTTACTCTGGACATTAAGGGCCTCATTACGAACCTGGTGGTCTCATGACCGCCAGGTTCGCGGATGGAGGTCAGACCGCCACTAGTGCAGTGGACCAAGTGCCGTATTACGACCACGGCGGGTGTTCCCAGGCAGACTGCCAGCACTGCCAATCGTCCAAGTGGTCGGGCAGTCCTGGCAGTCCTAATCCACCAGGCAGTGCTTCCCTGAAGATTACGACTTCGTTATCTGCCAGCGGTTTCCTGGCAAAAGCCTGGCGGAGCACAGGTGCAGGGTGCTCCAGAGGGGCCCCTGCACTGCCCATGCAACTAGCATGGGCAGTGCAGGGCCCCCCTGGCCAGCACTGTCGCAATGTTCCCTGACTGCTTTGCAGACAGTGAACATTGTGATGCTGCTGGTGCACTCTGCATCCTACAGCATTGCCGTCAGCTCGATTACGAGCCAGAGACAATGCTGTAGGGTGTTTTCCACCGACCTAGCAGGAAACTCAAAATGGGCCCGGCGGGGAGGTAGCCACAATGGCGGCAACCTCCCTGTCACAAGTTTGGCAGACTGGTGAAACCGCCCGCCAAACTCGTAATCAGGCCCTAAATCACTATACACTAATATCTCACAAATTAGGAACATGAAAGTGTTTGAAACTCTCCTCAGAGACTGTCCTTAAGAAATCAACACCCTTCCAGGTACCCACTTCTTCCATAAAGTCCTCGCTTCAAATTGCTTAGCAAAAAAAAAATCTACTTCAAAGGCAAATACTATTACCAATGCAAAAGTACATCATTGAGAACAGTTTTTACTCCCGATTTTGCCATTCATTTCGTGGATGTCCTTGAGACATCATGTATTCTAAATTTGGTGAACCCTTGTTTCAAAAACATAGGGATTGGGTGATGATGAAGTCATTACGTTATGGTCAAGAGGCAGCAACAATCTAACTTAATGTATGAATTGGTTCAAGAACGTGTAACCTTTCTTATGCTTTACATATCACAGCAGTCACTAGTGCCTTGATTACCTTGACCTGACTGTAAAGAGCACGGATCACAAACATTAAACCACATTATTCAGAAAACCCACTGAAAAGAACACACTTTTGTAAAACCGTAATTACCAACCAAGAGCCTTGAGAGATAGTCTACTGTTTGAGCAATTTCTCAGACTACGGAAAGTAGCTGATTAAATGAAGACTTCGTCAAAAGACAAATATGTTCTCCTCAAAACTGCTTGAAAGAGGTTTCCCAATAGTCGAGTGGGGTTCATTATGAAAAGGGCATATTATTTTCCTAGGGAAAGTCTCCTAGTCACTAAATCCAAACACTTTAGACAAAGTCACCTATGTCACCACTTTTTGCCCATAATCCATTAAGATATTCAAATGGTTTCATAAGCCCCAGGGTGTATTGTGATCATTGTTCTTGATGTCCAACTAATAATATTTTTGCTAATTCGTTTTGAGTTAAATAAACGTTTTTTCTTTTCCCTATACTTTACATACTTTACTGTTGGAAGACTCCACATTGGGGGTCAGAGGTCTTTGTTGGTACAATATAGGTTAAAGTAAACTGTTTTTCAAAGTTGGAAAAGTTAGTAAAAATATTTTTATGGTAAATATTAATCTACATTATTATTTATGTATGTATGTTAAATTTAGACTATGAAAGGGAGACCCTCCAACTCCCGCTTAGTGAGGTGGGACTGGCGTTACCCAATTTAGAGTTTTACTATT
This sequence comes from Pleurodeles waltl, assembly GCF_031143425.1. Classification (NCBI taxonomy): domain Eukaryota; kingdom Metazoa; phylum Chordata; class Amphibia; order Caudata; family Salamandridae; genus Pleurodeles; species Pleurodeles waltl. The sequence continues at coordinate 519,629,427 of NC_090436.1, forward strand.
TAGCCTCCCAGTTACAACATGCAGCACTCTGGCTAGCGGAGGGTGACATTTGGGAGAAAACCCTTCTTAAGGATGACACTCGGCGTGACACCCTCGCACAGCTGCTCCACACAGGTCGGTGGGGGGGACCCATCGCTCCCAAACGTGATAACACATACAGCAACTCTCTGGATGCGGGCCGTGAAAGTAACATTGCACCGTGCACCATTTGCCTTTGACTTTGAGGATTTTCAGGCATTTCAACACTTGACCTCGATGGTGGATGTCGAACCTGGCAGGAGGGTGGGTGCTTAACACTTGAGAACCTCTACCCCAGTGAGACTTTTATAGCCTTCGAGGGGGCACAGGATATGTTCGGGTTGAATCAGGGGCAGTTTTTAACCAATGTCAGTATACTTAATATTGTCCAAGAGATATGGCCCACCTACCCAGAGGCCTACCCCTCCTCGGTACTCCTTCAGGTACTCCTGGAATATGGGGTGGCAAACATCTTTTCTCCCACATATATGAGGCAATGGTGGCAGACACACCTAGGTTTGTGCTGTGGGCTCGGGAGGCTTGGGACGTAGATCTGGGTACCCTGTTGGAAGAGACACAGTGGAAGGCAACATATACCCTGCTCCACCAGGGGACATGTAATGCTTGATTTAAACTAATACATTTTAATTACATACACCGTACATATGTCATCCCTGTCTTCCTCCATAGAATTGACCCTGACAGAGAGGACGGATGCCAATGCTGTAGTGCACGACCTGCAACCTTTCTACACTTAGCATGGGATTGTCCCACAGTGCAAAACTTTTGGCAGGTTGAGGCCCAAACCTTAAGAGGAGTTGGGGGGTACGACTCGAGCTGGCCCCCTTTCAATGCCTTCTGGGGGATGATGAACAAGCAGGGTCCCAGCCTACAGGGATGATGCAAAGATATTAGGGAATGGGCAGTGGCAGAAGAAATATGGTTACAGAGGGTTAGAGGGGATAGTCGACTTGGGGAGCATGTGCAGACATGGCAGGAAATACTTACACAAATTGATGTGGTCGATGAAACTGAGTAGGAGGTTTTGGTGGGAAATCCGGAATCGTAGTTGTGTGGGCTATGTGAATGGGTATGGTGCTTACACTGCGATAGGGAACGTAATGTCTCGAGGTACAATGCACACTTTTAATTCCTTTTGTATCTGGGGTGGGGTCTACTGCTGGAATGAAATGTCATGTGGAAGTATGTGGGGGACGGGCATAGATGTGAAATGTGTTCATAGTGCACTGTTTAGAATGTACCAAGAGTTGAAAAAATGAAAAATAACGTTTAAAATCTGTTACAGCAATATTAGCTTATTTTCGTATTGAAGCTTTAATTGATTTCATTGATTTAAATATATATAATTATTTTCCTGAAGCTTAAATAAAAAACAACTCCCATACAAAATACAGAATATTTTTTATAATGCATTAGTTATTACAATTAACGTACAGAATTAATTAATTTATTTGGCTCCACCTCCAGTTTCTGGGTGTGGAGCATGTAAGCCTTCACTTTTTAGTAACTGGACACTCAGATTTTATGAATAGTTAAAAGTAGTAAAGTTACTTAAAACTGTAAGAGCAAATTTAATGTGTAAATTACTGACAGTGGTAAGTTACCTTTGTACTGTAAAATTCATCCTTGAAGGTGGTTTCCCAGTTCGTTGCACTTCTGACTCATACCACTTCTCCATGCTCATTCCCTATGCAGTAAATGGTGTTGTTATAGCACTTGCATGCTTCCTATCAGCACCAGCAACATGAGCATTTTTGCTTCCTGTATATACTTAATGAATGACTCATGCTGTCTATTTATAACATGTATGCACATCCCTCTAAATGCACACACTTTTGTAACATTCCTTTGTCTAGTATCATGATGGAACTTTGTATATTGGTTGTTCACATGATTTATCAGTATGACCAATTGGTCTAGTGTCCAGATGGAACTATCTATATTAATTGCTCATGTGATATATCAGTATGACCAATTGGTTGTATAATGGCTGCATATTTTGTGAATCCAGCTGGCTCACTGTACTTACCTTTGACCATGTCATTTTTGTATTTCTGTTTATTTTAATATTACTTACATCCATTGTTTTTTCTGATCTTATTTTGATGTGATGTTTAAGTAATTAATATTGAATGTGGTATGGTCTTGATGTGCCCCCACCCACCTTTTATCCTGCTCCCTTTTGTCCCCATCACTGCTGCAATTTTTACATGCTGGGTTGCTATTGCATCCCTTTAGCAAACCACTCCCATTCCAGCTGTCCTCACGTATGCATGTGTCATCAGGTGGCCACGCCCACCAGCCCTTGTTATACTCGGCCATATTAGCTGTTTTGGCATCTTCTTTGCTCCACACAATGCACAGCCCTTACATATCAATGGTGATGCATTCCCTTGTGAGGGAAGCCATCTATTTATACAACTGCCTCTTCAATTCTACAAGGATTTTGCACACAGAGCCAGTGCTACCCACCGTCTCCTGATTACTACAGAATTTTGATTTCTTTAGTTATAGACTTTTGTCTCCTGTTACCTGCCATTTATATGAGGCTCCTTATTTGCCTTGGTTGCTGATCATTTGTTTGAATTGGGCTTAAGGTGAAACCCAGTCTCTCCAGGGACTCTTCCAGCAGCCACCTCATTCATCCTTTGTAGGCAACCCACCTTTTTTTTCCGATGTTCGTCAATTTTCTAATTAAGTCTGAGGTGTAAGTGAGGTGTAATTTCTAACTCTCATTTGTCTTATACACCAGCAGCATCCCTAGACCATAGCTTCTTTCATGAGTATTGTTGCCATTAGTTGTTGGTTGATTATACCTTCCATGCTTATTAACCTATTCCTTCTATGTAATCCTTTCTTTGCCATATAGATGCCACTTTGACTGACATGATTGAGTTCTTCGCCCTGTGGTGAGTACTCACATACAACCTCCTTCTCCCGGCCTTTCTCTGGGACAGGGTATTTGTTGTCCATTCATGTTTTCCTTGCCTTGCATAGTAGGCTCCTTTCCACTAAGCCCTCTGCTACCTATCTACACATAGCAACTTCCTGAACATTGTAAGATTTTTTTTCACCTTCATGATCCTATTAGTTCAATGAATACTAGTCTAATTGTGATTATCAACCTGATCATTTTTCAGACCACAGTGCTCTGCACAGTCCTGATGATGATCTCTCATTTATCATAGAAGTTGAAATGCTGCTGATTCAAACAAATATATACTAATTAACCACTCTCTTCCTTTGTATATCTTCCAGAATCCAGAATAATGTGTTCCTTTCATGTATGCACAGATGCCACTTCTTCAAGTTTGTGATCACTCTTCAGAGTACATAAATTATTTTACATAGCATACATGCCAAGTAATATATTTATTACAAATTGTGTTTGGATTGTTGGATAGTACTTTTGAAAGATGCGTTCTTTTTGGGTGAATTTGTTATCTTTGTATTGTTGAAACGAAATGTTAAGTAAGTCTGCATTGAACTATTGTGTTTTTGTATATATTTCCAAGAGCAGGGATGATTTGTGACAACCGGATGCATGACATAATGACTTCTCAGGGAAATCGTGGTGGATCAGATCTCATCCTTTTCTCTCAATTACATTAGTCTTACATATGCAAAGACAAACAGAGGAAGAAAATGGTTCAATAAGATTTATTGAATCAGCTGCATCTTGGTCAACATCATTTTAAAAATCTCCAATAACCGGGACAATCGAAGAAAGGAAATGTCCCATCTCAGCAGGTGGTAAAGTGACCAAATCGTTGGAAAACCAAAGAGCACTCATGTTCCATAGCAGGAGCTCCAGCTGAGGCAGCAGCATTCTGCGTTGTGGCCAATGTTGAGTAAAGAGCTGCATGATCCACGAAGGGCAACTCCTAGACAGCTTCCCGTAGCAATCGCAACCTCAACGCACATGTCTGATAATGAGCCCTCAGTAAGAACATCAACAGATCAGAGTCCAATGAAAGTAAGCACCACGTAGAAGGACAAACGTTCAGTGCACATTCGAAAAGGAACCAGAGGCACCGAAACATGGGCTGCACACAATCCAAACTGGCATGAATGACACAGGCCAGTTGCACTCCAGTATTGGTGCCCTGAAATACTGCATCATGCATTCACGACACAGTTGCACTGGTGGAAGCGCTTTCAGTCCTCCTTGTTGTGAAGGGACAGCCATTGCAAATAACAAATAGCAACAAGATACCACCTATTATAGCCAAAGTAATTGGAAATCCCCTGAAAATATTGAATGTATGGCTGAATGTATTAAGCCAAATATAGAGGAGAAGTTGTGAACGAAACCAGAACCAACAGCCTATAAAGAAATGTACAATCCCAGTAGTACTGGATGTGTTAAATATTTGTCTCACAGGTTCACCAAAGTGTCTCTGAAAGTTTGTATTTAAAAGGGACTGTATCTCTGCAGATGACCTCGCCACTTGGAGCGCATAGGTCTTGCATGTAGATGTCAGCACCACATGTTTTTGAAACAATAAAGCCTTTAGACTGCTCAACTTGTCAACATTTACATTTGAAGTAGCAATATGAGGCCAAATATCTGCTACTTTTGTCTGTTGTGTAGGAGAAAAAAGTACATTCATACAACAGGTGACAATTAGGGGAAGCGAAACGATGTGAGCTATTCCAGATCGCATTCCACAAAATCTCTCACTGTTATGAAACACATAACTTCCACAGAGCACCTGCAACGCAGGTCTAATCAAGGGGACTGGAACTCCCTTGAGATAGTAAGCTAAATTCGCTGCCGAAGTGTTACACGCCCCGTGCAAGGACAGCTACTTACAAACCATTGAATGGCTCACAGAAGTCTCACATTCACTGCTGCTAAGAAGGACCTCTTTCATGCCATTGAAACATTTGTACGAAAAGGGAAGCTCGCACACCCTATGGATGTAACTATCTCCTAGCCTTTCATAGCTGCCTACTGGAATGTGTTTCAAGCAGGGCATGAACTGCAACGTTGAAATAGGCAGATTAATAACCCCATGTAGTAACCATTCAGCAGATGGTATTTCAGCCGCAGTAAAAGGCAACTTTTCACGATGTTTAGCATTACAGAAGTCACTTCCTTCTTAGCCATTATTTGTTGCTGTCGCGTCAAATTAAATGCTGAAAATATATCCCTCGCGCTAACATGTTGCCAGGGAATGCAACCTGATTTCACTGTTTGTAGTGTCCCACTCAACTGCATAATGGACCATAGCTGACTCTGCCATGTTGTAAGAATGACATGTCATTTTGTACAATGTCTATTACAGAAGAAACAATGTTGTTTAAAGTGTATATGCGGTCGGACACAGTGTTAATCCCATTATCTACAACGTCTAATGCTTTCTGAAAATGTTCCTATCCATTTGCCTTAACCAGGCAGTGGCTTACTCATTGGGAAAGTTTCCAAATTTCATGGTAGACTGCACAAAAGAAGCGCTGTTTATGTTGTCTTCTGGGGCCTAACAGGAAATCCTGCAAATCTGTGTTGTCAGACAGGAGTCTGAGGTGTTCTTTAACAGCATCTAGTGAGGGACTTTTTAAATATTGCTGGCATAATTGTCCTACACTGGACATGCTGTTACTATATCCAAATGTTCTGATGACACATAGCCAGGGTCTGGCCTATTTGTTCTAAAAACCAACATGGAGTTTACCAAACCATTTGTGTCTACTGGCCATAATAACCACCCGTCAGGACATGATAGTGATGTGTTAAATGTTTCATTTTCGACCCACTCATTAAGCTGATCTTCAGTTGCATTGATGTATTTTTGCTATTTGTAAAATTTAGCAGGGACAGGGTTACAGGCACAAACAAGTCGTTAGTTTTTGCCAAGCCTCAACAACTTGACTCTAGTACAGTTTCATAAAAAAATATAATAATGTGAACAAGTATCAGGCATGCTCTAAATAAAGCTTTCTTTTCCCCTTGTTTGGCAATTTCCAGTTCCCTATACACTTTTTTAATCAATCGACTTCAGCCAATATTCATAGCTTTCTATAGCCATCTGGGAAACAAAGGAGTCAGAATAAATAATTTAGGTATCCATTAATAAGATGTGTTGCATTTCCATCACTGGCAATTTAAAATATTACGACTCAGCATTTTTAACATTGTGCCCAAAAAAATATGCAAATGTTTCAGAATATGTTTTTTCATGCTTCTCATTAGCAAAGTTGGACAATATTTCCATTGTATGTAATTAAAAATATTATTTGGGGTACTTCCTCTGTGAATGTAATGATGTCCATCATAATTATGACAGCATATCTCCTTAATTTGCTTTCAATTGATAAACATCTTCTCTTTCAAATACAGTAAGATATTCTAATTCTGATAGCATAGATTCAACTTTTTTGTACATCCCAGTCATCAGAAACAACTCCGGGTGTTATCACATCATTCATGGAAAGTTTAAATACATATGGAATTTTAATAACCTCCATCGGACCACATATATCAAAGGGTACTTTATCCCAAACAATCCCATCCAGAATTGGTATAGCTGAAATGATCACTAGGGACAAGCCTCTGCGGACTTTATGGGAGGTAAAATGTGGTTTTAGGAACTCATCCACTAGTTCAAATGTAGAGTGTTAAGGAAGCGAATGACCATGAATTAGGAAGAAAATGACGATGACGAACCCAATCCAAAGAATGAAGCAAGTATAGTCAATAAAAGCCACAGACAGTTTAATGGAAAAATTAGATAGTTATTTTTGAGCCAATTTTTCAGCTTACATGCTCTTGACAGTCTTGATATAGAGGAGGCAGATGAGTTGGTAAAAGTGCCATTGTTGTCAGCAAAGTATCCAGAAGCAATTCATGCAAAAACTAGAGCCGTATTTAGGAGAGCAGAACTGGCAGAAGCATATCTTGGTGGTTCATAGTATACTTTTCCATCTGTTTGTGTTGAAATTGAGTAACATAACTCAATATTGTAGACATTGCTTGTTGCAGAAAAAATTAACAGGACTAATGAAAGATCATTTTCCACCCTCCCCAAGCTCGGAGAGGCGTCAATATTGCTGCTTAAAACCTTCAGAGGAACATCCTGATCTGTAGTAAGAAGGATTTGGGTACGACCCAGGAGCCCTCTAGGTCTGCTGTGCAGGATCAGCCATATGGTGTAGCTTGACATAGTTAATGGAGACAAAGCGATTTTCTTTAGAACCAGTCAGCAATGGTAGAATAACAATTCTGGTACAGTGTATTCCCAGGACTAGAACCGGTTCATGATAAGAAGGACCAAACTCCTTTCTCACAGCAATCTTTTCATGCACTAGATCCCCAACTTTTGGAATCCAGCCAGTAGGTTTATTTGTGCAACCCCTGTTCCCAAGGAGGTGGCACTAGCAGATTAAGTACTCTATGGACTCCATACAGGTGATTAAGCCAACTACGACCCATGCTTAATACTCTTGCTGTTAAAGATTGCTTTAAATCCCGGTTTCTTCGCTCCACAACACTGTTTTCTTCTGGATGGTATGGAGACAACTAATACAGTTGGACCCCTAACGAAGCCATGTTGTCCCTGAATGCCCTTGAGGCAAAAGCAGGACCCTGGTGTGAGTGGAAAGCCGCAACTGCATATGTGCCAATAAAGTCTTGTAAATCTTTAAAAACAGTTCGGGCGTCAGCCAAGCATTGTGGCCATATGCATAGAAATCTGGAGCATAAGTCGACAGGGATTATGCACCATCAGGTATCAGGGGACCACAGTCGTCCAGGTACACACATTGTAGAGGTTTATTGGAAATTAAGAGGGGTGTCTGTGATGGGCGTTTGACGGTGGACCCTTTTATTTGCTGGCAGATGTCACAGCAAACAACATACTGCTTGGTCTGTTGGCATAGACCTGACCACCACTAACATGCTTTTAAGGCTGAAATAGTAGCAGCCACACCAGCATGGGCAGAAGCAACTCCCTCATGCCCTGCTTTAATCAACTCAGGTCTTTGATCTTGGTTAGGGATCACACAATCACCCACCCCTAGTATTGTTACTATGGCAGTATTGAGGCTAGAAGTCCAGTAGGAATATTTGGCAGGATATGCCTTTAGCATGGGCTTACCTTCAGCCGAAGCTTTCATGACAGCTAGTGTTTCATCATCCAATCTCATCTGTGAACGAGTTATTGCAGCAACAGAAGCCATAGCTACAGCTGACTTGGTTGTTTCATCAGCCAGGGTATTGCCAGTTACATGTTTTCCAACACGTCGATGTCCCAATGTATGAACTACATGGACACTGGGTAGCGTTTCTTTCAGATACGCTACCTTCCCCCACAGTAATTTGTGTTTGATGGTGTTACCCTTTGAATCTCTGAACCTATTCTGGCACCGGCAATGCAGATATGCATTGAAGGACTGAACACAGTACTACAAATCACATACGATTAATGGTAACCGTCCTAGATCTGTGCATTCCAGCGCCTTCAACAGAGCCTTGAGCTCTGCTAATTGTGCAGTGCAGTCCCCAAAGGTCTGCATTTAAGTGAGTTGTGGATGGAATTTACCATCTTTCATGTAGCCACTCACGACTGCACAGGTGGCAGGGTATTGATATTGAGTGCCAACTGCGGGCTGGGATGAGCCATCAGTATACATAATTGTTTGATATGGTTCAATAGGCAACATGTTTGTTGGAACTGGATATTCAAGTTCATATTGTAGGAATTCTTGAGTCTGAATTCTGGATCAAAAACATAGTCAACATCAGTGGCCATCAGAGATGTTGCCCATTGAATCCAATGTGGATGTAGTGCCTTAGCGTTAGGAATGCTGGCTTAGGTGACAGCCTCAAGGGCTGGGATCGGAGATACAACAATGATGCCTTTCGTCTGGGCCAGAGGTCTCTCTTTAATGACAGCCATCTGAACATCAGTCAGATTTTTTTCAGTGGGAGCAAGGCGTTGTTCAGCTGTGGAATACAAATGTGATTTGCATCCAATGGGGACGGTATCACCCTCATTGAATGTTACATTGGTGAAACCAATGACACCAGCAATTACTCTGATGATCAAATGTGTTTTGTTGTCTCTTGTGTGTAAGTGTTTAGCTGCAAGCATGTCTTGTTGCAATGCTCTGGAATATGTGTGTGTTCGACCGTCCAATATTTGCTTGAAAAGTCAGGACGCATTAAGTCATATAATGGTGTAATGTGTTGTGCATAATCTGCAATGTATGTTCTGCCAAAGTTTAAAAAAACCAACAATGACTGGAGCTTCTTGGTAGTGTTTGGTGGTTTAGTTGTGCGCAGTGTTCTAAAAATTGGGGTGCTACGCTCTTGCCTTCATCTGATAGTTTGTTTCCCAAGAATAGGACACTAAGGAAGGCTATTTTTGTTTTTTCTTTAATTAAATTTGTAGCCTAATTTGGCAAATCCCACAAAAATATGGCTTACCCATCTTACATGTTGAACGAGATCATCATAGGTCAGGTAGATTTCATCTACGTAGGACAATGCCTCAGGGTCAATGTTGTGCAAAATTGAAGCAACACGAGCTGAAAACAATCCTGGACTGTTTGTATACCCTTGTAGGAGTCAACAAAATGTTTTTGGTGAACCTAAACCGCTAACATTTGTTAAGTCCCTACTTTCAGGTGCTATATTTTGGCAGAAAAACCTGCTGGAAATATCCAGGGTTGTTTTGTATTTTTTGCACACTACATTGTTAATACGTGCTGTACTGTGTGCATTTTGAATGCCAAATATGCGTGTGTGACTATTTAAATGTCTGTAGTCTAAGACTATTCTATATGAATGATCCAGTTGGGGTACGGGGAACAATGGGTTGTTCATTGGTGAGACACAGGGTTCAATTACACCCTGGTACTATAGCTGTGTGATGATTTCCCTCATGGATGCTCCTGCTTTATGCTTTTTTGGGTATTGAGGTTGATTTTGGGGTTGCAATCTAATTGGAATTATATGGTAGTGGTAACCTTTATCCCATGCTACATGGTTGTAATATAATGCGGGTGCCTGCGCCTTCTCCCGTTCAATGGCATAAGTCTCCCTGAGCTCTCTAGGAACAAGGGATGAGAAAGAGGGTTCAATTACCTTTTCCTCATATGGGAGATTACAGATAACTTCTGGTGGCCAATCTTTTTCGGACAATAAGATATCATAAATGGTACTGACGCGATCCCAAAAGATAGCGTCTTTTGTGCGCTCAATGTCGCCTTCTAATTGTACTTTTAGTTTATACACCCTATCGGTTGTGGAGACATGCATATCTGCAGTCTCGACTTGTAAGAAGCCATCAGTTGCTTTCACCTCCAGATGCTCTTGAAGATTCAGGCGAACTATTGTGACCTCTGCCGCGCTGTCTAGCAGTGCCAGTGCCCACTTCCTATTCTTCAGTAAAGCCCTCATCCTGAGTGGCATTTCGTATAGAAATCGCTGCCACTTTTTTCTGTTTGAATTGGTATTTTTGTTGGGGAAGTTTCTCTTCTTTTTTAACAGAAACTTCTGACAAGTGCCGTGAATCCTTTCTCGGTTTCACATACTAAGTTTGCTGCTCTGACTTCCCACCTTTCTCGCTGCGTTTTTCCGGTGAGTCCTGAAAGGAACGAGTTTGGCGTGTATCAGTATATTAATATCTATCAGGTGTTTTCATATTATCTCTATTTTTAAGATTATAGCGGTTTTGAGGGGTCCTCGAATGCAGAGATTCTCCCCTTTCTTTTTTAAGTGTTTGTTTTTGTTTATCCCAGCATTTTTTAGAACCCTCAGGTGCTTGCTCGGTAGCATCCTTATTGGATTTACCCTGTAATTGTGGTTTAATGGGTCTGGCTCACAGACTATCTCTACCAATATTAGATTAGGTCTCAGCGATAATGTTTGGCAGCTAGTGCAACTGCTTCCCTCTTAAGATTACTTAATATTATTGAAGACACATTGGCAAAATTGCCCTTTAATTGCATCTCCAAATCCAGGGCTGGGGCAGCCCGTATTCATCTTGAATTTGTTTCAACACTTCCGGAAGATTGGTAAGTGTCGGTGTACCATGTGCGGTAGTATAGAGCATGGCAAATACCACGCCCCAAGTATTGCAGTTTTCTTTTGTGGGAACCATCCCAAATGGCAAGCACATAGTGAGTATTCTATGTTTATCCTGAGGTCCCGTATGGGGAACAAAATGCTTCCAGAGCATTTATATTTTGAGTTAACCAAAATGTAATCTCCTCCTGTTTTACTGGTACATTACCCATGATCGAATGTACAGTTGCAGGGTTAATGCCTGGTGTGACTGCATGTGGTTGCGCTGGGGCAGCTCGTACTGGGTTAGTATTTAATTTTTGCATTATAAACTGTATTAACAGTCTGTATGGTGCTGTAGCTCAACTAACAAGCCGAGAACCTCAGCTACCAAGATGGCTGCATCAGGATGCGGTGTATCTGTGGCCAATAAAGACCAGGTAGGACCATCATTGCTCAGAAGACCTTATCTAACGTGTAGTTTTGTGTGTGGTAGGATGCCATTAACCCAGTTATTATGGTCTTGAAATGATAGAGGTATCTCTAAATATGCATATGCTCTGTATTGTGCAGGTATGCTTGCAGGTGGGTAGTGATGAAATGTATTAGTGTTTCCATCGACTGCTGTAAAGGTGTCCCAAGAGTAGACTGTTTCTGTTCTGTAGGCTGGATGAGCCTCAACTACAAATGTTACAGGACCCCTCTGGGCTGTGAGGCCGTTTGCTAGCAAATGAGCGGTGAGGGGTGGGTTCATGTTTACTGCAATTACCACACATTGCAGGTTTGCCATGGTGGATATACCTGTTCAGAGATAAGGACAACAAATTGGGATAGTACCTTTTAAGGGTCAAGCTTGAACAACCTACAGCATCGGATAGGTACTACCTACCTAGCTGAGGAGGGATTCTTCAATACCATGGATGTCTCCATATATAGTATTGAGGTACCTGTAGCACGTAGTGAGACAAGATATTTAGGAGGATCCAAAAATCAGTACCTGACCAAATGTTAGTGGCACCATGTCACATGGACTCTCATTATCCTAATGAGGTTGCTGGATTTGGGCAGCAGCATCACCTGAATTATGGATAACTGAGTCCAAATCCACACTATGTTGCAACTGCAGGCCTAATCCATTTCTGCCCAACTTTCAGTGCCTCATCTCCACCCAAGAGCATGGATGATTTGAGGCAACTGGGTTCATGACATAATGACTTCTCAGGGAAATCGTAGTGGATCAGATCCTGTCCTTTTCTCTCAGTTATATTAGTCTCACAAATGCAAAGACAAATGGAGGCAGAAAATGGTTCAATAAAATTTGTTGAATCAGCTGCATCTTGGACAGAATGGCATGAAATGCAATATTGAGAATGATGATGCATACTAGAAGCAGAATAGTGACAAGGAAAGTGAAACACAGCAAAGGTCCCACCATACTGCCACTGTGCACACTGTATGCAATTCCTTTCTAAAATACGTTATAACACAGCAGAATAAGCCCTAATCCGCCCTTCAGGATTCCCCCTGAAAAGACATCATCCCCCATACCTGAGCAAGGAAGCCTGTTGTCTGTAGAGACACCATCCGCACACAGGCCAGGGGACTGGTGGTCTCAGCATGTAGCTGTAACAAAGTCAATCAGCATGCGGTTATGGCAATCTGGCTGGAATCTCCCTCTAATGTGCATGGGACAGAGAAATGGTTTTATAATAAAACATCTGATGTTCTGAGAAAATGTCCCCATGGAAGGATGTGTGTGTTTCTGTGAACATAGACGACGCAGTGTACCATTGGTGCCGGCAAACCTATCTCGCTGCAGCCTTGAGGAAACGACAAAGTGAAACGCAATGCTTTCCTAGTCGAAAGAACAACTAGATGAAGAAAATAAAACAACACCACAAATGTGGCCTATTCTGAAATAATACAACTGAAGCAGAATAAAATGTTACTAGGCTAATGGGCACAAGCGGCAGGCCTAGGTAATAAAATAACGTGCCAAGAGACATCACTAAAATGGCCATACAACACTTCATGGGCACGTTCGTGCAGGCAGCACTTGGTGGGCTCTGCTTGGCGCAGGGTGGAATCTGGAACTGCCCGAGGGGGTGCCCCCACTGCCTGGACTGGCTGACTTGCTGGGTGTAACCCACAGAATTGGCCCTGATAAATCCTACACTCTTGGATTTGGGTGGCGTCAGGCCCTGGAGTGAGAGCTGATTCCAGTCAGGGAGGTAAAAATATGGGCTCTGCATTGTCGGGCCCGTGAGGGCCATCGGATGCCTTGTGGCCCACCGAACATCATATCTAACTATTGGAGACTGTGTACCACTGCCTGGGATGCAGCCAGAGGCGACCTTGTCAGAGGCAGAAGCCAGGTACCCATTCCGCTGTGGCTTAACCTGAAGACACCTATGGTGGACCCTGTAGGAAATGCAGGATGTAGATGCCAAGGATGTCAGGCCTTGGAGTTGATGGGAGCCCCTCCCTCACCCTGCCTTTCTTGCAGCCATCCTCCCCGCCGTATATCGCTGTGCATGGTTAGGGACCATCACTCCTGATCAGCTGCTCTGCTGAAATGGGCTGTGTGTTTGGAGCTGTAGAGGAACGTAGACGCATCAAGGGGATGCCAGGAGTCATCAGATGTCCCTAAAGATCCTACTGTGACTACTTGCGTGTGCTGCTCCTGAAGGGCAAGCAGGCCAGTGATGGTGTTATAATTAGACTCACACCTGGAGATGGAGCAGGACAAGCCCCCCACATGCACTGGTGTAAGCCAAAATGGATCAATACACCAAAACTACCACTGGTGCCCAAGGGACCAATGAGGCACCTCCTCCTGCAATCAACCCTGCCCAACACACAGACTTGGATGTCATTCTCAAGGCCATTCAAGTCTCAAGAGCAGTATTAGAAACCAAGGTAGATGAAGTTCATGTGGACGTATCCTTACTGTGCCAAGAACTCGGCAGTGTGGCAAGCAGGGTAACAGAGACCGAAACCAGGGTCTCTATGGTGGAGGACGAAGTGACAACCCTTAAACTTCAGGTCTCCAAGCTGCTCTACAATACAGAAGAATGGGCAGAGGATTCTGAAAATTGGTCCTGTACAAACAACTTGCGCATTATTTGTTTTCCTGAGGGTGTTGAGACTGCTGGGGCTGACTGTCTGTTGGAGGACTGCCTTTAGTCCTGGGTCCCACCTGAGATACTTTCTCGCTGCCTTGGGTTGAGAGGGTGCACCATTCCCTGGCCAAGTGCTCACTCCCAGGAGGCCTCACACCCCATCAAAGCCTACATCCTCAATCATTGAAACGGGGATGCTATCCTCTGTGAGGTTAAAAACCACCAAGACTTGACTTTTTTAAATTCAAAGATCATGATCTTCACCTGCTGCACCAGGACAGTTCAACAGCGCAAACCCTCCTTTGAGGAAGGGAAACAGAAACCCTGAGCTCCTAATATTCAAGGTGATATTTAATTAGTCAACTTATTTTTTGACATTCCGCAACAAGTCTGGTAATGGGCACCGGGTCAGCCGTCAGTTCAGCGACCGGGACTGCTGGAAGTGGTGGAGACACAGATGGGGGATCCCATTCCTGATATCTAGTCTAAATCATCCCAGAGGAAAAGACCCCACTTGTGAAAGGGACACTTTGCCTTCTATACACACCCGCCTAGAAACACCACATTATACAGCCCATTTGTGCCTGTCCTCCTGCAGACCCTGCAACCTTTCTTTGTCAGATGGTTGAGGTCCTCTCTTGGAAAAATAAATGGGTTTCCTTGACAATATTAAGAGGTCAGTCATCCTACACTGTATTAAACAGTTTAGATTGGACATAGGACCTGATTACAACTTTGGCGGAGGGGGTTGATCCGTCCCAAATGTGACGGATATCACACCCGCTGTATTACGAGTTCCATAGGCTATAAAGGACTTGTAATACGGTGGGCGGGATATCCGTCACATTAGGGACAGATTAACCCCCTCTGCCAAAGTTGTAATCAGGCCCATAGTCATGGTCCAAGAAAGTCACCTCTTAGGCTCTCAATGCACCTTTCTTGGGTGCTTTGGTTATGACTGAGTGTACCATGCTGGTTTCTCCTGGGGTTTGCAGGGAAAGCCTTTCTGCTGGTGGCCTCCACCTCTCACATGTACTTCCTTGGGAGAAACATAGGGATTGAGGGCCGCCTTGATGCCAAACATTATACCTTCATACCGACCTATGTACCCCCACAGAATCTGCAATCGATGTTACATAAACTCCAAGAACTCCTGGTGGCCCTTCCTTCAGGGACAACCCTGGTTGGGCGACTTTAATGAGGTCCCTGACCTCGTCCTGGACACTTCTGAGCCTCCTTGTCCATGCTGATGTGTGCGCTCCTCCCAACTCTCATCGTGGCCAGACTCAATGGGCATATGCGATGCATGGAGACTATGGTATCCCTCGGAGAGGGCATATACCCAAACATCTCTGGTGTGTAAAACGTTGTCAGGGATAGATCAGGTCTGGCTTCCAGCCACCAACGTTTTCCTTCTGAGGTGTCTCCAGATCCTCCCCAAGGCATCCCACACCATGCCCCCTCCTTCTATAGCTGAGACTTCCTGAAGGACCCTTACATCCTATATGGAGCCTCAATGCTGGACACCTTGTGGATCAGGACTGAGCCAACTTTCTAGAGGTGAAAATCAGAGAATTCTTTAAAAGTAATTGCAGTACTTTTAGTTCCACTGGTACCCTATGGGCGTCTAGCAAACACACCCCTGGAGACCTTATCAAGGGCTACATCAAAGGTAAGGAGGCATGCAAACTAGCAGAGGGGACAGCTTTGGAGGCTCAGAGTTGATATCACCGCTGTTGGAGGAGATCCCCCTGCCCTCGATCCCCTCATCTTTGTCCTGAGACCTGGACCAGCCGATCACGGTGGAGGAAAGTAGTAAAGCCAACTCGGAATTAGTTCTGGGTAAAACACCTGGCCCAGATGGATTTCCAGTTGAATTTCTTAAACAATATTGGTCCATTTTGCTTCCTTATCATGTAGCGCTCTACACCGAGGTGGCAAGCCATGAATCATTCCCTCAGGGAACTTGAAAGGGTCCCTATTGCTGTATTAGCCAACCCCCAGACAGCTGCTCCTCATATAGGCCTATCTGCTTGATAAACACCAACATCAACGTCTTTATTAAGGTCCTAGCACCTCAATTGCAGCAGGCCTACCTCACCTAATCCATCCAGATCAATGTGCGTTTATGCCCAAGAGAAGTACCCATCATTATATTTGGAGAGTGCAACTCGCTTTATCGCAAGCTCATTGCTTAGTGGCCCACTGGCATTGCCACTAATTGATTTTGAAAAGGCCATTGATACAGTGGCATAGGCCTTTTTGGATGCTATGATGAGACATGCAGGTTTTGGGCCTTTCTTCCGTAGACTTATTGGCCTTCTATATGGCGCTCCAACTGCTCAGTCCCGGGTTAGAGGATTACTATGCCTGCCTTTTCAGATCCGCAGAGGCACTTGAAATGGATGCCCCATCTCCCTTGTTATTAGCATTGATGATTGAACTCTTGGCATGCCTCATTACAAGCTGTGGCCAAATATAGGGATAGTTCTGGGAGGGAGGCCCCTGAGGAGTGCATAGCTCTCTATGCAGATATCTTGTATTTCCTTGGGGATTCTCAGTCATCAGACCCCCAATGTCTTGAGATCCTTCATCTCTATGGGGGCCCTCTAGCCGACGGGTCTGCATGTCCAAATTTAAATTGGTTCAGGTTGAGGGAGATGCAAATGGACACTCTTGGTGTCCCACAAACCCAGTGCACTGCCTCTCCTTTAAGTACTTAGATATCAATATCTCCCACCTCCCAGAACTGGCGTGGAATCTCAGCTTTCAGCTGCTTTTGGATGGACAGACCGAGGATCTGCAGAAGTGGGATCGATTACTTCTAAACCCCTTGGTCAAAGTGGCATTGTTTAAAATGGTGTGTCTGACATCCTTGTTTGTATGTCCTTGCAAACTTCTTGCACCTGATCCCTCTGAGATGGTTCCAGGCATTGACATGAAGGACCACTGTCTTTCCCTGGGTGGGGGTCACCACATAGTGGCCTTTATTAAAGCCAGGAAAACTCCACACAATGGAGCAGCAGTGGCCCATCCACATGGGCTGAGGGGCCACACACCCCACCTTTTTCCTGACGTGAAGAGTGTCTGTTAGGCTGAGCAAAACTCAGGTTGACAGACAGTCAGGAGCTGGACATGCAAGAAATGCCATGCTCCTGGCTGCCTGAGCTGAACTTTGCTGGGCTGAAGAAGTCACAGTTCCTGTGGGTGTGAGCTCTTCAGCCTTGCAAAGGTGCCTCAAGGCCCTCCCCCTCATGATGAGGGGGAGCGTCACCAATTGCTTCAGACCTAGGAGCTTCAGTTTTAAGCCCTGAAGTGCCCAGGGATGAGTATCAATCAGTGACACCTCGTCACAGAGTGGGGTGGGGTTAGTAGTCTGACTGACCCCTTCCCACTCTCTGACGAGATTGGGACTTCTGCCCTCCCTCATTGGCTGATATTAGGTCAACCAATGAGGGAAGGCAGCAATCCCAACCATCTTGGGACCTCCGAGGCTTCCCTGTCGGAGCTGCTGCACTTGAGGTAACCTTTTTAGTTTAATGTTTGTTGCGTGCGTGCATGCATGCATGTATAAATATATGTGTACTTGTTAGTGAATGTTGTGAATGGGTGTGTGAGTGCATGTGTGAATGAATGGGTGTGAGTGAGGTGTATGTGTAACCCCCCTGTCCCTCCCTTGCAAAATTTACCAGCTGCCACTGTGATGGAGAACTGGGAATGGCTGACCTTCATGGCTATTAACTTGCAGTGCAAACTGCAACAATACATGACTGGTTAAATGGAGGACGGGACGATCCCGCTTACAGCTACATATCCTGAGATTGGATGATTTCTTGGGCCTGCTCTATGGAACCCCAGTTCATCAATCTCTCTCAACTGCAACTGGGTGACCTTGTATTGCTGGAGAGCAGCACTTCAGTTCATTAACTGAGATCGCAAACTGACCGGATTAACGCCGCTATAGCACGGCACGTGATACACCAATTGGCGAGTCTCAAAGATTTTGCATCTTGGGACAAAATAGGATTACTTAACTGGAGGACATCTGGAGTGAAGGTGTGCTGATGAAATTTCAAGACATGCAGGAACATTATAAACTCTCATGTACACAATTTTACTGCTACGTGCAACCAAGCCATGCCTTACCTAACCATATTCCCAGAAATACCCAGATTCCTGACTTTAACCTCCTTGAGGCCAAGCTTTTGCTGGGGATGCTGGGCAAATGTGCTATTTCTAGGATCTACCACTCATTAATTGTCCATGCTCCAAACCACTTCTCTGTCCTGTGAAAGAAATGTGGGTTATGGGACAATGACGATTGGCAAGAGGCCTGTATGGCTTCGGGAACTGGCTATCTCCTCGCATCTTTGCAAGGTTCAGCTTAACTACTTACATATGGCATATCTGATCCTCCACCCCTCCACCCATCCCACCGGAGACCACACAAGCTGGCAGAACTCATCAGGCCTGCTGGGCTCGCTACTCCTTCATTGAAGCAGACTTTTTATATATGGTGGGGTCTTGTCCAGCACTGAACTCCTTCTGGAGAAAAGTGTGATGTGAGATCTCTATGGTGCTCAGCAGACACATTGACCTTATCCTCAAGGTTGCTGTACTGGGTCTACTGGATGGGGTAGGGGAACTGAGAATGGAAGGAACGTTTGTTGGGGTGACTACCTTAGTGGCAAAAAGAGGCATTGCACGCAACTGGAGATTACGGGCGCCCCCTTCACTGGAGATGTGGCAGAAGAGTGAAGACAGTTGTGGTTGTCAAGAAAAACTGATCTAGGAGGTTCGGGGATGCCCCAGAAACATGATAAGGTTTGGGGCGCTTGGTGGACATATGTTGTTCTGGATATGGGATCTTAATATTGTAGCTGCAACAATTGTGTACCTGTGGCATAGTAGTGTGTTTTTGTTTTATTTAATGTTGACATCACTGAAAATCAATAAAATTTGATAATCAAAATAAAAAACAGACACTGAGACTTGAGCATACGATAGAAGTATGTTTTCTGAAGCTCTCTTGAAGCAGTAACTCCAGCCAGGACAAAGTGAATATAAAACAAGGTATCACCAATGAAAACGAAGACAGACAACAGAGATATCTGACAGTTCTGTTTACGCCCTGGCCTTATTAGAGATTAGAGATGAAGGGCCTCATTATGGCCCTGGAGGCTGGTGGTACACTGGCGGTAACACCGCCAACAGGCTGGCGGTGTACCGGCAGTGTATTATGACCGTGGCACCAGGCGGTCATAATCCCCAGGGCAGCAGTGGGGATTATGAGTCCCCAACTGCCAGCCTGAACATGGCGGTAAACACCATCATGTAAAGGCTGGCGGTAAGGGGGACTCAGGGTGCCCCTGGGGGCCCCTCCACTGCCCATGCACTTGGCATGGGCAGTGCAGGGGCCCCCAGGCACTGCCCCATCATGCATTTCACTGCCCGAATTTCGGGCAGGGAAATGTGTGATGGGTGCTGCTGCACCCGCTGCACATCAACATTGCCGCCGGCTCTATTATGAGCCGGCTGCAATGTTGATGTGACTTTTCCGCTGGGCCAGCAGACTGAAACGCTGTTTCCCTCCACTGGCCCAGCAGAAAAGTCATAATAGGGAGCCACAAATACCGCCAGCACTGGAGGTATAGTGGCGCCCGCGGCTTCCGCAGTCTTTTTATAAGACCGCCGAGAGTCGTAATGAGGGCCTAAATGTAATGTCAAATAGGTCTATCCAAAATATTTATGTTTACGTGCATATCTTTGCACTAATACTGAAAAGTAATAGCGTACTAGCAATCTGCTGTTTTTCCATTTGTTATAAGTCCTTTATTAACTTTGGGACTATGCCACTGCTTGTTATGTAAACCTGTATTAGAATGTTGAAGGTAAACAATAATTCAGGTGATATACTATGCATAATTGCAACAAAAGAGACATGTTTAATCTTCAACTGTTTAAAAAATAACTGAGCTTTTTTTCTCTAACTTTCGAATACATTTAAGGATGATAATACCTCTTTAAATCCTAAATTTCACCAGGATTGGAGATTGTGTGATGCTGTTATCATATACTTAAAAGGGCTATAAAATGAGTGTCTGTGCTACCAGCCCACAGAGATAATCGAATCGATGACACCGACAATTTCTCTGTTGCTCTAGTGTTGCCCAGAGCAACCCTATTTAATCAGATTATATGTGTAGGAAGGCATCCAAAATGGAACAACTCTAGCATTGTAAAATGACTAGTTTCATACCATTAATTGCTACTTTAAAACTCACTATTGGACTGCAGTATCATTTTGATTGCAGTCTATTTAAATTGTAAGAATGTCATCTATCATTTGTGCAATATATACCATAGAGTTAGACAAAGAAATCTGTATCATGATGTCAACTGACAGCTTATATTAAGGTTAGTTTCTTTTCATAAAAAGAAATGCATGTTCAGAATGTTAAATAAAGTTTGCATGCAAGCTGCATACAACATTTTGTAAAACAGGTCAATGAAGGTTGCTAAATTTAAAACATTTGACACATTCATCTGTGTGTTGCTTTCCACAAACCTCGCTGTACATTCCTTTGGTTTTTGTCAACTTTTCCGCCAATGTCAATCATAAGGGCCTCACTTAGAGTCTGCCACCAGCCTGGGTGACTGAGATCAATACTTCTGCCACCTTGGTGGTCACCGCTCCCCATATTTAGGAATCTCCATCAGCCTGGAAGACATCTCTCTGCCTTCAATGGTGCCGACTCCATGGCAGCTTCTCTAAAGACACTAAAAGTCTGCAGAATAAGGCCACTCAGAAAACGTTTGTGTTCTACAAAAATAAACTCCTAAAGCAGAAGTTTGTTTCTGTAAAACAAAATACTGATGATCCTGGCGCTCTGGAAGTTTTCTCCTGGGGTTTTGAGGTGATTTTTCTTTTTCATAGCTTCGAACCAGCAACCTTTCTCTTATCGTCCGGAACAGAAAAAAAGGTACAACACACCGCCTGCTCTAAGTAGGGCTGGCCGTCTGATATACCTATTTTTGCAGTTCCAAGATCGTCGGGAAGACAGTGTAAGGTTTCCACCGTAGAGCACTGCCAACATAATCATGAAAGTCCGATTGGCTGTAAACAGAGTGTGCAGGGTGTCACGTTATCTTGCAGGGAATGTTTGTGGCCAGGGGCGGCCCATCCACTATGGCGGAGGAGCATTGCCCAGCTGCTGAAAGTAGAAAAATAAAGGGATACTGCCGCCCACACCAGCCACTCTGTGTGCTTCCCCCCCACCTCTTCCTGGCAGCAGGTACTACTGGCTGTAGCACCATACGCTGTCCACCAGACTCTAAATGAGACACTTAGAGTACGAAAAATAGTTTGAGCTTTCAATTTTAACAGCCTTTCATCTTCAAAATGTTCTTGTGATGGAGAAGGGACCCAAAATAATTGATTTGTCTCTACTCCAGCTTTGCTTACGCAGTCTCTCCATCAATACGTAAAACAAAAAACTGACCAAGAGTGTGATTGTTCTGCTGCATGGAAGGCTTGAGTGGATGCCATAAATGCTGAGCAGATGGTTCCTCACAAACCCTTGGCAGAAATGTCTCTATTGCCACCGGAGAGAGCGTGATTTGCTGTCACATGGCTCTAAAAGAGGATGCATATATTTTACCTGTAACATGCATCTAGCAGTAGTCCCAATAACCATGAGACAGAGTTGTCAGCTTTTTGCATAAGGAGTGCCTCTGTGTATTAGCACTAGTCTCAGCCTGCTCCCCAAAAGCAGTCTTTGTTTAGCACACCCACAACATTGACACAATTAAGTGTGAGATTTCTGCATCTTGTTGTCAACATTCTCTCTGAAGTAATAATCAGAAATAGACAAAAGGTCAGGTCTGACATAGAAGCCTGAAGTCAGGAAGAACTAATCAGCAGGCTATTGCCAACAAAAAGTCTTCAAACCATTTCTAAAGGTAGCCCTACCTCCATCCTCCTCACTTAAGTATATGGATCTTCATGCTCCTGCCAAAGGAATGCAGGCAATAGATTTCCACAGCATGGGAAAGCTGTTCTCCTCCTCCTCCATCTTGTGCCATTTCAAACCAGGGACATGCAAAGTGGATCCTAATAGCATCAGGACTCAGACTCATTCAGACATAGAGTTCTACTCTGAATACTACAAATGCTCACATGCTAAACATTCACAAGTGGGGCCACTAGGCCACACTCTCAGTGACAGTGCTAAAAAGGTTTGGTCACGCTATCAATTTCAAAACATGGTATGCTTCCGCTACCTCTTTATGTGCTATACGCTGAGAGGGAAAGTATTCCTCTGTACATTATAAGGGCACACTTTAGTGAGGCCTTCCATGGCACAGCTCAAGTCCATGACCTTGCATAGTCAGTGACAGGCCTAGGGCTCTGCCCCACACTAGCATGAAGCAAGGGACAAAATAAAAGTCACAGTACCAGATACTCATGTAGCCAACCATTCTCTGTAGGGTAATATGCCTGTGAACCATGCAGCGATTTTCTCATTTCAACAGTCCCACTTCAGGCATTTGTGAAGATATATTACAGTCCAGAATATGCTTAGTACCATCAAGTTTTCTTTCCATATCTTAGTGTTAATCGCTCTATTTATTTATTGTTTGATTGTTTTTTCTCAATGACAAAGTACTTCATAGACATTATTGAATGTTATTTACTGTGTAATATTGTATATCATTATTTAACCTCCTACCACCTTCTAGAGTAAAACATCACTGCTCACCAGTTTAACATAGTGAGAGTCAAGTGTCCAAAGGGAGCATCGTGGCTATCCAACTGGATTGCAGTAGTACCACAACGCAGTGACACAATTGGAAAATGATAGTCCACAGACCAGACAACGCTCAGCTAACTGCTGAGGAACATTCTACACATGTTTAAATTCCATTTTCCTATTTAGACGCTCTTGCTCCCCTAGTATCAATGCCTCTTTGAAAGCCTGTTGTGTCTTGCTGTAACTGAGGGATGAAGATGTACTGCTTCACTCGGTAGCAGATGTTTATAATTTTCGGTGCAACCATGGAATTAACTTGAAAGTGAGATGCCAGCTCTGAGGGCTGCTGGTTCCCTGGAGTGATCTGGTAACCAGCAAGTGCAAAGTACCCAGTACTTTGAGATTGAGAGTAGGTGTTGTGTTGTCCCACAAGCAACTGGCAAGCTCAGAAAATTTAGTAGGTTTATTCCAGCCAGTAAAACAGCACACAACATCACCCAGCTATCATCTCAGGACAAGAACCTGCAACTCTATCCAAGCGATGCATACATACAGATTCTGAAGACAACACACACAGTTAAAGAGGTGATACACACATTAAACCCATGGTATAAAATCATTAAGACAATAAATATCTGTGAATACCAATCTGACTCTTAGGTCCATCCACTTCCATCTTAGGTTCAGTCATGGAGGAACCAACCGATGATGAAGCTTCTGCTCCACTCTGACTCACCATTCCTGCAGAAGATGAGACATTCCTCCCAGAATTATTCTCATTGCAACTTGCATCATTATCCACTTCCACACAGCTGTAGCTGACACCATCATTTTCCAACCACCAAGAATAAACTGCATACATTTTGGCTGTTACTGCCTTGTAATATAAATTTGGTCCTACTGCTTTGGATAATTGATTAGACATAGTGACTTTTCTGACCCTCCTAACCAAAGCAGCTCTTCTTTTACTCCACCACTTACCATTTTCCACCAAACTAGTATGCTTAGACACTTTCACAACTCATGTGGTAGGATAAAGTTTTGTTTGATTTACATTTTCCTACCCCAGAGGCCTTTTGATTGGTGTGTGCACTTCCCCGCTTACTGGGTAAACCCAAATTCAGATATATGTTGAAGGTGAAATCCAGTTCTGTCAATTACCCCATACCAATCACAGACAGTCAGGTGACTCTGCAGAAGTCTGACCTCTTTTTGCTATGGAGTTTCTGAATGGAGATAGTGAATTCCTAAAAACCCCCAAAGTCTAAATCAACCATATTCAACAAGGTAGAGATCACCAAGGCTGAAAAGAAACTGTATTTGAGTTGCTCGCATCCTGTTCTTAGACAGTCTCATGTTCAAGTGGAACATTTTTGTTTAAGTGTTATACAGTGGAGTAGGATACTGTTAAGATATTGGGGGTCATTACAACATTGGTGGTAAAAGCCGCTTACCGTCGTGCAGAAGACCGCCAACACACCACCGCGGCCGCGGAATTCCGCCACGGTCATTATGATCCACAGCTCGGAATCCGCCAAAATCCAGACACCCACACAAGTCCCCCACACCAAAGGTCAGTGATAAACTGGCGATAATAAAACCTCCACCGTCACGCCACCAGGAATACGCCCACACTATCACGACCCACAAATCCACGCAGCGGTCTTTCAACAGCGGTATTCCATTGGCAGTACACACCGCCGCGCTCATAATGCACACATATTTGAAAAACACTACCACATTGGACAATTCCAAATACACACAACTGATACACACACACACCACTCCCACACACCCAATACAATATAAAACACACACCCACATCACCCACAAACCATTACGACCACAATTGCGACAGAAGGCCAGAGAGAGACACCACCTAAAAGAACAATAGCATCCACAGGCACCCTACACCATCACTCACACAACACCCACGCACTTCACACAACACACCTCTAAATATCACCCCACACATCACAACACACACCACCCCACACATCACCCCCAGCACCCCATGGTCCTGCAAAGACACCCCAGGTTCCATGAGGAGGAGCTGAGGGTCATGGTGGAGGAAATCATCCGGGTAGAGCCAAAGTTATTCGGATCACAGGTGCAGCACACCACTATAGCTAGGAAGATGGAGCTATGGCGCAGAACCGTGGACAGGGTCAATGCTGTGGGACAGCATCCAAGAACTAGGGATGACATCACGAAGAGATGGAACGACCTACGGGGGAAGGTGTGTTCCGTGCTCTCAAGACACCACATCGCGGTACAGAGGACTGGCGGCAGCCCCCCACCTCCTCCCCCACAACTAACAACATGGGAGGAGCAGGTCTTGGCTATACTGCATCCTGAGGGCCTCGCAGGAGTAGCTGGAGGAATGGACTCTGGTAAGTCAGATCTTTCATTACTTCTTCCCTAACTCACCTGCATGCTATCACATACCCCCACCCTCGCCCTCACCCCCATCACTCCAACTCCTCACGTGTGTCCCAATATCACAAACCACACATCCAAAACCCAAGCCCTGCATGTAACACCAAAGCATGAACACCCATCACCAAAGCATGTTCACTGCACATACCCATACACCACCCTAAACCATTATCACACAAGGTCCTTCACAGAAATGCAAGCACTGGGGTACAGGGTCACCCACCCATTGCACACCATGCCACACACCGATGCAATAATTATGCCTTTACACCCCTGCAGGACCCCTACCCAAAGTCACCGGACAGGAGGGTCCAGACATGTCCACTCCACCCACAGAAGAGGCCCACAGTGATGACAGCAGCTCTGTCCAACTGTAACTAGATGACCAGCCCGGCCCATCTGGGACCTCGGGACAGTCGGTTCCCCTCACACTGGCACAGGCCATCACAGAGCCTCCCCCTCTGGAAACACCAGCAGAGCACCCACCCAGCGGGCCCATACCTCTGTCCCATGGACACGTCAAGCAGCAGTGTGTCCACCACTACAGGGAACCCAGGCTAACCTACCACCCCAACAACACCAGGGACCTGGGGGCAGTGGCAGTGGGCACACGGTTCAGGGGACAGAGGCCCAGGGAAACAGGGGAACTGGGAAGGCTGCTGTGAGACTGGGGGAGGACAGGCCTAGGGAACCCACTCTCCACGAGGCCCTGTCCAACATCATGGGAGCCTACCACCATTCCCAGGAGACAATGGCAACGGTACTGGCCAAGTTTCAGGAGAAAGCCAGGGGACTGCAGGATGAGTGCTCTAGGGTCCCATAACTCAGGAGCACGAGTCCTCACACACCCAATTGGTCCTGAGGAAGCGTCATTGGATCCATATGGACCGCTGAGACGCGAAACATGTCGACCCAATACAGAGGTGGGGTCCTGTAGTTTCCTGACCCCCCACTATGAGATATACAGTTAGAGAGTGGTTGAGCATTACCTCTGTTTCACTCTTTTGTTGAGTATTTTAATCTTGGCCTCTACCCGACATTAATAGAATAAAGTCAAAACGAGACAGGGTTCAGAGCCAATTTTAGATTCTTTCTTTTTCTAACCCTCCTCGGTGTCTTCCCCCTTTATCTACCTGAGGGCGAGAGCGGCATCATCGAGAAGATCTCCGGCAAAGAGCCCCCCATTGGATGGTGCCCGTCAGACATTGCAGCGCCAGTCTGACGAGGAGCTTGTCCGATGATGAAGCATGACACCCAATTGGGTGTGTGAGGACTCGTGCTCCTGAGTTATGGGACCCTAGAGCACTCATCCTGCAGTCCCCTGGCTTTCTTAGGAACAGTGTATTACGTTACTATTAAACTTGCATTGGAGGATATACACTGGACCTTTATCCCTCCCAATCCCCCCTTTCTTTGACAAGTTTCAGGAGACGCAGCGGCTGCAGGAGGAACAGTACTTGGGGTTCAGGAAGGAACTCAAATTCATCAATTTCACCCTGGGTACCATTGTTGGGGTGCTGAAGGAACTCGTAAACACCAGGAGGGACACTGTGGCACAACAAGGGGCCCCTGACTCTAGCCTGGACGATGAACTGCCCACCACCTCCCCCGGCGCTAGTGGACAGGAGGCACTGCCACAGGACCACCACACCAGCATCTCACCCCCTGCAGATGGAGAACCACGCCGCAAATGGTCCCTGAGATCCAGGACAAAGACAGAGAACAATGCCAAGACCCCCGCCAAGAAATGAGACCACCCTGATTGTCATCCTTCTGTCCCACTTTGTCACCCTCTCCATACTTAAACTGCCCCAGCTCCACTTCCTATGCCCCTTTGGACAATGCACCTGTGAGACTAATAGACTGGACTCTGCCATGGACATTCCTCCACCATCACCCCTGACCATTTTACAACCCCCTCCACTATTTAGCACTTAAATAAACACCCTTAAATCACAAAACTATCTGGAGTCAGTCTGTGCTTTCGAAAATGTGTATTTGCAATAACTGTGGAAAAATGCTACATCCATTGTATTGTTACACAGCTCTAGTCCATGAGGAAACAAAGCAGATGTCACACAGTGGGACCCACATCTGTGAAATCGAAAGAGAAATTGACAACTCAGGGTCCATACACTGTGCGAAAATGACAGATAGATGAGAGGTAGAAGGATCAAACAGAAGTAGCAAGGAGTGTTGTCTTCTTACCTGTGTCTCACTGGAAGTATTGGTGGATCACCGTGTTCCTGTTGTCTATGTCCTCTTCTTCTGCTTCCTCGTCTTCACTGTCCACAGGCTTCACAGCTGCCACAACACCTCCATCTGGACCATCCTCCTGCAAAAAAAAGGCACCTGTTGTCGCAAAGCCAAGTTGTGAAGCATACAGCAGGCCACCATGATCTGCCACACCTTCTTTGGTGAGTAGAATAGGGAACCACCTGTCATATGAAGGCACCTGAACCTGGCCTTCAGGAGGCCGAAGGTCCTCTATATAATCCTACTAGTTCAACCATGTGCCTCATTGTAGCGTTCCTCTGCCCTTGTCCTGGGATTCCTCACTGGAGTCTGTAACAATGACAGGTTGGGGTAACCAGAGTCACCTGAAAATATTGAGGGACAACTGTTAGACACACACTAACTCTTAGGGACATCCCAGACCCAGACACCTAGTAACACTGTATTGGGTTCATGTCCTCACGTAATAGCCACACACGGTGCCTCTGGAGTTGCCCCATCACATAAGGGATGCTGCTATTCCTCAGAATGTAAGCGTCATGCACTGAGCCAGGAAATTTGGCATTCACATGGGAGATGTACTGGTCTGCCAAACACACCAACTGCACATTCATTGAATGGTAACTCTTCCGGTTTCTGTACACCTGTTCACTCCTGCGTGGGGGGACCAAGGACACATGTGTCCCATCAATGGCACCTAGGATGTTGGGGATATGTCCCAGGGCATAGAAGTCACCTTTCACTGTGGGCAAATCCTCCACCTGAGTGAAAACGATGTAGCTCTGCATGTGTTTCAGCAGGGCAGACAGCACTCTAGAAAACACGTTGGAAAACATAGGCTGGGACATCCCTGATGCTATGGCCACTGTTGTTTGAAAAGACCCACTTGCCAAGAAATGGAGTACTGACAGCACCTGCACTAGAGGGGGGATTCCTGTGGGATGGCAGATAGCTGACATCAGGTCTGGCTCCAACTGGGCACACAGTTCCTGGATTGTGGCACGATCAAGTTTGTAGGTGATGATCACAAGTCGCTCCTCCATTGTTGACAGGTCCACAAGCGGTCTGTACACTGGAGGATGCCGCCATCTCCTCACCTGCCCCAGCAGACGTGCTCTATGGAGGAGAACAGTGAGCAGAGAGTCAACCAACACTGAGGTACGTAAACACAACTTTATTTGAAAACTTTTCAAAATCGCCATATGGCTGTCTTAGTGTATAATCAAGGCCTATATATGTGTGACGCATTTAAAAATAATGCCATGTGGCCCCCTGAAATGGCGGCTGCCTGAACTGTAAGGTCGGACAAGGGGATATGAGGTAACTGCAGTGGTGCTGTACACGGTCGCTGTAGGCGGTCGAAAACCGCAGCTCCTACTGCATTGGTTAACATTGGACCCTATGGGTCCCAGGAGCCAATGACGATGTACGCCGGCGGTGACGGTACGCACCGCCGCGGACGTGACCACCATTTTCTCTTTGTTCAATCACTTGATACCTGATCTTCGACAGGAGAGGACCTACACTGCAAGTGCTGTTGTGACCTCAGTCTGGAAGAGACAATGGCTCGAGTGTCTGGGGAAAGGGCCCCTGCCTTCAGCACAAAGGAGTTGGAGAAACTAGTGGATGGGGTCCTCCCCCAGTACACTGTACTCTACGGTCCTCCAGACAAACAGGTGAGTACACTCTGAGCTTGCTGTATGGGCAATGGCTGTTTGGAGTGGTGTGGATGAAAAATGGGGGGGAGAATGAGGCGTGCTTGAAACGACATTGAGTTCATGTGCGACATGGCAAGGGTAGGGATGCGGGCCAATGACTGTGACGGTGCGGGCGCTTATATCTTCTCCTTTTCCCCTGTACTATCCGTGTAGGTCAGCGCCCACCAGAAGAAGGATATTTGGCGTGCCATCGCCAAGGAAGTCCAGATCCTGGGGGTCTACCACAGACAGAGCACCCACTGCCGGAAAAGATGGGAGGACATTCGCCGCTGGAGCAAGAAGACGGCAGAGGCCCAGCTGGGGATGCCCTCTCAACGTGGGAGGGGTGCCTGTCGCACCATGACCCCCCTGATGTTACGGATCCTGGCGGTGGCGTACACAGAGTTGGATGGGCGCTTGAGGGCATCACAGCAGCCACAAGGGGGTGAGTACACTCTCATTCAGCTGATTCAGCGCGCATTGGAGGTGTCTGGGTGGGGGAGGTGGGCTGTGGGTTCCCCTAGGCCAGGGCGAGTATACTAGGCAGGGTCCCTTCTTAAGGCAGGTCCTGTGGCACCCCACCCCACCTGTGTATAGAGCCAACTACACCTAGTCAGGCTCCTGTGACATCCATGTGTGCAGCAATCGGGCATAGCCTTGTAAACCATGTCCCTGGGATTGATTAGGGAACTCCAAGTGCACGGCATAGTGCAGGGGGCTTCTGTGTCTGTAGTGTCCGCCAACGGTAGTGGTACTGCATGCACTCAACATGTCTTTCTTCTGTTTCCCCTCCTTTTTGTCGTCTCCCTGTGCTTGTGTGCATTAGCATCATCAGGCGGAGGAGCAGTGGCCCCGGAGCAGGAGGGAGCTGCATCCAACATGGCCCTGGAGGGCGAGACAACGGAGTCAGAAGCCACCAGTGGGACGAAGGGCGAGGGGAGCTCCACGGCGGGGACAGGAGCTGAGACCAGCGATACGGACTCCTCCTCTGATGTGAGCTCCCTTGCGGTGGTGGGCCTCTCTGTGCCCCCCGCATCTACAGGTACAGCCGCCACCCCTTCTACCAGCACCGCCCTCCCAGGAACCCCTCAGCATTTGCCCCGTGGCCGCCCACCCAGGAGGGTGGGCATCTCCTTCGCCCCAGGCACCTCAGCCCCTGCCCCTGTCACCCCTGCTGCCCTCAGTGAGGAGGCCATTGACCTCCTCAGGTCCCTCACTGTTGGGCAGTCTACCATTTTGAATGCCATCCAGGGTGTAGAGAGGCAGTTGCAACAAACCAATGCATACCTGGAGGGCATTCATTCTAGTCAGGCAGCCCATCAGTGAGCTTTTCAGACTCTGGCCTCTGCACTGATGGCAGCCATTGTCCCTGTCTCTAGCCTCCCCCCTCCAACTTCCTCCACCCAGACCCAAAGCCCTGTACCTCAGCCTATCCCAAGCACACCCTAAGACCAGCATGTACACACCTCAACACACAAGGGAAGCTCAGGCACACATAAGCACCACACATCCCACAGGCACTCACGCAAGCATCATACACATGCAGACATACCAACAGCCACTGCCTCCACTGTGTCCCCCTCCTCCTTGTCTCCCTCCTCCCTCCCAGTCTCGTCTCCACTCACACCTGCATGGACTACATAGTCAGCCACTACCTCCATCACCAGCACACCCACCACCACACCCCACTCACGTGCAGTCACCACCCCCACTACCATTCACACATCCCCTGTGTCCTCTCCAAGTGTGTCTGTGAACCCACCTCCCAAGGTACACAAATGCAGCCACACACCCACCCAACAGCCATCCACCTCACGACAGCCTCCAGCCCATGCACCTTCACCCAAAGTCACCAAACATAGACCTCCTACAACCACTACCTCTTCCTCCACTCCCAAACCCCCTCAATCTACCCATCCCAGTGCGTCCCAAAAACTTTTCCTGTCCAACGTTGACCTCTTCCCCTCACCTCCCCCACCCCTTCAGTCTCCTAGGGTCCGCCTCTCCAGGTCCCAACCCAGCACCTCAGCCACAACATTAGCGGGAGCAGTGGTGCCCGTAGTGACGAGCTTCTGGAGTGCGCCAGGCAGCAGGGCAGCCAGTGTGCCTAGGAGCCAGAGCACGAACAGTCCCCCACCTCAAAAACACCAAAAGTTGGCCAGTGCCTGGCGGGAGAGAGGAAAAAAATCTTCAAACAAAGCCGCTCCCAGGGGTACAGGTGGGAGTGTGGATCCAGCTGCGCCACCATCCAAGGTGGGGAAGGGGGACACTAAAACTGGCAAGTCTGGGAAAACCTGCCACTAGCACCGCTGCCAAGGACACCGCCACAACCAGCACCGCTGCCAAGGACACCGCCGTCACCAGCACCGCTGCCAAGGACACCGCCGCCACTAGCGCCGCTGAACAGGACACCGCCACCACAAGCACCGCAGAACAGGACACCACCGCCACCAGCACCGCTGAACAGGACACCGCCGCCACCAGCACCGCTGCCAAGGACACCGCCGCCACCAGCACCACTGAACAGGACACCTCCCCCACCAGCACCGCTTAACAGGACACCGCCGCCACCAGCACCGCAGGCCACTGAGCGGCAAAGATTCCGACACTACTGAGGCCGCCACGAGCAGGATGAAGCACTCTGGGCACAAAGCCCCCTCCAGAACCAGTGGAGAATGACATCCACTACCTCTGTCCTTGGCAGGATGAAGCACTCTGGCCACAAAGCCCCCTCCAGAGCCAGTGAGTGGAGAGATACATCCACTACCTCAGTCCTTGGCAGGATGAAGCACTCTGGGCACAAAGCCCCCTCCAGAACCAGTGGAGAATGACATCCACTACCTCAGTCCTTGGCAGGATGTAGCACTCTGGGCACAAAGCCCCCTCCAGAACCAGTGGAGAGATACATCCACTACCTCAGTCCTTGGAAGGATGAAGCACTCTGGGCACAAAGCCCTCTCCAGAACCAGTGGAGAATGACATCCACTACCTCAGTCCTTGGAAGGATGAAGCACTCTGGGCACAAAGCCCCCTCCAGAACCAGTGGAGAGATTCATCCACTACCTCTGTCTTTGGCAGAATGAAGCACTCTGGGCACAAAGCCCCCTCCAGAACCAGTGGAGAGATACATCCACTACCTCTGTTCTTGGCAGGATGAAGCACTCTGGGCACAAAGGCCCCTCCAGAACCAGTGGAGAATGACATCCACTTGAGAGACTGTGGCTTTGCACTCCCCAGGATAAAGCAGTGGGCAACCTACCCACTGTAGAGACTTGAGAGACTGTGGCTTTGCACTCCCCAGGATGCAGCAGTGGGCAACCCACCCACTGTAGAGACTTGAGAGACTGTGGCTTTGCACTCCCCAGGATGCTGCAGTGGGCAAACCACCCACTGTAGAGACTTGAGAGACTGTGGCTTTGCACTTCAAATGATACATCAATGGGCATGGAGCCCCCTCGTGGATCTGGTGTTGTGCACTCATCCGGCTGAGGTGCCCCCCCTCCCTTCCCCCTGAGGTGCCTGTTTTATTTCTATCTGATGCCCCAGCAGTGTTCTCTCCGTCTTGTTCGGGTATCTTGTGTGGGCCTCGCCCATGCATTTTGGGCCCAGTGGTCCACGGACTATGATGGTAGAATCCTTTGGACTTGTATTCTTGGTGTATATATTTATTTGTAGTTTGAATATCTTTATATATGTATATGTTTTTGATTCACGTCTTTGAGTATATTACAATCATTCAACTCATTTCCTTTTGTACTTGCATTCTTCCAGGGGGGAGAGGGTGTAACTGTAATGTATCATGATGTATTAGTGTGTGTGTTGTTGTGGGTGAGGGTGGGGGTGTTGCGTGTTGCGAGTGTGTGTCACTCTCTTTTCCATCCCCCCTCCCCTGTGTCGTAGGTGCAGTACTCACCGTGGTCTTCGCTGCCAGCGTTTGTGCTCCTGGTAGAGGAGCAGGAAGACAAAGGTAGGTAGAATCTGAAGTTCCAGTTCCATGGCGTCCTGGTTCCTCGTGGGGTGTGTAGAGGTGAGCGTTTTCCCTTCCAAGTCCTGTTTCTGCCGTGTTTTTGTTCACGGTGAAACCGCCCCGGAAAAGGTGGCGGACTGGACTGTTGTAATTCTGTGGGCGGTACATTGTCCTCCGCCTTTCTGTTGGCGGGTTACCGCCGCGGAGTTTGTTTGTACCGCCTTGACGGTCGGAGTGTTAGAATGGCTATGTTGGCGGTTTCCGCCACGGTCGTGATTCCAAATTTTTTTCCGCTGGCCTGTTGGCGGTTTTACCGCCGCTTTAACACCGACCGCCAGGGTTGTAATGACCACCATAGTCTTTTGAATCAGCTCTGCTCATTGACAAGGGAAGGGTGAAGACTGTGCTGCTACTCTCGGTGAACAGGAATTCATTGGTGGTGGATCTGTTTTCGCTTTGATGAAATTCCATGTGTTGGATTATTTAGGGAGAAAATTAAGGACCAAATACTGCTGTTTAGAGTTCTTTTTCCCCTCAGTATCATAAACTCGATGAATAATTCAGTGTTTCCTTGAGCTCTTAGAATGTTGGCCCATGCTACATTAACATTAGCTTTAAGGCATTAGGGGCCAGATGTAGCAAAACTCCAAATTGCAACTCGCAATTTGGAATGCAGAAAGGTGTCTCAGACACCTTCTGCGAGTCGCTATGGGGTCGCAAAGACCCACCTCATTAATATTAATGAGGTGGGTCGCAGTTTGCGACCCCATTGCGAGTAGGGGCACTCACGGGGATGGTGACAGCAGACCACCATGTCCGTGACTGCTTTTAAATAAAGCAGTTTTTTTTTTTCAAAGTGTAGCCTGTTTTCCTTAAAGGAAAACGAGCTGCACTTTGAAAAAAAAAACGAAACCTTTTGTTTTCGGATTTTTTCAGGACAGGTAGTGGTCCCTTCGACCACTGCCTGCTCTGAAAAAATATTTTTATGTCCAGTCACAAAGGGGAAGGGGTCCCCTGGGGACCCCTTCCGGTTTGCGACTGGGTTACCATCCACTTCAAGTGGATGGTAACTGCGATTCCATTTGCGACCGCTTTCGCGGTCGCAAATGGAATTGCATAGCATTGCGAGTCGCAAATAGGAAGGGAACACCCCTTCCTATTTGCGAGTCGGAAATGCATTTTGCGAGTCGGATCCGACTCGCAAAATGCATTTCTACATAGCAAAGAGGAATTTGCGACTCGCAAACGGCGATTTTCGCCGTTTGCAACTCGCAATCTCTTTACTACATCTGGCCCTAGGACCCTGCTGCTCTCCTTCTCTCTTCTGTTAAAGGGTTCCCAAACTTCATGGTGAGGCATGCAGTACCCGAGAGGTAAAGGGTGAGTGATGACAGATTTTGCTGCAAGATCCAATTGCCACTCAGCTGTTCTGTCTTCTTTGTCTCCTGGTGTGCTATTGCACAAGCTCATGAAAAACTGAGCTATCTTTCAGAACTATAAAGTGTCACCAAAAATAAATCCTGGTGATTGTATAGCTCACTGTAGATTAGCGCAGTGGCATAACACAGGCCCCCACAGCCCCTCC
The DNA here is from genome assembly GCF_031143425.1 of Pleurodeles waltl. Lineage (NCBI taxonomy): Eukaryota > Metazoa > Chordata > Amphibia > Caudata > Salamandridae > Pleurodeles > Pleurodeles waltl. The sequence goes on from NC_090436.1 coordinate 519,664,275, forward strand.
TGTGCAAGGGCCCCCTCTGCACAGTACCCTGCCCTCAGGGCTCCTGAGTAAATCCAGAGGGGCCTCCTCCACATTTTAGTTCTAACTATTTTCCTCAACTGGCATAAAAAGGCAGCCTGCTACGGGAGATGCAACATGCAGTAAAAGGGAGTTTTGAGGTGTCTGAAAACCAGGATGACCTTATATGGATTTTTAATAGAGGATTGGAGATTTAGCTCAAGTTATTAAGAATGTAAATTTTGGTGAGACTTTCATCATTAGAAGCTTGAACAGAGACTTCTGTTTGGTTTAACCATCCACAAGCTACATCGCTTCTTTTACTGTGCAACCTTACCACAATGGGGAGTTCAGTGCACTAAATCTGGACTCCCAATTTACCCACTGAATGTCACCTCCCTCAGACTTAGTGTCGATCCTGACCATGCATCGTGCACTCTACTGCCTCTGTATATAGATCCACTGGAGCAGCAGCAGGCAGAGGGTAGGAGCAACAGGACTGTTGGGATTGATAGGCCACATCCCTGAGTGTCCTCACTGTCTCTCACCTGTCTCTCCACTGGCTAGTGGATGTCAGCCATCAGGTAAGTGAAGTCGCCTAACAGAGCTCAAGATAGAGATGCACAGTTTATTGAAGTACCCTTTGAGTCTTGCAGAGGACTAAACAAGGGCACACAGCAAGCCCCACTGGCAGAGCCAAGAGGAGACCTGAGAGCACATATGCATATTAACACTCACCGAGCGCATCCATTGCTATAACAATCACTTTGGGATTATTGTTACTTTTTAAAACGTGAGATAACTTTTGCAAAAATCAGCCTGAGACAAGAATTAGGGAAGAGTTCACCAAGGTAAATATTCCTAAGCAGTGGGTATAAAAATATGACTCTTTCTGTGAAAACTGTAACATGAGTGATCCCTGGTGCAATGGCAAATAATCGAAGTCAAAAGGTCAGAAGATACGGGAGAAAAAATACTTTTTGAATGAAGAAAACTATAGAGAAATACCATCAGCAAATGGTCAAGTTGAAAAAACAGTATACTGCAGATTTCAGTACTGTTCACCTGGTGCAATAGAAGTTGTTGATGGAAAGGGTCACAGAAAATGGCTAGAGTTGAGGTGGTGCAGAGATTGTGACTGCATAGGTCCCCACTGCCCTTTTTGAGATACATTTGGTAGATGTGTGTAGAAATGTTGCTTGACCGAAGATCACCTAGATCAGGGATACTCAAAGTACGGCCCGCAGGCCTCATGTGGCCCCTCTGACCTTTACATGCGGCCCCTGGTGCAACAGGACCACTGGCAGCTGTTTGCGCGACTCTGCATTAAAAAAAATATTAAATACACATACAATCATTTATTTCAAACTTAACTGTTGTTAAAGAAAGGAAGTAACTAGGTACTCCTGCACTTAACTTTAAAAACTCCTTCATTTTTAAAGACATCTTGCAGCATAAGTGTGAAACTAAGACAGTCTCTTCAAAATTAATTAAGTGTATTTAGTTAACATGCAGAACCTTTTCGCCTTAGTACAATTTATTTTATCCGTGCATTGAGATGTATTCATTTTAAAGTGATAGTTTTCAAACATACATTTGGAAACATTAACTATTTCCCTTACCCTGAGAACACCACCAATAGTAAATTAAAGAGACAAGTCACTTGGTATTTGCACTTTATGGGTGGTCTGGGTTCCTATCATACATAAACAACATTATAGTTTATTAAATCAAACATAGAAGCAGGTTTTGTGCAGTGCACACCCTGAATCAGGTATTTCGAGGTCATCTTAAATGTGATAATGCAGAAAAGGGAGGGAAATTGACACTAAACAATTGCCTAGGATCACAACATTTGGAAAAGTGGGTAAGCTGGGATTAATTCCAGGTTTTCTGGTTTCCCATTGTTTTATTCACCCACTAGATGTATATCCTTTGCTTCCCCTACACCTACCTTGCCACCAATCCCCCTAGTCACCCCACCCGACTGCCACCACCCTGGCATCAATGCGGCCCCAGGCACATCACAGACCGAACTTTTTGGCCCCTGGGAAAATGTTTGCGAGTACCCATGACCTAGATCTTGAGGACATGAAGAAATAATGATTAAGGATAGTTTTACTTTGTAGCAACTTAACGTCCAGAAATTGTTAATAGTGTACACATGAAAATAGTTCCGTTTTAAAAAAAAAAATAGACACGAATGGTACATTTCTGATAGCGTTTGGAATATTGAGTAAATATGTTCATCACAATATAGCTCAATTGTCAGCTCCACGCTCAGACTCTTTCCTTGATAGATCAGGAGTTTAAAGATTTACGTTTTGTTTCCGAATATTTCTCCAAGGCTGGTTTCATTGCATCCAATTCTATCTCGATTTTCCCTGTTTCTGAGTCTCAGCACTTAGAGCAGGTACACGTATATCAAGCTCTCTAAATAACAACACCGTACCAGCAAATGACAAAAGTTCGAGTTTATGGGTATGTGGAAGACTGACATGCTGAGAAAAATATTTACAAATGAGTCACGCTCAACTGTAAACACTGGAAATAAAATAAAAAGTTCAAATGCTGTTTTCTTCTGATCATTATTCGATGGAAAGCACAGCGTGTATCTGGTGAAAACAATTCTATGGTAATTGTAGATACCAGTGAACATTTGTGTATTGGGTATCTCTATTTCTTATACATTTTCTTGTTGCAAAAATACATAATTCTGAAGCCATGCACCTCGCGCTGGCAGCCTGGTATAGCAAGAATGCAAATTGAGGAAAGTTTCTGAATTATTCAGTATCCTGTATTTTATTGGCTCGCAATGGTCCCAATAAAGATATTATTAATAATAAAAACATTTCCCAGGCTAGGCTTGGTGCAGGCTTGTTCAGGGGAGAGTGATGGGAAGGTGGAGGGCGGGTGGCTGCCCATTACATGGGCGAGCAAGTTTTAACTTGAACTAACAGTATTGCTAGCTGCATGGGATGATTGATGCGCTTTGCAAAGGCCTAGATTGGTTTCATCTTTCTTCAGATGTTCTCACTGACTTGTTCTTAGTCATGTGCAATCACCAAGGCCACACAAGGTAACAATTGTTTGATGTATGACACTCTTGACGCTTTAGCCAGACCTGCATTCATTGTGTGTGTCTGCCTATGCGTGTGAAAGTCATCATTGTGTGATGTGCGAATCTGCAAACGTGCTTATGTTTCTGCATCCATGTATACGTGTCTGTGAGCGTGTGGGTGAAGGATGCCTGTTGGCTGTGTGTCTCTGAGTGTGCCTGTTTGTGTATCCGTACATATGTGTTGGTGCCTTGCATGATAGTCTTGTGAGAGTGCCTGTGCGTGTGTGTGCCCCCGTTTGTGTGTATGTATGTTTTTGTGTGAGAGAGAGATGTTGAGAGGCAAAGATTATGTGTGTGTTTTGGGGGTCTTTGTTTTTGTAACAGTTTCTGGGCCTCTGTACGTGTGTGTGTGCCTGCATACCTTTTGCGATTGTGTCACTGGACAACTTTTTTATTAATGTATTGTTCTCGTCGAGGATGGAAATGTATAATTGTGGACACAGCTTTCATGCCAGTAGCCAAACTATCGAATGATCTCACTGGCAAAAAATCTGCAAAGATAACACAGAACTTCCTCCTTGTCTTGGGACCGTTTCCATTATATGTGACAGCGACTGTAACTGTGCACGTCCTGCAGTGTTGTTCTTTGAGGGGTAGTGCTTTCTTCGTTCCCGGCTATGTCTGCACATCTTTCACAACAACATTATTAATATTTTGAGGCACGGTTATCAATTTATAGCACGCTAGCCCCCACTGAAGAAAAATGTGTCATAAGGTGCATTTCATTTGTTTCCTGGTGAGAGACGAAAAAAGCCCTGTTCTTTTGCACCGTCTCATGTATTACAAATCACCGCAGCCCGGATATCTTAATCAGTGCTGGAAAACACATCCTTATCAGTCTTAGCTGTAAAATATTTATCCGAGGCCCGGGATTCTTACGGGAAGAAGGGGAGAAATGGTGAGCTTTTGATGGAAGAGCTTTGTGCTGCAGCCCTGTTCATTTTGGGGACTTTTCTCTCAGCGCTGTTTGTTCTATTGAAGTGGATAATAAACAAACCAGTAGGATGTCACATTTGCAGGGTTTCTCTTCCAACATATATCTGTAGCAGGTTATGTGCTTCATAAAGATTTCAGCCTCATGCCGAGTTTAATGCGTTCCTGCTTTGACAATTTAAACAGTGTCTCAAACATTGTTTAACAAAATCAAGAGTGGTTCTTGGCAATTAATTTCTGCCGTCAATAGTGTTCTCAAACCGGGCAACTCCCCTTGGAACCGGGGGAGCCACAACAGAAAAAAAGGGGGCCTGTGTGTGCGAGTGAAAAGAGCAGAGACAATTCATTAGACGATTCTGCGGCAGAGAGAAGTGGCGGGGGATGTCAGGCCTTGCTCCCGCGCTTCAATACTAATGAGAGTCATTGCATATTCATAACCCCCAAATACAGGCAGCTTCTTGTAAAAAAAAAAACTTTTGTGTCACGGAGGCTTCATGGCAAGAGCAAAGAGCGCGAGGTTCTTCGCTCCCTCACTTTCTCTTTCTGCCTCTCTCTCTCTCTCTCTCTCTCTCTCTGCCTCATGTCTTGGCACTTCCTTGGAGCGCGAGAAGGGAAGATTGATTGTGTCTGCAAAGGCAGGCCGACAGGGAAGTGAGAGAGAGGCTCTGCTGTAGGCCCCAAGGGCCCAGCAACTAAGCTGCGTTTGATTGCGAGCCCTGAAGTAATCACGAGAAACAAAAGAGGACACAGAAAGTTCCCCCTGTTTGGATGATAAAAGGACTGCCTCCAGAGATTAAGCTTCCCCTCCTTCCTGGGTGCTGTCTAGGTCATTATCCCACTGTAAGGCGTAATACAGGCTCATACAGCAGCTTCTGTAAAGTTGAGGTGATTGCCTTCGAAAGGCAGCTGAATTTGGGGCCATTTCGAGAAATCTTGCCCTGCAATCAAGCAGACAGTCTAGTGCAAACCGAGCTATTATGACAATCATACGTTTTTTAAAAAAAAAACAAAAATCATAATAGCAAGCTAATGTTATACTTAAACGTGAATAACCAATTTGACAGGTCTTGTCTGTTTTTTTTGCCGATATATACTACCCAAGATGTTTGAAAAGTGTGTGTGTGTGGGGGGGATCTTGCACACTCCTAGATTCAGCCACTGTCCAGTCGGATTTTCAAGGAATAGCTTCTAATTTATTTAAGGCACCAACTTAATATTTTTCCTTCTTGTCTTGAGTAATAAGGTGGAGCAGGAATATCAAACCCAGCATTAAGTGATAGTGATGCCATTCAGCATTAGACCACACTCATGCAATCGAACATTAACTCATAGTAATGTGTTCGAATACTGAACAATATTTGTACAAATCAGTACTGAATATTATTTTTAAAACATGTATTGGCCAACATTGACAGGTATGTGGACATGATTTCGTGGTCAAAAATCTAATTTCTCGACGATTTCAGATTTTGTAAATTGCCTGTATATTTTCGAAACTGCTCACATATTCTGAATAGTTTGGAAATTATTTTCAGATTTTTTTCTGGATCTGCACTTGCGGGCAAAACGCCCACACAAGAATCAGAAAGAAAGGAACAAATACGTGTCAGCTAGTAACATATCTTAGGAAAACTACTCCCACTGATTAAGGTATTTATTGTAGTAGCAGCAAAGCTGAGTTGCGGGTTAGTCGTAAGGGTTGTTACCTGTGGAATGAGCCTTGCAAAGTTCGTGGAACTCAGTTTTCCAGTGGAGGCTCTCTCCTAACTTCCAGAGAGGCATAATACAGGAGGCTTTCCCCAATGCCTTTCGACGACAAGGTCATATGCGTGGAAAAGGATCCAGGGGGAATGTGGTGAGATATGAGAGAAGCAAAAACCCTGACATTATGGTTTCCTAATGCAGTATTGCAGGCTTTGTCAGTGATTTTAGCCATGCTGTTCAGCATTAGCAAAAACAAAAAAATGCTGAATAGCACTAGTGAAAAAAAGTCCAGTGATGTGTACGTGCATATGCGTCACCAGGCATATGCTCATTTGCGGTATGACGCTACAGCGGCCTAGCATGATGACATTTATGCTTTCGTGTGTCAACATGCATGTGTGTACACAAATTCTGCAGGGGGTTTGCTTCCACTGGTGCAGCATGCACGTGTGTCAGTGGACCCCAGAGGTCTCAAGTGCACACTGATTATTGTTGTTTTTACAGCTCAAGCAAGGGTCAATGGGCACATTTACTTTCTTGCCTTAGGTCCTATGACACAATGGCTATGCTACTTACGCCATGACGCAACTTCCATTTTTAAAAAAAATATACTGTTCCTACATGCAGTTCGCCAGTCTTAAAGAGATGAATGGAAAAATATGCTAAATATGTGCAAAGGACCTTTTTCATAAAAGAGTAAACTATAAGCAAATTGCAACTGCTGCTGAACCCCAAAATAGGTAAAAAAATGTAACGGAACATGAGGAGGAGGGATGTGGAGCAACATTAATTTGAGCTGAGGTGAGAATAAATGTAAACACTGCTGAGTACTGAGAGTAACAAGTGGGAGCAACAAAAGAGGTGAGGAGTTTAATATATAGGGTGCAGGAGAAGGGGCTGTGAAGGGCAAAACAGCATACAGTGGAGAGAGCAAGAAGCATATGCACTTCAATGGAGTGCTACTTGCGAAGAAAAAAAGTAGTCCCCTCAATGTGAGTAGTGGTAGCGTACAAGTTAAACAATAAAAAGCATGGAAAGGAGATATGCTCCAGGAGAGGGGCAGGCACAAGAAGAGCAAGGGAAGCAATTGAATCCTAAGCATGCAAATGAGATTGAAAAGAAAGCCAACCAACGAAAAGCAAAGGTCTGACCCAAAGATCACTGTAAGTACTGGCATTGCTCAAAATAGGTCTTTGAACAACAGACGGCTAACGTTTTTGTAGACTAAACCTAAAAAGATGAATGTGAGTGAGCAGAGACCTTGACATCAGGATTCATTAAACAGGTGAGTTGAGTTGAGATGTTATTGAAAAGTATTTTGACTCGACAGGAAGTGAGCAAAGAGAGACCAAGCAATGACACAAAAAGGAAGTAGAAGTCACTGTATCTTCTAAGTGTGGTACATTTGTTTAACAAAGTTTTTAGTTTTTTTCAGCTACCTTATGAGTGATTGTGATATCTCTCCTAATTGAACAACAGTGATACAATCCAGTAATGACAAGTATTCTTAAGAGCAATTGTTTAATATAGCCTTAGAACCCGCCGTAGCGGGCTCTACCGGCTATTAAAGGCCCGCTCCGGCTCGGGCATTTAACAAGGGAGAGGGACTTTAATAGCCGGTAGAGCCCGCTACGGCGGGTTCTAAGGCTATTAGAACATTCTGCCACTCAGGGCAGAATGTTCTATTAAAAAAAAAATGTTCACGGAGCCCGAGGGGATTAAAATCCCCTCGGGCTCCGTGAGGCTTTGTTCACAGCTGTTGCTGTGAACAAAGCGAACATTGGAATGTTGGCGCTGCAGGCTTTTACCGGCCAGTAAAAGCCCGCAGCACTCCATTGTTTTCAATGGAGCCCCAAGCATTCCAATGTTCTAATATACTATGTGGACAATGCAGGGCTCTGTTATTGAAGACATTTCAAATATTGTTTTCACTTTTTGACTTTGTATACAAGCTGTTAGTAGCTATTCTAGTAGTATATAACTCCTATGTCTGGACTATAACTACAGTATCTTTTTGGACATCCCTGCTTAACTTGTCTAACAACTGTAGGGCCTCCAGGCTTCTACTGCTCAACTTTTCTTAAATCTGAATATAATGAGATCATTTCTTCGACATTGAAAATACCTCACTCACTCTCAGTCAGAAAGCAGTTGAAGTACTGGGTGTAATTTTTTCTTTCTTTTAGTATGCTTGCTCTATTTTTGCTTAAGATGTTTTCATCAGATGTTGACCACCTGTTGACCACCTGTCTCCTAAATCTTCTCGAGCTTTGCTTCTGAATGTTCTTTCATTTACGGTACAGCAGTCCATCATGTCTTCAGTGCTGACACCAAGATCGGACTCTTACGTAACTTAAACTCCGCTTAGTTCTTTGCTACCTTCTTGCATATTATGTGAGTGCATACATCTACTGCCAAGAAACTATTTAAATGCATGAGCGCTTTACAAATATAATCCAGTATCAGACATAAATTAAATGATTTAGTCAAACGTTAGTGAGGGTCCAGTTGTATTACTTCCCGTGAAGAATGCCAGTTCACTATGTAAACGTGGGAACTTAAACCGGGGGAAATGGACCCTTGTCCCCCATCTATTAAGTAAACTTGCTAATATATGGTAGGTTCCCACTTTAGTATCAATAATTTGAGGGCATCCAATTGCCAATTATCAGACAAAATTCCATAAAGAGAAGGAAAAAGTACTCTAGGATATGTGATCCAATTTAGAATTTATTAATCAAAAAAATAAGTGCCTCCCTGTTATACAGCAAGTAGATGGAACGTAGAGCAAGGTAAGAACTCAGCCAACACATGTTTCGCCCTTTGGGGTGCATTAACCAGGGCTTTCTCAAGGCTGTAGAAAATGAGATTGAGTAAAATTAAAAATAGTATACAAAGAAGTCATTGAAATCTAAAGATCGAGGAACAGCAAGAAGGTGAAAGCCCCGGGTTCGTGAAAAAATACTTACACCTGTATGCTGACTTATCTGTGAGGTTCTATCCAAGAGAAGATAAAGTAGAAGGCCAAGTAGTAGTGGTGCTGTAGCAAAGATCTATGCCAGACTGTAGACTTAGAAAAAGGATAGAAGAGACAAGTGATCAAATTACAGTGTCCAAAATAAAAATAAAAGGAACAAGAGAATCAAGTATATATGATCTAAATAAAAGGAATTATAGTGAGAGGTACAGAAATGAAACGTAATGATGGGTAAATGCTGGTAAATAATTAAATGATACAGCACTGATTATCAGTTGTATTAAGCAATATTGTATTACATGAATATTATTTAGTATTGAATAGTAGTATTGTAATTGAAAAATACAGATTTGTTATGTTGTTATTTAATGGTATCTTACAGTATTCTATGTGACTTTTATAATATATAATTTAATAAGAATGTATTTGTACAACACACATACACTACAGGCATGTCCTTCTACAATAATGAGCTGCTTGGGAATTTCCCATAGATTCTCAAATGTTTAAACCTGTACTGGTCCACTGTGCAATATGAAAATTGATCCATGGTTTCTAGTGTGAGGACCCTATGGCTCCTGTTCAGGGTGTGTGGCAGTGTCCTCTTCCTTAACTTGGCACTGTATGATTTGGGTGTGGGTTTGGTATGATACGTGGATTTAACAGATTTCTATTCACTTATTACAGTGAGATAGCTAGTATGCAAGTGGGTTCCCTGGCTTTTTGCCTAGCTGAGAAGAGTGGGCCTTATGTACAAATAATGGATTTGATAATAGTGGTAGAAAATTACAAATTGACATTTACTGAATACATTACTATTTTAACAACTTACCTATGTACTATTTTGTCGGGTCTCAAAATACTGAATTGTAGTAGGTTACAATTTGGCCTACCTCATGAATATTAATGAGGAAGGTTGAAAATTGTGACTCACTACAATTAGCTACCATTACAGCGATGGAAGTCTAATGGGGTTAGCAGACCGCCATGTCTGTGATTGCCTTCAAATAAAGCAATCTTTTTTTTTCATCCCATTTTCCTTTAAGAAAAATGGGATGTGTTTTAAAAAAATAAGAAAAGTTTCATAAACTTTTTAGGAGTAAGCCTGGGACCACTGCTTGCTTCTAAAAATGTTTTGTCAACATTCACAAATCCCGAGGGAACCCCTTCCCATTTGCAAATGGGATATCAGCTGCTTTGAGGTTTTGATAACCTATTACAGGTTGGCGACCGCAGCTGCGGTCGCAAACCGTTGACATATACTGTAAGGAATCGCAGATTAGAAGGGAAGGGCTAAACATGCCCCTTTCTATTTGCAATTCGATATGTATTCGGAAACCTATTTTGTAATTCAGTAACATGTTACCAAATTGCAGTTTGTTTTTTGTAGATATCAAAAAGCTATTTTGTGGCCTCAAAAGCTCAAATTTTGCAAATCGGAGCCCATGTAACAACAAACTCCCTTCATACATCTGGCCCTATGTTTTGTCTGATGTAATCTGTTACATGGAGTGAGCAAACACTAAACTACATATGATATGTTTCTGTGTATTTGATCAGATGATCATTGCAGTCGGTAACAATGTGATAGCTGCTAACATGTTGTATGTATGATGGAATGACAAGGACATTTGAACTTGCCCCCAGAGGCATGCCCTTATGTCGTGGTCCAGACAGGAATTCCACCCATTTGCATAAATCAAAGTGAAACCTGGAACAGCTTTGCAATAAAACTATGGAGTGCCTTAGCCGAAATAACTATTTTATGTGAACAATCACAACAAGATCATCATGGTGCGAAGGGTTAATTGGGTGGGGCATTCTGAGAAGAGCTGTGAGGGGAACGGTATTGTGGTTAATTTTCGCATTCTCCATCTTGTGCGCAAAATAGTGGGTACGAAGGAGCCTAGCTTTAACACTTTCCCTGCACTCTCCCATGAACACAGCTGCTGATCCACTGTCCCTGTTTCCATGTTTCAATAGGTTTGATGCCTTGAATAATTTAGAGGGCGTGGAATGACTAGTAAGTGAGCTAACTGCCTTAACCAGGTTAACTTGTGATAATATGGTATGCTTATACCCACTCCAAGTCCCCCCCAATCTTAGCACTCTGAAAGCACCCTGGGGGTTAATCATTAAAAATATTAAGCTGGAATATAGCTGGGTTGTGCGCAAAGTTACATCTTCTGAATGGCTCTCATTTATTAAGAAATCTGCTACTGTCATCTCTGAAGACTTGGGACGTATCTCCTTCCTTTGTTGACGGCTTCCACACTCCTGCAGTCCCTTCTTATCATGGGTGTGCTTCTGGGGGTTTTGCAGAATGGGTTAATGTAATTAATGGGGGTCATGTTTGTTTTTGTGACTCACCTGATAGTGATTTTCAAGTCATACTATTAAAGGTTCACATCAGTATATATTTGTAAACCTAGGTGCTTTAATCATGAGTTTGCCTTAGCTAATCGTCAGCTGCGCCAAGCCCTTGCAGCCAAACCTAGAGTCCCAGCAGCTGCGAGCTCTGCAAGGAGGCATCACACGGAAGTGACCAGGATGCGCTGGAGGGAGGTACTTATGCAGCACTGGGAGAAGCTAGAGCAGGCTACTTTAGTAAAAAATAGTACATTTTTTTGGTCTACAGTTACTGAACTGCGGTATAAGCATAAGGCTGCTAGTCCTGTTTCTTGTCATTCTAGTACCACCAGGGAGGACCATTTTACTAATATCTATAAAGCCTCTACGAGTGAAGACCCTGCCCTACTTGGTGAATTTTAGGTTAGTCTGGATGAAGTGATTAGTGCTATCAATCAAAGTGTAAGCAGTAAGACCCCTGGCCCTGATGGTGTCCCAGTCGACCTTATTAAGCATAATACAGACTTTTGGGCGCCACTGCTAACCAATGCCTTCAATAATCTGTCTTTCTTGGCCCTACTGTCCTCATGGTCTACAATATATTGTTATAGTACTCATATCTAAGTAGTGAGACCACTCTTTTCCTGTTTCGTATAGACCGATTTCTCTGATTGACTCAACAGTAACATTTTTGGGAAGGGTCATTTACAACAGAGTTAGAGATTGGATCCATACGAGGCAGTACTATACCCGTGTCAATATGGGGTTCGTAGTAAGTTGGGCACTTTAGAACAGTGCCTAACCTTAAACCTTGTGCTTGGAAAATATACTATTGCTAAAAAAATGCTGTTATACCTAGTGTTTATGGATCTTTCCTCAGCCTTTGATTGTGTTAAGAGGTTGAAGTTGTGGCACATGCTAATCGCACGGAAGATGGACGCTGTTCTAGCGCATTTTCTTACCTATCTGCACACTGACATGAAGGTGAGAATTAGACTCAGCAACCAAGGGGAGGTCCCAGGGCACATTTGTGTTGCCCGTGGTGTAAGGCCATGACGTGTATCAGCGCCTTTACATTTCGTGCTGTACATCAACGAGCTTCACCCTTACTTAATGTCATGCAGGACGTACCCATAATTAAAGGAGCGTTATTACCTTCCCTTTTGTATGCGAATGACTCCGTGCTTATGGACACCACTGGCACTGCGCCTTCTGGTGCATGAGTTTGTGGATTTCATGGCCACCTTAGATTTGTGTACCAATTTTTCTAAATCTTATATTATGGTGTGTTGCCCTAAACACAGTTAACTAGTCTCTCTATAGCAACTGTTAAGTTAACATGCACCAATACTTTTTCTAACCTGGGGTTACCTTTCCATTTTCTGGGTCTTGGGCTCCCAACATTGGGCAGCGCAGAGTTAAATTAGGTCTGAACTTTTTGGAAGACCTTATTAATGCACAACCTGCACTGTTGTGGCTATCCATATGGAAGAATGATCAGACAAGCCTGACTAGCGACATCATCACAGACTGTGTATCCAGTGATAAAGGAATGTCCATGCCATGGCTGGCGTATGTTAAATCTGTTTTTGGCAGGAATTGTTTGTTGCAGGCTTTTTTGTAGCCCCATTTTTGTGCTACTGTTTGCAAGAAGCAGGTTAGTCGTGCCCTTCACTATCATGCCAGCCATCAATGAACTTCTCGGGAAGTAAAGAAGGTTAGTGTGACCAGGTACCTGCATTATTTTTTTCCGTACAACACTTTTAATTATTTACTACACGCGCAAGGGCTTTGAGAGCGTTAGTTGTTGTTCCATTTTAAGGCAGACGCAATTACGTTTTTGTTGCTTTTTCCCACCATCTGGAAGATGCTCTCTGCCCGTGTGATGGTACCTCAGGTCAACAAATTATGCACTTTGCTTTTTTCTGCAAATATTATGATATATTTACTAAGAAGTCCTTAATCCTGCTCTTAAGGATATATGCAGTAATGTCATGCAGGTGAAAATTGCCTATCAGTTTTTATTGCAGCATTCTGATTGTGATACTGCCTTACATGTGGGCATGTTTTTGAAAACAGCAGTGAAAGCGCGTAGGACAATGCTTTATTAATTTGTATTGTTCAATACTTTTTATGTATCTTTTACGTATTGTTTAACTTGATTAGCTTTTTATACTGTTGCTCTTTATAATATCTTATTACTTTAATGGTTGCTATATGCTTCCGAATACAGTTGACTTGACTTGACTATGAGCTTAAGCTTGCTAAGGGTGTGGTGTGATATGAACTAATTACATCTATAAGAATTTGTAACACGATAAGAGAGAAGCAAGAAAAGAAAGAATAGATTTTGCTACTGAAAGATGAAAAACGACTGTAATGGAATTATCCATACTAATTCTTTCACAACTGGAACCCACAGTGACAGACTCGACTAAACCGGAAAACAAAGTTGCAACATGGATACTAGGAAACATACCTCGAGAGTAATACAGAGTTGTTTGCGTTTTGGTTTGGTTTTACTTACCTGGGTTTCTTTATATTTCGTGAGTACGTTGGTGGAAATCGTAATGAGGAGTACCTAAAGAAAAAGAAAAGGTTCAAATAAAATGTTATCCGGGAAAACAGACTACCATCTATACCAACGTGACAATCATGTATCATGTTTTCTTCAAGGGCAAAATAACTGCCAAGACTGGATACATTATTAGAAGTTATTTTGTGTCTATCTATTTTGGTCACACATACATCATCATTGCCAAATCCCTGACTACAAAGCCTCCTAAACCTTATTTCCAACCCCCCTCCCAACCTCAACCAAACTCAAGCATAAATTATCGAACAGAAATGATCCATATCGCAGCTTGTAGAATTTATGGGGATATTATATTTATGAGGGGAACTGGTTTCACTTAAATGGTATATTTGCCAGAAGGGAGCACCACATCTGTGGCCGAGACTCCTGTAATATATCCCAAAAATCAAGAGTAGTTGGAACTGGTAAAACCAGACTTTATTGGAGGGGAGCAACAGACTCATATCATGTGGGAGGTGATCTGATTGTTTGAGGCCCAAAAGACATGTAGGAGGCAATCTGACTGTTGTGGGGAAAGGAGGCCTAGCCCAAAAGTTCTAATGGTACTTATCTGCAGTAAAGTTACGAGTGCAGAGTCTCCCCACTAGTGGCAGAACCTCTACACTCAGGGCAGAATCTCCACACGGCACACTCTCTGAGTGTTCACATCCCACCACAAGTGCAGTAGTCTGCCATGAGTCTGGAGAAACCATACTCATAACTTTACTACACGTAAGCACTTTTGTGAATCAGGACCTTAGTGTAAAAAAACCTCAGTTTTAGAAAAGAAGAGGGATGAACAACATAATGGATAAAGAACTGCTATAACATACATCAAAGAGTACAACGACAGGAAAAACTCCAGGAGTCCAACACATCACAAAACATTTAAATTGATTATAAGTTGTGAGTATAGGAGCCGAAGGAGCCATCGTTGTGAGGGTGTGAGAGCACTACTTTGTGGCTAGAGTGCAGGAGAAGAAGAAGTACCAGGAGCACATGACAGTGGAATGAAATGGGAACACTGGAGATGTGGGCAGGGCAGCTCCAGTTGCAGTAACCAAAGTGGAGCATCATGTTGCAAGGAAGAAAGAGAGTAATAAGGACAGTCTATTCAGCCAAATCTCTTGGTGCTAAAGGACTAGAAGTCCTAGAGCCCTTGCCCGACTGAAGGAGTACCACATGGTGCATCGAAGAGTAGAGCTAATGGAAACATTAGGTTTTTTGGCATGCTCCTGCTAAAGAGTGAAGAGGCTAGTGGAAGGATGGCCCAATGGCCCCAAGAAAAGGCCATAATGAAGTTGTAGGAAAGGCACAACTAAGGCAGCATAACAGCACCAGGAATGAATGGCAGTGAGACACTGGGGATGACTAAAGTATTCTCCCAACCTCAGGGCCATCATAGGTCCAACCAAACTGGAGAAAGAAAACTTTAGGGCCTGGTGGAGCAGTGACTATATAGTCAAGTGCTACACAATACAAAAGCAGTCCGGTATTAACCATTATTCATATTAAACAACATTAATCAGTACTAAACACAAATGATGTAATCTAGCATTGAATCACAATGATATAACTATAATTGTATATAATTTAGGGGTGTATGTTTTTCATATGTAAACTGTTTCCCATGCAGTCTAATTCACAAATTCAAATCAGACACTAGTACCGACCTTATAAAGAGTAGAATTTTTCGCTGTGTTTTAAAGAGCCATTCTTTACACTTCTTCCAGTGACTGAGGTAGTTTTATAGTGAACGTGAAGCAATAGGAAGCATATTCCAAGGCAAAGGGCCAAAGTAGGGAAAGGACAACAACCTTATTGTCAGCCAGGTAATGAAGTGCTCTAGTGGGATAGTCAACAGATTTCTTTTAAGCAAATGGAACACAGCTCAAAAAAATACTTATTAAGGACTGCGGCGGGCTTTGAAATGGACACCCAAAGATTCTGGGTGAAATTTGTGGACAGCAAAATAAAGATATCTGCTGCTGTCTCTTTCATAGGAGCAGACAGAGAAAAGCATGAGGTCACTTCAGATGCAGACTACTGGTCTAATTGAGGCAGAACTGCACCATAACTGTCACAATTTACCCACATCCAGTACCGGTACGGCACATCAGCATGATGTGCAGATTATATGAATAAAAGGAAAGCCATCCAGTACAGTGCTCTACAAGGGTTAGTACCAAATGAAAATAGTAGTCACATTAAATGATATCATCTGGTATAGAACATTAGTGAAAAAATACAAGATTGAATTGCAATGTGTAATACTGGAATGGATCAATACTAGTAATATACAAAAGTAGCATAATTCACTACTGAACAAAGCTATATAATCTGCAATTGTAATGGACACTGCTGGAGCCATTCACTTTTTTTAAAAAGCTATCTAATCCAGTACTGAATAATACTGATATCATGCAGTAAGGAACTTTGATGCCATATTCAGCATTCAACAACAGTACTGTAATCCAATTTTGAACTAATGTGATATTAGCAAGTGCTGAAGCTGATATGTTAATTAAAAATTATTGATGAGTGCTTATGCATTTTGAATAATAATAATAATATGTAGAGAAAATTAATGTAGAAAATTAATGTACACGTTTGAAAATGTGCCTACGGAGAGTGGCTACCAAGATTCACGAATTGTACTAAAAATGACTAAAGATATGTGAAATGTTGAAAATGTGTAATAGTAATTTGTAGTAATATGTCATATTGAGTTATATAATGGATGTTTCACTTTATATTGTAGAGCTAATTTAGCCCAAGTTGTGGCCTAGTTTTGCCAGGCCTCATGCAGAAGCTAAATAATCATGCAATGTAGAGAAGCTAACATGCTGAACTGACCCTGAACTGCTCGTGTTAATAAAATCTGTTTAGCTAGAATTTTCTGCAATGAACTGACAGACAGGAGATGAGGACTAGAATATGTATCCAATTCAGTGTAAAGCAGACAAGATTTACTTTCCCAGTACTCAAACAAGAGAGACACTGATTGGAGAAGAAGATGCATCATTTTCGATTCCTGATGAGCCAGATGATGAGGACATCGTACAGTGAACCAATCGACACCCTGAGAACAGCATAATATTAGAATTTATAGATTTGTAAAATAAAAATTATTGGGTAAGGGAACAACTGGTGATCAACTGACCAATTAGGAACTAGGGGATGGACAGGGCAACTTTAATATAATATCAGAACAAAGGGGGAAAACATCAGAACTGATTGGGAGATATTAGAGGCAGACGATTGTGGAGAGACCTTTTTGCTGAAATTGATGCAAGATTCTGTCATTGGGCTCATGCTCTAGAGAGCCTGATGCGTTGCGGATCGATTGATGACCTGAAGACGAAGACTGATTTTGTTGCTGATCCATACCGTGGATAGGTAGCTATGACAATGTGAATGATTAACTATTGTGCCTTTTCTTTCTAGGTACCAACTGCGCTGTGTTATAGTTTTTCTCCTAGCTAGATGTTTTTTTTTCTCCAAATTCATGTTATAAACTCTTTTTGCATGAAGTCCCACATGCCAATGCTAATCTGTGTTAGGTAGGGTTCTGATTCTGAGACGTTGACATAAACAGAGACAAATGATTGAGAGACTGATTTGCTGAACTCTGCTACTTATGTTAACATATTCATCGTTATTGGCTTATGTTGAGGCATTAAAACGTATGTTTTCTCAAGTTCTGATTAGGTTATGTTATTGGTGGTCACTAATGAATTAATCTTGAGTGGATTGAATAAAGTTTGAATTAACCTTATGACTTAGTATTGTAACTAATAGGGAAATAAAATTGATAAAACGTATAATTGAGTTGTGGTTATTCATGAAATGTTGATGCTATTGACAGATGATTAATGTTTTTTCTTAATGGTTATCAGATTTATGTATTGGTTATTGATGGTCATTGGTCACGGCATGGCTAGGATACTCCATGCGAATCAAAAGGTTCATCGTCCTATACGCGTCCCCTTGTAAGTTTACTTGCTAAGGACCGGGCGCGCTAGCAGTTTTTGGTAGCAGCTTGATGGTTAGTTTTCTTAGAGAACTAGTTATGTGGTGACCGATGGTTATGGTGGTAGTTTAAATTAGGGTTAGTTGTTCATTTTATGAGATTTGAATTTTGTTTTCTGAAATGGCAAGTGTAGCAAGAATGATGTCCCCTTAAGCCCAGAAATGACTTTCCCAGGTCCTGGATCCTGCAAGTAGAGCTGGGTATGTTCTCAGCGTCTTTGTGATAGTTTGAAAGTGATAGATTGTGCTTGCAAAGGCTTATGCAGCCAGCAGGTGAATTGTGACGTGTGTGAGGGAAGTAGGGAGTCTGCGTATTCCAGTTGAGGTTTGGTAGGAGTGTGCGTACTCAACAGTATGGGAGTAGGGAAGTCGTCGAACTTCATATGTGTGTGGCGCTTTGTGCTCAAAAATTGTCCACGTGGTTGTTGGTGATGTACGGACCCTGCATGGTCTAAGACTCTGGAGTATATTGACAAGTGAGGGAGACACTTGGGTATATGTTGTGATCTGTCTCGTTTAGTAGGTTGATAGGGCGTGGTCAACAAGTTGGTGTGTAAGTTAAGTGAGTAAGGGAAATTTTCGACTGAGATTTGGCGAGTCCTATGTGCACCAGGACAGACCCATTGATGAGCTGAGAGTAAAATTTGCGGGTCGAATTTTACTTATGAATGTGGGAGACTGAGAAGGAGGAATAGCTGCATGAGCGAAAGGGCCATCAGTCAAAATCAGTAAGGTCTCTGAAACAATTGTGTACCTTCCGGTAGTAAACCAGCAGGTTTGTTTTTGGTTAAGTGCTCGCAATATTTTTGCATTAGTTTAGTGTGAGTCGAAGATTAGGAGGACAAGCAGCAAGACTTTGTCAACCGCAGTGTGTTAGTGTGACGTCAGCGTGAGCCACGCTGGGATAGGTTGGTTAGTAAGAAGAGTCACGAGCGGATTGGCAGCCCTCCGTGAGAGCCAATCGGTTGAGAAAGTGGGTGAAGGGAATCCTGGGAGTAAAAGTAATTTCCTTATTGAATCGAATAAATACAACAGAGAAAGATGAAGTTTTTAAAGGCATTCAGGAGTGCCATGAAGGGCGATACATACAATAAGGCGAAAGTAGGGAAGCCGACCCCACTGGAAAACTATCCGGCATTTATTGTGATGGAGGAGCGAGGTGTTGTGCCATGTTTGTGGTTAAAGCAGTGGTGAAAATTGAAGAAGAAACAGGGAGCTTTAGCGTTTCCAGAGTATGGAACGTTTAATTTGAGAATTTTGGATCAGTTGCGAATGACACTATATGAGACAAAGCCACTTCCGATATCAGCACAGTTTGAGGCATTAGCGGTTTGGGAGCTCATAGCAAGACAACAGCAAGAAATGAAATTCCAGAGGAGAATAAGGAAGGTAAAGAAGTCTAAAGCAGAGACAAGATGGGATTGGGAACAGAAGAAGTGGAGAATGGCGACGTTGCAGGGTGTTAAGTTGTTTCCTGCCATTACAGAGGAAGATGAGTCAGAAGAGAAAGTGGGTACTAGCAAGAGTGATAAGAGTTTGTCAGGGGGTAAGTAGAAGAAAAAGGCTTATGTGGAAGAAGAAGATTCAGATGTTGAGAACCTTATTACTCAGGTGTTGAGAGACCGACCTCCACCATATGCGATACGTAAAGGGGACAGTGGGACCAGCACAAACAGATAATGGACAGGTACAAGGGGTAGTACAGAGTACTCCTAATGCAGTGACTACTTCGGTAGTCCAAGCGCAGATGCACCCACCACCAATACAGAGAATTTATCCAGAGATACTGATACTAGAGACAACCTCGGACTTAGGGGTTCCTACGGAGCCAGTGGTTCCGAGGCCAATGCTAGTTCAGACTGAGCCGACTCCAATGTTGTTGCCTCAGGCACAGCCACAGGGTTTGCCAAAATTCACACCAATGACAGAGGCACAGTCAGATGTGACACCAGTGATGAACCAGAGTATGGGAGTAGCCCTTACACAAAATGTAGGTGTCAGAGCCGCACCAGATGCAATATTGCTGCTGATTACTGTTGGTCCAGCGGTACCATTGTTTGCGCAAAAGGATCTGTTTGCAGGAGAACAGGGTGAGATGTTGCAAAGCCTTGCGAGAAGGGGAGCAAGGGAACATGTGCAGGTGATTTCATCTATAGGTCAGACCTCTGATGGATCCAGGCCAATAATGGACCTTAGTCCACTTGTTGTGCTTTGAGATGCCATTAATGGCCCGAGTGTAAGTCAGGGCTTGAAGCTTTTGACACCTCAAACTCCAGTTGCAGTGGTACCACAGGTGCCATTGCCGAACGCAAGTAATATTTAATTACAGGGGTTAACAGTACAGCAGTTAAATGAGTGGTTAGACGGTCTGAATTCCCCTCGAAATACATCCAATGGTGAAGAGCAGATTATTCATGTAAGGCTGGCTACCGATATAATCGAATCAGTTGAAGGGTCGATGGGAGTAAATAGGTTAGAATCCTATTCAGAAGAAGAGCTGAGATATTTGTGTCCGAGAATTACGAGAGAAGTGAACAAGATACATCAGAAATAGGCAGATCTGGCATATAAACAAGACATAGAAATTGAGAAAACAAAGCATTTGAAACAAAGCTACAGATTAGATTTTGAGGCAAAAGATTTTGAACACATGAGGTCAGCTGGGATGAAAGCGCATCTCAAAGAATTATTGCACATTGCTCAGATTTGGGGAGCATTAGAGAAGTGGGAAGGCAGATGGACAAAGAAGAAGAAGAAATGGAAACGACTTTCTCAAGAAGGGTCTGAAAGCGTTCAGAAAGAAAACGCCAGTAAATATTTTACCATTGAGGGAAATTCCAGGAGGGCAATTCGTTCATGTTCCCTGGCACAGGAGTGATATTCTGTCATTCACAAATGATTATCCAAAACTGAGAGAGAAACCGGTTGAGTGGTACCAGCAGACAGATAGATTTGTGAAGCTTTCGAAATGTCTGTGGGAATACTTCAATACTCTGTTGAAGATAGTGGTTCCAGCCGATTTGTGGGTTGAGTGAAAGAGAGCAGTGGATTGGCCGACGAGTGAACCAGAAAGGGATAGAGTTACAGGTGCACCATCAACTGAAGTGATGAAACATTAGTATAAGGTGATTGAGTTCCTGAAGAGGAGAATTTCACCTAAAAATATTGATTGTCAGAGAATTGACAGGACAGTGCAGGAAGTAAAGGAGTCGATACCTACTTACTATGAGAGATTGTTGAAGGCATTCAAGGACTACAGTGGTGAGGAAGCGATCGAGCCAAAAGACATGTTGCACTTTGTGTTCAGATTTGTGGAAGAATTGAGACCTGAAGTTGGTCAGATGATTAAGAGTCATTTGATTTGTTGGCAAGCGAAGCCGATTGATGAGGTATTGCAGTATGCAAAATACTGTAGTGATGAGATTGAGTTAAAGCAGAAAAAGCTGAAGGAGAAGCCGATGATGATGCAAATTAAGGCAGCACAAACAGGAGTGCAGGGAGCTTTAGTGCAGCAGATGCTGCAGCAGCAGGGAACTGTTATGTTCCAACCTCAGGTGAGAGGTAGAGGTTGTGGAATCAATATGAATCGTGGTTCGGATTTGAATACTGTAGTGGTTCAGAATGATGTGCAAGGGAATAAAAAGATGTTACGGTGTCATCTTTGCGGAAACGTGGGACACTGGAAGCTGGAGTGTCCGATGGTGGTGCAGGATGGTGTTGTTCATTAAAGTGGTGATATCAATACATTTCAAAGTGTGAAAGTCCCTAGAATGAGAGGACTTAATCCAAATTTTCAGAATAACATGAATTAAGTGCAGAACTTTCAACCCATGCAGCAGATGCAAATGCCACATGCACAAATGACACAGTTGCAACCAATGCAGCAGCAGGTTCCTATGGTACCTAGACAGCAAATGCAGCTACCTCAAGCCCCGATGGAACAGCAACAGATGATTCTTACTCAGCAGGCCACAGGTCAGAGACAAGACAGAAGTAGTGACACAGTGTATCAATTCCCATTACATAGTGAGAATGAAATAAATGACGAATGTATGTGTGAGAGTTCGGAGGAGGAGCCATGCATGCTTGTAGCATCCCTAGAGGTAGATCAGAGAGGAACATTTGTGAAAGGAAAGGTGATGGGTCATAGGGTCTCATTTTTAGGAGATACAGGAGCTACACGCTCTACAGTGAGAAGTGCAGAAGTTCCAAACTTACCTCTTTCAGGCAGAACAGTACAGGTTGTAGGGGTAGCGAATAGACAGTTGATAAATCTGATCACAGATCCAGTACAGGTTGAGATTAGCAACTTCCAGGGACTGCATAAATTTGTAGTCTGTGATTCAAGTCCAGTATCCCTACTGGGAAGGGACTTGTTGTGCAAGACCAGATGTTCGATTAGTTGTTCAACTGCTGGAATAGAGGTCCAGTCGAATAGTGATGATGAGGAAGAACAAGCTCCTGAAACTGAGAATGAAGCCATTAATGAAAAGTACCCATTGATTGAGTTTTTCCCGATGTTTACTGTGAAAGAATTACATGCAGATTTACAGGGAACAGTACAGGAAAATGTGTGGGACCTGACAGGTAAAGAAGTGGGTTTGATTAAGGGAGTGGAGGCGATTAAGATCACTTCAAAGCCGAATATAGTGTTCCCGCAGCTTCCACAGAATAACATGGCACAAGATGTTCTGATGAAAGTGGCGCAGATAATCTGAGATTTTCTGAAACAAGGGGTTTTGAAGGAAGTGTTGAGTAGTCCATGTAATTCACCAATAATGGGCCTGAAGAAATCTTGTGGGAAAGTACGAATTGTGCAAGATTTGCAAAAAGTGAATGACATGGTGGTTAAGTGTTGTCCTGTAGTGCCGAACCCAGCAGTAATATTGTTTCAGATTCCATGTGATGCAGAGTGGTTCACAGTGGTTGATTTGTCACAAGCTTTCTTTTCTGTGCCTCTTCATGGGGACAGTCAGTTCCTTTTCAGTTTCAAATTCCTAAACAGAGTCTACAGCTTGTGCAGGCTTCTTCAAGGGTACACAGAATCACCATCCTTGTTCAATCAGATCCTGAAAAAACTACCATACCAATCGACTCTGGTGCAATACATTGATGACTTACTGATTACATCCAAAATGAGGGACGAGTGTAAGTGCAACTCGATTGCCCTGTTGAATCATTTGTGAAAATTTGAACATAAGGTGTCACCATTGAAATTGCAGTATTGTCAGAAGTCAGGGAAATATTTGGGACACCAAATTGAGAAGGGGTCAAGGAGAATTTCCAGAGAAAGGATTACAATGATATTGCAGAGAAGTCCCCTGATTTCACAGAGAGATGTCGGAATGTTTCTTGAAATGGGAGGTTACTGTCGTTAGTGGATTCCAAATTTTGCTGAGATTGCCAAACCTTTGCAGCAGCTGACACATAAGGAGGTTGCAGATCCCATTACTTTAGACCAGGGTCAGTTGAAAGTGTTCACTGAGTTGAGAGAGTATTTGTGCAGAGCTCCAGCTTTGGGAATGCCTGATTACATAAAGCTATTCATATTGTTTTGTCATGAACGTGATACTTGTTCTTTGTCTGTCTTGACACAGGTCCATAGAGGTGCTTATCGCCCAGTAGCCTATTTTTCACCTACCTTGGACCCAGTTGCAGCAGCCTTACCAGGTTGTTTGCTCACTGTTGCCGCAGTTGGTCAAAGCATATCATAGTGTAATTGAGTAGTGATGGGATACCCTCTAACAGTAATGGTACCTCACTCTGTTGAGATCTTACTGACAATGACGAAAACACAGTATTTGACTGGTGCCAGACGGACAAGGTATCAGACTAGCATTCTAGGTGCTCCAAATCTAACATTGAAAAGATGTACAGTGCTGAACCCAGCAACATTGCTTCCAAGTGATACTGTTGAAATTTAAAAGGAAGAAGATATTGAGCATGATTGTCTTGAGGTAACTGAATTGTGCACTAACCCCAGACCAGATATCAGAGATACACGATTGGAAGAAAATAACCAAATTGTCTTTGTTGATGGCTCATATCTCAGAGATGGAACAGGAACATTGAGAGCAGGATACGCTGTGTGCACGATTATAGGTACTTTAGAAGCTTCTTGGCTTCGAGATGTATATTCTGCACAAGTAGCAGAATTGGTAGCTCTTACTAGAGTGTGCCATGTATCTGCAAGATTGAGAGTTACCATCTACACGGATAGCCAATATGGATTTGGAATTGTCCATGATTTTGTTCAGTTGTGGTCGCAAAGAGGTTTTCTAACCTCTACTGGTACACCAGTAAGAAATGGCGACAGAATAAAAGGGCTGCTGAATGCAATACAGTTACCTGAAGAAATTGCTGTGGTGAAATGCAGTGCATATCTAAAGTCACAGAACTACATCTCACTAGGAAATGGATATGCGGATCAAGTCGCACGGTTTTGCACATTGAACTGTATATCATTCAAAGACAAGTGGGAACTGATGTCAGAAGAAGACAATACATGTACATGTTTTGCATTGAAAGTGATCGATACTTTGGAAGAGTTGAAAACACTGCAATATGTTGTTGACAAAGAGGCAAAACGACTTTGGTCTAAACTAAAATGTGTCCAAAGACCTGATGAGATCTGTGTTTCTGAAAAGGGTCAGATGGTTCTGCCAAATAATTTATTGTCACAAATGGCCAGGTATTATCATGGCCAGGCACACATTGGGCGGGATGACATGGTTCGAGTGTTCAAGATCGACTTGTTGTTTAGGCAGGCAGCAGGGGTAGTATGCCATTGTTGTATAATTTGTCAACAGCTAAATGTGGGAAAAGGTACAGTGGTAAACTTGAGCCACATTGGAAGAGCAGGAGGTCCATTCAGCAGAATGCAATTGGATTGTATTGAGATGCCTGCGTGTGGAGGTTTGAAGTATGTGTTGGTGATTGTGTGCATTTTTAGTCACTGGATTGAAGCTTACCCCACAAGAAGGAATGACAGTCTCACAGTAGCAAAGTTGTTGCTCAGGGAGTTGATACCACGTTTCGGGTTTCCGATCTATTTAGAATCAGATAGAGGAACTCACTTCAACAACGAGGTGATTAAACTCTCATGTGCAGCACTAAACATTGAGCAGAAGTTGCATTGTAGTTACCGCCCTGAAGCATCAGGACTAGTGGAACAGATGAATGGTACTTTGAAATCAAGGACAGCAAGATGTGTGCAGCTATGAATCTGAAATGGCCAGATGCATTGCCTTTGGTGTTGATGTCGATGAGAAATACACCTGATAGGAAGACAGGGCTTTCGCCCCATGAGATCCTCATGGGTAGAGCAATGAGATTACCAGCAGTTTCAGCCGATGCACTTGTAAACATTACAGATGATATGGTGTTGGACTACTGCAGGGTCTGGCTGATGTGGTTCGCTCTTTCTCTCAGCAGGTGCTGGCCACTACCCTGCCACCTATCCATGATCCAGGGCACAATCTGAGAGCCGGTGACTGGGTCATTGTCCAAAAACATGTTTGCAAGACGTGTTTAGAGCCATGCTGGAGAGGGCCTTACCAGGTGGTCCTAATGACAACAACAGCTGTGAAGTGTGCAGGACTTCTAAACTGGATTCACACGAGTCATACAAAGACCACAGGATCATGAAGAAGGGTTGTTGAGAGCACCAACAGCGAAACAGGTTGCTACACCTGAACTAGTAAAAAGTACCAAAAGAGCCTGAGATTGAACAAGAGTTTGTGGAAGATGGTTATATTACCCCTGTAAGAGACGAAGGTGAAGAATTACAGCAGGGAGCAGAAGAATCAATCTCAATGGATACAGCAGGAGAGCCTGGTGCAGCAGAGGTTCTCCCAGAAGCAGACAGTGTTCAGAAGCAGACAGAGCAAGTGCCAGACCAAGAAGGGGAAAGAGAGACGGATCAAAGTCATGGTGATCCGACTCCTCCTGAGCCCGTTGCAGGTCCATCAAGAGAAAACACCATAGAGAAAGAGAAGGAGATGAGTCCAATCCTGAGAAGAATATTGACAGAAGGGCCGAGAAAAGGAGATAACTGGCCCGAGACACAAGTAGGGAAAAGAAAGGAATTGGTCATAATAAAACAATAGAGGAAGAGGTAGATACTACGAGAAAAGAAGAATTGAGTGAAGGAGAAATAAGTGGTGAAAGAAAGTTGAAAAGAAAGAGAATAGCATGTCGGCGTTACGCAGGTCCTGAATGGGTATATGCAACTACTAATGAATGGCAATACAAGCTTATGTCCTTTTGTTTTGATAGAGAGGTTTGCAGTCAGTACTTTGATGTAACCTGAAGGTGAACAAGAAGCTGAATTGGTGAACCAATCTGAAATACTTTAAAGAGACTGTTGAAAATACCTCGAAAGAGACGTTGATAACCTGATTTGACATAAAACAGGATGTGACAAGCTGCTAATCGATATTGTCTAGGAGAAGGGTTCCTGGATTTGAAACTGAGCTGTGAGAGAATAATTCTTTCCTTATTTTTTATTTTTACTGCACCTTATGTAAGAGTTTCTTCTGCTTTCTGATTCTTTACAGATCATGGCTGAGTTAAAAAATTGAGTTAGGAGTGCTAGGCGCTGTAAATATATGAGCATTGGATTGGCAATCATGTGGGGGATTTTGTTTATAGTAGTGATTGTGGGAATGTCTGTTCTTGATACGAAAGGAGCCAATAGTGCTTCTGTTCCTGAAACTACTACACTAACAGCTTTAGAGAGGTTTAAGTTAGATGAGAAGTATTTGCATTACACGTAGGTAAGCTTTGTATATATAGGCCAAAATCACACACTGACACTTTATTTGTGGGAATGAGTGAATGTAGGCATGTGTTTTTGTTTCAGAGTAAATGGACTTTTATGTTGAATGGTCAGGACCCTGCGATTCCTAGTATCTATTATATTTGTAGACCTAATGCTTATTACCGTCTTCCAAGAGGATGGTATGGGACATGTTATTTGGGGATAGTTTTCCCAAAGATTTATCAGATAATTGACTTAAAGAAGTTTCCGAAATTGACTGAATTACATCATAAGCGACAGAGGAGGGAAACCTCTTCTGCAGTTGTTGGAGATATCTTTGGTGCAGTGATTCCTTCACTGGGAGTCATCCTGAATTCGATCAAGATGCGAAAGCTGTCTACTATTGTGGATAACATGCTGACAAACTTTACAGGGGCAATACTCCTGATAGATACAGAATTAACTGCGGATAGAGCTATGACGCCTCAGAATCGCCTTGCTTTAGACATCCTTCTAGCGAAGGACGGCAGAGTCTGTCAAATGGTTAACTCTAGGCATTGCTGCTCTTATATACCTGATAACAGTAAGAATATAAAATACTTAGGGCCAGATGTAGCAAGGCATTAGCGCCTCGCAAACTGCGAAAAACGCCGTTTGCGAGGCGCTAGTGCCCGCACGCGATGCAGAAACACATTTTGCGAGTCGGAACCGACTCGCAAAATGTGTTTCCGACTATTTGCGACTCGCACCGCGATGTAAGTTGATTTGCGACCGCGAAAGCGGTTGTAAATCAACTCGCAGTTACCATCCACTTGAAGTGGTAACTCATTCACAAAGGGGAAGGGGTCCCCATGGGACCCCTTCCCCTTTGTGAATGATCACAAAAAAAATTTTTCAGAGCAGGCAGTGGTCCTATGGACCACTGCCTACTCTGAAAAAAAACGAAACAAAAGGTTTCGGTATTTTTTTCTATTTGCAGCTCGTTTTCCTTTATTTCAAAGCAGTCACGGACATGGTGGTCTGCTGTCTCCAGCAGGCCACCATCCCCGTGAGTGCCTAGACTTGCTATGGGGTCGCAAACTTCAACCCACCTCATTAATATTAATGAGGTGGGTCTTTGCGACCCCATAGCGAGTCACAGAAGGTGTCTGAGACACCTTTCTGCATAGCAAATTGCGAGTTGCAAATCGGAAGGACTCGCAATTTGCAACTCGCAATTTGCTTTCTACCTACATCTGGCCCTTACTCAATAACTTCACTAACTCAAGTAAGTATTTGAAAGAACTGAAGGAACCAGGTAGTTGGGAAAAAGTTGGAAAGGGATTTGCTTCAGTGGGAAATTGGCTTAGTAACATTTGGAATGCGGTATTATTAAAAATCATACAGGGAATATTAATTGTGATTGCTTGCATTTTAGGATTGTGGGGTGCATGTAAATTGTGTCAAAAGATTAAATTAAACAGGTCTAAAAATAATCAGAGGAGGGAAGAACGAAACAAGGAAAGAATCTATAGGAAAGATTTGAGAAGGAGACAAAACACTGAGGAGATTGAATTGTGAAAATAATGACGGTAAAAGTAATGTGATGACATATTTAGTCATCAGAGGAGGGACTGCTGAAGCTGATATGTTAATTAAAAAGTATCGATGAGTGTTTATGCATTTCGAATAATAATAATAATATGTAGAGGAAATTAATGTAGAAAATTAATGTACATGTTTAAAAATGTGCCCATGGAGAGTGGCTACCAAGATTCACAAATTATACTAAAAATAACTAAATATATGTGAAATGTTGAAAATGTGTAATAGTAATGTAGTAATATGTCATATTGAGCTATATAATGTATGTTTTACATTATATTGTAGAGCTAACTTAGCCGAAGTTGTGGCCTAGTTTTGCCAGGCCTCATGCAGAAGCTGAATAATCATGCAATGTAGAGAAGCTAACGTGCTGAACTGACCCTGAACTACTATTGTTAATAAAATCTACTTAGCTAGAATTTTCTGCAATGAACCGACAGACAGGAGATAAGGACTAGAGTATGTATCCAATTCAGTGTAAAGCAGACAAGATGTACTTTCTCAGGACTCGAACAATAGAGACACTGACTGGAGAAGACGATGCAACATTTTTGATACCTGATGAGCCGGATGATGAGGACATCGTAAAGTGAACAAATCGACACACTGAGAATGGCGTAATATTAAAATGTATAGATTTGTAGAGTAATAATTATTGGGTAAGGGAACAACAGGTGATCAACTGTACAATTAGGAACTAGGGGATGGACTGGGCAACTTTAATATAATTTCATGACAAAGGGGGAAAACTTCAGAACTGATTGGGAGATATTAGAGGCAGATGATCGTGGAGAGACCTTTTCTCTGAAATTTATGTGAGATTCTTTCATTGGGCTCATGCTCTTGAGAGCCTGATGCGTTGCTGATTGATTGATGACCAGAAGACAAAGACTTACTTTGTTGCTGAACCATACCGTGGATAGGTGGCTATGACAATGTGAGGGATAAACTATTGTTCCGTTTCTTTCTAGGTATCAACTGCGCTGTGTTATAGTTTTTCTCCTAGCTAGATGTTTTTTTTCCAAATTCATGTTCTAAACTATTTTTGCATGAAGTCCCACATGCCAATGCTAATCTGTGTTAGGTAGGGTTCTGATTCTGAGACGTTGACATATACAGAGACAAATGATTGATAGACTGATTTGCTGAACTCTGCTACTTATGTTCACATATTCATCGTTATAGGCTTATGTTGAGGCATTAGAACGTATGTTTTCTCAAGTTCTGATTAGGTTATGTTATTGGTGACTAATGAATTAATCTTGAGTGGATTGAATAAAGTTTGAATTAACCTTATGACTTAGTATTGTAACTAATAGGGAAATAACATTGATAAATCGTATAATTGAGTTGTGGTTATTCATGAAATGTTGATGCTATTGACAGATGATTAATGTTTTTTCTTAATGGTTATCAGATGTGTGTATTGATTATTGATGGTCATCGATTACTGCATGGCTAGGATACTGCGAATCAAAAGGTTCATCGACCTATATGCGTCCTCTTGTAAGTTTACTTACTAAGGACCAGGCGCGCTAGCACAAGCAATGCACAATGGTGATGTAATCCTTGCTGGACAATATTTATAACCATTGTTTAAGAACACTGATGTAAACTCTTTATGAAAAAAATAGATCTCACATCTTGTGACAAAACAAGAATGATTACATATGCTTAGGAACCTTTAATTAGGAAATTGGATGGAAAACCTTAGTAAGAGAAAAATACATACCTGAGAACAAGCACAACAAAAGCTGCTACAAAAATAAATAAAGAAAAATAAATAAAACAAGTTCAATTTAGAAAAGTATAAACACATGGATTTCAAGTTTCTTACTGAACTTTAAGTAATAGGAACATGTGCGGAGGGGTGGTAGCAACACTTTCCAGAACAACATAGTAGCCTCAGTGATGGTCTGTGTAAGGGATCTTTGCAGGTGACATTTGGCACTTTCTGGCTCTGAACTGACAAGCTACATGTCATTTGCGAGCCACCCTTATCCTTCAATGCACCAGTCACATACTGTTAATATCACATGTATGACCTAGTAAGGCAAGCACTGAACCTTAAAAAGAATTGTAGCCTCTGAGTGGTCCCAAAAGCAAATGCAAATTATGAAGAATGGTGACACAAAGGTCACATTTGTGAGCCCCTACTTCTAATGTGACCAAACAGAGACTAGCATTTTAGGGGTCAACAGAAACATTCTGTCTCCACATTCTGAGACTGTAGGCCAGATTTAAAAAAAAAAATTGTGCAAGCCAACTTGTTTCACTGCACTGCCCAAACGGGAGAGGGCAGAAATGCGCCATACATATCAAGATATGACACATTTCTGTTTTCTGCCTGTGCTGCCACAAAATCTGCAGCCTAGCGCCAAGGCAGGCACCCTTGTGTCATGGTGCAAGGGTGCCTGCTTTACAGGCAGGATAGTTTTTGTGCAGGAACAGGCACCTCTCTGCGCAAAAACAATCCTTAGAGACATTGCCCTCTTTCTAAGTATGCTGCAGAATGCATCACACTCAGAAAGAGGAAATAACAAGGAGAATTAAAAGTATTTCTCCTCGTTGCTCCTCTGGTTGGAAGGTATACAATACTGACACATTCTCAGGTCTAACAGTATTGGTAAATCTAGGAATGCTTCAGAATATGAGTGGGTGCATGGGACACCCCCACCACACAGAGTAGCTCAAGGCAGTGGCTTGTGCTACCTTGCGTTACTCTAGACTTACCATGCCACTCAGAGCCACACAAGCTAGCCTTGCATGGCTTGGTAGATCATTCTAGGTTTTGCCTTGCTCTGTGTCCCCTTGCGTGGTGCAGGGGTGACAAAAAACCTTAGTAAATCAGGGCCTGAGTTTCCTACAATGATCCTGGGTAGGACTAGGGATTTTACCATAATTCTAAAATGGTTCGATTTGGGGAACAATTTGTGGGCCAATGCCACCCACAATCAACACCTAGAGCCAAGTTGCATATTGTGTGCATGCACACACCTAGGAGTGAACAAAATAGGTAAAGTCTCACTTTGATTTAACTGGTATTATACAACTTCGATGCATCTATAGCAATGGGGAGGACTACAATGAACATACATTGCATTTACCACAGCAACAATGAAAGTTACAACACATTACATTTACAACTCACTTAAAGGTTGGGATGGGTGGTGGTGCTTAAGGGTTTTTAGGGTTGAGGGAAGGGTGGTGTATGAGGTTAGCAAGAGGTTTTTAGGGTTCAAGCATAGGCAGTATATAGGAGTAGTAAGGAGTTTTTAGGCATCAGGAAGGGACAGTGTAGAGTATGGAGTTAGTAGGGAGA
Organism: Pleurodeles waltl; assembly: GCF_031143425.1. Taxonomy (NCBI): domain Eukaryota; kingdom Metazoa; phylum Chordata; class Amphibia; order Caudata; family Salamandridae; genus Pleurodeles; species Pleurodeles waltl. The sequence goes on from NC_090436.1 coordinate 519,695,630, forward strand.
GGGTAGTAAGGTGTGTTTAGCATTCAGGTATGGGTTGTGTATAGGGGTAGAAAGTAGTTTTAGGGTTCAGGGATGGATGGAGAATAGAGGTAGAAAGGAGGTGTTAGGTATAAAAAATGGGTGCTGTATAACCATAGTATGCATTTTTTAGGGTTCAGCGAAGGGTAGTGTGTATGGCTAATGAGGAGCTTTTATGGTTCTGGAAAGGGTAAGGCTAGAAGGTAGTAAGGGTTTAAAGGGTCATGAAATGGGTAGTGTTTCAGGGGAGTAAACATGTTCATATGTGTGTGTTTGTGTGTGTGTGGTTGTGTGTGTGTGTTTGTGCATGTGTGTTAGTATATGTGAAGAATATGATTTAATGGTGTTGCAATGCTTGGTTATGGTATATGTGGGAATGGTTAGTTTCACTGTATGTATTTGGATGCATTGTAGTGTTATTTGCTGTACTGCACACATTGTTAAAGCATGCATTTTAGAAACCTATATTCATTCAATCTAAGAGACATCCTGCTTAGTGACATCATCCGGTAATCAAACCTTGAATATAACCAAAGATACAATTGCTTATCATCTACTTACTGGTGGGCTGTGGTATCTGTAGAGCTTCAGAGCCCTTCCACTGGTTTCATGCACAGGCTGAACAATGGAGGAGACAGAATGGAGCCCTGAGAAGCACCCACTGGAACAGGGATAAGTGTAGCGGTGTATATCCTCACCTCTTCAGATTTACCAGTCAAGAAGGATGCAAACCAGCTCAAAATTACTCCTACAAATCCCATTCAGATGTCTATGATGTTGAACAAACCCTTTTTAACTATATCAAAAGTGGCAGGGGGTCCAATTGCTCTAGGAGACAAGACATACCTCCATCTAGTAAACAAAGAATATTCTGAGCGGCTGTCTCAGTAGTGCAACACTCTCAAAACCTGTAAATCATGATGCCAATATTGGAAGATAACTGTAGGGCAATGGAGCACTAAAGCGTTTTACCCAGAAATGGTAATTGAACAATTGGATGAAAGTTGGCAAGCCCTACAAGATTAAGATCAACTTTTTATGTTTGGTTGAATTTAAACAATAGAGCAGCAGAGAACAAAACAGTTATCATTCTCATAACAGTTTACTTGTCTCAGTAGCAATATGTACTTTAAGGGACCTTCCAAGTTAAAAGTGGTCAAAGTTAAGTTCATCAACAGAGCTCAGATGGGCAGAAACACCTGCAAACTAAATTTGACATCTGAAGGTTGGAGTATGGTGCCAGTGAAATCAGTAGGCTCCATATAAGCAAGAATTTTACCATCATCTTTCAAAGAAAATCTGGCAATGGAGGCTCATGTATGGACATGTTTTGACATAAGGTTAGACCAAGCACTAGCAAAACCATCAGGAGAAATCCTGTGTTCAATTAACTGGATTCTGACTGTGAAACTGGTAGCAATATCTTGACATCTCTGAGAAAAAAGAGCAGTCTTATATTTGTTGTGGATTGATGCTATTTTTCAGCACTTGAAACAGTCTCAGGTCCAGCTGACTGCATCGAGCTACAGCACCTGCTATAACTAGGCTTTTCTGTAGGAACATTTTTTGTAAGTGCATTAGCTGCACCAAAGAGAATCAATAGTTGCAAGGGAAGGAAAGCTTCTTTGAGGATGCTCAGTTTTGCACAAACCCCATCTCTTAGCCAGCAGGTTATCTGAATAGTGCGTTTTAGAACATCTGTGGTTTGTCTTGTACAGATGATCAGGCATACATGACAGTAAGAATGAAAGTCACTTGACCAAGGTCAAAAATCACTGAATGTTTCAAGTAGGGGCTGAGCAGGCAGCTCATCTTGGAAAAAAGTGGATCCAAGTACTTAAATTAACAAAATGGAGTCAGGCTGGCCAAGGACCATGATCACCACATTTATTTAAAAATACCGCTGACACCTCAGTCTTTGGGTCTACCTCTCCCATTGCATGTCACATTGTAATCTGAGTAGCTGTGAAAATTTAAATGGGACTTTGGAGGCAGCTGCTCAGTCAGCTACATTAGAACTGAGGGTTGCTCAGGACAACTAAAAGAGGTGTCAGATCTCCTCCTTGTCCTGGTAACAATGAGTTTGCTCCATTTTGTTAAGTCACTACAGCAGTGTCAGGTTTCACTGTTGAGTGTGGGAATAACCCAAGTGATCAAACAATCAATCAATCAATAGGTTTGTAGAGCACTACTTGTCACCTGTGAGGGTATCCAGGCTCTGTCAGGGTCCAGTTGATTAGCTGAATTGCTTGGCCTTCAGGGACTTTCAGAACTCTGGAAGAGATGGGGAGGTTCCATAGATGAAAGGATAGCTCATTCCATGTCTTCACTGCTAGGTAGGAGAAGGAGTGACCTCTGCATCTGCTACCTCGCATGCAGGGGATGAGGGTTAGAGAAAGGGATGTGGTGCGGAGGTGTCTGGTGGGCTGATGGAAGTTCAGGCAGTGGTTCAAGTAGGTGGATCTGTTTGTATTCATGGGTCAGGAGCTTGAACTGGCATCTTTTTTATACAGGGCACCGGTGGAGTACCCTGAGGTAGGGGTTGATGTGGGTTCGTCTAGGAAGATACAAGACAAGTCTGGCTGCATTGTTCTGCATGGTCTAAAGTCAGAGGAGCTTTGGGTAGCCAGTTGAATATATTACAAAGCATCCCGAGGACAAAGAAGCAGGAGGAAAAGACTGAGTTGACTTGAGTCATCATGGTTAGCGTGTTGTCCAGAATTGTGCCTAGGTTCCTAGCGTGATCAGTGGGGCGAGGTCTGAGTTCTGAGGGCCCCCAGGAGGCATCCCATGAGGAGCTTTTATTTCTTAAAATCAGTACCTCTGTCTTGTTCGTGTTGATCTTCAGGCAGTTGTCCTTCATCCAGTGGGCAACATCTCTCATGCAGTTGTGGAAGTTGGTCTTGGTCTTGGTCTTCGTGGTGTCTTTGGAAAGGGAGGGGATGAATTCTGTGTCATCAGCATAGGATATGAAGTTGAGTCCATGGGTTTTGGTGATGCTGGCCTGAGGTGTCATATAAGTGTTGAAGAGGGTGGGGCTGAATGAGGATCATTGGGATACTCCATAGATGATTTCCTTGAGCTTGGAGGTGAAGGGGGGAAGGCAAACCTTCTACATTCTTCCAGTGAGCAAAGGGGCAATTCATCTGAGGGCAGCTCCTTGGATGCCTATGTTGTGCAGCTTTGGGAGGAGTGTGTGGAGGGAGACTGTATCAAAGCCTGCCAAAAGGACTAGGAGGAACAGAGCTGCAGTCTCTCCTCGGTCGAGTAGGGCTTGGATGTCGCAATGAGGGCTGTCTCGGTGCTGTGGTTGCTGCAGAATCCAGATTAGGAGAAGTTGAGCAAAAGGTTTCATTCCAGATGTGAGGAGAGTTGTTGGTTGATGACTTTTACTGATATGTTGGCCGGGAACGGGAACAGGGAGCTCGGTCGGTAGTTGTTGACTTCGCTGGGGTCTGCTGATTGTTTCTTTAGCAGAGCATTGACTTCTGCTTGTTTCCAGTCCTTGGGGAAAGTGGCCATGGCAGCTGAGGTGTTGAACAAGGTAGTGAGTACGTGGCTGGTTCTGGCACTGCCCAGGTTGAAGATGTGGTGATGACATGGGGGGATTGGGGACCCAGAGTGGGCAGAGTTCATGTGGAATTGGAAGTGAAATTGGAAGAGGAGGCCTGATGTGAGGCAATGATAGGAGGACTGGGGCTATGGCAGTACTAGCTTTGGGGGAGCTACTCCATCTAACGTGCATTATCCTCTGCAGGATGACACTGCATCAAATCCTACATTGGTGGAGTCAACTGTAAAAAAAACAATTGAAGAGAAACTGGAGGATTTAGGCAAACAGGTGGTGCAAGCAGAACAAATATCTGTGTCTTCCACTGCTGTCTTTCAGAGGCTATAGGAATAGCACCAAAGCATCAGGCCTGTACTAAGTAGAGATTGTACCACTAAGACTGTGGTACAGGTGAAACAGGGATTTGAAAATTTGCACAATGAATCAAGAGGTCCCAGTCTTGAAGTCCTTGGTGTACTTCACGCAATCACAGCACAGTCCCAAGAGGTGCATATGGAATAGGCATTAGAGTCACTAAAGAAGCATGCTAAAGCAGTCTATTCTTTTTGCATTTGTCACCCTAAGTGGGAAGGGTATGCCCAGACGTGGGTCTTGTGTTGTTATGTCACCAGATTCAAGCTAGCCTGGCTGTTGAGGGGTGATACCTCTACACTGGTCTCAGGAGGCTTGTTTCCAGTCCAGGGAGGTCCTAGCCTGGTATTTTGGGCTGGACTGTTCCCATGGGAAGCAGAGTCAAGACTTATTTTCATATGGCTGGGCTCAAGCTGGAATGGCGTTGTGAGCAAAAAATGATGGATTTGGGCCCAGATCGGTGACTGGCGGTGAATGTTTGACATTGATCAGTATTCCTTCCATCATCTGTTCTTTTTGCAAATGTTTGTGGTACTGCAGTTAGAAAAGTACATCTTACCCCGTTCCTTAAATTTTTGCATTCTCCCTAATGTTTGTGGGTTTGGAGTTACAATAGTAAATCTTACACACACCCTCAATTTTTTCACTTTCTCTAATGTTTGTGTAATGTAGGTTAGAATAGTGAATTATAACTCTTCCTCTTAATGTCTGCACTGTCCATTTGAAACAAAAATCTTACTTTTTGAAGTTTTTTAAAATTATTTTGTTTGGGATAGACCTTTTGGGGGAGCAGTCTACATTGTTTTTCTTCAGTATCAGAACAATGAGTACTTTCTTTTATTTAACAGTTTTTCAAATTAACATGGGTTTATTTTGTATTATGTGTTATTAATACCACATTTCAGTTTGTATGTAGATAGATGTTATGTAATGTTCATATCTAAATAGTGAATGCTTTGTGTAATGTTGTATTTAGTTTATAAGAAAAGGTTTGTGTTTTTTCATAACTCTATGCAAATATTTTTAGTTACGTCTATTTATTTTTTAATGTTTACTTAACCCCTTAACTGATGGGTCTCTCCCTCCCCTGTGCTGAACACCCTTTTTTTGGCTATTCGGGATAGCTCAAGCTTGGGGTTCTATGATTTTTTTTACACCTTAGGTATCCATGTCAAATAGTGTTCTTTTTTCCAACATCCTGGGGATTCTAAAGGTACACAAGGTTTGTGGATTGCCAGGGACGGGAGTGAGAAAATAGGCAGAATAGGCAGAATATAGCTTCGTTTTGAGTTTTTGGGAAAAATGGAAAAAAGTGCTTTGCATAAATTAGTCTGTTTTTCCCCTAAACATTGCATCAATAAATGGTTTACTGTGCTAAAGTCACCACCTTCCTAGCTTTCAGGAACATGTAGAGCTTAATAAAAAAATACAGGGGCTTACTTACAAGGAGCTAGTGCTGCTGTTGCGTCATTTTTTAAAACTCATCGGCAGCACATGCTTTGCTTCATTTTGCCCCACATATACAAAATGATGTGTTAGGTCCAATGCATCAGTTTTTGATGGCCTTCGTCAAAAAATAGTTGCACTGGAACCTGTTGCGCTACTCAGTTTATAATGTATGCAGGGTAGGTGTTCTCTCGTAAAACCCACTTAGAACTGATGCAGTGATATTTACAAGTATTTCAAGGAGTGACGCATCTTTGAGATGCTTTGCACTAAGCCTGGAATGCATCATAAATCCTACGCCTCCATAACCCAGGCACAGGAACTCACTCAGTGGTTTTGTAACAGAAATATGACCATTTGAAGTAACTTTACACACTGGAATATGCCTCTCTTTCAGATCCCATCTACTAGTATTGGGTCTACACCTGTGACAATCATGTTGTAGGACTTTTGACCAACATTGTCATTCACTGTGTCACACATACTCAGGTCTCTAAAGACACAGAAGTAGACTATGCCCACTGTAATGTGAAACATATCCATACTGCATGCATTACATCCAGGACCAATGTAAGAGTGTACAAGGTGCTATTCCACAATCTTACTGTCTTTTACATTGGTCCCCACACAACAGGTTACTTGCATCAGTCAGAACTGATGCATCACCTCTGATTTTTGATGCATTGTTGAAGTTGCATTGGTTGTAAGGCCAACATCAGCAGTGCTCCACTTTTGAGGTAGATGTGTTGTGGCAGAGTTCCCACAGATGCGTTAGAATTTCTGACCCATCCTCGGGTACTTACGCCATGGTGCCTCGTATTGTAAATGCGACACATGAATGGCATCGTAACCTGTAGTGACACATTGCAAGAAATGTTGACACATCGCTCCCGCAATGCAATGATGCATCAATCCTTGTAAATGAAGCCCCTAATTTTTTACCACGGTTTTGGAATTTTTCAAACAGGTAGCCCATTTTTCCTATTTTGTGTTCCCTCAACCTACTTTCAGTTTGTTGTGGAAACCAATGTGAAACCCATGGGTGATCCATGAAATTTATAGGTTTCTGAAAAGTAGACAACATTCTAAATACAGGAAGGGGTCATATGTGTAGCTCCCACATGGTTTTCCCCAAAAACCTAACTGTTGAAATAAAGAAATATTGGAAAGGAGTAGGAAGAAATGGCCATTTGTGGCAACATTGTCATCTGTAACTTTTTGTCACGATGGCCAATTTACAAAAGCAATATATCATTATGCCTGCCAGATCCTGCTGGTTGTGGGGATATACCAGGTATGCAGGTTCTTCAAGAACTCAAGGTATCCAGCGCTAACAACGGAGCTGCACTGTAAAATGTTTTTTTATTGTGCACCCTGTAAAGGCAAACTCATATGGTGAAATATGTAGAGTGAAAAATGGTTATTGAGGAACCACTTATATTTCTCAATGATGTGGAGTTTAGGAGCACTGGTAATGGTACATCTCTGAATTTGTGGGTACCCGCACTAGCATAAGATTTAGAGGCTATTTTTCAAAATGTTTTCTTTCTTACACACTGGCTTACATTTGGAAGGCTTAGATGCAGTGAAATCTGATGGGTAATAACAAATAATATATTATCTGATCCCATATGTCTTCCGATAAAAATGGTACCTCACTTGTATAGGGAGGCCAGGAAATGGCCCAAAATGGCAACATGGACACATCACCTTTTTACACTCAAAACTGACCCTTTTTTTGCAAAGTGGAAAGCTGTGGATTTTGAGCTCTAGCTCAGCTGGCACCTGGGGAAACCTAGCAAGGAGCCACAAACTTACTTCCTCCCAGCATTCCTTCCATCATCCGTTCTTTTACTCTCCATAAAAATGCTAACTCACTTATGTAGGTAAGCCTAGTGCCCCCCACAGGAAATGGCACAAAACGCAAAATGGATACATCACATTTTTCCACTCAAAACTGACGATATTTTGCAAAGAGGATAGCTGGGGCTTTTGGGCCATAGCTCAACCGGCAACTAGGGAAAACTAGCATACTCAAAGATTTTTAAAAACTAGACAACTTGGGGAATCCAGAGTGGGGTAACAGAATCTCTTGCAAACTTCAAACTTTGACTAAAAAACACATTTCCCTCACATTTTTGTGGCAGAAATTTCTGGAATCTGCAGGGAGCAACATATTTCTTATCATTCTGAGTTCCCACTGTCCCCGATAAAAACGGTACCCCATTTTTATCGGTGTGCCATGGTGTGTGTTGCCACGACAGTGGGCCATGAGACCATGACACAAAAAGGCCCGAAAGCACCAATTTGGGAGTTAAACAATAGGGGTAGCTGCCATGTTGTGGTGCCACCCAAGCAAACCTATAAGCCACAGATAATTTTGAAAACTAGACAACCAGGGAATTTTAGAGTGGTGTACTGTGTGTGGATCCCATGAGGTTTTCTTACTCACAATGCCCTGCAAACCTCAAACTTGCCAGAAATCAAAAAAATTCCATGCATTTCAATGAAACCTCCGGAATCCGCAGGAATCAACAAAATTCGTACCAGCCAGCAGTAGCCCACTTGTGCAGATAAAAACACTCCATCACTTGTGTGGCAAGGACTATTGCCAGCAACAGGAACAGATCAAACAAAGGTCAATGGAAGCCATAGCAAGGGAACTCCCATTGACCTTTGTTTGATCTGTCCCTGTCACGGGCACTAGGGCCAGCCACACAAGTGGCGCACTAATTTTAGCAGCACAAGTGTTGTAACACTGAGTGGTAGGAATTTTGTGGATTCTTGAGGATGAGGATTCTCCATCATTCATGAAGTTTCACGCAATTTGGATACATTTTGAGTACAAGCATATAGCTTTCTTTGTGGCCCATGGCGACTTTCCTAGGCACTCATGATACAATGATGCTGCATCCTAGAGCTTGTCAAACAGATTAGGATATCCTTTCCAAAACCAGTGGCTTCATTTGGAATTATTTGAAGGACATTAGGAATTAAGGGCTACATGTACGAAAGTTTGGTTTTGCGACTCGCAAATTGCGAGTCACAAAACCTTATGTTGCACAGTGTCAATGACATTATTTGTGATTCACATGGGGGTCACAAATGCCCTACCTCATGAATATTCATGAGGTAGGTCGCAATTTGCAACCCCCTTGGGAATGGCCGCTCTCACAGGGATGGGGTCCTGCTGGAGACAGCAGACCACCATGTCTGTGACTGCTTTTAAATAAAGCAGTTTAAAAAAAAAAAAAATGCAGCCCGTTTTTCTTAAAGGAAAATGAGATGCATTTCAAAAACGAAAAATGAAACATTTTTGTTTCATTTTTTCAGAGCAGGCTGTGGTCCATATACATTTTTTTTTTACTGCCATTCACAAAGGGGAAGGGGTGCCATTTGCGAATGGGTTAGCACCAGTGATTGTTTTGCAACCGCATTCGTGGTCACAAAACAAACATACATGGGACTGCAACTCGCAATTAGAAAGGGAACACCCCTTCCTAATTGCGACTCACAATCCTTCTTTGGGTTTAAACATGCCAAAGTGCATTTTGCACTTTGCAAAACGGCCCAATTCGCTGTTTGCGATGTGCAAAATGCTACGTACATGTAGCCCCAAAGAGAAGTAATCTGAAAGTCAAGTTGTGTAGAGAAAACAAACTCAAATAATTTGTACATTTTAAAATAACTTTGTAAATTCTAGCATTGTTGTATTACATTTCAGGGCCATCCTGTGATGGAAAAGGAAGTATCCCCAACTCAGGATTATGTTGTTCATCCAATGTATATTTCTCACTGTGTAAGGTATTAATGTTTGGTGATGTTTATTAGAGTTGCTAATATAAGAATTACAAAATAGTATTGTATGTTTTCTAATAATGTTGAAGTGACACAAGCGTTTAGTAGAAGCTATAACTCATCTTCCACAGAGAGTGAAAGCAACAAAGCTTGAGGTACTTATTTAAGTCATGGAAAAATGTGTTGTCAGACCTAACAGCCTTAGGGTGGTCACTCCTAAGTTTTTGCCTGCCTCCCTCCACTTTTTTTACACTGTTTCTGCTGGTTTTAGGACTCTTAACCATGGCTCACCAGTGCCAAAGTGCATATGCTCTCTCCCTTAAAACATGGTGACATTGGCTCATACCCGATTGGCCTATTTAATTTACTTGTAATCACCAGTAATGTGCACTACATGTACCCTGGGCCTGTAGATTAAATGCTACTAGAGGGCCTGCAGCACTGGTGTGCCACCCACAACCATTAACCATCCCTCATGCCTGCCACTGCAAGGCCTGTATGTGTAGTTTTACTGCCATTTCGACTTGGCATTTAAAAGTACTTGCCAAGCCTTAAACTCCCCTTTTTCTACATATAAGGTAGGCCCTAGGTAACCCATAGGGCAGGGTGCTATGTAGGTACAAGGCAGGACATATACCTGTTTATTTATATGCCCTAGTAGTGTAAAACTCCTAAATTTGTTTTACACTGCTGTGATGCCTTCTCCTTTCATAGGCTAACATTAGGTCTACCCTCATATACTGTTTAGGTGGTAGATTCTGATCGGAAAGGAGTGACAGGGTCATATTTAGTATGGCCAGAATGGTAATACAAAATCCTGCTGACTGGTGAAGTTGGATTTAATAATGCTATTTGAGAAATGCCACTTTTAGAAAGTGAGCATTTCTCTGCACTTAAATCCTTCTGTGCTTTACAATCCACATCTGGCTGGGTTAGTTGACAGCTCCATTGTGCATTTCACTCAGAAAACCCCAAACACAGGATGCTCAGTCACACCTGCACACATCTGCATACTGAATGGGTCTTCCTGGGCTTGGAGGGTGGAGGGCCTGACACTTACATGTCAAAGGACAGTGGCCTGCCTCACACAATGGACTACCGAACCCCCTACTGGGACCCTGGCAGACAGGAGTGTACTGAAAGGGAACTTTGTGCACTTCTTAGCCACTCTTTGAAGTTTCCCCCGCTTCAAAGGCACATTTAGATATATAAACTGGGTCCCTGACCCTACCAACTCAGACACTTCTTGACAAGATACCTCCTGGGAAAGAAACTCTGAACCAGAACCTGCAACCTGCTAAGAGAAGCTGTGTGGCTGCCCAAAGGACTCACCTGACTGCTTTGCTGTAAAGGACTGCTGCCTTGCTGTTGCCCTGCTGCCTTGCTGCCCTCTGGCTCTGCTGAGAAGTGCTCTCCAAGGGTTGGATTGAGCTTGCCTCCTGTTTCCTGAAGTCTCAGGGCCAAAAAGACTTCCTCTCTGCAAAGAACTCCTTGTGCAGCGAAAATTGACGCACAGCCTGCCAGAATCAACGCACAGCCTGCCCTGTGGTAAGAAAATCACAGCATCGCCTAACCGGAACGACGCAGCCCTGCTACCCGAGTGGAGATTGATGCAGCACCAGTGTTGCAACCGGAACTTCGACGCATGGCCCACCAGATCGATGCATCACCATGCCGGAATGACGCAGCCCAACTTCTTGCGAGAGGAATTGACGCAGCACCTGCCATGCGACAGAAATTTTCCCGCATCCCCCACTGGGTCGACGCAGCTCCTGTGACTTTGTCCTACACGCCCAGGATTTCTCTGCATCGTTCCCGGGGCAACAAAATACCCTTCAACCCCAAGACAATCCAAGCCTGCATGCTGGAAATCAACGCAAAGCCCTTCCTGCGTGGAAAAGCATTGACGCATTGTCTGTGTGCGCCCGGTGAAACTGACGCATACCTCCCAGTTTTATATGCATCTCCTCCTCTGCTGTCCCGTGCGGATAATTTAGACGCAAACCAGGTACTTTGTGCTTGCAAGAGACCATTGTTGCTTTTAAGAACTTAAACCTCATCTTATCATTACAAAAGTTATATTTCAACTTGTACTTATCAAATCTTGATCGTTTTAACCTATATTTTTCTAAACCTGAGTGGTGTACTTTATGTGGTGTCTATACTGTGTTATTGCATGATTTATTGCACAAATACTTTACACATTGCCTTCTAAGTTAAGCCTGACTGCTGAGTGCCAAGCTACCAAAGGGTGGGCACAGGATAGTTTGGATTGTGTGTGACTTGCCCTGACTAGAGGGAGGGCCCTTGCTTGGACAGGAGGTAACCTGACTGCCAACCAAAGGCCCCATTTCTAACATTGGTGCTCAGCGGTGATGATAGGACTTTTATTTGTGCAGTGACATATAATAGCTACGTGTATACTACCTAGCCACAGTTGAAGGTCAACTTGATTTTTTATCTTTTTCTGCAATTTTGTTTTTCTACCTGACATTTTAACTGAATCCTCATTCAACATGTCTCTGGCTGGGTCTCAACCAGGAGCTGAAGAGTTTGACCTAGCCAAGCTAGATACATGCACTATTAACCAGCTGAAGGGGTTCTGCAAGCGGATGGGAGTACCTACCCGGGCTGCCTGCAGAAAGTAGGAATACCAAAAGGTGCTAAGGGCCTGGGCAGAAGCCCATTCACAAAAGACTGTTGACGAAGAGGAGGAGCCAGAGGATGGCTCCTCAGAGGATTTTTTACCAGCAGTGGGGGGTGTTACCCCTGAAATTGTGCCCCCTGCTATACCAGGGAGCAGTGTCTCTAGCCATGGCCTGACCGCAGAGGAAAAGAGGGAGGAGAGAGAATTGCAAATGGCAAAGTTAAGCATGGAGGCAGAGTAAAGGAAAGCAGAGAGAGCAGCTGAGAGAGAATTGGCTGAAAAGAAACTTTTGTTTAATGGAGTCTCAGAGATCTAGATATCAAGGCAAGTCAGTCTGAGTCCAGCAGTGATGGTGGCAGCATACATGCAGGACCTGCTGGGGAAAAGAAGTTTTGTATACCCAAGAATGTGGTACCAAGTTATGTGGTGGGAGATGACATTGATAAGTGGTTGGCTGCTTAGGAAGTTGCACTAAGGGTTCATGGGGTTTCTGAAGAGTAATGGGGGGCAGCCTTATGGTGGTATGTACCAATAGTGGGGAGGGACACACTCCTCGCATTGGATCCAAGGGATCAAAACATATATGCACCCATAAAAACCACTTTACTTGCCAAGTTTGGGCTGACACTTGAAAAATGACATCAGAGGTTCAGGGACAGCGCCAAACTCTCCACACAGAACTGGGTAGACTTTTTTGATTTCTCCAGTAAGGCACTGAACGGCTGGGTGCATGGCAGAAAAGTAGATGACTATTTGGGGTTATATAAATTGATCCTGAAATAGCATATGTTCAGTGTTTGCTTTACAGAGTTGTGCCAGCACCTAGCTGACAGTAAGCTCAATGATCCTAGAAAGCTTTCTGAGGAGGCGGACCTCTGGGTTAGCTCCAGAGTGTCCAAGAAGGTCCCTGGGGGGGCACCCACAAAGGTGGTCAGGGTTCCCACCAGAAGAAAGAGGGGGGAGAAAAACCTAAAAATATGGAGTTCTCCAAAGGTCCCCAAAACAATTCCCAGGGAGGTGGTAACCAGTCCAAACCTGATTCTGAAAAGAGGCCAGGGTTTTTTGGCAAAAAGAAAGGGCAGTTTGTACCCAAATGCTTAGATTGCACCAAGTGTGTTCACTACAAGGGCGACTCCAAGTGCCCAATGCGGGCACAGCCCCCCACTGGAGGGCAGACACCTGAGTTGGCTAGTGTAGCGCTCTGGGAGAAGGTAGTCCCAGATAGGTTTGGGGGACAGACAGAGGTAATCCTAGTGTCCCTGTGAGATGAGGAAATGTGGCGAAAGCCCACATGCCTGCCAACACTTCCACGTATAGTCAGTGGGTCATCATTAATGGGCAAATGGTGGAGGCTCTACCGTCAGGGGTCAGCTGGTGTCTACAGAGCAGGTCATCCCCAATACATTCTACCAGGTCATAGTTGCTGACAATCGTGAGAGTCACCTACCGGTGGCTCTCGTTCCCTTTGATTGTGGGTGGGGTCTCTGGTACACTAAAAGTAGCTGTGAGTCCTGCCATGCCTGTAGATTGTCTGTTAGGCAACGACCTTGAGCATACTACCTGGAAGGAGGTGGACCTCAGGTCTCACCTGGAGATATTAGGTTTGCCTGAAGGGTCTGCATGACCACACAGTCTATGGCTGCCCGGGAATGGAGTTAAGGTGTCTGGAGCCTGGAACCATGGCCCAGAGAGCTGCAAAGAGGAAGGGCAAGGGGCGGGGGAAAATGGTCCCAGATGTTCCCGCAGTGGTTGATGGGGTCCCAGAGGAGGAGGCCCCTGAGCCAACAGGGGAGGACATCACCGCCCTGGGTAACCTGCCTGAACTTGCTGGCTGGCAAGCAGAAGGTGGGCCAACCAGGGAGGAGTTTTGCAAAGCGCAGAAAGGGTGCCCCACTCTTGAGGGTTTGAGGCAACAGGCTGCAGCCCAGGCAGCAGGTGAAGCCTCTGGCGATTACCATATCTATTGGGAGAATGATCTCCTTTACAGTGAGCCTAAAGTACCAGAAGCTGGGGCAGCATGTGTGCTGGTGGTCACCCAGTGTTACGGGGCCTTCCTACTGTGTTTGGCTCATGACATCCCCCTGGCAGGACATTTGGGGCAAGACAAGACTTTGTCACCCACTTTTATTGGCCCCGAATGCGGATGACCTCAGATGCTTTCTGTAGGTCATGCACAACCTGCCAGGCTAGTGGGAAGACAGGGAAAATGCTAAAAGCCCCCCTGATCCCACTCCCTGTCGTTGGCACCCCCTTTGAAAGGGTGGGCATCGACATCATTGGTCCCTTGGTCCCCAAAACTGCCCTTGGCAACAGGTTCATCCTGGGTTTGGTGGTCCATGCCACCCGCTATCCAGAGGCGATCCCTCTAAGGACAGTGAGTGCACCAGTGGTGACCAGAGCTCTGATGGGGATATTTATTTGTGTGGGATTCCCAAAGAAGATTTTGTCTGACAGAGACACAAACTTCATGTCTGCATACATGAAGTCCATGTGGGATGCATGCAGGGTGACCTGTCGGTTCACCACCCCTTTCCATCCTCAATCCAGTGGACTTGTGGAAAGGTTCAACAAGACTCTAAAAGGTACGATCACAGGCCTGCCTGAGGCCATGAGGCGTAAGTGGGACGTCCTCTTGCCATGCCTTCTCTTTGCTTATAGAGAGGTACCCCAGAAAGGGGTGGGGTTCAACCACTGTGAACTTCTCTATGGGTACCCTGTCAGGGGACCATTAAGCATAGTAAAAGAGGGGTGGAAGAAAGCTCCCAGGAACCCCCCCAGGATGTGGTCAGTTACATGCTGGCCCTCCGCAACCAGATGCAACGCTTCTGGAAACAGGCCAAGAGCAACCTCTTGGCCAGTTAAGAGGTGATGAAGCAATGGTATGACCAGAAGGCCACCCTGGTACAATTCTCACCTGGAGGCAAAGTTTGGGTAATGGAACCAGTAGAGCCTAGAGCTCTCCAGGACCACTGGACTGGCCCATTCGAGATCAAGGAGCGGAAGGGGGAGGCCACTTACTCAGTGGACCTCAAGTCCCCTAGAAACCCCCTAAGGGTGCTCCACCAGAAACGACTAAAGCCCCATTTTGAGAGGGCTGAAGTCAATATGCTTCTGATGGCAGATGAGGGTATGGAAGAGGAGAGTGAGCCTCTCCCCGACATCCTCTCTGTCAAGGAAGGTGATGGGTCAGTGGAGGGTGTCAATCTGTCTGACTCCCTGACCCTAGATCAGAGAGGGGACTGTTATGAGTTACTAGAGCAGGTCTCTTCCCTTTTTTCCCTCGCCCCTGGACTCACACACTTGTGTGTCCATGACATTGACACAGGAGATAGTTCCCCTGTAAAGTACAGAATTTACAGTGTCAGAAAAGGTGAGGTCCAGCATCAAGGATGAAGTTGCCAAGATGCTGGCTCTTGAGATATTTGAGAAGTCTAGCAGTCCCTGGGCCAGCCTATAGTGTTGGTTCCCCAGGCTGCCACTCCCAGTGCCAAGCCAGAGCTTAGATTCTACATGGACTAGCGGGGTCTCAACTGTCACAAAGACAGATGCTCACACCATCCCCCGAGTTGATGAGCTTGTAGACAGGGTAGGTGCTGCTAAGTTCCTCAGTACCTTTGATCTCACATCAGGGTACTGGCAGATCGCCTTGACTGAGGGGGCAAAAGAGAGATCCTCTTTTTATACTCCTGAGGGCCATTATCAGTTCTGGGTCATGCTGTTTGGACTGAAAAATGCCCTGCTACCTTCCAGCGGTTGGTTAACAAGGTCCTAGCTGGCAAGAATGCCTTCTGTTCAGCCGACCTAGGGGACATCGACGTTTATAGTTCCAGCTGGGGGGAACACCTGCTCCACCTCCAGGAGGTGCTTCAGGCCCTGCAATAGACAGGCATGACCATCAAGGCCAGTAAGTGCCAGATTGGGCAGGGTTTGTGGTGTACTTGGGACACCTAGTAAGTGGTGGCAAGGTGCAGCCCCTCCAGGCCAAGATTGAAACCATCAAGGCCTGGCAACCACCTAGAACCCAGACAGAGGTGAGAGCCTTCTTAGGTCTCATTCAATACTACAGAAGATTTGATAAGGGTTATGGCACCATAGTGGCCCTCTTAACAGAACTCACACCCAAGAAACAACCTAGGTCAGTGAATTGGACAGAGGCTTGTCAGAAAGCTTTTGACTCCCTGAAGGAAGCCATGTGCACTGTCCCAGTGCTGAAGGCTCCTGACTACTCCAGAGAATTCATCGTTCAAACAGACACTTCAGAGCATGGCGTAGGGGCGATCCTAGCACAGCTGAATGAGGAGAGCCTAGACCAACCAGTAGTCATCATTAGCAGAAGACTATTACCACAGGAACAGAGGTGGAGTGCTATTGAAAGAGAAGCATTTGTTGTGGTCTGGGCACTAAAGAAGCTGAGACCATACCAGTTTGGGACTCACTTCCAGGTTTAGACAGACCACAGGCCCCTCAGATGGCTCATGCAGATGAGGGGTGAAAATCCTAAACTCTTGAGGTGGTCCATTTCCTTACAGGGTATGGACTGTACGGTGGAGCACCGCCCGGGGATTGACAACGCCAGTGCTGATTGTCTCAGCAGATACTTCCACCTTAGCGATGAGAGCTCCCAAGGGGCTGGGTAGCTCTCCCCACTTTCAGTTGGGGGGGCACATGTTAGACCTGACAGCCTTGGGGTGGTCATCCTTAACGTTTTGCCTGCCTCCCTCCATTTTTTTTTACACTTTTTTCTGGTTTTAGGACGGCTAACCACTGCTAAAGTGTATATGCTCTCTCCCTTAGAACATGGTGACATTGGCTCATACCCAATTGGCTTATTTAATTTACTTGTAAGTCCCCAGTGAAGTGCACTACATGTGCCCAGGGCCTGTAAATTAAATGCTACTTGTGGGCCTGCAGCACTGGTTGTGCCACCCACATAAGTAGCCCCTTAACCATGCCTCAAGCCTGCCACTGCAAGGCCTGTATGTGCAGTGTCACTGTCACTTCGACATGGCATTTAAATGTACTTGCCAAGCCTTAAACTCCCACTTTTTCTACATATCAGTCACTCCTAAGGTAGGCCCTAGGTAACCGATAGGGCAGGGTGCTATGTAGGTAAAAGGCAGGACATATACCTGTTTAGTTATATGTCCTTGTAATGTAAAACTCCTAAATTCGTTTTACACTGCTGTGAGGCCTGCTCCTTTCATAGGCTAACATTAGGGCTACCCTCATATACTATTTGAGTGGTAGATTCAGATCTGAAAGTAGTAATAGGGTCACATTTAGTATGGCCAGAATGGTAATATAAAATCCCGCTGACTGGTGAAGTTGGATTTATTAATATTATTTGAGAAATGCCACTTTTAGAAAGTGTGCATTTCTCTGCACTTAAATCCTTCTGTGCCTTACAATCCATGTCTGGTTGGGTTAGTTGACAGGTCCCTTGTGCATTTCACTCAGACAACCCCAAAAACTGGATGCTCAGTCACATCTGCATACATCTGCATACTGAATGAGTCTTCCTGGGCTGCGAGGGTGGAAGCCCTGACACTTACATGTCAAAGGACAGTGGCCTGCCCTCAAACAATGGACTGCCAAACCCCCTACAAGACCGTGGCAGACAGGATGGAACTGAAAGTGGGCCTTGTGCACTTCTAAGCGGCTCTTTGAAATCTCCCCCACTTCAAAGGCATATTTGGGTATATAAACAGGGTCCCTGACCCTACCAACTCAGACACTTCTTGACAAGATACCTCCTGGGAAGGAAACTCTGAACCAGAACCTGTAACCTGCTAGGAGAAGCTGAGTGGCTGCCCAAAGGACGCGTCTGACTGATTTCCTGTAAAGGACTGCTGCCTTGCTGTTGCCCTGCTGCTTTGCTGCCCTCTGGCTATGCTGAGTAGTGCTCTCCAAGTGTTGGATTGAGCTTGCCTCCTGTTTCCTGAAGTATCAGGGCCAAAAAGACTTCATCTCTGCAAATAACTCCTTGTGCGGCAAAAATCGACACACAGCCTGCCAGAATCGACGCACATGAGAAAATCACAGCATCGCCAAACCGGAACGACCCAGCCTCACTTCCTGTGAGAGGAATCAACGCAGCGCCTGCGTTGCGACAGAAATTTTCCTGCCTGTTTTCCACGCATCTCCTCCTCTGCAGTCCCGGGCAGATAATTTAGACCCAAACCAGGTACTTTGTGCTTTCAAGAGACCATTGTTGCTTTAAAGAACTTAAACCTCATCTTATCATTACAAAAGTGATATTTCAACTTGTATTAATCAAATCCTGATCATTTTGACCTTAATCTACTCAGATACATATTCTATATTTTTCTAAACCTGTGTGGTGTATTTTTTGTGGTGTCTATACTGTGTTATTGCATGATTTATAGCACAAATACTTTACGCATTGCCTTTTAAGTTAAGCCTGACTGCTCAGTGCCAAGCTACCAGAGGGTGGGCACAGGATAATTTAGATTGTGTGTGACCTACCCTGACTAGAGTGTGTGTCCTTGCTTGGACAGAGGGCAACCTGACTGCCCACCAAAGATCCCATTTCTAACATGTGTTGGTTAACAAATATTTAATAAGAGCATCTCTTGTATGTTTAGTTTTAGTCAAAGTGTAGAGAGTTTGTTACACACAAATATCACTAAGTTATAATCATTCACTGTAGATGCAAGTCTTTCATGTTAAGTTACTAAAGATATATCTTAATTTTTTGGCTTCCAGTATGCCCTGCAGACATTCATCGCCCAGAAGAGTGACAAGTATACAATGGCACAGTACAGTGTCTCTGTTTTCTCTCTTCCCCCATTCTGGTTACCCCATTTCTACAGCTGGCACTCATATTCTTGTGTATGTGGTCATTGTTGGGGAAATGGTGAGACACAGAATATTGCATCACTACCATTGTATCTAAAATACAAGATTAGTGTTTTTTTATTCAGAAAAAGACAACTGCAACTAATCCAGAAACATGCTGGTGTACATAATATTCATGCTAACAAAACCATTCAACCACGTGCAGAGCAATTTTTTAGGGTTTAAATGACAATTATTTTGGTTGGCAAATTATGTGATGTGGTTCCTTCATCTGTGATACATACCTATTAAAACACTTCAACGTATAAAAGAAGGAAGAAAATCAGCCTTCTTCAGTATGTCACAACGTTACTCTATTCCCATTAAGGAACATTCAGTTGCTCAGCAACAGCATCCAAAAATATTGCACGTACATGACAAAGCACGAAAAAGGCTATTGAAAGTGGTTTGGTTAAGATAACAGCCAGAAGGTTATTTTTATGAAGATGCACCTTAATTTGAAATATCAAAAAAAAAAGGAAAGGAGGGGAAGAGGACAATTGAACCTAAAATCACAATTGATAAGGCTGTCAAGACAAAAAGGTTTATCTCGCCACCCCTGAAAAAACACAAGAGTGAACCCAAAACTCATTTATTACTTAGTGCAAAAAGTGTTCTTTTACGTCCAAATTTCTACATATTCATATTTAACTTGAATTGTACATATATTTCTTATTTGAACTGGTGCATGCTGCCTAATTGTAATAATTAATCACTTTTTCAGGTGGGGGGCGGTGTTTATTGAAATCTAGCATCAATTGACGTTAATTCATGGACAAAGCAGGATTATAAATGCACTGCAAACAATAAATGTACTAAATGAAGATTGGTATCCTTGATTGTATCCGGCTATTCTCCTTCAATCTTCCTGATTTTCTAGTACCAAGCTTTTGAATCCAAACGGTTCCCTGATATCTGATTCTGATAGTGCCCCCCCACTTGCTGGGCCTTTTAAAATGAATGTAATGCTCTGAGTTTGCATTGTTATGCATGTGTGGGCTGTGCGTAGAAGATGAAGTATAGTTGTCACCTATTTCTCTTTTAATTTATTACGTGTGCTCATAATCCGAATGACATGTGACAGAGCAAACTGTTAGATTAAAATATATATCACACAGTGGTGGCCGGCAATTTTAGGAGGGAGGAGGTGGGGGGGAAGCACACTCACACTCATTCATTCACTCACGCACGCACATCCATTCACAACACTCATCAACATTCAAATATACACGCACCCACCAAACATTCATTTAAATAAACCCACACACACACACTTACCTTCAGCTCGGAGGTCCCAGGAGGGTAGGGACTGCTGCCTTTCCTCACTGGCTGACCTTAGATCAGCCAATGAGGGAAGGCAGCAGTCCCAACTGAGTGGGATGGGGTCAGTGAGACTGCTGACCCCATCCCACTCTGTGATGAGGTTTCACTGATTGACACTCGCCCTGGGCGCTTCAGGGTTTAAACCTGAAGCGCCCAGGTCGGAGTCAATGGCTGAGGCTTTCCCTCTTCACCGAGGGGGAGCGCCTCGAGGCACCTTTGCCGAGCTGAGGAGGTCACCCATAGGAGCTGTGACCTCTTCAGCCCAGCAAAGTTCAACTCAGGCAGCCAGGAGTGTGCGCAAATAGTGCAGGTCTTGCTCCTGACTGCCTGATCTGAACATGAAGAGTGTCTGTCAGGCTGACCTTTGTTCAGACTTACAGGCACTCTTCATGAGGGGCAAAAGGTGGGGGGGGGGGGGCCCTCCGCCCTAAAGGACGGGCCACGCCTGATATCACATTACTCAGGGTCACAAAGACTGGTATTTTAGCTTCACCCTTGGGAGGAAGGTGAATGGTAAAACTTTCAGAACATTGTTAGTGATTATTTTATCTATGAAATTTAAGTCTGCCCTTCTTGATATATTCAGAGAGTCTCATCATAGTAAAGGGTTGCAAGTGCTGATTTTTTGTATGTCAAAGACTACCCCTTGCAATATGCACTGATCATCGTATCACTAATAATCACTGATTACTGTTTTAGCTTTGCACACTTTTGTCCCCAAGTTAATGTTTAGTTGCTTTGACAAGTAGGATTCCATACATCTCTGCTTTTCTTGATGAGCGTCTATGTACTCTAAAGCATTGTTTATGGCATTCAGAACTTCTGATTGGTGTTACCACATTCTGAACACATGCAATGAAGAAGAGAAAATATCCCTTTCCCAAAACGTTAATCTCTGTGTTACCTTTTAATTTGGAACTGTTATTTTTTATTCTTATTACTCTGAAGAACTGGAGATGTAGCAAACCCTTTGTGAGTTTTAAGGTGAAGTCGATTGTGATCCAGTTATTTTTTCTCAGCTTTTTCAAGCCTCAGGAAAGCGTAATGCCAGATCTGTGTTTCAGCAACCTTGGACACATGCCCTCCCAAATGTCTCTAATCCAAGAAGATCAACACTTTGGGAAACAAGAGAGGACCTTTGGACCTGTAATCTAACCCACCTCACAACCTCTGCCATTCCGAGATCCATGCTCTGGACAGTATGATAGATAGATAGATAGATAGATAGATAGATAGATAGATAGATAGATAGATAGATAGATAGATAGATAGATAGATATTGAATTGGCGCACAAGGACATACGTATTACATTGCATTCCTTCTTTTCTAATCAGAAGTTTTGGTATTTTCCTACTTTTTCATTTATCCCTTATTAAAGATATTTCTTCCAGTATGCCATGTCACTCCTAAAACCCTTTTAGACTCCCGTCATTTTTTTTCAGTGTCTCTTCTCAAGAGCCATGCAGAGGGATGATTCAATTCCAGCTACTCTTGTGACAAACATATTGTATTGTTATTTAGCAAAACAGTAAATGAACGATTCATTAATTGATAATGCTAGCCAAATCAAACAAAATGTTGTGTGATGAAAGTTCGTGGCATCTTAATAACATTAGATTGTTATAAATTGGTGTGAGATGTCAAACGCACATACTTTCCAGGTCGGACAGGAAGTGACATCGGCTACGCTAAATCCTTGTTGATTGGTTAAAATGGGAGTATTGTGCTTTTCGTTTGCAGTTTTTTTGCTGCATGAATTCGAAAAAAATATGGGCTCTGCAACGACCGTGGCTGCTCTCGTTCCGCTGTTTGCAGAATATCTGCTGCACGGCTTAATGGATACAAATCTTTCCAACTTTCTGAAGTTGCACGTCAGTATCAATTGCAAAGCTTACTGAGCTGAGCTTGTCAGATATTAAAATAGAGTTTGACAAGTGCTGTGCTTCCCAGAATTCACTTCTTTCGGAGTCCTTTTCATTTGTTGTCAGAGTTTTTTTTAACTATTATTATTTTTTTAAAGAGCATTCTCCCATATAATGGGCATGTAGAGAAATCCTCAGGGTATACTGCATTGCTGCCAATTGACCCTGCAATGCCTGTTTGCTGGGGACGCTATTAGCATCCCCTGGAGTCAGAGAAGGAAAACGTATGTTTCAGCACCCACTTTGAAAAAGCCTTGAGCATTTTCTCACTGGTAATGATGTCTTCAGCTAGAATGCTAAAGCATTTCCACATCTCTTTTTTGACAGGCAAGCAGGCTATAAAATATACATAAAATTAAAGGAAGCGCAACATTAAAACAAAGATTTAAAATCTGATGGCATCTGTTTTTTAACTATCACCAAATGCACATGAATCTAAATACAGATGAAGATGCATTAGGAAATGAAATGAGAGCTGTTCCCCCTCAGAACAAAGCCACTAAATATATTTAGGTTTATGATGGCTGGCTTGTAAAAATAGAAAAATCCCCCGTTTGTGATTGATTGAGCTAATTTTGATTAGCCACAGATATTTTAAGTGTCGAGACATTAAATTGTCTGCCATACCAGTTTGATCGTAGTAAAACATGAAAACATTGACTTTTGTCTAGTTAGAGAAATTTATTTTTCCCTGAATGACAATTCTTTAAGTAGAAACCAGGCACTCTGCCAACACCTCATGTCATACTTTGCAGTTTGCAAATGCAGCCCATATTTTCTAATGTTTTCTTTTTTAGGCTCGCTGAATGCTGCATGGGTCTTTTGAAAGCCTGTTGTAATAAACAGGATTCTGTGCACTGATGTAGCCTTTTCTAAGCCGCGTAGAATAGTTTTCACTTAGTTCGAACAAATGAATGGCATTTAACAGGGTGCATTCAAGTGCCTGTGTTCAGTCAGCTCCATTCATTTATGCAGCATATTTCTTTTATGCAAAGAAACAGTAGCCTTCTTTGGACCGTGGCTTTCTGAGCAAGTTTGATTAATGTGTTTTACAAGCCTGAAGTAAATGTTCATCAAAACTGTCAGCGGTCTGACAGCTCTCAAAAAGGCTCTTTGTTCCCAGAATGAGTAATTTGTGATCCTCTTTAAGATACTATATTCAAAACCTTAGCTGGAGAAGTTACAGTATTACAACATTCAAGGGAATTCCACTCAGAATGTAATAGCAGCCGAGGCAGCTCTGAGCTCTGCAATCGTAATAGCTAGAATAGCTTGGAAATCCTTAGAAGCAGAGGAGGGAAAATAATGATGTGTGTATCTCCTAATTGGGCTATAAGACACTTGACGCCTGGCGGTGATGAGAAATATGGCAGTGCTCTTCAATAAAAGCAATAGGGCAAAGTAGGGTGCTGAAGTAATCCCAAAGTGCAAGAATATTTATAATTATTTTCTATTTTCTTCAAGGAATCACACTTTTCTCACTAAGATATAATACAATTGAGGAGATGAGCAGTCTAGATGGAAAGATCAGCATTTGCTTAGAACGCGCGCTCTTCCCAACCTGCTGTGTGGATGCGTGGCATCTTAAATCTTCCAAAGAATAAAATCATTAATACTTTACCTTTTTACAATGTGCACACAATTTAAATATAAGGGTAATGATCATGTTGTAGCACGAAATAACTATTTGTGGCATCCTAACAATCCATCAGCCTTCTCCAAACACCAGAGATGCCCGAGGGAAGAAACAAAGTCTAGTAATGAAAATGGATTTAATGTAATGGACAATGCATAGCACTAGTGGTACAGGGTCTATGCACTGTGGGCTGAAGATGTTTTCATTATGTACTTCTTACTTTGAATTGTTACTCTGACAGTGTACACTACCAAAAATGTTGGATTTGGATTGACTCCTAGCCAGTTGATATATACCCAGGAGATTCATAGTTAGCACCTGAAAAAAGCCACATTAGAGCACTGGATGTTGAGGGCTCCTTTGAGGACAATGGAGCATCTCTGGGCTTATGATGACTTTTATAAGCCCAGAGCTTTAACATTCCAATGTTTGTCTTCAAGTTTCTCCCTTTTGAATTTAGATCATCCTACCCTTAGCGGGTGGAATTTTCTACTAGCCTTATAGCCTTTCTACCCTTGGGCTATACCAGTTGTTAAAGGCCCCCTTCCTGTTTATAAGCCCTCACCTGCTATAACTCAGGTTCAGGGCCTTTAACAACTGGTTTAGCCCTGGCAGTGGGCTATAAGGCTATTTTGCAGTTTTAGCCCACATATCATTACCTCTTCTTCTAACAGATTCCGTGAACATCACAGACAGCTAATGAAGATTTAGAATGTCCACCTAGCTGACAGAATGTGCTGGCACTGAAGACATGCTGCTGGAGAAAGCAGTTTTAAAAGCATTCATTGACCAGTGCAAAAGGCTGAATATGTACATGGAAATGTTTTTTTATTTTTGCTGTTACACGTTCATTGAAAAGGCACATCAAAACCATGCTTTCCATGTATTTATATTTCTAAACTGTTCTGAGTCTGTGAAAATTGTGTAGTACATGACAGTTTTCACTGTTTCAAAATGGGATCCTAATTTTTCTGTCTGTTTTACAATGTCACCTATTTTAAAATCTGCTTTAATACATTACCTAGCATGCAATCAATTATAAGTTAACAGATCAACATTTTTGTAGACAACAAATATATATTTTTAAATGTGCCGTGTAATGTAACTCACAATGGGCCTGATTACGAGTTTGGCGGTCGGCCCACCAGACCACCACAGTGGCAGCTACGAAAAGACTGCTATGTTGGCGGTCATACAGCCCGCCATATTATGAGTAACACAGGCAGGACTGCCAAAAGCAAGCCAAAAATGCCACACAGCCAGTACCGTTGAGAGCAGGATATAGGTGGTCCAACCACCAGCACCGACAGCCCATCAACCAAGCACTGAACGTATTACAAGTCAAAAGTCGCAGATTAGGACACTTACGGCAGTCCACCAATGGCAGTCTGAAAAAGCAGTTGTAGGTCAGCAAAGTAATACACAAAAGCACATTGGATGGATATGAAAACAACACAGCTGACACACATTGCCACACCTAACACACCTGCAAAGCACACCATAAAACACACCCCTTCACAAACCACAATCCTTTGCATCTACAATGCCAAACACCCCAGAGCACATCCAAAAATTACCAGACCATAGATTAGGCACCCCCACAACTTTTCCCTAAGCACAAATCCCAAATCCTCAACACACTCCTATTTCCAATCACATCTATTTGCACTTCCTAACCCCATTAACTCACCATCACCTGTTCATTTCCCACCACTTTTTTTTTTTATCCTCACCATGTCACCCCAGAAACATCCCAGTTTCACGGAAGATGAGTTAAGAGTCATGGTGGATGAAATCATGAGAGTAGAGCCACATATATTTGGAACCCAAGTCCAGCACCCAACTATCACGAGGAGAATGGAAATGTGGCAAAGGATAGTCGACAGAGTAAATTCTGTAAGCCCCACCTCACGCATAACAGACGCCATCAGGAAGAGGTGGAACAACCTCAGGGGCAAGGCCCATTCCATGGCATCCAGGCACCTGCTGCAGGTCAAAAAGCCTGGCGGTTGTCTCCCCCCTCCTCCCTTACAACTCACATCCGGGAGGAGAAGGTCTTGCCCATCCTGTATCCTGAGGGCTTGACAGGAATACCTGGGGGAGTGAAGTCTGATAAAGCACAACACAAAAATATTTCACCAAAATGTATTGTCATGTATGCTCACTGCTCACCTTGTGCCACCTTCACTGTCACCAGCCCAGTGTTCTCCCGTCCTTAGACCCCTGTCTGGCATCTCACATGTGAAGTAGACTCACCTGGGGGAACGATATCTGTGTATAATGTGTGTAGTACAGGGATTGACAACACTATAATTCCCTGCAGGCACTGTTCTGCAAGTACAAAAACCAGAACAGTGTATCCATCTCAAAATGAACGTGTTTGTCAACTCCCCATTGAAGTGTACCCACCTGAGAGGATGACCTTTGTATAGTGTGTGTGTAGTGCAGGCGCTGACAAGACTACAACTCCCATTAGGCACTGTTACTGTTACTCCACTCAGCCAGCCCAGTGTCATTTGCACCAAAGACCATTGTTACTCAAGTCCCAATTGAAATGTCCTCACCTGGGAGGATAACATTTTGACATTGTGTGTAGTATAGGGACTGATATGACTGCTAAGGCCAGGAGGCTCTGTTACTGTTACCCCACTCAGCCAGCCCAGTGTCCTCTGCACCAAGACCCTTGTTAGTCAACTCCCAATTGAAGTGTACTTACCTGGAAGGATAACATTTGTATACTGTGTGTAGTACAGGGACTGACATGACTGCTAAGGCCAGGAGGCTCTGTTACTTGTCCTTGAACTCACGATTGAAGTGTACTCACTTGGAAGGTTGAAATCTGTATAGTGTGTGTATCTAATACAGTCATTGACAGGATTGATAAGTCCAAGAGGCACTGATACTGTCACTTCATTCAGCCAACACAGTGTTCTCTGCTCCAATGACCCTTGTGCCTGAACTTACCATTGAAGTGTACTCACCTGGAAGGATGACATCTGTAGAGTGTTTGTAGTACAGACACTGACAGGACTGATAAGGCCAAGAGGCACTTGTACTTTTGCTACAAACACCAGAACAGTGTCCCCTTCCCCAAAGACAACAGTATTTCAAATCGCAAATGATGTGTACTCACTGGGGGAGTTGGCATCTGTCAAGTATTGTGAAATAGTGAGAGTGACAGGACTGCAACTCACAGTAGGCAATGCTCCTGTGTACCAAATCATCATTGAAGTGTACACACTTGGGAGGAAACCATCAGTACAGTGTGTGTAATACAGGGAGTTACATTGCTGCAACTTAAAGGAGACTCCCTTACTGTCACTCCATATACCAGTCCAGTGTACACTTGCAAATATACCCTTATTTGGACATCACACATGAAGTATACACACCTGGGGGGATCACATTAAACAAGTGCATGAAGTACGGGAATTGACATGACTGTTAAGGCCAGGAGGCTCTTTCTCCCCAAATCTAAACACAAGCCCAGCGTGCATCTGTTCAAATATCCTTATTCATTAACTCACAATGGAAGTGTACTCACCTGAGAGGACGACTTGTGTATACTGTGTGTAGTACTTGGAGTAACATGACTGTAGATCCCAGGAGGGCCAGTCTATGTAACTCCAATAACCAGGCCAGTGTCCTTAGGACATTGTCCATTTGTCTGTGAACTCACAAATGAAGTTTGCCCACCTGGGAGGGACCAAGATACAGATCATGGTACACTCTGTGATGTGGCTAACCACCTAGATCCATCTTGAGCAGCTAAGCCAAGATGAAAATATTGTGGCTAGGAAGGACAGCGCAACCTGTGTGCAACAAAAAAAAAGAAAACATCAAAGGCCCCAAGATGCATCACCTGAATGGTATTGGCAGCAGACACATTCACAATGCACTTGCCACAAGATGACAACAATCACATATACCAAAAAGTTCTGGGTCTGCCTGCATAACCGTCAACTAGGCCATAAAATGATCTAAATCATATTTAGCCCAGTCATTGTTTTACCTGCACTGCTTGAAGGCCCACATGTAGCAAAGTCCGATATTGCGACTCGGAAATTGCGAGTCAGTGCGACTTGCAATTTCCGAGTCACAATATCGGATGCAGAACGGTGTCTCAGACACCGTCTGCGACTCGCTATGGGGTCGCAAAGACCCACCTCATCAATATTAATGAGGTGGGTCGCATTTTGCGACCCCATAGCGAGTCCCTGCACTTACAGGGATGGTGGCCTGCTGAAGTCAGCAGACCTCCATGTCTGTGACTGCTTTTTAAATAAAGCAGTTTTTTTTTCTTTCATTTTGCAGCCCGTTTTCCTTAAAGGAAAACGAGTTGCAGAATGAAAAAAGTTATGAAACCATTTGGTTTAGTTTTTTCAGTGTAGGCAGTGGTCCATTGGACCACTGCCTGCTCTGAAAAAACCTTTCCGCCCACATTCACAAAGGTGAAGGGGTCCCAGGGGACCCGTTCCCTTTTGCGAATGAGTTACCACCAGTGTGACACTGCATGGCGCAAGCTGCTATTTTTGCAGTTTGCACCATGCAAACGGCTTCCTACATCTGGCCCTAAGTCCATGACCATACTCCCATGTGCTAATGAACTCCTACATTCTGCAGCTGGTTGACTGAAATGGAATTGGTATGTTACTCAAATGTCAGGTCAATACAATTGATGTGTACCTGTAACATAAGGAAAACCTGCAAATCCAATGTGTACATGGCCTTTGGTAAATGTCGCTGTAAACTATTGAAGGATGATTTCACAATACAACCTGTGAAATTGTATATCTCACATTAACAGGTCTAGCTGCCACTGGGAACACCGAGCCCACTCAAGAGACTGCCACTACCCTCATGGATGAAGCCCTCAGTAAAGACAACACTCCTGGACGTCTGACGTTGAGGACCATTCTGGCCTATAAGGGCAACCTGGTCTGATGACATCAGTGAACCTCAACGTGACCACATCGAGTCCTCCCAGCCCGTTTGCATCTACATCGCAGGCAGCCATTTGCCCCCCAACCTGTGTCCAGAGGACTGTGACAACCATCTTGCACACCCCCAGTCGAGGATCCTGAGTCACACAACACATATCTGACAATGATGATCCTGGAACCAGTGATGGGGGCAAGCTGTGCCAAGGGCGCAGGCACTTGGGGGTGGGGTGCGTGGGAGGGATTTTGTGGGCCGGTGGCATGAGGCTACTGGGGATGGTGGGAAGACGCAGTAGTCTTAAGTCTTGATAGATGGTTCTTTATTCAGAAATACCTTATCCACAACACTGCAAAGCAGCTTCTAACCAACAGCTCATTTCCCCACAGAATCTCCACCACTCTACATTCCAACCTGACATCAAAGATGACATCAGGACTACCACTTAGAATTCCATACTCTGCTGCATGCTCACTACTCAACATACCACACACCTTCCCTCTTAACAACCTAATCTAACAACACTATAAAACAACAGAAAATAACATAACAATAATACAATAAAGAATTACAATATATAACCATAAGAATTACAGGCAAAGGTTAGAATAAAAATTACAACATTACTTTTTCTTTGAAATAACTACACAATTAAGATTCCATACCCTCCCATCATCGACCTTTACAGCATTCCTAAATAGCTTTCTTACTTTAAAAGGACCAAAGAATTTGCTTTCATTTTTACACAGAAGAGGTTGTCTTACTAAAATTTCATCACCAACATTCACATCAATCACACTTGTGTTCTTTCTATTATCAAAATATTCCTTCCTTTTTTTATACACTTGTTTTCTTGTTCTTCTTCCCCCTTCCTGTCACTCCACATAACCCCCTCATTCTTGCCCCAAAACACCCATCCAGGAGCTAATAAAGTATTAGCTTTCCTTCCTCTAAACAATTCGAAAGGAACTTTACCTGTAGTGGCATGAGGGGTAACCCTATACGCTTGCAAAAAACTCTTCAGACCAACTTTCCAATTTCTATTTGCTGCTATTTCCAACTGTATACACTCTTTCACACTTTTGTTAAACCTCTCAACTGTTCCATTCCCTTGAGGATGATATAAGGAACACTTCTTATGTTTAATACCCCTGTCTTCAAGATACTTTTCCATTTCCCGTGACACAAATTGGGGACCATTGTCTGTCACAATAGCATTAGGAAAACCTTCACGACTAAAGATCTCACCCAAAAAATCAAAAATTCTCCGAGTTTCTACACTACAGCTGATACACAATTCAACCCATCTGGAGAATTGATCTATGACAACCAGAATATAATTACATCCACCCTTCATATGTATAGGTCCCACAATGTCTATTGCAACAACATCCCAGGGTTTAAGCGAAGTTTCCCGAATTTCCATAGGTGGCACTCTGATTTTATATATCTTGTCACTGTTACAACAATCAATACATTCTCTGATTTTCCTCTCAATCATTATGTCCATGCCTGGCCACCAATAATTGAGACAAATTCTTGCTTTCGTTTTACTCATTCCCTGATGCCCCTCATGTCCCAACTCCATAATTTTTTCCCTCAAACTTGCAGGAACCACTAATCTTGACCCACGCAGAAGAACGCCATCTTCTACTGACAATTCATCTTTTATCTTGCAAAAACCATCCAAATCCTTTCCTTTAGTGTTCTTGTTCCAACCCTCATTAAGACTACTACACACACTCTGAAGCATAGAATCTTCTCCTACCGCCTCAATCCATTCATCATGTCCAATTATACCTTCAGTTACACTACAAACACTTACTACATCATCCCTGACTTTATCCTCACAACCATCTGTTTCAGTACAGAGTCTCGATAAACAATCTGCTATCCTGTTTGTAGAACCCGGTACATAAAGGACATCAAAAGCAAACTCCTGCAAACCAACTACCCATCTACTAATCCTGCTCGAAATGGTCTCAAGACCCTTTTTCGAAAACACTTCTACCAGCGGTTTATGGTCAGTGAAAATACAAAATGACCTGCCCCATAAAAAATTTCTAAGTTTGTTGATCGCCCAGTAAATACACAAAGCTTCTTTTTCTATGGTAGAATAGTTGTTTTCTGCACCTCGTAACGTTCTTGAACAATAAACAATGGGTTCATGCACACCTGCTTTAGTTTCTTGTAACAAAACTGCTCCAAGACCTAACATGCTAGCATCAGTCATAACAATACTGTCTTTACTGGGATCAAAAGATTTCAAACTCTTCGCATTGGATAACTCTCTCTTGACATTCTCAAATTCTGCCTTACAAGCATCATTCCACACATATTCACATCCTTTCTTAAGCGAATTGCGCATGTGTACAGTTTTAGATGCCAAATTTGGGAGAAATTTCGCATGAAATTCAACCATCCCAAGAAAAGACAAAAGTTCTTATTTTTTCCCTGGATCTCTCAGTTTCAAAATGTTCTCCACCAGATCTTTCTTAGGATGAACACCACACGAAGATATATTATGGCCCAAATAATCGATTTCAGTTCTGCCAAAAGAACATTTGTTAAGTTTTAATGCTCTTCCTCTGATTGACCATGTATCAGAATGTCATCTTGGAAGAACTTAACCCCTGGTTCTGACCCGAACAAACTGTGCATAATACGTTGAAAAACTGCAGCTGCAGATACAAGACCAAAAGGCATTCTTTTAAATCTGTAAGTCCCAAAAGGGGTGATAAAAGTTGTAAAGTCTTTAGAGTCTTCATGTAGTTTAACTTGATGATATGCTGACGTCAAGTCTAATTTGCGAAAAAACTTTGAACCATGTAACAACGTGACCATTTCCGTTATGTTTGGCAACGGAAATTGGTCAGTGATCACACATTTGTTCAAATTTCTCAAATCCACACACAAACGGATGTCTCCAGACTGTTTACGGGCTACTACAATCGGTGAAACCCACTCCGAAGCTTCTACAGGCTCAATAATATCTTCCTCGTACAATCTCTTTATTTCTAGCTCAACATCACTTTTCATTGATATAGGAATTTGTCTCACTTTAGCCACATTTGGTACTGATCCTTCCCTCACTTTGATCCGATGAACGTAGTGTTTTAAGCAACCAAGCTTATCACTGAACACTTCATTGTATTCCTTTATAAATTCCGGAAACTTGGAACCATTTGAAGTAGCTGTGCAGATGCATTGAAGACTTTTAACCAAATCATCCTTCAACATGACAGGAGTACACGAATTAGGATCCAAAATGACTTTCAAATCTCTTTGATGTGGCCAGCTCAAAACACTATCTCCTTTTACAGGAACATAGATCTTTCCAAAAATGGTGTTAGTTTTAAATGTTATTTCCGACTCAAAATACCCTCTCAAATCAATAGTCTTTCCACCATATGCACCTGGAACAACATCAGGTTCATTTAGCTGTATCACCTGACTGAATTGTTTATCAAAAATATCGCTTGATAACAGAGTCAACCAAGCTACTGAATCGAATAACACTTCACAAGAAACTCCTAGAATAGAAATTGTATCCTTCGGGTAATTCTTCTTTTGAGACGGAGAAGACACTGACAGGATGCAGTCTTCCACCATTTTGATCGATGTTTGGCTTTTAAAAGAACTACAACATTTTGCAAAATGTCCTTTCCTGTTACACAATCTACAAATTACATTAATGGCTGGACATTTTTTGTAAGACGCACAATGACCTGTATTCCCACAACGGTAACATTTCATGTCCTTGTACCTAGCACATTGTTCCTGCTGAATTTTATCTTCCTGTTTATCACAATCTCCATCTTTTTTGCTCAGCTCTTTCTTCATTGAGATTTTGTTCACCGCTAAACTCTTTCCCTTTTCCAATTCTTCAACACAAGCCAAAGTATGCTCCACTCTTTTGGCTAAGGCAACAACTTCATGAAGAGGTGGATCATCTTTGCTCCACAGTTCCTCTCTCACTTTATCACTTGAGCATCTTAACATGAATTGATCCCTAATCCGCTCTTCTATGGTTACCCCAAACTTACACGTCGAAGCTAGTTTCCTGAGAGCAGTGATATATTCCTCAATCGTTTCTCCAGGCTTTTGCTCCCTCATACCGAAATGATATCTTTCTAAAATTGTGCTTACTTTTGGGAGAAAATGTAAGTCCAATTTCTTTAAACATAACTCAAATTCATTTAACTCATTGTCTTCATCACCAGTATCAGGCAGCGTTTCAAAAATTTCTTGACCCTCACATCCCAAACAATGCATAAGGAGGGCTGTTTTCCTCTCGTTAGATAAATTTGTTCCACACACTCTTGAATAATGAAGAAACGTTTTCTTCCATTTCGACCACTTGATAAGCGGTTCCCCTGGCACCGTTAAAAAAAAAGGTGGTGGTGAGATGTTCGTAAATATACTATGCTAAATCTTTATTTTGTAAGCGCTTGTAGTCTTTGTGTAAAATCACAGCTTTTGGTTAATTTTCATAGCAAAGTTATAAAATTGTGCACTCCCAGCTTCAAAGCATTTTAATCCTTGAACACAAATCTACAGAACGTGAGGAAAAAGAAGGTATGTTTTCTTTCCAACTTCTCCGTAGAAATGTGTAATCAGTTCCAGCAATATTTTCTTTCTAACTACACCGTAGTAAACACGTTTGCACAGCATAAGCGTTAATAACTGCCACGCTGTTACACACGCACTAAAAGCTGTCCATAACCCTTAAAAGAAAACACTCCTTAGCATCCGAAACGCAACGAAGTGAAACACGTGTAAAATCACACGCGCTTCACATTTCATTGTTCAGCTGCGTGCGCTGAGTTCCAAACAGCACGCAGCTACGCAGCTACAGAATCAGAAGCGCTCGAGCTCGATATGGTGCCAGTTACAGGAAATCAAAAATAAATATATCTTGAAAACTAGGCAGAAAAAAAAACTCGGAGAAAAAAAAATGCGGATGAGCCCCAAAACCTTGCAGGAAGTGATTAGTTATTTTCCTTCTTTGAAGACCAAGATCGGTATTAAAAAAAACGTTGCACACCCTTAAAATCTCAAAAAATGAGCAAAATAAACAGGACATCGATTCCCACCACGGTGCCAGAGTTGAATACACAAAAAAAAAATCTTAGATGGTGATCCCCACCGAATTAATTTCCAATATTATATTATTAAAATGAAAAATGATGATCCATGTGAAGTAGAAGTCTCAAATTTAAAAGTTCTTACATCCTGGTGTTAAGGTACTTCAGTCCATCCCATCCTCGTCGCCAAATGTGAAGACGCAGTAGTCTTAAGTCTTGATAGATGGTTCTTTATTCAGAAATACCTTATCCACAACACAGCAAAGCAGCTTCTCACCAACAGCTCATTTCTCCACAGAATCTCCACCACTCTACATTCCAACCTGACATCAAAGATGACATCAGGACTACCACTTAGAATTCCATACTCTGCTGCATGCTCACTACTCAACATACCACACATGGTCCTGGCTGGGACACCATCAGCCAAGTCTTGGAAGCCTATCAAGAATCCCACTGCATAATGGGTCAGGCACTTGCAGAAGTCAGGAAGATGAGGCAGATGCAGAGGGACTTCCATTGTGAGTCTTGGGAAAAGTGGGAAGCCACCAACACCATCCTGGCCTCCCTATCAGGGGTGTTCAGGGAGATAAGCAGTACCCTGATCAGGGACCGTGAACAATACCACACCCCTTCCTTTGGCCAAGCAATGCTAGTCCCTTCAACAACTGTGGCAGCCACTGGAAGGGAGGCCCTATCAGGGGAAGACCCGCCTCAGACACCCCTGCCTCTGTAGCAGCAGAACCCCCTATAAGCACAGACGTCGACCCAAGCATCCAGGGGATGCTGATGGCAGGACACCAACCACTGTCAAAAGGATCTCCTTTGTGTTCCACATATTTATTCTGTTGACTGTTCTGTGATCACCTTCCATTTCCTATGGTAGTAGGACACTGGACTTTGGGCTTCAAATGTTGTGGCCTCTACTATTATGATTACATCCACCATGACTGATTCCTCCTATTTACTTTTCTGTTGCATTTCTCATTTATTTCCTGCACCTATGTCAATAAGACATAGCCTGCTACCTTCTTTTCCATATTTTGAAATGTTGAAATATAAGCCCATGTGATGCACATGAGGAAGACACAGGATGGAAATGAAAGGAGGGATATGTCTCAGATAGTGTGATGCTGAGGATTACTAATTACTAACTACACAATGATACAAGTGGCTGGTCACACAAACCATTTTATTGCACTGTACAGCACATAGGCTGTTAAATTGTCTGGATTGTTCTAGTCAAGAATGGTTGAACCATGCTGAGTCAGGCTAGATATCCCAAGGTACCGTCCCCAAGACCACAGAAGAAAGGGTTTTGTCAGGCCCCATCCCGTAGAATAGGCAGCTGTTGTCACCAGCTTGAACATTATCACATACCAAAACCAGGTCTGCCAACATAACATATGCCATGGCACAGACAGAGGGCAGCACAAAAGTCACTGATCATATGTCCATCCCTTTACATTGACCACACATCTGTTCGTATGATACAAACCTATGTCCGTGTTGTGGCACAGGCACTTTGGCCTGCAATGATGAAACACATCTACAGCTACAAAGAGGTCATTCAGGGTCATTGTCAACACAATGTGAAGGGAGAATGCATGGATTGCACTTGATGAGAACATACTTCAAGGCCATATGATCACACACATGGACAAATGGACCAACACACCACATTAAACCAGTGTATTGTGCACTTCAGAATTCCAGCCTGTCCAAGCTGCATTGACACAGGACTCATACACCCTAAATCTGTGAAACAACATTACCTGGATCAATCCATGAACACTTCATATGTCAGAACAGCAACAGATACCTGCCAATATCACAACTCTGAAATGTCCACATGAGGACAGCATGGGGAAGGTACCTGGTCAAAAACAATACAAGGAGTTTAGGCTAGGAAATGTAATACCTATGACCAGAACCTCATATCAAACATCAGTAGATCCACTTATATTGCAATGAGACTGACACAAACAAAGCAGATAATCAAGGTGGTGAAATGTTCAAGTCTGACTTATCAAACCTTGGCTCTTTACTGCAAAGCATAAGATCCCCTGTCCTTTGGAAAAAATACCCTACTCAGCACATCATTTACAACTACAGTTCAGTTCCTCATAAAGTCACAGTAATCATATAACATTACATACTTACACTCAAGTAAAGTAGTGATTGATGAGATCTGCCTGCAAGTCTTCACCTTCCTCCTCATCACTGTCATCCTCACTTGGCATTTCAGGATTCTTACTCTGTGGCACTGCTAGCTCCCCCTCATCTGGAATGTATGGGATATCCCTCCACAGGGCAATGTTGTGGAGCATGCAGCAGGCCACAATAATCTTACAATCTTTTTTGGGTTTGTAGAGGAGGGGTCCACCT
Source organism: Pleurodeles waltl (assembly GCF_031143425.1). Lineage (NCBI taxonomy): Eukaryota > Metazoa > Chordata > Amphibia > Caudata > Salamandridae > Pleurodeles > Pleurodeles waltl. The sequence goes on from NC_090436.1 coordinate 519,731,614, forward strand.
GTCTTGTCCAGACACCTAAATCTGGCCTTCGGGAGCCCAAAAGCCGGTTCCATGACACACTGTGTTCTTCCATGGACATCGCTGAAGCAGGCTTTCCCTGGCGTAGTTTGGTTCCTCATCAGCATCAAAAATCATGCATAGTTTGGGTACGCAGAGTCCTAGCTTATGGAATAGGACATACATGCAACTATGAGTCCCTCTCATATGACTTTTCGCAGCAGGCAATGCACACAAACAGGACATATGTAACTTACCAACAAGCCAGGCCCTCTCTGTGTACAGTCGTGACATCAGCTTGGGGATTGCGCTGTGGTATCATGGACTGAACCCAGATAAATGGCACAGACCTGTGAAATGTAGAGGCCTGCCAAACAAACAACTTGGACATTGATGGAATGGAACTTCTTTTTGTTGCTGTACACTTGTTCATTGCCATGCGGTGGAACCAAGGCAATATGTGTACCATCAATGGCTCCCAGCACATGTGGGATGTGTATACCATACCAATCAAACCATAAAACTCAGCCTTCACATGCGCAAATTGCTCACGTTGAGGAAACCGGATGTAGCTGTCCATGTGTTTCAACATTGCTGAGAGTACATCCTTAATAACAAAACTAAACATAGGCTGGGACATCTCTGTAGATAGGGCCGCTGTATTCTGGAAGGACCCTGTGGCCAGGAAGTGCAACACTGCCATGACTTGTGCAATGCGTGATATGCTATTTGGATGCTGAATGGCAGGCATCAGATCTGGCTCCAACTCACAACATAAATCCATGATTGTTTGCCGATTCAGACCGTAGATCTGGATGATGTGGCGTTCTTCCATGGTCTGAATGTCTAGCAGTGGGCGATAGACGGAAGGTTGTCTGATCCTTCCCCTCCCTGGGTACCTATGTATGACTAGAAATCCTTTTTGCCATCATTCAATGTGTCCTTTGCAACGTACATGATGCATGTCATTATTGAAATGTTTACAGTATGGCATGGGTATTTCTATGTCACCTACTCCAGGATTTTGCACTTTAGTAATCAACATATCAGGATTTCATAGCATCATTTCTAATTGTTGGTACATTATGTGTGTGCCAAATAGATGTGTGCGAGACCTTGTGTGGGAAATGTGGGAATTACTTTACAAAGGGACACCATTATTTGCCAAAAGTTAACTTAGGTCTGCTGCATGTGGCACAGCTTTGAGAATGGAGATGTCTCCTGGTTGTTGTATGGGTATTGTGGTTGAAAGACACCAGCCATGCAATTGTAGTTGTCTGAGATCCTGATTTTCCTGTGGGCAACTTTAGTAAATCCAGATGGCATGCATGCATATGTTTTGAAACACGTATGTGCCTCTTAGGTGTATGTTTTTGCTGGGGCCTACTTGACATGTTGGTATTGTATGTCAACCAGAGTTGTGATTGAAGTGTTTTAATGGACATGTTGTGACTCTAATTCTCTTTCTTTTTGCAGCATCAGCACATCCAAGCGAAGGAGATGGTGCTGAGCCAAGTGGGTAAGCATCTGGCCATGGGACCTCAGGTCAAGACACCAATGACACAAAGGGACCCAGTGGCCCAAAGAACGAGGGGAGTGCCATGGGGGAGACTGGGACATCGTCATCATCATCAGATTCCTCCTCCAGTGGCCACTCTTTAATGGTGACAGACCCATCAGGGAAGCCTTTGAAGTTGGCAAACTGCAAAGCAAAGTCTCAAGTGTTTGTGAGATGCTTCCTTGTCCAGGCCAGGCCCCAGACACACACCAGGGGGTTGGAAACAGCATTGTGTGAGGGTATGCACAGTCCTTTTAGGTGTGAATGACCACTCCTCCCTCCCCTCTAGCTCAGAAGGCTCATCAGGATATGCAGGCTATACCCCGCCCCTTTTGTGTCACTGTCTAGAGAGGGGTGCAAAACAGCCCAACTGTCAAACTGACCCAGACAGACAATCCACAAACAGGCAGAGTCACAGAATGGTTTAAGCACGAAAATGCCTACTTTGTAAAAGTGGCACTTTTAAACTGACAATTTAAAAACTAACCACTAAATGATGTATTTTTAAATTGTGAGCTCAGAGACACTAAACTCCAAATTTGTATCTGCTCTCAAATGGATTCTGCGCTTTAAGGGTATCTAAAGGAAGCCCCCATGTTAACCTATGAGAGAGATAGGCCTTGCACAGTGAAAACCGAATTTGGCAGTATTTCATTGTCAGGATATATCAAACGCACTAGGATATGTCCTACCCTAAACATACACTACACCGTCCCCATGAGGCTACTTATGGCCTACCTTAGGGGTGACTTACATGTAGTAAAAGGGAAGGTTTAGGCCTGGCAAGTGGGTACACTTGCCAAGTCGAATTGGCAATTTAAAATTGCACACACAGACTCTGCAGTGGCAGGTCTGAGCCATGTTTACAGGGCTACTAATTTGGGTGGCACAACCAGTGCTGCAGGCCCACTAGTAACATTTAATTTACAGGCCCTGGGCACCTCTAGTGCACTTTACTAGGGACTCACCAGTAAATCAAATATGCCAATCATGGATAAACCAATCAGCAGTACAATTTACACAGAGAGCTAAAGCCAATCAAAACTGGTCAGAAAAATTAGGAGGAAGGAGGCAAAAAGATTGGGGATGACCCTGCAAAAGGGCCTGTTGCACCATGGCTTGTGTATACATGTGATGTGTGTCATCTTGAGTTTTGTTTGTGCAGACATGGAGTGTGTTAAATTGTGCTAGCTGTGTTTGCATTTGCCTGTGCATGTGTTTATTTCGGTGTGTGTCCCTTCAGCTAGTTCCTGCAGAAGTATGTCCCATGCAGTAGGAGTTATATGGGCTTTGTTGACTTGCCCTTACCCATTGTGGAGATGTGTATGACTATTGGTTTTAGTATTGTATGTCCCTGAGACCCATGTATGGCAATTTCCTGTGCATATGTTGTTCGAAGGGCCTGTGGTATTTGTCCCAGTGCAGTCTCCTTCCCTGGGTGACCCAGATGGCCCCATCCCAATTGTGTAGGTATAGTTGTCATGTTTTTCTTGGTCTATTTGTCTGTGTTTTGTGCATGCCATTGTGCTGTGATGTGTGTGATATGTGTGTTCATTGCACAGTTGTTTACTGGTGATGTTGTTTGTGTTCCATGGCACTTTCATACATATGTGCGTTGTATGTGAGGACAGTCCCTGACCATTGTGGAATGTGAGTGTGTGAGTTGTATTTGTATATGTGCTGTACTTGTGTTGTTGTTGATGTGCATGACAATGTTGTGTAGCCTTCAGTCTCTCTGTGCCTGAGCCCTGTGGCCATGAGTATTTGTGTAGTGTTGCAGTGCTGTGTGAGGTGCTGCCAAAAGGGGGTGTATTGTGACTGTGTATGTGTTTGTGTTGATGTATGTTTGTGAGTGTGTGTTGCTTGTGATGTGCACCTGCTGCCCATGGCATGCTCCCCCCCATGATGTGTTCGTCGGCGCTACAAGCTGTTTTTAAGGTTGGTAATGCAGGTAGCTGTGTGTCTTACTGTTGTTGTCCACGGTGATGTTGACTTTGTTGTCTATCAATGATCATCAGCAGCACGTGACGTTTGTGAATGGCTCCATGGTGGCAGCAGACGTGTGAGGCTGCCTACAGGTGAGTGTCTCCCCTTATACTGTCCATTTCCGCCTTCTGATATGTGGTGGGTGGACCACCACAGTCTCATTGACGGTGTGAATCCGGCAGAAACACATGCTCCGCCGGCCCAGTTGTGCTTCCTTGTGACCATTGCGGTCTATGCTGCCCTCCGGTGCCGGCAGACCGCTGGCAGTCTTCTGTTGGTACAACTACCAAACTCGTAATACAGCAATCACATCCGCCAGACCTATGACGGTTGGACCACCACCTTGGTGGACCTGGGACCAACTAAACTTGTAATGAGGCCTAATATTTTGAAGCCAGTGCATAGTCATGCAGGTAGCTGCAACTACTGACAAGAAGAAATGGGAAAAGCTAAAAGAAAAAGTTTATATCCAAAGAACAACACTTGGAGGGTCTCACTTCCCACTGGAGTACAATTCTATTAATTTTTAATATGAGCTCTGTTGTTGGCAACTAACTTAAAGTGCCTCTAAAACCTTTACCCACATACATTAAATAGGAAATTAAACAAAACCTTCACATCTACCATAATATTACCATTTTAAATTTAGGGGATATTAAGTGACAGGGAATATGGGTAGCCTGAGTAAACATATGTGGAAAGGAAATGGTGGACTTAGGTTGGACCTCTCTCTCTTTTTCTCTATTTTAGCCCCTTTAAATATAAATTTGTCCTCAAATTACTAAAACCCCATATTTCCACATTTATTTATTTTTAATAGTTAGTTTCATTTCTACATGAACACCTCAATGTTCATTTACATCAGCTTGCTGAGCAGGAAAGGCTATAAATTTAAGCACTCCTACTCCAACAAAATGGCATTCAGGATTGCTTCACTTGATCATTAGAGTTCTGTGGTGAAACTACAGTACAACACTGGAAAGTCAACTGACAGACTACTGCTGGTGTTGGAAGTGCATGTTCCCCTTAGCATGCCAGATGTTTTTTCAAGCATGGATGATAAAGATATTTACAATTTCTTTGAAAATCACCCCTTATTTTAGCTACCTAGAACACTGATCATAATTTGTATGACAAAATGAATATGACACCCCCATTTTGGTCCACTTATGCAGTTACCTCTATAGGAAATTCTTTTTGTTCTACAGCTCTGATTCAAGCAACATTGTGTCCAGGTAGCCTCACTTAAGTCATAAATATGGAATGTTAATGCACCAGTTGTTCACTAGAACTCTCTCTTTAGGCCGCAGTATAATACCAGGGATTCAACTGTCAAACTGCTGCGGCTGTTAGAAGTACATGTTTTACTCAACATGTCAGACTTTTTTCACATGGCTGAGGAAGATATTTGTGGGTTTATTGAAAATGTGTCATTATCTTAACTTCTGGAGCACCTTCCTTAATTTCAATGAGGAAAATCATGAGAGGAAACAGTTTTCCTTCAAAGATGGTTCACCAAATCCCAGCAAAGGATTGGCATTTTTCTCAGTTCAAATCAATGTACAACTCACGCAATTACCAACATTAGAATGATACCACTAACAAATTACTTACAAATTACTTACTTTATGACTAAAATCTTCTATCCCCTCTGTATGTATTTTGGCCCCATGAAACCAGCCATCAGGTAGAGTGCTTTCAGGGGCAAAAGTTGTGGACCCTTATCTACATAAATCCAACATGTATGCTATTTGTAACCTTTCCCCTAATAATCCTATGAAAAACATACCATTTAGCAAACAATTTTGTGAATTTCATCCAATGTTCTAAGGGTCTAATTTACAGTGGCAGTATTAGCCATGGGAGAAGGTACTCTGGCCCTCTGATCCCACCCAAGTCAACCACTATCTTCAAGTACTCTCCCCTGTGGATAACATTGCATAAATATCAGTCCAGAGATATCAGTGCCAACAGACAGCCACTGACAGTCTTTTTTCAGTTATATTTAGTCATTCACAGCTACTCAGCTATAAATATATATATATATATATATATACATATATATATATATATATACGTATATATATATGTATATATATATATATATATATATATATATATATATATATATATATATATATATATATATACATATATATATTTAGCCATTAATCATTACAAGACATCTGAGTGGCAATATTTACCAGCTTCTCGTAGCAGGAATGACGCCGGCACCATCCATCGATTTGAAAGGTATTTTCTTTTCTTATTTCATGTGAAGCACAGTGTGTGTGCTGTTGCTGCCTCGTGTGCATTGTGCCGTTTTCACCGTATTTGTGACTGTATTCTGTGCCTTGCTTATTTGTACCTTTTTGCTCCATTTTGCCTCTATTTGTGTTTTTGCTTCCATTTGTGCCTTTTTTCACCCCTTGGGCGCTCCCACTTGCCGCTTTCCCCTGCCGCTGCCTCCCTGCGGCCCGCCCCCCTCGCGCCCCCATTCGCCGCTCCCTCCTGCCTCCCAGCTGCTCCTCCCTCCCCCCTCCCCCCTCCCTTCTTAATGGCTGGCGCTGCGCGTCGAGGGTGAGCGACCTCTGACCTGATTTCGGTCAAGAACTCGCTCCCCCACGTCCGCAGCACCACCTTGCTGTGTCCGTGTCCCTGGCCCCCACCCACGCTGCTGCTAGCGTGTTCGAGGCCCGTCTAGTGGGCTTCTGGTAAGCTTTGTGCCGTTTTCTGTATTCTGTGACTGTATTCTGTTCCCTGCTTAAATCTACCTTTTGGCCCCATTTGCATCGCTAGACTCGTGTGCATTGTGCCGTTTTCACCGTATTTGTGACTGTATTCTGTGCCTTGCTTATTTGTTCCTTTTTGCTCCATTTTGCCTCTATTTGTGTTTTTGCTTCCCTTTGTGCCATTTTTCGCCCCTTGGGCGCTCCCCCTTGCCGCTTTCCTCTGCCGCTGCCTCCCTGCGGCCCGCCCCCCTCGTGCCCCCATTCGCCGCTCCCTCCCACCTCCCAGCTGCTCCTCCCTTCCTCCTCCCTTCTTAATGGCTGGCGCTGCGCATCGAGGGTGAGTGACCTCTGACCTGATTTCGGTCAAGAACTCGCTCCCCCACGTCCGCAGCACCACCTTGCTGTGTCCGTGTCCCTGACCCCCGCCCACGCTGCTACTAGCATGTTCGAGGCCCGTCTAGTGGGCTTCTTGTAAGCTTTGTGCCGTTTTCTGTATTCTGTGACTGTATTGTGTTCCCTGCTTAAATCTACCTTTTGGCCCCATTTGCGTCGCTAGACTCGTGTGCATTGTGCCGTTTTCGCCGTATTTGTGACTGTATTCTGTGCCTTGCTTATTTGTACCTTTTTGCTCCATTTTGCCTCTATTTGCGTTTTTGCTTCCATTTGTGCCTTTTTTCGCCCCTTGGGCGCTCCCCCTTGCCGCTTTCCCCTGCCGCTGCCTCCCTGCAGCCCACCCCCCTCGCGCCCCCATTCGCCGCTCCCTCCCACCTCCCAGCTGCTCCCCCCTCCCTTCTTAATGGCTGGCGCTGCGCGTCCGCGCCGCTGGCGCGCCAGAGGCGCGCCAGAGGCGTGCCAGAGGCAAGCCCGTCTGCGCCCGTCCGTGCCTGGACCACGCCCAGCGCCACCCCCCATGGTCCGCAGGCCCCCCGCACCACCAGACGTCGCTACTCGGCCAACCAACTCAGCGCCCTCAACCCCGGCCGCTCCACAACATGTTTCCAGTCATCTCCAAAGAACACCTAGGGACCCTTCTCCTGCCTCGCTTGCAACTTCACCTGCGACAGAACAAGGAAACCTGCCACAACCGCAACAAACCACCTCCACTGCATACTCCTCAACACACGCTCTGCACGCAAGCACGCCATCGAGTTCTGGGACCTGCTTGACACCACCGCCCCAGACGTAGCCTTCCTGACCGAAACCTGGTGGAACGACTCCTCAGCCCCTGACATCGCCATAGCCATCGCGGACGGCTACAAGTTCACCAGAAGAGATCGCCCCAACGGAATTGGAGGAGGAATAGCCATCGCCCACAAATCCACCCTCAAAATACACACCCACACGGACGACACTCTCAAGACCGCCGAACACCTACACTTCCGGATCCACACTGACCCCAACACCACCCTCAGGGGAACGCTCATCTACCGACCCCCAGGACCTCGAGCACCCTTCTGCGACTCCATCGCCGACCACACGAGCACCCACGTGCTCACCTCTACGGACCACATCCTCCTTGGATACCTCAATTTCCACTTGGAGAACAACAACGACGCCAACACCACATCACTGATCGACAACCTCTCCAACCTCGGCCTCAGACAAGTGGTCAACACACCCACCCACATCACCGGACACACGCTCGATCCGATCTTCTCCGCAAGCAACCACGTCACCTTTAGCCACACCACCAAACTCCACTGGACCGACCACCACTGCATCCACTTCACATTCAAGAAGCACATCGAACACCACCGCACCCAACTACCACCCCACCGCCGCTGGAGCAAAGTCACCGAAGACCAACTGACCAGCACCCTCGCCCAGAACCCGCCCACCGACTCCACCGACCCAGACACCGCCGCTCTCAACCTACGACAGTGGATCAACGACTGCGCTAACACCCTCGCACCACTCAAGAGGCCCACCGACAACCAGGGAAAGAAAAAAGCCGCCTGGTTCACTGACGAACTCCTCACCTCCAAACGCACCTGCCAGAAACTAAAGAAGAAATGGCTCCTCGAACACACACCCGACAGCCTGGCAGCCCAAAAGGAGGCCACCCGCAAGCACCACCAGCTAATCCGACTCGCCAAACGTTCCCACTTCACAGAACGCCTGAACAACAACGCACACGACAGCAAAGAACTCTTCTGCATCGTGAAAGAGCTCTCCAACCCCAGCGCCAACGTCAACGACATCCCACCATCCTAAGAACTCCGCGACGCCCTGTCCACCTTCTTCTATCAGAAGATCACCGACATCCACGACAGCCTCAACACCACGCCTCCGTCAGACCCCACCCCGACAACTCCACCTGCGTCAGCCGCTACACCGCCTGGACCCACATAGACGACACTGAAACTTGCAAGATCATGAACTCCATCCACTCAGGATCCCCCTCGGACCCATGCCCCCACCACGTCTACAACAAAGCCGACTCTACCATCGCCCCCCAACTTCGAAAGGTCATCAACTTATCCTTCGAAACCGCGACTTTCCTGGACAGCTGGAAGCACGCCGAAATCCACGCCCTCCTCAAGAAACCCAAGGCAGACCCCAACGACCTCAAAAACTTCTGCCCGATCTCCCTCCTCCCCTTCCCGGCGAAGGTCATCGAGAAGATCGTCAACGCTCAGCTCACCCACCACCTCGAGGACAACTCCATCCTGGACCCCTCCCACTCCGGCTTCAGACGCAACCACAGCACCGAGACTGCTCTCCTCGCCGCCACAGATGACATCAGACAGCAAATGGACAACAGCGAAACATCAGCCCTCATCCTCCTGGACCTTTCCGCAGCCTTCGACACGGTCTGTCACCGCACCCTACTAACTCGCCTCCACGAAGCAGGAATACAAAAAAAAGCCCTCAACTGGATCTCCTCCTTTCTCTCCGGCAGAACCCAGAGAGTCCGACTCCCACCCTTCCGCTCCAAAGCCACCAACATCGTCTGCGGCGTAACCCAAGGCTCCTCTCTAAGCCCGACGCTGTTCAACATCTACATGGCCCCCCTCGCACAACTGGCCCGTCAGCACAACCTCAACATTCTCTCCTACGCCGACGACACCCAGCTCATCCTCTCCCTCACCAAAGACCCACACACCGCCAAAGCCAACCTCCACGAGGGAATGAAGTCCATCGCCGAATGGATGAGAAATAGCTGCTTGAAGCTGAACTCCGACAAGACGGAGGTACTCATCCTCGGACGCATCTCCTCAGCCTGGGACGACTCCTGGTGGCCCACCGCGCTGGGACCCCCTCCAACCCCAGCCAACCACGCACGCAACCTAGGTTTCGTCCTTGACTCCGCCCTCACCATGTCCAGGCAGGTCAACGCAGTTTCCTCCTCCTGCTACAACACCCTCCGCATGCTCCGTACAATCTACAAATGGATCCCGTCGGAAACCAGGAAAACGGTGACCAAGGCCCTCGTCAACAGTAGAGTAGACTACGGCAACGCACTCTACACAGGCATCCCAGCAAAAGACATCCGATGCCTCCAACGCATCCAAAACGCCTCCGCCCGACTGATCCTCAACGTACCCCGCCGATGCCACATCTCCCACCGCATGAAAGACCTCCACTGGCTCCCCGTGGACAAGAGGATCACCTTCAAGCTCCTCACCCACGCTCACAAGGCACTTTACAATGCCGGACCAGCCTACCTGAACAATAGACTCAACTTCTACGTCCCCTCCCGCCAACTCCGCTCCGCCAACCTCGCCCTCGCCATCGTTCCCCGCTTCCAACGCAAGACCTCCGGCGGCAGATCCTTCTCCTACCTCGCCGCCAAGACCTGGAACACCCTCCCGACCCCCCTGCGACAGACCCAGGACCTTCTCACCTTCAGGAGACTCCTCAAGACCTGGCTCTTCGACCAGTAGCAGCAGCCCCCGCCCCCCCCTCAGCGCCTTGAAACCCTAACGGGCACATAGTGCGCTCTATAAATTTTGTGATTGATTGATTGATTGATTGTCCAAACAAATATGACAACACGTTTTGGCCTGAGCCTTCGACTGGCCATAGAATTGATTGTGAAGTCACTGTATTTAAGTCATGTGATCACCCAACATTCACCAATTAAAATCCATTGTCGTTTTATAGCGCTTAAATGGCATTGTAATCAATTTTTAACCCATACTTAATTCTTTTATTTCGTGTAAAGACCAAATATATCCTAATAGCATTATACACGTTTATTATTGAATCTTCAAATGTGCTTTAAGCAATTCTAAGCCCATTAACTAATCTTAATTATATCAATATTTAATTATATCTCTATTCCTTATATTTCTTTTATTTTCTGTATTTTTTTCTTTTTCTTACTAGGGTAAAAGTACCAATTCTTACATGTTTTAATGACATGAAATGTAGAGATTCAAAATATCATTCATACCATATATACCTAGAACTGTTTTATAAGCACTATTTGTCATATTTTCAGTTTACTCATATTGGATTTTTGGCTCTCGGTAAAGTACCTTAAGGGTGAGAACAAATTAAATTAAAGTCTGTGCATTTGAACTTCAGTCAGGATAGGAACCCTTTGTTTTCTTCATTTTCTTTTTTTTTTTCCATAGAAGTCTTGTTTCTTGTGAAGCCCCATAATGTCTTCAAATGATCATCTCTGAAGTCTAATCATTTCTTCATAACAGTTCAAGCTAAACAGTCCAGATAAGATCCTGTATCCTTCCACCTAATTCCTGTCCTCTTTATATGATTTTACATCTCTTATCTCCTATAAATGTCTGTGTAACTCCGCATCCATATTCAAGCCCCACGGCATTTCAGTTCCAATTAGGATAATCCATTTGGACTCCATTCTCCTTAGTCTCTGTTCTCGATCTCCTCCTCTGTCATTTTGTTTAAAATGTTGAATGCCATAGTATCTTAGATCTTTCTGTTCACCCTGATGCTGTTCCCATATGTGTTTCACTATTGAATATGTTAGATCTTGATTGTGTATTGCCCTAATATGTTGCAGAATTCGTAGTTTCAATTTGTTCACTGTACTGCCCACATATTTTCTACCACACACACATTCCAGTACATAAATCACATATGGGGTTTTCCCAGTCTATTCTTTCCGTAATTTTCATTGTTCTCCCATCAAATGCTGTGAACTGCGTCATGTTTTTTCCATAGGTGCACGCTTTGCATTTTGTACACTTCCAAAAACCCTGTCGTTTATCATTCAACCAGTTTGAAATATTTTTCTTTTGTGGGATCATGTAACTGCTTGTTAATTGATCACCCAATGTTGGTGCTCTTCTATATGTGATCAGGTAATAATTAGGATGATGTTTCATCTAAAAATAGCAATCTCCAGTTGTCTTTTATGAGTTCTCTAGTCCTTTGACTCCCTGCGTCAAAGCGCATGTACCGTATGTCATTTGTTTTTAAATCACAGCTTTTCATTCTGGGTATCAAAAGTTCATCTCTTTTACATTGCATAGCTCTTCTTAATGCATCATTCAGGACCGAGTTCGGATATCCCCTTTTATGGAATCTTCCATACATATTATCCATTTGGGTTTTCAATTCTGTTTCCTCTGTGCAATTGCGTTTAATTCTTAGAAATTCTCCATATGGTACACTCCATTTTAGGGCCTTTGGATGTCCACTGTTTGCATGCAATAGGCTATTTGCGCTAGTTGGTTTTCTATGCATTTTTGTGCAAACTTTTCCATTTTTTATGTATACACCAATATCTAAATAGTTGATTTCCGAATCACTTATTTCATATGTGAAATTCAACTGTTGGGGATTGTTATTTAAGGATGTTATAAATTGTCTCAAGGTCTCTTTCTCCACTTCCCATAACAGGAAGAGATCATCGATGTAACGTGCCCAAAAAATAACATGATTTAGCATTTCTTGATTATTCTCTTGCCAAACCAAATGTGATTCCCACATGTCCATCAATAGATTTGCATATGTTGGTGTGAATGAAGTCCCCATGGCTGTTCCTTGTTCTTGTAAATAATATTTTCCATCAAACATAAACAAATTATGAGTTAGGCAATATTACAGCATTTCCATTAGCATTTCTGAATGTTCCAGCAGACTAAAAGATCTTGATCTAAGGAAATATTGACAAGCGTCCAGTCCATCCTTATGTTTGATGAATGTATAAAGGGAGACAACATCAATTGTAGCAATTATATAGTTGTTTTTCCAAGGTATGTTATTGATCATATTTAGGAAATCCTTTGAATCTCTCAAATATGATGGAAGATTTGAGGCATATGGGAACAAGAACATATCAATGAATCTTGAAGTATTCTCAAGGAAAGACCCTATAGAATTTACAATAGAGCACCCTAGTGGATTTGATTTATTTTTATGATTTTATTGGCAGAAAATATATTGTAGGAGTAACCGGATGATCTACTTTTAGATATCTACATTCTTCATTCTCTAATAATCCTTTTTCAAGCCATTTTTTTAGTTTCTGATGATACTCTACCATGTGGGTTTTCATGGGTTTACTCTTTAATTCTCTGTAGTTTTCTTTATTTCCCAATTGTTTTTTGGCTTCCCTGATGTAATCATTGCCATTCAACAAAACAATACAGCCCCCTTTGTCTGATGGTTTGATGACAATTGTGTTATCATTTTGCAAATGCCTTAGTGCACACCAGTCTTCTTGTGTCATATTCAGGTTCCTATAACTTCTAGTCTTTTTTGATGGTCCCACAGCTCTCTTTGTCAGACCATCTGTCATTACTTCTTGGAACACTTCAATCTTATTTCCAGCTGGCAAATGGGGACAGAACTGTGATTCAGGTTTACATTGACTGGAGGTTGTCGCATCTGTTGGTAAACCCAATGCAGAGCATAATTCATAATCCGATAGTTCACATCTCCGGAATCACCTGTAGATTTCTGTTCCAAGCCTGTTAAGGTCCTTAAAGATCCAAGTCTGATATTGCTAGTGATGATATCTCTTGGGATCTATGAATCCTTTGTTTCTTAGTTCTAGATCCGAAAAAAAAAAGTAATTTACATTTTCTGAAGAATTTGTACAGGTCAATTCTTGCTGTTGCTAAGTCCATCAATGTCATTTATGTCATATGTAAATATTACCGACTCGCATTCGCAAGCAGGAAGTTATAGCTTCCATAGAAAAGGATTTTTTTGACTTGCCTATATCTTTGCCACTGTTTAGGAATATTCACAACATTTTCCAAAAACAAGTGCCCTCTAGGGTCTTGTTTTGCATGGGAAGTTTCATGATGATCTGTCAAGCGAAGGCTGAGAAAAGGGGGTAAAAAATGTGTGTTTTCCATGTTAATTCCTGTAGACTCTTTACATACGTCTGCACCCCAAACCGCTGGATGGAATTACACCAAATTTGGCGGAAAGGTAACGTTTTGTCAACCAGAAAGTGTTGACAGCTACTTTAGGACTCTGTTACAACAGAGTCCCAAGGAAAAAGGAAAAAAAAAGGGGGCAGGGTACAGTTACCCTAAACCCCTAGCCCTGGTCCCGGGTACACACTGGGACCCTGTCAGAGCAAAAAACATTTGTCTTTAAATTCACAGCAAATATTATCAAATTTCACCATGAATTAAAACAAAAAAGCAAGCAGGGTCCCCCACACTTGCTGTTAATTTTGCCCTGGGTGGGCCAGGTCCCAGAGGCATAATTAGTTTTATAATTAAGGAGGGAGGTGCACAGGGCACCCTCCCAGGGCTGTTAAAACCCGCGGGGACCACCACCTCCCTGAGTTATGGTTTACAAATCTGCGGGGGAAGCGCAGACCCGCAGCGCCCAAGGGAACACCACCTCCTTGGGGCAAGGAATGAAAACTAAATAGGGGGACCCTGTAGACTCCTCCAGGCCCCAGTGACCACCATCTCCTCAGGGCTACATTATTCAAATATGCGGGGCCACACGGACCCCGCCTCCGAGGCCCTTTATGTGCATAGCCAAGGCAGAGCAAATGTGTTTTCTCTGCATTTGCACTGTGAACAGTTATTTGTAATCCTTGAAGGAGGTGTTTTCATCCTTGTTTTTTCCGAGCGCAATGTCTTGCGTAGTGTCTGTGATGAGTGGGTTCTTTCTTGTCATCTGCTGCTGAGACCAGAGGTCATGTTCTAAACTTTTAAAAACTATAAGTATGTAAACTTGCCTACTTAAAGTATGTACATTTGCCTAGAAGACCTGCCTGTTTGGTCCTGTTCAATATACATTAGTGATATGCAGCATCTCCCCATCCGTTTTTCCTGGAAGAAGGAGATCTTCCTAAAAGGACCCCCAAGGGCATATTCTGCCGATTTTGGAGACACATTTTGGATACAAACTAATATGATTACGTCTCCACCAAACAAAGAAGCACTTTCTGAGTGCTGTGGGGTAGGCTGCAGGGCCTGGCATGGCCAAGCCCTGCCATGCATGGTCAAAGGGTGCGTGTGGCGTGGTGATGGGTGGTTATAGTGGGTTAGCCGCAGGGCCTGGCTGCAGGCATGGTCCTGTGCCCAACCCTGTCATGACCCGCCAAAGGCCGTGCGTGGCACGGGGTTGGGTAGTTATAGGGGATTGGGCACTGGGACTAGCCGCAGGTCAGGCCCTGAAGGCAACCAAACTACGCATGGCCAAAGGCCAGGCTCAGCAGTGGTTGGCATAATGTAAAGTAATTAAAATTACTTTATGTTAAAAAAAAACATACAAATTCACTTAAAAAATCTAAGGTTACAGGGAAGTTCTATTTAGGCTCATTTTTCAAACGTACAAAACCATAGAAATCCAGCTGTTATAGTTAGAGTTATTTCAAGTTATTTAAAGAAATTGTAACTCATGCCCAAAGGTAACTATAACTCGGCCCTCACCATGCACTGCTAATTACTCCAGATATCACATATCTCCTAACATCTTCTATGACATCATTGATAATGTCACTGTAACATTTGCAGTAAAAATATCAATGAGAAAAATGTGCATGGTGAGGGCTATAGCCATAGTTATAGGACACAAGTTATCATTTCTTGAAAAAACTATAACAGCTGAATTTCTATGGTTTTGTACATTTAAAATGTAAGCCTAATTATAACTTCCTATATTTATACATAGCTAGTTGGTAGTTATAGTTAGGATCTAGAGCCCATATGAAAAGCAATTTTAGTTTTGCCTAAAACTTTGGCTCCATTTGACGAATCTTCACAACATTTTTCGAAACTAGCATCATTTGAGGTGATGCCTGGAACGTTTTGGAATGATCTGTCAAGTGAAGATAGAGAAAAAGGGAAGATCCCAAAACATGTTTTCCCCATGCAATTTCCCGTAGCAATTTTAGACACAACTACAACCTGATCTGCTGAACAGAATTACACCAAATTTGGTAGAAAGCTAGAGTCTGGTCCTGAAATATCTCTTTTTGTAATTTGGTGTAAATCCCTTCAGTAGTTTCTGAGTTAAAAAAGGAAAAGGAAGTATAAATACTTAGGGACACTGATTCTTTGCTGATCAACTCGTTGAGGATCAGCGGATATGAAGGAAAAGCAAAGCCCTGATTCGCTGGCCTCAACCTAAGAAGAAGGGTGCAGCTGCCATTTTCTTTCTCACATTGGGTCAGAGGGAGAAAAAAGGAATTGAAAACTGACATGAGGAGTCAGGATACTGTGTTCTCACCCCATAAGAGAGATGGAGGGAGGTCTCTTTTTTTGGATTAAATGCGGTGCTCAACGTGGCCCAAGTGTAAACTTGTGAATGATTTAAATCGAAATAAAATGAAAAGCAAGCATTTGCAATGCAATGGGTCTCGCATTTGCTCAAGTTAGAGCTATTGCTGTTGTAAATTCCTAACTGGACTTTTCTTGCCACATAAATTGAAAATGAAGCGTAAAACACTAGTTGACATTACCGAGCTGATTTAAAGCGCTACGGCCGACATGAGCATGAACGTGAAGGAGAGACACAAAAGAAGTTCGATCACAGTCAAACGTATCACCAGTCATGCAATTATCAATGTAACAGGGTCAGTCTGCAAGGTGGTAACAAAACCGCCCCAAGGTGGGACAAACGTAAAGCATTTACCAATGATAACAAGTGATTGTTGAAAGGCAAGCCCACGAATGAGTTAAAGTGCTGGGCGTGAGGTGGCCATTGTTAAAAGTCCACAATTCTTACAAGTCAAATCGTTTGCACGCTCAACATAAAACCACCTACTAACACACCAAAGCCTGCTGTGCACCGTGTGGGGTTGGATGCATGCAGTGGGTTGTGGTTGTATTAACGTGCAGTAATTAAATATTACTTTACATTTAAAAAAAACATAGAAATTCACTGGAAAAAAAAACAAAGCTTACAGGGACGTTATAGTTAGGTTGACATTTTACCCAAAGAAAACCATAGAAATTCAGCAGTTATAGTTATACTTAAAGTTATAATTATATGAAGAAACTATAACCAGTGCTGTTAATTACTTTAGGCCACAAGTTAAAGTATCCCAACATAAGTATATCTGCTGACGTTCTATGGTTTTGTATGGTTAAAACGCCAATCTAACCATAACATCCCTGTAACCTTTCTATACAGTAACATTATATTCACTGAAAATACAACAAATATTACAGTTAGGCGAAAATTTCAGTTTAAAAATACTGTTTTAAACTAACAAACCCACCAGTTATATTTATCTCAAGTAACTATAAACCAGGCCCTAAAGTGGAGATAACTCACACCCTCACCATGCACAGTGGTGTCATCAATGATGTCATTTCAGTATTACAGTCATGTTATCAATTATGACATAGAACATGTCATGGGTGATGTAATATGTAAGGTCATAAGCAGTGAATGGAGAGAGCACTCAGAAGTTTATGTAGACTGGTGCCAACTCCTAAAGCTGTTTCAAGTTTCAGGAACAATAGCAGTGTTAATGGAAAATGAATTGTCCCAAATGCACCAATGAACCATACTTGTGGAGTTATTTTATGTTTAATTTGGGAATATAAACTATTTAGGGGGTCATTCTGAGCTTGACGGGCGGCGGGAGCCGCCCGCCAAGCGGGAACCGCCAGAATACCGCTGCGCAGTCAAAAGACAGCTGCGGTTATTCTGAGTTTCCCGCTGGGCTGGCGGGCGACCGGCAGAAAGCCGCCCGCCAGCCCAGCGGGAAACCCCCTTCCATGCGGATGCCGGCTCCGAACGGAGCCGGCGGAGTGGAAGGGGTGCGACGGGTGCAGTTGCACCCGTCGCGATTTTCAGTGTCTGCTTGGCAGACACTGAAAATCTTGGAGGGGCCCTGTTAGGGGGCCCCTGCAGTGCCCATGCTAATGGCATGGGCACTGCAGGGGCCCCCAGGGGCCCCGCGACACCCGTTACCATTAGCCAGGTTCTGGCGGTCAAAACCGCCAGAGCCAGGCTGGATTCCCCAGGGCAGCGGGAAACCGACGGGACACCGCCGGTTTTCCGTTTCTGACCGCGGCTGTACCGCTGCGGTCAGAATGCCCATGGGAGCACCGCCAGCCTGTTGGCGGTGCTCCCGCGGTCGTTGGCCCTGGCGGTCCATGACCGCCAGGGTCAGAATAACCCCCTTAATAATAAAAGCAAAGACACACTTTGGAAACAAAGATTGTGTACTGCACAATATACTATTTTAGTGTTGTAGATGTTCCTTAAACAAGTGAGACTTAAGAAATGTCCTGAATACAATAAGAAATGTTAAAATGCTAACTGTCTCATGCCCTCTGAAGTGAATTTCACAGTGTGGGTGATAGACGAAAGAAAGTTCTTGTTTGAGTTTCTAGAATAAAATGTAGTATGCTTTTAATTATACCAGAGCATTGCGCTGTTTTGTTTTGTTGGGTGCTGAAAATAGGTAATAGCTATCAAATCCGACTATTGTCTCTTACAGCTTTTTATTTGGAAACAGGACCGAGTAATCTCCTTTCATACTACAACCTCTAGAATTTGTGCAACTTTACAGGAAATGCTACATTTTATTGAAAGTCCTGTCAGTGTGAACAACTCAGCAATGGGGAATGCTGAAAATGTGCAGGGGGATGTGTAGGTTTGGTACCATCTTCTGTTACTGGACAAAGCTTCCTGTTCTGAGACTGACATGACCCCTTGGACTCAAAAACAAAGTCATGCATTCTCGTAGTGGATTAGTTCCTGAGTCTAATGGAAAGCCAATGTGGTTGTATCTTCAGGGGTCTGAAGCCAGAAACAAGGGCTTACAGGACTTTTCAGGAATACACAACCTCCTATTTTTTCCACATTCAAAAAGGGCCAGTTAGAGTCTTCTATTGTTGATTCACAGACAATACAAAAATCCTTTTGAAAGAAGATAGCCTTAGCATACTACTTGCTGAATATATCTGTAGCATAAACTTTTTGTATCAAGTCATCTTTTTTATTTTTAAACAAACTTTATTGTGTTTTCTTGGAGGTCATTCAATAACATTTTTTTATATTGCTGCAGTGAGTTCTACACATTCTGGCATCTAATCTCCTCTACAGGATATATTCATTATTATCTCTTGTGCATCAATTCTCATTGCGCCAGGTGCAGTGTCAGAACCACAACATTCAGCAATCTTGACAGTACATAGCAGTCTATCATGAATCTGCATTTAATGTTTCCCAACCATATCCCTTCCCTACCTCCCCGTGGTGCATCTAGTAATACTGTGCAATTAGGCTGTCCTACTATCCCTTTCCGTCATGTGGATTATTACAAACTGGAGGTGTGCCCTACCCCAATCATTGGCAGCAAGCTGGAGGTCCTCTACCTGTGTTTTATTAGTGGCGTTCTTGGTGGGAGTCTTCAACCATCCCTGGGTGGGTCTTCCTCTATGTCCTTCAGGGAGTCTACTAACACCTCCCAGGCTTGTGCTGCATTCATGGAACCCTTTCCTCTCTTCACATCGTGGAGCCTCCCCTCTGCCTCATAGTCTGCCCACTTGTTAAGTTCTTGCTTCCACGTACGTGAGCTAGGACCTCGTAGATCCTTCCAATGTCTTGCAATCACCCTCTTGATGAGGGAGAATGCCAAGTCTTGAAAGCGACTAGTGATTTTCATCTTGGTTGTGTGAGGGAACCTTCCCAACAGGCAATGGTGGACGTCATGCATGACCTCACGCTCTATGCTAACGGACAGTGTCTCCACAACCTCCTTCCAGTAAGCAGCTATCACAGGGCAGCTCCTTGTGCTTCTCCTTATTCTTAGACTCTACTAATTCCTGGAAGTTTCTTAGGGGTGCCTTCAAAGCATATGTAACAACCAGTCCAGTTTTGATGGTAAACTGTGCTACTGAAAAAGAACAATGAAATGGGAACCTCCATCCTTTTGCTCATCGATCAGCCAGTAGGAGACCACAGATTATTGTGAAGTAAGGCCTGAAGCGGAAGAGTTAATTGAAAAAATTGAAACCAGCAAAAATACTGGTTGAGATGTGACTGAATACTTATTTATTGAAGGTGCACAATAAAAACTATAGTTGTCGAAAAATATTCCACAACACATCTAAGTGTTAATAGCATTCTTTAGTGGGACACGGCTAGGGTATTGAGTAAGGCTTGGAACGAATACAGTGAGCAAGGACAGACATTGGCCTGGCAGTATTTGGACAAAATATTGAGTTTTAAATATTGAGGTACAGAAATATGGGAAAAAAATATGGTGGCACAAAATTATTGTGATGCAGAAATATTGCTGACAAGTAAATCGATTTTTAGGTAAGTAATATAATTTGCAAAAATATGTGTTGTTAACTTTCAATAATATAGTTCTAAAAATATTGATTTTAAATTATCTGTGTTATAGTTCATATATCAATCTTATATGTTAAATATTGTTTGTATAACTGTTGACAATATTTTTAAACATAGTTTGTAATTGTAAGTGATTTATAGTTTTTAATTCAATTGCTAATAGTAATTTGTAGGGTCATAAATGTGTGTGAGGTGTGTAGGGGTTCAGAGTGGGAAGTTACTTAAGTATAATTAACAATTATTAATGTATTATTAATTGTGTAATTAATTATGTAAATTATGTAATAATGATAATTATTAGGTCTGGATTGTTGGGTTTGTAGGGGCACAGGGTGGGAAGTTAATTACGTAATAATTAATAAGCATTAACTAGTACTGATTAATAAGTCATTTAACAATATTTATTCATTTATTATTTATCATTCAATTGATTATTAAATATGTAAATTGTGCATTCATTATCATTATATTTTAAGTTACATATTAGGTGCGGGCTGTTGTGTTTGTAGGGGCATAATATGGAAAGTTATTTAAGTAATAATTAATTAACAATTTATTATTAATGTATTAATAATTTTTTATTGATAATTAAATATGTTAATTGTGTTGTATTTATTTATTTTAGTTATATTATAAGTGTGGGCTGCTAGGTTTGTGGGAGTACAATGTGGGAACTCAATTAAATAATAAACTAATATAATTTTTTAATTCATACTTATTTATTAACAATTTTAATAATCATGTGAATTGTTTGTTTTTTATTTTTATCTTCATAATTTTCCTTATAAGAGTTTTATATTTCAGTTCCACTAATAGGGTTATTAAAATATGTTATATGTACTTTCCCTACTGCTGCACAGACTGGAGTTGGATTAGTAAATTTATCCGCTCCGAAGTCCACTTCTTTCCCTACTGTTGCACATACTAAGGTGGGAATGGTACATTTTATCCCTCCGAAGTCTAATGCTTTCCTTACTGTTGCATAGACTGGAGTGGGAATAGTTATAATTTAATCCCTCTAAAGTCCAATGCTATCCCTTCTGTTGCACACACTGGAGTTGGATTAGTAAATTTATCCGCTCCGAAGTCCACTTCTTTCCCTACTGTTGCACATACTAAGGTGGGAATGGTACATTTTATCCCTCCGAAGTCTAATGCTTTCCTTACTGTTGCATAGACTGGAGTGGGAATAGTTATAATTTAATCCCTCTAAAGTCCAATGCTATCCCTTCTGTTGCACACACTGGAGTTGGAATAGTAAATGTTATACCCCTCCAAAGCCCAACACATTTCCTACTCTTACATAGACTGGAGTGGCAATGGTAAATCTTACCTTTCCAAATCCCACTGCTTTCCCTATTGTTGCACAGACTGGAGTGGAAATAGTAAATTTTACTCCTCCAAAAGTCCAGTGCTTTCCCTACTATTGCACCGAATGGAGTGGAAATTTTCTGCTTGCATATTTTTTTTAAATATTGTTTAAATATATATAGTTATTATTCTTTATTTGTTTAATTTTATATTTTTTATATCTAAATGTTTTAATTTTTTGTAATATTTGTATTTCTTTTAAAAACGTGCTTGTTTTCCACATTTATTTAATGTGGTCATTTATTTTAATGGTTTGTAGTTGTGTTGTGCTTTATTCAAATATATATAAATAAATATATATTTGCACACCAGCTTGATCACGGTACCGTGATCAAGACCGTGTAGGTCGAAACGCGTTGGTGTTTGTTTGTCTGGTATCATTTGGTCATATTAAATGAAGATTTCGTGAAAATCCTGGGAGTGCCGCGTCATTGAAAGGACTGTCAAGCTGGTGTGCAAAGAAATTAAGGGAAAGGTCCTTCCCTGGCGCGGGCACCGACCCTAAGAAGCACGCCTTAATTGGACCCCTTTGGGACGAATAAATAAATATATGTATATATTTATTTATGCCTTTTATAATAGTACATTTTAAAAATAATTAAAAAAAATTATACAATTAAAATAGATTTTTATTAATAGTGTTATATTATATATATGTACACATTAAAATGTATTATATATGTGTGTGCTTTTATATGGGTATATATTTATATAAATCTTTTAATATTATTTATTAAGCTGCATTTTAATGTTATGTGTTATATATTTAAATATACAATCGTATACTATATACATAATGAAAATCTATATTTTTGTATTTTTTTAATGTTATTAGTGCAAACGATGTTTTTTTCAATATTTTTGTACTTACCAATATTAGAATAGATAGATGATTTTTTTGTAATCAATATTTTTGACTCAATATTTGTGTGTCTCGATATTTGTTGTTCTGATATTCTGTCAGGCATCCGGCCTGGCTGCAACATTTATGACTGCCCTTAGATATTTTCACAGAGCAAAGTGGTCAGTTTCTGAAACTGCTACTCGCAGGACAGAAATACTTGATGATAATGGCCTTGACCCACAATCTTCAAATGTCATTGGCCAGAGACGGAGGATCCTCAAAGAGTTGCCAGTCACATCTTCTTCTTAAGTGCTGATACTTTTCACCTCTAACGTTCAAAATGTTCTGAAATTGACTTTTGGGATATGGCTCTTGCTTACAAAGAATGTTCCTAAACCCTCAAATGATTTAAATTAGGGGTCTCAGTTTTGCCACTTATTTGTTAAAGGATTTTTGTGCATTTATGTTTTTGTGCAATATTTGCAAAATGTGTTTTCAAATTCGAATACACTGGTGTTAGACCTGGCGTTTTTTGGTGTGGTTTCCCCTGACTTTTTGCTTTGTGACCTCCTGTTTTGACTGTGTGCAGAACATTGTTTTTGCTGGCTTTAGGGCTCTGCGCACCTTACCACTGCTATACAGTGCTAAAGTGCATTTGCTCTGTGTCTAAAACATGGTGACATTGGCTTCTCCATGATTGGCACATTAGGGTTACTAGTAAGTTGCTAGTAAAGTGCACTATGTGTGCTCAAGGCCTGTAAGCCAAACACTACTAGTGGCCCTGCAGCAGTGGTTGTGCCACCCACTTCTGTAGCCTTTCAAACATACCTCAGGCCTGAACTTGCAGAGCCTGTGTGTGCAGTTCAAACTGCCAGTTCGACCTGGCAAGTGTACCCACTTGCCAGGCCCAACCTTTCTTTTTATTACATGTAAGACACCCTTAAGGTAGACCCTGTTAGCTCCAAGGGAAGGAGCACTACATTTAAAAAGTTGGACATATGGTTTTAGGTTTAACATGTCCAAGTAGTGAAAAACGCTGAAATTAATTTTTCACTATTGCAAGGACTATCTTCCCCTAGGCTAGTATGGGAGTTGCCTTAAAAGATAATTTATGTGTAATTTCCAATTGGGAAAAGATAGAAAAATTGAATTTGGTGTCTCTGGACTCACACTTTAAAAACACATCTTTTGGTAAAGGTTTCTTTTCATTATTGCTAGTCTAAAAAGGCCACTTTTAGAAAGTTGGCATTTAACTACTTTAACCATTCTGTGCCTTAGCCTGTCTCCAATCCACGTCTGGCCTGTGTAACATTTAGCTGACAGCTACATCTGTGCATTCCATCCAGACAGCCATAAAACACAGGACACTCCACTGCCCCTGCAGTCCATCTGCATACTGTTGGGTCTTCCTGGGCAGGAAGGGTGGAGGGGCTGTCACTCACACTTCAAAGGGTAGTGGCCTGATACCACACAAAGGACTGATAACCCCCCCACACAGACCTGAAATGGGGGAGATCCACTCTTTGAAATCTCTCCCATTTCAAAGGCACATTTGGGTAGAAAACTGGGCCTCTGACACCACATATTGGGAACACTTCTGGACTGAGGACATTCTACCAGGAAGAAGGATTGCAGTGTTGCCAGGAGGGACTACCACTTTGCTGTTTACTTTGCTGTGTTGGCCTACTGCCTGCCACTTCTTGCCTGGGAGTGAGAGGACCATATCTAACTCTCTACATCCTGCAATAAGAAGTTTATCCAAATGCCTGACTGAGCTTGCCTCCTGTTTCTGAAGTCTCAGATACATCAAAGACTTTGCCTGCACCTTGCTACCAGCACCTGGACTCCTCTGCTGAGAGTCCTGCTCTGCCAAGTGTTGCCATATCCCGTCCTGGGCCCTTGGAGGTGAGTGTGGTGCTGCAACACAAGAACTTATGTAACAACACTGGCGCGTGACTTGGAACCAGCGCATCCCGCTGCAGAAACGTCACTTTGCTGCTGCCTGCACCGAAGCCGCAGACACCAATCGCTGACTGCACAATGCAAAGACCCTGACTTACAACACATCCCCATCTTGGCATATACAGCACTGATACCTCAGAACCAGCACTCATCACTTCTGGACAATGACACATCAATGAGATTGCCCACTCAGTAACCAACACATCGCCTGCAAGCGCGGCTCATCCCCTCCTTGGATCAATGCATTGTCACAGAGCCTCAATGCAACCAAAGTGCTGTCAGGGGGTCTGCATGTCTTCTGCACCGGGCCCGCACTTCATCACGGTTGGACTGCACTTTTGAATTTGCCCCGGTCAAGCAAAACCAAATCATTCCGGTTGCAGCTATCGTCTTCTAAGCATTGCATTTTGAATGAATCTTTGAAAATGTATAACTTGACTTGTGTATGTTGGATTTTTGCCATTTTTGTCTTGTTTGCTTCAGATAAATATTGGCTATTTTTTAAACTGGGGTGGAGTCATTTTGTGATGGTTTCACCTCTTTAGTTTTGGCTGACTGCTCTGTGCCAAGCTACTAGAGGGTAAGTATAAGTAAACTTTTAGTGTATATCTTACTTGTCCTGACTAGGATTGAGGTAACTTTTGGACAGAGTGTAAACCTCTGCCATCTAGAGACCCCATTTCTAAAGGCATGTACACACTGAAATAGTGATATTTCCTTTTAAATGAGTTTCCTGTGATGTATATAAGTGTATTTTCTTCACTAATGTTCACCAGGCCTCGATTAAGCCCTAGCAGCCATCATTTCCGAAATGGATGTTTCCTCTGTAAAACCCCAAGCACATTTCAGTACTCACTATTCCTGCATCACCCAGGCAAGCAGATTTGTCTTGTGAATTTTCATTGTTCTTGTTTATGCTGTTCTTGATGAATCTTCCCCTGCTCAGTCACAAACCTATATCTGTTTCTAAGATCCTCCCTGTACTCTATTCATTCATAATAGTTTGCTGTTGTCCAAGTGTTTAGCTTGTTCCACCATCTCCGGATAGCATTAGCATAGAGTGGGCAGAATAATTATTCATGTAGTGAAATAGGGCTTAGGTGTTAAGGCTATTTGATGCTGAACAAACTATGCTCTGATTTGCTAAAGAAATGAAACATTAATAACAACACGGTAATTCTGTAGTTCTGTTAATTTAATAGGCAAATTTAATGTATAACTATTCCTTGATTTTGGGGGGAAGCCAGAAGACTTTCCTGAAGACTTAGATGCTGCTAAAGATGCAGTCCATTTCTCTTTTGATTTTGTTGCCTACTTCGGAATTGGACTAATTCATAATTTTGTACTTCTCTGTATTGCCCTTTCCACTAAGCGCCTTCATGGCATTGACCCTATCTCACCATACTTTCAAATTCTGAACTTTGTAACTGTCCTGTTTTTCTACAAGTCAGCTATGGAGTGGGCCCTTTTACTTAATTGAATGTATTTCCAGTTGTTTATGTGTTGGGTAACAAGGGGCAGTGAAATATTAATTTCTGAAAAAGTGTACTTAGGAAATGTAGTTACAAAAGAAATTTCACCCTACCAGAATTGTAATAATATTATGATTAAGCAATTTATCTTGTCTGTCAAGCCACAACATATGGGAGGGTCATTTTGAGTTTGGCCCCATTAGGAGTTTCCCGCTGGGTCAGCGGGCAGAAACGATATTTCATAATTGAGCCGGCAGTAATGCTGCAGTGCATAGGGTGCACCAGGACCCATCGCACAGTTCACTGTCTGCAAAGTGAACAGTGCAACGGGGCTGGCCATTGGGGCCCCTGTACTGCCCATGCCAAGTGCATGGAAAATCTACGGCACCCCCCCACCCCCGGGGCCCCCTGCACCCTGTCTCCGCCAGCCTTTACCTGGCGGTGCTACCTGCCCTGGTGGATTAGGACTGCCAGCACCGCCAGCCCCTCTTGTGGAGAGAAACTGGCCGTGCTGGCGGTCAGACCGTGGTGCAACCGCCACAGTCATAATGTGACAGTAAGACCACCGCCAAAGCAGTTGGACCACCGCTTTGGTGGTGGTCAGACCAACACCGTAACCCTGGCGGTCTAAAGACCACCAGGGTCATAATAACCCCCACGGTGTTGGACGTAGCAGCTGTCTGGAACTATATCATTTTTCAAGCCAGTAGGATGGTATGGTTTTATTGTGCTTAGTTGGAAAAAGCATATTCCTCTCACTCAAACGATGGTTCTTCCTCATCACTGTTTGTGGACAAATCAGGGAGTATATGACATTTTAAATGGATGGATAAACACAGAGAATTGCAACATTAGGTTTTGTGGTTACATTTATATCAAAAATCATTAACAAAAATTATGTTTATTAACATTTTAATGCCTAAGTATTTCTGTCACCATAGTGCATATGGTGGTCATATGTTTTGTAACATTGGTCCTTGTCCCAACACAGAACTCAGGCTGCCTAATGTTTACTTCCTTTCATGGCACAGGACATTCACAAAGAGACCTGGGGGCTGATTAATCATTTGGCAGTGCCATTGCGGTACCGCCAAACTCACGGGGAGATAACCACTGCCATGGTGGTGGCGTCCCCCCCTGTCCTATTACACGATTTCCACTGGTCTGACTTGGCTGACCAGTGGAAATCTTGAACTGGAGCATTCCAGCCAGTCAGACTGGTGGGAACAGTGCTACGAGATAGCACTCAGCTCCCTTAAGGGAGTGCTATCTCGTAGCACAGAGGGGGCTGACCAGCAACCTCGGAATGCGCCCTGTTTGCAAAGCATTCCGAGGGTGCTGGGTAGGGAGGGCCTGCTCTGGCCATGCAATGGGCAGAGCAGGGCCCCCGTGTCCCCAAGCACTTGTTCTCTGCCAGTCTTTTCATGGTGGGGAAACCGCCATGAAAAGACTGGCGGAGGCCGAGGTTGTAATTAGCAAGGCGGTGCTGAGTTCAGCCCAGACCTGGCTGATTACAACGAGGACCTCTGTCAGCCCTTAGGGATCTTGGATCCTGGCAGAGATGGCTGTCTGTTGGCAGGTCCACTCACCACACTCGTAATGTGGTGGTCGGACCGCCACAGCCGTGGCGGTCCGACCACCACTGCGAGTCTGGCGGTCTTGTGACTGCCAGACTCGTAATCTGGCCCTAGTGTTTGGGAATAGCAGATGAAAGAGTTATATTTTGGTGTCCCATAAAGTGATGAATCGCACTGGATTAGCTAGCTACTGTATTAAGAAATTATTTTTCTATATTATTTTTAGTTCTACCATATGTCTTTTTTAATTTATTCTAATTCTACCATATGCCTATTAATGTTGTTTTTTTTTTTACATGATATAATGAAATTAAGAACTGGGTCTGTGAAATTGAGGCAAGGTACTATATTAACTGATGAACATGTCATACTGAAGAATCTGGTTTCTGCATCGTAAAGTTCATGAACAGGGGCGTAGTTTTAAGGGAAGTGTTTGGGGTTGTACATCCCCTACTAAACGTCTTATTTAATAAATAGTAGGGTACAGAAGCTTTCAGTAGGGTGTGATAAGGTGTCTATCGGATTTCACCTGGGAATTTCAAATACTCAAAAACACACACACTCACACTGTGTTGCCTCTGTCTTGAAGGCCGTAACATGGTTATATTACAAAATACTGGATTTTAAGTACTGCCCTCACAATCTGCACTTCTTTCCCTTTCTACTGGCCCATAGGCTCCACTCATGCAATGCTTCTCATACAAATTGATATGTTATGATATATTATAAGCATTTATAGAGGACACTAAACCCAAGTGTATCAAGGCGCTAGCAGAGACCCGCTCCGAAGCAGAGGAACACTCATTCATTCAAAGCTGTGCTGGGTAAAAAGCCAGGCTTCAGTTGTTTTTTAAAGATTGAGACGATTTCAACATCTACAATATGAGGCTGAAGGGTGTTCTACAATTTGGTTGCTCCCACTGGGAAAGCCCTTCCTCCCCATCTGGTTCTGCAAAATCTAGGAACAGTAGCCAGTCTACAAGAGTAATATCTAAGAGGTATTGCTGGTACAAACCAATCAAACATTGCATTAAGCTATTCGGTGCGTTTAAGATAGAGGGCTTTATGAATCATACTCGAGGCTTTGAAAGCAATTCTCTTTCGGATGGGAAGCCAGTGAAGAGCCAACAAACATTCCATCGTCGATATCTGTCTAGGAATGTCCACAATGAGCCAGGCAGCAGCATTCTGGATCACCTGCAACTTGTTGACACCTCTCCTATCCATGTTAAGATAGAGGGAATTACAATAATCTAATTGAGAGGTGATGAGTGTAATGACAACTGCCTGATGTAGTTCCTTAGGAAAAGGAAAAATCTTCTTCAGTGCTCTAATAATATAAAAACAAGTGCTGGACGTGTAATTGGCTTGATTGTTAAAACTCAAAGAATTATCAACCAAGATACCCAGGTTTGGCAGATGCCACTGGGGTGGGAAAAGACCCGCACTCCTCGGGCCACCAGATATTGGACCATATTGAGTCCTGGACACCGAAGACTAGCACCTCTGTCTTTCTGGCATTGAGTTTGAGCGTGTTACTGCTCATCCATTTCTCGATGCTGAACATACATTGCCTAAAAGACTTGGTGACAGAGGTGACATCATTGGAAAAAGTCACAATTATTTGAGTGTTGTCAGAGTATGATTGAACCTCGAAGCCAACAGACTAAAACAGGGCTGCCAAAGGCCTTTCAAACGTAGCTGAGAACCAGGGGGCCAATGGTTTATCCTGGACAATATTTTAGTTCCTAAAGGGGCAATCGAATCTAAGGAGGAGGAGACCCAGGTAATAAAAGCTATCAGCCTGATTGTCGGCAAATCTGAAGCTCACACTCTCCTGTGTTACTGACCAAGCGAGGCCTCTGTTCATGAGCACAAACTGCTCCTCATACCACATATGACCAGCCATCATGAATTAAACAACTTATGATATTAGAAGGGTGTAGTTATTGAGAACGTGGGCCACATGTACGTACCTTTTTTTCTAGTCGCAAACAGGCCGATTCACAGAATCGGGCCGTTTGTGACGAGAAAAAAGCATGTTAGTATGTACAGACCCATTTTTGCGATTTGGTAATCTATTTACTGAATCGCAAAAAGGGTTTGCGAGTCGTAATTAGGAAGGGGCATTTAATTCCTAATTGTGAGTCGCAGTCCAATGTATGATTGTTTTGTGACCGCAAATGCTGTCACAAAACAATTGCAGTTAGCACCAGTCTCAAATTGGTGCTAACCCATTCGCAAAAGGGAAGGGGTCCCAAGGGGACCCCTTCCCCTTTGTTAATGCATGCAAAAACATTTTTTCAGAGCAGGCAGTCGTCCCATGGACCACTGCCTGCTCTGAAAAAATTAAAATAAAACTTTTAATTTTTGTTTTTGAAATGCATTCCGTTTTCCTTTAATCTGGCGGTCCGACCACCAGGAGTGCGCAGTGCCACCGCCACAGCAAGTTTGGTGGTCCATGGACTGTCAAACTCATAATGAGGCCCTACATTTCCCTGTACTTTCCCAGAAGGAGATCTCCACCAAATAGGTCAAAATTTGTAGTGGTCATTTTACACTCCTATATGCTGTTGACAGATACTTTATACCCCCCATTTGAAACATGTAATTCAACACCTCCATGTAGATCTCCTCTTGGAAATGGTAAGCAGTAAAAAATTGGAGAGTTACACCCACGTGTAGTAGTAAACAGTCACATGAATAAATATACACAGGTACAATATCTTTGTGAATCGGCCCGATTATGAGGTGAATAGAAACTGAAAACAATGCTTGTTATCTTTTTTGTGCATAGAAACAAAATCTGCTCGGATTAAAAAAATAGTTTTCATAACAATACTATAGTTATCAATGGAATACATATAACTTACCTGGATTCTCCAGTGGATGCAGGGTTGCCCTAATTAGCGTTATAGTCCTCTGTCCAAGTACACAGCCAGTGTGAGTGAATAAAAGTGCAAAACGGATCCACGCTTCCGTTTTGTTAATGCGGATTTTACAAGGGCTTTAAGCACAATAGTAGTTTTGGTATAAATTAAAGTTCTTTATTTATTCACTTTGACACTATCAGTCTGAGTTAACATATTACTGTATTTACTTTTTAGAGTGAAAGGCCTCTGTGTACCTCTTATATTATTATAATATTGACATGTCAGTGGGTAATTGCTCCAAAATGTGTCAGCGTAGTACTAGCAAGAAAAGGAAAAATAACAAGAGTCAATCCCCTAACTCAAAGTTAAAATCAGTTTTACATCTGTCTCACCACAGAAGCCAACATAAATATTAGGTGGTAATGAAAATATTATTTAACACAATTTCACACAAAGTTGAAAACATTTGAAAATGTAAATGCAGATTAAGCACATATGAAACCTTTTCACAAGGTAATATACATAATGGCACATAGATACAGAAACATCAAACAGACCCCACACCGAGGCTGTTAGACCAAGCAAAACATTTTTCCATGACTGTTGCAATACCCCAAGCCCTACAGAATATCAGCCTTCCAAACAAAAAACAAACCCTATGGGGTGTTAATGTAATATGCCTAGCAGTCAGCAACGCTGACACCCTGAAGGGTCACAAAACGCTAAACACTTGCACCTGTAATGGGCACTTAAGAATGCAACATGATACGCGGTAATTAATCATCCATCCGTAAGGAGGTCTCAGTCAAGTCAGTTAAAACCAGGCAAAATGTCCTCTTAGACGCGAGAAAAACATCTGTTATTCAAAAATGTATATCCAATGACTGACAGCAACAAGAGCTTTTGGACCTTCGCATGATCTGCGGACTTTTAACAAATTATTGCATTCCGAGTAGTGTCAGACCTAAAAGAAGAGAGAGAGCAAAAGGTGAATTTGCAAACCTGTATGGACAACAAGTGAGACACGTCAGTGGAGGGGAAAACAATGAACTAGATAGGGAAAAAAGTATCATTGTATAGAGGACATAGCAGTGGATGGGGTGAAATGACAGGATGGGGTATGATAGTGAGAACGGGTTGGGGTGGCAGAACATGGGATGAGACAGAAAAATATGGAGGAGCTTTGCAGGACATGTCAGGCAGCAAGGGTATGATGAGAAAGCTGAGAAACTTCACTCACTGCTATATGCACCCCACCCACTGCTCTCAATCCCTCCTTTGCAGTGACCCCATTCACTTCCATGCCCCCAGACCTATAACTCTCATCACGACCCACACCTCAGCTGTCTTCCCACTCACTGCTATTCCTTTCCACCCAGTGTGTCTCCTCTTCCTAAACGCTGCATCAACTTCTGGGTTAACTCATCAATTCACGTTTTTCCAGCCATTGCTGTCTCTCCACATCTCTCTCCATCCACTTCTCTCTGTACATATCTAACATCTCTCCCCATAAACTGATGCCTGGTTAACAAATACACAGTCATACACATAACCTTTGAACGCTATTATTCCTTATTTCCTCACTTTTATTTCCCAATGATTTCTAGCGAGAATATTCGGTAATATATCAGTGGTAAATTAAATTGGTATTTTATTCAGCTTTATTTTCAATTCTGAATGTCAAGATTAGTCTTTCAAATTAATTTTCAATGCTAACATTGGCGTTCCCCACTTTGATGAACCATAAGACTGTAAAACAGTAGTACACATGATATTCGGCATCTTGTCACGTGGCCATTGACTTGTATAGATGAGCAGCCCCTCACACAGGCATGTCAACCGGTTTGTGCTGTCTTTTGCAATTATGTAAAATGGTGAAAGGCAGGAAATTTATTGGCAATATTTCCCTGATAATCTGTACTGCAAATGCTTCCTGAAAGTGGCACCTGAGTTTGGGATATCAAATGCAGGCTACACCAGCCCTTTTATGTTTTAGATTTAGAGATTGGGGCTGTGGAAGAGCGGTGAGCCCTACTGGTGAGGCAGAGGGGGGGGCGAGCCCTGTGACAGCACTGCCATCAGACTGGTGAAGCTGAGGACGAGGTAGAGAGGTATAACGGGGTGAGCACTAAGAAAGGGGAAGACATGAGAGACAGCTCTGCACTGGTGTTTTATCCTGCCCATTAGATGTGTGTCTGCCATCACGATAAACAACATAGGTGTGGATTATTCCCAATGTCTGCGTCTTCCCACTGTGCTAAACTTATCCACCAATAGCTCCATCAGAAATATCTTGCAAAAAGGTTGTTTAATAAAGCTATTTTCTGGAATCTATGGTTATATCTTTTTAGCACAAAGTACCTGGGATGCATCAAAAATAACTACGCAGAGTGCTGCAGAGGAGGTGATGCATCGAAAAGAACAGCGATGCATAGATTTTTCTGGCGCGACAGAGGTTATGCATTGATTCTTTCCTCATGGACAAGGTGATGCGTCGATTTCTGAGTGTGCATACTTTGCTCCTTACTGCGTTGCCGGGATAATTTGACACCCAGGGACGATGCACTGAAAATCCAAATCACGCTGCGAGGATAAAACAGGCGCTGCGTCGTTTAGGTAGGCACTGCAGCGATTTGACCGTCATGAGAAAAGCGCTGCTTTGGGCGTTGCATTGATTTTTGCAGGTATGGCATCAATTTTCCGGGGCAGTGGATTTTCTGTCTCTGGTGAAGGCTTTGGTGGCTCTGAGACTTCCTAACAGGAGACAAGCTCAGTCCAAGCCCCTGGAGATCACTTGTGGGGGAAGGTAAAGTCCCTTTAGCAGAGTCAGGGAGCAGCAGGCAGCACAACAACAAGCAGGAGACCAGTCATTTTAGAAAAGCAGTCCAGAGGAGTCCTTTGGGAAGCTCGGCAGTCTTTCTGACAGAGTCCAGTTGTAGGTCCAGAACTGTCTAATTTTAGGGGGTCACAGACCCAGTATATATACACAAATGTGCCTTTGAAATGGAGGAGACTTCAAAAGAGTGGTTTTGAAGTGCACCAGTTCCCCTTTCAACCCAGCGCTATCTGCCAGGAGGTCTGTGGGGGCTTCTCAGTCCTTTGTGTGGGGTCAAGCCACTACCCTTTGACATGTAATTCAGAGCCCCTCCACACTGCCTGCTCAGGAAGACCCATCAGTATGGAGATAAATGCAGATGCAGCTGAGTGTCCTGTGTTTATGGCCGTCTGGGTGGAATGCACAAGGGGAGCTGTCAACCAGCACAGACCAGCCATGAATTGGTGACAGGCTGTAAGGCACAGAGAGGAGTAAATGCATAGAAATGCCTACTTTCTAAATTTGGCATTTCTAAAATAGTAATGTTAAATCCAGCTTCACCAGTTAGCAAGATTTCTCACTACCATTCCAACCATACCAAACATGGCAATGTGACTCCTTTCAGATCAGAAATTACCACTTAAATGTATGTAAGGGAATTCCCAATGCTGGCCTGTGAGAGGGGCAGGCTTCACAATAGTGAAACATGACTTTGGTAGTTTTTCACTACCAGGACATGTAAAACAAGTACATGTCCTGCCTTTTACTTAGATATAACCCTGCCCTATGGGCTACCTTGGGCCTACTTTAGGGGTGCCATATATGTAATAAAAGGGGAGTTTAAGGCCTGGCAAGTAGTTTTGAATGCCAAGTCAAAGTGACAGTGAATCAGCACACACAGACCTTGCAATAGCTTGCCTGAGATATGGTTAAGGGGCTGCGTATGTGGGTGGCACAATCAATGCTCCAGGCACACTAGTAGCATTTAATTTACAGGCCCTAGGCACACATAGTACTCTTTACTAGGGACTTACAAAGTGAATTAAATATGCTAATTGGGTATAAGCCAAAGTTACCATATTTTAGGCAGAGAGCACATGTACTTTAGCACTTGTTAGTAGTAGTAAAGTGCCCAGAGTCCTAAAGCCAACAAAAGCAAGGTCAGAAGAGGAGGAGGAAGGCAAAAAGTTTGAGGTGATCCTTCAGAAAAGGCTATTTTCCAACATATCAATACCCAAGTATTTAAATGTATACAACTTAGACTTGCTCTGTCTATGTATACTAGAGATCTGATAGAGGTCCATGACAGTTCATCCCTGGAAAACAGTGTGCTCTCACCCCAAGTTCAAAACAACACACCATTCCTAACATCTATATCCCTGATATAATAAACACAATGAGGAAAAAATGGGAAGGAGTCCTGAGACCTATGGATGACACGGAATGGGAGGAAGCTTGTGGGAACTGTTGTATATTAGCAATCTAGCAGGATTTAGATTGGTCAAATTGAACATATTTCAATGTATCTACTGTACTAGAATACCACTGTCGAGGTTAGGCAAATCCACTGAAAGACTATATTTAAGGCAATATGTGCACAGGGCTTGTATGTTTTGGCACTTTGGCACTGCCTCAGAGAATGGTGTTTTAGTTGAGCAGTAGCAAGTCACCTTGTGGTGATCCTGGTTCCATGAACTGCTCTCCTAAGAAGACACGCTTGGGTAATTTAGGGGACACTGCTATGGTCAATTATATCGACTTGATGTTTGGTGGAAGGAATATAGCTAAGATGTGAGGTGGTTTGGCTGCCCTCACACTTTGATATATGACAGAGCAACATGGGTTGGTGCTTGATGACCAAACAGGTAATATAGTATACTATGGGAAGCCATTGAAAATTTGACTTTGGAGGAAATGGTGAGTAAATCATAATCTTGAGTGACTGGATTTGTGCTTGGAACCAGGTGCTGATGAATGAAATTCCCTGTAACATTGATGAACATCTAGTTCCAAATACTGTTTAAGTGTGATTAATTCATCTAGAAGTTGGTATTATGTATTATACACAACCATACATAGGCCTTCATTACAAGCTTGGCGGTCTTTTGAAAAGACCGCTGAGGCTGGGGGAGCCAGAATACCACCAGTGCTGGCGGTATTTCTGGCTCCCTATTACGACTTTTCCTCTGGCCCAGCGGAAAAGTCACATCAACATTGCTGCCCGCTCGTAATAGAGCCGGCGGCAATGCTGATGTGCAGCGGGTGCAGTAGCACCCGTCGCGCATTTCACTGCCCGAAATTCGGGCAGTGAAATGCGCACGGGGCTATGACTGGGGGCCCCTGCACTGCCCATGCCAAGTGTATGGGCAGTGCAGGGGCCCCCAGGGGCACTCCAAGCCCCCCTTACTGCCAGCCTTTCCATGGCAGTGTTTACCGCCGTAGCCATGCTGGCGGTCGGGGAAACTGCTGCCCTGGGGATTATGCCCGCCAGGCAGAAACCTGGTGGTGTAGTGGAGGGGCCGGCGGTATGGCCATGGCTATTGCGCCACGGTCATAATAGCTGGCGGAACACTGCCAGCCTGTTGGCGGTGTTACCGCCAGCTTACCGCCAGCCGCCAGGGTCATAATGAGGCCCATAGTCTGGAGGAATCAATGCTGCAATTCATCTGTTCTTTTTGTGATTATTCCACATGCCTCTTCATATTTTGGATTTTTATGAAACCTACTAAAATGTTTTTAAAAATGAAGTAAATAAATAATAGTGCTAAATGGATCATTTGAATGCCTGGGAGAGTACCATTCCACCATCCAATATTGAAATGCCTGGAATATTCTAGAGCATAATTGAGAGAAGACAGATATCTTGGTTATTTTTTATTTTATTTTTTATTTTGAGAATGCACAGCAAGATACTTAAATACAAAAACAACAAGAAATATATATTACTTCATTCATATTGAACATATAAAACAATGCTGCGATGTTCATAAAAAAGCCATCATGGGTCAAAGTGCTAAAGTGCGAAGATTATACAAACGTTTCCATATTACTATCTTAAAAAATGATTATGTTCTTTCCAACCATCGTGTTAACGGGGCCCAGATTGTTTTGTCCATCTTCTTACGGGCCTGGCGCTTAAGCGCATACAGACCCATCTCCAAATAATACATTGAGCAGAGACGAGCTAACCATTGATTGAAAGTAGGTCAAGCCGGCTTCAAGCAGTCTGAAGCAATGCAGCAACGGGCTATAGACACGGCCAAAAACAAAAACCTCTGGGACTGGCCGGCTCACACCTCTCCATCAATCCCCAATAGTGCAAGTTGATGGGTTATCACAATTGCCTGGCACATGATTGTTGACAAATATGTAGAGATATCGGTAAAAAACACTTAGAGCATGTTGCATCTAAAAACATATGAATTAAATCTGCCCCTGTACTATTGCAGCAGGGGTATACAGTCCCCCTTGACTTTCCCCACTTTAACAGCCTAGCGGGGGTATAGTATAAGTGGAACAGTGTCTTATAGTGTTGAGCTTGTGTCCCAGCAGAGAGCAAAATCCGCTGGGACATATCTAAAGAGGCTAAAAACGAAGCCTCAGAAGCACCTATACTTCACCCCATTTCTCTATATGTTTCCCCAAGTCATCAGGCATAAGGTCCAATAAAAGGCGGTAAAGTGACTGAACTCGCCAGTCAGCTGACTTATCAAGGAGCTCCAAAATTACATTTCTATCCCCAAATAAACCGTTCCTGGAAGAGGACAGAAAAAAATCCCTAATTAGCAGGAATTTAAAAAAATCCTTGTTATCGAGTGAAAATTCATTGTTTAGCTAATTAAATGACTTTATTTGTCTACCGGTATAAAAGTCCCCTATTTTCCGAACACCCCAATGTGCCCACTTAACACAACATTTATCTTAAAAAATTCCGGGGAGAATTGGCGCATTCCGTATAGGCGTATAATAGCTGAGCCGCCCAATTCCCATTCTGCGTTTGATACAAAACCAGACCTTAAATGCAGAACGTACAGTCTTAAATTTAACTTTTTTTAAATAACTTGGCTTGACTATTCTCATGAAGGCAACATTGGCTGTGCTACCCCATTGCTGTGTTCATCCAACGTAATTGTATTGTAGAGTGGCCGCCCAATAGTATAAGTGAAAATTGGAAGCTGCCCAGCCCCCTTTTGTTCTTGGAAGTACCAAGTACTTAAATGCACAACGCGTTCTGGCAAAGGATCATATAAAACTGTTTGATAAATTTTCCATATGTTTAAGCCAGTCATTACTAAATTCCAATAGGAAAGTTCTAAAAAAATATAAAACCCTTGGCATGAAAACCATTTGATAACATTACATCGCCCTACAATCGTAAGATGCAAATTATTCATGCGTTGTAATTCCTTCCTAGTTTTGGCGAGTACTGGGGCAAGGTTATTATCAACAATCCTTTTAAGATTAGCTGTTAAACTGACGCCGAGATAGATCACTTGCTCAGCTTTCCTCTTATCTTGAAAGTGGACCCATTCATTAACTATTATTTGACACTTAGCTTTATTTAATGAATACCCCAAAACCTCGCCAAACTCAGCCGTTAATTTCTCTATTTCTTTTATTGACATTCCCGGGCCAGGTGATGTAATAGCTATATCATCGGCATAGGCCAGTATTTTAATCGTACCTTCAACCATTTCCATAGGGGCAATTAGTTTGCTGTCAAGCATCCTTCTTATCAGAGGATTTATATAAAGTACAAAGAGCAGAGGTGAGCAGGGGCACCCCGTAGTAATATGAATAGACTCGGAGCCCACCCCAGCCATTTGTATTTGTGCAAAAGG
Organism: Pleurodeles waltl; assembly: GCF_031143425.1. Classification (NCBI taxonomy): domain Eukaryota; kingdom Metazoa; phylum Chordata; class Amphibia; order Caudata; family Salamandridae; genus Pleurodeles; species Pleurodeles waltl. The sequence continues at coordinate 519,769,367 of NC_090436.1, forward strand.
ATTCTGATATAAGCCATGTACAGCCCTGATAAAACCGGGGTCTATATTACATTTAAGGAGTACTGCCCTGTCACAATGTCCTTTCCTCGGGATCTGCATGCCGCCGAACAACAGGCCCACCTCTTGGCGTCACCAACTCAGAAAGCTATTATAGCAGAGAGTTATGGTGAAGCCAGTCGGGGGAAGGGAATTAGGATAGGGAACAGCAGGGAGAGAGATCTGAAAAGGAAAAATGGTTAAGCAGGTATGTATCTACTTGTTCATAACAGCATTAACATTCAATTATACATTTAGACAAAGGAGTCTCCGTGAATGCAAGGGTTGAGACCCTTATGGAATAAACAAAGGTGTCTTAGTGGATGCAAGAGTTGAGACCCTTATGGAATAAACAAAGGCATCTCTGTGAATGCAAGTGTTGAGACCCTTATGGAATAAACAAAGGCATCTCCGTGAATGCAAGAGTTGAGACCCTTATGGAATAGACAAAGGCGTCTCCGTATGTGCAAGAGTTGAGACCCTTATGGAATAGACAAAGGCATCTCCGTGAGTGCAAGAGTTGAGACCCTTATGGAATAGACAAAGGCGTCTCCGTGAATGCAAGTGTTGAGACCCTTATGGAATAAACAAAGGCATCTCCGTGAATGCAAGAGTTGAGACCCTTATGGAATAGACAAAGGCGTCTCCGTGAATGCAAGTGTTGAGACCCTTCTGGAATAAACAAAGACGTCTCCATGAATGCAAGAGTTGAGACCCTTATGGAATAGACAAAGGCATCTCCGTAAATGCAAGTGTTAAGACCCTTATGGAATAGAAAAGGCATCTCCGTGTGTGCAAGAGTTGAGACCCTTATGAAACAAACAGAGGCATCTCCGTGAATGCAAGAGTTGAGACCCTTATGGAATAGACAAAGGCGTCTCCGTGGGTGCAAGAGTTGAGACCCTTATGGAATAGACAAAGGCGTCTCCGTGGATGCAAGAGTTGAGACCCTTATGGAATAAACAAAGGCGTCTCCATGTGTGCAAGAGTTGAGACCCTTATGGAATAGACAAAGGTGTCTCCGTGGGTGCAAGAGTTGAGACCCTTATGGAATAGACACAGGGACCTCAATGAATGCAAGAGTTGAGACCCTTATGGAATAGACAAAGGGGTCTCCGTGAATGCAAGAGCTGAGACCCTTATGGAATAGACAAAGGCGTCTCCGTGAGTGCAAGAGTTGAGACCCTTATGGAATAGACAAAGGCGTCTCCGTGAATCCAAGTGTTGAGACCCTTATGGAATAAACAAAGGCATCTCTGTGGATGCAAGTGTTGAGACCCTTATGGAATAAACAAAGGCGTCTTCGTGAATGCAAGAGTTGAGACCCTTATGGAATAGACAAAGGCATCTCCGTGAATGCAAGTGTTAAGACCCTTATGGAATAGAAAAGGCATCTCCGGGTGTGCAAGAGTTGAGACCCTTATGGAATAAACAAAGGCGTCTCCGTGAATACAAGTGTTGAGACCCTCATGGAATAGACAAAGGCGTCTCCGTGTGTGCAAGAGTTGGTAGAATCATGATACTTCAGGATGGGATGTCATGAGCATTAGACAAAACTGGACGTGGCCCTTCTCTGAATCATGGAACAAGAACAATTGGTAGAATCATGATACTTCAGGATGTCGTGAGCATCAAACAAAACTGGGTGTGGCCCTTCTCTGAATCATGGAACAAGAACAGTTAGTAAAATCATGATACTTCAGGATATCGTGAGCATCAAACAAAACTGGGCGTGGCCCTTCTCTGAATCTTGTAACAAGAACAATTAGTAAAATCATGATACTTCAGGATATCGTGAGCATTAAACAAAACTGGGCGTGGCCCTTCTCTGAATCATGGAACAAGAACGAACTGAGACCTCTGAACCTTGAGAAGGCAAGAGCTTGGACCATGGACATACTATGAACATCAATCATGCAACTACTATGCATTCATAAACATAAAACATTTGGGCGGTCATTACAACATTGGCGGTAAAAGCCGCTTACCGCCGTGCAGAAGATCGCCAATACACCGCCGCGGCCGCGGAATTCCGCCACAGCTATTATGACCCACATCTCTGAACCCGACAAAATTCAGACACCCACACAAGTCCGCCACACCAAAGGTCAGTGATAAACTGGCGAAAACAAATCCTCCACCGTCACGCCAACAGAAATACGCCCACACTATCACGACACACGAATCTAAATACACACACTTCTACAAAACACGGCCACATTGGACAATTCGAAATACACACACCTGATACACATACACACACCACTCCCATACACCCATTACAATATAAAACACACACCCACATCACCCACAAACCCTTACGACCAGTATTACAGAGAGAAAGCCAGAGAGAGACACCACCATCCACAAACTAGCATCCACAGGCACACAACACCAATACCCACACAACTTCCACGCACCTCACACAACACACCACTACATATCACCACACTTATCACCCCACACACCACCCCACACATTACCTACACCACCCCATGGCACGGCAAAGACACCCCAGGTTCACCGAGGAGGAGCTCAGGGTCATGGTGGAGGAAATCGTCCGGGTAGAGCCACAGCTATTTGGAGCACAGGTGCAGCACACATCAATTGCAAGGAAGATGGAGCTATGGCGAAGAATAGTCGACAGGGTCAACGCAGTGGGACAACACCCAAGAAATCGGGAGGACATCAGGAAGAGGTGGAACGACCTACGGGGGAAGGTGCGTTCTGTGGTCTCAAGACACCACCAGGCAGTTCAGCGGACTGGCAGCGGACCCCCACCTCCTCACCCACAACTAACAACATGGGAGGCGCAGGTCTTGGCAATTCTGCATCCTGAGGGCCTCGCAGGAGTCGGTGGAGGAATGGACTCTGGTAAGTCAAATCTTAACTATTACATCCCCCACCCTACCTGCATGCTATCACATACCCCCACCCTCACCCCCACCCCTATCACTCCTACTCCTCACAAATGTACCAATATAAAAAACCACACATCCCAACACCAAGCCCTGCATGCAACACCAACACATGGACACCCATCACTAAAGCATGCCCACTGCACATACCCATGCACCCCCCTAAACCATCCACACACAAGCCCCCACACAGGAATGCCAACACTGGGATACACGCTCACCCACCCATTGCACACCATGACACACACAGATGCAATAATCATGCTTTTCCACCCCTGCAGGACCACTACCCAACGTCACCAGACAGGAGGGTCCAGACATCTCCACTCCACCCACAGAAGAGGCCCACAGTGATGACAGCACCTCTGTCCACCTGGATCTAGATGACCAGCCCGGACCATCGTGGGCCTCGGGACAGTCAGTTCCCCTCACACAGGCACAGGCCACTACAGACCTTCCCCCCTCTAGTAACACCAGCACAGCACCCACCCAGCGGGCCCATACCTCTGTCCCCAGGACACGTCAATCAGCTGTGTGTCCACCACTACAGGGAACCCAGGATAACCCACCACCCCAACAACAATAGGGACCTGGGGGCAGTGGCAGTGGGCACGCGGTCCAGGGGACGGAGGCCCAGGAACACAGGGGAACTGGGAGGGCTGCTGTGCGACAGGGGGCGGACAGGCCAAGGGAACCCACTCTCCACGAGGCCCTCTCCTCCATCATGGGAGCATACCACCACTCCCAGGAGATGATGGCAACGGTCCTGGCAAAGTTTCGGGAGACCCAGCGCATGCAGGAGGAACAGTATTTGGGGTTCAGGGAGGAACTCAGAACCATCAGCTCCGCCCTGGGCACCATCGTAGGGGTGCTGAAGGAAATACTCAACACCAGGAGGGACACTGTGGCACTACAAGGGGCCCCTGACACTAGCATGGACGATGAACTGCCCACCACCTCCGCCGGCGCTAGTGGACAGGACGCCCGCCACAGGACCACCACACCAGCACCCCACCCCCTGCAGATGGAGAACCACCCCGCAAATGGTCCCTGAGATCCAGGAACAAGACAGAGCACCATGCCAAGACCCCCGCCAAGAAATGAGACCACCATGATTGTCATCCCACTGTCCCACTTTGTCACCCTGTCCATAATTAAACTGCCCCAGCTCCACTTCCTATGCCCATATGGGCAATGCACCTGTGAGACTAATAGACTGGACTCTGCCATGGACACTTCTCCGCCATCACCCCTCACCATTTAACTTCCCCCTTCAATATTTTGTATTTAAATAAACACACGTAAAGCACGAAAAGATCTGGAGTCTGTCTGTGATTTGGAAATAGTGTATTTGCAATTACAGTGACAAAATGTTCTTGAAATAGTAATGTCAACATACCTATGTCACACAGCTCTAGTCCATGAGGAATCTAAGCAGATGACACACGTTGGGACCCACACCTGTGAAACCATAAGGGAAAGTGACAACTCAGTGACCATACACTGGGTGAAGTCGACAGACAGGATAGAGGTAGAAGTGTAAAAGTACATGTAGTAGGCAGGAATATAATCTCACCTGTGTTTCACTGGAAATATTGCTGGATGACTGCGTCCCTGTTGTCCATGTCTTCTTCCTCTGCTTCCTCCTCATCACTGTCCACAGGCTCCACAGCTGCCACAACACCGCCATCTGGACCATCCTCCTGCAGAAAAGGCACTTGTCGTCGCAAAGCCAAGTTGTGAAGCATACAGCAGACCACGATGATCTGGCACACCTTCTTTGGTGAGTAGAATAGGGATCCACCTGTCATATGGAGGCACCGGAACCTTGCCTTCAGGAGGCCGAAGGTCCGCTCGATCACCCTCCTAGTTCGCCCATGGGCATCATTGTAGCGTTCCTCTGCCCTTGTCCTGGGATTCCTTACTGGGGTCAGTAGCCATGGCAGGTTGGGGTAACCAGAGTCACCTAATAGCCACACACGGTGCCTCTGGAGTTGACCCATCACATAAGGGATGCTGCTATTTCCGCATGATGTAAGCGTCATGGACTGAGCCAGGGAACATGGCATTCACATGGGAGATGTACTTGTCTGCCAAACATACCATCTGTACATTCATCGAATGATAACTCTTCCGGTTCCTGTACACCTGTTCACTCCTGCGGGGGGTACCAATGCCACATGTGTCCCATCAATGGCACCTATGATGTTGGGGATATGTCCAAGGGCATAGAAGTCACCTTTCACTGTAGGCAAATCCTCCACCTGAGGGAAAAGGATGTAGCTCCGCATGTGTTTCAGAAGGGCAGACAACACTCTGGACAATACGTTGGAAAACATAGGCTGGGACATCCCTGATGCCATGGCCACTGTTGTTTGAAATTACCCACTTGCAAGGAAATGGAGCACTGATAGCGCCTGCACTTGAGGGGGGATTCCTGTGGGATGGCAGATTGCTGACATCAGGTCTGGCTCCAACTGGGTACAGAGTTCCTGGATTGTGGCACGGTCAAACCTGTAGGTGATTATCAAATTTCTTTCCTCCATTGTCGACAGGTCCACCAGCGGTCGGTACACCGGAGGATTCCGCCATCTCCTCACATGTCCCAGCAGACGGTGCCTATGAAGGACAACAGCGAGCACAGAGTCAACCAACTCAGAGGTATGTACCCACAGCTTACACAGAACACGAATCCTAATCCGATATTTGCCCTGTATGAGTGTTGAGGCAAGGCCTAAGTATGTGTGACGCAGTTAAAAATAGAGCCATGTGGGCCCCTGAAATGGCGGCTGCCTGACCTGTAAAGTGGAACAATGAGATATGAGGTAACTGCGCTGGCATTGTACACCGTCACGGTAGGCGGTCGAAGACCGCGGCGCAATGCTGCATTGGTTAACATTGGACCCTATGGGTCCCAGGAGCCAATGACGATGTACGTCGGCGGTGATGGTTCGCACCGCCGCGGACGTGACCGCCGCGGACGTGACCGCCATTTTCTCTCTGTTGAATCACTCGATACCTGATCTTCGACAGGAGAGGACCTACACTGCAAGTGCTGCTGTGACCTCGGTCTGGAAGAGACAATGGCTCGTGCGTCTGGGGAAAGGGCCCCTGCCTTCACATCGGAGGAGTTGGAGAAGCTGGTCGATGGGGTCCTCCCCCAGTACACGCTACTCTACGGCCCTCCAGACCAACAGGTAAGTACACAGTGAGCATGCTGTATGGGCTATGCCTGTGTGGAGAGGGCTGGTTGTAAGAAGGAAGGGGGCAGAGTGCTGAGTGCATGAAAGACGGTGGGTGCATGTGCCACATGGCAAGGGTAGTGATGGGGGCCACTCACTTTGATGGCGCAGTGGGTAATGACTTCTCTTCTTCCCCTGTACATTTCATGTAGGTCAGCGCCCACCAGAAGAAGGATATTTGGCGTGCCATCGCCAAGGACGTCTGGACCCTGGGGGTCCACCACAGACGGAGCACCCACTGCCGGAAAAGATGGGAGGACATTCGCCGCTGGAGCAAGAAGACGGCGGAGGCTCAGCTGGGGATGGCCTCCCAACGTGGGAGGGGTGCCCGTCGAACCATGAGCCCCCTGATGTACCGGATCCTGGTGGTGGCCTACCCGGAGTTGGATGGGCGCTTGAGGGCATCACAGCAGACACAAGGGGGTGAGTACACTCTCATTCAGCTGACTTAGCGCGCAGTGGAGGGGTCTGGGTGGGGGAGGAGGGCTGTGGGTTTCCCTAGGCCAGGGCGAGTTCCGTAGGCTAGGCCCCTTCGTAAGGCATGGCCCTGTGCCCCCCCACCCCACCTCTGTAGAGTGCCACGTACAGCTATTCATGCACCTGTGTCATCTATGTGTGCAGATGTCGTCCATAGCCTTGTAGGCCATTTCCCAGGAATTGCACTGAAGAGCCCAACAGCGTGACGTAGTGCAGGGGGCTGCTGTGTCTGTCTTGTCTGCCAACGGTAGCGGTAAGCCATGCACTCAACATGTCTTTCTTCTGTTTCCCCCCTTTTTTTGCAGTCTCCCTGTTCTTGTGTGCATTAGCATCATCAGGCGGAGGAGCAGTGGCACCGGAGCACGAGGGAGCTGCATCCCACATGGCCATGGAGGGCCACACTACGGACTCTGAATACACCAGTGGTATGGAGGGCGAGGGGAGCACCACGGCGGGGACAGGAGCTGAAACCAGCGACAAAGACTCGTCCTCGGATGGGAGCTCCCTTGTGGTGGTGGCAACATCTGTACCTCCCACTACTACAGGTACAGCCGCCACCCCCCCTACCAGCACCGCCCTCCCAGCAGCCCCTCAGCGTGTGCCCTGTGCCCGCTCACCCAGGAGGGTGGGCATCAGCTTCGCCCCAGGCACCTCAGCCCCTGCCCCTGTCACCTCTGCTGCCCTCAGTGAGGAGGCCATTGACCTCCTCAGGTCCCTCACTGTTGGGCAGTCTACAATTTTGAATGCCATCCAGGGTGTAGAAAGGGAGTATGCAACAAACAAATGCATTCCTGGAGGGCATTCATTCTGGTCAGGCTGCCCTTCATCGAACCTTTCAAACTCTGGCCTCAGCACTGATGGCAGCCATTGTCCCTGTGTCTAGCCTCCCCCCTCCAACTTCCTCCACCCAGACCCAATCCACTGTACCTCTGCCTATCCCAAGCACACCATCAGACCAGCCTGCACACACCTCACCACACAAGGGAAGCTCAGGCAAACATAAGCACCACACATCCCACAGGCACTCACGCAAGCATCACACACACATTCAGACACACCAACATCCACTGCCTCCACTGTGTCCCCCTCCTCCTCGTCTCCCTCCTCCCTCCCAGTCTCGTCTACACTCACACCTGCATGCACTACCACTGCAGCCACAACGTACCGCACCAGCACACCCGCCAGCACACCCCGCTCACGTGCAGTCACCACCCCTACTACCATTCACACGTCCCCTGTGTCCTCTCCCAGTGTGTCTGTGACGCCCCCTCCCAGGATACACAAACGCAGGCACACACCCACCCAACAGCCATCCACCTCACGACAGCCTCCAGCGCATGCACCTGCACCCAAAGCCACAAAACTTACACCTCCTACAACCACCACCTCTTCCTCCACTCCCAAACCCCCTCCAGCTACCCGTCCCAGTGTCTCCAAACAACTTTTCCTGTCCACCCTTAACCTATTTCCCACCACCCCCCGTCCAACTCATAGGTCCCGATCTAGCACCTCAGCCACAAAATCAACGGGACCAGTGGTACCTGCTGTCACAGGTATGTGGAGTGCACCGGCCACCAGGACAGCCAGTGTGGCACGGATCCAGAGCACAGACAGTCCCCCCCCCCTGAGAAGCACCAGAAGATGGCCAGTGCCCGGCGGGAGAGGGGGAAGACTCCAGTCACCCAAGCCGCTCACAGGGGTCCCGGGGGGAGTGCGGACTCAGCTGTGAGTCCTCCCAAGGTGGGGAAGGGGCAGAAGAAACCCATAAAGTCTGGGAGGAGCAGCACGGTGGAGAGGACCGCCATCATCCCCGCTGGCCAGGAGGCCACCGCCAGCCCCATCGTCGCTGCCCAAGAGGGCCCCGCCAGCCCCATTGTTGCTGCCCAGGAGGGCCCCGCCGGCCCCATAGTCGCGGCCCAGGAGGGCCCCAGCAGCCACAGCCCAGCTGCCCAGGAGGGCCCCGCCAGCCACAGCCCAGCTGGCCAGGAGGGCCCCGCCAGCCACAGCCCAGCTACCCAGGAGGGCCCCGCCAGCCACAGCCCAGCTGCCCAATGAAGGACTGCCAGCCCCAGCCCAGCTGGGCAATGAAGAACCGCCAAGTCAAGCACCGCTGAACAGGGCAAGGACTGCTGAACAGGGCAAGGACCGCCAAGTCAAGCACCGCTGAACAGGGCAAGGACCGCCAAGTCAAGCACCGCTGAACAGGGCAAGGACCGCCAAGTCAAGCACCGCTGAACAGGGCAAGCACCGCTGAACAGGGCAAGGACCGCCGAGTCAAGCACCGCTGAACATGGCAAGCACCACTGAACAGGGCAAGGACCGCCAAGTCAAGCACCACTGAACAGGGCAAGGACCGCCAAGTCAAGCACCGCTGAACAGGGCAAGGACCGCCAAGTCAAGCACCGCATGACCAGGGCAAGGACCGGCAAGTCAAGCACTGCTAGCCCATGAGCGGCAGGGGCACTGACACAACAGGGACCGTCACAGGGTGAGTGATGCACTTTGGGCACCAGTCCCCCTCCAGAACCAGTGGAGACATGCATCCACTACCTCTGTCCTGCACAGGATGAAGCACTCTGGACACCAGTCCGCCTCCAGAACCAGTGGAGACATGCATCCTCTACCTCTGTCCTGCACAGGATGAAGCACTCTGGGCACCAGTCCCCATCCAGAACCAGTGGAGACATGCATCCACTACCTCTGTCCTGCACAGGATGAAACACTCTGGGCAACAGTCCCCCTCCAGAACCAGTGGAGACTGTTATCCACTTGAGAGACTGTGGCTTTGCACTCCCCAGGATTGAACAGTGGGCAAACCACCCACTGGAGAGACTTGAGAGACTGTGGCTTTGCACTCCCCAGGATTGAACAGTGGGCAAACCACCCACTGGAGAGTCTTGAGAGACTGTGGCTTTGCATTCCCCAGGATTGAACAGTGGGCAAACCACCCACTGGAGAGACTTGAGAGACTGTGGCTTTGCACTCCCCAGGATTGAACAGTGGGCAAACCACCCACTGTAGAGACTTGAGAGTCTGTGGCTTTGCCCTCCCCAGGATTGAACAGTGGGCATGGAGCCCCCTCGTGGATCTGGCATTGTGCACTTATCCGGCTGAGGTGCCCCCCCTTCCCTTCCCCCTGAGGTTCCTGTTGTATTTGTATCTGATGCCCCAGCCGTGTTCTCTCTGTTTTGATCTGGTATCGTGTGTGGGCCTCGCCCATGCATTTTGGGCCCAGTGGTCCACGGACTATGAATGGTGCAATACCTGGACTACTAATCGTGGTGTATATTTTGTTAATAGTGTATATATGTATATTTTTGCATTCTGAATTTTGATATATTACAATGGTTACACTCATTTCCTTTTGTCTTTGCATTCTTCTGGGGGGGTTGGGGGGTGTAACTGTGGTGTATAGATATGCATTGGTGTGTGTGTGTTGTAGTGGGTGTGGGTGGGGGTGGGGGAGTTGCGTGTGTGTGTCCCTGTTTTTTGCCTCCCCCTCCCCTGTGTCGTAGGTGCTGTACTCACCGTGGTCTTCGCCGCCGCCGTTGGTGCTCCTGGTACAGGAGCAGGAAGACTATAGCAGGAAAAATATGGAGTTCCGGCTCCATGGTGTCCTCCTTCCTCATGGAGTGGGTAGAGGTGAGCGTTTTTCATTCGAAATGCCTGTTTCCGCCGTGTTTTTATCCGCAGTGAATCCGCCCCGGAAAAGGTGGCGGATTGGCCTGTCATAATAGTGTGGGCGGTACATTGTCCTCTGCCTGTCTGTTGGCGGTGACCACCGAGCTGTTTGTTTGTACCGCCGTGGCGGTCGGAGTATTAAAGTGACTGTCTTTGTTGGCGGTTTCCGCCACGGTCGTAATTGCAAAATGTTTACCGCCGGCCTGTTGGCGGTCTTATTGCCGCTTTAACACCGTCCGCCAGGGTTGTAATGACCACCTTGGTCTCAGTCTAGAAATTCGCAAAGACTTAAATATGTATCTCACATATCATCAAAGACTTAAATATGTCTCTCACATATTATGCTTCCAAAAACAATTTTTGGAAGCAAAAAAGATTTGCTTATCTTTGAGATGTTTTCACATTTGCCACCTAGGCCTGAAAATTTTACTCATGTAAACTGAAGCGCCTGGATTATTGGACCAAGTGCGCTTTACTCATATGAACTGAAGCGCTTTGATTGCTGTGCGAAGGGCGCTTTACTTCCGATGAACTGAAGCGATTTGAATGTCGTGCCAAGTGCGCTTTACTCCTGTGAACTGAAGCGCTTTGAATACCATGCCAAGTGCGCTTTACTCCTGTGAACTGAAGCACTTTGAATACCATGCCAAGTGCACTTTACTAATGTGAACTGAAGCGTTTTAAATGTCGTACCAAGGGTGCTTTACTCCTGTGAACTGAAGCGCTTTGAATGCTGTGCCAAGGGCGCTTTACTCCTGTGAACTGAAGCGCTTTGATTGCTGTGCCAAGGGCACTTTACTCCTGTGAACTGAAGCGCTTTGAATACCATGCCAAGTGCGCTTTACTCCTGTGAACTGAAGTGCTTTGAATACCATGCCAAGTGCGTTTTACTCCTGTGAACTGAAGCGCTTTGAATACCATGCCTAGTGCTCTTTACTCCTGTGAACTGAAGCGCTTTAAATGTCGTGCCCGGGGCGCTTTACCAGTGTGGCCTGAAAAGCTTTGCTCGTTATGCTAAGGGGCGTTTTACCTTTTGGAAGTAACGACTTCCTTAAACTTGGATTTAGCAAGGCCTTACCGGTACAAGTACGACCTACTCGTTTTTTAATGCACCATGGAAACAAGGATACTTCGGTTGGATGACACTCTGCCATTCAGGAACTCTGCTCTTCTCCAGAGAAACCCCCACGAGGTCTGGCTGCATCGAAGTCTTCAAAATAGTGAGCAACGTGCTTGGGTGTAGCTGGGCTTTATAGGCCTGCCACACCCCAGGATGGCTGCTGCCACTAAAAACATGGGAATTGTAGTCCCTTCATGGAATAGCACTGATAAGTGCATCTTGTTCACCAATTACCTGAACCTGCAGCTCTATGAGCTTTGCCACAGGGCAGACGACGTTGATGGCCACCTTTGGAGCAAGAGGGGATGACAAGTGATGCGCAGAAAGCGCCGCAGAGCCACGCAGCGAAGTTTCGGGCGGGACCTGGACCGCGCATGGTTCTATTCCTGACATGCCCATAGATATGTCCAGTTCACACGATCAAAGCCCTTTTCTGCATCCAGTAAAATCAATGACATCAATGTCTTGGTAGCCTGAGATGTATCTAACATAGCAATGACCGGCCTCATCTGATCAGCAATTCCTCACCCAGGGATAAAGCCATGCTGCCATGGGGAAACCAATTTGCTAATCACTAGGTTCAGTCGAATGGCCAAGGCCTTAGTGTAAAGTTTAGTGTAGGAAGTTGGCTCTGTATGTACTATTTCAAAGTAAGAAATAGCATGCACAGAGTCCAAGGGTTCCCCTTAGAGGTAAGATAGTGGCAAAAAGAGATAATTCTAATGCTCTATTTTGTGGTAGTGTGGTCGAGCAGTAGGCTTATCAGAGGGTAGTGTTAAGCATTTGTTGTACACACTCAGGCAATAAATGAGGAACACACACTCAAAGACAATTCCAGGCCAATAGGTTTTTATGTATAAAAATATATTTTCTTACTTTATTTTAAGAACCACAGGTTCAAGATTTACAATCAATACTTCAAATGAAAGGTACTTCACTTAGGTATCATAGGAACTTTGAATCAGCAAAATAGCATGTACAGTTTTGGCAAAAATGGCAATAAGATATTTTATAACTAGACACGGTGCAAATTTCAACAGTTCCGGGGGGAGGTAATTATTTGTTAGTTTTGCAGGTAAGTAAACCACCTACAGGGTTCAAAGCTGGGTCCAAGGTAGCCCACCGTGGGGGATTCAGGGCAACCCCAAAGTTACCACACCAGCAGCTCAGGGCCGGTCAGGTGCAGCGGTCAAAGTGGTGCCCAAAACGCATAGGCTTCAAAGGAGAAGGGGGTGCCCCAGTTCCAGTCTGCCAGGAGGTAAGTACCCGCGACTTCGGAGGGCAGACCAGGGGGTTTTTGTAGGGCACCAGGGGGGACACGAGTCAGCACAAAAAGTACACCCTCAGCGGCACGTGGGCGGCCGGGTGCAGAGTGCAAACAGGCGTCAGGTTTGCAATAGGTTTCAATGGGAGACCCAGGGGTCTCTTCAGCGAAGCAGGCAGGCAGGGGGGGGGCTCCTCGGGGTAGCCACCACCTGGGCAAGGGAGAGGGCCACCTGGGGGTAGCTTCTGCCCTGGAGGTCGGATCCTTCAGGTCCTGGGGGCTGCGGGTGCAGTGTCTTTACCAGGCGTTTGGTTCTTGGAAGCAGGCAGTCGCGGTCAGCCTCTGGATTCCCTCTGCAGGCGTCGCTGTGGGGGCTCAGAGGGGTCAACTCTGGCTACTCATGGGCTCGCAGTCGCCGGGGAGTCCTCCCTGTAGTGTTGGTTCTCCACAGGTCGAGCCGGGGTCATCGGTGCAGCGTGGAAAGTCTCACGCTTCCGGCGGGAAACGTGTGATCTTTAAAAGTTGCTTCTTTGTTGCAAAGTTGCACTCTTTGTGGAACAGGGCCGCTGTCCTCTGGAGTTCTTGGTCCTTTTAGATGCAGGGTAGTCCTCTGAGGCTTCAGATGTTGCTGGACCCTGGGGGACGCGTCCCTATTGCAGTTTTTCTTGAAGTGGGGAGACAGGCCTGTAGGGCTGGGGCCAAAGCAGTTGGTGTCTCCGTCTTCTCTCCAGGGCTTCAGGTCAGCAGTCCTTCTGCGTCTTCAGGTTGCAGGAATCTATCTTGCTCAGTTCTGGGAGCCCCTAAATACTCAATTTAGGGGTGTGTTTAGGTCTGGGGGGTTAGTAGCCAATGGCTACTATCCCTGAGGGTGGCTACACCCTCTTTGTGCCCCTTCTTGAGGGGAGGGGGGCAAATCCCTAATCCTATTGGGAATCCTCCATCTGCAAGATGGAGGATTTCTAAAAGTCAGAGTCACCTCAGCTCAGGACACCTTAGGGGTTGTCCTGACTGGCCAGTGACTCCTCCTTGTTTTTCTCATTATCTCCTCCGGCCTTGCCGCCAAAAGTGGGGCCGTGGCCGGAAGGAGCGGGCATCTCCACTAGCTGGAATGCCCTGTGGCACTGTAACAAAGGGGGTGAGCCTTTGAGGCTCACCACCAGGTGTTACAGCTCCTGCAGTGGGAGGTGAGAAGCACCTCCACCCAGTACATTCTTTGTTACTAGCCACAGAGTGACAAAGGCACTCTCCCCATGTGGCCAGCAACATGTCTGGTGTGTGGCAGGCTGACAAAACTAGTCAGCCCACACTGGCAGTCGGGTATGTTTTCAGGGGGCATCTCTAAGATGCCCTCTGGGGTGTATTTCACAATAAAATGTACACTGGCATCAGTGTCCATTTATTGTGCTGAGAAGTTTGATACCAAACTTCCCAGTTTTCAGTGTAGCCATTATGGTGCTGTGGAGTTCGTGTATGACAGACTCCCAGACCATATACTCTTATGGCTACCCTGCACTTACAATGTCTAAGGTTTTGTTTAGACACTGTAGGGGCATAGTGCTCATGCACTTATGCCCTCACCCATGTTATAGTGCACCCAGCCTTAGGGCTGTAAGGCCTGCTAGAGGGGTGACTTATCTATGCCAGGGGCAGTGTGAGGTTGGCATGGCACCCTGAGGGGAGTGCCATGTCGACTTAGTCATTGTCTCCCCACCAGCACACACAAGCTGGCAAGCAGTGTGTCTGTGCTGAGTGAGGGGTCCCCTGGGTGGCATAAGACATGCTGCAGCCCTTAGAGACCTTCCCTGGCATCAGGGCCCTTAGTACCAGGGGTACCAGTTACAAGGGACTTACCTGGATGCCAGGGTGTGCCAATTGTGAAGACAAAGGTACAGGTTAGGGAAAGAACACTGGTGCTGGGGCCTGGTTAGCAGGCCTCAGCACACTTTCAAATCATAACTTGGCATCAGCAAAGGCAAAAAGTCAGGGGGTAACCATGCCAAGGAGGCATTTCCTTACACAACCTCCCCCCCCCCAAACGAAAGAGGATGAGACTAACCTTTCCCAAGAGAGTCTTCATTTTCTAAGTGGAAGAACCTGGAAAGGCCATCTGCATTGGCATGGGCAGTCCCAGGTCGGTGTTCCACTATAAAGTCCATTCCCTGTAGGGAGATGGACCACCTCAACAGTTTTGGATTTTCACCTTTCATTTGCATAAGCCATTTGAGAGGTCTGTGGTCAGTTTGAACTATGAAGTGAGTACCAAAGAGGTATGGTCTGAGCTTCTTCAGGGACCAAACCACAGCAAAGGCCTCCCTCTCAATGGCACTCCAACGCTGCTCCCTGGGGAGTAACCTCCTGCTAAGGAAAGCAACAGGCTGGTCAAGGCCATCATCATTTGTTTGGGACAAAACTGCCCCTATCCCATGTTCAGAGGCATCAGTCTGCACAATGAACTGCTTGGAGTAATCTGGAGCTTTTAGAACTGGTGTTGTGCACATAGCTTGTTTCAGGGTGTCAAAGGCCTGTTGGCATTCTACAGTCCAGTTTACCTTCTTGGGCATTTTCTTGGAGGTAAGTTCTGTGAGGGGTGTCACTATTGATCCATATCCCTTCACAAACCTCCTGTAGTACCCAGTCAAGCCAAGGAATGCCCTGACTTGAGTCTGGGTTTTTGGAGCTACCCAGTCCAGAATAGTCTGGATCTTGGGTTGGAGTGGCTGAACTTGGCCTCCACCTACAAGGTGTCCCAAGTAAACCACATTTCCCTGCCCTATCTGACATTTGGATGCCTTGATAGAGAGGCCTGCTGCTTGCAGGGCCTTCAAAACCTTCTTCAGGTGGACCAGGTGATCCTGCCAGCTGGAGCTAAAGACAGCAATACCGTCATGATAAGCTGCACTAAAGGACTCCAAGCAAGCAAGGACTTGATTCACCAACCTTTGGAAGGTGGCAGGGGCATTCTTTAATCCAAAGGGCCTAACAGTAAACTGATAATGCCCATCAGGTGTGGAGAATGCTGTCTTTTCTTTTGCTCCTGGTGCCATTTTGATTTGCCAGTACCTTGCTGTCAAGTCAAAGGTACTTAAATATCTGGCAGCACCTAGTTTGTCAATTAATTCATCTACCCTTGGAATGGGATGGGCATCTGTCTTGGTGACAGAATTAAGTCCTCTGTAGTCCACACAAAACCTCATCTCTCTCTTTCCATCCTTGGTGTGAGGTTTGGGGACTAAGACCACTGGGCTAGCCCAGGGGCTGTCAGAGTGCCCAATGACTCCCAATTCCAGCATCTTGTGGACTTCCACTTTGATGCTTTCCTTAACTTGGTCAGACTGTCTGAAAATGTTGTTCTTGACAGGCATGCTGTCTCCTGTGTCCACATCATGTGTACACAGGTGTGTCTGACCAGGGGTTAGAGAAAAGAGCACAGCAAACTGTTGTAAGACTTGCCTACAGTCAGATTGCTGTTGGTCAGAGAGGGTGTCTGAATAGATCACTCCATCTACTGAGCCATCTTTAGGGTCTGTGAGGAGGAGATCAGGGAGAGGTTCACTCTCAGCTAGCTTCCTGGTCCTCATCTGTTACCATCAACACATTCACATCTGCCCTGTCATGAAAGAGTTTGAGGCGGTTCACATGGATCACCCTTTTGGGGGTCCTGCTAGTGCCTAGGTCTACCAGGTAGCTGACCTGACTCTTTCCTTCTTGCACTGGGTAAGGGCCACTCCATCTGTCCTGAAGTGCCCTGGCAGCCACAGGCTCCGGAACCCAGACTTTCTGCCCTGGCTGAAACTCAACCATAGCAGCCTTTTGGTCATACCACATCTTCTGGAGTTGTTGGCTGGTCTCAAGGTTTTTGCTTACCTTTTCCATGTACTCGGCCATCCTGGAACGTAGGCCTAGTACATAGTCCACTATATCTTGTTTAGGCTCATGAAGAGGTCTCTCCCAGCCTTCTTTTACAAGAGCTAGTGGTCCCCTTACAGTATGGCCAAACCGAAGTTCAAAGGAGGAAAACCCTACTCCCTTCTGAGGCACCTCTCTGTAGGCGAAAAGCAGAAATGGCAAGAGGACATCCCATCTCCTTTTGAGCTTTTCAGGGAGCCCCATGATCATGCCTTTCAATGTCTTATTAAATCTTTCTACAAGACCATTGGTTTGTGGATGGTATGGTGAATTTGTAAGTCACCCCACACTCATTCCATATATGCTTCAGGTATGCTGACATGAAGTTGTTACCCCTATCAGACACCACCTCCTTAGGAAATCCCACTCTGGTAAAGATACCAATGAGTGCTTTAGCTACTGCAGGGGCAGTAGTGGACCTAAGGGGAATTGCTTCAGGGTACCTAGTGGCATGATCCACTACCACTAGGATATACTGGTTCCCTGAGGCTGTGGGAGGTTCAAGTGGACCCACTATGTCTACACCCACTCTTTCAAAGGGGACCCCCACCACTGGAAGTGGAATGAGGGGGGCCTTTGGGTGTCCACCTGTCTTACCACTGGCTTGACAGGTGGCACAGGAGACACAAAACTCCTTTACTTTCTGGGACATGTTGGGCCAATAGAAATGGTTAACTAACCTTTCCCAAGTCTTGGTTTGTCCCAAATGCCCAGGAAGTGGAATATCATGAGCTAAGGTTAGAATGAACTTCCTGAACTCCTGAGGCACTACCACTCTCCTAGTTGAGGAACCAGGAAAGATTTGACCCCCACCCGGGGTCTCCTTCCCAGCGGTGGAGGGACACCCTTTATGTCCTCAGGGTCAATTTAGCAGAGAGTTCACAAATCAGACGGAGTCACCAACTGGAGGAATAAAGAGAAGTTTATTACATGGATTATAGCTCAAGCTAATACAGAGTCCCAGGACAGTCAAGTGACTATCCTACGGAGGCTGCCCCTTCACTCTGGGGCACCCAACCTTATATACACACAAAACTGCTTAGTCAGAGGACAACTCCACCCCTATCGTATTCAAGGTCCTCTGCGGTCTTCAGAATATTTCAGGGATACACGTGTGGTGGGAGAAGGTGCAGATGCAGCTGGCAGGAGGTGGCAACGACCTGTACAAACTTGTTCTGGCAGTTACTGATTAAGCACGACAATTCTCTAAACTGTAATTGGAAAAAGTAATATGGCAGCGATAAGCAGATTGCAGCCCAAGGCTGCGAGCACAAGGTTAATCATCAAAGTTCAGGAGGTTTGTCGAGCACATGGCAACATAATAAAGATAAACAGATGCCTAGCAGCTATGGTGTATGATGAACTTTATGTACATTTTCTCAATCCCTCCTTTTGCCATTGTGAGGCAAGTTTGAACGTCATTCAGTGTCTATGTTAATGGACATAAGGTCTTTTATCTCCTCCTCAAGGGACAGCATAGCCGTGTGTTGAGGAGGGCGAACAGGCCAGGGGGCAAAGGATGCCATACAGCAACCGCACAAAGCAGGTAGGCACTGTACACAAAGACAACAGGTGAGGAATACAGCAGCAAGCACAAAAAGGAATATTAGTATCTTCCAGCCCCATTGGGAAATCAAGCCCCAAAACCAGTCGGTCAAGGACCATGTTCCTTCGTCTTGGTGTATTGTGGAAGCTATCATGTACAACCTTTGAATACCTTTATACACTGAAGGGGCATTGTCTGGTATATAAATGCAGCAGCTCGATCCGATCAAAGTACACACTCCACCACGGTCTGCCAAGATAATGTCAAGAACCATTCTGTTTTGAAGAGTAACAAGGCGGTCAGCAGCGAGCTCTGCAGTGATGTTACTCAGAGTTCCTGCTGTTTCATTTATTGTTGCTTCCACGACTCGTGTGAGATGTCTGATATCCCTACTGTTCATCATAGGGCCCCAAAATCGAAGGACTCCTTTAAAGTAGTCCAATGCTTCTTGTGCTGAGGTATCTTCTGCAGATATTACCCCTCTCCGAGTCCTGTGGTGTTGAGGGCCAGCTGTGTAAGTTGGTGGTAGTAACCAAGCAATGTAACATGTGCCGGTCCAGGTGGGTACCAAGGAGGTGTAGGCATTATTACCACAAACAAAGTACGAGTTTCGTTATGGTATCATGGTAGGCCAATTAGTTCCATTCAATATTACTGTAGCATTACAGTTACTGGCACCTACACTTCTATTACCACTTTTCTGAAAACAAAGTGGAGCCTTGACCTGTGTTACGAAAAATCTTCGGCCAATCCGGGGTGTGGTATTAAAGGATAAAAAATATATGTCAGTAGACCTATTTCGTCGGTCAGCATATTCTGACTTTTCTTCCTTTGTTCCATAAACTCTCGTTCCAGTGGGCCAGCATAACTGGCATAGGTGGGTGACCAATAGTCCAGAATTAGTAGCATCCATTGAGGTAGCCCAAATGGCTGATAGTTCATACCAGGCGCTGCAGGAGCCATCAAAAGAAAAAGGGAATGCAATATATGGCAACCTTCTTTGCACGGAACTCGGTAGCAAGCCACATATCCAACAATTTGTTCTATTTACAGTCAGCTGATGTTGATGTAACATAGATATGAAGGTATTGTTTTCATATTCCTTACGTCGTCCTTCCTCATGTGGTGGTAAGGAAACATGGCTGTGTTCTGGAGGCAGTGGCGTAGTTGGTGAGACCTCTGAGTCAGAATCATGTATTACCCACCCAATGCAGGACAGAAGTACCAAAAATAGTATTGTTATGGTGAGACAAGCGATACGTGGGCCTAATAGTCTTTTTAAATTACTTATTTTCTTCTTTTTCCTCTTGTCTTCTTCTATAACACCCATTTCTGTTTATTGCTTGTCCCACTAGCAGTTCAGTCCAACCTAGGTGCTGCCCGTGACTGGTGGTTGCTTCACTGTGGGGTGAATACAGCAGTCCTATTGACACACTCTGGTCCGCCCCGACAGTCAAAATCACGGCCCTGCAGCTATCGTCAGACTTAATACAGGGGACAAGCAATCAGTTCATTGTTCATTTTCTTATTTTCGTGGGCGGAAATCGTATCTTGTGGACTGTGGTATGGTATGGTCAGGAAACAATTGTTCAGTGTGACCTAAATCTGAGGGAACCTCCTGCAGCACACTGTCGTTCTGTTTTTTATCACTCCGCGTAGTGTTGCTGAAATGGTCCTCAGTCGTAGGGTGGTCACCACTTTTTATTTCATCAGAGGGTACGAGTAGGGGTACTTTCTTACAGTGGGATGCATGTATCCAATTCTTAGCTCCCTCGACTTTAACTGCTGTTCGAGTAGCAAGGAGGACCTGTCGCGGACCTTTCCATTGAGGTTCGAGTCTCTTTTTCCGCTGGAAATTCTTTGTGAGGACCCAGTCTCCAGGTAGTATCTTGTGGCCTGGATCAGTGGATACAGATGGAAGTGCTTCACGCACCTGTTGGTGAATAGAACGCAAAGAATTAGTGAGTTCATTTAAATAGTCCATCAAAACAGGATGTTCTAGTTCTGAGTACTTGTGAGGTCGAGGGACCCCCCAGACATTTGCTGGCCTACCCATCACTATCTCATGGGGTGACAACCCTGATCTAGAGTGAGGCGTCATCCTGACAGACATTAAAGCCAGGGGCAACGCGTCCGGCCACCGTATACCGCGTTCTGCGCATATTTTTGACATCTTCAATTTAAGTGTGCCATTATATTTTTCAACTAGTCCTGCTGACTGGGGGTGGTTAGCTGCATGAAACTTCTGGCGGAGGCCCAACCCTTCACACACCCTTTTCATCACCTGCCCTACAAAATGACTCCCATTATCTGACCAGACACACCTTGGGACCCCAAACCGTGGGAAGAACTCCTTCAGAAGTACCTTTGCGGTGGTAAGGGCAGTATTAACTTTAGTAGGGTAAGCTTCTACCCACTTACTAAACATACAGACCACAACTAGGACATATTTCAAGTTATTACACCTTTGCATCTCAATATAATCCATTTGTAGTACTTCAAAGGGATACGTTGGTGGGGAAAAATGCCCAGCGGGGACTGAGGCACCCTTCCCTATGTTATGTTGTAAACAAATCATGCAGGATTGAACCAGTTGGTCAGCTACTCTTCTGGTATTTTTATTAGAGCAAACCGGATCAAGCAAATCACAGATGCTTTTCGCACTAATGTGTGCAGGACCATGGGCCATAGTCACTGCTGGCAGCACGAATGCATCGGGTAACATCCATCTTTCCCTCTGCGACAGATCTGTCCAGCATAGCGTATTTTCATCTAACTTGGCCTTCCCTTCTTCCCATTCCTTTCTCTCCTGTTCAGTTGACTCATCCTGTATCTTCCTGACACTCTCTACCGTGTTCCCAAATATTTCATGGGGGCGAACCTTCTCTGTACTATCTACCACATACATGTGTCCTGTCTTTTCATACGCTGTATCTTTTGCTGTCTGATCAGCTAGGGCGTTGCCCCTTCAAGTTTCATCTGTCACCTTTTTGTGTGCACTACACTTCATGATAGCCATTGTTTTGGGCAACGCCAGGGCAGAAAGTAAGTTAGTTATAAGGGTCCCATGTTGAATAAGTGTCCCATGTGAAGTGAGGAATCCTCGTTCTTCCCACAAGCGACCAAAATTGTGTGCTACGCCAAATGCATACTGACTGTCTGTGTAAACATTCATATTAAGTCCTTTACTTAACTCACAGGCTCGTGTTAGAGCTATTAATTCTGCGGCCTGAGCAGAGTTATGTGGTATTCTAGCTGTTTCAACTACAGTGGTAGCTGTTGTAACTGCATAGGCTGCAGAGGTAGTGCCATCGGGTAGCTTGATGTATGAGCCATTTACGTATAATATGCCATCAGGGTCTCTCAGTGGAGTGTCCTGTAAGTCTACTCTCCCTTTTGTTTCATCCTCCGTCCGGAGAATGAAGTCATGTATGTCATCATAAGAATCTTCCGTTTTTTCAGTAATTGTCAATAAAGTGGCAGGATTGAGCGTGTTGCACCTTTTTAATGTTATATGACTAGCTGAAAGTGTCAGTTCATAAGTAGTTAATCGTGCATTAGTAAGATGCTGTGTTTTTGTTTTGTTTAATAGTGCGTCAACAGTGTGTGGGACCAACAGGGTGAGGGGTGAATCCATGACTATCCCAGCCGACTGGCGCACTGCGACCGCTGCAGCGGCTACTGCCCGGAGACAGCTCGGGAGTGCACGGGCCACTGGATCCAGTAGGGCCGAAAAATAAGCACAGGGGCGTTGTTTTCCACCATGCTCTTGGGTTATCACTGATAATGAACATCCATTTCTCTCGCTCACATATAACTGAAAATCTTTACGATAATCAGGCGTACCCAGTACAGGTGCTGTGCAGAGTGTATTTTTCAATTCATCAAAACCAGACTGAAAATCATCATTCCATTCAATCTTTTCAGGACAATCTTTGTGGGTGAGATGCAAAAATGGTTTTATCAAAAGAGAATTATTAGGAATCCATTGACGACAGAAGGAGGTAATACCTATAAAGGCCCTAACGTCTCTCTGTGTCCTTGGAACCGGTATGTCTCGTATAGCTTGTATTCTCTCAGCCGTCAACGTACGTCCCTCCTTAGACAGGAGGTGTCCTAGGTATATAACCTCCTGTCTACAATATTGCAATTTGGAGAGGGAGACCTTATGGTGATGGTGTGCTAAATGTTTCAATAAGGCTACAGTATCTGTTTTACAATTTTGTTCTGAAGTGGATGCTACTAAAAGGTCATCCACATATTGAACCAGCATCGAGGAGCAAGGAAAAACAAGGGCATCTAATTGACCCTTGAGGGCCTGGCTAAAAATGCTAGGCGATTCAGTATAGCCTTGTGGAGCGCGACAGAACCGGAAACTGCGACCACCCAGTGAAAACCCAAAGATGTGTCTACTATCTGGATGAATGGGAATGCTAAAGAATGCATTCTTAAGATCGATAACAGAGAACCAAGTAGCAGAGGCAGGTATCATTGTTAATAATGTCGTAATGTCAGGAACAACAGGGAACTGGGGTATTACAATCTTATTGACCGCCCGTAAATCAATAACAAATTGGAGTCCTGGAGACGCGGTGCCATCAGATAATTTTTTATGAACAGGAAGGACAGGACTGTTACAATCATTACCACGCGTTTCTTCAATGACACCCAAATCAATCAACTGGGTCACAATATTTTTGAGTTGTTGTTCAATGTGTTGGGATAATTTGTATTGGGGAAGACGAGGCAATTTGGCATTGGCTTTCAAGCGTATGACATACGGTGGTATGTCCAGACATCCAACATCGTCCTTATGTGTGGCCCATAAAATGTCTGGCAAATCTCGAAGTTCGGGTGGAAGTGGTTTTGACAAAAATTGTGACGGGGAAATATTTTGACCTAGAGTGACATGAACTCCATCCGGAGAGCAATAAATGGTGGCGTACAATTTCTTTAATAAGTCCAAACCCAATAAGTTCTCACTACAGGCCGAAGTAAGAATGAGAGGGGAGCTAATGGTGTAAGGACCTATAGCAACATGCAGCGGCTGGGAGACGGGGATAGCCACCGTAACACCAGAAAAACCCATAGAGACGTTAATATTTCCAGACAGAGGGACCCCTTGGACCTCTTCCTGTTTAACAGAACTTTTGGTGGCCCCAGTATCTACCAAAAAATCATGTGGAGTACCGTCTAATTGTACCTCAACGTGAGGGCCATTCCGCCTAACAGGAAGAGAAACTGGTCCCACCCCCCTCTGTCGAAGGCTGTCCTAGTCAAAGGAGGACCCCTGACCTTCATACGCATCATAGTCGTCATTAAAATATTGACGCTGGGATGAAGCATCAAAATAATTCGGGTGGGGGGTACTGTGGGACCGTGAAGGGGCCTGCTGGCGGGGTCTGTCTGCAGGACCAGACCTACCGCGTGGTCTGTAGGCCTGTTGCGGTGGGGGCATGGGGCGGCCTGTGGATTTGTCCTTATTGGGGCAGTCATTCTTCCAGTGGCCCTCCTGCTTGCAATAGGCGCACTGATTGTAGGAGAGGGAACAACGGGGAGGGCGTTGGGACTGCCTTCTGTCATTGGGAGGTCCTTGTGACCTTGATCTGGACTGCTGTTGACGGGGCTGAGGATAGGCCAGCTGAAATAACACCTTTGTTTTCAACTCCTTCGTTTTTTTCTCGTTCTTTTCTTGTTCTTCTATCTCCCTGTTCTCATAATATTGGGCCATTGTCAGTATTCCAGTGGCAGTAGAGACTGGCCACGTACTTTCACACAATTTCAATTTTCCCTTTATGTCTGGTAATAAATTGTCCACGAATTTGTCAACAAAGAGTCTTATCCCCCCTTCAGTAGTCATGTCTTGGCCGCTGTAATCAGAAAAGACACCCTCAAACCTTGTATAAAAGTCTGAAACACCCTCGTCCTTTTTCTGTTTACAGGCGGCCAATTTATCCCAATTTATCCTATGTGGTGCAAGTATGGTCTTCATTAAATCCAAAATACGCAGTGGGAGAGCCAATATAAGTGGGTCTGGTTTCGCTCCCCCAACCCTGTCTCTTTCTGCTGCTTGCAATTGGTCCCACGTGCCCCCTAGTTCAGCATGGTCGTGCCTCCGTATTTTTGACCATACTTCCTGCGGGACTACTGCTGCCATTAACATGTCAATATCGGACAACGTCATAGTACATGATTCAAGAATTTGTTGCAATTCTTTATAATATCCTGCAGGGTTTTTGCGGGGGTCAGGTAAGGCGGCTTTTAGGGTATATGTTTCAGATCTTTTCCATGGGGTGTGTACCCACATTTGTTGAAAATGCCCTGCGGTAATAACTTGGCCAGCGTCACCCATCACCGGTTCTCGCCAAACCGGCGGAACCTCTCTCATGGGAAACATGGATGCCCTTATAGAAGGGATACATGTCCACAGGCGGTCCCTATATACAAGAAGAGTAACAACATAATCATGTAAACCAGAACCAAATGGCAGCCCAGTAGAGGTGCATTTTCGGAGGTCCACCAGTCCCGGGGGAGCTGAGGAACCATCATCCTCATATTCTTGTATTATAATGTTGCACATAAGGGTGGCTGCATGTAACTGAACTAAACAATCCCATTGTTTCATAGTTTGGACAATGTCCCTGACCCCATAGTCATTCCAATTAGTCATCCACCTCCGTGTCATTTCTTCAATGACATCTTCCTCTTGTGAATTAGAGAACAAATGTCCGCGCAGGGTGCACTTTCGCGGGGTCATGGGGCGGGGGGTATGTGTGGTGTCTAAACAGGAGTCAGGGGTGGGCCAAACGGGGGCCAGTCGAGGGCTGGGTACAGTCGGGCGGGATGTATCCTCTATAGGTCTGGTGACAGGAGGGGTGGTGGTGGGTGGTGGAGCACTCGCCTGAGATCCAACCGGGGGTGGCACAATAGGGTCACCTGGTGCAGGTTGAGGATGTAGTGTAGGATATATTGTTGGAGTATATAACGGGGGCTTATCTAACATATCGTTTAAAAGGGGTCTTCCTCTTGTGGCTTATCTACTACTGTCCTGGAAGGGTAACACTTATCAGTTTGTAAGTGAAGCCTTCGGTCATGTTCTAAAATTTTCTGTTGATGTTCAGCTACGTCAGAGTCATATACCTTTTCAGTCACCGTCCTGGTCTTATGTCTCTGTAATTCTTTCTCTGCCTTCCTACGTCTTTGGTCTGCTTCTTTCTGCCAAGTCCGTAGTGAATCAAACATCCCTGGTCTACTTTTTGTCACAAACAAACGTTCCTGTAAATAGTCTAATTTATCTTTATCAAATGTCCCGTGAATAGGCCATTGTAAATCAGAACTACCTTTGGTTCTTTTTCTCCATATATCAGAACAAATAATCGGACCTATGCCATATTTAACATATATATCATAATTCGGAGTCCCGGACGGAGGAGCGGGGCATGTTTCCTCCAGGCGGGAGTCCCTACTGCAAAGACAACAACACAATTTCCTGAAACAACTGAACGCTGGCATTCTTCCAGTATATTTAAAAAAAAAAAATCTTACATCAGTGGTTTGAATACACCAAATAAGTGGCAAATATGCCTTTTGCTTCCTATATACTTAAATGACAACTGAGGTCAGTCTTACCACTGACGTCGGTCTTTGCAAAGAGCGATAGAAACCGTACAATACTCACAGACCTATTTTTAGACAGGAATCTTTCAACTCCCGTCCTTACCTGACACTTCTGTTATAGTCCAACAGTTGGGGACTCCAGTAGTTCACGGAAAACAGAGACCCGAATTCAGACAGTGCCAGGAGAAGTCGAGCCGGCTGGAAGACACACAGTGGAGATCCGCAGGTCCACGACAGAGAACGAAGCTCAGAATCTGGTGTGGGGCGCCTCCCTTGGAAATCCAATCGTGAGTCCTCCGTCACCTGGTCGGTCCCCTGGATGCCTGACTCGGGTCCCTGTTCGGGCGCCAACTGAGGAACCAGGAAAGATTTGACCCCTACCCGGGGTCTTCTTCCCAGCGGTGGAGGGACACCATTTATGTCCTCAGGGTAAATTTAGCACAGAGTTCACAAATCAGACGGAGTCACCAACTGGAGGAATAAAGATAAGTTTATTACATGGATTATAGCTCGAGCTAATACAGAGTCCCAGGACAGTCAAGTGACTATCCTACGGAGGCTGCCCCTTCACTCTGGGGCACCCAACCTTAAATACACACAAAACTGCTTAGTCAGAGGACAACTCCACCCCTATCGTATTCAAGGTCCTCTGCGGTCTTCAGAATATTTCAGGGATACACGTGTGGTGGGAAAAGGTACAGATGCAGCTGGCAGGAGGTGGCAACGACCTGTACAAACTTGTTCTGGCAGTTACTGATTAAGCACGACAATTCTCTGAACTGTAATTGGAAAAAATAATAAGGCAGCGATAAGCAGATTGCAGCCCAAGGCTGCGAGCACAAGGTCAATCATCAAAGTTCAGGAGGTTTGTCGAGCACATGGCAACATAATAAAGATAAACAGATGCCTAGCAGCTATGGTGCATGATTAACTTTATGTACATTTTCTCATAGTGGCACCAGGTTTGGGATCTCTTGCCTCAGTGTAGAGGAGTCCATCTTCCCAATAGACTCTATGTGTTTCAGTGATTTTTCCTTTGGTCTCTTCAGCAGCTTGCTGCCTAAGGCCTTCAAGAGAGGGACATGTTTCTTGCCCCTTACACAACTGTTCCCTTGTGGCCCCCCTGGGCCTAAGAGTTCAAACGGATAAGGTTCTAACTCCATAGGCTCAGTTCCCTCAGAGGGCAGAACTTCTTCCTGAGAAGAGAGGTTCCCTTTCTTTTGTTGTGTTGAAGATGATTCCCCAGTCTTCTTTCCTTTCCTCTTGGAGGGTTGGGCCATTTTTCCAGGCTCCAACACCACTTTTTCACCCTGAGCTTTGCACTGTGCCCTTGTCTTGACACACACCAGTTCAGGGATACCCAGCATGGCTGCATGGGTTTTGAGTTCTACCTCAGCCCATGCTGAGGACTCCTGGTCATTTCCAAGCAAACAGTCTACAGGGATATTCGGGGAGACCACCACCTGTTTCAGGCCATTCACCCCTTCCTACTCTAAAGTTACCATAGCCATGGGATGTACTTTAGTCTGATTGTCAGCGTTGGTGACTGGATAAGTTTGTCCAGCCAGGTATTGACCATGGGAAACCAGTTTCTCTGTCACCATGGTGACACTGGCACCTGTATCCCTCAGGCCTTCTACACTAATCCCATTAATTAAGAGTTGCTGCATGTATTTTTGCATATTAGGGGGACAGGCAGCCAGTGTGGCTAAGTCCACCCCACCCTCAGAGACTAATGTAGCTTCAGTGTGAACCCTGATTTGCTCTGGGCACACTGTTGATCCCACCTGGAGACTGGCTATTCCAGTGCAAACTGGATTAGAGTTTGAAGTGGAACCTTTCTTGGGACAGGCCTTGTCTCCAGTTTGGTGTCCCTGCTGATTACAGCTACGACACCAGGCCTTTTTGGGATCAAAGTTTTTACCCTTGTACCCAAAATTGGATTGTGAAGAGGCCTTGGACCCTCCCTCCTGAGCAGGTTTTTGGGGCCCTGTAGAAGATTCCTTACTTTTTTCCTTGGATGTCTCAACACTCTTCCCCTGGGGAGTCTTTGTGACCCCTTTCTTTTGGTCACCCCCTGTGGAAGTCTTGGTCACCCTAGTCCACCTTCTTTCCCAATTCTTGGGGAGAAATTGGTCCTAGGTCTTCCAGATGCTGATGCAGTTTATCATTGAAACAATTACTTAACAGGTGTTCTTTCACAAATAAATTGTACAGCCCATCATAATCATTTACAACTCTGCCATGAATCCAACCATCCAGTGTTTTGACTGAGAAGTCAACAAAATCAACCCAGGTCTGGCTCGAGGATTTTTGAGCCCCCTGAACCTAATCCTGTACTCCTCAGTTGAGAATCCAAAGCCCTCAATCAGGGTAGCCTTCATGAGGTCATAGGATTCTGCATCTTTTCCAGAGAGTGTGAGGAGTCTATCCCTGCACTTTCCAGTGAACATTTCCCAAAGGAGAGCACCCCAGTGAGACTTGTTTACTTTTCTGGTTGCTCAAGCCCCCTCAAAAGCTGTGAACCATTTGGTGATGTAATCACCATCTTCATATTTAGTTACAATCCCTTTAGGGATTTTTAGCATGTCAGGAGAATCTCTGACCCTATTTATGTTGCTGCCACCATTGATGGGACCTAAGCCCATCTCTTGTCTTTCCCTTTCTATGGCTAGGATCTGTTTTTCCAAAGCCAATCTTCTGGCCATCCTGGCTAACAGGAGGTCATCTTCATTGAGGCCTTCCTCAATGATTCCAGAGTTGCTGGACTCTCCTGTGAGAGAAGCAGCATCTCTGACTATCACTTGTGGAGTCAGGGTTGGAGGAACCCTGGTCTCACTATCTAGGGTTGGAGGTGGGAGTTCCTCCAACTCACTAGTGTCCCCCTCTGTGAGGCCATCATCAGAGGGGTTGTTTTAGCAAACTCTACCAAGAGCTCCTGGAGCTGTACTTTGGTAGGGTTTGAACCAGTCTTTATCTTTTTGATTTTACAGAGGGACCTTAACTCTGACATCCTAAGATGCAGGTAAGGAGTGAGGTTGAGTTCCATCACTGACTCTTCTGTAGTAGACATTTTGTTTCTAAAAGTTGGAATACTTTTTAAGAATCTAAAACTATCTCTAGAACTTAATTCAAACTTTTACAAAACTTTTAAACTCTAAAAGAAATGCTAACAGGGACTAACACAAGGCCCTAGCAGGGTCTTTAAAAATTTAGAAAAATAGCTCAAATTTCAAAAATCAGTTTCTAATGACAATTTTTGGAATTTAGTTGTGTGATCAGGTATTGGCTGAGTAGTCCAGCAAATGCAAAGTCTTGTATCCCACCGCTGATCCACCAATGTAGGAAGTTGGCTCTGTATGTACTATTTCAAAGTAAGAAATAGCATGCACAGAGTCCAAGGGTTCTCCGTAAAGGTAAGATAGTGGCAAAAAGAGATAGCTCTAATGCTCTAATTTGTGGTAGTGTGGTCGAGCAGTAGGCTTATCAGAGGGTAGTGTTATGCATTTGTTGTACACACAGGCAATAAATGAGGAACACAAACTCAAAGACAATTCCAGGCCAATAGGTTTTTATATAGAAAAATATATTTTCTTAGTTTATTTTAAGAATCACAGGTTCAAGATTTACAATCAATACTTCGAATGAAAGGTACTTCACTTAGGTATCATAGGAACTTTGAATCAGCAAAATAGCATGTACAGTTTTGGCAAAAATGGCAATAAGCTATTTTAAAACTAGACAGTGCAAATTTCAACAGTTCCTGGGGGAGGTAAGTATTTGTTAGTTTTGCAGGTAAGTAAACCACCTACAGGGTTCAAAGTTGGGTCCAAGGTAGTCCACCGTGGGGGGTTCAGGGCAACCCCAAAGTTACCACACCAGCAGCTCAGGGCCGGTCAGGTGCAGCGGTCAAAGTGGTGCCCAAAACGCATAGGCTTCAATGGAGAAGGGGGTGCCCCGGTTCCAGTCTGCCAGCAGGTAAGTACCCGCGACTTCAGAGGGCAGACCAGGGGGATTTTGTTGGGCACCGGGGGGGACACGAGTCAGCACAAAAAGTACACCCTCAGTGGCACGGGGGCGGCCGGGTGCAGAGTGCAAACAGGCGTCGGGTTTGCAATAGGTTTCAATGGGAGACCCAGGGGTCTCTTCAATGAAGCTGGCAGGCAAGGGAGGGGGCTCCTAGAGGTAGCCACCACCTGGGCAAGGGAGAGAGCCACCTGGGGGTCGCTTCTGCACTGGAGGTTGGATCCTTCAGGTCCTGGGGGCTGCGGGTGCAGTGTCTTTACCAGGCGTCGGGTTCTTGGAAGCAGGCAGTCGCGGTCAGGGGGAACCTCTGGATTTCCTCTGCAGGCGTCGCTGTGGGGGCTCAGGGGGGTCAACTCTGGCTACTCACGGGCTCGCAGTTGCCGGGGAGTCCTCCCTGTAGCGTTGGTTCTCCGCAGGTCGAGCCGGGGGCGTCGGGTGCAGAGTGGAAAGTCTCACGCTTCCGGCGGGAAACGTGTGGTCTTTAAAAGTTGCTTCTTTGTTGCAAAGTTGCAGTCTTTGTGGAACAGGGCCGCTGTCCTCAGGAGTTCTTGGTCCTTTTAGATGCAGGGTAGTCCTCTGAGGCTTCAGAGGTCGCTGGACCCTGGGGGACGCGTCGCTGTTGCAGTTTTTCTTGAAGTGGGGAGACAGGCCAGTAGGGCTGGGGCCAAAGCAGTTGGTGTCTCCGTCTTCTCTGTAGGGCTTCAGGTCAGCAGTCCTTCTTCGTCTTCAGGTTGCAGGAATCTATCTTGCCCGGTTCTGGGAGCCCCTAAATACTCAATTTAGGGGTGTGTTTAGGTCTGGGGGGTTAGTAGCCAATGGCTACTAGCCCTGAGGGTGGCTACACCCTCTTTGTGCCTCCTCCTTGAGGGGAGGGGGGCACATCCCTAATCCTATTGGGGGAATCCTCCATCTGCAAGACGGAGGATTTCTAAAAGTCAGAGTCACCTCAGCTCAGGACACCTTAGAGGTTGTCCTGACTGGCCAGTGACTCCTCCTTGTTTTTCTCATTATCTCCTCCGGCCTTGCCGCCAAAAGTGGGGCCGTGGCCGGAGGGGGCGGGCATCTCCACTAGCTGGAATGTCCTGTGGCGCTGTAACAAAGGGGGTGAGCCTTTGAGGCTCACTGCCAGGTGTTACAGCTCCTGCAGGGGGAGGTGAGAAGCACCTCTACCCAGTACAGGCTTTGTTACTAGCCACAGAGTGACAAATGCACTCTCCCCATGTGGCCAGCAACATGTCTGGTGTGTGGCAGGCTGGCAAAACTAGTCAGCCCACACTGGAAGTCAGGTATGTTTTCAGGGGGCATCTCTAAGATGCCCTCTGGGGTGTATTTCACAATAAAATGTACACTGGCATCAGTGTGCATTTATTGTGCTGAGAGGTTTGATACCAAACTTCCCAGTTTTCAGTGTAGCCATTATGGCTCTGTGGAGTTCATGTATGACAGACTCCCAGACCATATACTCTTATGGCTACCCTGCACTTACAATGTCTAAGGTTTTGTTTAGACACTGTAGGGGCATAGTGTTCATGCATTTATGCCATCACCCATGGTATAGTGCACCCTGCCTCAGGGCTGAAAGGCCTGCTAGAGGGGTGACTTATCTATGCCAGGTGCAGTGTGAGGTTGGCATGGCACCCTGAGGGGAGTGCCATGTCGACTTAGTCATTTTCTCCCCACCAGCACACACAAGCTGGCAAACAGTGTGTCTGTGCGGAGTGAGGGGTCCCCTGGGTGGCATAAGACATGCTGCAGCCCTTAGAGACCTTCCCTGGCATCAGGGCCCTTGGTACCAGGGGTACCAGTTACAAGGGACTTACCTGGATGCCAGGGTGTGCCAATTGTGGAGACAAAGGTTCAGGTTAGGGAAAGAACACTGGTGCTGGGGCCTGGTTAGCAGGCCTCAGCACACTTTCAAATCATAACTTGGTATCAGCAAAGGCAAAAAGTCAGGGGGTAACCATGCCAAGGAGGCATTTCTTTACACAACCCCCCCCCCCCCCAAACGAAAGAGGATGAGACTAACCTTTCCCAAGAGAGTCTTCATTTTCTAAGTGGAAGAACCTGGAAAGGCCATCTGCATTGGCATGGACAGTCCCAGGTCTGTGTTCCACTATAAAGTCCATTCCCTGTAGGGAGATGGACCACCTCAACAGTTTTGGATTTTCACCTTTCATTTGCATAAGCCATCTGAGAGGTCTGTGGTCAGTTTGAACTATAAAGTGAGTACCAAAGAGGTATGGTCTCAGCTTCTTCAGGGACCAAACCACAGCAAAGGCCTCCCTCTCAATGGCACTCCAATGCTGCTCCCTGGGGAGTAACCTCCTGCTAATGAAAACAACAGGCTGGTCAAGGCCATGATCATTTGTTTGGGACAAAACTGCCCCTATCCCATGTTCAGAGGCATCAGTCTGCACAATGAACTGCTTGGAGTAATCTGGAGCTTTTAGAACTGGTGCGGTGCACATAGCTTGTTTCAGGGTGTCAAAGGCCTGTTGGCATTCTACAGTCCAATTTACCTTCTTGGGCATTTTCTTGGAGGTAAGTTCTGTGAGGGGTGTCACTATTGATGCATATCCCTTCACAAACCTCCTGTAGTACCCAGTCAAGCCAAGGAATGCCCTGACTTGAGTCTGGGTTTTTGGAGCTACCCAGTCCAGAATAGTCTGGATTTTGGGTTGGAGTGGCTGAACTTGGCCTCCACCTACAAGGTGTCCCAAGTAAACCACAGTTCCCTGCCCTATCTGACATTTGGATGCCTTGATAGAGAGGCCTGCTGCTTGCAGGGCCTTCAAAACCTTCTTCAGGTGGACCAGGTGATCCTGCCAGCTGGAGCTAAAGACAGCAATACCGTCAAGATAAGCTGCACTAAAGGACTCCAAGCCAGCAAGGACTTGATTCACCAACCTTTGGAAGGTGTCAGGGGCATTCTTTAATCCAAAGGGCATAACAGTAAACTGATAATGCCCATCAGGTGTGGAGAATGCTGTCTTTTCTTTTGCTCCTGGTGCCATTTTGATTTGCCAGTACCTTGCTGTCAAGTCAAAGGTACTTAAATTTCTGGCAGCACCTAGTTTGTCAATTAATTCATCTGCCCTTGGAATGGGATGGGCATCTGTCTTGGTGACAGAATTAAGTCCTCTGTAGTCCACACAAAACCTCATCTCTCTCTTTCCATCCTTGGTGTGAGGTTTGGGGACTAAGACCACTGGGCTAGCCCAGGGGCTGTCAGAGTGCTCAATGACTCCCAATTCCAGCATCTTGTGGACTTCCACTTTGATGCTTTCCTTAACTTGGTCAGACTGTCTGAAAATATTGTTCTTGACAGGCATGCTGTCTCCTGTGTCCACATCATGTGTACACAGGTGTGTCTGACCAGGGGTTAGAGAAAGAGCTCAGCAAACTGTTGTAAGACTTGCCTACAGTCAGATTGCTGTTGGTCAGAGAGGGTGTTTGAATAGATCACTCCATCTACTGAGCCATCTTTAGGGTCTGTGGAGAGGAGATCAGGGAGAAGTTCACTCTTAGCTTCCTGGTCCTCATCTGTTACCATCAACAGATTCACATCTGCCCTGTCATGAAAGAGTTTGAGGCAGTTCACATGGATCACCATTTTGGGGGTCCTGCTAGTGCCTAGGTCTACCAGGTAGGTGACCTGACTCTTTCTTTCTAGCACTGGGTAAGGGCCACTCCATCTGTCCTGAAGTGCCCTGGGAGCCACAGGCTCCAGAACCCAGACTTTCTGCCCTGGCTGAAACTCAACCATAGCGGCCTCTTGGTCATACCACATCTTCTGGAGTTGTTGGCTGGCCTCAAGGTTTTTGCTTGCCTTTTCCATGTACTTGGCCATCCTGGAGCGTAGGCCTAGTACATAGTCCACTATATCTTGTTAAGGCTCATGAAGAGGTCTCTCCCAGCCTTCTTTTACAAGAGCTAGTGGTCCCCTTACAGGATGGCCAAACAGAAGTTCAAAGGGGGAAAACCCTACTCCCTTCTGAGGCACCTCTCTGTAGGCGAAAAGCAGACATGGCAAGAGGACATCCCATCTCCTTTTGAGCTTTTCAGGGAGCCCCATGGTCATGCCTTTCAATGTCTTGTTAAATCTTTCTACAAGACCATTGGTTTGTGGATGGTATGGTGTGGTGAATTTACCCCACACTCATTCCACATATGCTTCAGGTATGCTGACATGAAGTTGGTACCCCTGTCAGACACCACCTCCTTAGGAAATCCCACTCTGGTAAAGATACCAATGAGTGCTTTAGCTACTGCAGGGGCAGTATTGTACCTAAGGGGAATTGCTTCAGGGTACCTAGTGGGATGATCCACTACCACTAGGATATACTGGTTCCCTGAGACTGTGGGAGGTTCAAGTGGACCCACTATGTCCACACCCACTCTTTCAAAGGGGACCTCCACCACTGGAAGTGGAATGAGGGGGGTCTTTGGGTGTCCACCTATCTTACCACTGGCTTGACGGGTGGCACAGGAGACACAAAACTCCTTTACTTTCTGGGACATGTTGGGCCAATAGAAATGGTTAACTAACCTTTCCCAAGTCTTGGTTTGTCCCAAATGCCCAGCAAGTGGAATATCATGAGCTAAGGATAGTATAAACATCCTAAACTCCTGAGGCACTACCACTCTCCTAGTGGCACCAGGTTTGGGATCTCTTGCCTCAGTGTAGAGGAGTCCATCTTCCCAATAGACTCTATGTGTTCCAGTGATTTTTCCTTTGGTCTCTTCAGCAGCTTGCTGCCTTAGGCCTTCAAGAGAGGGACATGTTTCTTGCCCCTTACACAACTGTTCCCTTGTGGGCCCCCCTGGGCCTAGGAGTTCAACCTGATATGGTTCTAACTCCATAGGCTCAGTTCCCTCAGAGGGAAGAACTTCTTCCTGGGAAGAGAGGTTCCCTTTCTTTTGTCGTGTTGAAGCTGGTTCCCCAGTCTTCTTTCCTTTCCTCTTGGAGGGTTGGGACATTTTTCCAGGCTCCAACACCACTTTTTCACCCTGAGCTTTGCACTGTGCCCTTGTCTTGACACACACCAGTTCAGGGATACCCAGCATGGCTGCATGGGTTTTGAGTTCTACCTCAGCCCATGCTGAGGACTCCAGGTCATTTCCAAGCAAACAGTCTACAGGGATATTCGAGGAGACCACCACCTGTTTCAGGCCATTGACCCCTCCCCACTCTAAAGTTACCATAGGCATGGGATGTACTTTAGTCTGATTGTCAGCGTTGGTGACTGGATAAGTTTGTCCAGCCAGGTATTGACCAGGGGAAACCAGTTTCTCTGTCACCATGGTGACAC
This sequence comes from Pleurodeles waltl, assembly GCF_031143425.1. Taxonomy (NCBI): domain Eukaryota; kingdom Metazoa; phylum Chordata; class Amphibia; order Caudata; family Salamandridae; genus Pleurodeles; species Pleurodeles waltl. The sequence goes on from NC_090436.1 coordinate 519,804,512, forward strand.
TGGCACCTGTATCCCTCAGGCCTTCTACACTAATCCCATTAATTAAGAGTTGCTGCCTGTATTTTTGCATATTAGGGGGACAGGCAGCCAGTGTGGCTATGTCCACCCCACCCTCAGAGACTAATGTGGCTTCAGTGTGAACCCTGATTTGCTCTGGGCACACTGTTGATCCCACCTGGAGACTGGCTATTCCAGTGCTAACTGGAGTAGAGTTTGAAGTGGAACCTTTCTTGGGACAGGCCTTGTCTCCAAATTGGTGTCCCTGCTGATTACAGCTACGACACCAGGCCTTTTTGGGATCAAAGTTTTTACCCTTGTACCCAAAATTGGATTGTGAAGAGGCTTAGGACCGTCCCTCCTGAGCAGATTTTTTGGGGCCCTGTAGAAGACTCTTTACTTTTTCCCTTGGATGTCTCAACACTCTTTCCTTGGGGAGTCTTTGTGACCCCTTTCTTTTGGTCACCCCCTGTGGTCACCCTAGTCTTGACCCAATGGTCTGCCTTCTTTCCCAATTCTTGGGGAGCAATTGGTCTTAGGTCTACCAGATGCTGATGCAGTTTATCATTGAAACAATTACTTAACAGGTGTTCTTTCACAAATAAATTGTACAGCCCATCATAATCATTTACACCACTGCCATGAATCCAACCATCCAGTGTTTTGACTGAGAAGTCAACAAAATCAACCCAGGTCTGGCTCGAGGATTTTTGAGCCCCCCTGAACCTAATCCTGTACTCCTCAGTTGAGAATCCAAAGCCCTCATCACTAGCCTCAGTCAAGTCAAAGTTTGCAAATATTCTTAGGCCTTGATCTCAGAAGAGAAGACCCGGACTACGCCTTTATAAATTGATTCAAGACGAGTAGAGTGCAGCAAATAAGCCTCTGCCCCCTTCTCGTGGAAAGAGTTTAACATCTGCCTCAGGCGCCAATGCCTTCCCACCGTAGAGTGACAATAATCAGGACGGGTAAAAAAAGTAAACCCCTCACAGCTGATTTTTAAATCAGGGCGGGCTTTCTCAAAAACTGCTTGTCGTAGCAAATATTTGCCACAGTAAACAAGAATAGCCCTGGGTTGTGGCTGATTCACCGTGGCCTCTCCTGCCAACCGCTGTTTCTTCAAATGCATTGGAAACCGAAGGGCCCTTTGTATCTCTTTCTCCCAGTCCCAGCTAATCTGCTCAGGAAAGGCAGTTTTGAATACTTTAACGATAAAAGTCCTTGTGTCTTGGCCTTCCACTCCTTCTTGAATGCCCAGGATGCGCAAATTGTTACGTCATTGCCGATTTTCAAAATCCTCAATTTTCCACTGTATATCTGTAAGTTGCGATTCATGCATAGTTGACTGCTGTGCCACCATTCCCAGCTCAGCTTCTAGCACACTGGTGCAAGTTTTAATCGTAGCAATACGCTCCCCAATCTCAGAACAAGTCTTTGCAATCTTACTTACTGCAACTTGCAGCTGCTTGCTAGCCACCCTGGCTTTCTTGTTATTACCTTGTGACTGTTTCTGCTGGACCATCACAGTTTGGTAAATAAGATGCAGAGAAGGAGGGTCACCATCACCAGCAGAGACAGTGGCAAAATCCCCAGGCCCTTTAAACACATTGTCTGAGTTATGCTGCAATTGTTGAGTATCTGTGTAGTCCCATGGCATCACTCTTGCCCTATTTACAGACTTTTTCTTTTTCTTCTTCTCTTTGACTTGAGCCAGCTTACTTTTTGCAAGGTCAGCTTCTATGGCGCCTTCCCTGTATTTTATCACAGTCTGGCTTATCATAAGGATCGTAGGGGCGATAGAGCTGCTGTAAGATTCTGAGTCAGTTGACGAGCCAACACTGGAATCATCTGAATCCCTAGATTTGTCTCATAGTGAGAAAAAGTTCTCTGTGACCTTGGTTTGTCCGGGAACAACATACACAGTTCTACTATTGGGGGGAATTGCATGGGTGCTCCCGGGGGTCCCGTGACCTTCACTTAGAAAAGAATGAGCAGGCCCGCCCTATTATTACACCTCAGATTCTCAAAACCTTGCGCTAGCGTTGTAGCTCCCCCGAAACTGTAATGCTGTGGGAGACAGTTTTTTACCTCCCCAATCGCAGTCAATAAGCCCTCTAAATTGGAGCTGGGAGCGGAGACACATCACCAGTCAAAATAAGATCCATTGAGGCTACAGTCATATCTAGGCAGCATTCATTATGATCAACAGTGTCCTGATAGGAGGAGTTGCTGCGTACCAAAGGTGCCAGTCCGCCGTTACGATCCTCGCGTTCCGCCGCCTCCTGCACCTGCATCAAGTTTGCTGACATGGTCATCTTCCCGAATGAGGGGGACGGGTGCATTGTGGGCTGAGGGTTTTTAAACATATCCGGGATGGTTAGCCCATCCCCTTGATGCGCGATGCCCTTAATTCCAGTCCCGGAACCAGTATCTACAAATTGCGCCGATTGTTTGTTGCCCCGAGGCCCCTGGGGTTTGAAGGTTGTCTTCTTACCAATGTTAGAAGCTGCCCCAGAGTATTAGGCAGTCTCCCTTCACCAACCTCAGGCGTCGTTCGGCTGCTGCGCGGATTTTTAGGGGCCATTCCGGTCAACTGCTCCTGTCGCGCTGATCAGTGCTTGCCGGACTCCCGAGATCCCTGCCGCCGGGTACACCAACGCGGACGCGGACCGAGTCCTTGGCAAGTGCCCTCAAATATTTCGGTGAGGCTGCAGTGGCAACGTGAGCCAACACTGTACTGCGGCCGGAGATACACAAAAAAGACGCAGAGAATCAGCACGGCTTGCACTTCCTGCGTTCCCGCCTTTCACAGAGTGGGCAGGCTCCCTGACACTTCCTGGGTCGAGAGGGGAGGAAACACCTACAGCCACTAGACACTTGCAGCCCCCATCTTGGTCTCCGAGTGATAGCTTGGTTATTAATGGAGATCTTTTAGCCTCAGCAGAAAAGCTCTCACCTCTGTGACAAAGATCAAAATTCTGTGAGGTTGTATGTTACAATATTGGGTGACAAAATATCAGCCTGCAACTCTATTGAGGGCTAACAATTAACTACCACTGTGTCATCAAGGTATGTACGGATAGGTGTTGATGTACTATTCTTAACTCTAGACACATTTACTTTGAAAATTCATATATCTTCAAATTACCTAGCTGTGTATGTAACCTAAGTCCTCTGTCACCGGTTCTCCCGTCCACCGTCAATGGACACTGCTCTGTCAGTGTTGGTACGGCAGGCATCTGTCCGTAATTTGTTCTGGAAAAGAACGCTAAGCAATTGCTGCTTCATCTTTAATTCCTCATCCAACATACAAGTTAACTTATTTTCAGAGAATCTTGAATTATACTTTTTGTTCTAGCTTATAAAATAATGAAAAAATGCATTTCATCATTTTCTTCCTTTAAAATGAATTGCATGTTACATTGATGTGTTATGAAAACATAATACTTCTGTAGAGAGTTCACGTTTGCCAACCAAGTAATATACACACAACGCACATTTCATCACAACAGAACTTTGAAATTGCAAGCATCTCAGCATGTGCAATTACATTTATAGTGGTTTGTTACGTTTTCAGTTTAATAGAAACACTTTATACATCCCAAATCTCAGCAAGGGAGAAGGATACATCAACAATGTGTACAAACACTTGTCTGCATACAAACCAAGCAGAGAAAGCATAATGAAAAAAGTTTGACTTTTATATAAAATATATATATAATGAATCCTCAGGTTGTGAAAATATAAAATCTGTATTAACTTTTGTTAGCAACTGCTTCTCTAAATACATAGCCACACAAATGTAAGCATTTAGTAACACATTGATCTGACTTAAGAGATATAATGCTCAGGTACAGTCATAAACAACATCAAATTTAAACAGATAGGCTACAGTTGACCGTATCAAGTCCAAGTTGTAGATTTTAACACACATACAACATGTGTCCAGTACCTTACATGAAACTCAGTTATATTGGCATCACTCCATGACTGCGAGGAAGTGTACCAATACGTGTTTTCAGAAACATCCCACCAATGGTCAGGCAACTTGCACTGCAGATCTCTCCATGAATAGTATCTGTGTGACACTTCAAACTATCCACCTATACATTGCTCGAGCAAATGAGAAGATGACATGACCCAAGAAGGATTAAGCAGACTTATGAATAAGTTGTTTTAATATTGAATTCAAATATTTAAGTATTTTCTGATAGTCAAATATCATGAGTTGAAAGCAGAACCTCTCATTTAACATGGCCATTACTATATTATAGTATACTAAAGCACTTTCCAAACATATTAAAAAAAAAAAACATACTTTGAATATAATGAAAGAAATCTGTAAAGTAATTAGTGGATTAGCACCATACAAACTAAAAGTGATTTCCCACAGGAAATTAAACAAATTTACACTTTGCTTTAAGACACTTACCGTCAGGTGAAGATATTTTAAATGTTTTCACGTCTGAACTCACTGCCTTCATAGAAGTTTAAAGTGTCAATGTTTTATGTTCACTCATGGTCGTGGATATATTACAACATTATTTTCTCTACATTCAGACATATTATTTTATATATATATATATATATATATATATATATATATATATATATATATTTATTTATTTAATTATTTTTTGTTTTTAGGGGCTCCGTCAGCAGATGCCACTGCCCCATATATCCAAAGTCAGAACCCACCTTCTTCAGGTGGGAAAAATTAGCCTCTTTGGTAGCAATGCAAATGTTTCTTGTTTATTGGAGTGTCGGCAAAGGAAAACAAATTATACATATATATATATATATATATATATATATATATATATATATATATATGATAACAATTGAATGTAGAGAAATATAATTTAATATTCAAATTCTGTATATGTAAATTTACCTGGACTAAAATTAAAACAAGTTCTAATATGTCTAACAACTGTATGTGAACATAGACACATTGGACTCACAATGTATGAGATATGTCTTTATACTTCCCTACGTAAGACATCAAAGGAATGAGCCAGAGTACATACCATGTCCCTGTCTGGACAACATGCAAGATATGTATATTTTCCAGCATATATAAACACGTATAGTCAATAATATACTTTGTAAAAAAAAAAACTACAGATATCAAAAATGTCAAATTAATAATTTATACATAAACAAATCACATTTCTAATGATTAAAATATCTCATATCTTGTAAGATTTATTTTCAATAATGTACGTAAAAACTTTTCTCCTAATAATTGCTGAAAATTCCATCAAATATATATATATATATATATATATATATATATATATATATATATATATATATATACACACACACTGGCTCACACTCCAGGACTTCATTCTCCAAGAGATTTAATTACAGGCAATGAGTTTCGACCTTGCGGTCTTCATCATGGCCTGTGTGCATATATAGCCATTTCGTGTGTCTCAGATTATTGTATTTATATACTACAATGCTCTTGTGGGCTACAGTATGTTGGGAGTACCATTGGTCCTGTGAAGAAGAGGATTTTGGAACATTTAGGGCCATTAAGAACTATGATACCTTATACCCGGTTGCGAGACATTGGTCCAAGATGCACAATAGAGACGCTGACTGTTTGATATTTTTTGGTATTGATAGAATTGAGAGGAACTCACGTGGAGGGGACCAAGAGAGACTCCTTAGGATAAGGGAATCCGAATATAGTATTCTCCTTGGGACCAAGACACCGGGGGGCCTTAATGAGGATGAGGAACTTCATGTACATGTAGGGCAAATGTAACCATGTAAAATAATATACACATAGAGCCTGTCCCTCCTTGATCTCCCAAGGTAGGCGCTTTAGTTATTTTTTTCAATGTCAGGTAGTGATTAGATTTGTGACATTTCCATATGATTAATTTTATTATTTTAATGGTGAGGCAGTAAGGTGCCCTGTTTTTCCAGCACAAAGATATTTGAATTGTGGCCACTAGGCCTAGATCGAGCTTTCTAGAATGGATTTGCAGTGCCTTATTAACAATGGAATTGAGGAAATTCGATTTTTAATACGATCGTATCGACCCGCCATTTTGTGGCCCACCGCCATTTTATGTTGCCTTCACTCAGGCAGCACAGCGAACGAAGTCCATTCTGCCTTTTCTGCTTATTCTGCAACATGGTGTTCAAAACAGCCTTCTGCCTCTATCTTTACAAGGCTGGTATTAAGGTCTGACCGAGTACACTAATCCCTGTCTGGTTTTCTAATCCTTGTTTCAACTATCTGTAGGCTCACACTATTCTCCGCCGATCTTATCTTATCGTCTGGCCTTCGCTGTCCTTTGCTAGTATTCTCTCATTTCACAACTGTCCTCCAAACGCACACAAACTTATCACACTACATGCAACTTCGTTGTGGATCGGTTAATGAATTAGTTCAAGGGAGGGGTGACAAACACAGCTGGAGGGGAGGCAACCTTAAGTCACTTGATACTTTGTTTTCCAATTTCTTCTATTGGTGCTGTCTTGTTTTCCGACATTTCTATTGGCTCTGTTCTATCTTTACATTATTCTTACTGGCTCCTTTCTATATGTTCTGGGAGTGTATGTAGTTAATAAATGGTTTTTTATACGGTATATAAGATTGTGCGCCACAAAGTAAAGTGGCAGTCTCCTGAGAACATACCTTGTGTACTTCTTGGACAACTGTACTAGCTGCAGCTAATAAAATCTGATCTTTTACGCCTGACAGAGTGTCCCGTGTCTCTGTTAGTTGAGGCAGGTGAATCCAAGGAGATTTCAGGCGTACCCTGCGCCGCCAGGCCCATAAGGTTCTGGTTCTTCAACTGGCGCCCAACGTGGGGCGGCTTCAGCGGTACCGGTTCTGCCTGAAGGTCGTGAGGAACCCCGCAAGAAAATTCTGGAGGAATCGCGAGCCACGTCAAGCGACCCCTGTATGTCGAAGTGGTCCGAAGGTCTTTTTCAGCGCGGTTACTCCTTCCTGACGGCTACTGACGACTGCTGCCCTGACTGCCGCCCTGCCTTGGCCCTTTCTTTGATGATGTATGGTAAAGCGAGACGATAGACGGGCCTCTGTTGGTGTAAGAAGACATCCTTAGTTAAGTATTTGGTGGGTCGCGCCCACAAAATTTTGGTCTTTGTTTTGTCCTTAGGTCCTTAGATTTGGCCATTGCAGTGGCCAAAGCCGAGGGGTAAGTGCATTTGTGCTGTGTAAACTGAAAGTTTTACCCCCTTGATGTTTGTGAACAGCCAGTAAAAATCGTGAGATGTCTGGTCTGACTAAGTTTGGAAAACTTTGTTGCTTTGGTTGTAATAGGGACTCCCAGCTTGAGGACTCCTGTCCGATTCCTTCGGTTGGAACTCCCACATATGAGCTCTATTCTAAACATGGTGTTGGTCCTATTGCCTTTAATAAGACATGGACCCGATATACAAAGAAAGATGGTGTTTTAAAATGGCCAGAAAATGGTAGTTTCGAAACTGATGTGCTAGATAATTTAGAAGCAACGTTATTTAAAAGAAAAGCCCGGCCGGCAATGTTTGACTCTTTTCGCCTTTGGCGTAAGGAAGCCAAACAGAGAGAAATTAAACAAGCGAAACGAGATAGGAAAACACAGGGAATGACGATTATACAGGCTGCTCAGCAATTCAAAGATGATGAAATAGATAATGCAATGGAAATTTCAGACAGACAGCATCGAATGGCAATAGATAAGTGCTATCCGACGTTGCCTATCTCTTCCCTTGATAAAAGAAAAGATTTTGAGGAAGATTCCTTAATGTCCCACTTATTGAAATTGCCTCCGCCCTATGTACAAGGTGCTAATGCACCCCCGATGTTACAGCCTGTTCAGCCGCCAGTTGTGCTTCCGCCTGCTCCAGCTTTTCCACATTTGCCTCCTCAAGTATTGCCTATGCCAGCTTTGCCTTTAACTCCTTTGCCTTCTGCTCCTTTGGCAATTCCTAATGCTCCTTTAGTTAATTCACCTAATACCTTGTCCCCTATCCTTATGTCAAATTCTCCATCTATGCGTAAGCGATTTGCAGATACTGTCTCTGGTCTCTTATCACCTTTCTTTGAAGCTTTAAACGTGTCTCCAGCTTTTTCTCGAAGACAGTCTCGTAGTCAATTCCCAGACTCCGAAGAGCGAGAAAAATTGGACTCACTTGCTTGTAGATGGATCAAGAAGGGTCCCCAATATAGTACGTCTGATATTATGTCCACCTTTCTGCAATGGAATGCACCTACGCAGAGATATGTTTTTAAAGTTATGTGCGATACTCTCGCTAAAGAATGGGAGGATATGAATTTGGGTTCGGTCCCACAGGATCTGTTAGATGTTCAGGCTGACTTTGACAAAGGACTTATTGTGGGTCCTAAGGTTGAAAACGCTGTCAGAACACTTATTTCTTTCAGATCCCTATTGTTCTCACAGACTTTTCCTGATTCTGATCCTTCAGTTAGGACAGCACTGAAAAACTATCCCATGAGAGAGGTTTCTCCAATATGGAAGGAAGAAGTTGCAGCAGCAGGTGCTAATCCAGCTATTCCTGCGCATTTTCAGCGCATATGGATACATGTCCCTTGGAAAAGGTCTGAAGTTTTAGCACTTAAACAGTCACTACCAGATTCACGCAAAAATCCGGCTGGTTACTATAAAGAGTTGTCGCAAACAGTTGATGCATGTACTATGAATCTAGCAGATATTGACATGTTGATGGGAAATGTAGTTCCACAGACAATATGGGCTAAAATTCGTAGAGAGGATCACGCTCAAGAATTAGGCGGCGATTGGAACGCTATTATTGCCGCAGATAGAGGTCAAGTAGGTGGTGCAAAGCCCGATGCTTTGATCTCAGAACTCCCTGGTAGGATTATTACATTAATGAAAACAATGATGCCTGCTTTGAGAGTTAATTGGGATAAGCTAGCAGCATGTAAACAAAAGAAAGATGAAAGTGTTTCCGATTTCTTTACCCGATTCGAGGAGACATTCATTGATCACAGTGGTCAAGATATGGCTACAGAAGGGGGACAGCGATTATTTGTGGATAAGTTCGTATATAACTTGCTTCCTGAACTATCACACAAGCTAAAAGACTCCGAGAGTTCATGGGCAGTTTCTTCTTCCGCCCAGATATTGGCTACTGCACAATATTATGAAAATAGAGACAAAGAAGAAAGGGAAAAACAAGAGAAAAAGACGAAAGAATTAAAAACTAAAGTTCTCTTGCAACAGGCTTATCCTCCTCGTTATGTTCAGCCTCAGTTTCAACAGCCTCCGCAGTTTCAGAGGTTGTATCAAAAGCCTGAACCATTCATTCCAAGACCTTTGCTAGGTCCCAATCAATGTGCTTATTGTAGGGAGGAAGGTCATTTTAAGAACAATTGTCCGGCATTGTTGCAGCGTAATGGAGCAACATCTGCTTCACGAGGTCGTGGTGGTCTTCAGTCAGCAAATAGAGGTAGAGGTCGAGGTGTGTTAACCCAAGGGCAGCGTTCTTTTGTTCCTCCAAATTCCGGAAATTACTTTGATCAGCAAAATGTTAGGTCTACACAGTATTACAGTGAGGATCAGTATATTGAAGGAGGGAATGAAAGTCTTCATTTTGAATAGGACAGCCATGGACAAAGTAAGGGGGTTACGTCAATTCCAGTGGATCAGAATGGACCTTATGTTAATGTCACTACAATGGGTGTTTCAGAGCCATTTCTTTTAGATACTGGTGCCATGAGAAGCTCTATCATTCATTCTAAACTCCCTGGCGCACCTTTGTCTGGCTTAACGAATGTATCTGTAGGATTTTCTGGCGCCCCTGTTCGCAATCCAGTTTCTTGCCCTTTGCCTGTTTCAATAGGCCCTTATGATTTAGAAGCTCCGCTTCTTCTGACGAATGGTTGTGGTGAAAATCTGTTGGGTTTAGATCTATTAAAAAGAATGCATGCTACGATATATTGTTCACCTTCTGGTGTATACCTCACTCTAGGACAGAAAATGACTAGTCCAATGTACTTATCAAAAGATCAATTCCCACCTGAATTGCTTTCTCTTCCCGAAACGCTTTGGGCTACGGGTCCGAATGACGTTGGTTGTCTTGAGATCCCACCTTATGTTGTTACTCTTAAACCCAATGCTGAAATGCCACGTATTCCGCAATACAGAATCTCTACTGAAGGTGAGAAAGCACTTCTGGAAATTGTCCATGATTTGATTCAGAAGGGTGTGGTTGAGGAAACGAGAGGAAATACATGTAACAGTCCTGTTCTTCCGGTTCTTAAACGCACTGATCCTTCTCAGCCTCCTGTTTATCGATTTGTAATTGATCTTCGGGAGGTAAACAAGATTGTCGTACCGCAGTTTCCTGTAGTCCCAGATATCACTGCTCTGTTGACGATGATACCTTCTACAGCGACTTGGTTTTCAGTTATTGATTTAAAGAATGCTTTCTTTAGTATTCCCATCGCCGAAGAGAGTAGAGATATTTTTGGTTTTTCCCTCGGAGGCCGAAGCTTCCGGTTTAAACGCGCACCTCAAGGTTATTGTGAAAGTCCCTCTATTTACAGTCAAGCTCTAAAATGTCATCTTGATGCCTTTTCCTTACCGTCCGGTGCCGCTCTCATTCAGTACATGGATGACTTATTAGTTGCCGCTGATTCAGAGGAGATTTGCAAAAACGTGACCGTTGCACTGTTGCGTCATTTGTTTGATCTGAATCACAAGGTTTCTCCTTCTAAATTACAATATGTCTGTCGCGAGGTGACTTATTTGGGTCATCTCTTGTCAAAGGAGGGACGACGATTGACCCCCGAACGAATTCAGGCAATTGCACAAATGTCAGTGCCATCCACACAAAGAGAGGTACGTGCCTTTTTGGGCATTGCTTCTTATTGTAGACAGTGGATTCCGAGTTTCTCTTTATTGGCTAAACCGCTATTGGCGCTAACTTTAAAAGATACGCCTCAGCCTCTTCCGTGGACTGACGAATGTCAGAAGAGTTTTACTGATTTGCGTATTGCTTTGTGTTCTGCTCCTGTATTGGGTACTCCTGATTACAGTAAGCCCTTTACGCTCTATGTCCACGAAAGAGAGGGTTGTGCATTGTCAGTCTTAACGCAGCGTTTTGGAGATCAACAGCGACCATGCGCATATTTCTCAGCTACGTTAGATCCAGTAGCTAAAGCATTGCCTAGTTGTCTTAAGGCGACAGCGGCAGCAGCAATTTCTATTCGACAATCTGCTGGAGTAGTGCTAGATAATACTCTCATTGTTATGGTGCCACATGCAGTGGATACTTTACTAAATAGGACAAAAACGCAGCATCTTACGAGTGCTCGGTTGTCCGGATATGAGCTGACGCTTTTGGCTAGTCACATACACATCAAACGATGTAATACCCTGAATCCAGCTACTTTGTTGCCTCTTCCAGAAGAGAGAGATGTCTCTGAACAGCATGATTGTTTTCTCCGTACTGAAGAAGAGACTAAGGGTAGAATTGACCTAAAAGACAGGCCATTAGTGAATCCAGATGGAACACTATGGGTAGATGGTTCTTGTTTCAAGCTCCCTAATGGAGATACAGTTTCAGCCTACGCTATTACTACTTTGCATACGATTGTGGAGACAGCACGCATTAGACATAATTCAGCTCAGGCAGCTGAATTGATAGCCTTAACTAGAGCGTGTGTGTTATCCAAAGGAAAAAGAGTAAACGTGTACACTGATAGCCAATACGCTTTTGGTGTAGCGTTTAACTTTGGGCGCTTATGGAAGGAAAGAGGATTCTTTACTTCCCATGGTACTAAGATACAACATGGTCAATTAGTGACTGAACTTCTTGAGTCACTTACAATGCCTACTCAGATAGCGATCGTGAAGTGTAGTGCACACAAAAAGATTGTGGACGATGTTGGTCGAGGAAATGCATTTGCAGATGAGGTAGCGAAAAAGACAGCTAGAGACAACACAAGTCGAATGTATGTTGCAGGTCCCGCAAACTGCGTAAGAGAAAAGGGAATGTGTGAAGATACAGTAGAGAGTGTGAAATCAATTCAAGGAGAGGCTACGGAGAATGAGTTGAGAAAGTGGAAGGAAAGTACAGGAATGTTAGATGAGATGGGATGTTGGGTTGAATTATCAGAACATCAACGTTGGCTGTTACCAGATGCTTATGTACTACCTGTAGTTACTATGGCACATGGTCCAGCTCACCTAAGTGCAAAAGGAATATGTAAACTTCTGGCTCCAGTGTGGCAAAATGAGGTGATCCCAAAGTGTGCAAATAATGTAGTAAAACATTGTATTGTTTGCTTGATGTACAATCCGGGAAAGGGAACCCCAACTCCAGCAGGTCATTTTGCTCCTCCAACATATCCATTTGAGGTGTTGCAGATCGATTATATTCACATGGAACGATGCAACAACCTCAAATATGTTCTGGTGGTAGTATGTGCTTTTTCTAGATGGGTAGAAGCCTACCCTCTGAAGGACAATACTGCTTTATCAACTGCCAAAATACTTTTGAAAGAATTCTTCCCTAGGTTTGGTTTGCCGCGCATTGTCTGGAGTGACAATGGGAGCGAATTTGTGGGTCAAGTCATGCAAAAAGTTTGTGCAGGTCTTGGCATAAAACAGAAGTTCCACGCGGCGAATCACCCACAGTCGGCTGGTTTAGTAGAATGCTACAATGGAACCTTGAAGCTTAAAATTGCTAAGGTGCAAGCTAGCACAGGACTTAATTGGCCTGATGCTTTACCATTGGCTCTTCTGTCCACCAGAACAGCAGTACACTCTCGTTTGGGGCTTAGCCCTTACGAAGTGATATTTGGTCGCCCAGCTAATGTATGGGGAGTTCCTCGCCCTAAGAAATACTCAGACTTGCCATACCCGATGTTGATTGACTACTTGCATGACCTTACAACTAAATTGCGTGTTCTTCATCAACAGGTTCAGAGTGCTCTACCAGAGGCTTCCACAGACCCAGGTCATTCCATCCGACCAGGTGACTGGGTCTGCACGAAAAATTTCCAACGACAGAGAAATTTGGAGCCCAGATGGAGAGAGCCACGCCTGGTTTTTTTGACCACAAGAACAGCAGTTAAAGTCGAAGGAAAGAAAAACTGGGTGCATGCCGTGCACTGCAAGAAAGTGCCTTTGCCCTTGCCTTTCGATCAGTGGGTCCGTAGAGGCATCAGTGACTCTGAAAGTGAGAAAGTTCCGCAATTTGTACCATTCAGTGATGCGCGTCTAATTGGAACACTTTCTGAGAAAGAGGACGACGACATCCTTCAAGAAGCAATACCATGGCATCGTCGCTTGAACACGACAAATCCAGGAACATTGTTTCAAAACCAGACTGCCTCTGGACAGGAACGCTATAATTTGAGACCAAGACCAAAGAACTTGTAAATTTCTCTCCTATGTAGTACTCTATCCCGGTTGCAGGGTCACGGTAGGAGTCTTAGTTACGACCTGAGTAAGTGGCAATAGGCCTGCAGGACCTCACAGTGTCATAGGACGGTAGATAATCGTGACTACAGTGATTGAGGAAGATTGCCGTGAGCATCCACTTAGAAAGATGGAGGCTACATTAGATAAAAGAGAAAGTAAAAATGTAAAGAATAATTGTAAAGAAATATGTAGTCGTTGTAGTATTGCTCTATGCGTCATTTTATTGTCGTGTATTCTTTTGGCATCTGTAAACTGGATCATTATTACTCTGCAGCAAAAAGTTGTCTCTTCTCCTACCTCTACATCTTCTTCTACTATCTCTCCGCACCTATTTCACACTCTTCCCCAGCATGAACTCATCAGAAGAACTGAATACTTTAACAATTCCTTCGTCCAGTTGTTACATCAACATCAGTTAGTGATCAATACAACTGACTGTTGGGTGTGTGGACTCATACCACATACGGTAGAAAAAGGAATGCCATATTTAGTTCTTCCATTCTTCTATGAAGGTTCCGCTTGGGCTTATTTTGTCATTTTCAATAATGCATATCAAAGTAAAATTAAACAACCTGTCAGTTCACATAGTGTTGGTTCAGATTTCAGTCATAGTTTATTGATAAAGGGAATGGTAGCTATGGCTAAAATCATGGAAAAAAGTGAAGCTTCCATAGATGAAAGAAAAGCATATACCAATTGGAACATAACTAATTACATTTCCAGCCTCAATGATAAGGTTAAGCAAGGAAAATCTCCTCCGATACGGGTCATACCCCAACAAGGAAATTTCTGTCTGCAAATAAATGGTAGAACTCCAAACACCGGACAAAGAGAAAGTTTATGTTCCCATACATATATTTATTCAGCCCTGAATTCACCGCCGTTAGTACCATCTCAAGGTACATACTTCGTTTGCTACGATAGGGCTTATACATGGTTGCCAGCTGATTTCTCTGGTACTTGTTATATAGCCTTCCTTCTTCCCCCTACATACACCGCTCCTGCGAACCATCATAAAAATAGATATGGCAGAGGGATTGTGGATTCGAAAGACACAGCAGGACAAGAGGGAGGAGATTTCCTCAAAGGATTTCTTCCCTTCTGGGGTCCAATGGCCAACAGCAGAAATATAAGGCAATTGGTTCGTGTCGTAGAAACCACCATAGACATCACTGTAGGAGCTTTAAGTAACATTACAGCTGAACTACAGGCTGATCGTCTTATGACCTTGCAGAACCGTGTTGCCTTAGACTTTGTTCTTGCGGACCGTGGTGGAGTATGCAAATTGATCGGATCAAGTTGCTGTATTTTCATACCTAATGACGCTCCGACAGTATACCAAGCTATCTCTAAGTTACACATAGTCTCCGAATCGATTCATCAGGACGAAGGAGATTGGTCCTTTTCAGAGTGGTTTCGGGGATTACTGTCCAAATGGGGTTGGAAGGTATTGACATTCTTTGGAGTAATTTTAGCTTTTATATTCTCTTGTTGTCTTTGTATGCACTGCGGTCCTGCCATCTGCAACCTATGTGCTACTGCATGTATTCCCAAACCCAAGTCACAAAGAGCAGAGAATATCAAAATGATGGTACAGCAACAGCTTGATGACCTCATGGCCATAGACATCGACTCAGATTAACATGAGTTTGTGTATCTTGCCTGAGTTCTGGCAAAAGGTGGGTCTGAGGAAATTCGATTTTTAATACGATCGTATCGACCCGCCATTTTGTGGCCCACCGCCATTTTATGTTGCCTTCACTCAGGCAGCACAGCGAACGAAGTCCATTCTGCCTTTTCTGCTTATTCTGCAACATGGTGTTCAAAACAGCCTTCTGCCTCTATCTTTACAAGGCTGGTATTAAGGTCTGACCGAGTACACTAATCCCTGTCTGGTTTTCTAATCCTTGTTTCAACTATCTGTAGGCTCACACTATTCTCCGCCGATCTTATCTTATCGTCTGGCCTTCGCTGTCCTTTGCTAGTATTCTCTCATTTCACAACTGTCCTCCAAACGCACACAAACTTATCACACTACATGCAACTTCGTTGTGGATCGGTTAATGAATTAGTTCAAGGGAGGGGTGACAAACACAGCTGGAGGGGAGGCAACCTTAAGTCACTTGATACTTTGTTTTCCAATTTCTTCTATTGGTGCTGTCTTGTTTTCCGACATTTCTATTGGCTCTGTTCTATCTTTACATTATTCTTACTGGCTCCTTTCTATATGTTCTGGGAGTGTATGTAGTTAATAAATGGTTTTTTATACGGTATATAAGATTGTGCGCCACAAAGTAAAGTGGCAGTCTCCTGAGAACATACCTTGTGTACTTCTTGGACAACTGTACTAGCTGCAGCTAATAAAATCTGATCTTTTACGCCTGACAGAGTGTCCCGTGTCTCTGTTAGTTGAGGCAGGTGAATCCAAGGAGATTTCAGGCGTACCCTGCGCCGCCAGGCCCATAAGGTTCCGGTTCTTCAGAATGTGGCTTGGTGAACTTATTCATGTGCTGGAAACATCATTTGAGCAATATAACAATTGCCTAGTATGTTTGTTAAATTTTATTTTAATTTATTCTAATTATTTTATTTTATTTTCCCCTTGTTGTGTAGTAGGGATTTCTCTGTTTATGTTAGTATTGTCTTTATGTCTATTAACAAGGGGTATATAAGGTTAGGGGGAAAAGTGCACAGGTTTTTTCAATTTGGCCTTGATGAAGACACTTTTGTGTTGAAACGTGTTGCCATCTTAGCAGTATATACTTTTTTGAATTGCTATTCCAATAAAGCTTTGTGTTTAAGAAGCTGACACGTTGGGTGCGACTTCTTTTTTCTGCTTTTTGAATGGATTGGCAGAAATCTCTTATTCATATATATATACATCTATATATATATATATATATACTTATATATATATATATATATATATATATATATATATATATATATATATATTTATATATATATATATTTATACATATTACCTACTGACGGTCGGCAGTAAGTAGTTATAGTCAGGACATTTATTGTTTTGCTAATAGTGTTGGTGGTGTTTAACAAATCTTAATGACATTTTCAAAACTAGTTTGCCACTCACTTCATCAAGCAGGGGCCAAGAAAAATGGGGGGGTCTCAAAATGCCTTTTCAGATACAATTTCCCATAGGGATTTTGGATGTGGCTGCAGGCCAAACTGCTGGACGAAATTCCCCAAATTTGGTAAAAAGTTAGATCTTGGTCCAGAAAGATCTTTTTTAGATATTTGGTGCAAGTCTGTTCAGTAGATTCATCACACTGCGCCAAAGATATAGGCAAATCAAATGTATATATAGTTGTAGATGTTCTAGTTGTTATTGGCAGAAGCAACGTCATGGGTAATAGATGCTTCCATCTACAATATACTATGCATCTGCCATATTGTCAGGTAAAACCTATGCTGATGTTGGTTTTTGATGTCAGATCAAACATGCCGAATTTCTTGATGTATCTGCCATGGACAAAGGACTAGTAAAGTCTTCATTCCAAATTTGTCGGAATAGGGTGGGGTGTTTACTACACATAGCAAATACCATTACCCCAGGGTTGAGTATTTACCACATGTGGTAAATACCTCTTATTCAGAATTTTCAACAGGAAAATGAGATATAACTGACAGATTTACTTTTTAATACACAGAATTCTGAATGTTTTGCCTTTTCCTTGGCCTTTCCCCCCTGATATATTTCAGGGCCTTTGGCCTGCCAGAATTTACCAGGGCAAAACTACAAGGGCATGATACTTATCATACAACTTGTAATTTGGATCCCTTTGTAAACATATGTTTGCACTACAATTAGAATTTACCCCTGAACTCATACTGAGGGACTAAGTGCTGTCTGTACCTTATCTTTCATGCATCTGCGGCCCCACATTGGTTATACTGGCCTGTGATTGATGAGATCCGTCGACCGTTGTGTAAGCATCTGTTGACAGAATTTCAATCATCTTGGCGTACCCGCTTTTAAAACGTTTTTTGTCATTTGCCTCTTAACCATTAACTTTAGACGACCTCCTCAACTATGGCTTCTCATTTTCTAATGCTGGGACCCACCATGTCCCCAGGAGCAGGTGACCAACTTAATTCCTTAGGACCTGGATGTTCTTTCCAGCTGTGTGGTCAAGTAAGCTCCATATGTGACATGCACTTAAATGTATATTGCCTTTGTTATGTATTTTGAGTGACTTCACACTTCAAACCTAATATTTTATTTAAGAATAATTTTCCATAACTCTATGATGTGCCACTTTGTGATTTAAACACAACCTAAGGCAATACTACTTTTTATTTTGCAGTGTATATCAAAAATATAAATATAACCTTGTTGACCAGAGTAACCATATATTTTACCAAAGAATTCTGAGAAACAGAGTGTCTTGGGCAACCAACCAGCCTTTAATATTGCAAGTCAAGGCCTCACCAAAAACGAAAAGATATATTTCTTTATTTGAAATACATCTAGCTTGAACATTATTCACATTCTGTGTATTAATTTTTTAAAACCAGCACCTCAATATCACGTACCTATACTTCACTAACATTAAGGACCTCTAAATGTTGAGACTAAATATGTTACGAGGGAGGTATGTTGTGTTTAAAAAAAAAAAAGCCAGCTATTGGTGAGGGAATGCAGGGCCACTTTTTGGCACGGGGAAGCTGTATTTTGCACCAGGGAAACAGCAATGAGTTTGACAAAATGATTAACATCCATTGTGTCATTAAGCATGTCATTCTTTAACCCCTTCCCTGCCAGGCCTTTTCCCCCTCTTGAGCCAAGCCTTTTTTCTGGCTATTTGGGGCAGTTTGCTCTTAGGCACGCATAACTTTTTGTCCACATAAGCTATCCATGCCAAATTTGCTTCCTTCTTTTCAAACATCCTAGGGATTCTAGAGGTACCCAAAGTTTGTGGGTTTCCCTGGAGGAGATCGAGAAATTAGCCAAAATACAGCTAACATTTTTTTTAAATGGAAAAAAGGGCTGCAGAACAAAGCTTGTGTTTTTTTCCCAGAAAATGGCATCAACAAACGGTTTGCAGTGCTAAAATCACCATCTTACCGGCTTTCATGAACAGGCAGACTGGAATCAGAAAAACACATTTTTAATACAATTTTGGCATTTTACTGGGACATACCCCCTTTTTAGTATTTTTTGTGCTTTTAGCCTCCTTCCAGTTAGTGACAGAAATTGGTGTGAAACTAATGCTGGATCCCGGACAGCTAAACATTTCAGAAAAGTAGACAAAATTCTGAATTCAACAAGGGGTCATTTGTGTAGATCTTTCAAGGTTTTCCTACAGAAAGTAACAGCTAAAATAAAAAAATATTGAAATTGAGGTGAAAAAGGAGCCATTTCTGTCTACGTTTCCTTCTATAACATTTTCCAGGTATAGCAGATATTTTAAAGCAATATACCGTTACATTTTCTGGTCTCTTCTGGTTGTGGGGGTATATGGGTCTTGTAGATTCATCAAGAACTCTAGGTACCCAGAGCCAATAAAGAAGCTGCACCTTGCAATGGGTTTTCATTGTATACCAGGTATATAGTAATTCATTTGGTGAAATATAAATAGTGAAAAATAGGTATCAAGGAAACCTTTTTATTTCCAAAAGGGGCAAAAGATAAGGTGTTGAGAAGCAGTGGTTATTTGCATATCTCTGAATTCCGGGGTCCCCATATTAGCATGTGAAATAGAGGGCATTTCTCAAATAGACATTTGTTTTACACGCTGTCTTATATTTGGAAGGAAAAAATGTAGAGAAAGACAAGGGGCGATAACACTTGTTATTCTATTCTATGTTCCCCCCAAGTCTCCTGATAAAAATGGTACCTCACTTGTGTGGGTAGGCCTAATGCCCGCAACAGGAAACGCAACATGGACACATCACATTTTCACATTGAAATCTGATGTGGTTTTTGGAAAGTGCTTAGCAATGGATTTTTGGAAATCCAGGACGGGGTGACTTGTTGGGCTCTCACCAGGATCGGTTACAGAGAATCCTTTGAAAACCTCAAAAATTGGCAAAAAAAAAAAAAAATCCTCACATTTCAGTGATTGAAAGTTCTGGAATCTAAAAGGAGCCACAAATTTCCTTCCACCCAGAATTCCCCCAAGACTCCCGATAAAAATGGTACCTCACTTGTGTGGGTAGGCCTAGTGCCCGTGACAGGAAATGCCCCAAAACACAACATGGACACATCACATTTTCCGAAAGAAAACTGACCTGTTTTTTGCAAAGTGCCTAGCTGTGGATTGTAGCCTCTAGCTCAGCCAGAACATAGGGAAACCTACCAAACCTGCAAATTTTTTAAAACTAGACACCTAGGGGAATCCAGGAGGGGATGATTTGTGAGGCTCTTATCAGGTTCCGTTATCCAGAATCCTTTGCAAACCTCAACAATTTGAAAAAAACACTTTTCCCTCACATTGCGGTGATAGAAAGTTGTGGAATCTGAGAGGAGCCACAAATTTCCTCCCACCCAGCATTCCCCCAGGTCTCCCGATAAAAATGGCACCTCGCTTGTGTGGGTAGGCCTAGTACCCGGACAGAAAATGCCCCAAAATACAACATGGACACATCACATTTTCCCAAAGAAAACTGACCTGTTTTTTTCAAAGTTCCCAGCTGTGGATTTTGGCCTCTAGCTCATCCAGCACCTAGGAAAACCTTGCAAACCTGTGCATTTTTTAAAACTAGACACCTAGGGGAACCCAGGATGGCGCTCTCACCAGGTTCTGTTACCCAGAATCTTTAGCAAACCTCAACATTTGGCAAAAAAGCACTTTTTCCTCACATTTTGGTGCTGCAAAGTTCTGGAATCTGAGTGCAGCCACATACTTCTTTCTACCCAGCATTCCCCCAAGTCTCCCGATAAAAATGGTACCTCACTTGTGTGGGTCGGCCTAGTACCCGCGACAGGAAATGCCCCAAAACACTGCGCAGACACATCAAAATGATCAAATACAAAACTACCTGTTTTTGCGCGGGGCACCTGTTTTTTTGGTCCTGGGCTCAGCAGCCATCAAGGGAAACCTACCAAACCAAGACATTTCTGAAAACTATACCCCTGAGGGAGTCCCGGGAGGTATGACTTGCATGGATCTCCCGGTGTTTTCTTACCCAGAATCCTCAGCAAACCTCAAATTTAGCTAAAAAATCACATTTTACCCACATTTCTGTGTTGGATCACCGCACCGGCAAGGGGTCGCTCCCCTTTATTGTTTATATTAAAAAAATAAACTCCCTGGTGTCTAGTGGGCATTTCTGCAGCCCGATAGCTTTACGATCAGGCTGCAGAAATTTTCAGACAGTCATGAAAGGAAAGGCATTTCCTTTCCTTTCATGTCTTTCTGCCAGCCCCCCATCCCCTGATTGGAAGAGAAATGCTTTCATTTCTCTTCCGATCGTGCTGGAAGCTGAGCTTCCAGTGCAATGTGGGCGGCCTCTGATGAGGTCAGTGCGCAATCACCGGCTGACATCATCAGACGTCACGGGGGGCTGCAGGTGACTGGGGCAGGGGTGGAAGAGCAAGTGATTCCCCTTCCATCCTCGCCCTGGGGGGGTGGGTGGGAGGCCCATGGGGGAGCTGCTAGCACTCCCCCATGGGACGGTACCAGGACGTAATGGTTACATCCGTGGCACCTGAGCACTGCACCACCGGACATAACCATTACATCTTTAGGGACCAAGGAGTTAAAGTGAAGGTTGTTTTATTGTCATGTATATTTTAGGATATGGCACTATCAGGAATTTCCAACTGTTGAATAATGGCGCAACTCTACGTTGCAAAATGGCCTGCGGCACCAAGCTGTGTCATTATTTTGTAACTATGCCCCTGTAAGTTCAAAGGAATCTTTCTGGGGGACAGCCAACATTGTTTCATGCCATCCAGGATGTCAGTCAGCAACTCACACAAATGATGGATATCCTTGAAGGCCTGCCTCCTGCCCTATCAGCTTTGCAGGGAGGTCTCTCTCTCTCTCTGATAGTGACTCAGCTCACACCAATGCTTCTGATACACCTGCCTCTGTTCCTTCTTCTGCCCCATTTCCCCAACACATTCCATAACCTACCCCCAATGAAAGCCCTGACACCATTCCATTGATAGCCCCTATCAAAGCACTGATCTCGCTCCAAAGACCACCCCAGATTTCTCCTTTTGGCCAATCCCTCAATCTTCCCTCACCATTCAAACTATCTCGACAACACCTGAAACCTCTAAACATTCCCATACCCACAAACATTCCCGTACCCTAAAACATAGGTACTTGCAAATATTTTCCCAGGCACCACAAAGTTTGGTCTGTGACATGACCGAAGGCCGCATTGATGCTAGCAGGGTGGTAGTGAGGAGAGGTCCCCGATTTGGGTGTTACTGTTAGGTGGGTATAGAGGAAGCGAAGCATTACATCAAGTGGAGCAACTGCACAGTGTGAAACCAGAACACCTGGGATTAATCTCAACTTCATCACTTTTTCCCGAATTGTGTGATCCTAGCCAATTGTTTTATTTCACTTCTCCTCCTTTTACTCCATTATGTCATATAAGAGGACCTCAAAATGCATGACTTCAAGATGTGTGCTGTAGTACAAAAGCTTCTCCTGTGTTTGATTTAATAAACTATAATGTTGTTTATGTAGAACAGTAATCCAGGCCACCCATAATAGTGCACAAAAAAACGATTTGCCTCTTAGTTCACTAATGCCATTGTTGTCAGGGTGGGGGAGAAGAACCAATTTTTCTGAATTCATGTTTGGAAACTATCACTGTATTTTAAAAAAACTACTCAATTATCTCATATAATCTGATATACTAAGGTGAAACGGTTCTGCATGTTAATGAAATACAGATTTTGAATTTTGAAAAGATCTTATCATAGTTTTACACTTATGCTGCAAGATGTCTTTAAAAATGAGGTCCCCATAAATTTAAGCGGTGCAGAAAACCTAGATACTTCCTTTCTTGAACTTAGATTAACCTTGAAAAAAAGGCATATCTGTTTATTTAATATACTTAAAATGCTAGTGCTGAGTCCAGTAAACAGCAACTCAGTGCTGCTGCTGACCAGGGAGCCACATGTGAAGGTCAAGAGGGCCACATGCAGCCCTTGGCCATACTCTGAGGATCAGTACCCCAAAACCTGACCATTCCCATCACCAACCCTCCCCAGAAACACCTGGTCCTGCCCCACCCACTAAAAAATGCTAAAAACCCTACCCCATCCCAAAAAGTAAGTACCCGGACTACTATCTATGCCAGGATGATAGAGAGCCCCCCTGTGGAGGATGTTGCCGTAAAGGTTGGAAGCCAAGCACAGCACCTGGAGGCAATTGTACATAAACTGTGTTATGACATTATTATCTTTTACCCCGCCCCTGGAGTTTTATTTGTATTTGGTTTTCCATAAAAGACATTTAATGACCCAGAGGAAGAATTTTCATAAAACTTTCTAAACTAAACTTTTGTGTCTGTTGTAATTAGTTATAATGTTTGCCATATGATTACGTATTCCAATATGTTGCATAGGTTAAGCACTTACTTCCATTTCCAGGTCTTGACATTTCCTGTTTTGTATTGTGGGAGGCATGGTATATTCTGGCATGTAAGAGTGTATGCAAGACTTAATATTATGTGCAGATTTAAAGATATTACATAACATTGGATGGGTAGTGAAAATATTTACTTGGGGTACATGGTTATACTGTATATATTATTGTGAAGTGTATGGTAAGTGGGTAAAGTAGGATAAAGGTTAGTCTCAGAATAGTTGTGTGATATATGTTAAACACTCCAAATGTGAAATATCATTAGTACACATTAATTTTGTTAAACATTTAAAAACGCTTAGTTATTAGTGTTAGCATTATATGTTTGCATGATCACGTAGCTGTGTTTAGAACATGCTTGTCACTTACTCACTTAAGGTGTGAGGGTGTAGTAAAAGTGTATTAGTTGAGTATTTAATATGAGTATGTAGTGTTCGACGTGGTCAGATTTGGAGACAGAGTAAATTGCTGTTAGATATGGTTTTGTGTACATAAAGTTAAATGTAGTGGCAAAGATATTCCACATAGTGCATTTAAAATTTAAAAGGTTTTTTAAAAGTGCTACCTACCTTCTGTTTTGTTGTGCATTGTGTTGTTGTTACTCTAGCACTGCCAGATAGAGCCACAGACCATGGAGCAGAAGGGATATGTTGCTAGAGTAGGTTTTATTGTTGTTGTAGGAAGGTTTGCCTATTTATGCTCTTTTTACCTCCAACACAGGTGTGAAGGATGAACCTGAAATTGTAAAATGTGACGTTCCAGAGAGACCAGCAATAAACATATCATTCTGAAACTTAAAGTGTATATAGTATTATCTATGGTGTGATCGACTAAACAGCAAAGCAGAGATCTTTCACGGACAACAACCCTCACCCACCAAAGTAGCATGCTTCTTCAACTTTTTTTATTCACACTGCATCAAGCCCGAACCTGGGGATAACATGTATGTATTAAAAAGGGAGGTTAGGCCTGGCAAAAGATGTATTTTGTCAGGTTTAAATGGCAGTTTAGACTGCACCCGCAGGCTGCAATAGCAGGCCTGAGACATGTTTAAAAGGCTACTTAGGTGGATGACACATTAAGTGCTGCAATCCAAATAGTAGATTTTAATGTACAGGCCCTGGGTACATGTAGTACCACTTTAATAAGGACTGACAAGTAAATGAATTGTGCCAATAGGGTGTAAACCAATGTTACCATGTTTAAATGAGAGAGCGCAATCACTTTAGCACTGGCTAGCAGGGGTAAAGAGTACAGAGTCCTAAAAGCCAACAGAAATGGGTTAAGAAACAGGAGGGTAAAGACAAAAAATCTTTAGGATGACCCTGTAGAAACGTCCACGTCCAACAAGGAGCAAGAGGGAACATTTGGGGCCTGATTCACACAGCTTTCTTTATCTTTACATCTGCGGGAGTACATCTGGAGTAAGACAAGATTGCTACTTTGGTGAGTGTTGAGAGAGTGAGAGAGAAATGCTGAAGAATAACGTAGATAACAATGAATTCTTGAGAAGAGAAATCAACTGCAATGTCATTCTTTCTCTGACCATGCCAAAAAAAAGGTACTTACACTAGAGTATTTGCTCCCCAACTGTAAAGAGTGAATGTTTGGCTGAGTTTACAGTTCTAACTTCAAATCCGCAAAGTCTAGAGCAACGGTACTCAAAGTACGGCCCGCGGGCCGCCAGCGGCCCCACGGACCTAGCTTGGCGGCCCGCGAGACGCACACCAAACGCCACATCATAATGGCAGCAGTATGTAAACATAGAGGAGGGCCGCGGGAGCATGCTCCCGCGGCCCTCCTCTATGTTTACATACGGCAGCCATTGTTTATGGCGTTGCCCTGACGATCCTGGAAGCCAAAGCCCCATAAAAGTCAGCGCTTGCAGCTAACTTTTATGGGGCTTTGGTCGTCTGCTTCCTGTCACCGGCTCCACGTCTGCTGCCCGCCTGCCTGCCTGCTGTTCCACATTTGTGGCATCTTTACAGTGCTTTGAGTCAGGTAAGGCTCTTTGGTTATTTTTTTTTTTTTTTTTAATGTAGTGTGTGTTACTGGGGTAGGCGTGAGAGCAGATTGCGCTGTGTGTGTGTGTTACTGGGGTAGGGGTGAGAGCAGATGGCGCTGTGTGTGTGCGCACTGTGTGTGTTACTGGGGTAGGGGTGAGAGCAGATGGCGCTGTGTGTGTGCGCGCTGTGTGTGTTACTGGGGTAGGGGTGGGAGCAGATGGCGCTGTGTGCAGATGGCACAGTGTGTGTTACTGGGGTAGGGGTGAGAGCAGATGGCGCTGTGTGCAGATGGCGCTGTGTGTGTTACTGGGGTAGGGGTGGGAGCAGATGGCGCTGTGTGCAGATGGCGCAGTGTGTGTTACTGGGGTAGGGGTGAGAGCAGATGGCGCTGTGTGTGTTACTGGGGTAGGGGTGGGAGCAGATGGCGCTGTGTGCAGATGGCGCAGTGTGTGTTACTGGGGTAGGGGTGAGAGCAGATGGCGCTGTGTGTGTTACTGGGGTAGGGGTGAGAGCAGATGGCGCTGTGTGTGTGCGCGCTGTGTGTGTTACTGGGGTAGGGGTGAGAGCAGATGGTGCCGTATGTGTGCGCGCTGTGTGTGTTACTGGGGTAGGGGTGAGAGCAGATGGCGCTGTATGTGTGCGCGCTGTGTGTGTTACTGGGGTAGGGGCATTGTTTTGAAAAAGGGGGTGGGGTGGTTGTTCCCCCTCTAAGCCCCGCCCCCTCTAAGCCCCGCCCCCCGCTGTCACTTCAGTGCGGCCCTCGGCCGCAAACCATACTGCAATTTTGGCCCCCGAGAAAAAGTTTGTGAGTACCCATGGTCTAGAGGGAGATTTTTGCTCATGAACCTCCAAATACATATATATAAGATATTAAGCGCTCACAGGAACCGCAGCATCATTGCTATTTAAATTTTAGCTGCAACACAATTCTTTAAAAAGTCAAAGGTAATGGAAAATAGTGCACCGAGAATCTGCCAAGTTGCTAAATCTCACATGCCCCCTAAAATAATTAAGAACAGTGTGCAAAGGAAGCCTAAAAGTAAATTACAATGACTTCATGGGAGCACCATGTGAAATAGCCATATTACAAAGTGACAGTCTTCCAGTTTTCTCATTACTGGTGTAATCTGCAGACAAGAGACATGTGTGCTGCAGACCAATAAATGAATAGGGTGGACCCATTCCTGTGAAGACGTCTTTGCCTGTGTGTCTGCTCCTATCATTGGTCCCTCCTCATCAGTAATCAGTGGTGTTCCCACCTTATGCTCGATAATTATCTGTGCTAACCGTAAACTAAAATGAGCTGCCAATAAGAGATTGTAAGCTAGCTCTATTGAGTTCTAAAAGATCTGCATAAAGCAATCACAAGTATAACTTTATTCTGTGTGATGCATAAACATTTAAAACAATTTCAAACAATTTCAAGCAGTACTTAATTTGTAAAAAAAAAAAAAAAAAAGTGCCAGGTCCCTGGCTAGGAGGCCACTGCAGCTTGCACAACCAATTGCCACTGCCAGTGCAGCCAATGATAATACCTACAGAACAACTAACCATCACACTGCTACAAGTGTGGCAATTCAGACTGTTCAGCGCCCCCAAAGCTATAAGAATGGCTTTGGCAACAGGTATTAGTTGTTTTTAATGTATATTGAATTAATAAACAACTGTGCTCATCTCTAAATTATAAAAA
Source organism: Pleurodeles waltl (assembly GCF_031143425.1). Lineage (NCBI taxonomy): Eukaryota > Metazoa > Chordata > Amphibia > Caudata > Salamandridae > Pleurodeles > Pleurodeles waltl. The sequence continues at coordinate 519,831,231 of NC_090436.1, forward strand.
CAGTGCCACCATGTGGCAGCTGTCATAAATGCTGGTGTTTACAATGAAGTGCCAGTGTCGACCACCGGCAACCACCGGCTCAAATCAAGCACTGATGTTAAGGAGTATATTTTCATAGTGCTTCAGCAGATTCATCAGGATATAACACTATTATAAGGACTCAAAACTATTACAAATTGAGTATGCCAGACTTTCAAAACCACAAAATAGCAGAAGAACTCATAAACTCTCATAACCACAAAATAGTGGAAGAATTCACTGTATTAGCAACATGACCAAGTCCTTGAGTTAAATCATCATTGGTGATGGGTGAAAATTCTCACCTCAAACTCAAATCCACAGGGGAGTCTGCCCTGCATGAAATGGAGTGGAATGCATAAACCGTTGATGCATTCAGCTTCATTGCATGGCCAGTAAGTTAACCTGATGATTTAACTTTCAAATGTTACTAGGCTTTCATTATGAGTTGCAGTATTTCCCCCAGGGTGACAACTTTGTGTGAAATTCTGCCTCTTGGAATTCCAAGTCTCTCCAGGCCTGGAATATTTGGGTCTACAAACTCCAATTCTGATACCTCTTGGCCCGCAGACATCAGGCCTTGCTTTAACGCTGTAGTAGTTGCAGAACGCATCACATCCCAGCCCTGACTAAACCCCTGCAGCAGTACGGGGTAGCAGACACTCCCTCTCTTGGACAGCTTTGTGCCTGTCCTACACCCCATTTACCTCTCACCCTCCACTGGCCCTTCTGTCCCAAAAAGGAACCTCTGAGCTTACAGAGCTGAGCAGTTATTTCCCATTTGGAAAAAAACTTGTGATTGGGGGACATTGGTACAAGATTCCGTCCCCCTTTTTTTTACACCAGATTCGAGATACTCATAACGAGTGCTATAATAATGTGTGAGCTTTACTATGTACTATTATCCCTTACCCTTGATTTCTTTAGGAACTGGGTAGTCTCTAAAAGTGAAATAGGACTGGTGCTTTTCCTGCGCTTTCATCTTCCAATAACTTCTGTTCTGAGGACTGAAGAAGATTAAGGGCCTAATTAAGAATTTGGGGGACGGATTACTCTCACAAACGTGAAGGATATACTGTCCTCCTCGTAGCAAATGATGTACAATATAATGCACTTGTAATGAGGCAGACAGTATATCTGTCACGTTTGTGATGCATCTGCCTTATGCTAAATCAGACCCTAAGGTAACTCCAGCTTTTATTGGCCAAAGTAACTAAAGGTATATTTAGCAAAGCATTTATGCCATTATTGAGCAAAGAAACATTCACTATCATCAAAATGGTAGGTGCCTAAATGGTGCCACAGTCTTCAGGACTATACACTAGGAATACATCCCTATGACCAAAATCAGCCCAAGAATAAATCAGTAATCGTTGGTTCAGTCATAAATTCAAGCATTATTTACACTAACAGTTCATATCTGAGAGTTGTCATATATGCGATGCAGCCAGCTCTGAAGTATTCTACAATAGTTAACTATGTTGCTGTGTACCTTACCAACAGCACAGTTTCAGAGAATGCATGATAAAAACCTATGCATGTACTTGCTTTTAAAATAAATGCAAGCTAAAAACCCAGTCATGTTTCAAAGTACTGATAAGAGAAGGCTAGGCAAGGAAAACACTCCCACTCAAAGAGTTCACGAGTAACAGCACCAGCACTAACTAAAACTCACAAGAGACAAACATGTGAGTGTGTGGAGGTAGGGCAAATGAAAAATTCCAAAAGCTATGGGTAGGCCAACAATCATAAACTCCTCAAGACTTGGGGAATACGTAGAAAATGTAGCCTCCAAATCCTTAGAGAGTGAGCCCTGGCGTTTAAGAGTATGCACCACATCTGCTGCGGTGAGAGTCTTCCTCTTGGCATGCCTGGTGTAGGTGACAGCGTCCTGAATCACATTCTCCAGAAAGACCTTAAGCACGCCATGGGTCTCCTCATACATGATGCCGGGATTCGCTTGACTCGCGTAGTTGTGAATGGCAAGCTTGGTGATGTCCTGGATGTTGTCCTGAAGTACCTTCTTGTCCCCCTTGGCGGCATCCCCTTTGCCGATACCCTTTCCTCCTTTGCATGTCCAGACATGCTCTTCTCTCACTCAGACCAGAGCTAAGAAATGTTGTTCCCACAATAAAACGTTTGTGCAACTTTATTACGTCTAGTTAGTGTAGTGTCCAATAATCTACCACCAGCATTTATTTTGATTTGTTCATTTATGCATCGGCCATTCAGCCATGCATAAGCCGTGTTTCAGTTAATGATGTCAGTTGGTGTCTTCCCATGTTTACCAGGCAGGTTAGATCAGCACAATATATTGAAGTTATAGCCTCAGTTTTGCCATTGCCACTCTGTGTGATCTTGGTCACAAGTTCTTGTTCAGGGAAACCTTTCTGCAGTTAGAATATAAATGTGATTTTTTGACAGTCTCTTTTCCCACTTGGGTTCAAAGACCCAGGCCTACAGAGCAAGCCATTAAAACTTCAACGGTTATCGGGGCAAAGTGCTGCAGATCATTGGTCCTTACACGTTCTGTAGGCCTAACATCACTCTCCATTTCCTCTATAAAGAAAGGTGATATTTCGGCTGGGTGAGCAATTATAAAGTGTCCTCTTTGAAATCCATGTATAATCCAGCAACAAAAGAGATCAATCGAGAAAGTTGCTCTGCTGTTTGAGTGATTCCCGCGACAGCTTACTTCGGTCCTGCTTTGTGCATAGAAATGATTTGAAATCATAGCCAAGTCATTTAAATAATCTGCTAAGGACCTATTAGGCTTTCCTAATGCGAGTCATTTTAAATGGAACTTGAATTGATTCATGAACAAGACACAAACTGTATATGATTTTTACCACAGACCGCTCAGCAAAATGCAATTTTGATTAAGTGTCTATGCTATGATGAATATCAAATTAGGCAAATCCATTGTGTCTGGATGCATTTTAACACTTGCTTTTAAAAGTGTGGTCCTTCAGAGTCAGCTTCTGAGAGGCCAAACTGGGAAGAAGAGTTTAGCATTGCCACAGGGGATCAAGGAGCAGTGGGAGCTAAAATATATTACCTTTAAGGTGCTTTTTGGTTGTATGGATTCTTGCAGAGTTTAATAACGGACCTTTTGATGTTCTATAATGACTTTATGAAATCGCGGCACTGATCTTCGCCATATATTCGATGCTGCTCAATCAGAGGTTACTTCTTATTAATGAAATCATGGCTTGGCTGAAGTTTAGTCGAGTTTCACGAGCAGTAAAAAAAATAAAAAGACTACTGTGCATAAGATCTGTTAACTAATATCTCACATCATATCCAGACTTAGAGCATGTATGTACACACTTTAAATAAAAATCAAAATAGGTCACAATATTGACACATTAGCAGATTTAGGCCCTCATTCCGACCCTGGCGGTCAAAGACCGCCAGGGCCGCGGGCAACGGAAGCACCGCCAACAGGCTGGCGGTGCTTCAGTGCCCATTCCGACCGCGGCTGTAAAGCAGCGGTCGGAAAACCGGGTCCGGCGGTTTCCCGCCGGATTAGCCCCGGCTGGGCGAATCCTCCATGGCGGCGCTGCTCCGACCCCCTTCCCGCCAGCCTGTTTCTGGTGGTTTTCACCGCCATAAACAGGATGGCGGGAATGGGTGTCCTAGGGCCCCTGGGGGCCCCTGCACTGCCCATGCCAGTGGCATGGGCAGTGCAGGGGCCCCCTAACAGGGCCGCAGTATGCTTTTCACTGTCTGCTTAGCAGACAGTGAAAAGCGCGACGGGTGCAACTGCACCCAACGCACACCTGCAACACCTATTTTGCGCAAGAGTATTTACTGCACTTAGAAAATAGTGATACCCTGGGGGTATTTACAGAATGTGGTAATAGTCATATTCAGAGTTTTCACATGGCAATTGGGTTAGAACACATATAAATGGTGTTTATCACATTTAGGGGGATATTTACAAGAAATGACGCATTGCTGCATTGCGTCAAAATAACTTGCGCTTCAGTATGACAGAATCCTACGCCATGAATGCATCGTATTTACAATATGGTGCACCATGGCATAAGGATCCTGGCTGCATGAAAAAAATGACGTCCGTGAGCGATATGTCGTAGGGAAATCTGACGCTACGCTTCTGCTGCAAATGTGGCGCTAATTTGCCCTGTGTCACTTTAGAGTGTGGAATGCATCAAAAAAAGTTTTTAAAAATTACACTTTGTTGGAAAAAATGGCATGCTTTACAGAAGGTAGCTATGGAGCATGGAGCCAAACCCAAGCACTAGCCAGGATGTCCAGACTGACTCCCAGGGGGAAGAGGAAGAGGAAGTGTAACTTCAATGAGGAGGAGAATGACATCTTGATCACTGTGGTAACAGATCACCAACAACAGCTCTTTGCCCTTCTCAGTGCAGTGCTGCCTCACTTGTTGGCACAGAGAAATGCTGCTACGGAATGGAGCTATACATCTTCAGCCCCTGATGTGTGTGTGTGTGTCTCCGTCGCCTCAGGAACCTACAACACTACCCTCACAGAAAGCACCACACATTAGAGGAAAAATATATGGACTTCACCCCTTTCTAACCTAAAGTTGCCCAGTAGCATTCTCTGTGCCAAATTATCAGTTCCTCCTTTGCCCAGTGCTGATGACCATGCCAGTGTACTTCCCAAATGGTACTGTCCTCAAATTGTTGTCCCACCTGTTGATCTTACTGATTTGTGGATTGTCAATGTGGCCTATCTTCCCTATTGGCAATTTGCTCCTTCTCATACTCACTGAAACACTCCTCTCTTCCACATGTCCAATGCAATGTATCCCCCATGGACTCTGTCTGGAAATTCTATGGCTCACAAACAATGTTGGGGTTGTTGCAACAAGGACTGCCAGTTGCACCTTGCTCCTAGGTTGACTTGTAAATAAAATCACTTACCTGATCCAGCTTGCTATATGCCTGTTCATGATCGGATGGATTAGACCATGGTGGATGTGCTGCCCCAGCAGACCCAACATATTTTCAAAATGGAATTCTGTTCAATAGACCCATGACAAAATCAGTACAGGCCAAGGGCAAAAGTATATGCGAAACTTATGTGCAGATGAACTATCAAGTAGTTACCCAAGGTCATATGCATGAAGTTCTACAATTAGCTATCAATCAATGGTAAGACTGAGTGAAGTTACTGCCCAGGTGCGGGACATTTTCATGGATATTAGTCTGCAATCAAGACTGATGTTACAATAAAGTGGTACAAGAGAGAGTGTGTAAGTGGCTGCCAACAGTGTGTGACCCAACACAGACTTTATTACTCACAATTGCATTACTTATTTGTCCATGCAGAACATGTAGCATCACTTACACACACAGCACAACAGTAGGTGAACACATATATCGGGCTAGGTGTCTATTCACAGCAAGAATGCCACTTTCAGGGCACAATCACATTGGACAATCCCTTAAGTGACTCCATTATAAATTTAACAGTATATGCTCCTTAGGTTTTTCACCCAGTTACCCATGCATACAAGCACTGCCAGGGAAACACACATCATGGCCCAAATTTACACTTTTTTGGCGCCGCATTTGTGTCATTTTTTTACGCAAAAGCGGCGCAAACTTACAAAATATGATTGTGTCATGTAAGATTGCGCCGCTTTTGCTTTAAAAAATGGCACAAATGCGGCACAAAAAAAAAAGTATAAATATGGGCCCATGTGCCTAATTCAGTTAAAGCATATATGAAGACTGCCACATAGTTAAAAAGGGAGCAGTTGTGAAAGTGATTAAAATATTTTTATTATGAACTCTTTTGACTCCTTAAAATCTATCCTAATCTTAACCTAAACTAACTAAGTAATCCTAAGTAAACTATGCCTAAACTAACCTATGCTAACTAAACTATGGTACCTTAACTTACAACAAACCTAACCTACCTAACCTTAACTTATCCATCTTTACACATATACCACATCAGACATGTTAAACATAAACTCCCCACCCCCATAGTACACATTAGAACACAAGACAAACATACACTACACCTATACATAAACTAACTAAACATGAAAACCAACTCAAATATATATATATACATATATATGTATATATATATATATATATATATATTTTTTTTTTTAAATTATTTATACCTAACCTAAACATTGACCCCTGAACCACTAATTGATCTGCCGACCCATATCCCCGACTAACAACTATAAAACATTAAAATCTACAAAAGCACCAAAATGAACCTCACCTACCCCTATTCTAAAATTTATCCTGGACTATGCTAACATGTTATACCTAAATAAAATTAAACAGTAACTGGGAAGGGACAGCAAGTTGGAGGCATTCCTAAATTTGGGCATCAATCTGGTCCACAGTTTGCTGCAAGTTCTTTACCATGTCCATCAGTGTGGTCACCTGCTGTTCCAGGGCAGCCAGTCTCAACTTCACCTCTACATTGTCCTTCAGGGCCTTCTGTTCAAAATCAGCCTTGGGCCTGGTGTTGCGATGACTTCCGGTGGTGGAACTGTTGATTGTGCTGTAGAGGGTCCCGCAACTGGCTCCAGATCTACTGCTTGGGCTCACTCCAAATCAGCACTTGTGCTTGGCCTATCTGCACTGCAAGTTTTTGGCCCAAGGTGGTGATTGCCAAGTCCAGTGTGCCTTCCACTGCTCATGTTTCCTGCCCATGCACCTGAAGCCCTTAGCAGCCTTTCAGGGGTGCAGATACCATTCAATATGGATCCAGTAAGCTTTTTCCTGTTCTTGGGTTATGTTGGCTGTTGGAGAGGAAGGACATATGTATCAGACGAGGCTGAAGTTCTCAAATTGATCAACAATTGCATGCATGAACAAGTGTTGGAAGCACAAGTGGCATGTCCAGCTAATAAATTTGACATCCATGGGATGAAGCACAACCAACTGTCATTAAAGGCATCTTCCTTTCCTGCAGTTATCATGCTAAAGTGATAATGTCTTCTCCTTCTATGTACATGAAATGGCTGTGTCTGGAATCATAAACATATACATGTGTGAACATTACAACAGAATAGGAACAATGACACTGTGCACACATGGAATGGTACACATGGTTCATCTAGGTACTCCCAGGGGATTGTCAGGCAGCAAGCAATTTGGGTATGAAATATAGCCAAGCACCTCTGTGAATTGAGTAATGTGAAGCAAGTACACGTATTGTGCCTCAGCAATGCTTCACTGGTGTTGCAAGAACACAAGACAACACACATTGCAACATAGCATGGCTCAGTGGCAGGTAGTTGTAGCATTGATGGTTTATGGCTAGCTAGCTCCAAATCAACAGACCAGTTGAACACTCCTCCAATGTTGACTCATGGGCCTACCTGGAACAGGTTGACTGAGATCATGTAATGGCATTTAAGATATTGCATGTGACCCTTTACATGGTCGAGTGTCTGTCCATGCATTTCTCTACAGAATATACCTAGATGCACATCTCCTCATACTTAATTCATGTGATGGATGTGTGCATGAATGCTCTGGATCTCATATCTATGAGTATGTTATCCTGTACATTGCAGGTAATTGCTTGAGCAGGTTTAATGGTGACAATTAATGAGGGAGACAGTATAGGCAACGATAGCTGTAGGTCAACTGTGAAATGGACTGTATGCAGACAACACTGTGCATGCATGCCTGTGGTACTTAACACATTGCCCATATTCCTCAATATCCCTTCAAGGGTATGAACATGTGTCTGTCATTGGGAATTTTGTATCTGAGGGCATAAGTCAGGCATGTAACAGCATTGGCATGTGTGGAATGGTGGTCTGTCCCACATCAACTCATGACAAATCCATCTGCAGTGAGTTAGGAATCAACACAGCCTTTGTGGTCCGCCCACATAAGATTGACTTTACATTGCAATCTGTATGCCTATAATTGCAATGTGCATCAGACAGGCAGAGAGAAGTTCATTCCTCCATTTCAATGTTCACATCTACTTGCATTACAACATCCCTCATACCAACATCCCACTTTTACTTTCTACATCCTACTACTGTTGTGTATCTATTTGTCAGGTATATTTTGACTGCTGACTGCTGATCCCACTTACACATCTCACTGCATACTATATACATGGCCACACACAATCCTTCCAGAGCACAGAAAACATCAGGTGACACTCACTGGTAGCATTTGGACCACAGAAGCTGTCCACCTCACCACCAGTGTATGTGTCAGATCCACCTTGAAGACATTAAAATGGTACACTTCCCTGTGCAGCTGAACATGTACACAGTGTTCCTTTAAAGCACAGTATATTGACTTCACAAATGTGTGGTATTGTCTGTACATTGGGCATGTAGCATGAGGCAAAGTTAGAATGTCCTAATTGTGGACATATGTCTGCTATTTTGCAGTGTAGTAAGATGATACCAGGCACATCATGTGTCATTTGCACACAGTGCAGACAAGGTACAAGACCTCCATACGTTTCTACAGGATTCAAGGGTGCCTTGATTTGATGGCTGTGTGAAAAGTCCAATTTGACTGACAACACTCTGCATAGCATACAAATGCTGGGGACTGCTCATGTTCTGTTTGTCACAAACATACACACATCTGACAGTACCCATGCTTACTTATCTTCTTCACTTAGCTTCTCACATGTAACCAGTGGACTAGAGATTTACAATGAGCATCCAATGCCTGTTAAGGCTCATCAAGGAATCATGACCATTTCTTCCAGTACGTACGTATGTGTGATACTATGGGTGGTAAAGGAAACACCTTGTCTAACCAGTTGCCTGATGACATGTGAGTGTGCTCTCCTGCAACATACATGCCACGTGGCCCACACAGTTTTGAGTCAGTAATGACCTAGCATGCATGGTGACATTGCTCCCTACATAATGGCGGATGGGTCACACAGCACCTATGGGCCTGGTTGGCACAACATGGTTTTTTAAATGGTCATGTCACTGGAAACAGGCTCCTGTGGCGGTTACTGTTCATTTTAGTGTGTTGTCCTGTAGTAGGCCATACTATCACAAATAAATATATGAGCCTACATTTAAAAAGAAAACATCAAATGTGTGAAAACAATGCACAGCAACAAGCTCATGCTATACAAGGAATTACAGTCGGGTCACCAACTTCAATACCCAGGTGATCAAGATCGGCCTCACAGCTCACAACATCTGTCCAATGGTGCTTCAGTTGGAGGAGGTGCCACTGGACATTGAAGACATGATCAGTTTGGTACCACACCTTCTCCCAACGCTGTTGCCTCTCTTGGGTAGGATGGTCTTGCTTCACCCTATCTCCACTGCCAATCATGTTGGGCGGCTAATGCTCCAACAACCACAGCAGGCCACCAAACTCATCCTCCAACATGTTTTTCGCTCTTCCCCTGCCTGACATCCAAGCACCAAACTATCCACCTTAAACACACCCTAAAAAAGACCGAACCCTTCCCCATACATCTAAACTACAGAATCTCCAAATGGACAGACACCTGACAATACAGTACACAAAACTATACAATATACAATACACAAAGTTTAGTTTCCAAACACAACAGGGACAGTAAAGGCACCAACAAAACCAAAAAAGCAGGCAACTGCTCAACAGCACAATCCAAACACCTCCAACACCCAGCACTGATAAAAAGACTGTAAGTGAAAGTGAAAGGAACTTCACAGTTCCTGGTTTGCAGCATGGCTTAGTCTTTGCATAATTTCCTGGGTGGATACATCATGTTTCTGACTAAAGCGTCAATTTTTCTTCAAAAGCGTTTTTTTTACTCATTGCTAGTGATTTAGCCAAGTCGCAAGTTACACACAGCACATTACAATAAACAAGACCTTGTTTTTGACGCTTTGTAGTTGATGTGTGAATTCCATGTGACGCTCTTCCTACTAAAGAGTCTCGTTTCTCACTAAAGAGTCACTTTTTCAAGGAAAGCATTGTTTTTTTATTTCGCATCGCTAGTGACATAGACAATGCATGGGTTACATACAAAACATGCAATGTAAAATGAATTGTTTTTGATGCTTTGATGTTGATGCATGGCCTCCAAACGATGATCCTTGTGCAATCCATCATGATAGGAGCCAATCTGTGTGTTGTCCTTGACGCAACAAGCCCTTTGTGTGTGGTACACTGTAATGATTGGTACAATGCAGCCAACCTCATCACAGGGTTCACTTTTCTAGCTCTAACTCCCTCTGCTGACATGAATGTAGACATGGGATGTGTTGCATGTGTATGTTAACAGTGCACATATGTGTGAATCCTTATGTTCATGTTGCAGAAACCAGGAAAAGGCATTATATTGCTATGAATAACACAGACTGATTATCAATTGTGCACATCTTGACATTATCAATATAAATGACAGTTCATCTTACGCATGCATTGATGTAGTTATCAGCGTAGAGGTCATTTTTTTATCCAAGATGCTGCACTACTATGCAATGATGTCAGACATGATTGTAGGCATACTTGTGGTTCATACTATCTGTCAGCATTATTTACAACATTTGTGCTCATGGGCATAAAACGCAGTCAGGAATTTACATTCACTGGCTACTTCAGCCTGTTTACATTGCATGTGGCATCCAGCTCATAGATTGACTGTCTAGATATACAGTAGTTTGCTAAAGCAATAGGTCACCTGCTCATATGTGCATGCAATCACAGAGTAGATTATATTGTCCAACAGCAACAATATGATATGCTGGTTCACACACATTTACTGTCTTGGCTTGGTGTCTGGCACTATATGTGTGTCACATGCAGATTACATTGACAGGAATGGGTCAGCAAAGACTGTTACCCATTATTAGTTTCTTCATAAGGCCTGCTTGAGGTGGCCTCACAAGTGTCTTGTCTTCAAAGCTTAGCATTTCCACATGCATCACACTTTATGCCAACTGAGAGGGCTAACGTGAACTGAGAATGTGGGTAGGCAGTCACACCAGATAGTCTCATGTGCATTCATTGTCATGTTATGCCACTGTGATGGGGGATGCGTCAGTGCATGCTACTTGGCCAGGAGTCACTTCACTTGTCATCTATTTGTCTACTGGATTTGCTTTTTGTCCTGGACGAGCTGGACCACATATATGGAGCTGTAGGAGTCACAGCATTGTTAGTTTCAAGGCCAGACAGTGCAACACAGACACATCCGTTCCTGCATGTGTCAAGTGCATCCTTGCCTATTTGCTCAAGTGTGGCTGCCTTGTAGCTAGGTAACTAATCCAACACTGGCACAGTGTGGAAATCAACATTTGTATGGATTATGTGAGATGTGATGTAACTATGTGCTGGCAAAATTTTGTGTAGCATATGTGGACTTCCTGGGTTGCACTATGTGCCTATAACCATACTATGGGCTTCTGTGCACATTCATGGGACAATCAAGTAACTATACTGCCTTTATGAGTGTGTTACAGTAAAGATATGTAAATACGGACAACACACACACTCATTTATTGCACACTGTTGACATTTACACTCCCTTTGGATTGTGACGGGGTGTCTGACAGTCAGTACACAGTTGTATTACACATACTCAGTACATGTGCTCAATATTCCACGATGCTACTGTTGGAGTGTAGCTTTTATAATCAAAATAAACGTGAGCTGCTTGCAAAATAATGTGTAATGAAGCTCCATAGAAAACGTGATAGGCTAATATTAATGTACGCGTTTGAGTTGTGCCCACGGGGAGTGGCCAACAATGTATACGATGATTAACGAAATTGACTAATAATGAATTAGTAATGTACTAATGTATGATTTTATATTAGCTTTGAAAGTTATATATTAAGATTTTGCTAAATTAGTCACTAGGCCTTAGTTAGCATAGGTCTGGGCCTAGCTGCCTGGTCTCATAATAAATGTGTTTTTCTAACGTGCACTGTGCTATCTTGCTGAAGGACATGAAGCTGTACTTTTCCCAGAAGTTAGAGATGTGTGTTGTAACCGTAGTAAATTCTTTCTCATGAGACCCGACTTGCTCAAGGAGACATTCTTGCCGAATGCAACAGTGTAATTCGCAACAGGTACAAGGTCGCCTAAACTGGTAAAGACAATGGAACTACTGAATGGAGCAACGCGTGTAACTTTTTCTTACATGACATTTTACCCGATGAATACGTAAATTATAGGAGCCAATAAACTTCGTGAGAACTGTCTTAAGGGAAAATTCTAGTAAGGTGATCAACGAACCATTGGACAGAGATAATGATGCACCAAATATTAACCAATTGGAAATTAGAGACTTGTCTGGCAAATTCAATTTAATGACGTGTTGCGAGGAGAAATCAGCCATTGCGTGCCTTTCATCCTGCCATTCTTATTCTGGCATTGCGAGCCATTACGTGCCTTTACTGAGCCATTCATGCTGTTACTCTGACATTTTGCTTTAAGATTTCGCTGTTTGATTCTTTAAACCATCCTCACTTTTCTTGCCTTGCCCGATACTTACTTCCCCTCATTACGAGGGAAGTGTTCCTTATTGCCCTGTCTTGCTGAGACTTTGCTGCTTGCCCCGGCTAATGGCGAATCAACTGATGTCCTGAGGACGAAGACTGACTCTGTATGCTGACCCATTACAGAGGGTAACTATATGATGATGATTTGTAACTGTCTGTTTGCCTTTTCTTTCTAGGTACCAACTGCTCTTTTGATAGAGTCCATAGTTAGAGGTTTTCTAAATTTGTGTTACTAAATTGTTTTGCATGAAGCCCAACATGGGGATGCTAATTCGAGGTTAGTTAAGGAGTTCACTAAACGGATGCAAATAGACAAATGACTGAATCTTTGCTTTGTTGAATAAATGTGCTAATGATACTCTGCTAAAGTTGATTCATGGTGACGTCGTGCTTTTTTCTAATGTTCATGATCTTTGCTTTGATGAAGTCTTATTCAAGTTGCCATATTGTGACGCTGTTGATGTGTTTTCTGGTATTGAGACTAATAAACTTACTAGTAGAGTGTAACAAATAGGGAATAAATATCATAAATCTTACTAAATTTGTGTGGTTATTCATGGCTGAAGGGCCATAGTGTGCTTTGATTCTTATTAATGCAATAAACTAATTTGATTGATTTGTTATTGTGAATATTGATGAGGTTATTGATTCATTGTTTGCAATGCGGAATAGAAATCTCGTCTTAAGGTGTCTCCAATCAGGGTCAAAAGATTCATTGACCTAAAACGAGTCCCCGTGTAAGTAAAGTACCTAGGTCGGGACGCGTTATCACTACCATTGTTTGTTGTGATTCTTTCACTCACATGCATTTGGCACATGTTGTTGATATGCACACATGTTTTTGAGCACATGATGGTGCTCTGTAGTGTGAATGACACCTAGCTAATCAACTTTGTGATGGCCTAAATTACAGAGCAAAGAGGTCAATGTATGCTGTTGACAGTGACTGTAAAATGAAAGCCAGTACACATAGTAAGTCTTCATTAATCTATTTACATTTGTACTGACTATATTGGCAAATTATTTGAGAGTGGCATTTTTGGACATACCACATAATCAGTCTTCTGGATTATGGTGTCCCTTCGACAAGTCCCAACAACTATGTCAATATTTTCCCCTCTGTCATCATCTTTTTCATCAACATCATCATCCTCCGCTGGTTCCTGCTCCTTATGGCACTGGTCCCATGGAGCATTAGTCCACACACAGATACTGTACAAAATACAGCACACAAGTATGATTTTGCAGACTGTTGGTGGGAAATATAGCAGCTGACGACTTGACATATCTAGGCAGCAAAAACGTGACTTAAGTAGGCCAAAAGTCCGTTCAACAATGCCCCTGGTCTTGAACAGTGCTTTGTTGAAGTTGCGCTGGGCTTCAGTGTGGGGATGTGCATACGGGGTCATTACCCAGGCCTGCAGACCATATCCTTAATCAGGTGAAAAGACAAAATGAGAAAAGTCATTCAACACACTATTGATAGCCAAACACAGCATGTCTTAGCATGTCTCACAACGCTTCAGCTTAGCATGTCTCACAACGTGTGATTTTAAGGTTTGCATTGCAGATGTGCCTAGAGGAATGGTGCAAGTATGAGGAACACCTCTCTCACATATCTACTGTCTGAGGTACCACACATGAATAGTTTCATTAAATCATTCTTCATTTGCTGCTATTGGGTCTGTCCTGTAGTTCAGATGTACTTACCAACCAGGAGGCCATTCCCATATACGCCATTCTGGAATCTTTCATTTATGGTGGAGTGGCGGAAGATTTATGCATCATGCACACTCCTGGGATATTTGGCAAGGACGTTGGTGAACATGCCATGATGATCCACAATGGCCTGGACACTTATGAAGTACGTGTGTTTCCAGTCCTGTATATATGTGATGTAGCTGCCGTGGGTACCAGTTGCAGTCCATGGCACCCAGCACATGTGGAAAGCCGGCAATGGCATAGAAGCCTTGCTTGATCTCCAGCTGCAATAATGTTTTGGGGAAGAGGAGATACTGCAGTGTTAGGCACATGATGGCATCCTGGACAGTGCTGGGGAAAGCCAAGAATGATGGCTGGGAAATACCAGCCACCCTGGCTTTTGTGATCTGGAATGTCCCTGACACCAACTTGTGGAGTACAACCATCAGCTTCACCTGTGGCGGAATGATGGTGGGCCTCCCAGTTAGTGACTGGAACCTAGGTGCCACCTGGTGTGGCAATTGAACAATTGATTGCCTCCGGAGCTGGTAGTGGGTGATGGCCCAATGAGGGTAATCCGCTGCTGATAAACACGCTCCCTTCTCCTTCGCTGCCCTTATGGTGGTGAGGGGGGAGGTGTGTGCAGGTGGGGTGGGGGGTGATTGTGGTCTTTGCCTTGCCACTCCCAATTGCTAAATAAGGAGCTCCATGTAGTAATTGCATTTGCCAGACTGTTCTATCTGATTTATCTTTATATGCAAAAGCCAATGTGTCATTTCCTATGTGTGTATTGCCAATGTTCAGGAATTTTTATGCATTTGGACACTTGCGATACACTTCCATCAGACGCGTCACTTTTCCATGGACTTGTAAAAATCCATGCATTGGGTTTGCAGTGAAAACTATGCAGGAATGCCTAACTTGCATACATTAATACTCATGTGGCGCAGCCAGATCAAGTGCAGGAACATTTCGAAGCAGGACTACTAAAAGTGACACATCAGCATAGATGCGTCATCTTGTAAATGTGGAGTACTGACTGTGCTGCCAGTGCGTCAAAATTGTTGATGCATTAGCGGTGCAAGCTCCTTGCAAACAAGCCCCTTTATTCATGTTTTTCTATCCATGTTCTTCCAAGGCAATTCATCAGGTTTGACCTTTCGAAATATGTCAAAAGAAAGTTGAGGAAATTAAGACTCAGATTTACGAGAAAGGAGCACAGTGCAGCACAGCAAGTCACTTTGCTGTACTGCACTGCATCACTTGGAAAGGGCAGAAATGCGCCATATATAAGGAATAATATGCATTCTTCTCCTTTCCTCCTGGTGCACGAAGAGTTGCCAATGCGGGCACCCTTGTGCCATGGTGAAAGGGTGTCTGCATTGCATGCAGGATTGTTTTGTGCAGGAAGGGGCACCTTTATGCACAAAAGCAATTCTGTGAGGCTTTTTCCTCTTTCTATGTATGCTGCAGAATTCACCACTTACATAAAGAGGAAAAACAAGGAGAAATAAAAATATTCTCCTTGTTGCATATCCCGTAAGGTTTTGACGCACCACTAGGTTTATAAATCTTACTAAATCAGGTGATGCGTCAAAATACATGGGTGTTGCATGGGAACACCCACTGCAGCCGCCATGGGACACATCCCTAACGCAGAAAAAGGCAATGCAGCAATTTGCGTTGCCTTGCCTTACTCCATATCTATGAGGTCATTCAAAGCCACGCAATGTGACTTTGCGTGGCTTCATAGGTATGGTTGAAAGTTGTGCACTGCTGCTGTATCACTAAAAGTGACACAATGGCGGCGCAAGCCTCTCATAAATATACCCAGCACAAAACTCAAAATTCCAATCGCCATGCAAATTACCAGTTGCATAAGGATTGCTATTTTCCCCATACACTTACAATTATAACCTCAATAGTATAATAAAGACAATAGCTTAAAGCCTATTAACTGAACCATTTGACACAATTTAGTGAAAATTATAAAATTATGGAGATAAATCTTCTAATCAGTTCTCAAAATACATTTTCCAACTTGCAGATTAAGGAATGGCTCCTACGCAACTTTCAAAAAGTGGATATGTGGTTTACATAGGGCCCCAGTAGAACAAGGTGAGGTAGCCATTCTTGTTGTGTGGGTACACTGGGATTTATACTTGTGAATTGGTACCAGTATTGAGACTGTAGTATCAATCCCAATAGCATAAAGCCACTTGCACTGTAAATATAGGTACTGTATAATGGAATCTGATTTAACTAAGATTTTACCCATATGCTGGTGCAGTGTTTTTCTGAGCAAAGAGGGCCAATGCAAACCTGTGTTAGAATTCAGAGGCAGAATTGGGTGAGTGAAAAAAAATAAAATGAGATAAAGTGACTTCTATTCTTCTCTAAAAAGTGTGCCTTTTACCGTCAATTTCTAGCTTTCATGAATGGGACAAGATGTGCACTGGGATTTTGTTTGCAAGCCCATATGTAAGCAAAAGAGACAGTGAGTGTGTTTGTTGTTTTCAGGTGATAGACACAAAAGTGACACAAAAGTTTCCCTTACTGTTGAGTATTTTCTGTTCGAGGTAGTTGTCACTGTGTCCAGTTCAGTTTTTCTTTTTGTTTCGGTCAGTGTCTTCAATTTCTCGTATTGACCCTGCCCACTCCTGGACAACCTGTATTGAAATACGTCCCATAAATATTTCAAGGATGTATGCCTACCATAAACATCATCTTATTATTGTGACAGTGTACAGCATTTAGTGAATGTGAAAGATTGTCTGCACTGCAGGTTACAGTGCCTGATGATAGAGGGCACTGTGAAAGAAGCGGTTAAAATTGCTACAGATTTAGAGGGGGTGATTGGAGAAGAACAGAAATGTGTCTTCATTGTGAGGGGGGGAAAAGAAAGCATCATCTTTTATACACATTGCGATGAAAACCTGTTAAGGTGCAGGCTGAGTAACCCAGAACTGGTTGGGGTGTTTTAATTACAGTTCTAGGATACTTCGATGCTAATTAAGGGGGTGATTCTAAGTCTGGCGGGCGGCCTCCGCCACCCGCCAGACTTCCCCCCTCCAGAATACCGCACAGCGGTCGGAAGACCGCTGTGGATATTCTGTGTTTTACACTGGGCTGGCGGGAGACCGCCAAAAGGCCGCCCGCCAGCCCAGTGTAAAACTACCTTCCCACGAGGACGCCGGCTCAGAATTGAGCCAGCGGAGTGGGAAGGTGCGACGGGTGCAGTTGCACCCGTCGCGAATTTCAGTGTCTGCAAAGCAGACACTGAAATTCTTTTTGGGGCCCTCTTACGGGGGCCCCTGCAGTGCCCATGCCATTGGCATGGGCACTGCAGGGGCCCCCAGGGGCCCCGCGACACTCCATACCGCCATCCTGTTCCTGGCGGGAGAACCGCCAGGAACAGGATGGCGGTATGGGGTGTCAGAATCCTCCATGGCGGCGCAGCTTGCTGCGCCGCCATGGAGGATTCATTTGGGCAGCGGAAAATCGGCGGGAGACCGCCGGTTTTCCACTTCTGACCGCGGCCGAACCGCCGCGGTCAGAATGCCCAGCGGGGCACCGCCAGCCTGTTGGCGGTGCCCCCGTCATTTTATCCCTGGCGGTCTTGGACCGCCAGGGTTAGAATGACCCCCTAAATGTATAAATTAAGGGCTGCTATCACCAAAATCTATGAGTCACATGTGTATTAGGTTAGCAAGTGACATTGTAAATCACGCTACACCCCAGGAGTGGGGAACACATTTTCAACACCCAATAGTGGGGAACACGTTTTCAAGTCAGTGGGGATGCCTAAAGCAGAGGTTCTAGAGAGAGTAGGTTGTTTGAATTGATATTTCTGAACATGGGTACAAATGCAGCATCTTCAAGCTTAGAAATGTGCCTTCAATACTCATGGAAGCAGTCACTCTGGAAATAAACGAACTTTGTGGAAATTATGTCATTAAACTGGTTGTGGTTACTGACTTGACCTCCTAACATAAGACCAACCAAACATTATGGTGCAATACACCTCTGTTAACGTGCATTGTGTGTATAACTGGGTGGATATTTATTGGTGTGTATGAAAGGCCCACAGATTGTCATACGCTGCTGTTTTTTGAAGAGCAATGAAGAAATTAGCATGTGGAACTGCAAAAGGATGATTTTGGGGTACAGTATAGCAAGGTATGTGAGAAGCTTTGGGAAAACTGTAAGGAGGAACCTGTTTACTTAGAATGTGTTCATTGTGTGGGCAATGATTGGCTGAAGAAGGACGCCCCTCTCTGAATAGGTGGGGAATTAGTTGTACCACCAAGCAGGATTGAGGGAATGGTTGTTGTTCTACATTATGATGGGAGTCGGGCTTTCTGATTCACTCCAACCTTAGCGCTAAGGCTTACTACACGTCTGGGTTTGGATCATAAGGTGTCCACTTGGTCAAAGGTTTCTGGAGAGTGTACGCAATGTTCCTATTCTAACACATATCGTAAAATGTCAAAATATATCATTGAGAATGCAGTGAATTATATTTTTAAGCTTCACAAGAACTTAGTGAATGATCAGTCAGGGTTTGACACTAAACAGTGAACAGAAATGGAACTGCTCACATCCTGCACACATTTCTCTTGATGCATGATTGTGGCACATTATGTTTTCCCAGGTTGTTCTGGGCCTGTTCTCAGCCTTTGAGGTCAAGTCCATCAGTGCTATTAGTTAGGCTGGTCATTGCTGATAGAGCTCATGATGGAAAAAAAGTGATGGCTTGCATCAATCTCAGCCATTGCAGGGCACATTCCAATCCATCATTTTTTGTCCACTATGTCTCTAAAGACAGATACCAGCCACATGCCAATCAGTTTTGGTCCTGCTCTTATGGGGACGATCCAGCTTGAACTGGTCGTTTTGGACTCATCAGAGAGGTGAGTCCAATAGCTCAGTAAGCAAGGGACACTCGCCTGGCCTTAGTCGGCATACTCAAGACTTCTCACCTATAAAAACAAAAAAGTGTCATTTGAATTAATCTCATGGCCAAATTCCAATCCATCTTTTTTGTTCAATATGCTTGTGTTACCACCATCTACGGGATTGAGCAGGTCGTAGGCAACCCCTTAATTTGTGTCTGATGGTTCAGGACCCATACTATCCCTAAAGATTTGGTGGAACATAGTTCCTTGGCCCCTTAAATGCCACAATGGTACATTTGTATTGTTCCAAAGGGAAAATAGTCAGTCTTTGTAGTGCTACGAAATACAGTATTCGGACTGTAACCACAGCAGTGTTCCAGGGCCAGGAAAGTGTAACCTATGCAGAATTGAGGAACGAGAGTTGTCAAGCATTGATAAAGTGAAATCAGCTTCATTAAAGCGTTTTTAATTAAGTGTTGAAGCTTTGCGAAAGTTTGAGGCCATTAGAAAAGCACTCATTAAACTTTTACAGGAGTGTCTCCACAAATGATGAAAGTTGTGAATTGCGGGTAGTTAATGATGTCGTAACTGCTGCTCAAGTTAAGGAGGTGTTTGTTTTGGAGACATCTTTACAGGCAGGCAATAATGACAGAGTTTCTCATGTGGGCCCAGGCAGCCCTTGGAGTATTTCAGATACTGGGTAGCTAGTGTGTCAATACGCAGCAATCAAACCGCCTGTTCAGCACAAACAACAGAAGAAGAGAAACGCTGCACGTTGTGGGTCTTCCAAAATGTCCCTTCAAATGGGGACACGTGAAGGGCAAAGTGTCATTCCATGCCAAGCCCAAAACAGCAAAAATCACCTGAGCAGAAGTTTTTATGCCTCAACAAGAGCGACATTCTGCAATGTGTTCCTAGCCAATAAGGGAAGTGATCTGTCCACCGTGGATAGGAGTTCGGGTGGGGAGGCCGTACTAACAAACTACATTTTATGTGCACGTGCAGCAGGCTTTTAAGTCTCGAACGACCATAGCTCTATGAAGCAAGCTCCTTTACATGTTGTATTGAATTGAGCACAGCTCAAAAACAAACTTGGGTCTTGTAAGATTGCAGTGACTATACAGTGAAGCGGAATACATCGGCATATGCTCAAAGTCTGCATTCTTTGTTTATTGAGTGCAGAGGTGCACCACAGAATACCGGCTACTAATTTAGCATCCAGAGCTATTGCACCATAAGTCAGGCTACAAGTCCTGTCAGTGCTTTGATAAGGCCTAAACTGGCAGGTTGCATCATGGCAGACAGAACAACCTGCCGGATCGGCTGAGTAATTCATTTTATTCTGTTTTATTTTACATAGGCTGCTGCAAAGAACTTTTTAAATAGCAATGAACTGGGACACGACAGAGAGGGAGATGGATAGAAGGCTGGACGATTTCCATGCATCAGTGAACATGGATGAGTACTGTGTGAGCAAGAAATGCTGCAGTATAAAAAAGCGCATAGACAAACAGAAGTCAAAGTACAAAACAAACTTACGCATGCAACATACAACTGACGACTGGAACCAGTTTCCCTCCCCTTATTTGAAGTTTTTACATTCTTTGTTTGGATTGCAGTGTGTTTTAAATGTTATTAATTTCCTTCAAGTAATAAAGGGTCATGTTTAAGATTGTTTTGAACTGCTGTAGAGAGGAGCCAGCTCACACAGGTGTGAAGTGATTTCCAATGAAGGAGTCCTAACTGAGGGAAAGGTCATAATATGGAAGCGGTGCAGCTTATTCATGTTAGGGTGATAACTGTTGATTGGCAAATCACAAGTTACTAATGGGGGTATAGAAGGTTAGGATGTCTGAGAGGTACTTTGGGAAAGTCCCATGGTAGCCTTTGAAGATATAAGCTAGAACTTTGTCAAGGGGGGTGTTTTTGGCAGAGAGACAGCCAGCCAGTTAAAGACAGTGTGAAGTAGGGACAGTATATAGCATTTTCGTTGCAAAGTTTAAGACAATGTCTGGAGGACAGAATGAAAAATTATGATGTCCACGAGTAGTAGTAGTAATAATAATAATATTAATATTAATAATAATAATAGTAATACATCTGTACAGCACACAGCTGCTTCCGAAGAGGCATCCCAGTGCTAGCGGCACACGGATCACCTGGTACTACAAAGTGGAAGATGTCAGGACCTCAACCAATAGTTAAAAAGACAGGACTTCAAGTTTTTTTTAAAGATGGAATCAGAAGGGGCCATAAGGAAACTGATGGGTAGACTGTTCCACAGTCTGGATGTAGGACATGAAAAAGATTTGTCCCCTCTTATGGCTTTACATACTTTGGGGATTTGCAGCAGCCTAAGGGTATTAGATCTAAGGGCTCTAGAATGATAGCATGATTTAAGTCTCTTTCATATATATGGAGGACCTTTCTGGGCTAAGGCTATGCAAGCCAAATTTAGCACCTTAAATTGAATATGCTTAGATACTGGCAGCCAGTACAAACGTTTCAAATATTCTCAAAAATCAGAATAATATGGAGAAAATATGCCAGAAGGCCCAAACAGAGGCTGTTGGCATAGTCCAATCTATATGTTACCATGGTATGGACAATGGTCTTACAGGTGTATTCAGGGACTAAATGCAGCATTCTTTTTACATCATTCAGATTGGTAAAACAAAGAGCAGAGATAATCTGAATTTGGGGTCCAAATGAAAGATTGGCATCAAATTTGATATGCAAATTTCTCGCAGAGGAGGTAGGTATGGGAGAAGAGCCAAGCTCACCTGAACACAATCTGCTGGGATCTGGAGCACCATTTGTCCCAAAGAAAAGGATTTCTGTTTTACCAGAGTTTAAATTGAGACAATTATTGTCCATGTCCATCCACTTCATTACATCTTTTAAACGGTGTTTAAGAAAGAAGTCAAAGCCCCCTCCATATTCCCCTGAAAGAACAAAAGGAGTTTGGTGCCATCTGTGTATGATTTAACCTGTATGCTCCTGAATTCATTAAGGCTGGCTAGAGACTCAAAATATTTGCTAAATAAGGTAGAACTTAAAGCGAAGCCATGTGGAACCCCATAACAAAGAGGCTTTTTAGTAAATGTGAATGGTGGAAGATAAACCCCCTGAGTCCTACCCTCCAGGAACTTTTTTAGCCAAGTCAGATCTTGTCCTTGGATCCCAATTTTTCTTAACCTATCAAGTAAAACTGGATGGGATACCATGTCAAATGCAGATGATAGATTGAGTTAAATCACCATAGTAGAGAGATTGAGAGGTCTAGATTGTGCTTAATAAATGTAGTGACTTCTAACAAGGCAGATTCAGTGGTAAAGTTCGTATGGAAACCAGCTTGAGAATCATGCAAAGGATTATTGTTTTCTAAAAAATCAGTCAGTTGCTTACTGACTAAATTCAGAATCTTAGAACCAGCTGGCAGGAGTAAGGTTGGCCTAAAATTGCTTAAATATTTAGGTATGCTTTTGGCTTCTTTAGTAAAGGAAGCAATAAAGCGTGTTTCCAGTTCTTTAGGACTTTAGCAGTCTCCATTCAATTATTCAGGATATTATTTAACACTGGATTCATGACGATAGAGGCAAGCCTTAAAACGAAAGGGGGACACAAATCAAGAGGGATTCCTGATTTTACATTCAGCTAGTTTGCAGGTCAGTTTCTCAGGAACATAGGATCAAAGATTGATATAGGTGGTCCAGGACAGAGCTTAAACCATTAAAACTAATAAGAGGTACCTTTCCTGAAAACTGCCACAAATTGTTTGGATGTTCTCATAAAAGAAATCTGAGAGGACATTACATATTCTGACTGAAGGAGTAATTTTGTTTTCCATGGTTGTAGGAGATATAAAGGAAAGAATAATTTTTGAAAGTTCACAAGACATATTAGATACAGATGAAGTTAAAGCCACAATGGAATCCCTTTGTGAAAACTACAATAGTACACTTTGCTGAGTACTGGTGAATTTCTCTTGGATTGGGGGAAGGATCTTATGTATGGTTAGGACATGATATTCTCCTGCAGCACTGAGGTGGAGATTAAAACTCGATCCACACAGAGGGACTGAAAAAGACACAAATGTTTCTTGCTGAGTAGATAAAAAGTTAGTGGACTTGATTCACAAAGGTAACTTACACTTTTGTGTAAGTTTACACTTTTGAGTAGGTTCACAAATTCCGAGCATAAGTTACTACTAAAAACAGTAGTAAGTTCAGCACTACACATGGCCCAACACTAGCACTATAACACCCTCCCATAGAAAATAATGGAAATATGGACTTAAAACAAAACTTCACAGGAAATAATGTTAAATTAAATTAAATTGCTTAAAATAGTTAAAATATGATCACATATAAATGAATGTTTATAAACTATTTAAAATTCATACATATTTGTTACTGTAAAATAATCAAATAACCTATTTTGAATTTACAATATAATGTAACAATAAGCATCACTTTTAATAATTAGTAGTGCACAGTGGCACAAACACTGAAGAAAGGAAGAGCCACACCCTCTGGTACACTTCAGAAGGGCTTTTTGACTCTGAAAGAGGTCACTGGTCAGAGGGGGCTGGGCACATCTCAGGAAGGAGATAAGGCTGATAAGGGATTCACAAAGAGAAGGGCTAGATCATTTGGTGACACTCTGTTAGGCGTGTAACAGTGAGGGTGACATTCAGGTGTTATCCTCAAGTCCCTCCTATGGCCTGTGTTGTGTGGTTATCTGGAATGGAGTCACTCCTGCTGTGACAGACTGCTTCCTGGGTGAAAGCAGAGTACTTCAAAAGATACAGCTCCCAACCCGAAATTCAAAGACTGAGACACTAAATCACATAAGGGCCTGGAAATGGTTTATGAAAAGGGGAGCTTGGAGCTCCCAAGTTGTCAATCATCAAGCAGCCAACTGTGGCGGTACCTCAATGTGAAGAAGCTCAGCAAGAGTTCTGCCTTGTCTGACTAGGACTGAAGATCAAGATCTGCTAGTCTCCTACCTGCGTGAGGCAACATCACTTAAGGAACTCAATACTTTAAGCTCTGGAGCCTGATGCACCAGCGTCTGTTTGCCTGCAAATACCAGAGGAACCCTATGAGGAGAAGGGAGTGTACCTGGAGCGAGCAATGGCATATGGGGGTTCATGGTGAGTGGATCCCCACAGCAAGGTCCCAGAGGATTGCACCTGCACCAATCAGGCTTTCCACTTGTGCGCTTTAAGTTGGAGACCCTGCATGCCAGGCGGGGCAACACTAAATCCAAACTGCTGTTGCACTGATTAGGCCGTCTGCCCCTGTGCTGATTTAACTCCATGACGCCATATGCCAAAGGAGGCCACCGAGCCTCCACCCCCTGTACTGAATCAGGTCGGTGACCCCCATATGCCAGAGGGAACCATCATTAAATTGAAACTGATGTTTCACCAATCTGCGGTGTGCTGTTGTAAGTCAGTGCCCCCTCATGCCAATTGGGGTCGTCATGAAGGTAACTAATGTAGTACCAATCAAGCCATCACCAGTGGGGGGGGGCAGTAAATGTGCTGCCACACCAATGGGCCGCTTCTTATGTGTTGCTAAAAGCTGGTGACCACATGTGCCAAGCAGGGGGCTGTCATGAAGAGCAAGGTCGTCACCTTGTTTGAACCTTCTTCCAAAAGAGGGCCAGTATTGGGACCATCATGGGATCACAATGCCCTGCAAGTGTTGATCAGTGTGCCTGGAGGCTCAACTGAGGCATTGGAAGTAGAACAACCACCCTTACCCACCACGGGGATCAGAGGAATTCACCGCTTTATACAAGCAGCACTATGGACTACCAGCTGTTCCTCCCGCCACAGCAAGACTGCTGTTTGACACCAGCTGTCATCCACCACAACGCTGGGTTTGCCAAAGGATCCTGGTGCCTTCCCTCCAGAAACACCAGTGAGAGCTGGTAAAACTGATTGCTGGAAGGACCCTGGGGGTACTTTCTCTGCCTCATAGTGTTGCATTGCTGGAACACTTTGACTTTTATGAAGCCATAGTAGGACTTCTATGACTCAAACTCATAAGGGGTGTAACGAAATGTTGCTTATCATAAATGGGGAATAACCATGACATTAGACAGGGAAGTGGAACTCAGAACTGTGCCTGCACAATGCGAGAATGCTTGTTTGTAATATTTGTGTGTGTTGTATTTCACTCTGACTTGGTATATAAAATACTTTGTTTACTATAAAAGCTAGTGTCTCGCTGGACATTCATTTACAATAGATGCTGAATGATGCTGGATGTCTTGAGCTTGTGTATGCATTGCATCAACACCCTCATCCTCTCAGAATCTTTGGACTGCTCCACCCATGCTACCTCTGAGAGTCCAGTGCTGAAGGGGTAGTTGGCCCAGTTGCTCAGGACCCATAGTAGGTCAAGCCGGGGACATCAGGAGTAAAAGGCCTCAGTCCCCACAGTTAGGCCCAGTAACCCCTGTTTGCCTTGTAAAGGAAAGGATGCAATATTAATGGCAGGAGCATATTTATAAGACATCACACAACACAGGACAGAAAGAAAAGTTGCTGCCCTGCACTGCATGAATGGGAGAGAGGTAAAAGCGCTATATCTTCTAAAATATGGTGCTCTTAAGTTCTCTCCCTGTACTGCCGCACTTGTGGCTGCCTAGCGCCAATGCAGACACTCTTGCACCATCATGAAAGGGTACCTGCATTACGGGGAGGATTGTTTTCGTGCCGGAAGGAATACCTTTCAGCACAAAAACAATCCAAAGAGGATGTAACAAGGAGAAATAAACATAATTCTCCTTGTTACACCTACATGGTAGGCATACTGATTTCACACAATTCTAGCTTTACAAACATTAATAAACCTGCAATTGCGTGAAATCAATGGGTGTGTGCACAGGAACACCAATGCTCCACCGATGGAATGCCTACCACTACGAAACGAAAAGCAACACAGCATTAGCGGCATGGTTGCCTTACATTTCTTTACAAAGCTGTGCAAGGCCACGCAAATCAGGCCTTGCGTGGCTTTGTAAATCCCAAATAGGCCTTTGCGCTGCCCTGAACCGTCTTTGAGTGATGCAGAGGCAATGCAAAGCCTTAGTAAATCTGAGACAAAGAGCCTAGAGGATTGAAGCTGTAGGCTTTTGGGAACATAAGAGGAGCGGTTCAGCATTAATATAGCAAGGGTTTATCTAATAATTTGAATTTAGATGAAAGGTACACTGAAAAATCTTTTATTTACTCATGGCGGAGAGAGTAGCCAGTTATTTGTTCATACAAATTGTTGTACAATGGGCCGCAGTGAAATATTTAAGATTTGGAAGTAGATTATTTTGTCATTGTATAAGAGATTGATAGTACTTCCATTGTTTAGCAGCTGATAGATATTTTCAGTGGTTTTATGTGTGCCCCATTTGCAAAGATAGTGGATCAATATCATATGCAATATAATGCATGCCAACAATGGTGCATCCATTAAATCAAGTTTCCGCTATATTGTAAGGTAAGCATATAATTACTATTCAGAATTTCACTTATATTCACATCCCAAGTTAAGTATGGAATAATTAAGGAATAGTAAATATGTTTTACCATACAATGTACTGATAGTTCTATGTGTTGCGTGTGATATTATTGTAGGTTGATATATACAATCTTGAGAAAGTATCACATAACCACAAAGAAGAACACACTGTAATTTACATTGTGTATGCAATGTGTGTCCATGGTCAAGGGTGTACAGATGTTAGGGAGAAAGTGTGCAGGTGAGAGAAGCTTTCAAAACTGTATTTCAGGGTATGACCAAACTGTTCAAATGACGTAGCATGCTGTAGAGGTGTTGCGCCGTTGTGCATTTGGCTTAAGGATGTTTGAAAGGAATCAGGAGAATATTTCCTTTTAGAAAAGAAAGCTGTAGCGATGGCATGTAGGACATGTGAGATATTCACTTATATTTCCATGATTGCCTGTCCTCACCACATTAAAATATTGCCCCAAATTCATTTTTCATTATTTTTGTTTATACCACCACATGTATTTTGAATTCTGTATCAACATAAGACCACCAGCAGCACCCTTGTGTACCATAATAATGCAGAACAGTGAAAAATGGAAGGAAATCTTCTGTGGCCTTCGGGTACTGCTGGATGACTATCAGCCACAAATGAAACAAGCACTGGTAAATCCAATAGGTTTAGCCCAACAGGAGGGATGCGCTTCTATGGGCAGTGTATGCAGACTGGACCCCGACTTTGGAACTGATGAACCGGTGTCACCTCAACATCCTGTGATTCTGGGCCAATCAATTCATCTTCCCTAACTTAAAAATAAAAAATGGAAAAAAAGGAACTAGTAAATTAATCTGTACTTGGCCCATGCACCTCACAGCAATAGGAAAGTGACAGCATCCTATGGACTGCCAAATTAGAAGGCAGCAAACAAGAGTAATAATGGTGCTAACAAATGGTAAATGAGGGGCGGACTGAAAGCCCCTTTTTATGTCTAGTTTTTTTTTTTCAGATACAATAGTCATTGACATAGCGACTGCATGTGTGTGCTGCCTGCAAGCTTGACCTAAAAATACTACAGCATTTCTGGCTTATTTACAATGTACATCCTGGCAGCCTGGCTTCAGTAAAGGATACTTGGCTAGCTATGTGGCACATTGGTATCTAAGTGCCTCTTTCACAATAGGATTGTCCTTCAGTCAATCTGCCATTGTCTAGAGTCAGTTCCCCAGTGGTGGAAGATGTGGCTTGCCTCCAAACCTAAGTGTTTGAACAATGCTTGGGGATATTTTCCACTGAAATTGCTCCAAGTTATGTAGAGGAACGGCTTCAGACGAAAAATGGTTTGTGGTGACAGGCTTCCCCCATTGTTCCTCATGCCACCCTAACCTAAAGATTGAGGCCCTGTATGGGGATCAATTACCGGATTTATATAATTAGTTTCCCATAAGCATGTAAGAGTGTGTCCTTGAATGGTGCCTTTAGCCTGCTTAATAGTACCTGTGATTCGCTATCAGATCTGATGCAAAGTCTGCAGAAATACTTTTCCCCTCAAAGGGTCAAGAATGTACAACCAAATACAAACTCTGTGGTGTCCAGAATGTCAAAGCATCAATGCATGTATAACCCCAGCACTCTCTGAGAAATCATTTCCCACTTCTATTTTAAATGTTCAACATTCTTTAAAGTTAATTCTATCAAAAATGATTTTGTAATTTCTTGTAACTGACCACCCTTTAAAAAACACCCCAGCTGCATTTAGGCAATTATTTCAGGGCAAAAGGATGCCAAGGGGAATCTTCCCTTAAAGAGACAAACATACCGAACAATGTCCCCAGCTAAAGTGGGGTGAACACAAAGTAAGTATGATTATAAGCAGAGAATACTGCTTATGATCCTTACCAATTGCACTAAAGTAAGACCCCAGTGACCTTTCTATGCCCCATCATGCTGATCCCAGTCAAGACTAGAACTAACAGTTGTACAGCTCATCCATCACCCCTCCCCTTCCCTGTAATGTCATTTCCTCTTCACGAGCCATATCCTTCAGTGCTCGGACACCAAAAAACTGATGAAAAAAGGAAAGCCATTTCTTTACGCACCTATGTGAATTGTAGGATGCAGTGCATAAAATGCTACTTTGATCTTCCAAGTTCCATCTCAAATATACACTCTATTTACAGACTCATTGTTCCTCGGGGTTGCATTTTACATTGAGATAGATATGTGACAATAATGAAATGTTGGTATATAGCCCAACTGTATGAATTTATAAATGAAAGTCATTATTGGCATTTCTGCTGATGTTTATGTTAATAATCCTGTTTCTATTAATCCTTTTATTGTGGAGGATGTGACATCCACATTGTCTGCACTTGTTTTGGAAGGCAGAGGACAAAGAGGTCATATACTCGCATGCAGGCTTGCACCAGAGGGTTTCCCATGTCAGATCCAATTAGAGCCAACAAGGTCATATGACAGCGGTACCTGCTGTGGCAGTCTGACCGCCACATCCTTGGCGCTCCGACCACCAGATTAGGATGCTGGCGGTCGGACTGCCAGGAGGCCACTGCCAGGATCATGGTTCCCAGCAGGTTGGCAGAGGTGAACGCCATGGTCAAGCACAGCAGTGCTGCTATCGGCACCGCCATGCTGATCACAACTTGCCTTTCTGTCAGACTTTCCATGGCGGGGTCACCACCATGAAAAGGCTGGCAGAAAGGCAGAGACGGGGCCACAGGGAGGCCACTGCACTGCCCATGACCATGGCACACAGTGCGAATTCCGAAGGTGCTGGGTGCACATTCTGTGTGATGTAATTGGCCTCGGCTGTCCCTGAGAGCCAAGGCCAATGTCGCCGCACTGTTTCCACCAGCCAGCCCGGCAGGAACATCAAAATATGGCGGTGGGGAGGCCTCTTGCTTTGCTGTTGCCTTTCCACTGCCGCATTGGTGGTCCAACGGTCGGACTGCCAAAAACATAATCAGCCCCTAAGCCTATATATCCCAGTTGGGGGCCTAGTTTTGAGAGTTTACCCGTAATTTGCCCATGGGGCAGGAAGCTTACTACACACCAGGGATTATTGGTTTTATGGAGAAGCCCCAAAGGCATTGGCAAATGCTTCAAATCACAGAAGCGCCAACCAGCCTTTGCAGTCCACATGGCTGTAAGACTGGGGAGTGTGCTGACATTCTGCCTACCCCAGGGGTAGCAGAAAGCCCTCTAGATCTGAGGCTTTTAAATGAAAGGATGTCTCATGGGGTCACACAACCCACAACCAATCCCTTGGGGAAATATCAGTCTTTCTTCCCTTGTGAGGGGCAGATGTGAAGGAATTACCCATAGTCTTTCTATCTGTAGGGGAGCAGAAAGCCCACTAGAAATGAGGAAATGATTTCTTCAATGGAGGGGCGACCTCCAGCATGGACACATGGGCCCTAAACAGTCTTTCAGTCCAACTGTGGAGCAGATTAAGTTTATATCTACAATTCGCCTTATCCAGAGATGAAGACAGCTCACTAGATCCCTGTAAAATATGTTGTTAGTGAATGGGGTAGGAGCTGGTGTGGTTCTGGAACAGGATCACAACTCCCATTTGGGACATACTAAGGGGCAGATTTACTAATGTGTACCAAAATGCAGTGCAGTAACCAAATTTGCTGTGTTGTGTTCCACAAGGGAGAGAACAAAACACAGAGCTAAATCTATGAGGACTGGTTTGCTGCTACTGTCTTCCCTACCCTGGTTCTCTTGAAGGCTGTTTTGCATGACACACAGCCTTTCAGAGGTGACTGTGTGGTGTCCAGCATAGGATTTGTACCAAAAGCATACCCTTTCAGCACAAATTACTATATCTAAGCAAACACAGAAGGATCCCATGGGTGTAGTGTGTGCTGTGAACTTCAGCACACATGCAATGCTTGGATTTGTTTTTGGGAAATGAGAACATTTCTCCTTGTTAGAGCCTGCTACAACGGGGCATAGCCTGGTCTGGCTATTTTATAGAATAGGCTTTGCATCAAAAACTATGGTTTTGTGCAACTTAACACTCCAGTAAGACCCCCTAAATGTAAAGTGCCTCAGCAGCACAATGTGACGTAAAGAAGTGCAAAGCACTTTTTGCACTGATATAGGGCCCTTTTTCAATGCATAATGCATGTGCTTTGTACAACTTTGCATTACTTTATGTCACTTTGCGACGGCACAAAGTATTAGTACATCTTGGACTAAGACTTTCTGCCCTAGTTGGATGCTGATTGAGGAAATTTACGACAAACACTAAATCAATGCATGAATGATGCTCCTTGCTCCTCAGCTTGTATTGGGTGGATGAGAGTAGTGGAATTTACTACAAATGTCGAATCTTTAAACAAAACACACAATTTCTTCTTATTTTTCACAGGGATGGCTGCCCAGGGTCGGTGTCAGTTTGTCACTATGGACTCCGACTAGCCCTGGCTTTTCTAAAACCTAGAGAAATCCAGAGTGGTGTGGTTTGTGTAGATCTCAACACATTTTCTCCCTCAGAATACACACAAACATCAACACTGTTCTGTGATAAACAGCAATACCTCTCACGTTCCTAGATGGTGCTCCACCTGGCTAGTGATTGGGCCCCCGATGCCCATTCCTTATTGCTTTGCACAAAATTCATTTTTTTTATTGTACGAATTGGGGTTTGACACATAGGGGGTCATTCTGACCCTGGTGGGCGGTGATAAAGCGGCGGCCAACCCGCCAACAGGCAGGCGGTCCAAAAAAAGGAATTCTGACCCTGGCGGGAACCGCCAACACAGCCCGCTACTTTAACACTCCGACCGCCACGGCGGGACAGACAAACAGCGCGGCGGTCACCGCCAACAGGCAGGCGGCAGACAATGTACCGCCCACCCTATCACAACTCACCAATCTGCCACCTTTTCCGGGGCGGGAGCCCCGCCGATAAAAACACGGCGGAACCAGACTACGAACGGGAAAACGCTCACCTATACACACTCCACGAGGAAGGAGGACAGCATGGAACCCGAATTAAACATCCTACCAGCTATTGTCTACCTGCTCATCTACCAGGAGTACGAACGCCGGCGCAGACGACAACGGTGAGTACTGCACCTACGACACAGGGGAGGGGGGAGGAGGAAAGCTTACGGGCACACACATGCGCCATACACCCACCCCCCCACCACAAATACCTGCACCCCAATGCCGAGCAACAAGTCAGAGTGACACCCCCCAAACCCACCGGAATAGTGCAAAGACACAATTAAAATGATCTATAAAATATATGTATAAATAGCTCCATTAAAGGTATGGGAAATATGCTATATAAAAGATACAAAAATAAGGAATGAACATAGTCAACAATATATACATAGGCAATAAGTCCTGCACATTCCCTCAAAGTTCCATAGCCCGTGGGCCAATGTTCACAAACACATGGGCAAAGCCCACACAGGAGACCAGATACCATTGGAGAGAACACTGCTGGGGCATCAGATGATAAAACTACAGGCACCTCAGGGGGAAGGGAAGGGGGGGCACCTCAGCCACATGAGTCCTTGACGCCAGATCCACGAGGGGCCTCCATGCCCACTGTCCCATCCTGGGGAGTGCAAAGCCACAGTCTCACAAGTCTCTACAGTGGGTGGCTTGCCCACTGTCCCATCCTGGGGAGTGCAAAGCCACAGTCTCTCAAGTCCCTACAGTGGGTGGCTTGCCCACCGTCCCATCCTGGGGAGTGCAAAGCCACAGTCTCACAAGTCTCTACAGTGGGTGGCTTGCCCACTGTTCCATCCTGGGGAGTGCAAAGCCACAGTCTCTCAAGTCTCTACAGTGGGTGGTTTGCCCACTGCATTATCCTGGGGTGTGCAAAGCCACAGTCTCCCAAGTCTCAACAGTGGGTGGCTTGCCCACTGTTCCATCCTGGGGAGTGCAAAGCCACAGTCTCTCAAGTCTCTACAGTGGGTGGCTTGCCCACTGTTCCATCCTGGGAAGTGCCAAGCCACAGTCCATCAGATGGATTATCGACTCCACTGTTAATGGAGGAGGCATGGTGCCCAGAGTGCTTTCTGAAGCCCTGCTCAACACAGAACCGGCACTGTTAATGGGCCAGCGGTGCTTGAGATGAAGGCCCCAGCGGAGCGGTGCTTGAGATGAAGGCCCCAGAGGAGCGGTGCTTGAGATGAAGGCCCCAGAGGAGCGGTGCTTGAGATGAAGGCCCCAGCGGAGCAGTGCTTCAGATGAAGGGCCCAGCGGAGCGGTGCTTGACAGGAAGGGCCCAGCGGAGCGGTGCAGAGACGGCGGGGCCCAGCAGAGCGGTGCTTGACAGGAAGGGCCCAGCGGAGCGGTGCTTGAGATGAAGGGCCCAGCGGAGCGGTGCAGAGATGGCGGGGCCCAGCTGAGCGGTGCTTGACAGGAAGGGCCCAGCGGAGCGGTGCAGAGACGGCGGGGCCCAGCGGAGCGGTGCTTGACAGGAAGGGCCCAGCGGAGCGGTGCTTGAGATGAAGGGCCCAGCGGAGTGGTGCAGAGACGGCGGGGCCCAGCGGAGCGGTGCTTGACAGGAAGGGCCCAGCGGAGCGGTGCAGAGACGGCGGGGCCCAGCGGAGCGGTGCTTGACAGGAAGGGCCCAGCAGAGCGGTGCTTGAGATGAAGGGCCCAGCGGAGCGGTGCAGAGACGGCGGGCCCCAGCGGAGCGGTGCTTGACAGGAAGGGCCCAGCGGAGCGGTGCTTGAGATGAAGGGCCCAGCGGAGCGGTGCAGAGACGGCGGGGCCCAGCGGAGCGGTGCTTGAGATGAAGGGCCCAGCGGAGCGGTGCAGAGACGGCGGGGCCCAGCGGAGCGGTGCTTGACAGGAAGGGCCCAGCGGAGCGGTGCTTGTGATGAAGGGCCCAGCGGAGCGGTGCAGAGACGGCGGGGCCCAGCGGAGCGGTGCTTGACAGGAAGGGCCCAGCGGAGCGGTGCTTGAGATGAAGGGCCCAGCGGAGCGGTGCAGAGACGGCGGGGCCCAGCGGAGCGGTGCTTGACAGGAAGGGCCCAGCGGAGCGGTGCAGAGACGGCGGGGCCCAGCGGAGCGGTGCTTGACAGGAAGGGCCCAGCGGAGCGGTGCTTGAGATGAAGGGCCCAGCGGAGCGGTGCAGAGACGGCGGGGCCCAGCGGAGCGGTGCTTGACAGGAAGGGCCCAGCGGAGCGGTGCTTGAGATGAAGGGCCCAGCGGAGCGGTGCAGAGACGGCGGGGCCCAGCGGAGCGGTGCTTGAGATGAAGGGCCGAGCGGAGCGGTTCTTGTCCCGGCGGGCCCCTGTTCAGCGATTCTTGTCCCGGCGGGCCCCTGTTCAGCGATTCTTGTCCCGGCGGGCCCCTGTTCAGCGGTTCTTGTCCCGGCAGGCCCCTGTTCAGCGGTGCTCCTCCCGGCGGGGCCCTGTTCAGCGGTGCTCCTCCCGGCGGGCCCCTGTTCAGCGGTTCTCGTCCCGGCGGGCCCCTGTTCAGCGGTTCTCGTCCCGGCGGGGCCCTGTTCAGCAGTGCTCCTCCCGGCGGGGTCCTGTTCGGCGGTGCTTGTCCTGTGTGTCTAGGGAGCCAGACCTGGGCAAGACTTCCCGCTCATTCGCCATCCGACCTTGCGGTCGCGGGGCCCTCCTGTGATGGAGTCCTGGGCCTGTGGGTGTCGTCCGTCACAACCGGAATGGGGCTGGTGGGGCCCTCCTGGGCAGCTCGCCTGCTGCCTGACTTCTCCGCCCTGCTGCCCTTGCCCTCCTTCGCTGAAGCTCTGTGGCCCTTGCCTCCCTTGGATGATGTGGCAGGTGACGGGGCAAGGCTACTGTCCTTGGTGGCAGCCGTCTCAGTCTTGTCGCGCCGGCCCTTTTTTTTTTTTTGTCCTCTTCCCAGGGAGTGGGCTGGCTGTCCCCTTGCTGCTGCCCGATGTTCCTGCCCTAGGAGCTGGTGGACTCCAATAGCCCTGCACTATGGTCACAGTAGATGCAGGGCTGGTGGTGGCTGAGGTGCTTTTTTTACTCTTACCAGATGGAGGGGGCGGGTCAGTGATTGGAACGAGCTCAAGGTTGGAAAGGAAAACGACTTGGGAAGGACAGGGACGGATAGGTGTAGTGGGTATGGGATTGGAGGAAGAGGATGTGGTTGTAGGAGAGTCAAGTGTGCTGTCTTTGGGTGCAGGTGCTTGTGACGGAGGCTGTCGTGAGGTGGATGGCTGTTGGGTGGGTGGCTGCCTGCGTTTGTGTGGTTTGGAAGAGGAGGTGACAGACACACTGGGAGAGGACACAGGGGACGTGTAAATGGCAGTAGGGGTGGTGACTGCACGTGTGCGGACTGTAATGGAGGGTGTGCTGGTGATGGAAGTACTGGCCGATGGTGATGTGCATGCAGGTGTGAGTGGAGACGTCACAGGGAGGGAGGAGGGAGATGAGGAGGTGGGGGACACAGAGGTGGTAGTGACTGTTGGCATGTCTGCATCTGGATGTTGCTTGGGTGAATGCTTGTGGGATCTGTGGTACTTATGTCTGGATGAGCTGCCCTTGGGTGTAGAGGTGTGTGCAGGCTGGTCTGATGGTGTGGATGGGATAGGCAGAGGAACAGGAAACTGAGACTGGGTGGAGGGAGTCAGAAGAGGGAGGCTGGAGACAGGGACAATGGCTGCCGTCAGTGCTGAGGCCAGAGCGTTGAACGATCGCTGATGGGCAGCCTGACCCGAATGAATGCCCTCCAGGTATGAATTGCTCCGATGCACCTCCCTTTCTACACCCTGGATGGCATTCAAAAGGGTAGACTGCCCAACAATGAGTGTCCTGAGGAGGTCAATGACCTCCTCACTGAGGGCAGCAGGGGTAACTGGGGCAGGGCCTGAGGTGCCTGGGGCGAAGGAGATGCCCGCCTTCCTGGGCGAGCGGGCACGGAGCGAAGGCTGAGGGGCTGCTGGGAGGGCGGGGCTGGTGTGCTGCGTGGCGGCTGTACCTGTTGTGGCGGTGGGCACGGATGTTGCCGCCACCGCTAGGGAGCTCCCTTCCGAGGACGTGTCGGTGTCGCTGACGTCTCCACGGGTCCCCGTTGTGGAGCTCCACTCGCCCTCCGTCTCACTGGTGTACTCGGAGTCTGTTGTATGGCCCTCCGGGGCCATGTGAGATGCAGCTCCCTCGTGCGCCGATGCCACTTCTCCTCCGCCTGATGATGCTAATGCACACATGAACAGGAAGACAAAGAAAATGGGGGGGGGGGAGAAATGAAGACAGGTTGAGTGCATGCATTGGCAACACCTTTGTCGGAGAGGACAGACACAGAGGCCCCCTGAACTAGGCCGCGCAATCGGGGTACACTACTCAGTTATTGTGACTAGGCCTACAGGTCTATGGACGACAAATGCACACATGGGTGAGGCCGGACCATGGATAGCTGTACTTGGCACCCTACAGAGGTGGGGGGCGGGGGCACAGGGCCGTGTCTAACGGAGGGGCCTAGCCTACAGAATGCGCCCTGGCCTGGAGATAGCCACAGCCCTCCTCCCCCACCCAGACACCTTCACTGCGCGCAAAGATAGCAGAATGTGCTGATACTCACCCCCTTGTGTCTGCTGTGATGTCCTCACGCGCCCATCCGAATCGGGGTAGGCCACCGCCAGGATCAGGGACATCAGGTGGGTCAATTGGCGGCTGGCACCCCTCCTACGTTGGGAGGCCATCCCCAGCAGAGACTCGGCGGTCTTTCTGGTCCCGCGGCGGATGTCCTCCCACCTCTTTCGGCAGTGGGTGCCCCGTGTTTTGTGGACTCCCAGGGCCCGGACGTCCTTGGCGATGGCACGCCAAATGTCGATCTTCTGATGGGCGCTGACCTATGTGACATGTACAGGGTGGTAAAGGAAATCGCATCAGTTTTCTGCCTGGTCAATGTGAGTGGCCCCCCCCTCCTCAACCTTGCCATGTGGCACATGCTCTCATCTTTCGTGCGTTGCACTCCTCATTCGCTCCCCTCCCCACCATCTTACATACACCCCACTCAACACAGGCATAGCCCGTTCAACGTGCACCCTGTGTACTAACCTGTTGGTCTGGAGGACCGTAGAGTAGCGCATACTGGGGGAGGACCCCATCAACAAGTCTCTCCAATTCTTCGGAAGTGAAGGCAGGGGCCCTTTCCCCAGTCGCAGCAGCCACTGTATCTCCCAGACCGAGGTCACAGCAGCACTTGCAGTATAGGTCCTCTCCTGTGGATGATCAGGTCTCGAGTGATTAATCAGATAGAAAATGGCGGTCACGCCCGCCGCGGTGCATACCGCGGCGGTGCGTACCGCGACCGCCGGCGCACATCGTCATTGGCTCCTGAGACCCATAGGGTTCAATGTTAACCAATGCTGCTTTGCGCCGCGGTCTTCGACCGCCTACCGCCATGGTGTGCCACGCCAGCGCAGTGACCTCACATCCCACTGTCACACTTCACAGGTCAGGTAGCCGCCATTTCAAGGGCCCACATGGCATGATTTCTACTGCGTCACACAGGCCTAGGCCTTGCATTGCCACTCATACAAGCCTTTCAATGCATAGCGATTCGTTTACTGTGCAAGCCGTGTGAACAAACCTGTGGGTTGCTTGACTCTGTGCTCCATGTTGTCCTTCCTAGGCACCGTCCGCTGGGACTTGCGAGGAGAAGGATGAATTCTCCCGTGTACCGACCGCTGGTGGACCTGTCGACAATGGAAGAACGACATATCATACTTACATACAGGCTTGACAGAGCAACTATACATGAACTATGTGCCCAGCTGGAGCCAGACCTGATGTCCCCCATCCGCCAACCCACAGGGATTCCCCCTCTGGTGCAGGTTCTGTCAGTACTCCATTTTTTGGAAAGTGGGTCTTTTCAGACAACAGTGGCCATATCATCTGGGATGTCTCAGCCTATGTTTTCTAAGGTTTTGTCCAGAGTGTTGTCTGCCGTGATGAAATACATGCGGAGCTACATTATTTTCCCTGAGGTGGGCGAATTGGCTACAGTGAAGGGTGATTTCTATGCCCTTGGACATATCCCCAACATCATTGGTGCCATTGATGGGACCCATGTGGCTTTGGTTCCCCCCAAAGAAAGTGAGCAGGTGTACAGAAACAGAAAAAGTTATCATTCGATGAATGTCCAGGTGGTCTGTTTGGCTGACCAGTACATCTCCCATGTAAATGCCAAGTTCCCTGGGTCAGTGCATGACGCGTATGTCATGCGAAATAGCAGCATCCCTTATGTGATGGAACAGCTACAGAGACACCATGTGTGGCTAATTGGTGACTCTGGTTACCCCAACCTGTCGTGGCTACTGACCCCAGTGAGGAATCCCCGGACCAGGGTAGAGGAACGGTACAATGAGGCCCATGGGCGAACTAGGAGGATCATAGAAAGGACCTTCGGGGTCCTGAAGGCCAGGTTTAGGTGCCTGCATATGACAGGGGGATCCCTAATGTACTCACCAAAGAAGGTGTGCCAGATCATCGTGGCCTGCTGTATGCTTCACAATCTTGCTTTGCGACGCCAGGTGCCTTTTCTGCAGGAGGATGGTCCAGATGGTGGTGTTGTAGCAGCTGTGGAGCCTGTGGAGAGTGAAGAGGAGGAAGACGACGGGGACGACACGGACAACAGGGATACAGTCATACAACAATATTTTCAGTAGCACACAGGTAAGAATCAGCCACGCCATTTTACATTTACTTAAGGCCTCATGCGTCTCCACTGTCTGTGTTTCCCCCCAGTTCCTGTTAACTGATTTGTGACTTTCCCTTCCCTTTTCAGAGCTGTATGACCCACTGCCTGACTTCAGCTTTGTTTGCCCATGGACTAAAGCTTATTGAAATTGGTATGTTGTCATCACAAAGTAACTGGACATTATTGCACCGTTATGTGTAATACATTTGTTAAGAATACAAGCAGACTCCTGTTATTTTAAGTGCAATAAGTGATTTATTTTAAGTGCTACATATAGGTACATGATTGGGAAACGGTGATGGGTGGGGGTGGAGTAATGTCCATGGCAGAGTCCAGTTCTCAGTCGCACAGGTGCATTGTCCATATGCCTGGGGAAGGATGGAGCAGGGGCAGTTCAAGGTTGGACAGAGTGACAATGTGGGACAGTGGGATGACATCAGGGGGTATCTTAGGCTGGCGGGGGTCTTGCAATCCTACTCTGTCTTCTTGTGAGATCTCAGGTTCCGCTTGCGGGGTGGTTCTTCTTCTGCAGGAGGTGGGGTTCTGGTGGCCTGTCGTTGTGTGGGGGCCTCCTGTCCACTAGCGCCGGCGGAGGTGGTAGGCGGTTCCTGGCCTGGGCTAGTGACAGGGGCCCTTTGGGGTGCCACATGGTCCCGCAATGTGGTGACAATCTGGGTAAGGGCCACGACTATGGTCCCCATTGCGGAACCGATGTTCCTCAGTTCCTCCCTGAACCCCATGTACCGTTCCTCCTGCAGTTCCTAGATCTCCTGGAACCGGGCCAGTACCGTCGCCATCGTCTCCTGGGAGCGGTGGTATGCTCCCATGATGGAGGAGAAGGCCTCTTGGAGAGTCGGTTCCCCGGGCCTGTCCCCCCCCTGTCGCATAGCAGCCCTCCCAGTTCCCCTGTGTTCCTGGGCCTCTGTCCCCTGGACGGTGTGCCCACTACCACTGCCCCCAGGTCCCTGTTGTTGTTGGGGTGGTGGGTCAACCTGGGGACCCTGTAGTGGTGGACACACCGCTGATTTACGTGTCCTGGAGACAGAGGCATGGGCCCGCTGGGTGGGAGCTGTGCTGGTGTTCCCAGAGGGGGTTGGGTCTGGTGTAGCCTGTGGCTGTCTGTGGGGAACCGACTGTCCAGAGGTCCCCGATGGGCCGGGCTGGTCATCTGGCTCCAGGGAGACAGAGCTGCTGTCATCGCTGGGGGCCTCTTCTGGGGATGGGATGGACATCTCTGGACCCTCCGTGGCGGTGTGGTGGCGTTCATGTCCTGCAGGGGTATAAAGGTATGGTTATTGCTTCTGTGTGTGGCATTTCGTGGGATGGGTGGGTGTCCGTGTACCCAAGTGCAGGCATTTCCTTGTGGGGGCTTTTGTGAGGGTGGCTTGTGGGGGTGATGTGTGTGTGCAGTGGGCATGCTTTGGTGATGGGTGTCCATGCTTTGTGGTCGCATGCAGGGCTTGGTGTTGGGATGGGTGGGTTGTGATGGTGAGCCTTTTGCTAGGTGTTGGTGTGATGGGGGTGGGGGTGAGGGTGGGGGTATGATTTGGCATGCAGGTGGGGTGGGGGTGGGAAGCAGTAGTGAAGATTTGACTTACCAGAGTCCATTCCTCCGCCTACTCCTGCGAGGCCCTCAGGATGCAGGATGTGCAAGACTTCCTCCTCCCATGCGGTAAATTCGGGGGGAGTAGGTGGGGGTCCGCCGCCAGTCTTCTGCACCGCAATGTTGTGCCTTGATACCATGGAACGCACCTTCCCCCGTAGGTCGTTCCATCTCTTCCTGATGTCCTCCCGATTGCGTGGATGCTGTCCCACCGCGTTAACCCTGTCCACTATCCTTTGCCATAGCTCCATCTTCCTGGCAATTGTAGTGTGCTGCACCTGTGCCCCGAAGAGCTGGGGCTCTACACGGACTATTTCCTCCACCATGACCCTGAGTTCGGCGTCACTGAACCTGGGGTGTCTTTGGGGTGCCATGGGGTGGTGTGGTTGAGGTGTGGGGTGGCGTTTGTGGTGATGAGTGTGGTGCGTGTGGTGGTGTGTGGTGTTTGGTGCGTGGATTCTGTGTGGGTGATGGTGTTGTGTGCCTCTGTGTTGTGGGATTGTCTATTCTGTGCTCTCTCTCTAGCCTTCGTTAATAATTTCGGGTCGTAGGTGCTTGTGGGTGATGTGGGTGTGTGTTTTATATTGTGTTGGGTGTGTGGGAGTGGTGTTAGTATGTGTATCAGGTGTGTGTATTTCAAACTGACCAATGTGGCTGAGTTTTCTATGTGTGTGTGTATTTTGACTGCGGCGGTGTGTACCGCCAATGGAATACTCCGTTTGAAAGAGCGCCGCGTGGATTTGTGGGTCGGAATGGTATGGGCGTATTTCTGTTGGCGTGACGGTGGAGGTTTGTTCATCGTCATTTTTGCGCTGACCTTTGGTGTGGCGGACTTTTGTGGATGTCGGGTTTTTGGCGGTTTGCCAGTTGCGGGTCAGAATGACCGTGGCGGTTTACCGCGGCCGCGGCAATGTTATGGCGGTCTTCTGACCGGCGGTAAGCGCCTTTTACCGCCGAGGTCAGAATGACCCCCATAGTTCTTAATGTCTTTTTTCACCATTTTCCTTTTATAACAAATGGCTTCTCAACAAAACTAGCGTTTTACGGTTTGGTTCACCAATTGTTCAGTAAATTATTTTATCTCCAAAAACACTGTAACTGTATACCAAGAAAGTATTTTAATGAGGTCCACTGTTGCTAGCTTAATTTAAGTGCAAGATTATTATCTAGAACACTGGTTACTCTCTAGAACACTGGGACTGTGGCCATCGCTTTGCAATCCTCAAAACATGAGCAGGTTGACTACCTTTACAAACACTTGAAAACAACTATCTACATTTGTTTTCGGCTAAGCTGTTTTGTTTGTTAGCCACTAAGGGACAGGGACAGTAGTTGTATATCATACTGTCGGTTGGAAATAAGATCCCTTTTATGTGTGGTTATTTGCAGTTACAATGGAGGACATAAAGATGCTGTGGATGCTGAACCAGGTCTGGTTCAATGCCCAGGTATTAGAAAAACAGGACATACCTCAACGTGATCATTGTTCATGTAAACACACAAATCTTTAAGTAATTACTTTGGAAAAGAATTAGAATTTTAATTCTCAGAATATACATTTTTTTAATTTGTCTCTTGTGTAGTCACAACTACATTTTGGGCCACATGTACAAATATTTGGATTTGCGATTTCCTAATTGCGATTCCATGTGAATTGCAATTAGGGAATCGCAAATCCAAATGTAATATTCCACACGGATGTTCTTTTGCGCTTCCCGGAGGGTCGCAAATAGACCTGACTCATTGATATTATTGAGGTAGGTCGCAATTTGCGACCCACTGGAAATCACAAAACTCACAGGGATGGTGGCCTTCTGGTGTCAGCAGACCATCACGTCTGTGATTGCTTTTAAATAAAGCAATCTTTTTTGTTGAAACGCAGCCTGTTTTCTTTAAAGGAAAACAGGCTGCGTTTAAAAAGAAAGAAAATGAAACATTTCAGTTTCATTTTTGAAGAGCAGGCCGGACCACTGCCTGCTCTCCAAAACCTTTTTGCATGCGTTCACAAAGGGGAAGGGGTCAGTACCAATTTGAAATTGGTGCTAACTGCAATTGTCTTGCGACTGCATTCACGGTCACAAAACAATCATACATACCATTTAGATTCGGTATTAGGAAGGGATTCCGTGAACACGCCCCTTCCTAATACAGAATCGCAAAACCAAAATTGCTATTCGGTAACAAGTTACCGAATCGCAGTTTGGGCCTTGTAAATCTCAAAAAGTATTTTTCTAGTCGCAAATGGGCCGATTCTGCAAATCGGCCCATTTGCGACTAGAAAAATGCTTTGAACATGTGGCCCTTTGTGCCATTTTCTGCTTATCATTGGGATAGACGTTTGCCATTATAATCCATTATATTGATCATGACCATCAATCTGCAGCCATTTCTGCAAAAGTGACCCCCTTCAAACAACTCCCCAAAATGTTGCTGACATTTTTTAGAAGAGTTTCAACATTTAAAAAGAGGAGAGCACAGGAAAACACAGCAATACCTTTATTAAAAAAAGATTGTGCAAAATGGGCTAATATGCAAGTCCCTGTCATTAACAGACTATGAGGTGAAATTGCTTGGTTACAGTGAATTGGCATACAGTGCAGTTATTCCAGCTCTTCATCAACTATGCTCCGAAGAGCTCCCTGATGTCATTATTTTATACACAGGTGGGAATTAACTAGTTTATGCTCTAGGGTATGCTTCTAGCTGCCACCTATGTTTTTAAATTATGTCTTAAAATTAAGAGCGACTTTAGGAACATGTTTTCCCAAACCATTTTCTCTCGTGCTTTGCTCAAAGCTGGAACAGATGCACAGTACCATTTTTTGCGCATAAATAGAATGTGTCAGGCACAATGTCAACAGGATTATATCTGTGCGTTTCCTAAATTACTACTTTCCCAGTTTCCCTTATGAAAACATTAAATTCGGTCTGATTAATTAATTCTACAAGGATGGAATTCAACTCAATGATGGAGGAAAAGTGACTACTTGAAATAGATTTCAAAGGCATTTCTTCAGTTTCACATTTGAGATGTCAAGAGTTTTTTCTTACAAACTACCTTTTAAGGAAACATCTGTATTTTTCCTACTGTTGATATTGACCGACTGAAGATGGTGAACGCGCCTCCATAAAATTCTGGCAGCTCTCCCCCACAAAACCCCAATGAGACGACTGAAAGTAAAGGGAAATTCTACAATCCAATGATACATGGCAGACCACTCTATGAATGTGCTGGGATGGTGAAAGGCAGCCACATGGAGTTGAGAATGTGTTTGATGGTCCGGGTCTGGTACGAGGACAGAGAGGCCTTGAGTAGGGCCTGTGCTGACACTCAAGTGAGAAAGTGAAATGTATTTTACACGGGGCATGGACTTGGGAGGTCTGAGGGGTACTCTCTAGCTGAGGCATGAGGGTCAGGTGCTATGCGGCTAAAGAGGCCAAAGTGGGATGTGATCAGCCCAGTGATTAAAGACCTGCTATGAAGAGCAACATGCATCGCGGGAGGAATCTAAAAAATGAAAATATGAGAAGATGGATGAATGGAGGACCCCGCCCTCAATCAAATAAAGCACATGTGATATTGTTGGCTGTCGATAAAGCTCATGGCAGAAACCACAATGGGGAATATTTCAGAAGAGGCAGAAGGCTCCAACGTCATGGAAAATGTGAAATGACACTATGCCCAAAGGTTTCATTTCGCTGATGAATTGCAATATAAGGCCGGTAGAACTAACAGAATAGATAATTTTCAAAGCTTTCCTAACTAAAGATAGACTTAGGGACAGTGCTTAATTTGTAAATAAAAACGTGCCGGTGCTCAAAGCACTCCTCTTAAACCCGCGGCTGCTGCAATTTAATGTGGGAACACGGAAACTGAGGCAGCGTAATCCTGAAGCCATCCCGGGCCTCTTCAATCCATTTAAAGCCACTCCCTGCCCCTTCAGCTCACTTTTGCAGCTTTCTGCTTTCTCCCATTGTGACACTTTATCGTTTTTCTCTTCCTCCGTCTTTCCCACATGTGTCTTTTGCTCGCAACAAATGCTTGATGCAGAATAATAAGCGCCGGCCCTCAAAAGTAAGTGCCGGTGCTCAGCACCAGAAACAACAAGCACAAATTAAGCACTGCTTAGGGAGGAAGTACAATAAAGTGTGACTCAGGAAGGAAAAAGATCTAGTACCCATTCTTCTTTTGATCACCCGGGGATAAACAATAAAGGTTGATTTTTAGAACAAACTGACCTGGAGAAGCTGCATGTAGGAAGTCGGTCTTGAAAAAACTCAAAACCTTACTTGTGATAAGCCCTTTGGCACTATCAAAGTGCTTTGAGTTGTACATCTTTTTCAACAGAACGCCAATGTTTGATTGGGCAGATATCATCTGGTGATGAAGATTTTAGATAATATAAGTTTTCAACCCCTGTCTCATCTGTGAGAAGGGAAAGAGACAATTATATATTTTCCCCCAGAGACTATGAACTGGGGAGCTCATAATTAGTTTTCTCAAGTTCAGACTTTTGAAAGAGTTGTGAATAACGTCTATCGTGCTAATAATACAAGTAGCTACATTTTTACAATATTACTAAAATTTGGGAACAAGTAATAGAAAGCAGTCAGGTTTAGGAGGACTGGATACTACCTGAAAAAAGGTTTTTGGTGTAAATGTGCTGTCATTGTGATAAGTTTGCCAGAATATACTGTTTTAGCTGCAGTTTGAGGATGCTTGTATTTTTTTAGCTGGTTTTTATAGCCCAGTCGAGTTTCGGCACTGTAGGACCTTCTCCAGGCTCGCTCTGCTTGTCTTACTTGTAATTTCTCTATACTGAGCTTAGTAGCAAAACCAGGTATTATCTCTACACTTGAAACCATCTGAAATGGTTCCTTGAGCAACAGTATCAACTAAAGTATATGACAAGCTACCACAAAAATTCTCAGATAGTGATTCATATTAACCAGAA
This sequence comes from Pleurodeles waltl, assembly GCF_031143425.1. NCBI lineage: Eukaryota > Metazoa > Chordata > Amphibia > Caudata > Salamandridae > Pleurodeles > Pleurodeles waltl. Next base: position 519,876,075 of record NC_090436.1, read on the forward strand.
AACCTATGGTTGGTGCTTGAACTGATTTTGAGTCCTGGTAATACCAAGCTCATTGCAAAGCTCTTTAGTTGAAGGGTTAACACTGAAAGTATGCTTCAGCTCTTACTGATCCACAGTAGCCTGGAAAGTAATTAAACTACAAACTGATTAGCTCCATATTACCAAAGTCTTTGAGTTTATATCCTAAAATAACCGCTTTACCTCTGTTAAGCACCAAAGAACCTATCACCTCTGCTAACCTTTCTGAGAACTGGACAAAAGCCGAGAGAACCAGAAACCTGGAACCAGAAAATATAAACAGTACAATTATTTATTATTTAGCAATGGGTCATGAGGATCTTTTTAAAGGCTGGGCTAGATTCCAATCCAAAGAACACCTTGATTTGATTTTTACAAACCAGTGCTGTCCTACCTCAATCCCCTGCTATTTGTTTGCAGAAATTAAACTCTAATCCCGAAGAATAGCTATGGTAAAATCGGGATCTGATACTTCATGTAACCAAATACTTGTTAAAAAAATAGACTCTATTGCTTTTTGAAGAGCACATCACAAATTCCTCATTTGCTTTATGAGCAAACATTTTAAAGGGCTCGGAAATGTTGTTTCGTATTGAAAGTGGATGACTCCAAATTAAACTGATACTGACTAGTACACAAATTTATATTATTTTCTTGTTCCGTAGAGTACCCAAGAGATTACTCTTACCTGTAGAACTCATTCATGTTGCTCTCTTGTCTCAAAGCGCATGTAGCATCTCAGAGCTGTACAGACATGCAGCATGTATCAATCAATCAATCAATCAATCAAGAATTTATAAAGCGCGCTATGTACTCGACAGGGTTTCGAGGCGCTGGGGGGGGCGGGTGGCTGGGGTGCTGCTAGCGTTCGAAGAGCCATGTCTTGAGGAGTCTCCTGAAGGTGAGGAGGTCCTGGGTCTGGCGTAGTGAGGTGGGGAGAGAGTTCCAGGTCTTGGCGGCGAGGAAGGAGAAGGATCTGCTGCCAGAGGTCTTGCGCTGGATTCGGGGGACGATGGCGAGGGCGAGGTTGGCCGAGCGGAGTTGACGTGTGGGGACGTAGAAGTTGAGTCTGGTGTTCAGGTAGGTGGGTCCGGTGTTGTGGAGTGCCTTGTGTGCGTGGATGAGGAGTTTGAAGGTGATCCTTTTTTCCACAGGGAGCCAGTGGAGGTACTTCAGGTGGGAGGAGATGTGACATCGGCGGGGTATGTCGAGGATCAGGCGGGCGGATGCGTTCTGGATGCGTTGGAGTCGTTTGATGTCTTTCGTTGGGATGCCTGTGTAGAGTGCGTTGCCGTAGTCAAGTCTTCTACTGACGAGGGCTTGAGTCACCGTCTTCCTGGTTCCTGTTAGAATCCACTTGAAGATCCTGCGGAGCATGCGGAGGGTGTTGAAACAAGAAGAGGAGACGGCGTTGATCTGTTTGGACATGGTGAGAGCAGAGTCGAGGATGACGCCGAGGTTTCGTGCGTGGCTGGCTGGGGTGGGTGGGGGTCTGAGGGCGGTGGGCCACCAGGAGTCGTTCCAGGCCGAGGGGGTGCATCCGAGGATGAGGACGTCCGTCTTGTCGGAGTTGAGCTTCAGGCGGCTGTTGCTCATCCACTCGGCGAAGGATTTTAGTCCCTCGTGGAGGTTGGTTTTGGCGGTGAGCGGATCTTTGGTCAGGGAGAGGACGAGCTGGGTGTCGTCGGCGTAGGAGATGATGCTGAGGTTGTGTTGACGGGCCAGTCGTGCGAGGGGGGCCATGTATACGTTGAACAACGTTGGGCTAAGAGAGGATCCTTGGGGGACGCCGCAGATGAGGTTGGTGGCTTTGGAGTGGAAGGGTGAGAGTTGGACTCTCTGGGTTCTGTCGGAGAGGAAGGATGAGATCCAGTTGAGGGCTTTGTCTTGGATGCCGGCTTCGTGGAGACGGGTTAGCAGGGTGCGTTGGCAGACTGTGTCGAAAGCGGCAGATAGGTCGAGGAGGATGAGGGCTGAGGTTTCGCCGTTGTCCATTTGTTGTCTGATGTCATCTGTGGCGGCGAGGAGTGCGGTCTCAGTGCTGTGGTTTGGTCTGAATCCAGATTGTGAGGGGTCTAGGATGCAGTTGACTTCTAGGAAGTGGGCGAGCTGTGCGTTGATGATCTTCTCGATGACTTTTGCTGGAAAAGGGAGGAGAGAGATCGGTCAGAAGTTTTTGAGATCGTTGGGGTCAGCCTTGGGTTTCTTGAGGAGGGGTTGGATTTCTGCGTGCTTCCAGCTGTCTGGGAAGGTGGCGGAGTTGAAGGAGAGGTTGATGATCTTGCGGAGTTTGGGGGCGATGGTGGCGTCGGCTTTGTTGAATACGTGATGTGGGCACGGGTCCGTGGGAGAGCCTGAGTGGATAGAATTCATGGTTGTTAGGGTTTCGGCGTCGTCTACTTGGGTCCAGGTGGTGAGGCGGCAGGCGTGGGAGGAGTCGTCGGGGGTGGGGTCTGGCGGAGGTGCGGTGTTGAAGCTGTCGTGGATGGCTGCGATTTTCTGTTGGAAGAAGGTGGAGAGATCGTCGCAGAGTTTCTGGGAGGGAGGGAAGTCGTTGACGTTGGCGTTAGGGTTGGAGAGCTCCTTCACGATGCAGAAGAGTTCTTTGCAGTCGTGGGCGTTGTTGTTGAGGCGTTCTGTGAAGTGGGCACGTTTGGCGAGTCGGATCCGTTGGTGGTGTTCACGGTTGGCGTCCTTGAGGGTGGCAAGGTTGTCGGGTGTGTGCTCGAGGATCCATTTCTTCTTGAGTTTCTGGCAGGTGCGTTTGGAGGTGGTCAGTTCGGCTGTGAACCATGCTGGTTTTTTCTTTTCTTGGTTGGCGGTGGGTTTCTTGAGTGGGGCTAAGGTGTTGGCGCAGTTGAGGATCCATTGATGGAGGTTGATGGCGGCGGTGCTCGGGTCGGTGGGTTCGGGTGGTGGGTTTTTGGCGAGTGTGCTGGTTAGTTGGTCGTTGGTGACTTTTCCCCAGCGGCGGTGAGGCGGTAGAGGGATGCGGTGGTGTTCAGTGTTTTTCTTGAAGGAGAAGTGGACGCAGTGATGGTCGGTCCAGTGGAGTTCGGAGGTGTGGCTGAAAGAGATGTGGTTGCTTGAGGTGAAGAGTGGGTCAAGCGTGTGTCTGGCGATGTGGGTGGGAGTGTTGACCAGCTGACGGAGTCCGAGGTTGAGGAGGTTGGTGGTCAGTGATGCGGTGTTGGCGTTGTTGTTGTTTTCCAGGTGGAAGTTAAGATCTCCCAGGAGGATGTAGTCTGGAGAGGTGAGGGCGTGGGTGCTTGAGAGGTCAGAGACGGTGTCGCTATCTTTATATCTTGTTCTTATCTTCAGTCTCCCAAGACAAAATTGTTATTAGACTCAACAGAGTGAAATGTGAACCACCCAAAAAAGAGGTAGACTAAAAAGATGCTTTAAAAATAGAATATTTCCAGAGTGCAGGTTAAATATAGAATGAATTTACAACAGAAAAAATACAGACTATTTAAAATGAAGAGTTTGTGGCATAAGCACTGACCAAATCTTTCAATTGTGGTGAGAACATACATCATATGGCATAGGAAGGGGTAAGAAATTATGAAACTTCTTATTCACTTTTGCGTAAATACGATGTACAATAGATGACAAGTGTATCAAAATCTGAGAGGTGAGCAAGTCAAGGAATATATCCATTGAACTTCATCTCCGACATGGAAGCTTTCGTTTGAATTCTTATTTGACACTAGCCATGGCCAATGAAATTCTGGCCCTGAAGTTGTTGTTAGGGAGGAGGAAGAGTTCTGTTTGTTTGGTGGAAAGGTAGGACAGGGTTTAAAATTACCATATTTTGCACTGTGTATCCCTAGACATTTGCCTTGACTGTTTTTGCTGGCTCTAGAAGTCTGTTTTCTGTCGCCCTGCCAGCCAGTGATAAAGTACTTCTGTTAGGCCTTTCGACATGGTAAAATTGAGATACTCCTAATTGGCATATTTAGCTTATATATACATCCCTAGCATATGGCACAAAGAGTACCTAGAGCCTGTAAGTTAAATATCAGTAGTGGAAACAAATTGTGCTATCCACTACAATGACCATGCATTCATGACTACAGGCCTACAGTTTGTAGTCTGGCTGTTGGAGTTTTAAATGGTAAATTTGACTTTTCAAAATAGCCCCTTTTGATAGATCAAAACCTTCCTTTCAAATATTTATAAGTCACTGCTAAGTATGCTTCATTAACCATAAGGCAAGGGTAGGTCGCTTCCCCTGCCGCTGCAGCTCCACCAGCCCAGGCTCCTGACACCTCCCAGCAAGACCTGCTAAAAACAGTCCCTCCTCTTCTGCCTGACTCTTCTTCTTCCTGACTCTTCTCTCTTCTCTCCGGACTCTTCTCCTCTTCTTCTTCACTCTTCTCTCTTCTCTCTTGACTCTTCTCTCTTCTTTACTCTTCTTCTTGACTCTTCTCTCTTCGGTTCTTGACTCTTCTCTTCTTCTTCACTCTTCTTCTTGACTCTTCTCCTCTTCTGTTCTTCCTTTCTCCCCTCTACCTCTGTAACCCCCCCCTATCTTTTCTCCCCTCCCCTCTACCTGACCCCCCACCCTCCGCTTTCCCGCCGCCACCTCCTGCTCGGCCCCGCCCCCCGCTCCCATTCGTCGCCCCCCTCTTGCCCCCCGCCCCCAGCTGACCCCTCCTCCCCCCTCCTCCCTCTTATGGCGGCCGCGCGCAGCGGACGCGCTTCGGCGCGCCAAAGGCAAGCCCGTCTGTGCCCGTCTGCGCCTGGACTGCGCCCAGCACCACGACCCCTGGGCCCCAGCACTCCCAATCCCCACAGCACCGCTACGACCCCTACACCCTCCACGCCCTCAACCCGGGGCGCTCCAGTACCTGCTTCCAAGCCAACCCTAAACGCACCCATGGACCCTTCGCATGCCTCCCCTGCAAACTCACCTTCCACCGCGAAACCACCCCGTTCGCCAGCCCACACGCCAACAACCACCTCAAATGCATCCTGATCAACACAGGCTCCGTCCACAAGCACGCCGTTGAACTATGGGACCTCCTGGACTCCACTGCACCGGACGTCGCCTTCATCACTGAGACCTGGATGAACGCCTCTTCGGCCCCCGACATCGCCATAGCCATCCCTGACGGCTACAAGATCTCCAGGAGAGACCGCTCCAACCAAGTCGGTGGAGGAATCGCCATCGTCTTCTAGGACTCCATCAACGTCACCACCTCCACCGAAGAAACCCCCCTCGCCGCCGAACACCTGCACTTCCAGATCCACACCGACCCCAGGACCACCCTCAGAGGAACTCTCATCTACAGACCCCCTGGACCACACGCCCTCTTCAGCGACTCTATCACTGACTTCATCTCCCCGCACACCCTTGCCTCGCCGGACTACATCCTCCTCCGTGACCTCAACTTCCACCTGGAACAGAACAACGACCCCAACACCACGCCCTGCTCGACAACCTCGCCAACCTCGGTCTCAAGCAACTGGTGAACACCCCCACCCACATCGCCGGACACACGCTCGACCCCATCTTCTCCGCCAGCAACCACGTATCCTTCAGCCACTCCTCCGTAATACACTGGACCGACCACAGATGTGTCCACTTCACCTTCCAATGCGAGACTCGCCACCTCCGCACACAATCCATCCCACGCCGACATTGGAACAAAATCCCCGCGGAACAGCTTCTCTCCACTCTCAGCGACAACCAACCCACCTTCTCCACCGACCACAATGACGCAGCCCTCAGCCTCACGCATTGGATCACCAACTGCGCAGACAACCTCGCTCCCCTCAGACGCCTCCCAAGACAGACTAACACCAAAAAACCTCTCTGGTTCACAGACACCCTCAAGGAATCTAAAAAAAACTGCCGCACCCTCGAGAAAGCCTGGCGCAAGGACCACACCGCAGAGAACATGTCTGCCCTCAAGAACGCTACCCACGAACACCACCAACTGATCCGCGCCACCAAAAGAAATTCCTTCACAGACAGACTGGACAAGAACACTCACAACAGCAAAGAACTCTTCAACATTGTCAAAGAGCTCTCCAACCCCAACGCCAACACCATCACGCCCTCACAAGACCTCTGCAACTCCCTCGCCACCTTCTTCCATCGTAAGATCACCGACCTTCACAACAGCTTCGGTCACCAGACCCAGCCAACCGCCACAGAACCTGCAACCCCAGCCATCACCCTCAACGCCTGGACTCACATCAACACGGAAGAGACCAAAGCCACCATGAACTCCATCCACTCCGGTGCCCCCTCGGCCCCTGCCCACACTTCATCTTCAACAAAGCCGACGACATCATCGCCCCGCATCTCCAGACCATCATCAACAGCTCATTTGCTTCTGCCACCTTCCCCGAGAGCTGGAAACACGCCGAAGTTAACACCCTACTGAAGAAACCTACGGCGGACCCCAGCGACCTGAAGAACTTCCGTCCCATCTCGCTCCTCCCCTTCCCTGCCAAAGTCATAGAGAAGACCGTCAACAAGCAACTTACCAACTTCCTTGAAGACAACAACCTACTCGACCCCTCTCAGTCCGGATTCCGAGCCAATCACAGCACAGAAACCGCCCTCATCTCAGTCACAGACGACATCAGAACTCTGATGGACAACGGAGAAACAGTTGCCCTCATCCTCCTCGACCTCTCGGCTGCCTTCGACACCGTCTGCCACCGAACCCTAATATCCCGCCTCCGCTCCACCGGGATCCAAGGACAGGCCCTGGACTGGATCACCTCCTTCCTCTCCAACCGCTCCCAAAGAGTCTACCTCCCACCTTTCTGCTCAGACCCCACCGAGATCATCTGCGGCGTCCCACAAGGCTCCTCGCTCAGCCCGACTCTCTTCAATGTCTACATGAGCCCCCTCGCCGACATCGTACGCCGTAAGAGGGCCCCAAAAAGAATTTCAGTGTCTGCCTAGCAGACACTGAAATTCGCGACGGGTGCTACTGCACCCGTCGCACTCCAGCAACTCCGCCGGCTCCATTCGGAGCCGGCTTCATCGTTGCTGGGTCTTTCCCGCTGTGCTGGCGGGCGGCCTTTTGGCGGTCGCCCGCCAGCACAGCGGGAAAGCCAGAATGGCCGCCGCGGTCTTGTGACCGCGGTGCGGTCATTTGGCGGTAACCGCATGGGGGGCGGCGACCGCCGCCCGCCGCGGTTAGAATCACCGCCATAGTGTAGGATTGACTTTTATTTATAACCAATGCATTATCAGGGAAGATGACATGAGCTAAGATAGCAGTTATGGCAATATTGGACTATGCTATGGTCAGGGTTCATATTATTAAAGGAATACATATGGCTCACAGGTTGCAATAATATATTCTACAAGACACAGAAGAGAGACAGAATGAAAGACAGCAAAGCTAAGGCCCATATTTATACTTTTTTTAGTGCCGTATTTGTGTCATTTTTTAAAGCAAAAGCAGCGCAAACTTACAAAATACTGGCGTGTAATAAAGGCCTAAGAGCCTGATTTGTCTTAGTTTTATATCTCCCTTGCACCACGCAAGGCAACATAGGGCGGTGCAAAACCTAGATTCATATTTACGAAGCCACCCAAGGCCATCGTGCATGTCCATGTATGGCTTGGTAAATCTGGTGTAACGCAATGCAGCGCAAGACACCACCTTGTGTTACACTGTATCATTGGGGTGTTATATGGGTGGAGCAGGGACATTCACGCATTGTTAGAAATTGGGTCTCTAGTTGGCAGAGGTTTGCACTCTATACAAGTAGGGACCACAATCCCTACAACGGGCAAGTAAGATACACAGTAAAAGTTTAGCTGTGCTCTTCCTCTGGTAGCGTGGCACAGAACAGACAGGCTAAACTAAAGAGGCAATGTGTGAAGTATTTGTGCACACACACAATAATACAGTGAAAACCCCACAAAAGGACTCCATGCCAGTTTAGAAAAATAGCCAATATTTATCTGAGCCAAACACAACCAAAACGACAAAAATCCAACATACACAAGTCACGTATTTTTAAAGGTTAAATCAAAATGCAGAGCTGAGAACACAATAGCTGCAACCAGAGCTATCTGGACACGCTTGACTGGGGCAATCCAAAAGTGCAGTCCGACTGTGATGGAGAGTGGGCTGGGTACAGGAATCATGCAGACCCACTGACAGCACCTTTGTTGGGTCAATGCTTGGTGACGATGCGTTAACCCAAAGGAAAGGGTGTGTCGTACTTGCAGGCGATGCATTGTTTCCTGATCAGGCAGCGTTTGTTGATGCGTCCATGTCCAGAAGCAAGGTGTCCCGGTTACGATGCATCAGTGCTGCATCGGCCAAGTTGGGATACACTGTAAGTCAGGGTTGTTGTGTCACGCAGTCAGCAAGTGGTGTCTGTGGCTGTGGTGCATGCAGGGACAAGGTGTCATTTCTGTAGTGGGATGCATCGGTTCCAAGTAACACGTAGTTGTCGTTGCATCAGTTCTTGTATTGCAGCACCACACTCACCTCCAAGGGTCCAAGACTGGATTTGGCACCACTTGGCAGAACAAGACTCATAGCAGAGGAGCCCGGTACTGGTATCAAGATGCAGGGGAAGTCTTTGATATCCCTGAAACTTCAGAAACAAGAGGCAAGTTCAGTCATGCCCTTGGAGAAACTTTACATTGCAGGATGTAAAGAGTTAGATCCAGTCCTCTCACTCCTTGACAAGAAGTAACAGATAGCAGGCCAACACAGAGCAAACAGTAAAGTGGCAGTTCATCCTGAGAGCACAGTGGTCCTTCTTCCTAGTAGAATGTCCTCAGTCCAGAAATGTTCTCAATATTTGGTATCTGAGGCCCAGTACTTATACCCAAAAAGCACTTTGATGTGGGGGTAATATCAAAAGAATTCTCTAAAGTGCACAAGGAATACTTTCAACCCGGCCCTGGCTCCAGACTACCAGTAGGTGGTAATCAGCCCTTTGTGTCAGGGTAGGACGCAACCATTTCAGATGTAAGTGTGAACTACCTCTCCCACTCCCTGGCCAGGATGACTATAAGTATGCAGATGAATGCAGGTGGATCTCCTGTCACATATAACCCTTCCTGTTTTTGGCTGTCTGGAGAGAATGCACAAATGTAGCTGTCACTTAAACACAGATATGTATTCAGAGGCAGGCTAAGGCACAGAATGATTAAAGTAAGAAAATGCCAACTTTCTAAAAGTGACATTTTCAGAACTGCAATTTAAAAACCAACTTTACCAAAATATGTGTTTTTAAATTGTGGGTCCAGAGACACCAAACTCCATATTTCCAACTTTTCACAATTTGAAATTACACCTCAAATATGTTTCAAGGTAACCCCAATGTTAGCCTATGGGAGAGATGGTACTTACATAAGTGAAAAACAAATGTAAGAGTTTTTCACTGTGTGGACATGTTAAACTTAAAAGTACGTCTTACTTTTTAACTACGCTGCACCCTGCCCTGGGGGCTAACTAGAGCCTAACTCAGGGGTGACTTACATGTAATAGAAAGGAAAGTTTGGACTTGTCAAGTGGGAACACTTTCCAGGTTGAAGTGGCAGTTAAAGCTGCAACACAGGCTCTGCAATGGGAGGCCTGAGACACGTTTGAAAGGCTACTGTAGTGGGTGGCACATCCAGTGGCAGACCCACTAATAACATTTGACTTACAGGTCCTAAGCACACATAGTGCACTCTACTAGGTGCTTGCCAGTAACAAAAAATATGACAATCATGGAGACACCGATATTTACCTTGTTTTAGATACAGAGCACCTGTACTTGATATCAGTGGTAAAGTGTCCAGAGTCCAAAAAACAAAAACAAGGTCAGAAAAAGAGGAAGGGGAAGGCAAAACTTTCTGAGGATGACCCTGCAGAAAATACCATTTCCATCACTCATGCATTCTGGTGCATTCCCAGATTTACCAACACTGGTAGACCTGGAAATGCATCAGAATTGTATGCCTTCCCACCAGAGGCACAACTAGGGGAAATATCTTAATTTGTCCTTGTTGTTTTATCTTTCTAAGTGCGCTGCATTCTGTTGGGTTTCATCCAGTCAGACAACCATTTAATATTATAAAGAAAGAGGCTCACCTTATCAAAATCTAACAAAAAAGGATACTGCTTAATTTGCTTGCATTAGATGCTGAGAAATGTTTGACAGAGTAAGTTGAGAGTTGTAAAAAAATAATGCTGAGATTTACCTGGTGCAAGCTCCTTGTTCTAAAGAAAGTGTAATTGTTTCTTTCAGAATGCAACTTTAGAATTGCCGTTCAAGCCCTCATATTCTTCATCTGGATTGTGGTAATGCCCTGCACCATGGCCTCCCAAACACCACACTGGCATCCCTTAGGAACATCCTACATGCCACAGCATGTCGCATCAAGGACTGAAAGAAATATGATCACATTACCGCCATCCCAATGGAACTGCGTTGGCTCCATTTGCTGCCCTGTAAAACCGTCAAAACCAGCAGCATCATTTACAAAGCAATTATGACCAGAACCCTGTTTATCTTGCATGCAAGTTCACAATTTCTGGAGGCTCTTGTCAAACCCATACCCAGGCAACCATCAAACTGGAGGCAAATAAATAAACAAGGCAACAGGTGTTTCCCATCTATGTACACAGAATCTAGAACAAAGTTCCCGTATCCACAAGGACTGCCCCAACACTGCTCCAATTTAGACAGGAGTAGAAGACCCACTAAAGAACTCCATATCACAACACAGTAACATTCCAATAACTGGCTACCTATCTTATCACTCATTGGTTGTGTGCTTACCTTTGACCCTATGCAAAGCTCTGCTGCTATTTTGGCTAATTTTGTGCTATACAAACACCGCATATATGCATCCATACATACAAAACAGTTGTGATATCCAGATTTGTATACATGTTTTAAGAGTTCCTGATTAAAATACAAGCTATCTTTTGTACTCTACAAAGAGTGCTGGAGAACTTTGTGTGGTAAGAGAAAAAGGCACATGTGACCAAGAAAGTTCTCTGAATACTAAAACATAAGGCAAGCTTCGGATTCCCAGAGGTCAGAATTTATTATAGAGCATCACAACTTCATGTTGTAGCAGAGCGGACCCAAAGGTACTCTGGCAGTCACAGGGTGCATACGGATAGGGTGGTAGCAGGCAGAACCCTATGATGCATCCTGTGGATGCTGAAATTGAAGAGATCTAATTCACAACTTGACATTTTCTTCCTTGCTAACACTCATATGTAATACAAGGACCTTACCCTTCTTAATGAAGGTAATCCTTATAAATCCTGGCAGGAAGGAGCTTTGGTATGTTAGCAGACCTCTGCAACAAGGGCCACATATGATCCTTTGAGGACTATGAAAAGATATTTGAAGTGATAGAGGTATGTCAGTTACAATATCAACAATTGCAGCACTGTGTTACATAGCCTCCTAACACAATAGCAGCCATTAGACAGTTGACAGCGTTTGATAAATCATTACCAATAATGGATAGCTCCAAACAATTAGTAACTAAAATATATGACCTACCGTAAGAGGGTCCACATTACAGACTTGAGGATAAATTAAAGTGGACTACAGCATCCTCAAGAAGATACGGAAGGGCCTCTGGAGGGATATAACAGTGTTTAACAAATAAAATCTCTGTAGGGAATCCTCAATTAAGGCAATGATGAACTAATACTTAACCCCCCAAAACATAAGCAAGATTGCTTTTGGAGGTGCAATTGGGGGTGACCCAATCCATACTTGGTGGAAATGTCCTAGTTTATTAACCTTTTGGGGGAAAATCTTAGTAGCAATAAAAGAAGTGGTGGAATTTCCAATCTGAGAAGATCCTAGAATAGTGGTGTTGGAGGGCTGGGTGGATATATGGATTTCTGAATTTGGTGTTTTATTAATTCTTCACAGATATTAACTGTGGTGACTGCAGTAGGACAGGGCTGTGACAATGGATGAGGCATATTAATGATGTATTTTATTGTTTCTTTTAGTTCGTCCCAAGGGGATGTTGTCGCCAGAGGCCTTGGAAAAAAAAGGGGGTAAGTAGGATGTCCACTATATCATACATATGTAGTCCATCACCAACACCTGTGAAGAACAGTATTATTATGAAAAGAGATTGTGAGGGTTTAAGATCTCTTATGGGATTTGGGGGTCCAGGATTCAGGTGTTTTTCACACCCAGATATGAAGGTGGGCCCCTTTTTCCGTGTTTTGCTTCTCACCCAGATCTCATTGTGAGCCCCACCCACCTGCCAGTAATTTCCTGTTCAAGAACAGAGAAAGAATCACTGTGAGCCAGATTTACTCCCATGTGTGCCCCAGTAATTTGTATTTGAGCCAGAAAAATCACCAAGGTATACACCCAGCTCCAGAAAATAAAGAAATACTCATGTGTTTTAAACAAACTCACCACTATACATAGTTTCTGGCCTTCTTAAAATACAGCATTCTCGTTGACACCACCCCTCCTTCCACCATGTGAATCAACCACCACCGTGCTTCCTGCTCCTTCCCCAAGTCACTCATCCACAAAGCCACAACTCTCCTGAGTTGTGGCAGGTGAGATGGCATCCTGCAGTGGCGACCATCACTCCTCGAGCCATGTCTAGGAAGGCTCTTCAGGGTTGATGGTGACATCTTCCGGGGTTCGAATTCCTTTGTCTCGGTATAACAATGGTTCACAGGTGCGTTCTCCTCTTCTGACGTTCTTGCAACTCTCCTCTTTACTCACACAACTTTCCTCATCTTCTTTCTGTGTTCTCCCTCTTTCATCGCGGATTGGTCTATAACAGTTGTGGCTCCGCCCACATCCCAAAACAGAATAGTCCATATTTATTGTATTGTGCTGCTGGTAGTCCCCTCCCCTGCTGACAGTTTGTTTCATTTTCCCATTATAGGGGTCTCGGTCATCACAGGTGATGGGAGAGCAAAGCCCGGTGTCAGTCACAGGTAAGTAATATGGTTGAAGGGAATCACCTTCACAAGTGGTTTGTGTTGGAAGAATTGAAGGACTGAGGGAAAATAAATGGCCATTGATTTTTTAAATATAGCTTGATGCGGAAACTGAAATCACTCCCTTCCTTGAACTTGTGGTATAACTAAGAATGAGACAATGTAGCAATAGAATGTCTGTTCGGACATCTGATTGAAGACACATATGATTTCCTAACTGTATGGCTAGCAGTGTTAGAGTACAAGAGCCACAGAGATGTAATATGCCCTCCAAGACTGAGAGGTCTTCATTTGTTTGACTGAAACCCATTGAAGTAGTTTGAGGGCATTGATATTGAATACTTGAATCACAAACTGGAGAAGGCTATACTGTGAAGACAGATGCACCTACAGGTTGGAGATGGGGTAGAGTGGGCTTAGACCAGAAAGGTAATTACTGGAATTTAATCTTGAGTGTTTATTCTGACTCTTACAAGTATGATGTTCCTGATCCGTAGATTGTTATGTTAAATCACCAATAAACATATGCTTCAAAAAGTGTAGTATTTAGAATTCACAACCATGTCTTACTGGACATGTTCAGATGTTCTTAAAGGCTTCTGATCATTACATAAGGAAATAATTCCATGCAAATAGTGTTCAAGATACCTTTCGGTGCAATGTGTTTCTTTTCTTCTTTCTTAAACCACTTTTTAATCATAAAGCTGGACCACAGGGCTGAAAGCGCAAAGGACAAACAGAAACATAAATTGGTGAAAAGAATGAGGCCATCACTCCTCCTTACTCTCATTACAGAGCTTGAGATAGCTCAGATTGAGACACATGCAGCTAAAGCTCGAACCCAAATCTATGAAATCCTGCCTCAATAGAATTCACACCTGAGCAGATAGCCTACTGTGGATGTCACACTACTCCCAGAACGAATGAAAGTGACACTTTCCTAAATTTTCAGTAAGTGCATTCAAGCCTGTTGCTCCCTGTAGATTGTCTGCACATGAATACATTGCACCTTCTTCCTCATCCACAACATTATCACAAGGAACATTTGCTACAGACATCCTTTTGCAGCTTCAACCGGCACAAAGTGCCCAACCAATGAATAAGATGGACCCCATCTTCCATGTTCCAATGGAAGCTTTGTTGCAGCAGCAATGGTTGTACTACTGAATATAGACCCCCCTCCCACACTAGCATGGGACGAGAATATCTACGACAGAATATTGAGGGACAAGATTTCAAAAAGTACTGCATGTAGGGAAGTAAAGATTTACTATTCCTAATTCTACATCTATGTACCTTGTTCATAAGTATATATGTAAAAGTGTTACTTCATAAACTTCTGTTTTCTACTTAAGTCATGCTTAATGGAGTTGGATAGCTGCCAAAAATGGCATACAGACTTTCCTGCGTCTCCTGCCACAAGCCCTGGTTTCATCAATCATCCGGCAGCATCCACGGTTCCACATCCAAAATAGTGATTTTACCACATGTAGGAATTCAGCCCCCATCTTCTCAAGCCCTTTTTCTGCCCCAGATGTGTACAGGGAAGTTGAGGAAGGACCCTGTCTCTGGTGCCTCAGGGCTGGCAGTCTGAGTGCCATTTTGCAGCAGGCCCAACAGTGGCTGCCCAGTCCCCTCTTGTGAGCTGTGAACCGTGGAATCGTACCAGCCATCCTCATCACTGGCTGCATTGCAGACAGCGACCAAGGCAGCGCCCAGCAGGACTTTGTCACTCCCAGATTGGGCTGCTGCATATCAGAAGGTGTGGCACTGCCATGGCTGTAGTCCGTGTATGGCTGTAGCCCCTCAGGGCAGAGGGATGATGTCATGCCAGCGCACATTGTAAGGTGACTGAGGGCAGTCTTATTTAGTAGTTGATGGGGCAACACACTCTGTTGCGGACCCCACACATTGTTGATGAAGCTGGAGGCTGAGATTATGGTGGCAGCTGGAGACGCTGGACCTCGGTGCCCGACACAGCACCCGAGCCTGCACAGCAGGGCTGCCTGGGACAAAGGCCAATGAATGTGAGTACCCCGAGCAGCCCAGGGGAATACTCTGGGTCTCTGCAGGTGGGTGCCCCCAGTCTGTGGGTGCGGCCTGGCAGTCAGGAGCAGTATCCCCTTGAGCCACAAGATGACACCGTATAACGCTATCTGGCTTTGCAGTAAACTGGTTAGCCACCCTAGGGCCAAACTAGTGCAAAATGCCCCGCTCGAGCCCCTGCCCCTCGCTGAAGGGATGCGTACATTTCCTGTAGGCTGCTTGAGGTTGCCTATGGTGCCTTGTGGACAGAAGGCTTGCATTACATAAGTTGAGCATACATGTATAGATGGCTGTGAGTAGAGAGCTTGCCGGCCTGGTGGCATTACCTCGGTGCTTAACAATGACCCTTTATATAGTGCCCATTAAACAAATATATATATATATATATATATATATATATATATATATATATATATATATATATATGTTTGTTTTTTTTACTTAAAAAAACAAGGGTTACAGGGCCGTTATAGTTAGGAAATTAATCAGTTATAGTTAGAGTTACCTCAATAACTATAACTTGTGCCCTAAGGTAACTATAACTCGGGCCCTCGCCATGCACAGTTTTTCATCAAACCTTCTACAGCGAATATTGGATGGATATTATCAATGATGTTATCAAAGTTGTCATGTGTGCCGTAATTTGTGGGGTAATCAGAAGTGTATGGCGAGGGCGGGAGTTATAGGTCACGCAACCCCACCTGCTCATATATGATTATAGCCCAGGGGAGGTGGTGGTCCCTAGGGCTGTGGGGTAGGCCATAAATCTTTACTTTCGCAAATGTGTGGTAAAAGTTTTTTGTTTTTTTAAAAATGCTTTTTAGTCCAGCACCAGAGCTAAACGGTCAGGGTGTTCGTATCCTGGCCCCTTTTGTATTTCTCATTCTTTTTTTCTGGGACTCGGCTTCTGCCAAGCCCCATCGTGGCTACCAACACTTCAACTGCTTCCTTGTTGAAGTGTTGACAGCCAATCAGATCTTAGCACGAGATCAGGAGGGGTCGCAAATCCTTTGTGTCCCTAGATATACAAATTTGGATTTTCTTTAATTTCTCCAAAACTACTGAATGGATTTTCACCAAAACCAAAAGAGGTCTCTTTCTGGACCAGGACCTACCTTTCTGTAAAATTTGGTGTAATTCCGTCCAGTAGTTTCAGCACTATCGCTGTTCACTTTTTCTCATGGAAAAGTGAATGGGAATAAAGGGTTTTGGGTACCCCACCCTTTTTCTTGGCCCTTCCTGGACATATCACTCCAAAACTTTCCAGCCAGCAGCTGCCATGGCTGGCAAATGTTTTTGGAAAGTTTTGTGAAGACTCGTCAAGCGGCGCCAAAGAGATAGGCAAGTAAAAAATATTTTTTTATATAGAAACTAGGTCCTACCTAGAACTGCCTAGTGGCAACTGCCACTAGGTAATATAGATATCTATATCTATCTATCTGTCTATCTAACTATCTATCTATCTATCTAGCTAGCTATGTATATATATATATATGTTAGTTGCTGATTGTTTAAATAAAAAAACGCTATAATTGGATTATTGGATTCTTTGGAGTCCGGTGAATAATTATTTTTTGTATATATATATATACATATATATATATATATATATATATATATATATATATATATATATATATATATATATATATATATATATATCAGTGAGCATCATATAGTGCCCCTGCCTGGGACTGACTGCAGGTTCATTTAGGTACTGTGTGAATTGGCTGATTGGCTTGTGGGCCTGCCTCTGCAAGGTTGCAAGTCAGTGATACATTACTGCACCCCGGTGCAGCTCTCCCCAACTACCGAGCTCCCTTCCATGTCACTTTTTGTGGTCAGTGTTATAGCAGGTGTCCGGCGAGGTCCCTGTGGCCCCTTCGGTATTGGGCCTTAATTTTCGACCTACATTAGCTATTTCCTGATGTGGTGGATCACTTAATTCAACACCATTGGTACTAGGGTACTGGGGGATAGTGGCATACAACCCTTGGGAATGCCCAGACTATCTGTGCAATCTACCACAGCCAGATAAATGTAATGCTTTTGGGCATAACAGAGCCAACAGCTGCCCAACTCCACAGGGGCACAATCCTACTCATTGTGGCATCTGCCCACACATAAATATCCTTAGCTGTATCTATTTGTCCACCTCCACAATGGGCCACACTAATACCACAAAAACAGGGTCATCACTGGACATAAACATTTCTCAGCCTACGCAATCTGAAAGCCCTTCCCTCTGGCTACAAAGGACTGTGTCTTTCCTAAAAAGATAGATCCACTGGTAGATAAGTTGGATATTATTCTCAAAGAGATCTGTGACACGTGGGTGGCAGTTGAACACAGATCAGTACTATCACCACAGAATTAGACCTCCTGAACAATGACCCCCGGAGGATAGCAGATAAAGTCCAAACCAATGAAGAGGCCTTGTCCTTTCTAACCCCTCAACAACCAGAATACTCAGCAATTATCGCCATTCTCCATAGGCAGGTTCACACATTGCTGGAAAGAGAAGAGGATGCAGAGGGGCTTGAGCACTGCAACAATGTACACATCAAAGGTCTGCCTGAAAGTCCAGAGGGAGCTAATGCCACACTGTACATATAAAACTGGTTGAAAACCAAGGTGGTACAACAGGGTCTGTCTGAGGTGATCACGGTTGAAAGAGTGCACAGAGTTCCCACATGGTGTTCACCCCCTGGTACACCACCACTCCCTTTTGTAGCCCGTATCCTCAACTTCCAGTACCCCAATGTCATCCTCCAAAGAGCCAGGGAAAAGTTACTGGTGTGGCACTTCTTCTTTCTTTCATGCCACAAACTGCTGATGGTATCCTTTGGAGATAACTGTGGACATGATGCCTGGCACATAGGGCACAGTAAAAGTGTTTCTGTTTCCTGAGTTTGGTATCAGTCATAGGCACATTTCCCAAGGTATAATTTGCCCGACTGTCTCAACATTCTTGAGCTCTTTCTTGCTTTATGCCTTAGCTGTAATATTACAACAGCTATGTAGTTACCACCTGTTTGTGGCCATTTTTAAACAGGTTTGCAATGTTTATTCAGACTCTATCCTAGGGGTGCCTTTCCTATGCACACTTGATTATCTGAATTGGGCCTAACAAGATTGAGACCGGGGTGCCCTGTCAGGGACATACTAGGGTCTCTGACTGATTTAAGGTATTTGCTCGATAGCCCTTATAGCGACTGCTTCCAGCATTAACAAGTTGCAATGTTTATACAGTTTAGGTTGCACAACTGTTTTTTGTTGGACCTAGTATTGGGGAGATGTTCAATTTTCTGTCATCACATATACTGGTTACTTCATATGGTGCAGGTGTCACATATGTATAGCAAATGTTTTTTTTACTCATGCCAGATGTTAAGGGTAGGTACAATATATTAACAGGGAACGTCAGGAGTTTGGCATCTAATAAAAAAAGACATACCTTTCTGCCGCAGAAGCAGTTAAACTATATAGATCTAGGCTGTCCCACCCCTAGCTACCTGGCACAGGTTCAATTATACAAGCCAAGGTGTTAAAACAATGGTTAAAAGGCTAGTCCCTAAGTGATGCTTTGTGTAGCAGAAGGATTGGTATGTGTGAATACTCCTTCTACTCCCCTCCTCATCAATTGCATGTCCGCCAGGATCTGATGCCTTGTCCTACCTACGTACAAGCTGATTTTACTCAGGCTATGTATTTGGGCAAGATGCTGTCAGACCACAACCCCCTGGAACTTAGTGTGGCTTGGGGCTCAATCCCAACTCCCATCCCAACTTGGTGAATGCAACCTGAATTATAAGAAGACATAGGCCCTCATTATAACCCTGGCGATCGGTGATAAAGCAGCAGTAATACCGCCAACAGGCTGGCGGTAAATACCGCCAAATTATGACCATGGCGGAAAGAGCCCAGACAGACAGACACTTTACAACACCGACCGTCAGGGCGGAAACAACAGCCACCACAGTGGTATCTGCCAACAGGCAGGAGGAAGCCAATGTTCCGCCCACTGTATTATGACAGCCCAATCCGCCACCTTTTCTGGGGCAATACCAATGACATCAAAAGCTTGACAGAAATACTGCACAGAAGGGAAACGACTCACCATTGGAGACTCAGGGAAGAACCACGCTGCCATGGAGCCTGAACTGCAGATCTTCCCCATGATATTCTACATCCTGCTCCACCACGAACACCAACAACGGCGAAGATGACCACGGTGAATACAGCTGCCTAGCACACAGGGGATGGAGGGAGGAAAAAGAGAGTGACACACAAACGCACAACACACACACCCCCAACACCATACACACAAGCAGATGCAGTAACATAGCATATTTACACTGTACCCCTCAGGAATAATGCAAGGACCACAGGAATAGATGAAAGTGAGTGTAATAATATAAATAAAGTAGAAATCCGTACTTCCAATATAAAAGTATATACATATGTACAAATCAAGGGACACTGCCCAGCCCTCAATCTGCGTGGCCCACAGGGCCACGTTACAAATTCCAAGGCCCCACTTGACTCCTGCAACAACATGGAGAGAACACTGCAGGGGCATCAGTTCGAAAATAGGCAGGCACCTCAGGGGGACAGGGAACGGGGGACCTCAGCCGGCAGATGGAACAACACCACTGGTCCTGGAGGGGGCAACATGCCCTGTGCTTAGTCCTGGGGAGTGCAAGGCCACAGTCTATCAAGTGGGTGACTTGCCCACATGCTCTGGAGGGGGCAACATGCCCTGTGTGCTGTCCTGGGGAGTGCAAGGCCACAGTCTCTCAAGTGGGTGATTTGCCCACTGCTTTGCCCTGGGGAGTGCAAGGCCACAGTCTCTCAAGTGGGTGATTTGCCCACTGCTTTGTCCTGGGGAGTTTAAGGCCACAGTCTCTCAAGTGGGTGACTTGCCCACATGCTCTGGAGGGGGCAACATGCCCTGTGCGCTGTCCTGTTGAGTGCAAGGCCACAGTCTCTCAAGTGGGTGATTTGCCCAGTGCTTTGTCCTGGGGAGTGCAAGGCCACAGTCTCTCAAGTGGGTGATTTGCCCAGTGCTTTGTCCTGGGGAGTGCAAGGCCACAGTCTCTCAAGGGGGTGATTTGCCCACTACTTTGTCCTGGGGAGTGCAAGGCCACAGGTTCTCAAGTGAGTGACTTGCCCACATGCTCTGGAGGGGGCAACATGCCCTGTGTGCTGTCATGGGGAGTGCAAGGCCACAGACTCTCAAGTGGGTGTATTTACCACTGGGTCTGGAGGGGGCATCATGCCCTGTGATTTTCATCCTGGGGAGGATGGGGTGAGTGGGTGCCATACCCACTGGTTCTGGAGGGGGCATTGTGCCCTGTGATCTTCATTCTATGGAGGATTGGGTGAGTGGGTGCCATACCCACTGGTTCTGAAGGGGGTATAGTGCCCTGTGATCTTCATCCTGGGGAGTGCAAGGTCACAGTCTCTCAGCTGGGTGTCATGTCCACAGGATTTGCAGGGGGCAGGCCGCACAAAAGCCCATGGAGGCAGGTATACAGACCATCCGCCAGTGGTGACAGCTGCTCAGTGGTGGTATTGGTGCTGCTGCTAGTGGTGGTTGTGGGGGGAAGCTCCTGGCCATCCCCTGCAGCCTCGGACGGCTGCCCACTGCCGGTGGAGGTGGTTGTGGGTGGAAGCCCCTGCCCATCCTCTGCAACCTCGGATGGCTTCCCACTGGTGGTGGTGGTGATTGTGGGGGGAAGCTCCTGCCCATCCCCTGCAACCTCGGATGGCTGTCCACTGGTGCTGCTGCTGGTGGTGGTGGTGGGGGGAGGCTCCTGCCCATCCCTTGAAGCCTCGGATGGCTGTCCACTGGTGGTGCTGCTTATAGTGGTGGTTGTTGGGAGAAGCTCCTGCCCATCCCCTGCAGCCTCAGACGGCTGCATTACCATGGTTTGTGGTGGGGGCTCTGAATGAGTCCCAGCACCAGGCCCCTTGCCCTTCCTGCCAGCAGCTGGGGATTGCTCCTTGCCCTTCCTGGCAGCAGCTGAGGATTGCTCCTTGCCCTTCCTGGCAGCAGCTAGGGATTGCTCATTGCCCTTCCTGGCAGCAGCTGGGGTGGCACCTTGACCTTCATGGAAGAAGCTGGGGAGGGCTCCTTGGGGTAGGCACCCTTTCCGTGTGGCTGCCTGGTGCCTGTGATCCTTTTCCACCACTAGTTGCTGTGGACATCACTGGTCCTGTGGACTGGGTGGCTGAGGTGCTTGCCTGGGTTTTAGCCACTCTTGTCAGATGTGAAGGTCGGTGGGGGAGGGGTAGGGAAGAGGTCAATCGTGTGAGGAATACTTTTTAGGGATATTGGGGCAGGAAGAGGGAGAAGGTTTGGGAGTGAAGGAAGAGGGAGTGGTTGTAGGAGGTGTCCGTCTGCTGATTTTGGGTGCAAGTGCATGGGCTGGATGCTGTTGTGAGGTGGATGGCTGTTGGGTGTCTGAGTGCTTGCGTTTGTGTATTTGGGAGGAGGGGGCACAGACACAGTGGGAGAGGACACAGGGGACGTGTGCATGGATGTTGGGGTGGTGACTGCCAGTGAGGTGTGTGTTCTGATAGGTGTGCTGGTGATGGAAGTAGTGGATGAGGATGTAGTGCATGCAGGTGAGAGTGTAGATGCAAGTGGGAGGGAGGTGGAGGACAAGGAGGAGGGGGCCACAGTAGAGGCAGTGGATGTTGGTATGTCTGCATCTGGATGGTGTTTGTGTGAGTACCTGTGAGATGATGTGTGGTGCTTGTGTTTGCCATGTCCACTCTTGTGTGTTGTTCTGTGTGCATGCTCGTTGGCCTGTGTGCTTGGGATAAGTTGGGGTTGAGGGGAATGTGATTGGGAAGAGGAAGTTGGAGGGGGAGGGTGGAAACAGGGACAATGGCTGCCACCAGAGAGGAGGCCAGAGCCTGGATTGATCTCTGTTGGGCCGCCAAGCCAGTGTAAATGCCCTCCAGAAATGCATTGGTCTGTTGCATTTGGGCTGCCAGCCCCTGGATGGCATTCACAATGGTTGACTGCCCAACAGAGATGGATCTCAGGAGGTCAATAGCCTCCTCACTCAGGGCAGTAGGGCTCACTGGGGCAGGGCCTGAGGTGCCTAGGGCGAAGGAGATGCCTACCCTCCTGGGTGAGTGGGCACGGGCACCTCAATGAGGGGCTGCTGGGAGGGCGGTACTGGTACGGGGTTGGCGGCTGTACCTGTAGCTGGGGTGGCCACAGAGGTGTCCGCCACCACCAGGGAGCTTCCATCGGATGAGGTATCTGTGTCCAAACTGTCCCCTCCAGTCTCCGCCGTGGTGCTCCCCTCGCACTCCATCCCACTGGTGCCCAGAGCATCAGTGGACTCTGCCTCCTGGATTCTGTGGGATGCAGCGCCCTTCGTCACCGGTGCCTCTGCTCCTCCGCCAGATGATGCTAATGCACATAAGGACAGGGTGACAAAACAAAATTGGGGGGGGAGAGACAAAGGATACACTGGGTCAATGGCTGCACCAACACCACTGTTGGCGTACATACCACCCTCACACACAGGGAACAGCCCTATGCACTATGCAATGCACTACCAGTAACAATGCTAGTCACCAGGGCAAAAGGAAGGGACACATACTGCCAACTGCAGCATACCTGGGACCCACACAGCCCTGCCCAGTAGTGGATGCCTACTAGCTAGGTTGGAGGAATTTCACATCAGATGCCTGCCCAACATGGGACCTACTCTGCAATGTCAGGCCTGGTCTAGGGGCACTCACTGACACACATCCCCCATCCGGATACCACCCCACCATGCATAGGTTGTAATGATAGGCACTGTACTCACCCCCTTGTGACTGCTGTGATGCCTTCAAGCGCCCATCCAGCTCCAGATAGGCCACCTCCAGTATGCGGGCCATCAGGGGGGTCAGAGTTCAACAGGCACCCCTTCCTCATTGGGAGAACATCCCCAGCTGGGCCTCCACTGTCTTCCGTGCCCAGCGTCTCAGGTCCTCCAACCATTTCCGATAGTGGCCAGGGTCCGCACATCCTTGGCGATGGCACACCATATACCCTTCTTTTGATGGGCACTGACCTGCAGAGGAAATATACACAGGGAAAGGTATTAGTTAGACCGTCCTGCCTGTTACACTCATGGCGCACCATAGCCCTTCCCATCCCCTTCTGCACAGACATGGCCCAGCATCCATGCTGCACGCTGGCCAGGGCCCATCTACCACCCCCCCACACGAGGCCTCCATGCATTCATGCCCATGCATCGTGCTCACAGTGTACTCACCTGTTGGTCTGGAGGCCCATACACCCCATCCACTAGTCTCTCCAATTCCGCTGAGGTGAAGGCAGGGGCCCTTTCCCCAGTCACACAGGCAATGGTAGGTTCCAGCACGTGCAGTGTAGGTCCTCTCCTGTTAAAGGTCAGGTAGCAAGTAAGTGAACAGATAGAAAATGGCAGTGACGTCCGCGGCGGTGCATACCGTCACCGCCGGCATACATCACCATTGGCCAATATACCCCATAGGGCCCAATATTATCAAATGAAGCATTGCACGGCGGATCCCGACCGCTTCCCGCAACGGTGCACAACGTCAGCGGAATTACCTCTCTTCCACCTGTCCCTCCATAGAAGACAGGCAGACGCCATTTCGGGGGGGGGGAGGCAGTGCATGGAGTATAGCTGTGTCACAGATCCCAATTGTACATACAGGACATATGCCACTAATACATTTAAAATTCACACCATGCATTGAACTGTAGTGGCTACAATGTACATTTTATGACCGGCTCCTCACTTTTTTGCCCCATAGATTGCAACAGCTGTGGATGAATAAAAGATGGAGACATCCCTCCATGTACAGACCCCTGGTGGACTTGGCAACAATGGAGGACAGGCACATTATCCTCACCTACAGACTTGACAGGGCTACAATCATGGAGCTGTGTGCCCAACTGGAGCCTGACCTGATATCTGCTATCCGTCACCCCACTGGGATCCCCCCTGTTGTGCAAGTTCTATCTGTGTTCCATTTCTTGGCAACTGGTTCTTTCCAAGTGGCAGTGGGCTTGGCAGCAGGAATGTCACAGCCAATGTTCTCAATTGTGCTGACAAGAGTGTTGTCTGCCCTGATTAAACACATGTGCAGCTACATTGTTTTCCCCCAGGTGAAGGATTTTCCCACGGTGAAGGCTGACTTCTATGCAATGGAACATATCCCCAACATAAGTGGGGTGATTGATGGAACATATATTGCATTTGTCCGTCCCCCCGCCACAATGAATAGGTCTTCAGAAATCAAAAATGTTTTCACTCGATGAATGCACAGATGGTGTGTTTGGCAGACCAGTACATCTCCCATGTCAATGCTAAGTATCCTGGGTAGGTGCATGATGCCTTTATCCTGAGGAATAGCAGCTTCCCAAATGTGATGGGCCTACTACAGAGGCACCGTGTGTGGCTAATAGGTGAGCCCTGGTTCCCACCCTGTGGATGTTGGTATATGGGTATGGTGTGGGCCATAAGGGATAGTGTGTGGCTAACAGTTGTTCAACGATATTTGCAAGTGACCCAGGTTACCCCAACCTATCATGGCTACTGACCCCTGTGAGGAATCCCAGGACAAGGGCTGATGGGCGTTACAATGAGGAACATGGACGAAGAAGAAGGAGCATTGAACGTACATTTGGTCTCCTGAAGGCCAGGTTTCGGTGCCTCCATCTAACAGGTGGATCCCTGTGCTACTCACCCAAGAAGGTCTGCCAGACAATTGTGGCATGCTGCATGTTGCATAACCTTGCCTTGAGACGCCATGTGCCTTTTCTGCAGGATGAGGAGGCTGGAAATGGCCGTGTGGCAGAAGTGGACCCTGAAGACAGTGAAGACGAAGAGGCAGAGGATGAGGATGATGACAATAGATCTGCAGTGATTAGACAATACTTCCAATGACACACAGGTAATACAGTGTTACTTCACATTTCATTGTCAGTTTTTTGTTTTACATTGTCACTTGAAGGCTGTGATTTCCCACTTCTATGCCCACTCACTGTACCCTTTGGCAACTCTTTTTGCAGATGTTAGTGCACCACTATCACTCCTGGTGTTGTCACTGCAGCCAACTACAGGTATTTCCTATGTTAACATTACTGTACAGTTGAATTGCAATAAGCCTTGTTAAACTAATCCATATTTGTATTTTTTCAAAGTGTGTTTACTGCAGTGCTATGAAGAAAAGGGAGAAGTGCAATGGGCTGGGGTGATGATGGAGGAAAGACCAGGGTATATTTCCAGTCTATTTGTAGCACAGGTGCATTGTCCAAGGGGGCATAGGAAGGGGAGTAATGGCAGTTCAAGGTGGACAGGGTGACAGAGTGGGACACAAGGGTGACAATCAGGAGAGTCTCATTTCCTGGCGGGGGTCTTGGCAATAGTCTCTGGCTTTTGCCTGGATCGCAGGGAACGTTTGTGGGGTGGTTCCCCTTCTGCAGGGGGAGGGGTGCTGGTAGCCTGTTGGTCCTGTAGTCTGGCTAGTGGCAGGGGCCCGCTGGTGTGACACTGCCTCCCTCATAATATTGCCATGTCTGCCAGCACCCCTGCAATGGAGACCAGGGTGGTGTTTATGGCCTTCAAGTCCTCCCTGATCCCCTGGTACTGTCCCTCCTGCAGCCACCTGTTCTCCTGCACATTGTCCAGGATCTGGCCCAGCGTATCCTGGGAATGTTGGTATGCTCCCAGGATTTCGGTGAGTGCCTCCTGGAGAGTCGGCTCACTGGGCCTGTCCTCCACCTGGCGCACAGCAGACCTCCCATCTTCCCTGTTGTCCTGTGCCTCTGTCCTCTGAACCGTGTGCCCACTGCCACTGACCCCAAGTCCCTGATTGTCTTGGTTTTGTGGTGTGCTCTAGGGTCCCTGTAGTGGTGGACACACTCCTGATTGACGTGTTCTGGGGACAGAGGTATGGGCACGCTGGGTGGGTGCTATGGTGGTGTTTCCTGAGAGGGGAGGCTCTGTGGTCATGTGTGACTGTGGCTGGGTAACTGACTGTCCGGAGGTCCCTGATTGGCCAGGTTGGACATCCAGATCCAGGCGAGCAGAGTTGTTGTCATCACTGTGGGCCTCTTCTGTGGGAGGACTGGATAATGCTGGCACCTCTTCTCCGGTAACATTGGCTGGGATACTTGTGGCGATGTAAATGCAGTGTTATTGTTTCTGTGTGTGACATATTGTGCATGGGTGGGTTGTCCTCTATGGTTGTTTTCGCCCTGGCAGCTTTCACTTGTGTACGTTGGTGTATGGTGGGATGATTAGTTCTCTCTAGTGTACATGCTTTAGTGATAGGTGTCCATGCAGGGCTGTGAGTGGTGTCCATGCATTGTTATGGCATGCAGGGCTTGGCATTGGGATGAGTGAGACGTGATGGTGGGGTGTGTGGGAAGTGTCGGAGTGATGGGAGTGAAGGTGGGGGTATGTGAGGCACGCAGGCAGGGGGCTGATAGTAGTATAGAGTTGACTTACCAGAGTCCAGTCGTCCAGCTACTCCTGCCAGGCCCTCAGGATGCATAATTGCCAAGACTTGCTCCACCCATGTTGTTAGTTGTGAGGGAGGAGGTTGGGGTCCACCTGCAGTCCTCTGTACAGCGAGTTGGTGTCTTGCTGCAATGGAACGTGGAATGGAACGTACCTTCCCCCGTAGGTCGTTCCACCTCTTCCTGATGTCATCCCTTGTTCTGGGGTACTGTCCCACGGCATTGACCCGGCATTGACCTTATCCACGATCCTTAGCCATAGCTCCATCTTCCTAGCAATGGAGCAATGGATGATTTCCTCCACTATGACCCTTAGCTCCTCCTCAGAGAATCTGGCGTGTCATTGTGGTGCCATGGGTGTTGTGTAGGGTGTGTAGGGTGATGTGTTGGGGTGTGTGCTGTGAGGTGCGTGGGTGTTGTCTAGGTGATGGTGGTATGTGGCTCTGGTTGTGTGTGTCCTCTTGCCGTCTCTCTCTGGTGGCAATGGTTTGTAGTCGTAAAGGGTTGTGGGTAGTGTGGGTGTGTGTTTTATAGTGGTCTGGGTGTGTTGGTGTGGTGTGTGGATGTGTGTCAGGTGTGTGTTGTTTGAATTGACCAATGTGATGTTGTTTTGTGTGTGTGTGAGTATTTGAGGTCCAGAGGTGATTCGTGGGTCATAATGTGATGGGTGTAGTTCTGTTGGCATAGCGGTGTGGGTTTTGATACCGCCAGTTTATCACTGACCTTTGGTGTGGTGGACTTGTGTGTGTAGCTGAATAGTGACGGATTGGTGTGTGTGTGTCATTCTATGGTGAAAGGATATCTGCCGCGGCAGTGGTATGTTGGCGGCAGTCAGCATAGTGGCAAGTGGGATTTACCGCCAATGTCATAATGAGGGCCATAGTGTTCCAGGACACTCTAGCCACCATAATTGACACATGTTTTGTAGCAAATGTCAATACCGCCTCATCACCCCTGGTGGAATGGGAAGCATTTAAAGATGTGGTGAAAGGAGCTCTATTAACACCATGATGGGTGCCCACAAAACAGTCATAAATTATCTTTACCGCAGTGAGGATCAGTTGGAATCCTTGTAATAAGAGGTAGCAACAGACAGTACACTCATTGATCGCCTACAGGATGCCAGAATCAAATATGCAGAACTCCTTGAAAGACTTGTATTGTTGATTATGCAGCTTACACAGAGAGCTCACACAGAAAGCGATAAGGCCAGTAGATTGCTAGCACAACTGATAAAACAACACCATCACAAACACCCATTCTGTCAGTGATGCCATCCCGAAACAACTGAAAAACTAACTACCAGGATATCAATGGAACCTTTCATGAATATTACACCAAATTAAATGCAGTTCCCCATCCCTGTGATCCCGAAGAAATTGATGAGATAAAACTACTGAGGGCATCATCTGTAGATAGAGAAGCATTAGGTCCCCCACTTACACCAGGCAAATTGTGTCAAGCTATTGATGTACTCGCCAGGAACAAGAAGCCTAATTCAGATGGGTTGCCCATAGAACTTTATGCTACTTTTACACCCTGCTTGGTACCGCAGCTGATGCGTCTCTATAGTACGTCTTTTGGACCACCCACTAGAAGTCAAGCCATAGTTACGTCTCTACTGAAACATGGCAGGGACCCAGAGCATATGTCCTCCTACAGACCCTTATCATTGTTAAACTCAGAATATAAAATATTGAGTTTGTCATTGTTGAACTGTCTGCTTTCTTTACTCCCAAAACTGATGCAAGCGGACCAGTGCTGATTTGTACCGCGTAGCAACACATCTTTAAACATACACTTGTATCAGGTCATGGACACTGCTCAAGGGATGCTGCTGGAAGCTTGTTGTCTCTCACTAGATCTACAAAAGGCATTTGATACAGCAGAGTGGGAGTACATGTTCTCTGTCATTATGAAGTTTAACATCCACCCTACTTATGTGCACTAGGTGATGTTGCTATAAGTCAATCCTACGGCACATTCTAAAATGGGGTCGCACATCTCAGAACAATACCTGGTGTAACCAGGCACCAGACAAGGCTGCCCGCTTTTGCTATTAATATTTGTGCTGACGATGTCACCCCTAGTACAACACGTTCGGCAATTAGCACCTGAATAGGGGATCCCTCAGGGACTTATCACAAACGTGGTATCTATGTATGCTGATTATATTATCTTGTATGTTCGTGATCTTAAAATGGATTTAACACCCATACCTACCTCACTCCATTCATTAGGCAGCTTGTCGGCCTCCAGGTAAATTACCGCAAATCCTATGCCTTTTTATTTACAGATGGATAGGAGAGGGATCAACTCTCCTTTGGGACTTATTAAATGCAGTGGGCCCCTCACACATTTCGTTACTTATGGTTACAGATCTTTGGGGAAGCTAGAAACCTTTGAACGGTAATCTCATGAAAACTATCATCTTGCTGAAACCTCAGATTGGATTCTGGGTCACCCATCCCCTTTCTGTGGTGGTACGAATAACTGGCCAAGATGATCATGCTGCACCGATAACTGTACCACTTTCTTAACCCCTGTTTTTTTCCTGCTTCAGTCTTTAAAACACTTAGGTGGTCATTACAACCCTGGTGGCCAGTGTTAAAGCGGCGGTAAAACCGCCAACAGGCCGGCGGTAAAAAAAATGGAAACACTTTAACACTCCGACCGCCACGGCGGTACAAACACCGCGCGGTAAACGCCAACAGACAGGCGGAGGACAATGTACCGCCCACAGAATTACAACCCACCAATCCGCCACCTTTTCCGGGACGGATTCACCACGAACAAAAACACGGCAGAAACAGGACTTCGAAGGGAAAACGCTCACCTCTACACACTCCACGAGGAACCAGGAAGCCATGGAACCAGAGCTCCAAATTCTGCCAGCCTTTATCTTCCTGCTCCTCTACCAGGAGCACGAACGCCGGCGCCGAAGACCATGGTGAGTACTGCACCTACGACACAGGGGAGGGGGGAGGGAAAAAACTGTGACACACACTCGCAACACGCAAAACCCCCACCCCTACCCTCACCCACTACAACACACACACAAGTACATGTTGATACATCACAGTTACACCCCCCAAGCCCCCCTGGAATAATGCAAGGATAAAAGGAAATGAGTCGAATGATTGTAATATATTCAAAGACAGTAATGAAAAATATTTACATATATACACATTTACACTATGAACAATTATATACACCAAGAACACAAGTCCAAGGGATTCCACCATCATAGTCCATGGATCACTGGGCCCAAAAGGCATGGGCGAGGCCCACACTCAATACCCGATCAAAATGGAGAGAACACTGCAGGGGCATCAGATAGAAATAAAACAGGCACCTCAGGGGGAAGGGAAGGGGGGGCACCTCAGCCGGTTGAGTGCACACCACCAGATCCACGAGGGGGCTCCATGCCCATTGATGTAGCCTGGGGAGTGCAAAGCCATAGTCTCACAAGTCTCTACAGTGGGTGGTTTGCCCACTGTTCAATCCTGGGGAGTGCAAAGCCACAGTCTCTCAAGTCTCTACAGTGGGTGGTTTGCCCACTGTTCAATCCTGGGGAGTGCAAAGCCACAGTCTCTCAAGTCTCTACAGTGGGTGGTTTGCCCACTGTTCAATCCTGGGGAGTGCAAAGCCACAGTCTCTCAAGTGGATAACAGTCTCCACTGGTTCTGGAGGGGGCCTTGTGCCCAGAGTGCTTCATGCTGGCAAGGACAGAGGTAGTGGATGTAACTCTCCACCGGTTCTGTAGGGGGCCTTGTGCCCAGAGTGCTTCATCCTGCCAAGGACAGAGCTAGTGGATGTATCTCTCCACTGGTTCTGGAGGGGGCCTTGTGCCCAGAGTGCTTCATCCTGCCAAGGACAGAGGTAGTGGATGTAACTCTCCACCGGTTCTGGAGGGGGCCTTGTGCCCAGAGTGCTTCATCCTGCCCGTGGCGGACTCAGTAGCGTCGGAAACATTTGCGCTGACTGATCTGCGGGCTACTGGCGGCGGTGTCCTGGGCAGCGGTGCTTGTGGCGGTGTCCTTGGCAGTGCTGCTTGTGGTGGCGGTGTCCTGGGCAGCAGTGCTTGTTGCGGTGTCCTTGGCAGCGCTGCTTGTGGCGACGGTGTCCTGGGCAGCGGTTCAGCTGCTGGCGGTCTTGTTCTGCCCTGCGGGGCTGCTGGCGGCGGTGTCCTGGGCAGCGGTTCAGCTGCTGGCGGTCTTGTTCTGCCCTGCGGGGCTGGTGGAGGCGGTGTCCTGGGCAGCGGTTCAGCTGCTGGCGGTCCTGTCTTTGGCTGCGGGGCTGCTGCTGGCGGTCACTTCCTGGGCAGCGGGGCTGCTGGCGGTCCTGTCTGTGGCTGCGGGGCTGCTGCTGGCAGTCGCTTCCTGGGCAGCGGGGCTGCTGGCGGTCCTGTCTTTGGCAGCGGGGCTGCTGCTGGCAGTCGCTTCCTGGGCTGCGGGGCTGCTGGCGGCCCTGTCTGTGGCTGCGGGGCTGCTGCTGGCGGTCGCTTCCTGGGTAGCTGGGCTGCTGGCGGTCCTGTCTGTGGCTGCGGGCTGCTACTGGCGGTCGCTTCCTGGGCAGCGGGGCTGCTGGCGGTCTTGTCCGCCCTGCTGATCTTCCCAGACTTGCCGCTTTTACTGTGCCCCTTTCCCCCCTTGGATGGTGTCGCAGCTGTCTCCACACTCCCAACTGGACCCCTGGGAGTGGGTTTGGTGGCTGGTTTCTTTCCCCTCTCCCGCCGGGCACTGTCCAACTTTATATGCTTGACAGGTGGGGGACTGGCCGTGCTCTGGCTCCTTGCTGCACTGCCTGCCCTGCTGCCTGGTGCACTCCATAATCCGGTGACTACTGGCACCACTGGTCCCGCCGATGTTGTGGCTTAAGTGCTAGGTTGGGACCTGGAGAGTCGGGCCCTAGGAGACTGACGGGGTGGGGGAGGTGAGGGAAAGAGGTCAAGGCTGGACAGGAAAAGTTTCTTAGGAACACTGGGACGGGTAGCTGGAGGGGGTTTGGGAGTGGAGGAAGAGGTAGTGGTTGTAGGCGGTGTACGTTTGATGACTTTGGGTGAAGGTGCATGGGCTGGAGGCTGTCGTGAGGTGGATGGCTATTGGGTGGGTGTGTGGCTGCATTTGTGTACCTTGGGAGGTGGCCTCACAGACATACTGGGAGAGGACACAGGGGATGTGTGAATGGTAGTGGGGGTGGTGAGTGCACATGAGCGGGGTGTGGTGGTGGGTGTGCTGGTGATGGACGTAGTGGCTGAGGATGTAGTGCATGCTTGTGAGTGGAGACGAGACTGGGAGGGAGGAGGGAGGCGAGGAGGAGGGGGACACAGTGGAGGCAGTGGATGTTGCTGTGTCTGCATATGTGTGATGCTTGCGTAAGTACCTGTGGGATGTGTGGTGCTTATGTTTGCCAGAGCTTCCCTTGTGTGTTGAGGTGTGTGCATGCTGGTCTGATGGTGTGCTTGGGATAGGCTGAGGTACAGGGGTGTGGGTCTGGGTCTGGGTGGAGGAAGTTGGAGGGGGGAGGCTAGAGACAGGGACAATGGCAGCCATCAGTGCTGAGGCCAGAGTCTGAAAAGCTTGCTGAAGGGCTGCCTGACCAGAGTGAATGCCCTCCAGGAATGCATTGGTTTGTTGCAACTGCCGCTCTACACCCTGGATGGCATTCAAAATGGTAGACTGCCCAACAGTGAGGGACCTGAGGAGGTCAATGGCCCCCTCACTGAGGGCAGCAGGGGTGACAGGGCCTGAGGTGCCTGGGGTGAAGGTAATGCCCACCCTCCTGAGTGAGCTGGCACGGGGAAAAGGCTGAGGGGCTGCTAGGAGGGCGGTGCTGGTAGAGGGGGGTGGCGGCTGTACCAGTAGATGCGGGGGGCACAGATGGGGCCACCACCGCAAGGGAGCTCCCATCAGAGGAGCCTCGCTGGTGTCAGCTCCTGTCCCCGCCGTGGAGCTCCCCTCGCCCTCCGTCCCACTGGTGAATTCGGAGTCCATAGTCTCGCCCTCCATGGCCATGTGGGAAGCAGCTCCCTCCTGCTCCGGTGCCACTGCTCCTCTGCCTGATGATGCTAATGCACACAAGTACAGAGAGACCACAAAAAGGGGGGGGGAAGACAGAAGAAAGACATGTTCAGTGCATCCAATACCGCTACCATTGGCGGACACGACAGACACAGAAGCCCCCTGCACTACGCTGTGCACTTGGGGTCCACTATTCAATCCCTGGGACATGGCTTACAAGGCTATGGCCGATTTCTGCACACATGGATGTCACAGGAGCCTGACTAGGTGTAGTTGGCACTGTACACAGGTGGGGTGCCACTGGGCCTGAAGTAGGGAACTTAACTACCAAACTCGCCTTGGCCTAGGGGAACCCACAGCCCACCTCCCCCACCCAGACACCTCGTAATGCACGCAGAGTCAGCTGAATGAGAGTGTACTCACCCCCTTGTGGCTGCTGTGATGCCCAAAAGCGCCCATCCAACCACGGAAACGCCACCACCAGGATCCGGAACATCAGGGGGGTCATAGTGCGACAGGCACCCCTCCCACATTGGGAGGCCATCCACAGCTGGGCCTCCGCTGTCTTCTTGCTCCAGCGGCAAATGTCCTCCCATCTTTTCCGGCAGTGGGTGCTCCGTCTGTGGTAGACCCCCAGGGTCCAGACTTCCTTGGCGATAGCACGCCAGACGTCCTTCTTCTGGTGGGCGCTGACCTACAGGAATTGTACAGGGGAAAAGAGAAGTAATTACCAACTGCACCATCACAGTCATTGGCCCGCATCCCTACCCTTGCCATGACGCACATGCACTCCCCGTCATTTCAGGCACGCCTCATTCTCACCCCCCCTATCTTTCATCCACCCCACTCAACACAGGCATTGCCCATACAGCATGCTCACAGTGTACTTACCTGTTTGTTTGGAGGACCGTAGAGTAGCGTGTACTGGGGGAGGACCCCATCCACGAGTTTCTCCAACTCCTCCGAACTGAAGGCAGGGGCCCTTTCCCCAGACACACAAGCCATTGTCTCTTCCAGACTGAGGTCACAGCAGCACTTGCAGTGTAGGTCCTCTCCTGTCGAAGGTCAGGTATCAAGTGATTAAACAGAGAGAAAATGGCGTTCACGTCCGCGGCGGTGCGCACCGTCACCGCCGACGTACATCATCATTGGCTCCTGGGACCCATAGGGCCCAATGTTAACCAATGCAGAATTGCGCCGCGGTCTTCGTCCGCCTACCGCGACGGCGTACAACGCCAGCGCAGTTACCTCATATCCCCCTGTCCCATTTCAGGGGCGCACATGGCTTTATTTTTGAATGCGTCAAACATACCTAGGCCTTGCATAACCACTCATACAGGCAAATTTAGATTTATGAATATTAGTAAGCTGTGTTTACGTACCTCAGAGTTGGTTGACTCTCTGCTCGCTGTTCTCCTCCTTAGGCACTGGCTGCTGGGACATGTGAGGAGATGGCGGCATCCTCCGGTGTACAGACCGCTGGTGGACCTATCGAAATTGGAGGAAAGACATGTGATCATCAGCTACAGGCTTGATCGTGCCACAATCCAGGAACTGTGTGCCAAGTTGGAGCCAGACCTGATGTCAGCTATCCGCCATCCCACAGGAAACCCCCCTCAAGTGCAGGTGCTGTCAGTACTCCATTTTCTAGCAAGTGGGTCTTTTCAAACAACAGTGGCCATAGCATCAGGGATGTCCCAGCCTATGTTTTCCAACATGTTTTGTCCAGAGTGTTGTCTGCCCTGCTGAAACACATGCGGAGCTACATCGTTTTCCCTCAGGTGGAGGATTTGCCTACAGTGAAAGGTGACTTCTATGCCCTGGGACATATCCCCAACATCATAGGTGCCATTGATGGGACACATGTGGCCTTGGTACCCCCACGCAGGAGTGAACGGGTGTACAGAAACCGGAAGAGTTACCATTCCATGAATGGGCAGATGGTTTGTTTGGCAGACCAGTACATCTCCCATGTTAATGCCAAATTCCCTGGCTCAGTGCATGATGCTTACATCCTGCAGAATAGCAGCATCCCTTATGTGATGGGGTAACTCCAGAGGCACCGGGTGTGGCTATTAGGTGAGCACCTGGACCCAAATCTGTGGGAATAGTTGTCTGGGTCTGTGGATGTCCCTATGAGTCAGTGTGTGTCTAACAGTTGTCCCTCACCATTTGCAGGTGACTCTGGTTACCCCAACCTCTCATGGCTACTGACCCCAGTGAGGAATCCCAGGACAAGGGCAGAGGAATGCTACAATGAGGCCCATGGGTGAACTAGGGGATTATAGAGCGGACCTTCGGCCTCCTGAAGGCCAGGTTCCGGTGCCTCCATATGACAGGTGGTTCCCTATTCTACTCACCAAAGAAGGTGTGCCAGATCATTGTGGCCTGCTGTATGCTTCACAACTTGGCTTTGCGACTGCAGGTGCCTTTTCTGCAGGAGGATGGTCCAGATGGAGGTGTTGTGGCAGCTGTGGACCCTGTGGACAGTGAAGACGAGGAAGTAGAAGAAGAGGACATCGACAACAGGAACACGATGATCATGCAATACTTCCAGTGAGACACAGTTAAGAAGACAACACTGCCTGCTACATCTGATTTTAATCCACTACCTCTCTACTGTCTGTCATTTTCACCCAGTGTATGGTCACTGAGTTGTCACTTTCCCTTACGATTACACAGATGTGGGTCCCACTGTGTGACATCTGCTTTGTTTCCTCATGGACTAGAGCTGTGTGACATAGGTATGTTGACATTACATTTGAAAGAGCATTTTGCCACTGTAATTGCTAATACACTGTTTCGAAATCACAGACAGACTCCTGATTGTTTTGTGCTTTAAGGGTGTTTATTTAAGTGCTCAATATTGGAGGGGTTGTAAAATAGTGAGGGGTGATAGTGGGGGAATGTCCATGGCAGAGTCCAGTCTATTAGTCTCACAGGTGCATTGTCCAAGGGGGCATAGGAAGTGGAGCTGGGGCAGTTTAAGGATGGACAGGGTGACAAGGTGGGACAAAAGGATGACAATCAGGGTGGTCTCATTTCTTGGCGGGGGTCTTGGCATTGTTCTCTGTCTTTGTCCTGGATCTCAGGGACCGCTTGCGGGGTGGGTCTCCATCTGCAGGGGGTGGGGTGCTGGTGTGGTGGTCCTGTGGTGGTGCCTCCTGTCCACTAGTGCCGGCGGAGGTGGTGGGCAGTTCATCGTCCAGGCTAGTGTCAGGGGCCCCTTGTTGTGCCACAGTATCCCTCCTGGTGTTGAGGAGTTCCTTCAGCACCCCTACAATGGTGCCCAGGGTGGAAATGATGGATGTGAGTTCCTCCCTGAACCCCAAATACTGTTCTTCCAGCAGCCGCTGGGTATCCTGAAACTTGGCCAGTACCGTTGCCATCGTCTCCTGGGAATGGTGGTAGCTCCCATGATGTTGGATAGGGCCTCGTGGAGAGTGGGTTCCCTGGGCCTGTCCTCCCCCTGTCACACGGCAGCTCTCCCAGTTCCCCTGTGTTCCTGGGCCTCTGTCCCCTGAACTTTGTGCCACTACCACTGCCCGCAGGTCCCTGGTGTTGTTGGGGTGGTGGGTTATCCTCGGTTCCCTGTAGTGGTGGACACACTGCTGCTTGACGTGTCCTGGGGACAGAGGTATGGACCCGCTGGGTGGGTGCTGTGCTGGTGTTTCCAGAGGGGGCAAGCTCTGTAGTGGCCTGTGCCAGTGTGAGTGGAACCGACTGTCCTGAGGTCCCAGATGTGCTGGGCTGGTCATCTAGATCCAGTTGGACAGAGCTGCTGTCATCACTGTGGGTAGAGTGGGCATGTCTGGACCCTCCTGTCTGGTGACGTTGGGTAGGGGTCCTGCAGGGGTGTAAAGGCATGATTATTGCATCTGTATGTGCCATGGTGTGCAATGTGTGGGTGACCGTGTACCCCAGTGCTTGCATTCCTGTGTAGGACCTTGTGTGATGATGG
Source organism: Pleurodeles waltl (assembly GCF_031143425.1). NCBI lineage: Eukaryota > Metazoa > Chordata > Amphibia > Caudata > Salamandridae > Pleurodeles > Pleurodeles waltl. The sequence goes on from NC_090436.1 coordinate 519,912,588, forward strand.
TTTAGGGGGGTGTATGGGTATGTGCAGTGGCCATGCATTGGTGATGGGTGTCCATGCTTTGGTGTTGCATGCAGGGCTTGGTGTTGGGATGGGTGGTTTGTGATATTGGGACATGTGTGAGGAGTAGGAGTGATGGGGTGAGGAGGAGGGTGGGGGTATGTCTTGGCATGCAGGTAGGGTGGGGGATGTAATAGTAAAGATTTGACTTACCAGAGTCCAGAGGTGGGGGTCCACCGCCAGTCCTCTGTACCGCGATGTGGTGTCTTGAGACCACGGAACGCACCTTCCCCCGTAGGTCGCTCCGCCTCTTCCTGATGTCATCCCTATTTCTTGGGTGCTGTCCCACTGCGTTGACCCTGTCCACGATTCTTCGCCATAGCTCCATCTTCCTAGCTATGGAGGTGTGCTGCATCTGTGATCCGAATAGCTGTGGCTCTACCCGGATGATTTCCTCCACCATAACCCTGAGCTCGTCCTCAGAGAACCTGGGGTGTCTTTGCCGTGCCATGGGGTTTTGTGGGTGATGTGTGGGGTGGTGTCTGTTGTGATGTGTGGGGTGATTTCAGAGGTGTGTTGTGTGAGGTGCGTGGATGCTATGTGGTTGATGGTGTTGAGTGCCTGTGGATGCTCGTTTGTAGATGGCGGTGTCTCTCTGTGGCCTTCAGTCGCAATTGTGGTCATAAGGGTTTGTGGGTGATGTGGGTGTGTGTTTTATATTGTATTGGGTGTGTGGGAGTGGTGTGTGTATGTGTATCAGGTGTGTGTATTTCGAATTGTCCAATGTGGATGTGTTTTGTATGTGTGTGTGTATTTTGAGCGTGGCGGTGTGTACCGCCAATGGAATACCGCGGTTGAAAGACCGCCGCGTGGATTCATGGGTCGTGATAGTGTGGGCGTATTCCTGTTGGCGTGATGGTGGAGGATTTGTTATCACAAGTTTATCACTGACCTTTGGTGTGGTGGACTTGTGTGGGTGTCTAGATTTTGGCGTATTCCGGCCTTTGGGTCATAATGACTGTGGCGGAATTCCGCGGCCGCGGTTGTGTGTTGGCGGTCTTCTGCACGGCGGTATCCGGCTTTTACCGCCAATGTTGTAATGACCCCCTTAATTTCTTGCTAACAGAGCTTATGTGGAGCTTCAGTGGACGCAGAGTTGGGTTACTTAAAATGCAGTTGTTGCCCAGGTATTGAGGAATGGATGCATCTGATTTCAAATCTTATTGTTTCGCAGGGCAGCTGCAGTAGTCATCCTGTTGGTTGGCAGGCCATCACTTGGATGAAATCGGATGTAGGCCTTGTATGCTCAGATCAATGATTAGACTCCCTTCCCTGCCGACAAATGAACTGCCTTCCAGTGATCTCACATATGTAACATAAAGCCCTCTCTGCCCTCACTGTTGTGTCTTTTACGCTCTTTCTTTACAAAATGGTGCCTTCTGGTGTTCACTATATTTCTAATCTGTATTATACAGTGCCTATCATGCTGTAATACCATATCAAAATGTGTTGGCATCACTGTATAACTATGTATAAAGTGCATGTATACATGCTTCTTTTCAATTGTCTTTAATCTGTGTACAGGACATCCAGGGCTCTGATGACAGATTTGGGGGGGGGGGTTAGTGGTTATATTATTTCTTATTTCTCGATGAGCTAAATCATTTATAATAATCAACAATTGCAGACTTCACCACTTACTTAGTGTACAAATGCTCCTGTTCAGACTAATATGGCAAAACGCCCATAATGCCCAAATGTGGGTGCATGACGGACATTGGTTCTATTTTACTGATACTTTACATAGATTCTTATGCACTTGTTAAAATTTAAATGTTATGTGATGATTATATTTCAAAAGCAAAAACCTTTTTTTTTTAAAGTCAATCTTAAGGTTTATATGCATTTCAGTTGCAAAGTGCAACTTTTTTTATAATATTTTGCTCCTTTTAAACTCATACTTTAAATTGTGCACACTGGTAACTTAGATCTATGTGTGTAGTCATGCTTTTGGAGGTCTGTTTTTTCTTTCATTATGTTAAAATCAATGTTAAATTTTAATTTGTAATTTGTGTGCTTTTATCTCAATAATTATTTATCTGAAATTATATTTGGAATGTGGAGCCTCTTGCATGCCTTTAGGTGTTCATGATAACATGTAAAAGCCATTTTATGGTAATTCATTATAGGCCCGTGTTCATGATAATACAAAGGTTAACTGACAATCTGGTGCTATGCTGTACTTCTTGCTAAAATCAAGTTCATTATGGTGCCAACCACCATCCCCTGGGGCATCACCTCTTTTGTATCTTTCAGGCTGTATTTAACACTACCCTCTGTAGGCCCTATTGCCAAACACTTTTTTCTTTCACAAATTATTTGTAGCACCGCCGTTAACCTTTTTCACCAACGTGAGGTTTTATCTGCATTCAACCTTATCAAGAAATTAGACGCCTGCCAATCCACCCTCTTGTTTGGTTAGTTGTATTTTCTCATTCTTTAAAGAGACAAATGTAGAGCCAAATAATTAACGTCATTATTCAACACAAACCTCTTCATGGCTGCTTTTTCCCAAATTCCCAGCGCCTCCACCAACATGTTAAATATCAATCAATCAATCAATCAATAACATTTATAAAGCGCGCTACTCACCCGTTAGGGTCTCAAGGCGCTAGGGGAGGGGGATTACTGCTGCTCGAAGAGCCAGGTTTTGAGCTGCCTCCGGAATGAGAGGTGGTCCTGGGTGGTCCTGAGGTTGACGGGGAGGGAGTTCCATGTTTTGGCCGCCAGGTAGGAGAAGGATTTCCCACCTGCCGTAGTGCGGCGGATGCGAGGGACGGCGGCGAGTGCGAGGTTGGCGGAGCGAAGTTGACGAGTGGGGGTGTAGAGACTGAGGCGACGGTTGAGGTATTCGGGTCCCTTGGTGTGGAGGACTTTGTGTGCGTGGGTGAGAAGCCTGAAGGTGATCCTTTTGTTGACGGGTAGCCAGTGCAGGTGGGCGGAGATGTGGCTGTTGCGGGGTATGTCGAGGATGAGGCGGGCGGAGGCGTTTTGAATTCGCTGAAGGCGTTTTTGGAGTTTTGTGGTTGTTCCTGCGTATAGGGTGTTTCCATAGTCCAGGCGACTTGTGACGAGGGCGTGGGTCACAGTTTTTCTGGTGTCGGCGGGGATCCAGCGGAAGATCTTTCGGAGCATGCGGAGAGTGAGGAAGCAGGAAGACGATACGGCGTTCACTTGTTTGGTCATGGTGAGAAGCGGGTCTAGGATGAATCCGAGGCTGCGGTCGTGGTCTGAGGGGGTTGGTGCGGTGCCTAGGGCCGTGGGCCACCAAGAGTTGTCCCAGGCGGACGGGGTGTTTCCGAGAATGAGGACTTCCGTTTTGTCTGAGTTCAGTTTCAGACGGCTGAGTTTCATCCATTTTGCGACGTCTTTCATTCCATCTTGCAGGTTGGTCTTGGTGCTGGTGGGGTCCTTGGTGAGGGAAAGTATCAACTGAGTGTTGGCGGCGTAGGAGGTGATGTTGATGTTGTGTTTGCGTACGATGTCGGCGAGGGATCTCATGTAGATATTGAAGAGAGTCGGGCTGAGCGAAGAGCCCTGTGGGACGCCGCAGATGATCTCGGTGGGGTCCGAGCGGAATGGCGGGAGGTAGACTCTTTGGGAGCGGTCGGAGAGGAAAGAGGTGATCCAGTCCAGGGCCTGTCCTTGGACACCGGTGGAGCGGAGGCGGGATATTAGGGTTCAGTGGCAGACGGTGTCGAAGGCAGCCGAGAGGTCGAGGAGGATGAGGGCAACTGTTTCTCCGTTGTCCATCAGAGTTCTGATGTCATCTGTGACTGCGATGAGGGCGGTTTCTGTGCTGTGGTTGGCTCGGAATCTGGACTGGGAGGGGTCGAGTAGGTTGTTGTCTTCAAGGAATTTGGTCAGTTGCTTGTTGACGGTCTTCTCGATGACTTTGGCAGGAAAGGGGAGGAGCGAGATGGGGCAGAAGTTCTTCAGGTCACTGGGGTCCGCCATAGGTTTCTTCAGGAGAGCGTTGACCTTTGCGTGTTTCCAGCTCTCAGGGAAGGTGGTAGAGGCAAACAAGCTGTTGATGATGATCTGGAGATGGGGGGCGATGATGTCGTCGGCTTTGTTGAAGATGAAGTGGGGGCAGGGGTCCGAGGGGGCACCGGAGTGGATGGTGTTCATGGTAGCTTTGGTCTCTTCCGCGCTGATGTGAGTCCAGACGTTGAGGGTGATGGCTGGGGTTGTGGGTTCTGTGGTGGTTGGCTGGGTCTGATGACCGAAGCTGTCGTGTAGGTCGGTGATCTTTCAATGGAAGAAGGTAGCAAGGGAGTTGCAGAGATCTTGTGAGGGCGTGATGGAGTTGGCGTTAGGAGTAGAGAGCTCTTTGACGATGCTGAAGAGTTCTTTGCTGTTGTGAGTGTTCTTGTCCAGTCTGTCTTTGAAGGAAGTTCTTTTCGTGGAGCAGATCAGCTGATGGTGTTCGCGGGTGGCGTTTTTGAGGGCTGACATGTTTTCTACGGTGTGGTCTTTGCGCCAGGCTTTCTCGAAGATACGGCAAGTTTTTTTTGGATTCCTTGAGAGTGTCTGTGAACCATTGAGATTTCCTGGTGTTGGTCTGTCTTGGGAGGCGTCTGAGGGGTGCGAGGTTGTCCGCGCAGTTGGGGATCCAATGTGTGAGGCTGAGGGCTGCGTTGTTGGGGTTGGTGGAGATGGTGGGTTGGTTGTGGCTGAGAGTGGAGAGTAGCTGTTCCGTGGGGATTTTGTTCCAATGTCTGCGTGGAATGGGTTGTGTGCGGAGGTGGAGAGTCTTGCGCCTGAAGGTGAAGTGGACACATCTGTGGTCGGTCCAGTCTGTGGTCGGTCCAGTGTATTGCGGAGGAGTGGCTGAATGATACGTGGTTGCTGGCGGAGAAGATGGGGTCGAGTGTGTGTCCGGCGATGTGGTTGGGGGTGTTCACCAGTTGCTTGAGACCGAGGTTGGCGAGGTTGGCGAGCAGGGTGGTGGTGTTGGGGTCGTTGTTCTGCTCCAGGTTGTCCAAATATGTGCACTTAGACTATGTCTGCGCTGACAAAGCTGTCGATATCTTCAGCATTTGCCAGTAAGAATCTCCTGGTACCGAGATAATAGTTTATCCCAACCATATGGATGGATATAACATCTGTGCTCCCTAACAAATATTTATGAACACATTCACAGCAGTTGTATATCTGCAGGAACGTCTTACTGCTATTACGAGTAGCCACAATGCCGTCATATGAATATTGAAAATGGCTAATTTTGTTAGACATCTACCCCCATCACCATGGCAACCAACTAATGGAAATATCTGTGGTATGCATTCTGGGTGGCATCGCTGTCCTATGTCCAGCTGAATTCCAGTTCAATCCTTATTGGCATCTTATGATGAGTGACCACTCCTGACCGACCTTTGGCAATTGTCAAAGCCAAAGCTCTCTGTGCAAATTTCAGTATTCTTAAAAGTTTCTATAAAATGCATACCAGAGCCAGTCTCATTTTTAAGAACATGTTGTTTTGTCATCTTCCTCATTGGCAATCCGAATTACTTTCTTACTGCATCAAGATTAACAACTCAAAATGCAGTTGTTGGCATGTAGAAGAAGCCTATTAATATTAGATGCTCTAATCATGCATATGATATTGCAGTCCATCTACTGGGTAATAAAATCGAGTGGAGGTTAGAGGAAAGACATACATTTTAGTCAAGCAGATAATCAAGTTAGTTAAGCATTTTTTTTTAAGCCGAACACACCACTTGAGCTGTGGGCAAAAATAAGGGACATAATAGAAATAAGAAATAAGTTTCTAACGCACTTTACCGCCACCATGTGGGTGCTGTATTTCAAATACAGTGCACCTTGGCATAGGGTAGGGGGCAACAGCATAATTTTTTATGATGCTATTGATGTACTCTGCAGGAGTAGCGCCAAAATATTGGTGCTACTCCTGCAGAGTACATAGGGGCCCATTATAAATAATGCAAGCCCCCTTTTAACGCCTGCTCTGAGCAGGTGTTAAAAGTGCCATAAAAAATGACACTAGGAAATCTGTTAGATTTCCTTGCTCCATTTTTTTCACCCCCAACGTAATGGGGGAACGCCCCCTTTGCATACATTATGCCTGGCGCAAAGGGTTACAAAGTGGCACAATGCATGCATTGTCCCACATGGTAAATGTGGCGCAAGGATTTTAGCCTTGTTGACCACATTAGCGTAAAAACAAAAAAATGTATGCTAATGTGGCGCTAAGTGCTTATAAATGTGCCCCCAACTCTGCTTGAAAAGGGGAGCATTATTGTGCCGACCCATCAAGACTCTTATCTCACTTAATAGGGATGGTTTAGTGTTGGTGTTTGCTTCTCTTGTAATCCCTGGATATGTCTCAGGCTGCGGTGTGGACATGTGGGTGATCATCTAGAGCTACGCCAACAGAAAGCAGGTCCGTTTCTGAGAGGTGCTGTTCTTCCACCTTTAGAGCTCTTAGGCCCTGATTTATACTTTTTGGTGCAAAACTTCACTAACGCAGTTTTGCACCAAAATGTTTGGCACCGGCTTGCACCATTTCTGTGCACCAGCCAGGCACCATATTTATGGAATGGTGCAAGCTGGTACAAAGGGTAGGCTAGCGTAAAAAAATGACGTTAGCCGGGTGGTATGGAAGAAGGGAGTTTTGCACCAAAAAATAACATTAGGCAGGTTAGAGTAAAAAAATGACTCTAACATGCCTAGAGTCATTTTCTGATGCAAAACCATCCATACCAGAGATACTTAGAAAAGACAGGAGTCATGCCCACCACCCTAATGGCCAGCACAGGGGGCAAGGGTCCCTGGGCATGGCCATTGCACCCAGTGCCATGTAGGGGGTTCATTTCAGGGTCCCCAATGGCATTTTAAAAAATAAAATTAAATACTTACCTGTAATTACTATACTTACCTGGGATGGAGTCCCCCATCCTCTGCTGTCCCTTTAGTGTGGGTGGGGGGTCCCAGTTGTCTGGGGAGGGCACCTGCGGGCTTATTCCATGGTGTTCCACCATGGAAATAGGCCCACAGGTCCCCTAACGCCTGCCCTGACCCAGGCGTTAAAAAATGGTGCAATGCAAGCTTTGCACCATTTTTTGACCCCTCCTCTCCCCCGTGCGTGATTTTTGCACGGGAGGATAAATAAGGCACTAGGGCCTTGGAGTCATTTTTTGCCCGGGAACGCCTACCTTGCATCTCATTGACGCAAGGTAGTTTTCCTCAGGCAAAAAATGACTTTAACTCCAATATTTTGGCGCTAGACATGTCTAGCGTCAAAATATAAATATGGAGTTAAGGGCCAGGTCTATCAAAGATCGGTTTTGCATTTCTTAAATAGCAAATTTTAAGAAATCGCTATTTAAGAAATCCAAAATGGGATGTATGACATTTGCGATTCAGTAATAGCAATTTCTTAAAATTTGCAATCGCTATTACTGAATCACAATTAGAGAATGCAACTCCATTCATCCCTATGGGGCTGTAGGACCATAGGTGCGAATGGATTTGCATTTCCCAATTTGTGAATTCCAGTTAGGAATTCACAAATTAGGTATTGCAAACCCAGGGTGCTGGGGGCCTAAGGCCCCCTCTGATGCACCTCAAAAAATATTTGCTGTCATATGAAGCACACACATGCCCTAGGGGCATGTGTGCGCTACATGTCATTTTTAATGCATTTTTTAAAATTGCACATGCTTACCACCAAACTTGAGTTTGTGGTATTTGCATTTCCTACATGCCCAATTCACATTTAAGAAATGACTGATACATGTGCTTTGGAAATTGCAAATAGAAATTCCCTATTTGCGATTTCCTATTTAGAGATTCTCTAAATGGGGTCGCAATTTTAAGGAATCGCTATTTTTGCGATTCCTTAAATTACACTGCGGATGCCTTTCATACATCGTGAAAGGCATTTTTGCTGTCGCAAATGCCCCTTAATCCCAAAAGGTATCACAGTAATCACAGCATAAGTGATCGTCCTATTTCCCATGTGGCACATCGCCAGGCAAATGAACCTACTGTCACCAACAGAAAGGAAGTGCTAGCAACTGGTGTTGAATGTCTGCAGGACTTTTCTGCACACACAGCCAATCACCAGCTGATGCGATACTGCTCAGATCTAAAGCAGAAGGGGTTATACACAAATTAACTGAAGGCTTGTGGCTTGAATACCAAAGAATTCAGGAGATGTGATGATGGTATTATTATTATTGATAAAAACTGTATAGACTGGGCCAGATATTTCATTTGCAATCGATAAGGTTGGAATAACTATAGATAAGACACAATATGCAAACCCAACTAGTTAAATGCACACAGTGAGCCCAGTCACGTTTGGAAGCGAGGGGAAGAGCGCACAACATTAAGCAGCACTCTGAGGTAAAATAAGTTGTCACGATGTCAGTCCCGGAAGAGGTGCGCGTTCCAGTGAGTGTTACTTTTTATTTTCATGGCAAAGTGCGAAGATAGAACAGCCCGTTAGAAGCCTATGTACTATTGCACGGTCGTACACACTTTGACAGTTAAATAAAAGGTATCACTTCCTACGTCGTACACATCATGTTATGCACAGACGGCCTGTTACTACCGATTATCCAAAGCAGCATTAAAAAGACAGCGAACCAAGTGAACAGAAAGGAAATTGAAATTTATTTTATTTTTATTTTATTTAATGCGTTTTTATATAGCGCGGACTTTACCCGAAGGTGTCAGAGCGCTTCACAATAGGCAAAGTAAAGATACAAGAGGAGAAGAGTTGCAAGTGAGCCTGTTACAAAACAAACGTTACATTACATGAGGCAATAGTGATAATTGTGCAAGTATCAGGAGCAAAAAATACACGAGGTAGCAAACGATACGTTACGAAAGGAAAAAGTGACGTGTGCAGGATACAAGAGCAAATAAAGTACGAGTAGAGGTAAAAAAATTGCAATAAATGGTAGATACTCAAAACACTAAAACAATAGTTACGTTACATGAGGCAGTGGTGGCCGTTGTGCATGTATCAAAAGCAAACAAGATATAAGAGGTAGCAAATGATACGTTGTAAAAGGAAAGGTGCCGTGTACATGTTACAAAAGAGTACAAAATACAGGTAGAGGTATAATACTGCACTAAATGGCAGACACTCAAAACACAAAAAACACCCAGGGAAGGCACTTCTATAGGCATGGGGAACAGATTTTCCTATAATGAAAGGACTTCCTTCAGAAAACAGAGGGCTTGAATTAAATTTGGAAGTGTCTTTGAAGGAGGAGAGCTTTGAGGTCAGTTTTGAAGGCCTGGGAAGAGGTGGTGGTCCGAAGTTGAGGCGGAAGTGAGTTCCAGATTCTCACTGCGTTGCCTGAGAAGGATTGGGCCATCGATCTTTCCTTCTTGAAAATGGGAGGTTCAAGCAATAACTTTTCTGCATTACGTGATGGTCTGGAGCCCCCAGAGAGTTTCAGTTTATTCACCAGGTAGCGAGGGGAGGAGGAGTGCAAGGCTTTGAGAGTGATACATGCAGTTTTGTAGATAGATCTTGCCTCTATGGGAAGCCAACGGAGGGTGGATAAAATAGGTGTGATGTGGTCGCTTCTTTTGGCCCCATATATGAAACGAGCTGCTGAATGGAGAATAGACTTCAGGGGGGAAAGGTGGGATTTGGGAAGGCCAGTAAGAAGAGAGTTGCAGTAGTCCAATCTGGAGAGAACCAGCGATTGGACCAGGGTTTTAAGGTCGTGCTCCGGGAAGAAGCGACGAATCCCCCAAAGAAGGCGCAGTTGGTGTTGAGCAGACTTTGCAATGGAGTCGATGTGGGAGAGTAGATTGAGTTTTTTGTCGAGAATGACACCAAGGGATTTTGCGCTCTCGACAATGATGGGCTTATTGTTCATTAGATTGATCTGATCCATCCATGATTGCACTGGGGGATGAGAAAGTGAGGAGGAGAGGAGGAGGAATTCTGTTTTGGAGGGATTCAGGATCAGTTGATGAGTTAACATCCAGTTTTGGATGGAGTCGAGAGTAGAGCTAAGGAAGGAGAGATCGTGAGTGGAGGCCACCTTCAGGTAGATCTGAGTGTTATCCGCATATAGATGATAGTGGATCCCGGATTTACTCAGGAGATTTCCCAACGGTTCTAAGTAGAGATTGAACAGTGTGGGTGCAAGTATGGAGCCTTGAGGAACACCTTGACTGACCGCTAAAGGAGCTGAAAGACTGTTCGCTATTTTGATCATTTGGGATCTATCAGAGAGGAAGGAGGCAAACCATTTGAGCACAGTGCCCTCCATGCCCATTCTCTGTTGAAGAGTGTTAAGGAGAGTGTTGTGATTGACAGTGTCAAAGGCTGCAGAAAGGTCAAGAAGAATTAGAAGACAAGACTCCCCTGAATCGAGTATCCGCAGCGCGTCATCAATCACTAACAGCAGGGCTGTTTCAGTGCTGCAGTTTTGAATGAAGCCGGAGTGGAAATTGTCAAGAAGATCATTTTCCTTGATATGGCGAGAGAGTTGTTTCGCTACACATTTTTCTGTGATTTTCGCAAGAAAGGGTAGGTTAGTGATGGGACGGTAGTTGTTGAGGTCGTTCGCATCAGCAGTGGGTTTTTTAAGCAGAGGGGTGACCTGCCCCGTTTTGAAGGAAACAGGAAGGGAGCCTTGACTGAGGGAGAGGTTGACCAGAGTGGTCCAATAGGAAAGAGAATTAGTATAGAAGTCAATGGCAATGGCACTAGGGATGGGGTCAAGTGAATGGTTAGAGGGCTTTGTATCGAGGATGCATTTAAGGAGAGCATCGTCAGAGATGGGGTCAAAGTCTTGCCAAATGGTTAAGGATTTGCGCTCCTCTGTAGGGGTAGGATGAATGACCTGATCTACAAGTGATTTAACCTTTTCGTCAAAGAATACAGCGAATTCCGCTGCTTTCTTTGTGGAATCTTCCAATTTGGAGGTTGGGGGAGAGCTGTTTGGGTTCTTGATGAGGTCGAATAGTTTTTTGGGTCTATTTTTGGCTGAGTCAAGGAGGGATTTGTAGTGCGACGCTTTTCCAAGGAAGATGAGCTTGTGGTACTTGGATCTTGCTGAACGAAGCGAGGCCAAATTTTCAGTGGAGGGCGCTTGTCTCCATTGTTTCTCAAGGGCTCTTATGAGCTTCCTTTCTTCATAGAGGGATTTGTTGAACCAAGGTGCTGAGGGAGTGGGCCTTTTCTTTTTGCTTTGGAGAGGAGCGACATTATTGATTTCGACTGTAAGGACTGTGAGGCATTGGGAGGTGAGTTCGTTAACATCCAGGTCCGGGTCTAGCCTTGGAAGTGATAGCAAAGCAGAATCACAGAGGGTACTGAGGTCAATATTTTTAGTGTCACGGAACCAGGAAGTAGCCCTCTTAGGCTGGCCATGAGTTATAGAGTGTGATAGGTGAAGAGAGAATGGGATGAGGAGGTGGTCCGACCAGTCTACAAGAATAGGGGTAGCGATAGTCAGCAAGCCTGCTTTAGAAATAACAAGGTCCAGGATTGAGCCTTTAGAGTGTGTTGTTTCTGTGCAGTGTTGGATAAGATCCTTTGCAGAGAGGAAGGTGGCCAGCAAATTCGCATAGGAGTCTTGAGGTGAGCCCCAATGGACATTGAAGTCACTCACGAAGATCTGATTGTCACTTTGCGTGTATTGGTCGCTGATGTAGTCAGTGAGTTCCTCTATAAATGAAGGGCTGCTACCAGGCGGGTGGTAAATAGCATGGAATCTGAGAGGTGAGCGGTGGTGCAATTGAAGCTCAAGAGATAGGCATTCAAAAGTGTGGCAGGAGCTGTTAGGAAGAGCCTTAAGTAGAAGGGAGTTTCTAAAGATGACTGCAACACCTCCCCCAACTTTGTCAATTCTGTCATTTCTAAGTATAGAATAGCCTGTGGGTACAAGGAGATCAAACATAGAGTGAGAGGTATCGTTGAACCAGGTCTCTGTGAGGAAGAGCATGTCAATATTGTGCAAGTTGATGGTATCGGAGATTTCAAGTTTGTGTTTTATTGCAGATCTGCAGTTGTGGAGCAAACAGCGCAGCTCTGACGCAACTGTTTTGGTGACGGGGGCACTTGGGCTATGAGGGGTGATAGGGATATTGTACTTATATGAGGGCGCTCTGGAGGGTTTAGATGGGCGAGTGGTTCTGGCAGAGGAGATGGTCGGAATAGAGTAGATAACAGGTTTACTGGGCAGTGGAAGTGAAGGAAGGGTGGCGTTCGAGTGCTTGTGTGGATTTGCAGACGACAGGCTATGCTTAGCTATAATGGGGAGTGGGGGTGAGGTGCATTTCGTGGAAGGGTGAGTGTTTGCCAAAGGAATTGAGGTGTGTGGAAAAGTCGAGATCTTGGAGCTTAAAACTAAAATGGTAGCTTCAAGTTGGGAGATGGCGGTGATTAGAGAGCCTAGCTTATTTTCCAGAGAGACTAAGGAAGAGCACGGCATGTTGGGTGGCTCGATGGAAACAGGAGGGGGTGCACTAGGCAGTGTACGGCAGGGAGAGGTGGGGGAACGGGAGGGGAGCAGGGGTATAGGGTTCAGAGGTGCACTAGGCAGTGTACGGCAGGGAGAGGTGGGGGAACGGGAGGGGAGTAGGGGAATAGGGTTCAGAGGTGGGGAAAGGTTTTGGATAAGAGCAGGAGTTGGTGCGCCAGGGGTGAGAGGAGAGTTGTCGTCGTTAGCATTGCAAGAAGGATAGGAATTCCTATGAAAAAGCCCATGTGAGACCCGCAAGTTTATCAAAACAAATAACAGGTGTCACACAAAAATAAACACGAGAGGGAATTCAAATCGAGGCAAATTCTAATCAGAAAGGAAGCTACGGCTGGCAGTGTAACAGAAGATATAGCGAGCTGCCGGCGCGCAGCTTGAAGGGGGGTTTGGGGGGGCACATAAGCACGCGTGGAAAGTGGGGTAAGTGTCCTGTGGCACGCCACAAACAACTTTAGCTCCACAGTAGAGGAGGCATGTTATGCTATATTGTGGAACTTGTTCATTGTTGTATGCTGTGGTCTGGCAGTATTTTTTTCTAGTTGACTGGTTGTAGACCGGAGCGTGGTAAAAGACAGAACGTCAAGAGCGTAGCAGTCATGAAATAAACATGAAATGGACATGATCCGTGGGAAGTAAGAGCTCCATTATGGAAACACCCGTTATGCGTTCTGTCAGAGGAGGTAGTAAGTTACATCCTGTAGTGCAGTGCAGCTCACCCCACTAGCGGTAAAAACTGTCGGCGATATACATCGTAATAAAAACCGCTGTGACAGATCCCTTCAGGCGGGGGCAGTGCCACTGGACGTAAAACACTTCCGTCAAACCCCTGCCCCTTCCCCCCCCACACACACACACACATACCAAAGAAGACATGCGTCAGGGCGAGAGCAGGAAAGTACAATGTTTACGGAGATATGGCACTCTCCTGCTCCATCCCTGGCACTTGCGCAGAATCACCAACACAGCGCAGCAACTTTGGGACTTCAGACCTCTGCCCCGCCACCCAAGACGCCAAAATGGATGACACTGAACGTCCCTTAGGGAAATAATCTCTCGCATCCTGTCTTCCTCTCCTACCCAAAAACACTTTTTGGCAACTTGGACGATATGGTGAGATCTCAAGAGTTAATGCGCCCCGGCTTCTTATTCAAATGAGTTTAGGAGACCGTGCTTCAAGTTTGCTGTATTGGAACAAGATTCATTCACCTATAGAAAGCTTCCTGTTTCCCTTGCAGGTTTGGTTGGACTGCAAGAGCCTTGAGAAGACGAGCCAGAGCTGGAGCAGAGACTTAATTATAAGAACGTTAGACAGATATTTTATTTAGAGTATATTTTTAAGTCCACATAAGCCTTTTCATTTAGATTTTTTTGAGGGGTGTCGATTGACCTCTCCCTGGCTTTGGTGGAAGTTTTAACTTTTTTCTTTTTAGAGGTTTTGAGAGGTTTTTAGTTTTCAACGTTTTTGGTAACTGTGGGGTTTAGCTTGTTTCTCCTTACTGTGCTTTATAAGTGTCCCTTTTTATTTGCTTGCCTCTGTTTGTTAAGTTATTGCTTAAGATTTGTATGGTTTATTTTCCAGATTTTGTATCTATTGCTTTTGTGAGAATGGAGGAGCATTACTTGCACAAGAGTGAGACAATGGGAATGTTGCTGTGATTCACCATGATTCGGCATGACTTGATAGCAGCTGGCCAATACGCATATGTTCTCCCCTTTTTTAGGTCTAGTGTTAGCCAAGACCTCTTGATTTTACTAAAGTGACATCTATAATGTATTTACTTACAGGAGCTTTCAGCCACCTCTTTCCTTCAATGGGTCTGTTGTGTCGCTGCCAGCATGTGGACAAGGGTCAGCCTACTTCAGTCACTCCTTTCACAAGGAGTACATCAAACCACAATGTAGTTCCCTGCAGTGACAGTGTTTTTGTTCTTACTTTCTTATTACTTTAGTGTTGCCTTTGTTTGTAGCACTTGATGTGATAGCAGGACAGTTTCTACCGGATGTGAGCACATGGCAAAGTTCCTTTCACCTGACAATGCTCTTGTAAATTCCTTTTGAAGTGAGTGGCCTTTACTGCTTTTATACACCATACAAACAGCTCACATGAACTCCAAATATAAGCTCATGAGGGTCCTCTATCTTCACAACCTTATTTCTTTCTTGCATTCTTTCTTTCTTGTCTTCTTTCTTGCCTACCTTCTTTTTTTCCCGACTGCCTTCTTGCCTGCTTGCCATTTTTGCCTCCATTGTTGTCTTCCACTTTCTTTTTTCTTGTCTTCCTTCTTTCTCTCTTCTTGCTTTACTGTTCATTCTTTCTACATCTTTCTTTCCTTCTTTCTTTCTTTCTTTCTTTCTTTCTTTCTTTCTTTCTTTCTTTCTTTCTTTCTTTCTTTCTTTCTTTCTTTCTCTCTTTCTTTCTTTCTTTGCTTCTTTGTTTGTTTCTTTCTTTCTTTCTTACCCAAAAGCAGGAGTCTGGTAGCCAATGCAGACCCATTGGCTTTTTAAGTATGTGCTAGCCAATCCCTTCTGACTTTGCTAGAAGTATGTGTATAATATAATTACTTATGGGGTTTTCAGCCAGACTTCATCCAATAGTTTGTTGTTGTGTCATTCACATGTTTCTTCCACCCACTCAGGCATGCATCAAATGGCAATGTGTAAGCCCACAAAAGCCATTGGCTGACTCCACTTCACTACCTCTTGCTCACCTTTCATAAGGAGCACTTCCACATACAAGTAGTTCCCTTCAGTGCCATGAAGTACTCTAGTAATGTGTACGTTTTTGAGACCAAAAACACATTTTTGCCTTTGTCTAGTGTCTTGTTTTAGATTGATGAACACCTGACAGCTTCCTCTACAATAATGTTTTGGAAAACCTTGACAAAGCAAAACAAGAATTATCAAAAGGCTGGTGGACAGCACCAGACCTATGGGCTTTGACAGGGCTTGTTTTGTTTGACAATGAATTAGAAAATCTAATGTCCATCCTGAATGAGACAGAAGAAGCTACTGGTTTTGGGACTGGTAGGCTTGGTGCTGTCATGAAGAATGAGTGTGAGGAGTGGCAGACGTGGCATAGGATGGATCGGCCATTGAGGATAAGGAATTAAGGGCCAGATGTAGGTAGAAACCAATTTGCGAATTGCAAATTGCGAGTCATTCCGACTCGCAATTTGCAACTCGCAAATTGGTATGCAGAAAGGTGTCTCAGACACCTTCTGCAACTCGCTATGGGGTCGCAAAGACCCACCTCATAAATATTTATGAGGTGGGTCGCAGTTTGCGACCCCATAGCGAGTCTAGGCACTCACGGGATGGGAGACAGCAGGCCACCATGTCCGTGACTGCTTTTCAATAAAGTAGTTTTTTTTTCTATTTGAAGCCTGTTTTCCTTAAAGGAAAACGAGCTGCAAATAAAAAAAAATACCGAAACCGTTTTGTTTCGTTTTTTTCAGAGTAGGCAGTGGTCCATAGGACCACTGCCTGCTCTTAAAAAACATTGTTGTGAGCATTCACAAAGGGGAAGGGGTCCCATGGGGACCCCTTCCCGTTTGTGAATGAGTTACCATCCACTTCAAGTGGATGGTAACTACGGGTTGATTTGCGACCGCTTTCGCGGTCACAAATCAACCCTACATCGCGGTGCGACTCGCAAATAGGTAGGGAACGCCCCTTCCTATTTGCAAGTCTGAAACACATTTTGCGAGTCGGTACCGACTCGCAATATGTGTTTCAGCATCGCGTGAGGGCATTAGCGCCTCGCAAACAGCGTTTTCGCTGTTTGCGAGGCACTAATGCCTTCCTACATCTGGCCCTAGGTCCCAAAGGTCAGGGACAGGGCCTGACTGTCCAGCCAAAAGAAGAGAGGTAGGGTGAACTATTGGGGCAGCAGTTTCATGACTACCACTTTCACAGGCCATGAAATATTCAAGGTGTTGTGTGAGGAGTTGTAAATAGTTCTCATTACTTGTTTTTTGACAGTTGCATTATCATTATGATTGTGTCAATGTGCCCCTTCAATTTATACAAAAGATACAAAACTGTAATAACACCCTAGAATTGAAAATAAAGGATACCATAAACCAACTATAAAGATTTTACATTAAATGCATATTGTCTGTAGTTCTATTGAGAGGATTTATATTTCAAATACAAAAGTGTTTTTTATCAATCTCACCTCTGCTCCATGTAGAGGCGTTCCAGTGTTTCTTTTCCTGTAATATGGCCCTCAGTGCAAGGACGTTTCTAAAGTGCTATTTCCTTTCAAGCTTTGCCCTACCAAGTGGAATTCCCTATTCTTCTGATCCTGGCTTGGTGACACATTAGATTGCATGTCTCCTGTCAGAAAGCTGATGATCATATTGGGGTAGGATGTCAAGACCAGTTTTTTGGTAGCCATTTATCTTTGTCCCAAGAATGTGGGCTTCCAATGCCTTTAAGGGAACTTTAGTCACAGACAGTTCAAGGGCATTACCTGCGAGCAACTCCAGACATTAGACATCCTGAGATCAGAAAGTGCTTTACAAAACAAAGCTTTCAAAGATGTTTTAAAACCTGCCAAGGAGGGAGAACTGCAAGGTGCCTGGATTTAGAACTGCCCATACCCTCAAGACCAAAACTTGGTTTGAGGCACAGTGAAGAGCTGCTGGTTGCTATTCTAAATGCGGGCATGTGGCTAGGGCAAAAGAAGATAGGGCGATAAGTGAGAGCAGTATTGTGGCAGCATTTGGAAATCAGACAGGCAATGGAGAACCCAGCCAGATCCAGTGGAAGTACCTTCGAGGGGTTCAACGCAAAAAGCCAAATTGGACCCAGCTTTTTAGTTTATTTATCAGTGACTTATCTGTGTGCCTTAGGTTTTGACATTATTGCTTAAAAGTAAAGGGTAAAATGTAATATCACAAATAGTAAGTGTAGCAAACTCTAGCAGGGGGTCAATTGTCATTGAAATTAGGGTTTGCCTGTAATTTTCCATTAAAAAGCTGTTGATAGTAAAGAAAAGTCGCACCTTTCTGTACGCAAATGTGGGCAAATTGAGTTGGACGCTCTAGTTGAGGGTCCTTTGAGATCTATATGTTGGTTTGAGTGTATTATGATTAAAAGCAAATAGCATCTGACATGTTAAATGACTCGGTTTTTGTGGATGTTGTAACAGCTCACTGTACAGTATGTAGTTTGGTCACCATATTGTTGTCCTATACCTTGCTTTACTTTAAAGTGTTACAACACTGAAAGACATCATCCCAACTGCATAAAATACCAAAATAAACTGGAATGAATAGAAATTCTAAAGGGTGTGCCTTCACAGAAATACCAACGCTGTACAGTAGTTTTGAATGTGTTCCCTTGGAAGATACAGGTGCAATGTGAGTGCAACACTGTATCATGAACGTGTCTAAAACCCGAGGAGCCAGCTGCAATGTTTTCCATCAAGAGGGTGACTTTTCACAGCCAGTGTGCTTTCAGGTGGAAACAGGACACAAGTTGGAATGCACAAACTGAAGAGTTTTACCTCACCACCAACACTGATCAACCGCTCCAGATAAGAAAGCATGGGGGCATGTCATCTGAGGAAATCAGGTACACGCTACTGAGAAATTCTGAAAACGTGAAGACTATTTCATGGGCATATGTTTCATGAGTAACTTGGGTTGAGTATATTCTGAACTACATTTCAGACTATTTGACAGGGATTGCAATGTGCATCATGCTATTGTGTGTGCAGTAAGGTACCTTTTGCGGAGTAGAATTTTATCAATCTGAATTATATGATATGGAGAGTAGTGGGATACGGTGATATGGAGTCTAGTGGTTGTATGTGGTGTGGATTTTAAATATGTTTAGTGTAAGTATGTGAAATGGTGTGGAGTGAAATTGTATGGAGTCTAATTATTCGACGTGGAGTGGAAATATGTGTAGTAGAATTGTGTTGCATATAGTGGAATTTTCTGGAGTTGAATTGTGTTGTGTGGAGTGTGAATATGTGGAATGGAGTTGAGTGGAATTATGTTGTGTGGAGTGGTATTATGTGAAGTTGAATTATCTGGCATGGAGCGGAGTGGAAATATGTGGAGTGGAATTTGTTGGACTGGAATTATGTGGCATGGGGTGGAATGATGTGCAGTGGAATTGCCTGGATTTGAATCATGTGGTGTGAAACTGTAAGATGATGAGGTGTGTTGTGTGGAGTGGAATTATGCGGTGTGGATTTATATGTTGTTGAATTGCATGGCATAGAATTGTGTGGCGTGTTGAATTATGAAATGTTGAATTATGTGCAATGCTATTAAGTAGCATGCAGTGGCTTTGAATTGTGTGGACTGGCATTGTGTGGCATGGAGTGGAATTATGCTGAGTGGACAGGGGCTGGGAGGCAGGTGGGACATGAAGAAGATAGAGAGACGGGGCAGGAGAGGATGGATTCAAATACAAGCTTTCCAGTGCAAAAATAAGTACAACCAGCAATGCCTCAGGCCTCCCCACACCATTGCTGTGCCCTTTCATACGATGCCCTTCATACTGTGCCTCATCCCTTCTGCGCCAGCATAGCAGACTCAAAGCGCCCTGAGCTAGTCTCCCATTCTCTCTAGGCAGCAAGCACTTCTGGTGTGGACCCGGAGGAACCGGCGCTCAGAGAACAGAGTGAAGCAGAGATGCCCTAAGCATCACTCCTGTCCCCTCTGTAACCTTACCACCCCATTTTTGCTATCTCCAGAGAGATTAGTAGTGGAAACTATCGTTTAATCACAGACTGCCAACAACAATATACTCCCTGCATGTGACAGTCAGTGGCATATAATGGCTTGCCAGGTTCAGTTTGTCAAACTAGCTATTTAAGTACTGGTAGGATTGGAAAAAGTCAGTCACCAGTCGGACCTGTGCCCCTGCAAGGATGACAGAGCTGCAGCATGTATGCACCTTCTTTCCAATCTCGGTATCGTTTACGGTAATGCAAGCCTTATTGTTTGGTGCTTCTGGAAGTGCTCTGGGCCTAGTGAAATGTAATTTCATTACAAAATCAGGTAAGGAGAAGCCTGGAACACAAACCTGTAGTTGAAATGGGGAGAGGCACTGGCCTAACGGTTGGTGCTGTAGACTGGGGAACCAGATTTGAGTCTCAGCACCAGCTCAACATCCTGTGATTCTGGGCAAATCACTTAATCTTCCTGTGTCTATACAAAATTAATGTGTAATTGTGTAAATCACTCCAACACCTTCGGGTCGAGTTTGCACTATATAAAAGCTCCAACAAAAAACAAAAGTCAGAGGACAGGACAAAAGCATTGGGCCTCCTGGTTCATTTATTGTGCTGTGTGGGGGCACAGCAATGGGAGGGGAACAAGCAAACACAGACAACCGGAGGGAGCAGCCAACAGAGCCAGCTACATAAGAAGCACTCTGTGGGGTGGCCCAACAAAAAAGACAAAAATAGCTCTCAAAAGCGCAAGCAGTGTAAGGACACACATACTTGGCCATGCTCCAGGGTAGGGTCACATGCAAGAAGAGCGAAGTGGCCACAGCAGACCTGACCAACAGAAAGCAAGCAATAGAGAGTGGCTTTGAAGCCATCTAATGGTAAATAATGGGTGGCTACAAGCCCAATATCAGTAAACAATGTGTCTCAAAGAGACAGAGCATGCACTGTCTAGCTGAGACCTACAAATTGCTAACTGCAAGCTAAATATTCAGGACACAACTCCAAGTGGGGGTCAGAAGCAACACTGGGGTTTGATGGCATCAGGAACTCTACATTCTTGGAGAAAATATTGTAAGTTTGGTGATGCTCTTGCATATCAAGAACCACAATGAATAATGTATTGCAACAGAAAACAGTGGGCAAGTAGTGCTTCCATCATCATAGAGAAAAGGGGGTAAACTTGATGTGCCCACCATTACAGTCACCCAACCCAGATCTGATAGAGATGTTATGGTAACAGCTGAAAGGATGGCTAACAAGTGTATCAGAAGCTAGCAACCATGCTCAGTGTGTTGCAGAAATAATACACATTGTTGTGGAACAATTCAGTGTGTAAACAAAATCTTTCCTGTAGTAATTGAAGGTAATG
Source organism: Pleurodeles waltl (assembly GCF_031143425.1). Taxonomy (NCBI): domain Eukaryota; kingdom Metazoa; phylum Chordata; class Amphibia; order Caudata; family Salamandridae; genus Pleurodeles; species Pleurodeles waltl. The sequence goes on from NC_090436.1 coordinate 519,933,196, forward strand.
AAACAGCCACAAGTATGCAGTCCTCTCAACTGTTACTTCTGATTGCTGTGGAATAAAGAAGCCACTGCATAAGGATTAAATGCTTACATTAAGGGTCCAACTTACAATAAAAAATGTGTTGATGCATCAGATTTCCTATGGAACAATCCATCTAGTTATAGCTTCTTAATGATTTGCTTCTACAACAATGAGATCAGCAAGCTTATCTACATTTTGCATGAAGAGAGTGGAAATTGAGGCTGAAAAAGGACAGAGGGTCCACATAGACAAGCAAAAGTTGCAAAACTGTGACATGTTAAACTACATGTGAAATCCACGCAGACCTATGAGAAAGAACTGCACATGAGGTGCAGAGTGGAGTTCAAAATAAAGTTACACTGGTGCTGAAATGAGGTCCAGACATAGCAGTGTATCCGCACTGGGCCACAAACAATGTTCAGCAGATCCAACAAGACCCCGCGTGGATTTTGAGGTGCAGTGGGTCTAATGAACCACCACAAATTATCACATATGAGATCCAGATAGGCAGATACAGTACATGAGTCAGATTTAGAGACAGTGTGCCACTCAAGAGTGCAACGTGATCAAAAACTGGTGGTTGACATTAGACTCCTACTTGAGTTGACAAGGACACTTGTGATGCTGTGCGAACATCCCTACCCATTTCAGGAGTGCTGAATTCATGTAATTGGAGATGCTGTTTATCAAACTCCATGGTATGGAAGATTAATACTACTATGATAACGGGGACCTATATAATAATTAGCAACACTTGTTCTCATGCATGCGTTGAATTTAGTTTTGTGTCATGCAGGGGTGAATCCTGAGCATTTATTTGATCAGGGTTCTGATGCACTGAGGGTACAGTAATAAATACATGCAAGATGGGAACTTTGATATTACGTTTCATATTGTTTTGGTAAAGCATCGCAGCCTAGCATCTAAGATCTTAATGACTGTGGCATGTCTTGCTCATCCACCACTCTTGCTTTCATGTGCAAAACTGTTTTTGAAGTCTCTTGATGATACTGCAAGCCATGACATCTTTAGGGGCAGCTTTTGTACTTCGACATCACATGTGATCATAGACCCCTTGTGGGCATCTTATTGTTGGGACCTCCACAACACAAAAATTAAAGCCTGCGTAGGAGAACACTTTCTGTAAGTATTTTGTGCTACCAGAATTTCATGGTTAAGTCCAAGGTCACACCTGCTCAAAGAAAAAAAAACGTTTTCTATGGATCAGACCCTAGTAGCAAGCTGTCTATGACCAATTGAAATCTAAAATATAAACATTCTATATTTCTCAAGTCATCAGTATAGCACCATACTGCTAATAGGATTGTAGGGATGGTGGACTCACACATTAACATTGCTGATAAATACCGAACGAACAAAATATAAAATGTAATTGCCCATGTTCTTCTCTTTTTATTGTTGCACCCCTTTGTTTTTGATCGTGTTATTTGAAAGTATATAAAACCAAATAAACAAATGTATTAACATAAAGTAAAAAATATGGCCCCATACACAATACTTGTATCTATCACTTATTGTGCTCCTTTCATTCGGGGTGGGGGGAGGGGCAGGGTGTGAGTGTACTTTATGGCCAGGTCCACGCTACTTACTCATTGGGACTGACATACATCAGAAAAGACAAACCAGTGCTTCTTAGCTCCCCACCCCCACCACCCCCAACTCCACACGCACACAATACACAAATGGCCCACACACCCTTCCTTAAATGCCTAAATCCTTGGCAGTTCTGTAGGATGCTACTGTTATTGTGGAGTTAATCAGACCCATGATATGATGAACAAAGCTTCACAAGGCTACATGAAAAATCTTAAACACATAATCCTCTTTAGAAACCAAAGTTCAGCCGCTAAACGTTCCTTTTGCTAATCTCTTTAATCCTCAATTGATATAGGTCAGGAAAACACAGAATAAACTGCATGAGAAAAAGTGAAAAGTCTGAGAGACATACATTTTTTCACATTTTATGTTTCTCTGTTCTTGAACGTTTACGGAGGCGGGAGTAGGGGGAGCTTGCATATCTGCTGTTTTGGACACAGAGATGTACTACAGAGGCGGCAGCAAATGCTGGCCTGGGTGGGTGCCAGACATTTTACTGTGACTTCGAAGTGAGATGTTGTCACCTCAACTTTGCAATGCTTGCTGTTTCTAGGCAAAATTAACAAATCTCTGCAGGTGGAGCCATTGACAATGGCTTGGTATTACCTTTGCCTAGAATCAACCACTCATGCAAGAGTAGTGGACAAACTGTGCTTTGCACATTCTGAAATACATCACATTAGAATCCACAAAATATTTTCCACATTTAAAACTCATGGCTCTGGAAAAACTATGGAGAAAAGGAGAAACTGAGAAATTCGTAACTAACTTTCAAACACATTCAACAACCTGACATTGCAGTTAGAAGAAAAATATTAACAAATTGCAAATCTAAATTACTTAATAATAAAAGTAATATAGAGGCACAATAATACGCATATTGGATTCATTCTGTACATACATCACATACATTCGACACACCTCATACTGCGAAGGGGGAAAGTATTCAACAGACAGGACCTTCTCACATCCATCAACATCTAAAAGGCACTGTAACATATGTAGTCCAGAACGAGGAAAACCTAAGCAGAAGAGGAGTGAATTTAGCGTGTTAGTTCTATTTTTCATTTTTTATACTTAATTAAAGTGATTTGTGTGAGCTTTGGGTCAGGTGTGTGGTGTTTCCTTAGTGTGTTCAATTTGGAGTTCTCTACCCAGTGGGTGGAGAACTCACCAAACAGACATAAAGGGCCTGACTATGAGTTTCGTGATCTTGGTACTGCCATGGTGGCGGCAGTGGATACACCACTGCATTGTTCACAGTCCGACCACCGTATTACGATGCATGTGGTTGCATAGACGAAAGACTGCCATGGTCCCGCCTACTCCGCCAGCAAAACAAAACCATGGTGGCAGCTAGATAGGCCAAGGCATCTGTTGGAGGGCGGACCGCCAGTATTATTGTCGGACCAATTATGAAGTGCCTCCCTGCTGACATGACTGGGCGGATCCAACCACCACATCTGAGGTAGCAGAAAGGGAGGGATATAAGTCTGAAACTCATGTGTACTCAGCTTCATAGATCCTGTGCCACCATGAAGCCGCTCATACATGTACTTCCGCTGCATGTGCTGCTTGATGACACCCAGAACCGACACCATCCCAACGGACGGTAAGCTAAGCACCTGTTACCATCATCTTCATAGCAAACAGATACCCCGCCATGGACCTGGCAAGGGGTCTGTGGTCCCTGACAAAACATATTTTGTGGGCCCTTGTTTGAAGTTGTTCTCAGTGTATGGCACAATCACAGCTCTATGATGGCCTGCGGCTTGAAGTAAATCAAGGACAACCAATAGTTTAACCAATTCCCTTGCATTTGTTGGGAATGTGTAAGTGCAAGTCGTGAAAGCAAACAGCAGTAACAGCATTGGTCACATATTTAGATAAAGTAGGTGTAAGGTACACACATGAAAATGAACACGTCCATTAAAATGTAAACCAAGGTATGACAATTGAATACCCTCCTGGTGTGGAGAAACAAATCTCTAACTTGCATACATTAAACAAATATCCATCTACATCATGATGAGAAATGCAACCCAAAAGATGTTGACATTTTATCAAGTCAAGATGAAATAATTACCATAGTAAATACCACACAATGCAATGCCAGCCTCAAATGGGATTATATCCAACATATCCATTCATTGAACATTCCCCTTATCCTGGGTGATTCTAGCACTGGTTCCAAGGTCAGATCATACCAACCACATCAAATGGATCATCAATCAAGGTGAAACAAACACAACTGTAGTCATATATCGGAGAGTATCCATGAACATCAAAATGGTAGAAAAGTAATGGCAGGACTAATGTGTACAAGAAAACAACTTCTTTTTTATTCAATACAATAAACACATGTAGTAAACTAAAGGCCAATGGCCAGTCTAATAATACAATATGTGGCCCAGCACACTGCTGTGCCACTAAACCTGCCTCTAATATCACTGCCCTGGGACCCTCCCCAGGAAGGGACATCTAGTGGGCAGTCCAGGCACCTCAATGATGTCATTTGGGAGGGGTGGGCTTGGTTTTTGGAGAGGTGGGCCTGACTTTGGGGGTGTCCTTGGTTTTGGGATGGGTTTTGGTTTTATGTGGGGTATGTCTGGGTTTAGTGGTGGGGGAATCAGATTTCACCAGGGAAGGTTTGGATGTAGAAGGGATGTGTTGGGATGTGGAAGAGGTTCCTTAGGCTTTGGAAGGGGGTGGTCTTGATAGGGGCAAGGGCAAATAATAAACTCTCCTTGGCAAAACGGGTAGGATGCCCAAGAGGGATCAGGGGTTGAGAGGTTGAGGGAGTAGAAGTATTAGGTGTGGGTGGGTGTGTTTTTGGTGCTGCTGGCTGTGTACCTGAAATAGCATGTTTGTGTTTTGCGGGTGTCTGTTTGTGCGTGAATATTGGCATTTGTGTTTTTGGGTGGTGTGTGATGTGGACGTGCTGGGTATTCTGTGGGTGGTGGATGGGTCTGTCGGTGTGGGTGTGGTGTCTGGGGGAATGCTGGGAATGGTGGATGGGTCTGTGGGTGTGGTGTCTGGGGATACTGGATGGGTCTGTGGGTGTGGTGTCTGGGGTTATGTTGGGGTGGTGGATAGATCGGTGGGTGTGGGTGTAGGGTCTGGGGTATGTTGGGGTAGTGGTGGTGGTGATGGGATGAGTGTCTGGTGAGTGTTTGCGTGCTTGTGTGTTTTGTGATGTTTATGTTTTCATGTACTGCTTGGGGCTGTTGAGGTGTGTGCGTACTTATGTATGAGTGTGCTTGAGACAAGTATGGAAATAGGAAAATTAGATGGGAAAGAGGCAGGAGGTGGGATGGAAGTTTGGTATGGGTAAATGCTTCCATGAGGGAGGAGGCCAGATCCTGAAAAGATCTCTGTGGGGCACACATAGCTCTATGGATGCCTTCCAGGTAGGCTACCATTCTTTTGCAGATGGCTGCCATGCATCTGTATGCCATTCGGTAGAGCTATCTCAACCACAGAGATGTTTCACAGGTGGTCAACAGCTTCCTCACTCAGGGCAGCGAGGGTAACAGGGGCAGCAGGCGAGGTGCCTGGAGCAAAGGAGACAGCTCCCCTCTTAGGTGAGTGGGCCAAGCCAACTGGGTGGGGAGCAACATGGAGGATGGAAATGGTAGTGTGGGTGGTGGACAAGGATGGTGTAGGAACTGGTCCTGTGTGTTCCGCCACCACTAGGGAATGTCCAATGCAGCTTGACTCTGATAATGAAGATATTGAGTCTGTGTCCTCCGTGGCACTCCTCTCAACCTCTGGGCCAGTGGGTCCTTCTGTGTCTGTTGTGTCAATACAGGAGATACCTTGGCCAGCTGCTTCCCCACAAATGTCGGCTTTCTCTCCTCCGCTTGCCTGGGAATGATACTGAAATGTCAAATACTTATAGGCTTATTGCATGTGCCAGAATACACTTGACCAACAGCTTTGATCACAGAACATTACTAAAATGTACAGTAGACCCCAGCTACAAGGTCCACTAAAGTGGCTTTAACATTAGCAAGACCACATGCAGGAATGCTACATGACCTGTAAACATTTGCTCACAGTAAAGTCATAATCACAGACAGTTCCAATTGCATGAGTGAAGTTGTCTAACCACTATATCCATGTATCAAGTAGGAGACCATATCACCTTGAATAGTTTGGCTCTTGTAGCATACGTCAGTAACCTGATGTTATCAAATAGTATGTAATGTCAAATTCAGTTCTACAGATTCCACACAAAGCTCTCCAATCAACAAATGTTCATATACCTAATACCACATCAAGTTGAAATGATTGTCAACTAATTCACCTATGTTGCAGCAATACGTAGAGTAGTAAGAATAAGATGACATGGAAAAACTCATGTCACACTGTTGAAACTTCCCAATGCTTACATCCTAATATGCGCATTGTCAGAATAGTCTCATGAAAGTTGTACTTATGTAGCTTCTCCATGTAACACATGTCGCACAGAAAAGTAGACTGGAGACAATCTGGGCAAAATGTCTGGGATATTTGTCTACAAGTATCCACATCATAATGAATCAGCTAGGCCTAAGAAAATCACCAGCCCAGATTGGTACTGGTGAGAATACCTTTCTAAAATTGCATAACTAAAAGCCAATAGTCCATTGAATGCTGTTGAAGCTCAGGGAATCTCCATTACCTGAAGAGAGGGTTTAATCTATTTTCTAATGTGAAAGCACATATCTGTACCTTTTTTCAAGCAAACACAAATTCCAAAGCATTACTGAGTGTACCCACTCACATATGATTCCAACATTTCTGCATCGACTCCCTGATGCATGTCAACAGTAAGTTAATGAACCTTCACAAATAAATATGTGCACATCACTTAGTTGAATAATTCCACATCAGTGGCATGGAAATTCACACTGTGAAAAATTACTGTAGGTCTACCTGTCAGGTCCTTCATTGCTTCAGCTATGCGACCTGACTGATGACAATGAGTAATGGCTTAGTGTATGTGTGACCCACCAACCAATGTTTACACACTCCTGTACGCGGTAACATATAAATTGTATACCCATCACATATAACTATGTTCCAATACAGTTTGCCCTACACACATATGTGATGGAATCAGACATCATTCTATGAAGACATGTTGATCAAGTGTGAAACAGCAGTGTGAATGATACTACAAAAGTGAAAAGTACAGTACACATGGCAACATGTAGGTACAAATACTGATTGCACTAGTGATGTTTGCTAACTCATGTAACTGTATATTCCCCACTTACCAAGAGGAAGTATTGCTCAGTGACTGCGCCCAAAGAGCACTATATGCTATGTCACATGTGAGAGGGTGACCATCACATGTGACACAGTAGTGAGGTAGCATCACTTTTAACACACTGAAGACAAGTGGCCTGTTGGGCACAAATGCCACGCACAACATCAAACAACCTCAGCAGAATAATCACTGTACTCAGTCATGTCTGCTCAAGACAGTAATTTGGTAGTGGACTGGACTCCGCTGTGTTCCTGGTCATAAGGACAATAGGCAAAGCACATCAGCATGCACCTACTACCAGACCTACACAAACAATTACTCTTCTTGTGCGTCACGCATGGGCTACCAACAATACTGATGGGGAGATGCCTACATGTAACCCACATATTTGCTGGTGTAACATATATAATTCTGGCCAGGACTTGCCCCCCTGTAGCTGCTGTGAGTTCCTCAGTCACCCATCAGGCTCCAGGTAGGCCACCAGCAGTATGTAGGACATTGGGGAGTCAGGGTCCGGCACACCCCGTTGGGAGGGTCTGCACCCAACATCTCAGGTCCTCCCACTTTTTCCGGCAATGGACGCAGTCAACGTCATTTCTGGGTGGTTGCTCTCCAAATGGCTTGTTTCTGATGAGCATTGACCTGTATGGATGCAATAGATGAATAAACAGATCATAATTGCATATTTTAGGATTTCTGTTTGCTTAACACACATTTTGTGTACAACTAGAACAAGCATTTTTAAATTGTTAACACACTAAGGGGGTCATTCTGACCCCGGCGGGCGGCGGGAGCCGCCCGCCTGGAGGGAACCGCCAGAATACCGCTGCGCGGTCAAAAGACCGCCGCGGGTATTCTGGGTTTCCCACTGGGCTGGCGGGCGACCGCCAAAAGGCCGCCCGCCAGCCCAGTGGGAAACACCCCTCCATGAGGATGCCGGCTCTGAATGGAGCCGGCGGAGTGGAGGATGTGCGACAGGTGCAGTAGCACCCGTCGCGAATTTCAGTGTCTGCTGAGCAGACACTGAAATTCAAAGTGGGGCCCTCTTACGGGGGCCCCTGCAGTGCCCATGCCGTTGGCATGGGCACTGCAGGGGCCCCCAGGGGCCCCACGACACCCCTCACCGCCATCCTGTTCCTGGCGGGTGGAACCGCCAGGAACAGGATGGCGGTGAGGGGGTCGGAATCCCCATGGCGGCGCAGCAAGCTGCGACGCCATGGCGGATTCCCATGGGCAGCGGAAAGTCGGCAGTACACCGCCGACTTTCCGCTTCTGGCCTCGGCTGTACCGCAGCGGTCAGAATGCCCGGCGGAGCACCGCCAGCCTGTTGCCGGTGCTACCGCCGACCCCGGCCCCGGCGGTCCTTGACCGCCGGGGTCAGAATGACCCCCTAAATGTAGAAATTTCACATGCTGAAAAGTACAGGGACATAAATACACACTTTTGCAGTCATCTGCTGACTATTCTCAACTCTGGTCATGACCTACGCTAACTAAGCCAGACCACTAACATCATGTAGCCCAGGGCCAACCGACATGTACTGTGACGTTCGCTACCAAGAAACACAACACAACATTGTGGCCTTCTGAAGGATAAAACTACTTCTGCATGACTTTACAAACACCTTTACAGCCAGGCCCATTGACTTGTTGCATACAGTCCATACAGGCTACTACCATAGTATAGACTACATCCTAAGATGTAGGTCACAATGAAAAGGCTGGCATGTGTGTCACTGAAAGCTTCCTATCTGGGGATGAGTGGACATGTGGACAACTTATTATAATATTATACTACATCTGATTGAGTTTGTGTGGTATGGACTGGTAACAAAAGACACACCTTTTACCATATGTGGTACTGTTACGGTACTGTTACAGCGATGACATTCAGCATACCATGGTAGGTTTTGTTTGATTGGTTGAATGTAACAAAGCTAGTGATTCACATGTAATGATCTCTTCAGGATTTACCAACTATCTGCACTGTACGTGTGTTACTTGTGCAAGAGGCCAGTACAGTGCAAATATGACTTATGGAAATGTGACAACAGACCTGTGGAGTAAGGGGCCTGTTATATTATTAAATATCACACATTAACAATGTGAGTCAATTGAAAGATGCACCAGGCCAGGGAGTTACCTCAGTGACCATTCTGAATTGAGTTCATGTACAAGCATTCAGGAATACTCACTATGGGAACATCCAAGGATCTGCGGGTCTACCCGAAGATTACCCTGTGCATCAGTTGTATAGCCACAGTGTATAGCCTGGGCCACAGCCCATAATATGCAACCCACATGAACATCACTTTTCCATCACTTCAAAACAGAACAGTGCAACTTGTGTCCATCCTGTATGTGTGGCACTCTGAAAGGGTTTAGCTAGCTCTCAGACAATAGTTTGCCAAGGCCTGATCTGGGCTGACTGATATGTGGGACTGTACACATAGCTAACATCCTCCTCAACAGCTTCCAGCAGTATACATACACAGATCATGCTGTATTACAAATGCATTTATGTTCTCATTTACCATCATCTGGTCTTCAAATATATCATAGGTACTGTCGTAGTTCGACTCTTCCTCTAGGCAAGACTGCTGGTTAAGGGATGACACCACTTTTGTTTGTAGGTGACTAGACCAACCCTACAACAAGTCGCAACTGTCAGGCCAACCCTCCCGGCTCACAAGCAGTACCTCACCAAAAACCCAAATAGTAAAAAATTGTGATTTGTAGCAGCCTTTACTCATGGACTCAAGGGTGCAACATCTATGGGGGGTTGTGGTTAGATGGAGATTACCCTTTTCTCACATGAGCAACACGTCTCATTCACACGCAGGCAATGAAGGAGATGCAGTAAAGTTTTCAATAGGATTTATTAACAGGACTGTAATCTACGGTAAAATGCATGAGCTACACTGATTAGGATAATGAACAATGCAAGAAGCAAAATTGTAAAAACAAGAGTTTTGAATATAAAGACCCCCACCATATTTCAACAACATGGGATGTAAAATAGGCCCTAATACCCTAGAATGATGAACCTAAAGAGAGCTAGTTGTGTCAAACCTAATCTACCAGTACCATGTCCATGGGAAGACACCCCCAACCCTTGTTACCATGGAATAAGGTCTCTAGATCAGACTCCGTGAGGACACGAAGGCTGGGTCTGCATCAAGGCAACGTGTAGCATAGATAGCATTGATGGCATCTGGTATGGATCCCTCTGATAACCTTGTTTGCGTGAGATGTATTTATAATGATCTTGTAGGACCCCTGACAATTACATAAACAATTCCCTCCAAATATACATTATGTTCCTGGCACACATAAATACCTATGTATTTCACTTGTCTTTGACGCTGATAGTGACACCTTCACACAGTGGCACTGAATAGTGTGAAATCAAAACATCTTCCTAACTGTAAACATAGCAGCCATCTTGGAAGAAATGAATAAATAACTGTGCTAAAACAGAGCAGGCTAAGTAGGCTAAAAGTCACTAGATGACAGGTACACAGGCATGCAAGCCAGAAGGCTAAGCTAAACTCCTGATTCCCATTAAACCTAAATAGGATCTACTACAGTACCCTGAAAAGTATACTTGCATAGATATGTGAATACAATGCAAGGAGGATATAGGGCTTATCACACATCACACAACACAATGATGATTTGAAATACACAAAGTACAGGGCTCCACAATCCATTACATTTTCATCCTATGTATGGATCACAAAAGTGTAACTACAGTAATCTAAAAATCTCCCTGAAAGTCAGAGTCACATTGAAGCCTTTGAAAAAGGAAAGGATGGTATTTATAGATTCAAATATCTATACAAGATAGTTTCCTGTTCCTCTAGAGAGCCATGGAGCTGACCATACCGGGGAAGGACCCCTTTAACAAGTTTCTCCAGCTCCTTAGGAAAGATGACAAAGACCTTCTCACCTGCTTGGCCTTGCATGACTGCTCCCAGAGGTGGCAGACAGCAGTTAAAGCTGAGGCGGTATTGATGGCAGCAGTGTCAGGAGGCAAGTGAGTTATTTTTCCAAACCACAGCATACATGTACGCCACGTACATGGTCATCAGTGTAGACAGGCACAGTCATAGGCCAACAGTGAGACCTTATGGTTGTGTCTGCTGTGGATGAAACTGACCACCACACGATCTACTTCTGCTGGTGGCGATAGCTTCAAAAAGTCTAATATACGAGGTCAGGCATCCTCCATTTTAGCACTTGAAACTACAGTATTGGTGACTGGTAAAAGTGTCACCACCACTACAAATGTGCTGTAACATGTTTACATATGTATTACTCCACTGATCTGTAATTTCTTTACACAGTTATCTGTGTAGTGTGTTACTGGGCATAAAAGCCATATAACCGCGGAGCACTGTACATCACCGGTGACGGTATTTTGGGGTAACAAATCAAACTTTACAATATCAAGCTGCTCCTGAGAAACATTTAGGTGTATAACGTGCACATACATGTTGTAGACACATGTAGGCCAAAATAGGGATTATAGCTGGATTTTGGGTAGTAGACAATTGTAATGTGAAATATGTGTAATGAGTTTTCAGTCAGTTATGTTTTGTCACATGACTTTTGGCTTACTCATCATATATGTTATTCTGGACACTGTGACCAATGCTCCAATTTATTTGATTCCACACATAGGTACCCTGGGTGAGGGAGGAGACGACAACCTCCAGTATACCACCCATTTCCAGACCTTTAGACAATGGAAGAAAAGGATTTTATAAAGAAGTTTCATCTGAATAGACAAACAATACCATATTTGTGTCATCAGTTTGAGCCTGATTTCATGCCTTAAAACATGAATCCAACATGCATTCCACCTATTGTGAGACTCATGGCAGTATTACACTTTCTGGCTACAGGATCCCTTCAATATACAGTAGCTACACCTGGCAGTATGTCACAACCTATGTTCAGTGGTGTACTAAAAGACATGTTATCAGCAACAATAAAACATATTGACAGCTATTTCAGGTTCCCCTTACGTGAGGATTTAGCCAACGAGAAGGTTAACTTCTGAGGATCTGGTCACCTCACACATATGGTTGGAGCCATTGAGGGCACCAATATTGTATTAGTACCACCGCAAGCTAGTGAACAAGTATATCGAAACAGGAAGCACTTCAATTCTATCAACGTGCAAGTTGTATGCTTGCCAGATTTGCATATTTCAAGTGTTTGAGCCCAGTTCCCAGGTTCCTCCCATGATTCCTTTATAATGCAGAAGAACACTATACCCCAGCTGATGTCACAATCACAACCAGAGAGGGCCTGGCTTGTTGGTAAGTAAGATCTGTCCTAATATTGTGTGTGCAATGTCAGATGATGCAATCAGAAATTGTGTGACTCAGTGTAGCACTTATGTCTTATTACAAAACAGGAGACTCAGCATATTCCAACTGCCCCTGTTGTTAACACCCCTGAGGAATCTAACTACGCCAGGGGAAGTCTGCTTCAGTGAGGCCCATGGAGGAACATAGTGGCCTGAAGGCTAGATTTTGCTGTCTGGACAAGACTGGAGAGTCCTCCTCTACTCACCCGGGAAGGTGTGTCAAAGCACCATGGCCTGTTGCATGCTCCATAACATCACCCTGCTATGGATATCCCTTACATCGCAGAAGAGGGAGAGCCTGAAGAGCCAGATAGTAAGGATCCAGAAATGCCAAACGATGATGATAATGGTGAAGAGGAAGGAGCTCACTTGCAACAAGATCTCATCGACAGCTTCTTCTCATGAACACATGTAATAAGATGGCATGACTTTGCCTATTCAATCAACTCTTGTTGTGATGATGTGAGGAGTATATTGTTGAAAACGTTAGAAAGCTGAAGCTCTAGCAAAATCTGGTAAAGGGTGTTTGGTGAGGAAGGTTTTGAAACATTCTCATTTTGTCAGCGTTGCTTTGTTTAGGTCTGATTTTCACCATGGACTGTGTTCTCCATCAGTTTACTATTTGAATTGTGTCGTATGTATGGTTTCATAGCTTTATGTATGGTTTTATAGCTAATCTCTTTGTTTGGGTGTTTTTTAGGTACCTTCGCCATGGCATCTTCATTTTGACCTTTCAGAGTTGTGACATTAGGAGGTATATGAAGCTGTTGGGACATATGTAGTGGGTATGGATTGTTCCTGGGAATGTATGTCACAGACTTTGGGTATACAAAACCCATGCCAAGACAGGTTGCACAATGATAGGATGGAAGTTAAGGAGTATCCAACCATTGTCATGTGGTGGGCATAATGCATTATGTGTGTCATCATGTGCTCAGACAGTGTGTAATTGTAGGCTCAATTCATGTTAGTTTCCCTTCACATTGGCTAAAAAATCCTTTTGTTTGAACTGTACGTAGCTATTGATGTGTTTCATCATTGTAGGCCAAAGTGCTTGTGGCACATCACTGACATGTGTTTGTGACATTACACCAGAAGCAGAAGCACTGGATTGTAACGACCCTGTGATCAGAAACTGTTCTAAAGCCATCTGTCTGAGTCTTGCTTTACATGATCTAGGATTCCTCTTGTGAGGTAGGCAAAATGGCTCCAGCTGATGACATCAACCAATTTCATGTTTGCCTATTCTACAGGACAATGTCTAATATAGCCCCACTTTCCATGTTCTAGAGGTCTGTACCTGTAAATGTGACCACTTACACAGTATAATTCAGTCATGTATGATTTGCTATGCTTCTGACATCTTGCCAGCCTATGATTGGAGCAATGTAATAAAATTGTTATAAGAGAAGACACTTGTATGTATGTGTTGGTGTGACATGGTTGTGATCCTGAGTTAAACATTGTGTACATGCAAAATATCCACGCTTAGACGTGTAGCTTGTTTTGTCATTGTATAGTTCACATGGTATTACATATCTACATGCTAAATGTGAAATTTACTACAAAAGGCAATGAGTTTGTGACTTGTAAATTTATTGAAATGGTGAAGGTGAATACATCCTTAGTTCAAGAACAAACATAAAAGAAAAGTGAAGTAGTCAGTCATAGTGAATAGAACCACAGATATTGATGCCAAATTATCTGAAATCCAAAGTCCAGATTACTCCTCCCATCAGAAATGGAAAAGTGTCTAGAATTAGTCCACAGACAGAATGTGTGACTCACAATTGAGGAAATTAAGATTGAGGTTTCTTGCTGGCAGTGGTGGGTGTCTTGCCATCTGCACCTCCTGGATATTTTCATGGATGTCCCCTCTTTCGAAGGGGTCGGCTACTGCCGAGGCAGCGGTGTCTGAAGGTGTTTCTTCCTCTGGCAGGGCCTCCCTTCCTGTGATTTCCACAGATGTAGATGGCTTCATGTAATTGCATTACAGGAAGAGGTAGCTGGAGGTGGAAAAGCCCTCCTCAAGGAAGCATGGATGTCCATCAGCACCCCTGTTAGGGAGCCCATGTTGAAGTTACAGGCCTTCATCTGTTGGTACATGTCCCTCTGCAGCTCCTTAATTTCCTGGAGTTCAGTAAGTACCTGGCCCATCATGCTTTACGATTCCTGATTAACACCCAAGACTTGGCTTATAGTGTTCTGGTCGTGAGTGACCCCAGTGACCTCACTCTGCTGGCCCACAGCATCCCTCCCACAGACCTTACCACCACAAGCCTGTGCCTCTTGTCCAGGGTTCCCTCTCCAAATGGTTCCTCATTCATCTGTGTCAGGGCTGGTGATTTGCACTTCAGGATCCAGGACTAGGGGGCACAAGATTTGACTAACTGTGGTAGGTGCACAGGTAGAGAGAATGTTGTTGGCTGAGATATTGTTGCCACTGGGGGGGAAGGTACACTGAGACTCACAGTTGCGCCTGCCCAGGCTGACCAGATGTGTCTGGTCCGACATCCACCTCCACATATCCAGGAGTGTTTTCATTACTGAGGGCTTCATCTGGGGGTGGGTTGGGAGTCTGTTCGGTGGACAATCTCTGCCCATGTGCTGTTCCAGAATGACCTGTTGTGAAATAGAGAACCTTGTTATTGGTGGAAGGGTGGAATCTACATCCAAATGTTTTGTGTCACAATAAGTAGAGACAAAGGAAAATCTTAAGAGGTAGGGTTTCCTATTGTAATATAAGTCAGTGATATTGAACGTGTTGACACTATACTTGTAGAGGTTGCCAAAATGTATTAGAATTGATCAGCTCATTAGATATGCTGATAAGGTGCATTTTAGATGAAGGAATGAACATGACATCTAATAAACAGTTCAGCCAACGCAGTGGGGAAGTAACATGTATTTGCCCAATCCAAGGCCTAATTGTGTATGAAACAGGCAAGCACACTACTTGGTTGTACATGTAGCATTAGTCATCATGTGTACAGTGCAGAGTCAATGGGTTACCTGCCACTTCCAATCGGCTGAAGCAGCTTAATTCTTAAAAAATAATTGATGTACACACTTGGTAAGGTGTCATTCATGCCGTCAATAGTTTCATTTTGTGGAGACAAGGACAACATCAAGCTAGGTAGGCAGACACATCTCTGAGTAGAGCATGATATGTTCAGTCCATGCGAAGTAAACATCAGTTGTGACATGCAAAACAAGTGAAAATGGGCAAGAGTACAATGACCTCTTGTTTTGAGTTATAGGAGCAGTGCCCCAGTGTAGTTGTAGTCATGTTTCTCTGTCTGCTTCCCTACAATTGAAAACTGGTTAGTCTTACATACCTGTTGCCAAACTTCAGTTAGGTTGAACCATACATTTACATATTGACACATACCATGGGTCCTGGGATGATATTTTAGTATTAACATTCTTACAGACCCTATTTCAACACATGGCGTGTAATGGAGCTTGATACATGTGATGTCATATACAACAATACACATTGACAATCTAACGTTTCTGATACTTTTGCCATTGCATGTTAGGAAAGTAGATGGACAACACAATGACAAAAGATGAGATGAGAGCATACAGGACTTTGAAATTTTGTGACAGTTATTGTCGTATAACGTACTAGACTCCGCTTCCCCAGCAATTCCTGTCAAGCCCTCAGGATGCAGGGTGGCCAAGACCTTCTTCTCCCAGGTAAAGAGTTGTACTGGGGTGCTAGGAGGACCACTACCAGTCTTCTGGGCCTCCATATGTTGCTTGGTGGCCAGGGAATGCACCTTCCTCCTCAGGTCGATCCACCCCTTCCTAATAAGGTGGTGCCTACAGCATTCACTGTGTCAACTATCCTTTGCCACATTTCCATTTTCCTACTGACAGGAGTATATTGGACTTGGGCTCCAAACAATCGTGGCCCTACTCCTATGACTGTCAGCTCAGCCTCAGAAAAATGTTGAGTTTTAAAATGTGACATGATTGTAAATTAAAGTGGGTGACAAGAACTTAAAAACAAGACAAGTGATATTGAGGAAACAATAGAAGAAGCGTGTGGAAAGTGTCAAATGGGATGGGAAAAAAGGGCTGCCTTATCTCACAAAAAATAAAGCAATGAAATGTGGCCTCTGTCTTACTGTGCTGCAGTGGAGAGGCAAAAGACCATGGTCTGGGATGGGGTGTGTTTCATAATGCGATTTGCAGGTGTATCCACTTGGGGAAAATATGTCAGCTGTGTTGTTTTTTAATCCATCCACTAGGCACTGTTCTGTTGCTTTGCAGAGAGTGTACCGCAACGGCCTACCGCCATCAGGTAACCACTGCAAGGGGACCACCAGTACAACTTAGTTTTCATAATCAGTTTGCCGGCTAGGCGTGGCCATGACAGCAACGGAGTATGCACTGTCAACATTGCAGCCCGCAGCGCCGCTGGCGGGAAGCACTTGGTTGACGTGGTCAGCGGTCACCAAACTCATAATCAGACCCAAAGTGTTTTATAATTATTTTATAGTCATAAACTATGTCATAGAACACTCCACTCTAGTCAAGGGGTGAAGATTAAGATACCTAAATCTAGAGGGAGATCCCTGCAATGAACTGGGGCACGCAAGGCAGGTGAGTGCTATGCATGCAAAGAAAATATAGCAGGCTGTAGACTGCCATGGCAACAGAGTACATGCCTCTGCTGCAAGTGGCAGAATGGAGTATAGCCCTCCAAACTACATTTCTGTATATATTGTGGAAAGTGCATGTATTTGGGAGTGTCAGATGTAC
This sequence comes from Pleurodeles waltl, assembly GCF_031143425.1. Lineage (NCBI taxonomy): Eukaryota > Metazoa > Chordata > Amphibia > Caudata > Salamandridae > Pleurodeles > Pleurodeles waltl. Next base: position 519,950,240 of record NC_090436.1, read on the forward strand.
TATTATTACTCCAATTTAGCAAACATTAAGGAACGGGCATACATTTGAGGGTGTCTAATTTACTATTCCAAATCTACTCTGTCAAATATTAGACAAAGTTCATACATTTGGGGGATCAGTGGTGGAAGATTTACTTCAGTCCTATAAACACTGAGTAAAGTGCATATATTTCTGTGAGGGGAGGGCTGAGTTGGATTTTCTATTCAAACTCAATTCCAACAAACACGGGGAAAAGTCTATAATTTTGGAAAGTGATTCACTATTCTGAATCCAAACCTACATGAAATGTCAAATTTATATTAGCGTTCACACTAAAATTAAATTAAATAAATTGTTGATCCCTTTATTATTTTATTTTATAAATATATGAAACATTTTAAAAATAAATATTGTGTTCAATTTTTATTTATTTTATTAATCACTTTGATCCCCGAATACTTTTGCCAACTTAGTATTGCTTTTAGTAATGAATGGCTCAACCAATTTCATATAAACAATGTAAAACATAATTTTAAACTGTATTACATTAAAAAACAAAACAAACTATAACTACACATACAAAATATGTAATTACTAAAGATTAAATATTTAACCATGTAATTAAAAACATAAAGATAATAACATACTAATTAAATTTAACCAGTTTACTTATTAATTACTTAATTATTTGTTTTAAAATTACTATTCACCCAAAACTTCAATAAAACATACAAGCCAGAAAAAAATTACTTTCAAATTTTAACATATGTACACAGAAATTAAATGTAATAAACATTATTATTTTACATAATTAATCAATTAAAAAACAAATAATAAAAAATATTGTTAATAAAACACTACTCATCTAATACTCATCTAATACCCCAATAAATCCCAGAACAAAAATGTAGAACAATATTTTAAAATGTCACAATAAATCTTTAAAATCAATAACAAATTGCTACACAGAATTAACATAAAACAATAGTAACTAGATCAAATCACTTATGACGGGGTGGTCCTTCAAGGGAGGGTGCATAACCAATAGGGAATCTTTACAGAATCTGTATACCTTATTTAAGATGCTGCAACCGATAGAGATGGAAATGTGAGCAGTGTTGTTCTTCCTAGATTCAAAGAATGCCTTTGATTCTCTGAAGGAAGCTTTTCTCACAGAGTTATTAGAGCAAGTCACTACTGGAAGCAATATGCTTCAGGCCATAGATCTGCTGTACTCACTACTGAAGGTCAGGGTTATCGGATTGCTTTTGAATTCAATATCTATTTCTTGAGGTACTAAGTAACATGCCTGATAGCTCTTACTTTCCCGATAGCATTACAACTAGTCATGTGTTAAAAGAGAATACCATTCTTAGAATGGTAGCAGTTTGTGAAGCACCATACCCAATTATCACTATAAGCTCTCTGTTAAGGTGTCGCAGTAGAGAGCTTAGTTTGCCGTGCAACAAGATGGCTACTCAAATGCATCCTTTGGCAGCAGGAAAGTGAAACCTGCTGTATTTCTCCTTGTCCCACTCAACTGGGTCATGTGTGATTGCTTCTTCATGCCTGGAAAGTGATGCACCACCTGCAGGAGCGATCTCCCTGTCCTGACATGTGGTGGAAGGTGTGGTCGGGCACTGCCTGCAGTCTCAGCAGAATTCATTGTCCTTCTGTCCGACTGACATAGCCCATCGAGATGCTCAGCATGAGAGGCTCACCCTGGTGGGGATGTAGCAATGAAGATTATGAGAAAGGCTGCTACTGGCTTCTCTGCTTCCCCGCCCCCCAATATTGTGTATTAGAGATGGGGGTGCACCTGGGCCCTTCACTCGTACTGGCTTTGTGGGGACCCCCAGCAGGCATGCCGCCTGGTGGATGGCTGTCTTCTCCTAACTGCTAGTGATGGTGCCACAGAGCACCGGAGCCTGGGGTTAAGGGCAACCTGATGATGTGTGCACTGGCTTACCTCTGCTCCCTCCGATGCTACACACTGCTAAGACAGACTGGAGAATGCAGGCCTATGCTTGAAGGTATACAAGCCTGCTGTTGACAGTCAGACACGCTATCTGGTAGGCCTTGTGTTTTGCTTGTTTTTTTTTTTTTTTTTTTGATGCGCTGACAACCCGATCATGATTGTTGCTGGAAACTGTCAATTTGTGCTGTGATAAATCAGCATATATCTGATTGCATCGCAATATGGGGGAAACCATTGGATTCGAGCAGCTCATGGTCATCGCCTTGACTTTCATTATTTGTACACAAAGGCTCCATGTCTATCAATTTATCATGGGAAAAACAAATCATAAATAAAGCAAATCATTGTTTGATGACAGTAAGAGTACCAGAGATTCAAGGTATGAGGCGGACCTTGAGTAAGCGGCAACCCATGGGGCGGTTGGTGTAACCAAGCAACTACTATCCTATTTAAAGGCTTGCTTGACAATGGCAGACTGGAAGCAGGATACAGTGATGACCATTTGGATACTCTAACAGAATGCCTAGATAGACACAAAGGGGGTCATTCTAAGTCCGGCGGGCGGCGGAGGCCGCCCGCCAGACTTCCCCCACCGAAATACCGCTCCGCGGTCGTAAGACCGCTGAGGGTATTTTGGGATTTGCCCTGGGCTGGCGGGCGACCGCCAAAAGGCCGCCCGCCAGCCCAGGGCAAATCAACCTTCCCACGAGGACGCCGGCTCAGAATTGAGCCGGCGTAGTGGGAAGGTGCGACGGGTGCAGTGGCACCCGTCGCGTATTTCAGTGTCTGCAAAGCAGACACTGAAATACAAAGTGGGGCCCTCTTACGGGGGCCCCTGCAGTGCCCATGCCATTGGCATGGGCACTGCAGGGGCCCCCAGGGGCCCCGCAGCACCCCCTACCGCCATCCTGTTCCTGGCGGGTCTCAGATGGCGGTAGGGGGTGTCAGAATCGCGCTCCGCCGCCATGGAGGATTCTGTAGGGCAGCGGAAAACCGGCAGGAGACCGCCAGTTTTCCTAGTCTGACCGTGGCCGAACCGCCGCGGTCAGAATGCCCTGCGGGGCACCGCCGGTCTGTCGGCGGTGCTCCCGCCGACCCTGGCCCCGGCGGTCTGAGACCGCCGGGGTCAGAATGACCCCCATAGTGTGCTTAGATGGAGTGGAGCGGATCTGGAGAACAACGCCGCTGCACAATCAAAGAAACTACTGGTGATGGTGAGAATGCTGACAGCAGTGACAGCAAAGAATGAGGGCCTGGAAGCGCCATGGAAGTGCCTGGTCAGGCAGAATCCATGCACATGGTTAAGCCTGTACAGTTTGCAGAAAAGTTCTATTCAACTTGTTCGGTTGTGACAGCTTTACATCCATGTTTTTGGTTTAACGTGGCCATCGCACCTTAGCATGGAGGTCTACACCGTCTTCTATGCTATTAAGGTGCAGACATTGCTATTAATTGTGACTTCACTGTTGCAGTTAAGAAGACCAGAAGGAAGTGTATGGACACTACACAATTAATGCAATTCAATATTATCAGATGTGATATGCAATACCCAGCTAAGCTCTAGGTGGAGACTGGGAGAACGTATTTCACTGACTACAAGGTTGTGACTACCTTTGCAAAACATTGGTGCTGACTGTATGATGTTGGGACCTTTCCAAAATCGGCACCAAGACCAAAATGCTATGATTGAAAGTGAGGAATAATGGGCTGTGACATTAGATGAGTGAGGATGAATCTAAAGGGCAAATGTACTAATAGCTTGCATTGCCCTTGCATGACACAAGTCATCACAGGGCAACACAAGTCCCTAAGTGGGATTTACTAAGCCACGCAAAGCCACTTTGCATGGCTCTGAGTGGTTTAGTAGATCCAAAGTAATGTAAGGCAGTGCATAACACTGCCTTGCATTACCTTGTGGCAGGGAGGCAATTCATGTGTGGAGTATGGGCATTTCCAACTACCAACCCATGGATTTTGACGCATTACCAAATTTACAAAGAGTTGTAAATCTGGAAATGTGTCAGAATGGTAAACCTTTCAGACCCAGCCATAGCGAGGAGAAATATCTTTATTTCTCCTCATTACTTTCGTTTTCTATGTGTGATGCAGTGTGCATCACACATAGAAAAAGAGAAATACCTTTAAGAACTGTTTTTGTGCAGGAAAGTGTCATTGCAATGAAACTCCTTTGCACTTTACACCTCTGACACCTATTCAATTAAAAAACATAAATAAAATCCACACCCTATGCTCCTCCCTCTTCCCTTTGAACTATGTGAGCCTGCAGTCTAGGGGGCCTACAATAAGCCTCCAAGATGCAGACCAGATCAGCAAAACAGAGAAGGCAGCATTGTGACAGGAGGCCACAGACCCTGTAAGTATATTGGGAGAGGAGGCATGCACTTTCAGAGACATTAAAAAGAAATAGCATTGTGAGGGAATGCAGGTGAAGGAAACACTCCTTAAGAGTCAGGTGGCAAAGGCTATTTCTGGATCCTGTCCCCATCACGCACCCCTTGAGAAGTTGTCCTCTTCATTAATCGCCCTGGCCTCTTATATGTCCTGCCTGTGGCAGACAACTATGACATGAGGCCAGTTAAGAATTAAACTCCCTCTCTATCCCTACAAGTTATCCTACAATCACTCATGCAACTCTGTTCTTCTCCTGCCATGTCACACAGATGTCACACAAATATTACAAAGGTGGTCATTCCGACCTCGGCGGTCTTTTCTCAAGACCGCCGAGGGACCGCCGTACGGAAGACCGCCAGTGCTGGCGGTCTTCCGCACGGGCCATTCTGACTTTTGGCAGCGCTCCGCCCGTTTCCAGACGAAGCGCCGCCAACAGCCATTCTGGCGGCAGGCGGGGAAGTGGAGGTAACTCCACCTCCACCGCCACGCCAACAGAACACCGCCCAGCGAATCACGATCTGTGATTCGCTGTGGTGGTGTTCTGTTGGCGTGGCGGCGTTGGCGGAGCTGCCCCCATGGGTCCCGTTCCCTCCCGGAGGATCACCAGGAACAGGTAAGGTGATCGTCCGTTAGGGAAGGGGGGTGGGGGGTGTTGTGTGTTGTGTGCGTGCATGGGGGTGTGCGTGTGTGTATGTTGAGGGGGCGTGTGAATGCGTGCATGAATGCGGGGGGTGTGTGTATGTGAATGAATGCGTGCATGAATGGGGGGGGGTGTATGTGCATAAATGTGTGCATGAATGCGGGGGGTGTGTGTATGTGCATGAATGCGTGCATGTATGTGTGTGTATATGTTGGGGATCGGGGTGGGGAACGGGGGTCCTGCACCCTTTTGGGGGTGGCAGGGGTGGTGGGGGGGTAGGGGAGGGAGTCGGGGTGGGGGTTGGGGGTGGGGGAGACCCCTATCAGTGCCAGGGAAGGGATTCCCTGGCACTGATAGTGCCTACCGCCATGGATTTCATGGCGGTCCCAAACCGCATGAAATCCATGGCGGTAGGCTGGGGTCAGGTGGGTTGGAATACCGCCGGCGGTATGTGACGACCGCCGGGCTGGAGACCCAGGTCTCCAGCCCGGCGGTCGTTACCGTTGTGGCGGTCGGAACGGTGAAGCAGCGGCTGGCCATGGCGGTAACAGCCATGGTCAGAATTCAAGAAAAAAGACCACCAGCCTGTTGGCGGTCTTCCCGCAGCTTCACCGCCGACCGCCACGGTCGGAATGACCCCCAAAGTCTATAACAAACATGCCCTTCAAATACAATACTATTTATATTAATTAACGTTTACTCTTCCTTCCTTTCATACAGTCACCAATACACGTAATTTGGTTGTGACAGCTGGAGTACTTCTAAAGGCAGGAGGGCAAGATACAGTACCTGTCTACAAACACATTCCTACAACACACACAGGTATGTCATTATGCTCTACATGTCATTAACAAAAAAAGGTTTTTGTTAGACCAGAACAGGTTTTTATTGGTGCTTTATTTTGAAAAATGAATGCACACAACTATACCTTATATTTTCATTTTTATAAAGCAAATATGCTCACCCACTTCTTGCTTTAATCCATATTTCAGGGCTTGTGTTGTCATCACATTCCCCTCCCCACCACGCCACCACCTCTACTTCTGCGCCCAACGATGTGCTAAAATCAGGACTGCCCTCACACTCAGGAGACAGATGGTAAAGGCTGTTAAGTATACTGTCTTATGTTTTAGGTTTGAGTCAAACATTTCTCTCTCTTCTTAAATGACACGATAGATGTATGTCTACACTGACACATCCACCCATAATCACATTCATTCAATTATTGCCTGTCACTTGTCTTAATGCTGAGAAAAGTGATTGTAATGGCAGTACATGAATCTTTAATTTGGCCAAGTTGATAACATCTAGGGAAGGACCCTGTTTGTTTCTTTTATTGTGCATCCAGCATGTCATCATATCATCATAATGCATGTCTTATTACTCTGTATATACCTCGCTTGTCAGCTACAGTGAGACAACAGCCCTTGCTGTCAACATCGTGACCAACATCATCAATGACATCAAGGCACATCCTGGCAGCAGCGAAAAAGGCCTCTACAATCAGTCGATCAGGTAACTAATTGAACATATGACATCTACTACTATAGCTCATCATTTGTACTCTTTGCATTTCTGCATGTCTTATTTATTTATAATGGATTAGTGTTCTTCTTTAATGTCTATTTCTGTGCATTTGCTTCATTAGTATTAAATGTCACTGTGATCCTTGATTCATAATGGTTTATCTCACATTTCACATTAATCTTCTCTCCAAATGCTGGATCAGGGGATACTCTACCGCCACCGTCTTCAAGGCCACAGATTCAGCAGCTGGTGTCAAGGTGTCCTTCAACAAAGCAGGCTTCTGTGGTAGGAGTAGGTAAGTTGTGTTGTCAATGCATATACATAGTTATTCTCTACATGGATCAACCCTTACCCCCAAATGTTTAGGCACGCTCCTGAGTCACTAACTTGAAGTGTGACTTCTTTGCAAAATCTTGTTGTAAAACAAGTATTGGACACAAACTTATGTAATGTATTTTCATTTTTAATATCTTCCTCTTGCAAGTACTCAGAATACTGAGACTGACAGTAATGTAGTGTTGGATGGCAGGCAATGCAAGGTGATATCCAGTTTTCCTCCAAGCAGCTACCTCAATGACTGATAATACAGAAAACGAGGAAAAGGAGCACCAGGTGGTGGTTGAGGAAGAAATATTTGGGACCACTCAGTGAAGACCACCTCAAAGCCGATCAGCAGTCTTCCTCCAAGGTCTCTACTCAGGATTGCTAGTCTCCAGCCACCTAGCTAAGCAGCCATAGATGTTTGACCAAGCTACACAGGACACACCTCAACAGGCCTTAACATGCAAGTACCTCAGATGACTCCCGTACACCCTTTTCCAATGCAAGTGCATCTCCAGCCTTCTCTCAATCATCTGCAGAAAAGGACATCATTGTGAGGAAGATGTATCCTCACTTTATCAAGCCTCCCATCCCCAATTTCCCAGATGATATACCTATCTGTCATAAATAACATGCTGCCCTTGATAGATTGCCTGGCTACCCTCATGGGTGATTAGCGTGCTATAAAACCACCAATAACAAACAGCCATATCTGTAAGGATTATCTCCTTACCATTGCAGTCACGACTGCAACAGCTCCATATTCTTTTGCCACATGGCTAGCAATGTCTCTTGGGTTCTGTGCTGCATGGCCCTGAGCGTCTCAAGGCTCCCCTGCCAGGCAGCCCACGTCATTCTCATGGAGGGTTGTTGTCAAAGGCAATGGTGACTCAAGGGTGTCCTTCACCTCTGCCAACTTTGATTGGGTGCCATACAGGCACTGTAGGCATATTGCTGCATGTGAGCTCCTGATATACTCAGCATGCTGGTTCTACAGGCACATTTATTTATTTTGGGGCATGTTACATATACTTCACTTTTGGTCCTCAAAATAAACAGCCATTATGCTCATTATTGCTTTATTACATTATACCAATCTTAGGTGGGTCACCTTTTTTTTGCCTATGTCACTTCCAGCTTGACTACTATAAAAGCAGGCACTGGCCTGAGGCCAGTTGCATCACAGTTGTTTTTTCGTTGCTCGCTCCTGCGCCCTGTGAGTTGCCCCAGTCTCCAGTTCTGCTCACCTATCAGCCTGCTGGCTTTTTCTGAATCCTGATTCAAGCCTGGACCACCTTGATGATTTTTTCTGGACTTCAGTTATTTGCTTTCTTGCTGAGCTTTTTCCTGGAGCAGTTTCGGACTCCTGGTTGTCATTCTGGCATCCACCCCTGCCTCTGGTGATAAATGGCCTCATCCTCACCCCCCAAGACGTTCTCTTCAGTGTAACCTAGAGGACCAGCCCTTGACAAAATCCTGTCCAAAGAAAGAGTTAATTTTTCAAAAAGCAGCCAACTGTGACACGGGGTGATTCTGCATGAGATTGTGAATCCCCTTAAAGGACTTCTTCAGATGGTCAAGAAGCAGATTTGCCCTAAAGGACTTCTGATAGTTTAGAAGCACATTTGTACCTTAGGTAACATTGTGACATTTTACCAAGATATGACAAAGGGTGTTCAAGCAGAATTTTGTGAAAAGAATATTGTGGCACGCAAATACAAATATATATTAAATTTTGTGATGTCCAAAAAATCATGGGACAGAATATTGCAGATCAGATTATCATTTTTTTAAAATATTTTTTAATCTTGTTAAAATGTCATAGTGTGTTCTATCATTATTAGTTATATAATTTTTTTGTTTCAATATATTGTATTTGTCTTTAAAATAAAATTGCATAATAATTGTAGGATGGGATACTGGGCTTATAGGGGAATAATGTGGGGAGTATATTAATTTTCATTAGTTTGTTATGTTTAAAAATGGTGCATCATTTTTTCTTTTACTTTTTAAAAAACGTGTAATCAATTATTTTAATGAAATTATATTGTTACATTTATTGTTTTTTAATTATGTAAAACATACATTTGTATATGTTTTTATTTTCTGTTATTATTATATTATTAAAAATATCTAATAGTTTGATAAAATGTTTTGGTTATTTTGAAATTAATTATTTTGGGGTTTGAATGAAGGTGTTTGTTCAATTAGCTTTATTTGTGTACTTTTGGAGTTTTAGATTTATGTTATTTAATTTTAGATTTTAAAGTTTTTAATTATTTAAGTTGTTTTAGAAATGTAAGTTTTTTAAAAAATTAATGATAGCTATTAATTTGGAAGTTACGGGAAGTATTTGTTATTATTTTTTAATCATTTTGCTAGTACTCCTAATTTACTTTTTATGTTGTGTGGTTTATTTTATTGGGATAATTAAGTAAATGTATGTAATTGATTCTTTTTAGTTTATTGTCTATTATAAATTGTGGTGTTACTTAATTTTAAAATCTAAAAGTAAAGCATGTTCTCTAACAGCTTTAAGTATAGAGTGGGGGTAGTAAATGAAATCCCCTTTTCCCCCAAAGTCCAACACTTTCCCCAATGTGTTTAGGTTTGGAGTTGGACTAGTAAATCTGACCATCCCAAAGCACTGCACTTACAACACTTATGTTTGGAGTGAGAATGGTAAACTTGATCCCCTCCCCCAAAGTCCAAAGCTTTCACCAGTGTGGTGAAATTCGGAGTGACTACGCTAAACTTGTCCCCGCCTCAAACCAGTGGCTTTTGTGTGATTATCAGTTGTGATGTGTACTGTGTATCATGTCCACACCTTACTACATGCCTTGTCACATATTATAATTGACATGAATCCTGCATGTTGCAAGGGACACATTGGAAAGTGGCAATATCCATTTCTTGTCACGCATAGGTACCCAGTGAGGGGGAGGATCAGAAAACTGCCTGTCTATCGTCCACTGATAGACCTTCAGACAATGGAAGAATGCCACATCATCCAGATCTACTGTCTGAATCAGCAAACAATCGTGGACCTATGTGGTCAGTTGGAGCCAGATCTGATGCCTACCATTCATCATCCAACAAGCATATTACCCATTGCACAAGTTATGGCAGTGTTGCACTTGCTGGCCACATGGTCCTTCCAAAATACAGTGGCCCTATCTGCTGGAATGTCCCAGCCCATGTTCAGTCTGGTTTTGAAGGATGTACTTTCAGCAATGTTGAAACACCTCGACAGCTATATCAGGTTTCCTTAACATGAGGATTACGCCCAGGTGAAGGCTGATTTTTGTGGTTTGGCACACATCCCAAATGTGGTGGGAGCCATTGATGGTACAGATGTTGCCTTGATCCCACCACATGGAAGGATGGAGCCCCTAGCAGTCAATGTGTGACAACACCATCATGAGTATGCTATCAGATACCCCACCACACTTATATTGATATCATTAAATGCTGATGATATCACACTATACATCAGGGAGACACGGGTCAGTCTCAATGCGGTACTTTGTGAGTTTGTGCAGTTTGGTGGTCTGTGTCAAAACCAGAGCAGTACGCGCTCTATTGGCGACAAAAATGCAAAAACCCAGCACTCTCAAAACAACTTAATTTATGTGTTGTGCTGATATGTTGTGGTTTAACCTTTTGCATTGCAGAGTTCAATCCTGAAAACGTATTTTTAATATGCTTACAAATACTGTTCCTTTGCAATGTATTGCTGCAGGTTTTCAGAGTGTGTTAGGGTGTGGCCCCTATCCAGGGCCTTCCAGAGACTTTCCCTGCAACATGCCTGGGCATGGTTCTGGGCTGGGCCAAGACTCTATAAAAGAGAGCCAGCCCAACTCCCAGTGCTCACTATTCAGAGGTCCCGGTGCAGAGCAGCAGCTTCTTCCTGAGCTCCTGTCCCTGCGGCCTATTTGGATCTTCCAGTCTTCTGCCCTTCATCCTTCATTGGTGACATTGTTCCAGGCAGTAAGACGGTGGTTGGACTGTTCCAACACCGTTATTGAGAATTTTCATATTCTTGGTTTAATTCTTAAATGAGTAACAGATTACTTGCGCGCTACCATTTCTTGACATTTATATGGTAGTTTACTAATAGGCAAGACGCGCGATTTGTTTCATAAAGGTTTGACTTTGTTATTCATTGCGTGCTACCATTTCTTGACATTGGCATGGTGGCTTAAGAATCGGCAAGACGCGCAATTCGTTTTATGGTGTTTAAACATTGTTGTCCATTGCGCGCTACTATTTCTAGACATTTACATGATGTTTTACGAATTGGCAAGACGCGCAACTCGTTTCATGAGGATTTAACTTTGTTGTTCATTGCGCGCTACCATTTCTTGACATTTACATGGTGGCTTAAAAATCGGCAAAAGAAGCGCGATTCGTTTCATTGTACTTTGATCTTGTTATTTATTGTGAGCTGTTATTTCTTGACATTTACATCGTGTTTTACGAATCAGCAAGACGCGAGATTCGATTAATGATGATTTGACTTTGATATTCATTGCGTGCTACCATTTCTTGGTATTTTACATGGTGACACTCGAATCGGCAAGACGCACGATTCTCTCCTTGAGTTTATTTCATGTTGTTTAATGTATGCCACTATTCTAAGATATTTATTATGTAATATTCGAGTTGACAAGTTATGTGATTTGTTTCCTGAATCCATATTTTGTTATTCATGGTGCACAATCCTTTTATGGTGTTTATTATATATATATATATATACTGTATATATATATATATTTATATCTGCAATATGCGCAATTTGTGTTGAAACATTTTAAGAGTACACAGAACGCCAGAGTTTCTAGATGCAATATTGTATGGTCCTAGTACACATTCTCAAAACAGGATTTATATGACTGATTTAAAATTTAGTAAGAATGTTTTTTCTGATTCTCATGTAAAGGAAAGTACTTGAATAAGAAAGTTTTCATTTAATTCATCTTGATTCCCTTACAGGTATCCGGCCATCTTGAAACTTAGTCATTTTAAACTTAACTCTTAGATAGTTCATGTTTTCAGAGTGACTAGGCTTAGAATCATAGTCTAGTATTGATTTCAGGAGATATAATTTTCATATTGTGTGTTCTAACCTTTTTCTTACTACAGGTCTCCTTCCCAGCTGTTCCCTTCCTAATCCCCTCTTCCCCTCTTGAACTCTCTCAGTCTCTGTGATTTATCTATCAGAGTCTTGGAGCTGTTCAGTGGTGGACGTGTTGGGAACGTGCATAGACCCCGAGGATCTGGTGACTCTGACAGTCTATTAAGCCCCCAAATAATTTGGGAAAAATCGCACCTTTTTTCCCTCACCCAAGCCACAGACCACTTCCAACAGGACTTCCAGCTTCATTGTATGACTCTGACCTCAGATATCTAGGTACAGTAATATCCAAAGACAGAGGAGAACTGATTTGTGCTAATTGTGGTACCACCCTGGACGCGATACGGACAGAATCACACCCTGGATATCACTGCCTCTTTCCCTGGTGGGCTGAATCTCGCTTATGAAGATGGTTACACTGCAGAAACAGCTCTATTTGTTCCTCACTATCCCCTACTCATCAGGGTGGCATTTTTTCAAATTACTTTACAATATGGCACTACAATGGTGGCATTAGGGGATGCAAGGGGGCCACGAAAAATGTGGCGCATCACTAGTGATGCACCACTTTCTGGTAAATATGGCTCTTTGTTTCTGCATCAAATGTACTACACACCTGCTCAATTGTATAGATATTGTCTGTGCCCTGACAACAAGTGCAGGAGACGTGGGGCAGAAGGTGCAGACTTTCTACATCTGGTCTTGGCAAACTGGGGGGAGATTGTGAATGCACTATACATCATGACAGGATGGACTGTAAACCTCACACAACTAATGCCGTTATTGGGGCACATTGAAGACATAGAGGGGTACTTCAGGAAGTATGTAGAACTCACACTCCTCCTGGTCAAGCATAGAATAGCATGCAGATGAAGCAGTGGCAGAGAGCCTAAATTCAAGGAGATGCTACAAAACTTCATATACTGTAAAGATCAACTCACCATATATGCTGAGCTGCTTCCCCTTAGCTCAAGACCTCGGGATATATAGGATCCTCTATAGACATACCTAGCAACACAGATACATAGGGAGATGAGGGGGCACTCTGCAAAATAGGGACTGAACGTCTTCAGAGAATGCCCCTAGGTAGCCTACTATCCAGAAGGGGTGGATCAGTTTACCCTGATGTTCCATTCACGATTCGTAAACACTGTCTGGATGACATACACAGGCTGTGGACATTGCCTGGGCCACCCACCCACTACTGTGTAGCGACACACTTTAATACATCCAAGCAGACAACGGACATGTAGACCTTCACTTAGGTGAATCATCTGCTGGCTGGTGCGGTGATGGGTAGGGTTTGGGGAAATGCACCCGCAAAATACAACTCTCTTTGATGGGCATCCAGTTTACTGAGATTGTGCACAATGTTCTTGTTATGACATTTGATTGATACATGATGATCCTGTAATGCAATTTGTGTGGAAAAAATCATAGTTATAATTTTTTTTATAAACTATGTTTAATTGTTTTTTCTTTTATGATTGTTAATTTTGTATTACAAATGTCTTTGTTATTTTACGGTTCAAACTTTATGAATGGTAGTATATATTTTGAAAAAATATTGATTACTATTGGTAAAATATTACTATTAATATAACATTATTTTAATGTGTATCAATAAGTTTGCAATCTTGGGTGTTGTGTTTTTAGAGAATCTTTTGTTATTTTATAGGAAACAATTTGTGTATGAACATGGAGTATTGATTGTGTATTTTAAATGTTTAATTTGTATTATCTTCTGTACTACTTCGAAGTGGATATTGTAATTTTCACCATTTAGGCCCTCATTACAAGTGTGGTGGTCTTTAGACCGCCACACTTGCAGTGGCAGTTCAACTGCCACCAAAGTGGCGCTCTAACCTCCACATTACGTCCGTGGGGAAAGCGCCACCACTTTTAGGCCGGCCTACCGCCTGGCGGTGCCAGCGGTCTTAATCTGCCAGTGCAGCGCTGCCTTGGGGATTACGACTCCTGTGTCCGCCAGCCATGCAATGACTAGCGGAGACAGGGTGCCAGGAGCCCCATGGGTGCCCCTGCACTGCCCATGCACTTGGCATGGGCAGTGCAGGGGCCCCAATGAACAGCCCCATTGCACTTTTCACTGCCTGATTTACTGGCAGTGAAAAGCGCGATGTGTGCTGTCACACCCGACGTACTGCAACATTGCCGCCGGCGTCAATGTTGTAGTGAGAAATGCTGGTCTGCCTGCTGTCCCAGTGGGAAACTCGTAATACAGCCAGTGGGCGGAAGACCGGAGTGGCGGTCTTTCAACCCAAAGAACCTCCGCCACCTGCCAAACTCACAATGAGGCCCTGAGTGTCCAACATCTTCCTCCAATATGTTTTAGATTGAGTGGAAATGGTAAATGTCACCCTTTTTGTGTCCAACATCTTTCATAAATTGTTTTAGATTGGAATGGGACTAGTAAATGCCACCCTTCAGTGTTCAACACCTTCCCCAAATTGGTTTAAACTAGAGTAGGAATGGTAAATGTCAACCTTTTACTGTCCAAAGCTGTTCTCAAATTGGTTTAGATTTGAGTGGGAATTGTAAATGTCACCTCTTGAGTGTTCAACACATTCCCCAAATTGGTTTAAATAGGAGTGGTAACAGTGAAGTTCACCCCTTTAGTGTGCAACACTTTCTTTAAATTGGTTGAGGGCCTAATTATGAGTTTGGCAGTCTTGAGACTACCAAACTCACAGTGGCGGTTGGGCCACCACACTTCTGGTGGTCTGACCACCAGATTATGATCCTGGCGGTTAGACTGACAGGAGACCGCTGCATCCACCGCGATCTGGGATGCTTACAGGTTGGCCGCATTCGAAGTCGTGGTCAGCCATGAAAAGGCTGGCAGAAAGGCAATGCTGGGGGCCACAACCATGTTGTGGGCAGTGCAGGGGTCACCTATTAGCACCCTCGGACTATGAAGACAGTACGCATTTCGAGGATGCTGTGTGCGAAGGCATTGCCGCCGCACTGTTTCCAAAGGCTGACTGGTAGAAACAACATAACACGATATTTCCGGTGGTCAGCCCTGTGGAGACATCATAATATGGTGATGATGAGGCCACCGGATTGATGGCCGCCTCACCACCGCCGTATTGGAGATGTAGTGGTTCAACCGCCCAACTCCTAATCAGGTCCTTAGTTTGGAGTAGGAATAGTACGTGTCACACCTTTAGTGTACAACACCTTCCCCAAATTAGTTTAGATTGGAGCGGGTATAGTAAATGTCACCCCTTTGGTGTACAGTGCTTTCCCCGAAGTGGTTCAGTTTGGAGTGCGAATAGTATAAATGTCACTCTTTAGTGTCTAACAATTTTTTTGAATGATTTAAGTAGACAATTTAAGTTTAGATTTTTATTCTGAAATATTTTATTTTACTTGTATTTGTATATAGTGAAAATAGTTTGCTTTATTATAGTGCTATTGTTAGTGATTAGAAGTTTGATTAAAAAAATTGTTTATTGTATGTCTGTAATCAATATTATTATTAATAATTATATTTTTGCATAGTAATGATATGTGACATATTTTTAGAATTTTGTTTATGTTTCCAAAGTTTATTTATTTTATATTTTTACATTTTTAATCACATATACTTCAAGGTAAAAACAAAGATTTATATAAATGTCAGTAAGTACGTTACTCGTATTTATTATTAATAAATAACCCCAACATTATATTTCAACACTAATGTATTTTCTATATTTTCAACTTTTATGTTCCATTGTTTAACAGATTTTTTACATTTCATAACTTTTAGATACATTTTTCAACATTGTTTTAATATACAATTTTCAGTATATATTAAATTGTTGAATATATTTCATAGTATCTTTTAATTTATACTTTAATTTTTTTTTACATTTGATCACAACATTTTTTGACACATTTTCCAATAATTTTCTACATTTATTCAACATGTTTGCAATATTTTCCATTAATTTTTATGGGGAGATAGTCTTTTTTTTTATTTAATTTAGTGGCCACTTTTTTACCTGTAGCTTCTATTTTGTAGGGTATTGGTGTTATTTTTAGCCTTTGTTCCCAGAACCAGGTCGCAGTGAGGTGCTGGTGTTCATTGACGCAGATAAGTCCTTTTTTAGGGATGTTTTAAGAGTTTTTAGAGTTGGGGGTGTGGTCTAGGAGGGAGGTCCACTAGTTAATTACAGAATTGTGAGAATTGTGTATGTTTAATGTATTAGTATTACTGCATTTCACTAACTTGTAATTTTGGCTTTTCATACACTTTTTCGTCATGTATTGCTATGGTGTGTTAAATTGTGTTCGGTTAGGTATATTTTGATGATTAAATGTTATGTATATGTATTTTTGGAAATATAATGTGTTTTATGGGGTGGTTTCATTTAGTCTTTTGTCTATGAGTGTGTCCCATGGGCATTTTAATTTGGTTTTTAAGGAAATCGTTTTGGTTTACAATAATGCAATTCTTTTTACTTTCATTTAATTTTTTCGGGTTTCATGGAGTGTTTTGTTTTGTGCAAATACTTATTTTTTTTGTTAATGGTTCCTAGATACTTTGTAATGCTTCAAGGGATTTCGAATGGATTCACTTTATTTTTGCATTTTGACTTTTTTGACAATATTTTTCCCATTTTTGGTGGATTTCTTTTGTTTAAGTTGATACAGATAAAGATCTGCAGCTACATAACTGTACGTTTTATTTATTTCT
This sequence comes from Pleurodeles waltl, assembly GCF_031143425.1. Classification (NCBI taxonomy): domain Eukaryota; kingdom Metazoa; phylum Chordata; class Amphibia; order Caudata; family Salamandridae; genus Pleurodeles; species Pleurodeles waltl. The sequence goes on from NC_090436.1 coordinate 519,966,939, forward strand.
TTTCTTTTGGGTGAGCCAAGGAACTGTCATAGACATTCTAACATAATATTTGACATTTAGTTTGGCGTCTGTGTCCAGAGCAATGCAGTCTGCCTTTCCAAGTTTTTTCAAAGGAGTCCATTAGGGGACTAAGCTTCTTACTTTTGTTGGTAGAAAGAGCCTTCTACTGGTAAATTGTAGTGGTTGGCTACCTCTGTGACAGGAACATAGGCTAGTGCAATCATGTTTTTTTATTTCAAACACAAATTCATAGAATATTATACAGTTAGTGCAGATTGTTGGTGGTGTCTTCATATACTTTGATTAAAATGATACTAACAGCCTTGTATATCTGCGCAGGTGTAAACTTTTTGGATAGTTTGAATCATGGCTTGCTCAAAGTATATGATTATTCTTTTGGGGGTAGTAGTTATTTGCTTAATGTTTTATGTGGTTTAAGAGGTTGCAATAAGTGCTGCTTCATTTATTTGGTACTGGGGCATATATAATAAAAGATATATATGTGTTTTGTATTCACCATGTATGGTGTACCTCTAAGTGATTGGTTTGGGACACATTTTGAAGGTCCCATCCATCATCCATGTTTGATGTTGACTATGTTTTACTATGTTATCTGCTGTAGAACATATTTGGATTTCATTATTTAGGTTGTCATGTAAAAGGAAAGTCTCCTGATTATGTGTAATTGTTATATGTTCAGGTATGTGTATATCTTGGTATCTTCTAGAGGCAGGTGGGGTGTTGTTGGTAGCTCTTTTAGTTTGTGCAATTAAACATCTTAAAGTGGAGATAGGAGGTAGAGGTCCTGTTATGTGTTCGGGTACTTTAAGTAGTATTTCTTTAAGGATTTTGGTTGTGGGTTCCTGGGAACTAGTGATTGCCTCTCTTATATCCTGTAATATTTCCCTTACTTCTATTTCTGTCACATGTGGGGGGTGGTTCTGGCATCTTACATGAATTACAACATCATCTTTTGTAGTTGCCGTCCCGTAGCATGAATTAGAATAATATTTCGTACATTTCTAGCTTATATTTTCTGATGATGCACTTTCTTGGCATAGGTGTAACCCATGTGATTTAGTAACTGCTTTCTTTTTTGTGAAACAGTATATTTTGCAGCTTCTGTCATTGTATCTGAAAGCAATGTAATAGTTTAAATATATATATAATAATTTTAAGTTTGTATGTTTGTTATTTACATGCAAAAATAAGCAACTGTTTCTATTTTGCATAATTACGTGTATGTTTTGCTTAGATGTTTCACACAGTTTTGCACCTTTTCCTATTCGGGGAGTGCTAATGTGGAGCAGGTGCTTTTTTTTCTGTTGGTTGAGCACAAAATGTAAGTTTCATGGTAAATGTTAATGTAGTTAGTTTCTATAGTTTGAGGTCATTAGGTTTATTTTTGCTTGCTATTTGGGCGAGTCTAGAGTATTTTAGTAATGTATATATGCTTGCTTTCTTATATTCTTTGCTGGTTTGAGGTAGTTGTTATTTTTTGGCAATTTATTGGTTGTTCTCATAGTAGGTTTTTGCTGTTAGGAAGTATATGTAAAGAGATAAAAGTTGGAGAGGGTTTTAAGATTTATGGCCCTCATTACAACCCTGGCGGTAAATCCCGCTTACCTCCATGCAGAACACCGCCAACATACCACTGCGGCCGCAGAATTCCGCTACAGGTATTATGATCCACAGCTCTGAATCCGCCACAATACAGACACCCACACAAGTCCGCCACACCAAAGGTCAGTGATAAACTGGCGATAACAAAACCGACACGTCACGCCAACCTGAATACGCCACACTTTCACGACCCACGGATCAACGCGGCGGTCTTTCAACCGCGGTAAACCATTGGCGGTACACACCGCAGCGCTCAAAATACACACACATTTACAAAACACAACCACATTGGACAATTCGAAATACACACACCTGATACACATACACACACCACACCCACACATCCAATCCAATATAAAGCACACACCCACATCACCCACAAACCCTTACTACGCAAATTTTGAAACCACGCCAGAGAGATAACAACACCAGCATCCACAGACACACAACACCATCACTTACACAACATCCACGCACCTCAAACAACACACACCAACAACCCCCCTCACACATCACAACACACACCACCTCGCACATCACCCACACCACATCATGGCACCTTAACAACACCCCAGGTTCTCTGAGGAGGAGCTCAGGGTCATAGCGGAGGAAATCGTCCGGGTAGAGCCACAGATATTCGGATCACAGGTGCAGCAGACATCCATTGCAAGGAAGATGGAGCTATGGCGCAGAATCGTCGACAGGGTCAACGCAGTGGGACAGCATCCAAGAACTAGGGATGACATCAGAAAGAGGTGGAACGGCCTACGGGGGAAGGTGCGTTCTGTGGTCTCCAGACACCAGATTGCTGTACAGAGGACTGGCAGTGGACCCCCTCCTCCTCCCCCACAATTAACAACATGGGAGGAGCAAGTCTTGGCTATACTGCATCCTGAGGGCCTCGCAGGAGTAGCAGAAGGACTGGACTCTGGTAAGGCAAATCTTTACTACTATATCCCCCCACCCTACCTGCATGCCATCAAATACTCCCACCCTTACCCTCATACCCATCACCCCAACAACCCACAGACACCCCATAAATACAACCCACACATCCCATAACCAAGCCCTGCATGTAACACCAATACATGGACACCCAAGCATGTCCACTATAGAGACTCACTCATGCCTCAAAATCACCAATCACACAAGGACCAAGCCAATAATGCAAGCACTGGAGTACAGTGTCAACCACCCATTGCAAACGATGACACACATACAATAATTATGCATTTACACCCCAACAGGACCCCTACCCAACGTCACCGGACAGGAGGTGCCAGACATATCCAGTCCCCCCACAGAAGAGGCCCACAGTGATGACAGCAGCTCTGCACTACTGGATGAAGATGACCAGCCCGGCCCACCTGGGACCTCGGGACAGTCGTCCCCCTGACACTGTCACAAGCCACCACAGAGCCTCCCCCCTCAGGAAACACCACCACAGCACCCACCCAGCGGGCCCATCCCTCTCTCCCAGGACACGTCAATCAGCAGTGTGTCCACCACTACAGGGAACCCAGGCAAACCCACCAACCCAAGAAAATCAGGGACCTGGGGGCAGTGGCAGTGGGCACACGGTTCAGGGGACAGAGGCACAGGATAACAGGGAAACTGGGAGGACTGCTGTGCGACAGGGGGAGGAGAGGCCCTGGGAATCCACTCTCCATGAGGCACTCTCAAACATTATGGGAGCTTACCATCATTCCCAGGAGACAATGGCAACGGTACTGGCCAAGTTTCAGGAGACCCAGCGGCTGCAGGAGGAACACTACCTTGGGATGAGGGAGGACTTGAAGTCCATTAACACCACCCTGCTCACCATTGCAGGGGTGCTGCCAGACCTCGCCAACACCAGGAGAGACACAGTGGCACAACAAGGGGCCCATGACAATAGCCTGGATGATGAACAGCCCTCCACCTCTGCCGGCGCTAGTGGACAGGAGGCATCGCCACAGGAACAACAGGACACCAGCACTCCACCCCCTGCAGATGGAAAACCACCCCACAAACAGTCCCTGAGATCCAGGAAAAAGACAAAGAACAATACCAAGACCCCCGCCAGGATATGAGACCCCCCTGAATGTCACCCTTCTGTCTCACTATGTAACCATGCCCATCCTTAAACTGCCATTGCTCCACTTCCTATGCCCCTTTGGACAATGCACCTGTGAAACAAATAGACTGGACTCTGCCATGGACATTCCTCCACCATCAACCCAGCCCATTTTACAACCCCCTCCACTTATTTGCACAGGAATAAACACACTTCAATCACAAAACAATCTGGAGTCAGTCTGTGCTTTCACAAATGTGTAATTGCAAAAACTATGGAATATAGCAATGTCTATTTACTTGTTCACATACCAATATAGGCCAGCAGTAAACATATCAGAGGGCACAAAGTGGGACCCAAATCTGTGAAATGGAAAGTCAAAGTGACAAGTCAGGGTCCATACACTAAATGAAAATGACACACTTATGCTAGTTCCAACAATAGAATGAGATGTGGGAAGCAGTGGCATCTTCTTACCTGTGTCTCACTGGAAGTATTGCCTGATGATGTTGTTTCAGTTGTCGATATCCTCTTCTCCCTCCTCTTCTTCACTGTCCACAGGCTCCACAGCTGCCACAAGACCACCATCTGGCCCATCCTCCTGCAGAAAAGGCACCTGGCGTCGCAAAGCCAGTTTGTGCAGCTTACAGCAGGCCACGATTATCTGGCACACCTTCCTCTGTGAGTAGTAGAGGGATCCACCTGTCAGACGGAGGCACCAGAATCTGGCCTTCAGGAGGCCGAAGGTGCGCTCGATCACCCTCCTGGTTCGCCCATGTGCCTCATTGTAGCGTACCTCTGCCCTTGTTCTGGAATTCCTCACTGGGGACAGTAGCCATGACAGGTTGGGGTAACCAGAGTCACCTGCAAATGTCGAGGGACAACTGTTAGACATACACTAACCCTTAGGGACAACCCCATACCAAGACACCTATGTCAACTGTATTGGGACCTGACCTCTCCTATTAGCCACACATGGTGCCTCTGGAGTTGGCCCATCACATAAGGGATGCTGCTATTCCTCAAAATGTAAGTGTCATGCACAGAGCCAGGATACTTGGCATTGACATGGGAGATGTACTGGTCTGCCAAACACACAATCTGCACATTCATCAAATGGTAGCTCTCCTCCGGTTTCTGTACACCTGTTCATTTCTGCGGGGGGAACAAATGCCACATATGTCCCATCAATGGCAACAATGATGTTGGGGATATGTCACAGGGCATAGAAGACACCTTTCACTGTGGGCAAATCCTCCACCTGAGGGAAAATGATGTAGCTGCGCATGTGTTTCAGCAGGGCAGATAACGCTCTGGCAAACACGTTTGAGAACATTGGCTGGGACATCCCTGACGCCATTGCCACTGTTGTTTGAAAAGACTCACTGGCCAAGAAATGGAGTACTGACAGGACCTGCACTAGAGGGGGGATTCCTGTGGCATGGCGGACAGCTGACACCAGGCCCAGCTCCAACTGGGCACACAGTTCCTGGATTGTTGCACGATCAAGTCTGTATGTGACCAGGATGTGTCTCTCTTCCATTGTCGACAGGTCCACCAGGGGTCTGTACACCGGAGGATGCCACCATCTCATCACCTGCCCCAGCGGACGTGCCCTATGGAGGAGAATAGCAAGCAGAGAATCATCCAACACTGAGGTATCACGATGTTTTATTTTCAGAAACATGATTAATCCGCAATGTGCCGGTATCTGTCTATATTCCCGGCCTAGATAGGTGTGACGCAGTTAACATCCATCCCATGTGCCTCCTGAAATGGCGGCTGCCTGACCTGTAAAGTGGGACAAGGGGATATGAGGTAACTGCGCTGGTGTTCTACATCGTTGCGGTGGGCGGTCGAAGAACGCAGCACAATTCAGCATTGGTTAACATTTGGCCCTATGGGTCCTAGGAGCCAATAACGATGTATGCCGGTGGTGACGGTACGCACCGCCGCGGACGTGACTGCCATTTTCTGTCTGTTCACTGACTTGATACCTGACCTTCAACAGGAGAGGACCTACACTGCAAGTGCTGCTGTGACCTCAGTCTGGAAGCGACGATGGCTCATGTATCTGGGGAAAGCGCTCCTGCCTTCACTTCGGAGGATTTGGAGAAACTAGTGGATGGGCTCCTCCCCCAGTACATGCAACTGTACGGTCCTCCAGACAAAACAGTGAGTACACTGTGAGCATGCTGCATGGGCAATGCCTGTTTTGAGTGGTGTGGATGGAAGATACATGGGGAGCTGAGGCCTGCATGTGCAGATGGGGAGCGTATGTGCATCAGGGCAAGGGTGGGAACTGGGGGGCAATACGTATGATGGTCCGGGCGGGTAAGTAATTTTCATTTCCCCCTGTACCATTCCTCTAGGTCAGTGCCCACCAGAAGAAGGGTATTTGGCGTTCCATCGCCAAGGACGTCTGTACCATGTGGGTCTACCACAGACGGAGCACCCACCGCGTAAAAAATGGGAGGGCCTGCTCCGCTGGAGCAAGAAGACAGTGAAGGGCCAGCTGGGGATGGCCTCCCAACGTGGGAGGGGTGCCCGTCGCACCATGACCCCCGTGATGTTCCGGATCCTGGCGGTGGGGTTTCCGTAGTTGGATGAGCGCTTGAGGGCATCACAGCAGCCACAAGGGGGTGAGTAAACTCTCATTCAGCTGGCTCTGTGCGCATTACAAGGTGTCCGGGTGGGGAGGTGGGTAGTGGGATCCCCTAGGCCAGGGTGAAGTTTGTAGGCAAGGTCCCTTGTGAGGCAGGCTATGTGGCAGCCCAACCCCAAAAGTGGTAAGAGCCATCTACATCTAGTCAGGCTACCGTGACTTCCAGGTGTACAGCAATTGGTGTTAGGCCTCGTACCCCATGGTCAGGTAAAATTTCTAGGAACTGTTAGTGAATGGTGAAGTGCAAGTGCTGCTCTATGTGTGTTGTGTCCGCCAATGGTAGTGGTGTAGCATGCACTGAACATGTCTTTCTTCTGTCTTCCCCCCCCCCCCTTTTTGTGGTCTCCCTGTTCTTGTGTGCAATAGCATCATCAGGCAGAGGAGGATTGGCACCGGAGCTGGAGGGAGCTGCAACCCACTTGGCCCTGGAGGGTGAAACAACGGTGTCTGAAGCCACCAGTGGGACGGAGGGTGAGGGGAGCTCCATGGCAGGGACAGGAGCAGACAGCAGTGACAGTGACTCCTCCTCTGATGGGAGCTCCCATGCGGTGGCGGGCACCTCTGTGCCCACTGCATCAACAGGTACAGCTGCCATCCCCCCTACCAGCACTGCACTCCCAGCAGCCCCTCAGCGTGTGTCCTGGGCCCGCTCATCCAGGAGGGTGGGCATCTCCTTCGCCCCAGGCACCTCAGGCCCTGCCCCTGTCAGCCATGCTGCCCTCAGTGAGGAGGCTATTGATCTCCTGAGATTCCTCACTGTTGGGCAATCTACCACTGTGAATGCCATCCAGGGTGTTGAGAGGCATTTGCAATAAACAAATGCCTACCTGGAGGGCATTCATTCTGGGCAGGTGGCCCAACAGAGAGCATTTCAGGCTCTGGCCTCAGCACTGATGGCAGCCATTGTCCCTGCGTACAGCCTCCCCCCTCCAACTTCCTCCACCCAGACCCAATCCCCTGTATATCAGCCTATCCCAAGCACACCATCAGACCAGCATGCACACTCATCAACACACAAGAGTGGCTCAGGCAAACATAAGCACCACACATCCCACAGGCACTCACACAAGCACCATCCCCATGCAGACACAGCAACATCCACAGCCTCCACTGTGTCCCCCTCCCCCACGTCCTCCTCCTCCCTCCTAGTCTCGTCTCCACTCACACCTGCATGCACTACATCCTCAGCCACTGCCTTCATCACCAGCACGCCCATCACCACACACCGCTCACGTGCACTCACCACCCCCACTACCATGCACACATCCCCAGTGTACTCTCCCAGTGTGTCTGTGAGCCCTCCTCCCAAAGTACACAAACGCAGGCACACACCCACCCAACAGCCATCCACCTCACAACAGCCTCAGGCCCATGCACCTTCACCCAAATTCAGCAGACGTACACCTCCTACAACCACTACCTCTACCTCCACTCCCAAACCACCTTCATCTTCCCGTCCCAGTGTGTCTAAGAAATTCTTCCTGGCTAACATTGACCTCTTCCCTACACCTCCCCCCCCGTTCTTCCCCTAGGGCCAGGCTTTCCAGGTCCCAGCCCAGCACCTCAGCCACCAAATCCCCAGGCACAGTGGTGCCAGCAACTGCGGGGTCATCAAGTGCGCCATCCATCAGGGCTGCCAGTGTGCCACGTAATGAGGGCAAGGACATTCCGCCACCTGCCAAGCTGAAAAAGGTTCCCACATCCTGGAGGGTGAAGCCTAAAGTACCAGCCACCAAGGGCTCAGCAAAAACCAAAGGGGATAGTGGAAAGACAAATGCAGCACCATCAAAGCTGGGGAAGGGCCAAAAGCTGAAGAGCAGGTCAGGAGACGGCATGGTGGCACCGACTGAGGGACCAGTATCACACTTTCTGTCCACGACCATGCCAACCTGTACGGTGGCGAACACCGCTAGCTGCCCCGCCACTACAACCGCCACCACAACCGCCACCTGCACTGTCACCTGCACCGGCACGTCTACAGCCTCAGCGACAGTCCCCAGCATCTTCCTCAGTGGGCAGCCGTCCAAGGCTGCAGGAAACTTCCTGCTGTGTCCCTCTGCAGGTGCTGACCCATGCACCGCCGCAAGCACCGCCGCGACAGACATCGGCCCGCGGCGTCCTCGGACACATGCACCACCACTGACATGGCTACTATCCCCAGTGGTCAGTCGTCTGATGCTGGAGGAGAGTTCCTGGACCCTGGGCAGCTTCCATGAGGCATTTCTTCCATCACTGTTTGCACCTGCAGGTGGAAGGCGCAGCCGCAGCAGTGTGGGGTATGTCGCTGCCTCCATCGCGTATCATGCTACCTGGACCTCGCAAATCTCGTGGCACGCACACCCAGGTGAGGGAATTGTACCGCCCACAGTGCACGTGGAGCACTCTGGGCACAAAGCCCCCTCTAGAACCAGTGGAGAGATACATCCACTACCTCTGTCCTTGGCAGGATGAAGCACTCTGGGCACCAGGCCTCCTCCAGAACCAGTGGAGATAGCCATCCACTACCTCAGTCCTTGGCAGGATGAAGCACTCTGGGCACCAGGCCCCCTCCAGAACCAGTGGAGAGATACATCCACTACCTCTGTCCTTGGCAGGATGAAGGACTCTGGGCACCAGGCCCCCTCCAGAACCAGTGGAGAATCACATCCACTTGAGAGACTGTGGCTTTGCACTCCCCAGGATAAAGCAGTGGGCAAACCACCCACTGGACAAACTTGAGAGAATGTGGCTTTTCACTCCCCAGGATGCAGCAGTGGGCAAACCACCCACTGGAGAGACTTGAGAGACTGTGGCTTTGCACTCCCCAGGATACATCAATGGGCATGGAGCCCCCTCGTGCAGCAGTGGCGTTGTGCGTTCATCAGGCTGAGGTGCCTCCCCTTCCCCTCCCCCTCTGAGGTGCCCCTATATTTTCAATCTGATGCCCCTGCAATGTTCTCTCCGTTTCGAGTCAGGTATCATGTGTGGGCCTCGCCCATGCATTTTGGGCCCAGTGGTCCACGGACAACGATTACTACACTATCCGGACTTGTGTAGTTGGTGTACATATTTGTATATACTGAATTTTGACTTTTGAATACTGGATTTTTCTTGATTACAATGGTTACAATCATGTCCTTTTGTCCTTGCGTTCTTCCAGGGGGTAAGGGGGTGTATATGTAATGTTGGTGCGTGTATTTGTGTGTCTGTTGTTTGTGGTGGTGAGGGTGGGGGTGTTGCATGTGTGTGTCACTCTGTTTCCTCCCCCCTCCCCTGTGTTGTAGGCGCAGTAGTCACTGTGGTCGCCGCTGTTCCTACTCCTCATAGAAGAGGAGGTAAACCAGCATGGGCAGTATGTGGAGTTCGGGCTCCATGGCGTCCTGGTTCCTCGTTGGGTGTCGAGAGGTGAGTGTTTTCCCTTCTGTGTACTGTTTCCGCCGTGCTTTTGATAGCGTTGGTTCCGCCCCGGAAAAGGTGGCGGATAGGCCTCTTGTAATAGGGTGGGTGGTACTTTGTCTCCCGTCTGTCTGTTGCCGCACTGTTTGTTTCTTCCGCCGTCGTGCGGTTGGAGTGTTACAGTGGCTGTCTATGTTGGCGGTTTCAGCCACGGTTGTAATCCCATTTTGTTTCCCACCAGCCTGCTTGCGGTATTACCGCCACTTTAACACCGACTGCCAGGGTTGTAATGAGGGCCTATGCGTTTTACTTAGGTTGTGGATATATATATATATATATCCCTTCTATAATGGTCTGGTGAGAGGGTTTTCTCATCTTGCAGAGTTTTATATTTTTGAAGTATTTAGTTGTTTAAATTAGTGTGTCTTTTATTTTATTGATTTAATTGTTTGTTTGATTCTATTGGTTAAAGTTTTTATCGTTTAATTTCATTGAGTGGTTTAATTTTAGTTGTTATTTTTTATCAGTTGAGTCTTTCTATAGTAAACATTAACTAAGGTTTTATTTTTGATGCATGAACTATAGTTTGATAGTTTTGTATATAAATGAATATATATCTATATATATATTTAGGTTGGGGTTTTAATGTTTCTAGTTTAAGCTAATTTTGTATTGGAGTTATATTGTAATTATTTTACTTATGTCATTTATTGGAGTGTATGGTGAATATTGTATTGATTTAATATAATTATATTTACTTTAAATATGTGTATGAAATGCTTTGGGTTTATTAAAAGTAACTGTTTTCTGTAAAATGTTTTAGAAAAATATATATATTGATTCATGATTATTTACTTTTTTGGCAATAATGTTGTAGTCTATATTGTGTGAATCACTATTTCTGACTTACTATATGTTTATTTAAAGGTCACAATATTGTTATTCCTGATACTTTTGTTTCCAGAATAAGTACATATTCATATTTTTAACAATGAGATTTGTGTTCTCGATAATTGTGGTTTTACTAGTTAGGTATAGTAAGTTGATATTTTTTTATTGATATTTAATTCCTGATGTTTTTGTGTTTCAAAATGGTATGCATCAAAATAATGTCAGTGATCCAGCCTAAGTTGCAATTACTTTGTCAGCATCTATATGACGTTCACCTAAAACCGGTACTCAAACCCGTCAAAGAAAAGTAATCTGTTGAGATACCAAAATGATTAGAGTTTAGTTGTAGTTTTAATACAGTGTTTGGCCTCACTTGACAGAATGTTCCCCAAAAAGTATAACAGGTGTTGGAACATTTTCAGGAGTACCAGGACAATTTGATTACTGGGCTGAAATTGTGACAATCAAAGCCTTTTCCCACTGGTTTGCTGAGGTTTACACTATTAAGCCCAAAACTGAGCATCAAGGCTGATCTCCCTAAGCTTTCAAGTAATAATTTGTCTCCTTTCATACACACTCAGATATATAGCATACTATAAAGGACCTACGGAATGTCCTTACAGGACAATTTACTTTGCTTTCTGGGGCCCCTTTACTTGGATGTAAAAAAACAAGCTGAATTCCAATGTGGCTACATCCACATGTGACTTACAGGCTCCATGCACATCCTCTGAACCCAAAAGCAACAAATATACATTTTAATCCCTATACTACATGTGTGGGATGAAAGAACCAACTGCGAGGGACTGGAAGACCAATTTAAAGAGTGCAGAAGAAGCAAGTAAATTACCTTCCATGATAGTGACAGGTAAAAAGACTTGTCTTGCTAATGCAATCTTGTTCCTGCCACCATTGTTGGTCCCCTACAGGTCGATGAGCTGACAGCAGTCATGCTCTTTAATTAGGGTGCTCATGGTGTGTCCCTTCAGACCACAGAGTTCTATGTGCTGAGGCAGAAGGTCAAATATCAACAAAGCCTGCTATGATGAACTTGAGGCAGGGAGGCATGCTCTCCAGAGCCCTGTCTGGGGACCTTTCTCAATGTCAACAGCAGCACTTATATTTGATCTTCGAATGTTTTTGTACAGATAGCTCAAAAGAGGAAAACATTGTTGGGTGGTTCCAAATATTGTGTCATCTTTAATGTAAAAACGTAGACCAGGTTTTTTTAGTTTAACATAGCTGTATTTAATTTTAGACATATTGCCGAAAATAAAAACAGAAATATGTTGATGGTCAAGTTTATCAACCTATTCATGAACCAAAGTTTACACTGAGTTTGCAGTCTGTCAAGAGCACAACATTTGAGATGCATCTGCTATTTCGGTGGGCCAGATCCCAAAGGATCATTGGTCGATGAAGCTTTTTTGAGGGGACACAGGGTGCTAGCGGAGAGGGGTGTCGTCACTCACTCGCATGTGATGGCATATAACAGATTGGTTGTGATGTAAGTTTTATTGTCTCTCATTTGCTGTTCAAAATACACATTTTGAGAACCAGTTTATACTTAAAGTAACAAAGTGTTGTGCATATGTCTTTCAGGGTGTTGCCAAAAGCCACAGGCTGCATTGATGTCTACCAAGCCTAGGCAGAAATGGAGAGCAGAAATGGGTGAAGCTGAATGCCAAGCTATATTGCCAGTGGCCAGCACTTGGGAAAGGGTAATGGGCTCAAAGTCAAACCCTGTACCAAGAGTGTACTGGGCATTTCTACAGCATATGCTCAACAGGACTTTAGTCAACTGTGTTAGTCTCAGACAACAACAGAATATCATGTTCCTTTCTCAGCACCCACCAGGCATGGCCAGAGGCCATGCACAAATAGGCACTCACAGGGGGAGATAGAAGACAAGATTATTCTCTATACCCAATGCTCAGCAGGAAATGTTGCAGACCACAATCTTCTTGCATTTAATGTAAATACTCTCTTCTACAATGCATTCACAGTTACACCTAATTGCCATATGAATTGTTCAAGTACCAAATAAAATAATAATGATGAAAGTGGACAGCCCTTTCAAAAAATTATACACGCCCCAAACCTGCTGTTTACTTAAACCAGAGGTCAGTAGCATTTTCACCTTGTACACCCAGCTAACCCTCTCAAGTGTTTTCTCTGGGGCCAGCAGCTCATTATCTCCTGACAGAAATTCTTGAATATTGTTAGTTATTCTAATATTAGCAATGCCAATGCTGTTTTTTATGAAAGTCAGGAGACATCTCCAAATACATCATACAGTACCACACGAGGGGGCAGAGGTGATGGTGACAATATGAAATGGGACTTTAAAGTAGAGCTATTTGCTGTCCATGTAAAAGTTGGTCTTAATGATCTTACTATCAGGATCATGCCAAGAGGTTCAATATCCATGTTGGCTGGGAATAGGATGGAACCATGATCTTTGTTACAGTCCCCTGGCACATGGGCATTTATTTTGGATAAACTGCTGTCTATTTATCCAATAGGAGGAGACCCAGGGGCCTATTTATGAGCTGGTTTGCATCGCTTTTGCATCACACAACATGGTGCAAGAGCGACACAAACCTTACATGTGATTTATGAAGCCACACAATGTCAGTTTGCAAAGCCCTGAGTGGCTCCATAAGTCTGGAGTAAGGAAACACAGTGCAAATCACTGTGTTGCCTTTCTCTGCCGTGGGAAGGCGTTCAACGGGTGTTGCATGCATGTTCCAACTCTACTCCCATGGTTTTTGACACATTCCCAGACTAATTAGAATCAGTAGAACTGGGAATACATCAAAAAGATACGTCTTAGCAAGTGAAGCGTAACGAGAAGAAATATCTTTATTTCTCCTCATTAGTTCCTCTTTCTGTGTGTGCTGCATTCTACAGCACACACAGAAAGAGGATTATGCCTCACAGGATTCTTTTTGTGCAGGAAGGTGTGCCTTCCTGCACAAAAACAATCCTGCATGCAATGCAGGCACCCTTGCACCATGGTGCAGGCAGCGGGAGCTGCGAGGAACGGAACAATCCTAATTTGCGTGCCGGCGTTGGGCCGACGATCCGTACTGCAAATTGTGCGGCAGCCATCCAATCTAATTGACCCAGCCCATCATCCGGTTCCTGCGTGGGTAGTAAGCCCCCCAGCAAGCAGCAGGAACCACACAGCTTAGGCAGTGTGAAGAAGCGTGAGGGCTATTCTAGTCCAGTAACATACCTAAGTTCTGTTGAGTTTTATTCACTTCCACTCAGCCGCATTGAGGAGCGGCAAGGAACCGAGTGAAGCCCGGATACCGCTGTCCAATTGGCGCAGTGTGATGCCCCATGGTGCCATGAGGAACCTCAAAGAGACATTAGACCCACGTGGAGGTGCATGGTAACGTCTGAGACACTGGGAGGTCGTCATAGACCATCGTAGCGAAGGTCTTTACCTGACGCAGTGGTGGTAATTCTCCCTCCAGTGGTATTTTTAGATCCTGTTCATCATCACTACAAGGTATTGTTGGTTTTTAAACACCACTCCAATTATTTTTTCCTCTCACCTGGCCACCCTCTCTGCTCTAATCATCTTTAGAAGACCTCATCATCTAACAGAACATTTTCCATTTCAAAACAAGTGAAACACCCAACATTGAACTGTAGGTCACAATGACTGCAAAAAAATTGAGAAGTGGCCGATTGCTTACGAGGAGATCCTGTTAAAAATCAAAATCCAATCTTTTACGCAATAAAGCCACAGACACTTTAGGCCTAAAATGCCAAAATCAAATCTTTTCTTTATAGGATAAAGAGAAGGCTCCCCTTAATCCTTCAAAACCTGGACCTCCAGACTGCAAGGTCTTTCTTCCATCAGAAGAACCTTTCCCTTCTTGTCCTTATCCCAAGGATTCAATCCTCCCTCACATTACGGCAGTTCCAAACAGGAGCCCAGTCACGTCTCACACTTCTTCCTTTATCTTTGAGCCTCCGGCTTTCTGTAAAGATTCTCCGCCTTCTCCAAGTACAATCCCTCCATTAATTCATGATTCTACCAGCCTGGCCCTTGTAAATTAAATTTCGTCTCTCAAACTTGTACTGACACTCCTTTTCCATGTGCTGGCCTGGAAAATCTTCTTGTGGACTTCACCCTCCCTGACCTCAATTTAGAACTCCTTCAAAGATATGGGTCCCGCCAGGAAGCAAAATCTTCCCTGCCATCTCCTCTACCTCCATCCACGGGTTTGCAGCTCTTCAGTAGCACACCCTGCAACCATTCCTCACTATGTTCTCACCTTTCATCGACACCCAACCTGAGTATAAACGTTAACCCTTTAAATAGTAACCCTGATCAAAATGTTTTGGTCTCCTCTTCACTCTTAAGCTTACAGCGTATTTTATCTTCTATTTTGAACCTTCTAAAAAAATTGGTAGGAGGATCTGATTGTGTTTTTGATTCCGTAACGGCCATTCTAATAGAAATGACAGCTGACATTGGAGTTACTCCTGGATTTTTCACACAACATCGTAATGATCATTTAGCACGGCATTATACTCCTGCAAACAACAAAATACCCCTTAGTACTGATTTTTGCTCTCAGGCTGCTGCACCGCAGGTGGGGATATCCCCTATGAATTCTACTCCAATTGATAGCGCAGTAAACTCCATTAGATTCATATTAAGTGACTTTTCATCAGAGAAAGACCCGGATTCAGTCTGTCAAAACTCCGAGCCGGTCATGTTTCCAATCTTCAAAGCTCGACCAAAGGCAAATATCTTGACCAGTACCTCAGGTACCCTAGAGCAATCTCCAATACGTAAAAGGAAAAAGTCAAAATGTCAAAAAAAATCTGAAAACATCCTAAAAAAGGTTGGAGAAAGACACGATTCTCAGAAGATCAATCTGGCTCGCAAGATCCTTTAACCCAGGAGGTTCCGGTTCCCATTCCTCACCTTACACCTACCGTTTCCCAGTCAATGCCCGTTCCTCAGCGAACCATCGGCAACCCTGAAATGGTCGATGCAATTTTGGCTTGTGATCCGACTATTTCTCAACCAATGAGGCCATCCTTAAATACCTCTGCAATATCCTTTGGAGCAACTTCAGGACTTAAGCTTCCCCGGGTTTGGCCGCAACCCATCAAAAGGGGACAGAGGCGTTACCCTGAGGACACCTTGACTTTAGACTTCATGCTCTTATTTGATAATGATCTCTTTTTTAACAGATCTCAATTGTTAAAATGCTTTTCTGTCATTGAACCTCTTAGACTGATTGAAAGTAGAGATATACACCTGGTCTCTCTGAAGGGGTCCGATTTTGGTATCTTGTCTTGAGTATCCTTTTTCTTGTCTTGAGTATCCTTTTTCTCCAAGTTGATTGTCAACATAATCTTAAGTAACTTAGAGTCTCTACAATGTAAAGGTATCAATTTAGTTCCTGTCTTGAGTGAAACAGGTTTAAGGTTAACTGAGTAGGCCCCCCAGCTTCCCGATGGAGCGTGAAAACCTACCTCCCCAGCTATCTCTCTTGCTAACCCTGACACTAATTTCCATACCTATCAGGACTTAAAAATTCACCTGGGGGTTCATGGCCAAGAAGTATTATTTAGGGATTCCCCAGTTTGTCTGCCCCCTGATTTATGCACTAATCCACATTCTTGGAATTGGCTACCAGCAGTGTTAAGTGGTTCTGCCACAACCTCCTGGCTAACAGCTCCATTAATGTAGCAATGAGCTTACCCTTATATCTTAGAATGCAGCAGGTGTAAAGTCTAAGGGGGAAAAATTGACTTTCTGGATTCCTTAAATCCTGATATAATTTACTTCCAAGAAACCTGGACTATTGGGGATTTGCAATTTAAAAATTATTACTCTCTTTGCTGCAAGTCCACCCCCTCAACGAGGGGTCACACTAAGGGAGGGGTTCCATGTTTGTTGTCGAATAGGCTGCATTGGCAGTATGAATGTTTTAGAGACCCCAGTAACCTTACATTGCATTGGAGTTGGAGACAAGGTAACCTGCCTCACATTGATTAACTCGTATGTCCCCCCTGGCGTTCCTTTTAACAATCTTGCAGTCAAAGTATTTCATTACATTAAGGAGCTCTGCAACAGGGATCCAGGAACCCAAATCATTATGGTAGGAGATCTAACTTGTAAAATTTCTAACTTGGGGCTTGTATCCTTTCGGGATGAGGAAAAGGAGGAAGCATGGGAAGCTCTTTCTCGAGTATCTGAAGGAGAATGATTGTATTGTTGCTAACAGTAGACTCCCATCTGACTCTCCAGCCCATTTCACACATAAATTGGCCAGGGGTGCAGCAATCCTAGACTGTTAAAGGATATAATAGTATTACAGACTACCCTCAGTGATCATAATAATTTGGCTGTCTCTCTCGACTTGAAGGCGCAATCTGCCGATTCATGGAGTTTAGCAGGGCAGCGCCCCCAGCTTAATGTCAAAACAGGAAGAACATATTGGCCCCCAGGTAGTTTCAAGGGGCTCAAAGGTATCCTAGAAAGTACCCTGAATGATCGTGGTAGCTGGGTAGGAAAAGTAATGGAGAGTTTTACTGTTTTTATGCAACTGGTTGTTTTGATCCCCCGCCAGAAGCCCCTGAGTAACCACATAGCAAAACCCCACTCCTTACTATTATTGAATAGAGAAATGAATGCTATTATTCGTAAACAGCATAGGGATCATACATCCATGAGGCAATCCCAGCTAGGCATCTTAAAAAGAAGGAGGGAAAGGTTAAGAGTGCGCCTAAAAAAGGATGCTACAGATAGATTCTGGGTTGCAGTAAGAGAAGCAGCTTCTTCCGGCTGCACTAGGCGGTTTTGGTCTCTGATCTCAGAGAGGTGTGGTACAAGAACCAGGCCCCTCCCAATGTCCATCAACGAATTAAGCTGGTCGGCTTTTCTATATGACCTTTATGCCTCTAATGGAACTACAGTGGAATTCCTCCAAACCAGCTTTGATTCCTCATATTCATATCCCACTCTAAAAGAAATTGAGGCTGTTATAAGAGGAATGTGTAGTTCTGCCACGATGGGCCCAGACGAAATCCCAATACAGTTAATAAAACACAACATAACCTCCTGGTGTAGGATTTTATTCCTGGTGTATCAATATTGCTATGAAGCCAGGAAGGTCCTTCAATCCTGGAAGGGTAGCATCATTGTCCCTTTGTATAAAAAAGGGGATCAAAGTTGCCCTGGGAATTACCGCCAGATTGCACTTTTGGACGCGGTCGAAAAAATGTTTGCCAAATTTTTGCTGTCACCGATTAATGATTGGGCAAAAAGGTATAAAATTATCCCCTTGGAGCAGTCAGACTTCAGGAGAAATCATGGCACAATTCACAATATCTCAGTTCTGCAAGTAACTACAGAAAATATGTCTCTCTGCGGAGGAAAGAGCTATGCAGCTTTTGTAGACTTCTCCACAGCATTGATAAGGTAGATCATGTCTTGTTATGGAAGGAGCTCCTAAGACTAGGCATGCCCGGTATTCTCTTTGACCTTGTGGTAGCCCTTTACTCCTCCACCTGGTACAGAGTATTGCTAGGGGGGGAACGAGGTCTATCTCATGCCATTCCAACTAAAAAACGGCCTAAAACAGGGTTGTATGTTGGCCCCATTGCAATTTTCCCTATATCCTTCAGACTTACCTGCTCATTTAGCTCAGTGGGAGGGTTTTTCCCCTAAATTAGGAGATAGACCGTTATGTTGTCTACTTTATGCAGATGACATAATCATTTTAGATCACACCCCAAAGGGGCTTAATAATCTTTTTCAAGCCCTCGAACAATACACACCGAAGCCCACTTTTCAAAGGTAAATTGCTCTAAAAGCAACATTTTGTTCTTTCATGGAAATAAAAGATTTAAGTACTACATCTTTTGCTGAACCTTGGGAGCTCAACACCTCGAAAGAGTAACCTCATACGCCTTTTTGGGTAAAATCGTCTGTGGAAGCCTTAAAGACAGAGAGCATGTTGAGCACAACCAAAGGAAGGCCGAATCCCAAGCTAACAGTCTGAATGCCCTATATAGGGCAACGGGCAGAAGGTACTTTAAACACCTCCTAGAGGTTTATCGGTTGAAGATACCTCCATCTCTACTGTAAGGTATAGAGCATATTGCGGTATTTAAATGGGTCTTTCTCGATAAACTCAAGGGACGTGTCTCAAGGGATATCTTAACTGTAAACTTCACCTTTTCGGCACCAATATAAAGACTTGAGTTGGGCTTGCGCAGTTCCTTTATTCAAGGCCTGGCTGCGATAATTTGCTGTTTGTTTACCTGATGAAGAGCAGATACGACTCTTTGCGGTCACTGCTAAAAAAAGAAATATTAGCTGGTCATAGAGCAAAATACACCATCTGCAGGAATTTTCTATATGCCATTGATCATCTGCAATTTTGAAATTGTCACTCTCTCTCCAGCACTGCTCAAATCCACACTCAGGAAAGCAACTTGGGCGGCAAGTTTCCGCCAGGACAGCCAGGCCTGCATACACAGGCAGAGTTTTCACATAATATCCGATACTTAAGGCCAAGGGTCACACAGCCCCACCTCATCTGGAACATGTCCCATCAGGTGAGAAGATTCTGGCTCCTGCTGTGACAGGGACAGCTTCCCCTCAATACATTACAAGTGATCTCTGCCATAACAGCGTCCAAGATTTTAAACTTGTTTTAATTTGTCCAGCCTTATTGCTTCATTGCCACAGGTGGCTGCGCTCTATTTGTTTTACTTTTTCCTTTAGTACTGCTTCTGATTTATTACAAGATTACAAGCCCTCTTCATTCTGCCAAATGAAATGTTTTGTGCTAGAGTTTTAAACTATTTTAAGTGTTTCCTAACATTGTACTAGTTTAATCAACCTGTCTATGAAAGTTTAATCTTTCATTTTTATTATGGCTTTTTATAAATATGTATCATTTTATGTGGACCTCCTGCGGAGTTCCATAACATAATAAATAAATTAATACACTTGAAACTTAAAGTTGTGCCTTTATGCCTTGTTTGGTGTTAATCTGTTAAGACATTTTGACTGGACAAGACAGCAAATTTTCCAGAGGGTGCCAAAATTAATCCCCACTTTCACTGTTTCTGTGTGCAGATCTTCACAAAACTTGGCATGCCAAACCTTAGCTGACTGAGCTAGTAGATTGCCAGTCCATCCATGGGGTCAAACGTTATAGGAAAATCAAAAAATGCCTCTTCAATGGAAATTGCAGCTGAAACTTAACTATACAGTGGGGACTGCCACTGTGTAAAACTATATATAGTTTAAGGTCCCAAAAGCCCCTACCAGCAATCTAGCCACCACTGTGGCTGGAGCCGGACACTTTTTCATTCTTGGGTGGGTGCCCCAGTGTCAACTTGGGCCACCCACAATCCAAGCTTTATGGGGGCCCTTGGGAAAGCCTCAAGGCCCCCCTGCCTCTGCTCACAAACTTGTACTATGTAATCCTATTTAAAAATAACACACTGTGTCAAAACATTTGTAGTTCCTGAACAAATTGATACATCTTTATTTTGCTATAAAAGATTTGTATTTATGGAACAACTTCACTACGTATTCCCTAAATCCTTAAAAACATTGGGGCATATTTACAAGAAAGTGGCACATCAGCTAAGATACACCACTTTTCTTCCATCACCCTGCGTCCCTTACCGTCACAATGGTAGTGCCGTATTTGCAATACGGCACACCATGGCACACGTTAACACAATAGCATCAACATTTGTGATGCTATTGTGGTGCATTGGTCAACTAGCACCAAAAATTATGACACTAGTCCAGCAATGCGTGGGGAGGCCCATTGGAAACAATGGGAGCGTCACTTTAATGCCTGCCTTGGCCAGGCGATAAAAATAACAGGAAAATTGGTGCAGTGAAATCTCGTCAATTTCACTGCGCAATTTTTCTGGGCCTCCTAAAGGGGGAATGCCCCCTTGCATACATTATGCCTGACTCAGGCATAATGTGAAGGAAGGGGGTACAAAGTGGCACAATGCATGCATCGCACCACTTTGTAAATTTGGTGCGGGGAAAAGGCATCCTTGATGCCGCCCTAGAGTTTTAAAAAATTACGCTAGGGCGGTGCAAGGAGGCACTAGAGGCTTGTAAATATGCCTCATTTTTTGTTGATTAGGTTGGGTGTCACATAGAAATGACTGTGCCTTTCAGAGGTTGTATGCTGATGAATTGAGTCAATAAATCAGTCGGGCAGCAGGCATAGTATTATAACCATCTTATGGTATTCACATGGGCCTCCAATAATAGGTAACATGCCCTAGTACTTTTTGTGTGACTTGGTGCATAGTTATGAAACAAACCTGATAAGGAGGGGCATGGTTCATCACACACTCTTGTGCTGTTAGGAAGAGAACTCTAATCAAAAGAAGTCTGTTCTAAATGAGCTTATCTGACATGTACTAATTGACAGTTTCTGTGGAAGACTTCTAATTAAAGTCAATATGCCATTTTGAGGTTAAGGATAATTAAGAATATATCATTGTGTATCACCAGTATATTTTGCCACCAATACCCTGTTCATTTTCTCCCTTTTTCTCTAGTTTTACTGGGGAATTATCTGACATGCATCTTCCTGTGTACAGCTGTGCTATGTTATTAGTACAGTTAACAGAAAGGATAATTTTAAGTACCTCCACAAAAACAGTTAATGACAGCATATTTGGTACTCCATGTTGATATCTTTGGTGGCAGGTTAATTCACTCTGTTGACTCAGGACCATGTTTTCATTTGAGCTGTAGTACAACATTGTTTGGTTTCAGAAGTGGTGGCACAAAAATGGAACTGAAGGTAGTATTTTGTCCACTTTGAGATAGTTCTTTGGAGAAAATTCAACTGTTGGATTATCCTGTGGATTTAGAACTACCACGTCAAACATAGAGTTTGATTTGTTACCCACCAAAATTCAAAAACTAACGAAAATGAGAATTCTGTTGAAAAATGTCAGTTTGCCTTTGTGCTTGCCAGTCATAGTGAAATAGACATTGACGACCTATTTAAAATTACTTCTGTGCACTTGCACCGCATTAAAGAAACAACCTGTTAAAAATGGCTTTCTCTTGTGAGTTAACCCACCCAACAGGTCAAATTAGCCTATATCATCTGTCCAATTGAACCTTAATGGATATTATAACCGATATACGCATGTACAGCAATTCTTTGTATGTCTTGCTTGGGTCTGTTTCTCCCTGTACCTCTTCGCCTCACCAACGCTGCTCTTTCAATCCACCCAAAACAATGATCCTCTGTACTGCAAACTCCTGCCACACAAATAAATAATTTCAAGACTGACTGAAAGCTAAAAAATAAAACAATAACATCACGTTTGCAATAGCTTACACGGGATTGAGGTCACTGAAATATTGTAAACATCAACGTCCAACACTGACTTGTTCTCCACATTGAAAATTACATTATGGCTCAATTTTCAGTTCACGAGTACGGTAGTGCTAGGAACACTGAGCCTTATTCATGTTTTTGCGCATCTAAATTCAGATTATGTGTGCCTGAAATTACCCCAGTAAGCACAAATCACATATCTTAATTTTCAGAATCAGGACATGTTACAGGTGCAGTTTGGACTTCCCATCACATAAAATGTGGAGGAATGGCACATTTTTGCATTAATACTTTCAGTTTTAGAGTTGGGTGCACTAGGGTTCCCATGGGAAGAGCAGGAATGTGACCCCTGCAAAGGCGGTGAGCACAAAGTTCACTCTTTTTAAACATTGACAAACTTTCCCTTTGGTTTTCACATTGATTATGTGCAATTGGATTTAAAAAGGATGCAGGGGATGTACAAACTGAGGTCCAAATTTACTGAAAAGTCACGGAACGCAGTGCAGCAGCCAAAAATGCTGTGCTGCGTAGTGTGACAAGGATGGAGCAGGAGAGCCATATCTAAAAAGAAATAGCACTCTCCTCCCCTCTCCCTAGAGTTTAGTTGCCATGCACCACACACACCTTCGCGCCATAGTGCAAGGGTGTTGTGTGAGTCTAGCATAGGTTTTGTACTGGAAGGATACCATTCCAGAACAAAATACTATGGAAATGCACACTTTAAATCTCTTCCTACTTTGTATCTGCGCTGCACAGTGCAGCACGCAACACAAAGGCAGAAAAGAAAGGGGAAATGAAAACATTTCACCTGTTAACACCTGCTTTCAAATGGCATTAACTTTTGGCACAAAACCCTGTCTACCTTTGTTTGTAGATAGAGTTTTTTTGTCAAACGGCATGGGTGTTTGCATGGGAACAACCATGTACCACCCATGTAACGCCCCCATAGGAGCTAAGTAATGCAAAGCAGTGGTTCGTGCTGGTTTGCTCTACTTTTAGGGTACTTTCCAGAGCAAAACAAACTTTGCACTGGGAAGTAAATTAGGAAAAAAAACATTTTGAGCTGGTTAGCGTCCCTTTTGTGACACTAAACCAGCGCAAAATATTTTTAAATCTTCCCCGAGTGTTTAAAAGTATTAATACGTGGGGGGAGATTTACAAACATTTTGCGCTGTGGATCTTGATGGTCTTGCTCCTCACCCCACTTGTTTGTTTCGACTGGCAGAAATAGTCTGATACAACTTCAATAATGTAAAATGACTTTGAGCGACCATCCAATCAGCTCTCAAAGATGAGATAAGGACACTAGAATGATGACTGCTATTATCAAACGGATCACGCACATGATATAGCAACATCCATAGATAATTTAGCATGATACAAACTGTCCATATCAGCATATCTGAATGAGGGTAGATCAGATTATACCCATAAAGAAAAGTTCAATGCAATATTTCTTGGACAGTTGACACTGTCATATCTCAAAGAAATCAGTACCGCCAGCCAGGTAACATATGAAGTGATTCTCCAGTTGTACTAGGATTGTTAATTCATTACCAGAACATGGTCGGTGAATGACAGTGCTCCTCTCCAGTTGAACTTGTTCCCTGCCAGTTGCCTCTTCGCAAGCCAGTGTCCCTCAGCAAGGGTTTGAGAGGACATTTCTTCACTTAATCATATTGTGCAACATTGCTAATAATCAGGACATGGGTCTTCCACCTCACAATGGGACAGATTAAGCTCATTGTGGATAATTCCTTAGCAGTGAATACCTGTGCCCTTACTTCACTTCTTCATTATGCTAAACAAGACACGAGACAGCCCCTGCTTCACTGCAGGCTTAGTAGTTCTCTGGAAATTTGTGTAGATATTTTGAATATTCTTGACAATCCCAGTAGGATGCTCGCATTGAAAGATATCAGCTGGGATTATATGAAATCAGTCTTTCCGTACATAAATAATTATTTATCTGCTTAAATTAGTCAAGTCATTAATTAAGCTTGCTAAATTTTCATTGTTGTCCGGGATGTTCTTCTACTGACTTATTCCAGGCAGCAAGAACCACAATCTCAGGCAGTAATTGGTTTTCTTATTTAGAATTGTGCAGTAATCCATATTTGGCTCCCTAGTGAAACTGTTAGAGCTCAGAACAATGAAATGGGAATCCATATGTCCCTTTTTAATGTTTGGGCCTCAATACACGGACCCAGTTTGAAAAAACTGTGTGATTCAATAATTCTCTATTTCACATTTCTAAGATTCCATGCCAATAATGTGTCCTTCAAACACACAGATGCCCTCCCTCTTATTGTCTTTGACATCATGAGCACTAACTGCTAAATAGTATAGTATCTGCTCTATCATTATTCATCTTCTAACTAAGATGTAATTTGTTCCTGGAATGGTTCAATAAACCGTTGTGATATTGCAAGTTGTCTTAATTAGTAAAGATCTTAGGAAAGCTTATGGGTGAGCTAATTCAAAAATATATTAAACTCTGTGGCTTGATCACATTTTAGTTAGGGTTTCACCCCTGGTAGAAAACAGGGACTGAGTGTTAGGTACGGGGTAAGTATCCATGGTCGTAGCGAATATGCACTGTCACCTGTTTGGCAAAAATAAACAATGTTAGCAGGGCCTGGATGGTTTCTACAGTGACCTGTGTGTATGGCTTCAGGGTGTCTGCAGCAATACCTAATAGATTTCCGTCTTCAAGCTCCCCAAGTTCTAGGCGTTGGTGTATCCCACTGTGCCTGAAAATGTAAGAGTCATGTGTACTCCCTGGAAATTTGGCTACCATGTCAGTGATGACATAATGGGCGTCACATACCACCTGGATGTTCAGTGAGTGTGTACACTTCCGATTGCGGAACAGATATTCCAGATTTGCAGGAGGGCATATTTCTATATGTGTCCCATCTACACACCCTATTACATGTGGGAAGTTGGCAATTCTGTAGAATTCCAACTTGGTGCTGTTGATTTCTGCCTCATTCCTGGGTAGGTATATGTATCTGGACATGTGTGTGAATATGACATCTGAAGAACCGTGAGAGTGCACTTTGGGA
Source organism: Pleurodeles waltl (assembly GCF_031143425.1). Lineage (NCBI taxonomy): Eukaryota > Metazoa > Chordata > Amphibia > Caudata > Salamandridae > Pleurodeles > Pleurodeles waltl. The sequence goes on from NC_090436.1 coordinate 519,992,007, forward strand.
TACCCCACCTGCCACTGCAGTCACCCCCTGATAGCTACCCGAGGCCAAGAGGTGCAGTGAGCATAGCACTTGCACATGTGTGGGGATGGCGCTGCTGCCCACAGTCTGTCGTTGAAGCTGCGGATTGAGTAGATCAATTAATTCTAAAATTGCTGCACTGCTAAGTCTGTATTTGTCATATATCTCCTCCTCAGTTTGTTGGAAAAGTGTCTGCCTGGTTCTGTATATCCTCTCCTGTCTCTGGCTCCTCCTCCTCCTCTCCTGTGCGGCGGGGACTCTCCTCCTCCTTGTTATCACATATATTTCAGCCATTTTGAGTAACCCAGATGCCTTCTGGGTCTCCTTTTATACTTTGGTTCTGGTTACCACCTGCTCTGACTTACTGGTAATTTGGGTGTGCAAAATGGGCTTTTTGAGACTAGTCGCAATTTGCGACTGGCTTTTTCATATGGTTTGCGACTCGCAAATTGCGTCTACCTATTTGCGGGTCGCACAATGGGGTCGCAATTTTTGAGAGTCGGTAATGGCTCGCATCGCAAATTGCACTTCGGAAATGGGATTTCTGCATCCCATTTCCAATTTTGCGGGGTCACAAATTGCGATTCGGCCCATTTGCGACTCGCACATTTTTGCTACATCTGGCCCTTAGTGCATTTAATGAATGGTAAGTACAGGATCAATCATTTGCCAATGAATTTCAAATTTATATGAGTGTCAGTGGTCCTCTTGGTGACTTTTTTTAAAAACTTTTATTTATCATTTTCTCCCAACACAGAACAACCAACTGTGTACTTGATTTTTTGGAAGTCAATGAAACAGTTCAACATTTTGCGCACTAGAGGTATGCGATTTAGTACGTGCAATGAATTAATCAAACAATGAAACACATCAAGGTGCTCAGTGTTAACCAGAGTCCCCCTAATGCCAAGTACACACTCTATGTAATCTACCCTGAACTTGGCCCATTGGCTGAAGATTCCTCGCTCTGACTCTCAGAGCCATTTGTATCTGACTCACTCCCCTCACCCCCAATATAGCACTCACTCAGCGCTCCCCAAGCCTACGAGTCCTCCTGCAATTTGTCATCTGTTCTCACCTACCTAAGATGCACCACCTCAACCAGGGACCACCCAGAGATGTGCCAGACTCACTGAGCCTCACTAGGCGCCCCCACTCCCATCCAAGTGATAGCCTCCTGCCTCCGGGCCAGCACTAATGCCATCTGTAGAAAGCAATATGCCATCTTGCGCTTAATAGTCTTAGTAATACTGTCCAACAAACAGTGTTGCACAATCTGCTCACACTGCAAAGCCGTGGTCCTGCACAATCTTTCCACCACACCACCCAGAAGGACCCCGCCGCAGTGCAGTTCCATTCCAAGTGCATAAAGCCTGCCACAGCGAACGTACAATGGGGGCAGGAAGGAGATCGACCTGGATTGTACCTGTGCATTTGCACTGGGATAACATAGGTGTGATGTAAGAAATTGAAGTGTATCTGGTGGAAGTGAGCTTTTCTAGACACTGTTCTCAATAGCACGCAAACCCTGGCCCACTCCCCATCCGAGAGGGGTGCCCCCAAATCCATCTCCCAAGTCTACTGTACTCTTAGCTGCCCACGTACACATCTGATGGAGACCGGTGCCTATCATCAAAGTGCTCCCAACACAACTAAATCCAATGGGACAGCTGGAAATGATACCCAGAGCTGTATGACAATCCCCACCGCACCTGCATACTGCAAAAAATGTCCAGGTCCCAGGCCAAACAGTTGCTGATCATCCTCAAATGACATGAAAAACTCATTGGGATACAAGTCCCCCCCAGCTCACAGCCTCCATCACACCACACCTGAAACATCATAACCTCTTCCACCTGGTGAAATGGAGTGAGCACCCACAACTGTAGCTCCCTGTGAAATGGGTGATTAGCCATTGGAAAACCCCCACTCGAAGCAGGCACATTGAGTTCTGGATAGTATTGAGACAAAGCAGTAGCAGCAACATTTTAGCCACTGCTATTCTGTCTATGAGCAGAAGAGTATTGCAAATCTCACCATGCCCTAGAGAGCAGTCAGAACCCATTCCACACTAAGCCGCCACTGCTGTTTCCGTGTGTGCTACCATCATTCCCAAGAACTGACAAACCTCACAGGGCAGCCTCAGGTCTGGAAGACTCTCACCTATACCCTCCCCAGTGCCACCAATGGAAACAAGAATGACTTTGTCCCATGGAGCCTAAAGCCAGGAACTTTGCCAGAGTACTCCAGAACCTGCAGCAAGAGCAGCAAAGATTCCCCTAGGGCCTGAAGATAGAACAACGCATCAGCCACATAAAGGGACACCACATGCATACTCTGTCCCTCAATCATGCATTATCCGCCAGACTTGAATAGCTTGAGGCTACGTAGCAGTGCAAACTATAAAGGGGATAGTGGGCAACCCTGCTGAGTCCCACACTCAATGCTCCGACAGTCCAAATAGTGCCCCCAAACTTCACCCCAGTCTCAGAGTCTCGGGCGGAATCCCATAGCCTCCAGAACCACTAAGAGATACACCCAGTCCACAGTGTTGAGTCATCTGCCCCAAGCATCCTCTACTTTATGTTGGACATGTGTCAGGCAGCACAAATTCCAGGTTGTACTCAGCCCTGGCAGGAAGCCACATTGATCCAGGTGGACTAACCCACAGACTGCAGGATTAGCCAACAATTTTACACAGAAGCATTCATTGTCACTGGAAGATATGCTGCAGGATCTGAACTATCGCCTCTTGGGCAGCACACAGATGAGCCCTTCTCTCATCCTAGGGGGACGCTGACCCTACTGTTTAGCCTCTAAGAATACCTCAGGCAATTTCTGTGTGAGAACCACAAAGAACATTTGGTGAAATTCAACAGAGAACCCATCCCAGAGGTGCACCAGTCTCCCTCTGCAGTAGCCAGGTCAAAAGCCTGGCAGACTTGTCCCCCTCCCGATACAAGTGCTGGCTATATTGGGTGCATGTAAACGCATCCAGCCTATCCCATGTCCTCACTATGCTCCTGCGCAGCGACAGCTCCTCCAGCCAAGCACCTTGGTCCAGTGTTGTGCTCCCCTTTATAATCTCCAGCACAGTCTCCTCCTGAATGAGCCCCCACTGGAGCTGCTTACACACCTCAACAGCCAGCGCTTTACTATGGCCTCTCACAACCACCTTTTTAGCCTCCTATTCTACTTGCTAAGACCGATTTACCCTCCAAGTATTCCATCAGTGCTTGAGAAAATGTGTCCTTGCCCTCTGCGTTGGTCAGAACATCAGGCTGGAGTCTCCACAACCCAGCCCACATTTCTGTCCCCCAATAGGCAGCTCGAAACACACCAGTAAGTGGTCCACCAGGAATCGCACCAACAGAGTCACCTCACATGTCACCTGACCGCACATCAGCCTTAAAGATCTTATCCAGCTTGCTGTAGGTTTTATGCATGGGCAAGCAGCAGGTGAAGCCCTTAACATGCGGTCGGCAGACCCTCCAGGCATCCCAGAGCCACAAATTATCCATTGCCTGATGCAATGCCTTAAGCATGCGAGATTTCGTGCTGGGTCTGGGAGGTAGTCTTTCCACCTCTCCATCCTGACCACAACATCGTGCCCTCCAACTCTACCCACCTGCTCCCTGGAATATATAAAAGAATTGGGGATCGTCCAAATTAGGGGCATACAAATTAACCAGGGAGATAGGCCTCCCTTCCAGTCTTCACTGCAGGATCACGTAGCTCCCCTTGGCATTCACCTTCCCATATATAAGAGCAAATGGGGTTCCTGGGACCACCCGTATCAGCACCCCCCTAGAACAAGTAGAATAGGATGCGTGGAACAACTGTCCCTTCCATTTCTTCTCCACGCTCTAAACACCCTCACCACTCAGGTGTATCTCTTGTAGACACGATATGGGTACTCGGAGGTGCTTCAAAAAAACAACACTCTTGTGGTAATTTTAATATTACCGCCGCGGTGATGGCAACCAAAATACCACCACCGCGGCTACCATCCGCCCACCATATTATGAACACTGCCAGACTTCCGCTACAAGAAGGGTGGAAATCTGGCAGTGCTCATGGTGGCAGACGGTGGTAAGGTGGTGCTGCTACCACCAGCACTGCCATGCCAGTAGAACGCCGCCAGCCTTATTTTGGCAATTAATACGGCCTGGTGGTGTTCTGCTGGCGGGTCACTGCTGGTGGTAGCTGCTCCTCTTCCCGTCCCCTGCCAGAAGACCTCATGGACCAAGGTAAGTTGGGCTTTGGACAGGGGGGTGGCAGGGTGGGGGGTGTGGTATGTGTGTGTTTCAGTGTGTGCGGGCGTATGTGAATGCGTCTGTGTGTTGTTTGCATGGGTGTGAGTGAATGCGTGTAAGAATGGTGAAGTGAATACGTGTCTGCATGTCAGTGTGATTGTGTGTAAGAATGTGTGCAAGCATGTCTGGAAGTATGCATGTATGAATGCGTGTACGCCAGTGTGAGTGATTGGGTGTATGCATGGTGCGTGTCTGCGGGTGTGTGCATGTATGGGGTTGAGGGGTGAGTGAGAGGATTGAAGAGGGTGGGGGGGTGTTTAGATCAGGGAGTCAGGGGTGTGTTTGGATCAGGGGTGGGGGTGTATTTCAATGTCGGGGATGGGGGTTAATGGGAGTTAATGGGGGTTAATGTGTGTATGGAGGGGGGGGGCTTTGGATGGAGGGGGCTGGGGCGTCTGGGGTGTGTAGGGGAGTGAGGGAGCCACCTACCGGTGACAGGAAAGGAATTCCCTGTCGTCGGTTAGGCCTACCGCCATGGTTTTCGTGGCATTGCTAACACTACGAAAACCATGGTCGTAGGCAGGCTCATAATGCTGCCGGCTGTACTGTGCCGGCCGCCATGCTGGAGATTGACATCTCTGGCCCGGCAGCTGATTCCGCCATGCCGGTATGAGTGGAGAAGTGGTGTATGTACCGCCAGCCTGTTGGAGGTACTACCGCCACATTAACAATCACCGCCGGGGTCATAATGACCCCCTCTGTGTCTTTTGATATATGTTCCCAGCAGCCAGACATTCCAGATAACAAATTTATGTCCTTCACTCATACATGTGCCCCAACCAAAAACTGCTTGCGTCCCTGCACCGCCATAGGTGACACTCAGACAATGTATCCACAGTAGTAATAACCAATACTACCTTAACATATAACAGAAAGCAGTTCTCCCTTCCCCAAGACAAACATAGCGAAAACATGTTTCTACATAAGCCCACCTCGTATGTGCCAAGACCATACATTGATACCCCAATCTATCTAACCAGGATAGTAGCCCCCAACCCCCTGTCGCACCTGCCTATGCTATAGTAAAATAAGGACCATACGTTCCACCTGCATGTCTACAAGATGATTGTCCTGCTGCAGTCACTTCAAGGCAAGCCACAACTCATTTGCAGTTGATCATTCTACCCTAAGTCCATGTCCGGAATGGGACTGGTGTGTGTGGTCTAAATGTCTGACCTCCATCGTGGGCTCCTGCTGACCCTTCCACCTGCACCATTCCATCCTCCTGGATCATGATCTGTCCCTCCTGTAGCAGCCCCACCACCTGCCACACTCTGACTGTGACCCTAGGCAACACCCAGTGCTCATGCTTTGGGCAGGGACCTTGTCCCACATTTACAACCAGTCCCATACATCCACAAAGAAGCGCACCTTTCCATTGGCTAGGACTTTGCATTTGGGAGGATATAACAGCATGTTTTTAGTGTTCATGTTGCATAGCTTCTGCTTTACCACCAAAAACAATTTGCGCTGCTCCTGCACCTTTCTGGTGTAATCAGGGAAAATGGTGAACAAATGGTTCTCAAACTTCATGACTGCCTGTTCCTGGGCAGCTCTGAGGATGCAATCCCTGTCCCTATAGTTCTGGATCTTTGCAGTGAAGGCGTGAGGGGGAGCCCCCGGGGCGGCAAAGGCATCATCACCCAGTATGGGTGTTCAATGACAAAGATATCTGAAAGCCCCACATATTCAAATGCTGCCAAACCCACTGCTCCAGGAAGCCTCCTGCAGATGTCCCTTCCACCCACTCTGGGAAGCATAGGATCCGAATATTGCTTTAGTAGGAGCGGCCCTCCCCATCATCTACCTTTGCCTTGACCTCCCCTGACATTGTGGGCCTTCCGGTTATGTGTTGTTTAAGAACTGCCACTTCCTTGCAGATTGTCTCAATGTTGCCCTCCTCCATAGTCACTTTCTCCGCTTCTTTATGGAGATCAGCTTGGGGCAAACTGACATCAATGAACACTGTCTCGATCTTATGTTCCAGGGTAGTATATTACCCATGAATGGCCTCCAGCAGGTCAGCCCAGGAGGGCTTCCCCTTGTGCTCCAGTGGTGCAGATGCAGACCCCGCCCCCTGATGGGCCACCTACTCCGAGTGCTGCCGCGGGGTCATGTATTGGGTGATAGTGTTGGCCGCAGCCACCCTTGGGAGCCTGTCCTGCCCCATCAGTGAAGTCCATCTGGGGCCCCTTGTTCCTCCATGCCCCAGTTTCGACAGCCTCTCGCAGCTTCACAGGTCCCTCCACTGCAGCTACTGTTGGACCACGAACACCCCAGGAGACCCCAGTCACAGCAGGGACCCGCCCCAGCTCAGGCCTCATTCCACCATGTTGCACTTGTATGGTCACATATAATGATAAGAGTGCAAGCTTTGCCCCGTCCCCCCAGTGTTCTAACCTGGAGCCCTACCTGTGGCCCCAATGTCACACCAGTCCCAGGCTTTATCGGTATACACTCTGCATCCAGTGCCTTATGCCCTGATCCAAGCCTCCCCGCCTCCCACCCTCCAGCCAGCTGGGTCAGGAGAGCCCGGCAACCTTGCTACACTCGCCGCAAGGAGAAACTGCTGCCCCTGGCTGGATCATCAGACTAAAACCAATCTCTGCCCTCTCCATGCACCTGCACTGTCCCTGATGCTGAGCGGGCTCTCCCAGCTCCCCTCTTCACAGGGGGACCAGCCTCACCTCAGGCTTGTCTGAAGTGCACAAAGTAGCCTTGTTCCTCAGGGGCCCAGCACTCAGCAACGCACTTGGCCTGCTTGCGGTGTCTCCATAGGACCGAGCCTCTTCCCCAGCTCCAACAATGTAAAGCAGACCTCGATGAATCATGTTGGGGCCCAATTCATTCCGAGTTCATCCAGGGTCCTGGCTTTCCTTCAGCCCATGACAGGGCTCTGGCAAAGCTCCAGTCCCCCAGGCCCAGCACGCTTCATGTCTGTGTGGCCCATTCAGCTTCCGGTCATACCGCTCAAGCCACCTGAGCACCAGGGACCATGCCAGCCCCACACTCCTCCACCGGGAGGCAACTGCTTCCCTGGCCACACCTCCCTGCAAAGCGCCTACCTCCACCGGAGATGTGCAACCTGCCAAAGCAGACGGGGGTGCCTCTGGCCGCCGGAGGTTCCACAGCCTGCAATGCAGCCCAGGCCCGGGTCGCACTGCACTGGCCCCACTCTCCAGGGCTGCTGCATCCCACACCACTGCTCTCACCACTTGATGGGTGCCTCAAGGTTCTGATGAGGCCTTACAGTCCACGCTAGGTGGGATTTCACTCGGGCAGGGCTGAAGCATCAACAGGGTTATACAGGATTACAGGCAGGCTGAAAGGGGTTGTGGGGTTTTACGGCCTGTTGGCCATTTTGCCCGGCCACATCCCCCCTAGTGACTTTAAAGAGGTTTTCACTGAATAAGGACAGAATTGGTAAATGTTTGGTGAAGAGTAGGTTGAAGCACAATTGCAGAAAAAAATGAGGCTATGAGGCTTAGGAGACACTATTTGATTTCTAGTTCTGCATCCCATACTCCTGTGCTGTTTGGGCTCCCTAAACTTTTGTAGATAAAGTTAGAAATCCTGGTTTCATCTGCAACTCAAATCTCACCCTCAGTGCTCTGGCCCAATTAGCATATATGTCATGTTATGTTAATTTGTATAGCGGACTAATGATACGTGAGGGTATTCAGGAGCTTGGGCATGGTGTGTAGATGAGTAGCTCCAAGGTGCTTACATGAAGAGCCAGGTCTTCAGCTACTTGCAGAATTCAAGAAGTGAGGAGAAGTCTCTGATGTGTTGAAGGAGGTCCTTCCATTTCTTGGGTGGGATGAAGGAGCATAAGCAACATCCAGATTTGCTTTTGTGGATGCAGGGAGTGTGTGCAAGTGGGAATGAGGCAGGGCATAGGTGTCTGGTAGGTTGGTGAAAGTGTAAATGGTTGTTCATGTATTCTGGTGCTGTGTTGTGTAGGACTTTGTGTGTGTGTGAGAAGTTTGAATAGGCTGGGCTCTTGAATGGGGAGCAAGAGAAGTTTACTGAGGTGCAGTTTGATGCGGCTGTGGCATGGGAGGTCAATTATGAGTCTTGCAGATGCATTCTGGATGGCCTGGAGTCTGTGTAGAAGTTGTTTGGAGATTCCATATTGTCGTAGTCCAACCTGCTGGTGATGAGTACTTGCGTCATGGTCCATCTGGTCTTCAGAAGCAACCTTTTGAGGATCGTTCGCAGCACAGAATGTGGAAGCAGGAGGTACAAAGTACATTGATTTGAGCTGTCATGCTTGTCATCTAGGAGGATTCCTAGATTTCTTGTGTGGTCTGTAGCTGGGGGTGTTGGTCCTAGCTCTGATAGCCACTGGGTGGAATCCTATGGGGCGGTCTTGTTGCTGAAGTCCAGTACATCCGTCTTGTTGGAGTTGATCTTCAGGCAATTGGTTCACTTGTAGTCTGCCACCATCATCATGCACTTGGTGAAGTTGGTTCTGCCAGTGTCTTTCTCATCCGTCAGGGAGAGGATGAGTTGAGTGTCATCGGAGTAGGAGATGATGGTGTTGTCTTGTTATCGGATGATGTTGGTGATCAGTGTTATGTAAATGTTGAAGAGTGGGACTGAGGGACAATCCCTGTGGGTCACCACATATCAGTTTCTTGGGTTCTGATGAGAAGGGTCGCAGCCTGACACTTTGGGATCTTCCTGTGAGGAAGGAATAAATCCATTTGAGAGTGGATCCTTGTATGCCAATCTTCTGATGATGAAAGTGATGTGAGAGGCAGTGTTGAATGCCGCAGAGAGGCCGAATAGGATGAGAGCTGTTGCTTCTCCTTGGTCCAAGATGTTTCTAATATAGTTGGTGGCCACAATGAGTGCTGTTTTGGTGCTCTGATTCCTTCTGAATCCTGATTGTGTGTTGTGTAGAAGATGGTGAAGTTCAAATTGAGTTAAGTGTTGCTTGTTAATGGCCTTCTCAATCACTTTATGGATAGGGAAACAGCGAGATGGGTCGGAAAATGCTCAGTTGATTCGGGTCACTATGGCTTCTTCAGGAGGGTGTTGATTTCTGCAACTTTCCATTCATCCCGGAAAGTGGTGGATGTAATGGAGGTGTGGATGATGTGAGTTAGGGTGGTGATGTCCCGAGGTTGTACAAGTGATGGGGTCATGGATCCTTTGGGGACCCTGAGTATATGGTACTCATGGTTGCCACTGTGTTGTTTCTAGTGAGGGTTGTCCATTCGATCAGGTGGCCATCTTGGTTGATGGCGGGTAAGTTAGCAGCGAGCTCTCTGGGATTGGGTTGGTGTGATAAATTGCCGTAGATGTTTGTGATTTTGCTGTAGAACAAGTTAGGTTGTAGTAGAATTGTTTGAAAGCAGCAATGTTGTTGACAGTAGCTGAGGGCATGGTGAAATCCTTGATGATCTGCCAGCTGTTGCAGCTTCCTTCGATGCAGTCTACCAGTGCTTTTTGCTATGTGTCTCTAATTTGCTAGTGATAGCCTGTATGGAATATATCTTTAATATCTCCAACTGTATCAAGGACAGAGGTGGCCTGCAGCCGATGGAGCCGCACGCGTAACACGGAGCTCCGGGCGGCAGTCGCAGGGCCCGAGGAATTCTGAGGACATAACGGTCCCAAACATGGTTCTGAGAGGCACCCAGGGGTTCGGAATACCTGGGGCACCGAGTACCGCCTGAGGGAAAGAAGGCGGCGCCCCCCGAAGGGATCACCTGAGTCCCGAGCCAGGGTGAGCTAAGATGGCGGCCGCGGCTCGAAAGTAAAGGGGAGCGGCGCTGCCTGTGCTCAATAGCGCCAGAGAAGACTGGCGCTTGGAAGAGGACCGAGAACTAAGTCCACGAACAGGAATAGGAGAAACAACAGCCCCCCCGCCTCGCAGAGAAAGTGTGAAACAGTGTGGGCATGGTGGGGGGAGGGGCTCGTCCTACTACCGGGATCTGGCCCCGGCAGTCTGGAGGAGAAGGCAAGAACCTACTGTGATGCCCCCCTTCTGCCCTACCCTCGATAGTGATCATTTGGAGACAGAGAGCGCGACAATATAGTGCTGCAATTGCCCCGCAGGGCACTAGTAAGGACAGAGGGGCGATATTAAGGACACAGCTACCCTAGTGACCGGAAGCCCTGAGGACAAAACATAGTGGCCATTGGTGGTTCCATCCGGCGAGTGAAGGGTGGGCACGTATCTCGGTGAAGCTGCGGAGCAGCATCACTCCACATCAACAAGTGCCACGGCTAAGTAAAAGGGACTTGATTCACAGGAACGGACCCCCCCACTGGCTTTACTGGAAACTCACAGGGGGGTTGCTGGCCGATGATCCTCCTGGCTTAAACAAAACCTGGTGTCTTGCTACTGCAGGCAGTGCTTGGTCCTCAACGAAGTAGGAAACTGGGCCGGACACGATGGGTAAGCCGAAGAGAAGGGAGGGACAGGAACCAGACGGTATGGGTACTACTAAACCACCTGAACAAACGTCTACAGCTGGAGCAAACATTGATGCACCCACCTCGGAGACTACACTGGACATGATACTTGAGGTGATCCAAGACTCACGTGAGGCCCTTGAACAGAAAATGGACACTCTAACAGTGGATCTCTCTTTGCTAAGATATGACCATCGGAGGTTAACAGACAGAGTAGTTTCCAATGAAAGGGCCCTGGAACAGCTGACCCGGGCCAAAAAGTCATCTCTACAGACCTGATAGGGCTTACCTCTTGAGTAAAAATGCTGGAAGCGAGGGCGGAAGATGCTGAAAATCATGCTCATAGAAGCAATATCCAGCTAGTGGGATTACCGGAAAAGGTGGAGTTGAGAGCAGCAAGCACGAAGATTTTCCTGGAGAATTGGATAAAGGAAGCCGTGGCACCGGAGGGCTTATCCCCCTTCTTTGTCATCAAAAGAGCTCATAGGGTGCCATTCAGACCTCTCCCTCCGGGAGCTGGACCTCGCCCAGTTGTTGCCAAACTGCTACATTTTAAAGACAGAGATTTTATCCTAACACAGGCACGACTAAAGGGGAAATAATGCTAGGCAGCCAACGGATAATGATATGCCCTGACTTAACCAGAGAAACACAAAAACAGAGGGCCTCATTCAAAGATTCCAAATGGCGGCTCTGAGTCTCAGGAATTTCACACGCTATGCTCTTCCCGACTAAACTGAGAGTATTATATGGGGATAAGACCCACTTCTTTACCTCACCCCAACTAGTATGGGACTGGCTGGAGACTCTGGACCCACCGACATTTGCTCCACAGCGAGGAACCCCACGTACAACCAACAGAAGGCGTGACAGATCCAACAAGCGTGAACAGACGTAGCTCCTCCGCGACATCAGGCATACAGGAGATGCGAGAGGCAGTGGATACTACAGCAGTTATGAGTGGGGGGAACCTTGTTTTGACTCAGCCCTCCGAGGTCCTTTCGGATCATGACTCCAATTCTGGTAGTATTTCCGTATCATCATGAGACACATCCATCAGCATGTCCAAAGTAACCCAGAAATCATCAGAGGACCTTATTTGAACACCTCGTATTTGGGTATCTGTGAGTAGCGGAGAAGGACCAGGCTGTCGGACAGTGGCAGCTTTTGTTAAACTATGGGGTTTGATGCTTCATAGGAGGAGCACCGGACATGAGAAGTAGAGGATGTTGACTCATCTGGAGTAGTTTTCATAGGGGGATGGGGCCCTGCTCCCTGATGGCGCAGCATAATCAGTTAAGACAGATACAGGGGAAATTGTGTAACGTGATAGTTGTTATGTGATATGATCTGACTGGGCCCTGGAGGCACGCCGGGAAGCAGGCTTTCGGTTTCTGGTGTACTGCCCAACCTAACTGATGTTAGCTACAGTTTTAACAGTTTGGACGGGGATAGTTTTAGTTACCGGTCCTGGGGAAAGGGAGGGGTATTATTGGGGTTTTAGTTTTGTGTGTTATTAGAGAGTTGTACCCAGCACAAAAGCACTAGCTACACTTCGCATTGCGGAAACTTGGTTGAGGGCAAGCTCCTGGCTGTCGGGGAGGAACGAACAGACTCTGGCTTTCTACTTTTGTAATTTATGGGTTCCCCCTTGAACTATAAAATTGCTACCTGGAATGTCCGGGGCCTGAATAGCATGGGTAAAAGGTACAAAGTATACAATCAGCTTAGGAGACGGGGAGTCCACATAGCCATATTACATGAAACGAACCTATTGGAGCAGGAAGTCAGAGCACTTGCGAAGAGATGGCGTGGCCAGGTATTCGCGATAACTTACTCGGCTTTTGCAAGAGGAGTGTTAATATGGGTACGTTCAGGGATTCCTTTCCAAAAAACACAGGAAGTTAGAGATAAGGAGGGGCGATATGTATTAATAGTTGGGTGACTAGAAGGTAGAGATATCACAATAGGGGGAATATACGCACCAAACCAGGAACAGGGAGCTTTTCTTACTACACTTTCGAGGGTATTAGGTCCCTATTTCACACGAGCCACCTTAATAGGAGGAGACTTTAATTGTATTGCAGACCCTAAATTAGACAGGTCACATCCACCCCTGCCTCGTTCCCAAACCACAAAAGTAGCTAGACTGTTCTCTGAAAGGGAACACGATGGGGATTTGGTGATTGCTGGAGGCATATCCACCCTACAGCCTGAGACTATTCTTTTCATTCTACATTACATGACTTGCATGTTCGTCTGGACACATTCCTTGCCTCCCCTGAGATACAAAGCGCAGTGGGAACAGCAGAATACCTGTGCCGCACTATTTCAGATCATAATCCCCTGCTACTATCACTGGCCTGGTGCAGGGAAAAACCTAGCATCCCAACCTGGCGTCTCAGAGCAGAGATGCTCGAAGTTGAGGCATTTAAGCACTCGCTGTTGGCGGCAATTGGAGATTTTTTTGTCTTTAATACAGGAACGGCGTCAACTAGGGCGATAGAATGGGAGACATTTAAAATAGTCATGAGAGGAATATGCATAACAGAGAGAGTAGGGGTTCGAAGGTCCTTAGAATTAGAAATCCAAAAACATGAGGAATCCCTCAGAGACATTGAACGCCAGAGACCCAATCACCCCGAAGTGGCCCCTTGTCTTGCCAATCTCAAAGAAAGAATTGCAGAGGTAACCGAAAAGTTGAGCCGTTTTGATTACAGAAAATACTTGGCTAGGCAACACGCAGAGAGAGATAAAGCAGGCTCACTCTTGGCGTGGCTGGGGGCCCCGCCGAGACAGCAGACAGTGATAACAGAAATTGAGGATGCAGCTAGTTGTCGTCTTTATGGGCAGAGTGCAATAAATACATGGTTTGCTGACTACTATTCCCAGCTATACGCCCCACCTGTAGAGGCGCTGAGCTCCACCCAATTGGAGGGCTTGGATGAACTTGATCTCCCTCACCTGGGGGAGGAGGACAGACAGGTCCTCGCTGAGCCAATCTCGATAGCGGATGTTAAAGCTGCAGTCCAAAATATGGCGAGAGGAAAGGTCCCAGGGGCTGATGGACTTCCTGTGGAGTTCTATAGTGTTTACCTGGAAAAACTAGCCCAACACTTGTGTAACCTTTACGCAGAGGCAAAAGAGAGGGGTGCTCTACCTCAGTCCACAAATGAAGCTATCATGATACCACTTCTAAAGCCGGATAAACCGGCAACAGATGTGCGCTCATACCACCCCCTGTCCATGCTCAACTTGGACTATAAGATACTTAGTAGAATATTAGATACCCGGCTGCTGCCCTATATGACAAAATTGATACATAGAGATCAATCTGGGTTTGTCCCCCAGGGTAACACTGCACAGAACATAAGATGGCTGGTCTCTATACCCTACTCTGAGTCTCCAACCTTGCAGCGGGCGGCGATTATCTCAGTGGATATTGAGAAGGCGTTTGATAACCTTAGTTGGGATTACTTAGAAAAGGTAATGTTGAAACTAGGCCTGGGGCTCAAGTTTGTAAGATGGACGCAGCTGCTCTATGCAAATCCCACAGCACGAGTACGCACGGGTGGGACTATATCTGCTCCATACCAAATTGGCAGGTGCACCAGGCAGGGTTGTCCCCTGTCACCTCTGCTCTTTGCGATAGCGGTGGAACCGCTGGCCAGAATGGCTAGATCAGGCGTCTATTTTGAGGGGCTTCAAGTGGGACCACAGGTGCATTATATTGTACTACATGCGGACGATATGCTGGTCTTCCTGGGAAACATGGAAAATGACTTGCCGGGAGCTATGGCAATGCTGGAATGCTTTGGAGCAGCAACTGGTCTATGGATAAATTGGCAAAAATCCTCCATCTTTCCCTTAACAGAGGGAGCCTCGAAAAGGGTTGATACACAAGGGCTCCCCTGGGCACCCACTACATTCCATTACCTAGTAGTTAACATATACCATAAAACAGCAGACTTACTAGAGGGAAACATACACAGTGCAATAAGGAGATTGAGAACTGATATGCAGTTTTGGGGGACACTCCCACTAGCGGTTATGGGGAGAGTGGCGTTACTAAAACTGATAATGCGGCCTAGATTATTGTACTATTTCTCTACTCTTGCACTGGTTATACCGAAATCAGTATTCAGTAACATTAACTCCATGATATTCAGTTTTATATGGGGATCGAGTAGACACAGACTGGCATTGAGCACTCTTCAGAGACCCACCTCGGAAGGAGGGTTGGCGGCCCTGGACATGGAGATTTACTACTAGGCTGGCCAGTTACAATGGTCAGCAAGATCTTTAAGTGAAGATCCAGCGGACCAAAATAAGCAGTATGATTTAGGTGAACTACACCACGCCCTCCTGAGCGTGTTGCTGGCCCCAAGTGGGAGGAAGCGGCGATTACCACCCGACTGGCATTCTGTGCGGGCGTGCTAGGAGCGCGGTCTAAGGCTCTCCCGTGCGGCTATCCCTTATGCTCCAGAAATTCCAATTACAGGTTTGCAGCAACTGGTGGGGGGCCAGGCTTTAACAGAGATTAGGAGACTAGCTTCATATAATATTACAGTGTTGGGGGACCTGTATCATAATGGGCAGTTATGCACCTTCGCAGAACTGCGAGAACAGTATGATGTCCCACCCAGAATGTTCCTTATATATAACGCGATCACTAGGATTATACAAAGAATCTGGAAGCTGGGGTCTCTTGAACCTCCTATACATGAAGGTTGTAGAATTATTTGCTCACGAGGAGGAGACACTGGAGTGGTTTCAGCAATTTACAAAGCCTTGCACAAAGATACTTTTACTTCTCTGGATAAACTTAGATTGAAGTGGCAGACGGAGTTGGGGACTCCAATAGATGAGCGGAGATGGGCCAGGATCACCTCACATATATACCCCACAACTAGAAATGCTGATTTTAAATTAATAAACATCTATGTCTATCATAGAGCTTATCTTACCCCTCACAGAATTGCACAGATGTATGCCACTAGAGGTGGGGGCTGCCCCAGATGCCCAGAACCGGAGGCAGGCTTAGAACACATGTTATGGAGTTGTCCGCAAGTAGTGCCTTATTGGGAAGAAGTATTTAAGAAACTGGCTGCGATTACGGATAGGAGACTGAGACTGTCTCCATTGACAGCATTGTTAGGAGATTTTCCCCGGCCCCCGCCAAAAAGACAACCAATAAATATATTGAACTGCCATTGATTTTGGCCAAGAGAGAACTTACGAGCCATTGGAAGGTTGCTGGGGGCCCTCAAATTCAAAGATGGAGGAATGCATTGATAAAATGGGCTGAGGCAGAGGGAAATATATTACATCAAGAGGCAGCACGGGGAAGAGAGTCCAGAGACACGGCACGACAATGGGACACAATATTAGATTGCCTCAAACACCCAGACGATACAATCTCAGACAGTTCACGAAGAGCATCGGAATAGGACCCGGACGATGCCTCTACCACCTAAAGGTCAATATTTGCTAAAGTATGAAGGATCAGTTTTTATGTACGGAAGTGTAATGACAATGGTGAAATAATAATTTGTGTGCTGGAATACAGTTGTACGGTGTGGGTTGTTCTACACAGTAGATGTGTGTTTTTCGCCACTTTTGCTTAAAAAAAAAGTTAATAAAATATATATATTTTTTAAAACTGTATCAAGTATTTCTATTTTTACTGTGTTTCATAAAGTGGTGGTAGATACTTTAGTTCATTCTTAGATGGATTAGGGCAAGGACCTCCATTGCTTGAACAGACAGCATTGTGATCCAAATGTTTTACCTGTGAAGGATTGAAGAAGTGGCATAAAGCCACTGTGTCCTAACATCGTTGCATTGATTGCCAGTGAAAGCCATAGGGGAATTCAAAATTGTGATTCGTATTTTCAGATGTGTACGTGGTCCCTGCCTTCACTATTTGATGGTTAGTTTGAGCTGCTGTAGGCATTTACTTTGCTCTAAAGACCAGCCTGTGTATTTTTCGAGTCAAGTGTAAATCAGAGTTCCTAGTATGACTGCCTGCAATCTCCTGCCTATTCATTTTTGTTCGATGCAATTCGTGCTTTTAACCAGTAATGCACTACAAAACGTGTTTATTCTCCTAGTTCTAACACAGAACTAGGAGGTGCTCCTCCACTTTGGGTCTAGTTTCTGGACCTACGTGAAGTTAGGTTCTTATAGTGCACACGATGCATGTAGATATAAATCAATGAAGAATTAGAGCAGTAAATAAAGACAAGGCGTGAATCTTACAACATTTACATGGTGTATAAACCAATGCCTGAGAGTCTCTTGTTCACTGATCATACTCACCATAGCCATGTGATTATTTTAACTGTTTTCTATGGCGTGTTTTTTCAAATCTAAATACAAAATGAAGGCCACCAACTCCCACAATAGCACAATTAAACTATCATTAGGCATAAACATCTAAGCCGACTGTGCCAATGTTCACTAAAGAAATAATAAATTCCTGATGCTAGAAACTTGTAAAGGCATAAAAAAATAAAGTTAGTGTTGTAACAGTTGATTTTTACGGTCCCTTTAAACGGTCTAAAATTAGATAGACACCAACTCTCCATGGATAGGGATTCCAGTGCTGGGGCCCCAGCACATAAAAGGTTCTGCATCATTACGCATTTATTAAAGCTTGGCACACTCATTTTGTAAAGGGCTCCCAACCAAAGGATTCTTGCTGGACACAAGATTTTCGATTATGAGGCTGGTTCTGTGAAAGACTTGATGAGTAAACCAAAGATCTTTGAATTGATGCCTTAGCTTCACAGGAAGCTAATGAAGAGAAAAGACACTGAGGAAAGGCCATCATGTCTTCAAAGTCCATGAACAAGCTCACTACTGTATTCCAAAAATGACGGACTTTGAAAATAAAACTATGCAGAAAGCCCAGATAAATATAATTTGAATAGTCCAAGTGACACAACATATAAACTCCTTCTAAGGAGACGTGCTAGGTGGTGGAATGAATGGAATAATATTTTCAACATTTTCAGTGGGAGAAAGCTGGTAGCCCTGACTTTCTGGGTTTGAGCCAAAAAAGAGAAAAATCACAATCAAAATGAATGCATAGATTTATGATTACAGGGATAGGCCAAAAGCCCAGTTTTGGATGCCACAAGTCAAAACCATATAGTGGCATTCCAGTCTACTAGATCAATGAGTCTATTTAACATTTTTTTGTTATGATGCAATGGAATCCCCCTCCCCGCCCCACTCCCCATTTTCTGGTGAATCCCTGAAAAAGTCTCTGAGGGAAGTCTTCAATTGAAATTTTCACCTCTTCCTACCAGGTGATGGTTACATCAAATTGCTGGACACTGAAGCACAAATAGAAAAAACAGGAGAGTGCTGCAGTACCAAACTGGAGTAGCGGTTGGTGGGAAAATTGATTATATTGTATTACCAAGACATACCCTTATGTCAATGTATGCTCTGTGGTCCGTATGTATTTCCCCATAGGAAAGGCAAGATTCCACTATATGGATATGTTCGGCATATGGAGTTTGGTGATTTAAACATTTTTAATTGTCTAGTGTTAGATATTGTTTCAGTGGGGCTATATAGCCATTAGTCTGCATTAGTATACATAAATTAGTATAAACACATAGGCGGTCATTACAACCCTGGCGGTCGGTGTTAAAGCGGCAGTAAGACCGCCAACAGGCCGGTGGAAAAAAAATTGCAATTACGACCGTGGCGGAAACAGCCAACAAAGACAGACACTTTAACACTCCGACCGCCACGGCGGTACAAACAAACAGCTTGGCGGTCACCGCCAACAGACAGGCGGAAGACAAAGTAACGCCCACAGTATCACAACCTACCAATCCGCCACCTTTTCCGGGGCGGATTCACCGCGGATAAAAACATGGCGTAAACAGGATTTCGAAGAGAAAAAGCTCACCTCCCACGAGGAACCAGGACACCATGGAGCCGGAACTCCAAATTCTCCCTGCGATAGTCTTCCTGCTCCTCTACCAGGAGCATGAACGCCGGTGGCGAAGACCATGGTGAGTACTGCACCTACGACACAGGGGAGGGGGGAGGGAAAAAACAGGGACACATACACGCAACACCCCCACCCCCACCCTCACTCACTACAACACACACACTAATACATATTAATACATGATAGTTACACCCCCGAACCCCCCCGGAAGAATGCAAAGACAAAAGCAAATGAGTGCAACCATTGTAATATATTAAAATCAAGTAGGCAAAAATATATATATACACCATAAACAAAATATACACCAAGCATAGTGGAACACTGGGCCCACACGGTATGGGCGAGGCCCACACAAGATCCCCGACCATGACGGAGAGAACACTGCAGGGGCATCAGGGAGCAAGAAAACAGGCACCTCAGGGGGAGGGAAAGGGGGGGCACCTCAGCCGGTTGAGTGCACGACGCCAAATCCACGAGAGGCCACATGCCCACAGTTCAATCCTGGGGAGTGCAAAGCCATAGTCTCTCAAGTCTATACAGTGGGTGGGTTGCCCACTGTTCCATCCTGGGGAGTGCAAAGCCACAGTCTCTCAAGTCTATACAGTGGGTGGGTTGCCCACTGTTCCATCCTGGGGAGTGCAAAGCCACAGTCTCTCAAGTCTATACAGTGGGTGGGTTGCCCACTGTTCAATCCTGGGGAGTGCAAATCCACAGTCTCTCAAGTGGATAACAGTCTGCACTGGTTCTGGAGGGGGCATTGTGCCCAGAGTGCTTCATCCTGCTAAGGACAGAGGTAGTGGATGACAGTCTCCACTGGTTCTGGAGGGGGCTTTGTGCCCAGAGTACTTCATCCTGCTCGTGACTGACTCAGTAGCGTCAGTGCCCTTGGCGGTCATGGGCCAGTGGTGCTTGAGGCGGCGGTGCCCTGTTCAGCGGTGCTTGGAGCGGCGGTGCCCTGTTCAGCAGTGCTTGGAGCGGCGGTGCCCTGTTCAGCGGTGCTTGGAGCGGCGGTGCCCTGTTCAGCGGTGCTTGGAGCGGTGGGATCCTTTGCAGCGACTCAGCTGCTGGCGGTCCTCTCTGTCCCAGCGGGGCTTGTGCTGACGGTCCTCTCTGTCCCAGCAGGGCTTGTGCTGGCGGTCCTCTCTGTCCTAGCGGGGCTTGTGCTGGCGGTCCTCTCTAGCCTAGCGGGGCTTGTGCTGGCGGTCCTCTCTAGCCCAGCGGCGCTTGTGCTGGCGGTCCTCTCTAGCCCAGCGGGGCTTGTGCTGGTGGTCCTCTCTGTCCCAGCGGGGCTTGTGCTGGCGGTCCTCTCTGGCCCAGCGGGGCTTGTGCTGGCGGTCCTCTCTGGCCCAGCGGGGATGATGGCGGTGGCCTCCTGGGCAGCGGGGATGATGGCTGTGGCCTCCTGGGCAGCGGGGATGACGGCTGTGGCCTCCTGGGCAGCGGGGATGATGGCGGTCTCCTCCGCCGTGCTGCTGTTCCCAGACTTTCCTGGTTTCTTCTGGCCCTTCCCCACCTTGGAAGGTGTCGCAGCTGACTCCACACTCCCACCGGGACCCCTGGGAGCGGTTTTGGTGGCTGGAGTCTTCCCCCTCTCCTGCCGGGCACTGGCCAACTTTTGATGCTTCACAGGTGAGGGACTGTTTGTGCTGTGGCTCCGTGCCACACTGGCTGCCCTGGTGGCCGATGCACTCCAGATTCTGGTGACTACAGGCACCAATGGTCCCAGAGATGTTGTGGCTGAGGTGCCAGTTCGGGACCTAGGAGATGGATGGGGTGGGGGAGGTGTGGGAAAGAGGTCAAGGTTGGACAGGAAAAGTTTTTTGGAGACACTCGGACGGGTAGCTGGAGGGGGTTTGGGAGTGGAGGAAGAGGTTGTGGTTGTAGGAGGTGTTCGTTTGCTGACTTTGGGTGAAGGTGCATGTGCTGGAGGCTGTCGTGAGGTGGATGGCTGTTGGGTGGGTGTTTGCCTGTGTTTGGGTATCTTGGGAGATGGCGTCACAGACACACTGGGAGAGGACACAGGGGACGTGTAAATGGTAGTGGGAGTGGTGACTGCACGTGAGCGGGGTGTGGTGTTGTGTGTGCTGGTGATGGCAGTAGTGGCTGTAGATGTAGTGCATGCAGGTGTGTGTGTAGACGAGACTGGGAGGGAGGAGGGAGAACGAGGAGGAGGGGGACACAGTGGAGGCAGTGGATGTTGCTATGTCTGCATGTGTGTGATGCTTGCGTGAGTGCCTGTGGGATGTGTGGTGCTTATGTTTGCCTGAGCTTCCCTTGTGTGTTGACGTGTGTGCATGCAGGTCTGTAGGTGTGCTTGTGATAGGCTGGGGTACATGAGATTGGGTCTGGGTGGAGGAAGTTGGAGGGGGGAGGCTAGAGACAGGGACAATGGCTGCCATCAGTGCTGAGGCCAGAGTCTGAAAAGCTCGCTGAAGGGCCGCTTGACCAGAATGAATGCCCTCCAGGAATGCATTGGTTTGTTGCAACTGCCTTTCGACACCCTGGATGGCATTCAAAATGGTAGACTGCCCAACAGTGAGGGACCTGAGGAGGTCAATGGCCTCCTCACTGAGGGCAGCAGGGGCGACTGGGGCAGGGGCTGAGGTGCCTGGGGCGAAGGTGATGCCCACCCTCCCGGGTGAGCGGGCACGGGCAAAGGCTGAGGGGCTGCTGGGAGGCCAGTGCTGGTAGGGGGGGTGGCGGCTGTACCTGTAGATGGGGGGGCACAGATGTTGCCGCCACCACCAGGGAGCTCCCATCAGAGGACGAGTTCATGTCGCTGGTCTCAGCTCCTGTCCCCGCCGTGGAGCTCCCCTCACCCTCCGTCCCACTGGTGAAGTCCGAGTCCGTAGTGTGGCCCTCCATGGCCATGTGGGATGCAGCCCCCTTGTGCTCCGGTGCCACTGCTCCTCCGCCTGATGATACTAATGCACACAAGAACAGGGAGACCACAAAAAGGGGGGGACGACAGAAGAAAGATGTTGAGTGCATGCATTACCGCTACTGTTGGCGGACAAGACAGACACACAAGCCCCCTGCACTACGCCGCGCTCTTGGGCTCCACTGTTCAATTCCTGGGAAATGGCCTACTAGGCTATGGACAACATCTGCACACATGGATGACACAGGGGCATGACTAGGTGTACTTGGCACTCTGCAGAGGTGGGGTGGGGTGCCACATGGCCTGCCTTACGGAGGGACCTTGCCTACGGAACTCGCCCTGGCCTAGGGAAACCCACAGCCCACCTCCCCCAGCCAGACCCCTCCACTGCGCGCAAACTCAGCAGGATGAGAGTGTACCCACCCCCTTGTGGCTGCTGTGATGCCCTCAAGCGTCCATCCAACTCCGGGTACGCCACCGCCAGGATCCTGAACATCAGGGGGGTCATGGTGCGACGGGCACCCCTCCCACGTTGGGAGGCCATCCCCAGCTGAGCCTCCGCCGTCTTCTTGCTCCAGCGGCGAATGTCCTCCCATCTTTTCCAGCAGTGGGTGCTCCGTCTGTGGTAGAACCCCAGGGTCCGGACGTCCTTGGCGATGGCACGCCAAATATCTTTTTTCTGACCTACATGAATTGTACAGGGGGAAGAGGAACTTATTACCAACTGCACCGTCACAGTCATTGGCCCCCATCCCTACCCTTGCCATGTGGTGCATGCACTCACTGTCGTTTCATGCACGCCGCAATCTCCCCCCCTTCTTACATCCACCCCACTCCACACAGGCATAGCCCATACAGCATGCTCCCAATGTACTTACCTGTTTGTCTGAAGGACCGTAGAGTAGCGTGTACTGGGGGAGGACCCCGTCCACGAGTTTCTCTAACTCCTCCGATGTGAAGGCAGGGGCCCTTTCCCCATACGCACAAGCCATTGTCTCCTCCAGACCGAGGTCACAGCAGCACTTGCAGTGTAGGTCCCCTCCTGTCGAAGATCAGGTATTGAGTGATTGAACAGATAGAAAATGGCGGTCACGTCTGCGGCGGTGCGTACCTTCACCACCTGCGTACATAGGGACCCATAGGGTCCAATGTTAACCAATGAGGCATTGCGCCGCGGTCTTCGACCGCCTACCGCGACGGTGTACAACGCCAGAGCAGTTACCTCACATCCAATTGTCCTACTTTACAGGTCAGGCAGCCGCCATTTCAGGGGCCTACATGGCTTCATTTTTTACTGTGTCACACATACCTAGGCCTAGACTCAACACACATACAGGCCACTATTTGGATTATGATTGGTGTTCTGTGTAAACTGTGGGTACGTACCTCTGAGTTGGTTGACTCTGTGCTCGCTGTCGTCCTTCATAGGCACCGTCCGCTGGGCCCTGTGAGGAGATGGCGCCATCCTCCGGTGTACCGACCGTTGGTGGACCTGTCGACAATGGAGGAAAGACATGTGATCATCACCTACAGGCTTGACCGTGCCACAATCCAGGAACTGTGAACCCAGCTGGAGCCAGACCTGATGTCAGCTATCCGCCATCCCACAGGAATTCCCCCTCAAGTGCAGGTGCTGTCAGTACTCCATTTCCTTGCAAGTGGGTCATTTCAAACAACAGTGGCCATAGCATAAGGGATGTCCCAGCCTATGTTTTCCAACATGTTGTCCAGAGTGTTGTCTGCCCTGCTGAAACACATGCAGAGCTACATCGTTTTCCCTCAGGTGGAGGATTTGCCTACAGTGAAAGGTGATTTCTATGCCCTGGGACATATCCCCAACATCATAGGTGCCATTGATGGGACCCATGTGGCTTTTGGTTCCCCCCCCCGCAGGAGTGAACAGGTGTACAGAAACTGGAAGAGTTACCATTCCATGAATGTACAGATGGTATGTTTGGCAGACCAGTACATCTCCCATGTGAATGCCAAGTTCCCTGGCTCAGTGCATGACACCTACATACTGCGGAATAGCAGCATCCCTTATGTGATGGGTCAACTCCAGAGGCACCGTGTGTGGCTATTAGGTGAGCACCTGGAAGCAAGACAGTGGGAATGGTTGTCTGGGTCTGGGGTTATCCCTACAGGTTAGTGTGTGTCTAACAGTTGTCCCTCGCCATTTGCAGGTGAGTCTGGTTACCCCAACCTGTCATGGCTACTGACCCCAGTGAGGAATCCCAGGACAAGGGCAGAGGAACGCTACAATGAAGCATATGGGCGTATACGGTGGATAATCGAGCAGACCTTCGGCCTCCTAAAGGCCAGGTTCAGGTGCCTCCATATGACAGGTGGATCCCTATTCTACTCACCAAAGAATGTGTGCCAGATCATCGTGGCCTGCTGTATGCTTCACAACTTAGCTTTGCGACGACAGGTGACTTTTCTGCAGGAGGATGGTCCAGATGGCGGTGTTGTTGCAGCTGTGGAGCCTATGGACAGTGAAGACGAGGAAGCAGAGGAAGAAGACATGGACAACAGGGACTCAGTGATCCAGCAATATTTCCAGTGAGACACAGGTAAGAATACAAACCAGCCTACTACATGTACTTTAACACTACTACCTCTCTACTGTCTGTCGTTTTCACCCAGTGTATGGTCACTGAGTTGTCACTTTCCCTTACGATTTCACAGATGTGTGTCCCACAGTGTGACTTCTGCTTTGATTCATCATGGACTACAGCTGTGTGACATAGGTATGTTGACATTACAAATGAAAGAGAATTTTGCCACAGTAATTGCAAATACACTATTCCGAAATCACAGACTGACTCCAGATTGTTTTGTGCTTTAAGGGTATTTATGGTAGTGCTCAATATTGGAGGGGGTAGCAAAATGGTGAGGGGTGATGGTGGAGGAATGTCAATGGCAGAGTCCAGTCTATTAGTCTCACAGGTGCATTGCCCAAATGGGCATAGGAAGTGGAGCTGGGGCAGTTTAAGGATGGACAGGGTGACAAAGTGGGACAGAAAGATGACAATCAGGGTGGTCTCATTTCTTGGCGGGGGTCTTGGCATCGTTCTCTGTCTTTGTCCTGGATCTCAGGGACTGTTTGCGAGGTGGTTCTCCCTCTGCAGGGGGTGGGGTGCTGGTGTGGTGGTCCTGTGGCAGGGCGTCCTGTCCACTAGCGCCGGCGGAGGTGGTGGGCAGTTCATCGTTCATGCTAGTATCAGGGGCCCCTTCTAGTGCCACAGTTTCCCTCCTGGTGTTGAGTACTTCCTTCAGCACCCCTACGATGGTGCCCAGGGTGGAATTGATGGATCTGAGTTCGTCCCTGAAGCCCAAATACTGTTCCTCCTGCAGGCGATGGGTCTCCTGAAACTTGGCCAGTACCGTTGCCATCGTCTCCTGGGAGTGGTGGTAGGCTCCCATAATGTTGGAGAGGGCCTCGTGGAGAGTGGGTTCCCTTGGCCTGTCCTCCCCTTGTCGCAAAGCAGCCCTCCCAGTTCCCCTGTATTCCTGGGCCTCCGTCCCCTGGACCGTGTGCCCACTGCCACTGTCCCCAGGTCCCTGTTGTTGTTGGGGTGGTGGGTTATCCTGGGTTCCCTGTAGTGGTGGACACACTGCTGATTGACGTGTCCTGGGGACGGAGGTATGGGCCCGCTGGGTGGGTGCTGTGCTGGTGTTTCCAGAGGGGGGAAGCTCTGTAGTGGCCTGTGACTGTGTGAGGGGAACCGACTGTCCTGAGGTCACCGATGGGCCGGGCTGCTCATCTAGATCCAGTTGGACAGAGGTGCTGTCATCACTGTGGGCCTCTTCTGTTGGTGGTGTGGACATGTGTGGACCCTCCTGTCCGGTGTCATTGGGTAGGGGTCCTGCAGGGGTATAAAAGGATGTTTATTACATCTGTGTGTGCCATGGTGTGCAATAGGTGGGTGACCGTGTACCCCAGTGCTTGCATTCCTGTGTGGGACCTTGTGTGATGATGTTTTAGGGGGGTGTATGGGTATGTGCAGTGGACATGCTTTAGTGATGTGTGTCCATGCTTTGTTGTTGCATGCAGCGCTTGGTGTTGGGATGGGTGGATTATGATGTTGGGACATTTGTGAGGAGTTGGAGTGATGGGGTGAGGGTGAGGGTGGGGGTATGTGATGGCATGCAGGTAGGGTGGGGGATGTAATAGTTAAGATTTGACTTACCAGAGTCCATTCCTCCAGCTACTCCTGCGAGGCCCTCAGGATGCAGAATCGCCAGGACCTACTCCTCCCATGTTGTTAGTTGTGGGAGAGGAGGTGGGGGTCCGCCGCCAGTCCGCTGAACTGCAAGGTGGTGTCTTGAGACCACAGAACGCACCTTCCCCCGTAGGTCTTTCCACCTCTTCCTGATGTCATCCCGATTTCTTGGGTGTTGTCCCACTGCGTCGACCCTGTCCACTATTCTGCGCCATAGCTCCATCTTCCTTGCAATGGAGGTGTGCTGCACCTGTGATCCGAATAGCTGTGGCTCTACCCGGATGATTTCCTCCTCCATGACCCTGAGCTCCTCCTCTGAGAACCTGGGGTGTCTTTGCCGTGGCATGGGGTGGTGTGGGTGATGTGTGGGGTGGTGTGTGGGGTGTTAAGTGTGCTGATATGTAGCGGTCTGTTGTGTGAGGTGCGTGGAAGTTATGTGGGTGATGGTGTTGTGTGCTTGTGGATGCTAGTATTGTTCATTGTGGTGTCTCTCTCTGGCCTGCTCTCAGTAATTGTGGTCGTAGGGGTTTGTGGGTGATGTGTGTGTGTGTTTTATATTGTATTGGGTGTGTGGGAGTGGTGTGTGTATGTGTATCAGGTGTGTGTATTTCGAATTGTCCAATGTGGATGTGTTTTGGAGATGTGTGTGTATTTTGAGTGCAGCGGTGTGTACCGCCAATGGAATACCGCGGTTGAAAGACCGCCGTGTCGGTTCGTGGGTCGTGATAGTGTGGGCGTATTTCTGTTGTCGTGACGGTGGAGGTTTTGTTTTCGCCAGTTTATCACTGACCTTTGGTGTGGCAGACTTGTGTGGGTGTCTAAATATTGGCGGATTCCATGCTGTGGGTCATATTAGCTGTGGCGGAATTCCACTGCGGTGTGTTGGCGGTCTTCTGCACGGCGGTAAGCGGCTTTTACCGCCAATGTTGTAATGACGGCCATATTATTATTAGATAGATAGATGGATAGATAGATAGATAGATAGATAGATAGATAGATAGATAGATAGATAGATAGATAGATAGATTTATAACTTTATCCATTGATAAGTAGATCAATATATCAGTAACATATTAGTTGATGAGTGTATTCTTATGGGTTACTTTTTCTATAATAACACATATCTGACAATCTGTCACAATATATAAATATGATTAGAAGAAATGTGTCTGTAAGTGCTTTAGTATTACAATATTAGGTGATAAAAAAAATTAACTTTATTGATCAACACAAAAAATGAAATGCCTGAGTTTATAAATATCTATCCATGCATTTACAAATGGGTCTTTCTATAGTACAATTTTATACTTTTCAATTATTTTCCATATGCTTAAAATATAAACATTACAACATAGGTATACCTTTTATGTGTGGGTATGTATCTAGATTTGTATATATTATCACCTACTGCGGGGGGAAAAACTTTACAACTCTACCCAGACTACTACTCTATGAGTCATACCAAGCCTTTTTCAAATTATCCCTCTACCTCCACTTTCTGACTCATCCCAAACCTCTCATGCTGTTATGGAGTCCCAAATAACCCTTTCCAAAATATTCCATCCTTTATCCCTCCTTTATTCCCTTTCATCCTGCTAACAGGCATGCGTCCAGCACTCCCAATAACAATGTATATGTTACCTCAACCAGTTCACCATTAATCCACCTTAGGTTCCGGAGTAGCATGCTGCTCACTAAAAAGCATTGCTTATCAGAGGCAGCGAGCAATAGAAAAAAAACATTTACAATTAGGTTTAGATACAGGAGGTTCACAGAGTAATATATGTGTTTCATCGTCAGTGAGATCTTGATTTACGAGGTTAGGTGTAATAATATGCGCCAGACTGTCAAATGTAACAAAATCGCACTATGCACCTAAATTGTCAATGATGAGATTTTTTCATATCCTCAAAGACAGTGTTCGCTGGAAGGTGAAAATGTGAGTTAACATGATCCTGTTAAGATAATCATGTGGGGCACTATGTTTGCTTTTATGGTATTATACCGAACTAAAGCAATTTTGATGATGATGACATCCTGATAATGGTAAATACTTCCAGAAAGTAATCTTGTCTTCTCATTTGTAAAACTAATGGTACATTAATTGTATGTGCCACAGATGTCGCTCCCCTACCATCAGAACTTTCTCTGTGGCCATATGAAGTATACACTAGAATCACTGGTCTCAGCTGCTTGGTTCAAAACAATAGTTCGGCAGGCCAATTGATAGAGATGCCTCATTAATGGAAATAACCTGAATCTGGTCTTCATCCTCCAGAGGTTGATTAGTTGTATCAATAAAGAGGGTAGCAATGGCACTTATTATTTACGTGCTACAAAATAGAAAAAAATACAGTAGTATTTCTCTTAATATCATATTTTAAAAATAATTTATGGATTTTCCCATGAACCTGGACAGATTTGAACCCCAGCTTTCAACAAAGGCCAAGTCACTTGGATTTACGCTGGACACAGTCAGGAAAATGAAACACTTCCTCCCAGAAAGCAAATTCAGAACTAAAGTTTAAGCTGTTGTACTCTTGAGTCTGTACGATGTAACGCCACTCCACCGCCTCTCAGACTCCATAATGGCCCTCTTGAAAGGATTTTATATGTTGTAGCACTCCGAATCAAGGAGAGAGAAAGAGGCAGAGAGAGAGCGACAGAGACAGAGAGACGTGTGCACACTTATCCACCGCAGTCGAGCCTTGCTAATCTGTGAATTAAAAAATAGCTTTGCATTCATATCTCACGTAAATTGAACCGGTAAATCTGTCTTGTAGTTTATCATGTATATGTCGGTCTTTGAAGCTTTCGGCATTTCGCACGATTTATGCCACAAACAAATAAGAATGTTGCCCCTGGTCTTCTGTGCCGTTCAAATGTGTTTTCTAATGCAAATTTCTTTTTCAATGTCCTATACAAAGAAACATATGTTGTTCTGTAGTTTGGCCACTTTGCACTCTCAGCTAGCAGCTGCCTGCATTCTGGTTTACAAGGTGCCTGAAACAAACACCAGATCACAAATGACAAGTTCTTATACTGCAATTGATGGAGAGTACTTAGCCACGAGTAAAATGGCAAATCCTTTTTCAGACTTCAGACTACATACATCTTGATTGTGTTTAACCTGAAGAAATGAATTGAAATTTTAAAAGTGCTCACTTGCGAGTACATTATGCCTGTGTGCAGTGTAAAGTGGTTTTATCTGCTTGACGTTGAACGAAATTTCTCTGCCATTCGACCATCTTGGGAAGGCCTCTTTTGCTAAGGAAATAATATACATTTTGACGCAGGTGGCCCTTGATAGTTTGAAAATTGCAGCACCGGTGCCAATCATAGCACACACCCACACTCACTAACAAGGTGCACATTTATTTGCTCTTTTCACCATGTTTTTTTTCTTTTGTGGTGCACATGATGTGCCTGGTGTGTGTTGTGTGTCAGCGTTTTTGTGCATCATTAATAACGTGGAGAATGTGGATTTACTTGTGCCGAGTATACATGTGAACACTGATATAGTATTATTGCATTTGAAAACAAATTTCCTTTGGCTTCTGGAAGTGTCTTTTCTCTGCTCTTGTTAACGGGCCTGAATTTAGGCCCGGTCGCCGTCTTATTCAAAATGGATGTCTCAGATGTTCTACGACTTGGGCCTATCTGCAGGGTTGTCCCCAAACGTTTTGCCCTCACCCCTCATGTTTTCTGAATTCATAATTGTTGGCACCAGGACTCTGTACCCTTTACCATTGCTAACCAGTGGTTAACATGCTTGTGATCACTCCCCTAAAACATGGTAAAATTGATTTACACCTAAATGGCCAATATAATTTACTTTTAAGTCCAAAGTATATGGTACTAGATGCACCCAGGGTGTGTAAATTAAATGCTACTAGTGGACTTGCAGCACACATTGTGTCACCCATTAGAGTAGCCTTTAGAATATGTCTCAGACCTGCCATTTCAGCTTGCAGTGCAGTTTTAAACTGCCAGTTCCTAAGCCTTCTTCCCCTTTTAATACATATGTCCCCCTAAGGTAGGTCCGAAAGGCCCAAAAGCCACAGTGCATTGTATTTAAAAAGTAGAATCTGTGGGTTTAAGTTTTACATGTTCTGGTAGTGAAAAACTTCTAAATTCCCTTTTTACCACTGTAAGGTCTATCTCTCCCATTGGATAATATTGTGTTACCTTATTACATTTAATAAATGCTAACTTTTAGGTAGGAGCAGGTAGAAATATCACGTTTGAACTCAAATGAACTGTAATTTAAAACCTTCTTAAATGGTGAAGTCAGATTACAGATTACCATTTTTAAAATGCTACTTTTAGAATTTTAAGTATACAAAACAGTGCTGGATGACATGATTAAGTTAATCTCAGCCACTGGTAATCACTAGGGGATGCATCCCAATTCATCATTATTTTGCACATCATGTAAGTCTGGCTCCAAACTGAGATGTGCAAAATAATGAAGGATTGGGATGCAGTCTGAGTGATCACTGGCAGCTAAGATTAATTTAAGAATTCAATTCATCACTGTATTGTGTACTTATTGGGTCATCCTAAGTAGGATGGGTATGCCCAGACCTGGGTCCCATGCACGCTGTATCAATAGAACCAAGCTGTACCTGGCTGTTGAGCTTATAACTAGGGCAAAACTGGTTCTGGATTGCTTTCGCTCTGGTTCAGGGAGGACCTGGCTTGGCAGTTTGGGCTGGACTGTTCCTAATGGAGCATGGTCAAGACTGATTTGCATATTGATGGTCCAAACTCAGGTGGCATGGTGTGGAAAATAGCTATGGATTGAGATTTATTGAAGCATTCCATTCATCACTGTTTTGTATACTTTTAGAAAGTTTGGATTTCCTTGCCCAAATGTTTCTAAGGCCTTCTAGGAGTTTCCAGCTGCTTGGGGGCCTGTTTATGGCATCCCCATCCAGAATACATATTGGGCCCAGACAGTGAGCAACAGTAGACTAGGTGTTGGCAGTATGGGCCATCCTGCCAGGATGGTTGTGGGCACAGCTGTTCCCTGTCCCAATTATGTTTCAAAGGGCTTATCTCCAGCACACACAAAGGAACCTGCCACTAGACTTTTGTCACCACAGGCTTCTTGGAGCCTTGACAGGGGAAGGGATGAACTTTCCAGAACTAGATGTGTGGGCTAGCTTTGAAGATTCCCCCACTTCAAATAATGGCACCAGGTATAAATATAGGATCTTCTTAGCCACTCTCCAGTGCACTCCTGGACCTGTGGAAGTTATATTGGTCCTCAACACTTTGCTGGCATCAGACTGCACTCCTCTATAAAAAAGGAGAAATCCTGAAGTTCTAGACTCTTTGCATTGGACTTTGAGAAGGAAACTTTTTCAGCTGGACTAACCTGATCCTTGTATTTGGCACGGGTTCCATTGCGGTCAGCAAGAACTTGTGACTTCTTTCCAGTCTAGCATCACCAGGTGACTGTGAGTGCTGCTGTGTTCTTTTAGGTGCTATACCTACCTAAAACTGTAAAATTGCATATCTCCGGTTCTATTGATTAGATTGCTGTCATTTCGGTCTAATTTTATTTATTACAATTTACTTTTTTCCTGTGTTGTGTTTTCACTTTATTGCTATTTGTGTGCTGCATAAATACCTTACACTTTGCCCCTAAGTTAGATCTGGCTGCTTTTTGTTCAAAGTTACCAAAGGGTTAAGCACAGGTTAATTTTTTTACTTTTTTCTGCTTACCCTGACAAGGATTGTGGTTGTTGCTTGAGTATGATTTTCACCCCCCTCAGTCACTAACCTAGGCTCTTATTTATGAAAAGTTAGCTCCGCCTTTGGTTCATTTATTTCACGCAAAAATTACGCAAACCTAGCGCCATATTAATATTTTGACGCTAGACCCATCTAGCGTCAAAATATCAGAGTTGGCATAATTTTTTGGGAGCACCAACCGACCTTGCATCGTATTGCGACAATGATATGCAAGGTAGGCATTCCCTTCCAAAAAATGACATTAGCCTTCCCTCGCCATATTTACCCCTGATGCAAAAAATGATGCACAGAAAGTAGGCAGTCCCAAAAAATGACCCAAAGGCTGATTTGCATTAAATGTTAATGCCTGGTCATGCCAGGCATTAAAAAGAGGTCCATACACCACCACTTAAGGAAAACACACAGAAGGAGCATTAGCAACCTCCTGGACAACATGGAACTGTTATTGCTCCAGCTTGACACACACTGCAGACGTCAGCGATGACAACAGGTCCCTCCACCACCACCGCAGCAACCCCACACACCCCACAGCAGCCACAAAGGCAGCACAAAAGGCAGGAGAGGATCTTTCGACAGCATACAACCATCCTTGGGCTCAGGGAACAAGATGTCATCAGGAATTACTGTCTGAACTGGGGGTCAAAAGTACGCCTGCTGCACCACATTGCGCCAGGCATCACTGCAAGGGTGGAAACTCCAACAAACATACCACCTATGACCAAATTCCTTGCTGTCCTCCATATGCTGGCATCAGGATCTTTTCAGATAACGAGTGCACAAGTGGCTAGTATCTCCCGGCCATCATTCTCGGTCTTCCTTCCAAAGCTTCTGGGCGCAATTATATGCCTCAGACCCCCACATCTGCTTCCCCAATACCCAAAAACTGCAGCAGGAGACCAAGCAAGGTTCCTATCTAACTGCTGGGTTCCCGCATGTACTGGGTGCAATGGACTGCACCCACTTCCAACTGGTGTCACCTGCAGCAATGGATCACCTATACAGGAACCGCAAGCACACCTATTCCATAAATGTGCAGGCCATTGTGGACCATCGTGGGATCTTCTCAAACATCCATGCAAATGCCAGGGCAGCGTAAAGGATGCCTACATATGCCAGCATTCCATCATCTACAAGCAGTTCTAGGATGGGCAATATGGCAATGGCCTATGGTAAGCCACCATATCAACCAGTACATGGGCAGCACACGAACCTTGTAGGACACACAAGACATACACCACACTAAACACACATGGGCAAGAGAACACCAATGTACAGGCAACAACACATATGCCACATGCTACACTACACCGCTATCATTGCACATCACACTCACATGTTTATAAAACAGCCACAATCTGACTGGCACACCATGTGAGGACAGATGGAGCTATGTCCCCTTGTCGTACAGAAGCTGGGTCCAAACCACTACTAGTGTTCACTGTTTGACACCTAAATACAGATCCCACACACATTATACCAATTAATTTGTAGCTCCGCAAGGTGAATGGCATAGGCCATGTCAATGTAAAGAAAGTCACACTTAGGCACAGCCCCACATTAGTCACGGGGTTCAAGCCTCTGGCAGCACCAATATCAAATGCCACTCAACTGTTGCCATCACCAACGACTTATCACCTACACATACTTGTATTGTGCACATTCACCTGTCTGCTGCATTGTGTCACACACATAGGAATACAACATTACCTGCCATGAAAGACCATGGGGCAGAATGAAGAGAAGTTGTGCAGCACCTAGTCCAGTGCCACTTCACATGCGCCCCTTAGTGCCTCCTAATGCCACCGTGTGTGTGACGTAAACAAGAAATGGCCCACCATAGCGCAAAGTTTGTGCAATACAGTAAAGATAATGGATGCCATAGTAGAACTATGTAGGAGTATAAAGGACATACCTGACCTTTCATGCACTGTGCATAGGGACCCATGTAAAAGGATGTTGTGCCCCATCTCAACACCTGCTCTGTGCATGTGTTGAAAGTGTCTGTGATAAATCATGTATAGGAACTTAGGAGATTCCACAGCACCAACTTTTGCTCATCCTCCAATTGTGTGATTCACACTCTAGTACACTTGATGGCTGGCACAGCCATCATGTGCCACAAAGGGTCACTATGTGTCGCACTGCATGCGTAGTGCCAAATGTTCACATGGAGGCCGGAGTTTGGCTTTGTAGGGCCACCATGGTGTCTCTACATATTACATCACTGTGGTACAAGAAGATGGAATATTCCACCAACAATAGGGCACTGACACAAATATGAACAACACAAGACACATTTGCAATGGGTGAACCATCAGTTTGGATTGAATATTACAATCCCCAGGTACTTGAGTTGCAACCCAATATTGTCATGTCCATCAGCACTCACCTATGAAACCATTTCACAAAACAGGAACATACACTATACCAGAAGCAAGTATGAGTAACCACTGCACCTAAAACTAACAACTGCCAGGGTACATACCAAACCACTATCAAGCATTACCAACACATCTTCTTTCATTCCTTTGTAGCCGACCAAGGTTACAGTATACAGCCATGGATGATGACTACATTTGGCAATCCCACAATGGTGGAAGAGCGTGCATATAATGAAGGGCACAGGAGAACATGAAATGTGGTGGAGAGGACATTTGGTCTTCTAGAGTCAAGGGTCAGGTGCCTGGCCCTGACAGGAGGAAGCCTGTTGTATGCTCCACCACTGGTATGTAAGATGATACTAGTATGTGCAATCTTGCATAATATATGTATATGGACCAATGCTCCCTGGGATGAAGAGGTCGATGTCCCCAACGAAGAGGAGGATAAAAATGGTGAAGCACATTTGGAGGGGGAACTACGAAACACTGCTGCAGGAGTTTGCATGAGACTACAAACTGTTCAGAACTTCTACACATAGTCACTGTACAAATATTATCACTTTGTAAAAATCACCAATAAATTACTTAGCACCAGAATCTCCATGATCTACTCATTCTCACTACATATACCATTGGAAAGTAGCTCGTACCTCAGAGAGCAGGAAAGAAACATAATAGTTACAAGTATGGTTGCAACATAGTTTGTGATGTAAGAGGGTCTAGTGCCTCCACAAGACGCATCAGTGTCACATAACTCACGGGCATGTGGCTCTCAAAGGCCTAGATCCATGTACCAAAAAATATAACGTGGCATTAAGTGGGCAATGTACAAAATCCTAGCTCTTTCCCCACATCATCCCCAGGCCTGGCAGGATGTATGCAAGGGGGGCATACATAAGCTAAGGGCTGTTATCAAATGGTGTATAAGAAATGTAGGAACTGAACAGTGCAACACCTCAGGCAGATCGCTGCTATGCCAGCACTGTACACGTGTGACAAGGGGGGACACCATTGGTAACTATGGACCTTCATTTACTGTTCAGGGTTAGTAACCAACATTAGAGCCAGAGCCTGCGCTGTATATCAATGGGTTTATGTCCTAGCACTGCCATTGGGCCCAACCCTGACACATGGTGCACTGTACCTCAAATATGGCACACACATGTTGGCTGTGGAGTGTGCTATGGGTTGCCAGACAAATGAAGAAGCAATGGGTACTGAACCACTCTCCAAACCTATGCCCATTGTCAGGATTTAAGAATAAAATGTGACCATGACCACTGAATTAATGTCCGGGCGGAATGTAGGCAGAGTGTGTTCCACTGCCTATGTACATTCTATACACACTTGTCACACAAATCCAATATCTTGACATATGCCCACAGCTAACCCGGCTATACATGTGAAGACTGATGTACGGGTGTATGGCCTAGCTAGCAAAGGGTTTGCAATTACCAACAATGGTTGACATGTGTCAGCAAGGTAACCTAGTATAGTCTGTATTACACCATCACACAGCACATATCAATACCACCACTCATTGACACTCACATACCAGACCAAGAGAAAGTTCCCAACAGTGACCAAATTCCCTAATATGTCTAGGTCTCCAACATGCCACTCAGGTGTGAGATGTACAAATATGTCCAGCAATGTCCAAACTTACCCATCCAAAAATGAATGGGAGAAGACGCAGACAGATATGTTACACGTGGCTAACAAAAAAAGCAGCACTGAGATGATTTACAAACTAAAATCATACACTCATGGTAAGAGTGACATAGGTTGTGGAATGCAGGAATTAAGCCATACCCATGCTCAACGAAGGATGTGGGTGGAAAGCTGAGAGATAACAATAGATACTAGGAGATAAAACATGAGAGGTCATTTGGAGATGACACATCTGTGGCAGGTGTAATGTCATGTGTGTGTGTGGAAGTCATGTAATCTCACAAAGCCAGGCAATAGAATGGTAACTATCATGTAGCCAGTAGTAGAAGATGTGTACATCTTCAATTTACACAATTCACACGTTGCACCGAGTCCATGTATGACCAAACAATGTTGCTGTAGAGGATGTGTACAAAGTGTAAGCAGCCTAAAGATTGGCAATAATGTAGGTCACAATCTATTCCTAACAAGATATGCGGTAAAAGATGGAGAAGATACACACATATTCCAATGATGAGTGCACAACACATCAATGTCAACATGTGATCACCCAACATATGTACAGAGAGGATGGCTATGTCAGTACATAACACACTCATGTTTTCCACTACAATAACCTGTTAGTTGCCCAATGCATATCATCATGACAGGAGGTAGCGACAGATGACAACATCTGTCCCCTGGCTCATTCCTAAATTACAAGTTACAACAGAGATACAAGCCCTAACTCAGCTGCCCATAGAAATTACTAAGGACATAAAATCATGTCTCTCAGATCTTGCCAAATGATGAGACATGTCCTACACGTGCAAGTAGCCAGTCCTCAGTACATAATAGGGCAAGGCTGACATCAAGTACCCCTGAGGAAAATAACATCTCAGTCCTTTTGATCACAATTGTGCAGGTGTCTGTCTGCTGGGGACAGTGCAATGGACTGCTGAAGAGCAATCATGAAGAGGCTAGATCCCTGCCCAAAACAGGCTTCAGTGACTATTAAGATTGTCAGAGGCCTGATGCATGTGCACAGTGGACTGAGTAGTGTGGAGCACCGTAAACCTGCACCTAATCATGTAACCATGGGTCTGTGTGGGCATACAAACTCCCACAGTAGTGATGATGAGTAGGCTGCCATCTCTGCCAGACTGCAACACTGCAACACAGTGGTATACCATTGTATGTGACAGTCATGAGAAACATGATGTGGTTGATTGTGAGTACCTAGTTGGTGGCATGCACACATATGACAGATATCTCAGCACACATGTACCAATGTGTATTGGAGTCTGCACAAAAGGCAACTTTACACAAATGTAAGTGCATATGTATCACAAAATCAGAATAAAATGGCATTCAGATGTGTTCCGACATGTGGAAACATAGGTGGCCCTGATATGACTACACAGGCATTTGTCAAAGTCCAACATGAGTCCATGCAGGAAGATAGATATGTGAGGTTTCATATCCCATGAACCCGCCACTGTAGTCATATTTTACTGAAATTACACTACACATGTCTTTCCACACACACAGCACATACCAACCTTCATTGACACATGTGTTCACAATCTCCTGCATCTAAGATGCAGAAGGAACTATGGTGGTCATTACAACCCTGGCGGTCGGTGTTAAAGCGGAGGTAAAACCGCCAACAGGCCGGCGGAAAATAATTTGCAATTCCGACCGTGGTGGAAACCGCCAACATAGACAGCCACTTTAACACTCTGACCGCCACGGCGGTACAAACAAACACCGCGGCGGTAACCGCCAACAGACAGGCGGAGGACAATGTACCGCCCACATTATTACAAGCCACCAATCCGCCACCTTTTCTGGGGCGGATTCACCGCAAACAAAAACACGGCAGAAACAGGACTTGGAAGGGAAAACGCCCACCTCTACACATCCCACAAGGAACCAGGACGCCATGGAACCGGAACTTCAGATTCTTCCAGCCCTGATCTTCCTGCTCCTCTACCAGGAGCACGAACGCCGGCGGCGAAGACCACAGTGAGTACTGCACCTACGACACAGGTGAGGGGGGACGGAAAAAACAGTGACACACACACGCAACACGCAAAAACCCCACCCCCACCCTCACCCACGACAACACACACACCAATACATCATGATACATCACAGTTACACCCCCAGCCCCCGGAAGAATGCAAGGACAAAAGGAAATGAGTCGAATGATTGTAATATATATGGAGACAGTAATCAAAAATATATACATATATTAAGATATTCAAACTATAAACAAATATATACACCAAGAATACAAGTCCAAGGTATTCCACACTCAATACCCGAACAAGACGGAGAGAACACTGCTGGGGCATCAGATAGAAATAAAACAGGCACCTCAGAGGGAAGATAAGGGGAGGCACCTCAGCTGGATGGGTGCACGACGCCAGATCCACGAGGGGGCTCCATGCCCATTGATGTTGTCGCGTGGGCTCTCATTATCCTAAATGAGACTACTGGATTTCTAGGCAGCAGGATCGATAACGGTGTGGGGGACTGAGTCTGACCCACGTGTAAAGAACTCTGTCACCCTAAATCCGGTTTTTGCTCCGGCTAACTAGCAGTGCCTCATTTCTCCCATGGGGAAGAGATGATTGGGCACCCGAGCGCATGACATCTTTGGAACTTCTCAGGGAAGTCGTGGTCACTCAGATCTAAACCAACTCTCTCATTTACAATATGGTCTCATATACAAATGACAAAGACAGTATAAGTTTTATATAATGTTTTAATAAAACGACTGTATTTTAGAGAATAAGGCGTGAGCCGCAATAACCAGAACAATACAACACAGTAGGATTGATATAGTCACCAGGAGAGTAAAACATAAGAATAAAGCTATCATATTTCCTAACAGTTTCTACTCTCCCTCTGCTTGTTCTATTTAGAGCACAGCATGTTAAGCTTCTAGCTTGCCTTTCTGAATCACTGGGGAGACATACGCCCTCATACCTGAGCAAAGGCCTGTGATCTGGTTCAGCATCTGCAACGAGGCAGTCGGCGTCTAGTTGTGGTTCCCTGGTCGGAATCTCCCTCTTGCATGTATTGGGACAAGGAAGTGATTTTATAACTAACATGTCATCGTGATCACAAAATGTCCCTACGCAGGAATGCCAAATCTAAACTCCTACCACGTCTATCGGCAATGTACCAGACTGTATCCTTGACTGAAGCACAGAGTGAATATGTTATGAAGAACTCCAGTGCTGAAGTAGGCAAAACAGTGTGATATGAATAAAAAACAACACAGTAGAACTGGCTATTTTGTAAAATAACAGTACAAAGCCTAATAAAAAGCATTTAGAGCATAGTGCACAGAGGCTCTAAGCTGTCAGCAAATGACAAAGTGCACAAAGGCCTAAAGCCTAAAGCTAATGCGCAAAAGATACGTAAAACTAACCACACTACAATGTAACCTGGGGAGTGCAAAGCCACAGTCTCTTAAGTCTCTCCAGTGGGTGGTTTGCCCACTGCTATATCCTGGGGAGTGCAAAGCCATAGTCTCTCAAGTCTCTCCAGTGGGTGGTTTGCCCACTGCTACATCCTGGGAAGTGCAAAGCCACAGTCTCTCAAGTCTCTCCAGTGGGTGGTTTGCCCACTGCTACATCCTGGGGGGTGCAAAGGCACAGTCTCTTAAGTCTC
Source organism: Pleurodeles waltl (assembly GCF_031143425.1). Classification (NCBI taxonomy): domain Eukaryota; kingdom Metazoa; phylum Chordata; class Amphibia; order Caudata; family Salamandridae; genus Pleurodeles; species Pleurodeles waltl. Next base: position 520,031,333 of record NC_090436.1, read on the forward strand.
TCCAGTGGGTGGTCTGCCCACTGCTACATCCTGGGGAGTGCAAAGCCACAGTCTCTCAAGTCTCTCCAGTGGGTGGGTTGCCCACTGCTATATCCTGGGGAGTGCAAAGCCACAGTCTCTCAAGTGGATAACATTCTCCACTGGTTTCTGGAGGGGGCTTTGTGCCCAGAGTGCTTCATCCTGCCAAGGACAGAGGTAGTGGATGTGATGCTCCACTGGTTCTGGAGGGGGCTTTGTGCCCAGAGTGCTTCATCCTGCCAAGGACAGAGCTAGTGGATGTCTTTCTCCACTGGTTCTGGAGGGGGCTTTGTGCCCAGAATGCTTCATCCTGCCAAGGACAGAGGTAGTGGATGTCTTTCTCCACTGGTTCTGGAGGGGGCTTTGTGCCCAGAGTGCTTCATCCTGCCAAGGACAGAGATAGTGGATGTGATACTCCACTGGTTCTGGAGGGGGCTTTGTGCCCAGAGTGCTTCATCCTGCCCGTGGCGGCCTCAGTAGCGTCGGAATCATTGGCGCTCACTGGCCTGCGGCCCTGCTGGCGGCGGTGTCCTGGGCAGCGGTGCTGCTGGCCGCGGTGTCAGGCAGTGGTGCTGCTGGCGGCGGTGTCTTGGGCAGCGGTGCTGCTGGTGGCGGTGTCCTGGGCAGCAGGGCTGCTGGCGGCGGTGTCCTTGGCAGCGGGGATGGTGGCGGCGGTGTCCTAGGCAGCGGGGATGGTGGCGGCGGTGTCCTGGGCAGCGGGGATGGTGGCAGTCTTGTCCGCCGTGCAGATCTTCCCAGACTTGCCGGTTTTACTGTGCCCCTTCCCCACCTTGGATGGTGGCGCAGCTGTCTCCACATCCCCAACTGTACCCCTGGGTGCGGCTTTGGTGGCTGATTTCTTTCCCTTCTTCCGCCGGGCACTGGCCAACGTTTTATGCTTTACAGGTGGGGGACTGTCCGTGCTCTGGCTCCCTGCCACACTGGCTGCCCTGCTGCCTGGCGTACTCCAGAAACCGGTTACTACTGGCACCACTGGTCCCACAGATGTTGTGGCTGAGGTGCTGGGTTGATACCTGGAGAGTCGGGCCCTAGGAGACTGAAGGGGTGGGGGAGGTGAGGGAAAGTGGTCAAGGTTGGACAAGAAAAGTTTCTTAGGAACACTGGGACGGGTAGATGGAGGGGGTTTGGGAGTGGAGGAAGAGTTAGTGGTTGTAGGAGGTGTACGTTTGGTGACTTTGGGTGAAGGTGCATGGGCTGGAGGCTGTCGTGAGGTGGATGGTTGTTGGGTGGGTGTGTGGCTGCGTTTGTGTACCTTGGGAGGTGGCCTCACAGACACACTGGGAGAGGACACAGGGGACGTGTGAATGGTAGTGGGGGTGGTGACTGCACGTGAGTGGGGTGTGGTGGTGGGTGTGCTGGTGATGGAGGTAGTGGCTGAGGATGTAGTGCATGCAGGTGTGAGTGGAGACGAGACAGGGAGGGAGGAGGGAGACTAGGAGGAGGGGGACACAGTGGAGGCAGTGGATGTTGGTGTGTCTGCATGTGTGTGATGCTTGCGTGAGTGCCTGTGGGATGTGTGGTGCTTATGTTTGCCAGAGCTTCCCTTGTGTGTTGAGGTGTGTGCATGCTGGTCTGATGGTGTGCTTGGGATAGGCTGTGGTACAGGGGTTTGGGACTGGGTGGAGGAAGTTGGAGGGGGGAGGCTAGAGACAGGGACAATGGCTGCCATCAGTGCTGAGGCCAGAGTCTGAAAAGCTCACTGATGGGCTGTCTGACCAGAGTAAATGCCCTCCAGGAATGCATTGGTTTGTTGCAACTGCCTCTCTACACCCTGGATGGCATTCAAAATGGTAGACTGGCCAACAGTGAGGGACCTGAGGAGGTCAATGGCCTCCTCTCTGAGGGCAGCAGGGCTGACAGGGGCAGGGGCTTAGGTGCCTGGTGCGAAGGAGATGCCCACCCTCCTGGAAGAGCGGGCACGGGGCAAACACTTAGGGGCTGCTGGGAGGGCAGTGCCATTGGGGGGGTGGCGGCTCTACCTGTAGATGCGGGGGGCACAGATGGGCCCGCCACAACAAGGGAGCTCCCTTCAGAGGAGGAGTCCGTATCGCTGGTGTCAGCTCCTGTCCCCCCCGTGGAGCTCCCCTCGCCCTCCGTCCCACTGGTAAATTCAGACTCCATAGTGTTGCCCTCCAGGGCCATGTGGGATGCAGCTCCATCCTGCTCCGGTGCCACTGCTCCTCTGTCTGATGATGCTAATGCACACAAGAACAGGGAGACCACAAAAAGGGGGGGGGAGACAGAAGAAAGACATGTTGAGTGCATGCAATACCGCTACCGTTGGCGGACAATACAGACACAGAAGCTCCCTGCAATACGCCGCGCTCTTGGAGTTCCCTATTCGATCCCAGGGACATGGGTTACAAGCCTATGCCAGATTGCTGCACACATGGATGTCACAGGAGCCTGACTAGGTGTAGTTGGTACTGTACACAGGTGGGGTCCTTGCCTACGAAACTCGCCCTGGCCTATGGGAACCCACAGCCCACCTCCCCCACCCAGACACCTACAATGTGTGCTGAATCAGCAGAATGAGAGTGTACTCACCCCCTTGTGGCTGCTGTGATTCCCTCAAGCACCCATCCAACTCCGGATACACCACCGCCAGGATCCTGAACATCAGGGGGGTCAAAGTGTGACGGGCACCCCTCCCACGTTGGGAGACCATCCCCAGCTGGGCCTCCGCCGTCTTCTTGCTCCAGCGGCAAATGTCCTCCCATCTTTTCCGGCAGTGGGTGCTCCGTCTGTGGTAGACCCCCAGGGTCCGGACTTCCTTGGCGATGGCACGCCAAATGTCCTTCTTCTGGTGGGCGCTGACCTACAGGAACAGTAAAGGGGAAAAAGATAAGTTATTACAATCCGCACCGTCACAGTCATTGGCCCGTATCCCTAGCCTTGGCATGACGCACATGCACTCACCGTCGTTTCATGCACGCCTCATTTTCCCCCCCTTATCTTTCATCCACACCACTCCACACAGGCATTGCCCATACAGCATGCTCACAGTGTACTTACCTGTTTGTCTGGAGGACCGTAGAGTAGCGTGTACTGGGGGAGGACCCCATCCACGAGTTTCTCCAACTCCTCCGTGCTGAAGGCAGGGGCCCTTTCCCCAGACACACGAGCCATTGTCTCTTCCAGACTGAGGTCACAGCAGCACTTGCAGTGTAGGTCCTCTCCTGTCGAAGATCAGGTATCAAGTGATTGAACAGAGAGAAAATGGCGGTCACGTCCGCGGCTGTGCGTACCATCACCGCCAGCGTACATCGTCATTGGCTCCTGGGACCCATAGGGTCCAATGTTAACCAATGCAGGATTGCGCCGCGGTCTTCGACCGCCTACCGCGACGGTGTACAACGCCAGCGCAGTTACCTCATATCCCATTGTCCCACTTTACAGGTCAGGCAGCCGCCATTTCATGGGCCCACATGCCATTATTTTGGACTGCGTCACACATATCTAGGCCTTGCCTAAACACTCATCCAGGCATATGTCGATTTGCTACTATTTCTGAGTATGCTGTGTTTACGTCCCTCAGAGTTGGTTGACTCTCTGCTCGCTGTTCTCCTCCATAGGCACCGTCCGCTGGGGCATGTGAGGAGATGGCGGCATCCTCTGGTGTACAGACCGCTGGTGGACCTGTCGACAATGGAGGAGCGACATGTGATCATCACCAACAGACTTGATTGTGCCACAATCCAGGAACTGTGTGCCCAGTTGGAGCCAGACCTGATGTCAGCTATCCACCATCCCACAGGAATCCCCCCTCAAGTTCAGGTGCTGTCAGTACTCCATTTCCTAGCAAGTGGGTCATTTCAAACTACAGTGGCCATTGCATCAGGGATGTCCCAGCCTATGTTTTCCAATGTGTTGTCCAGCGTGTTGTCTGCCCTGCTGAAACACATGCAGAGCTACATCGTTTTCCCTCAGGTGGTGGATTTGCCTACAGTGAAAGGTGATTTCTATGCCCTGGGACATATCCCCAACATCATAGGTGCCATTGATGGGACACATGTGGCCTTGGTCCCCCCCAGCAGGAGTTAACAGGTTTACAGAAACCGGAAGAGTTACCATTCAATGAATGTGCAGATGGTGTGTTTGGCCAACCAGTACATCTCCCATGTGAACGCCAAGTTTCCTGGCTCAGTGCATGACACTTACATTCTGCGGAATAGCAGCATCCCTTATGTGATGGGGCAACTCTAGAGGCACCGTGTGTGGCTATTAGGTGAGGACATGGACCCTATACAGTGTGGATACTTGTCTGGGTCTGGGGTTGTCCCTAAGGGTTAGTGTGTGTCTAACAGTTGTCTCTCGACATTTGCAAGTGACTCTGGCTACCCCAACCTGTCATGGCTACCGACTCCTGTGAGGAATCCCAGGACAAGGGCAGAGGAACGCTACAATGAGGCCCATGGGCGAACTAGGCGGGTTATAGAGAAGACCTTCGGCCTCCTGAAGGCCAGGTTCCGGTGCCTCCACATGACAGGTGGTTCCCTATTCTACTCACCAAAGAAGGTATGCCAGATCATCGTGGCCTTCTGTTTGCTTCACAACTTGGCTTTGCAACGACAGGTGCCTTTTCTGCAGGAGGATGGTCCAGATGGAGGTGTTGTGGCAGCTGTGGAGCATGTGGACAGTGAAGACGAGGAAGCTGAAGAAGAGGACATAGACAACAGGGATACAGTGATCCTGCAATACTTCCAGGGAGACACAGGTAAGAAGACAACACAGCCTGCTCCATCTGATTTAATTCTACTACCTCTCATCTGTGTGTCCTTTTCACCCAGTGTATGGTCACTGAGTTGTCACTTTCCCTTACGATTTCACAGATGTGGGTCCCACTGTGTGACATCTGCTTTGTTTACGCATGGACTAGTGCTGTGTGACATAGGTATGTTGACATTACATTTGGTGTAGCATTTTGCCACTGTGATTGCAAATACACATTTTCGAAAGCACATACTGACTCCAGATTGTTTTTGATTTAATGGTGTTTATTTAAGTGCTCAATAGTGGAGGGGGTTCTAAAATGGTCAGGGCTGATGGTAGAGGAATGTCCATGACAGAGTCCAGTCTATTAGTCTCACAGGTGCATTGTCCAAAGGGGCATAGGAAGTGGAGCTGGGGCAGTTTAAGTATGGACCGGGTGAAAAAGTGGTACAGAAGGATGACAATCAGGGTGGTCTCATTTCTTGGTGGGGGTCTTGGGATTGTTCTCTGTCTTTGTCCTGGATCACAGGGACCGTTTGGGGGTGGTTCTCCATCTGCAGGGGGTGGGGTGCTGGTGTGGTGGTCCTGTGGCGGTACCTCCTGTCCACTAGAGCCGGAGGAGGTGGTGGCCAGTTCATCGTCCAGGCTAGTGTCAGGGGCCCCTTGTTGTGCCACAGTGTCCCTCCTGGTGTTCACGAGTTCCTTCAGCACCCCTTCAATGATGTCCAGGGTGGAATTGATGGATTTGAGTTCCTCCCAAAAGCCCAAATACTGTTCCTCCTGTTGCCGCTGGGTCTCCTGACACTTGGCCAGTACCGTTGCCATTGTCTCCTGGGAATGGTGGTAAGCTCCCATGATGTTGGAGAGGGCCTTGTGGAGAGTGGGTTCCCTGTGTCTGCCCTCCCCCTGTCACACAGTAGCCCTCCCAGTTCCCCTGTGTTCCTGGGCCTCTGTCCCCTGAACTGTGTGCCCACTACCACTGCCCAAAGGTCCCTGGTGTTGTTGGGGTGGTGGGTTAGCCTGGGTTCCCTGTAGTGGTGGACACACTGCTGATTGAAGTGTCCTGGGGACAGAGGTATGGGCCCGCTAGGTGGGTGCTGCGCTAGTGTTTCCAGAAGGGGCAAGCTCCGTTGTGGCCAGTGCCAGTGTGAGGGGAACCGACTGTCCCGAGGGTCCCAGATGGGCCGGGTTGGTCATCTTGATCCAGTTGGACAGAGCTGCTGTCATGACTGTGGGCCTCTTCTGTGGGTGGAGAGGACATATCTGGACCCTCCTGTCCGATGACGTTGGGTGGGGGTCCTGCAGGGGTGTAAAGGCATGATTATTGCATCTGTGTGTGCCATGGTGTGCAATGGGTGGGTGGCTGTGTACCCCAGTGCTTGCATTCCTGTGTAGGACCGTGTGTGATAATGGTTTAGGGGGGTGTATGGGTATGTGTAGTGGCCATGCATTGGTGATGGGTGTCCATGCTTTGGTGTTACATGCAGGGCTTGGGTTTGGAATGTGTGGTTTGTGATATTGGGACATCTGTGAGGAGTTGGAGTGATGGGGGTGAGGGCGAGGGTGGGGGTATGTGATGGCATGCACGTAGGGGGGTGAAAGTAGTGAAGAGTGGCTTACCAGAGTCCACTCCTACAACTACTCCTGCGAGGCCCTCAGTATGCAGTATAGCCAAGACTTGCTCCTCCCATGTTGTTAGTTGTGGGGGAGGAGGTGGGGGTCCGCCGCCAGTCCTCAGAACCGCAATGTGGTGTCTTGAGACCACAGAACGCACCTTCCCCCGTAGGTCGTTCTACCTCTTCCTAATGTCATCCCAAGTTCTTGGGTGCTGTCCCACTGCATTGACCCTGTCCACGATTCTTAGCCATAGCTCTATCTTCCTAGCTATGGTGGTGTGCTGCACCTGTGATCCGAATAGCTGTGGCTCTACCCGGATGATTTCCTCCACCATGACCCTGAGCTCCTCCTCAGAGATCCTGGGGTGTCTTTGCGGTGCCATGGGGTGGTGTGGGTGATGTGTGGGGTGGTGTGTGTTGTGATGTGTGGGGTGATATTTAGAGGTGTGTTGTGTGAGGTGCGTGGATATTGTGTGAGTGATGGTGTAGAGTGCCTGTGGATGCTAGTTTGTAGATGGTGGTGTCTCTCTCAGGCCCTCAGTCGCAATTGTGGTCGTAAGGGTTTGTGGGTGATGTGGGTGTGTGTTTTATATTGTATTGGATGTGTGGGAGTGGTGTGTGTATGTGTATCAGGTGTGTGTATTTGTAATTGTCCAATGTGGTTGTGTTTTGTAAATGTGTGTGTATTTTGAGCGCGGCGGTGCCAATGGAATACCGCGGTTGAAATTCCTGTTGGCGTGACGGTGTCTGTTTTGTTATCGCCAGTTTATCACTGACCTTTGGTGTGGCGGAGTTGTGTGGGTGTCTGGATTTGGCGGATTCCGAGCTGTGGGTCATAATGACAGTGGTGGAATTCCGCAGCGGTGTGTTGGCGGTCTTCTGCACGGCGGTAAGCGGCTTTTACCGCCAATGTTGTAATGACCCCATTGTGTCACATGTGTAGCAGAGAATAATAAAGGCTGAACTTAACTACACACCACAGAATGGACACACATGCAGGCACATTGCCAGGGGTAACGTGATTTCAACCCAGCCGTAGTCCACTGCATCCTCTGAGCACAATTTGTCATGGGTATCACATGCTTTACCATGTATTGGACATAGCCCATCATATCTATTCTGTTGTTGGTATAAGTACATTTGAATATCAGACATTACAATGAGGTAGGCCCACAAATATGTGTTAGAACACGTGTACACTCATAGTACACATCTGCTAACATGTATGTGGACACAGTCAAGCTACACATCCACATATGCACATGGTATCAGTCGCATGCATCACACACCTATACAAACATATTGGCAACACATAGCGATGTTACCGTAAAGATATGAACGGACATGCACACTCAGGTAGCCATACCATACTGACTACATTCATGCATAGCCCCTGGGACATCGTATGTGAATCTGGGCGCACTGTAAGCCTTTCCAAATAATTTCCACGCATTCCCGTCATGAGTCAAAATATTTGGATGCAAACAACTGTATTCTATACTCTGCAAGGCCATAAAAATGACACATGGCCCCTGCGCATCAATCGCACAGGCCTTGTCAGGCTGTATGGGAAGGAATACCATGCATTACCGTTGTGCGACAAACATTTTGAAGCAAACTCCAAAACTTCATACTTTCCTATGCATAAACATGACGGCTGGCCCCTGAGCATCAATTGCAAGTCCACAGGCCTTGTAAGGCACAATGGGAAAAAATCGGCATGACGCACAGGCCCAGGAAGTGATGAAACAGGACATCCTGCCTGCATACATGGTACAGTGAGTTCACTTTCACTTTCACTTCACAGTCTTATTGTCTGTGACTCTGTGAGGGGGTGTGGAGCTGGTGTTGTTGGCGAATTGGAGTTGGAGGAGTCTTTTGTGCTGTGTCCTGTTGCTGTTGTATTATATTTGTCTTTTCCTCAGTCTTTTGTAGTGTTTTTGTACTGTATCTGTTACTGTATTGTGAGGTGTTTGTCTAGGGGTAGTATAGTTTGTTGGGTATTTGGGGTAGGCGGGGTAGTTTTATATTTACTTTATTTTTGGGCTCTTACATTTGCAGTCTCCAAAAACTGCATTATATCTGGGAAAGGGAGGATGTCAACGATGATGGCTGATGAACTGGAAGGCTTTACGTGGCTTGTGCAGCATTACCTTCCAATGATGCTGGTTTTGGGTGGTCGCATTATCCAGAGCTACCCCACAGAGGGCAAGGTGCACCACCACCCAAATTTTTGGAGGAGGATGCAATGACTACCAGCTGAAACACCGTTGGGCTGATCTGATCTCAAGGGAGCAAGACCTACTGGATCACCTGGGGATTCAGATTGGTGGAGTAGTTGGTAAGTATCCCATTTGCATAGAGACACCATTATTTGCATGTGCATGACAGGAGGAGATAAGGTTGAGTGCAGCATGTTTTGTCAAGGGATCTGGACAGGTTGTTTTGGGCCTGTATTTAGAGCCCCAGCGCCACCTTAGAGCTGCCATTGTGATTTTCATTAATGAAGCAGAGCCGGGGCAGAAGTGCTATCTTCTCTGCCCCATAATAACAAAGTGGTGCGATGCATGCATAGCGCCACTGAGTTTAAACCTGCACAACATGTGGGCTGAGCGAGGCATCATGTATGGGAGGGGCCCCTACCCCTGTATGGAGGGCTAAAGTACATGGGTCTGGGAAAAATTATACATTTCCTATTGCCATATTTCCTGCACTTTGACCAGCTGCTATGATGCATGCAGTTAAATGCACCACAGGAGTGTCAGGGAAAGTGTTGCTTTGTGGGTGCCAGGCTTTCCATTATCTGGTCCTATGTCTGACTGACAGATTATAAATGCTTGACAGTTGTTCTCATCTACCACTAGGTTGACTTGCTCACTCAGTTTAACAAGTTGATTTTGGAACTATCTTCCATGCACAGAAATGTCCAAATATCACAAAGCTATGTTTTCCTTTCATGTATTGCAGATGGGCCTACACCAGAGGAGAGGTGTCCAGATTTGAAGACCCCAGTGCTGCCAGTAAGTGTCACCTTGTGCGTCACGTGTGACATTCCAGGGTTTTGTGTGAGACAGTCTGATGTGTGCAATACAATGATTAAATGTGGTGTGTGACCAATGCTATGAAATCACCTGAGTTGAGATATTGACATCATGTCTGATGCAATGTAGAGGACTGAGATTATCTTGATTGTTGCACAAGTGACAACATGTGTTGCTATGGAATTGTGGGTGTTGTGAAATGGAAGGCATGCCCACATACACATTGAAGTCAATCATGATAGGTGTCAGAGCTGCTGTTTATGTGATTAGCATGCCTGTTGCCAACTTTGTCACACCACTTTTGACAGCACTGTGTGCCACACATAGCTTCCAGTTACTCATGAAACAGTACAGATCAAGTAAATGTTTTGAGGTCTCTAGTGGGCTTATGTTGGGGACACTGGCACCACTGGAGCCTCACTACTCTTTAGATTTAAATTGAGGCCACAGTCATGCAAGGAGCCTTATTGTGCTGGCCAACAGTCAGTAGAGTGCACAATTAGTATACAACTGAGCTCCAGATGGTTATGGGAAATGTCTACGGAATGCAGCACGCTAGATCTCTGCAGATTTACTAACATGGTCTACCCATCATGATATTTGTGAGTGATCTTGGTCACATCACATGTGCACATAATGTGAATGCTGAGTGTGTGCCTGGTAATTAGGTGATGGCTGACATGCATGTGCACATGTTGTTCAATAGATAGGAATACTGTAGCTACACCCAGTGCAGTACCAATCTTACTATGGCCCTACGGGCACCCATGCAGCCACCATGTGTGTGACGCATTACACATTTTGCACAACATAGCACAGGGTAGGGGGAAATAGTTACGAAATCTGTAGGCAACTTTGATGTGCTGTTCAGGCTTTGCCCAAACTATATGGGAACTTTGCATTCATTGTAAATATGGGCACATCATGAGCTATGGTGTGCCTCCTTGTGACGTGTGGTCAGAGCAGGCCTTAACCCAGGACTCATGAATGAAGCTTTACCTAACCTTAGAATTGCCGGTGGGACGTGAAAAGTTTCAGCCCCCCTGTCAGATGGCACCCACCTTGCATCCATGATGCCTGGGCAAGGTTTGATGTAGCATCAGGGGTGTCAAAGTGGTGGGTTGCATAAAAAGTGCTGCATGTTGACAATGGCACAGGGAATCTATACTTGTTGGGCCATTTGATCTTCACTAATTTGTTCACACAAATGTTGAGCAAGGACGCAGTAGTCCACTCACATCTGGGCCATGATGTTCAACAATGAATAGGCATTATCCCAGTGACATGTACATGATACCATAGGTGGCTGGTAGGAAATAGTTATAGATTTGGAGTCAGTCAGTGTTGTGGAATGTGTGGTGGACTGCATGTGCCATCTGAGGATGCTGTGTACAGTGCATGTCTGTTATACCCCCACCTAATGCTATTTTTAAAGCTTTATTCTCCTCATATTTCACCTGCCAATATGACCCCAGCAGAACAACATGCTTTCTACAAGCGGGTTGACAGGCACAGGCACATATTGGAGGTGAATGCTGGGTACCAAAGCATGGAGGGGAGATTTTGGAAGAAGAAAGCCACAGGGCATGGCGTGCATTCCCACATGGGGGACCTCCGCTACAGCCAAAAACAAGGCAGGCCACTTTGGGAAAGAAATCTGAGGTCCAGAGGGCCTCAGCGGGTCTGACCCCCACCCCATCTGCTGCACCTCTCTCAAGCCAGGCACCCCTACAGCCACCTGCTCCAGCCACAACATCAAGCTTTAAATCAGACATAAGATGGGACATAGAAGCCATGATGGCCAGATTGAAATGGTTGGAGAAACAGAGGGGCATATTTATACTCTGTTTGTACCGAATTAGCGTCATGGAACACCATGGAATAAGCCCACAGGTGCCCTTCCCATGCCCCAGGGACACCCCCACCCACACCATAGGGACAGCCGAGGATGGGGGACCCCCATTCCAGGTAAGTACAGGTAAGTATTTATTTTATTTTTTAAAGTGCGATTGGGGACCCTGAAATGGGCCTCCCCACTGGGTGCAATGGCCATGCCCAGGGGACCTTGGTCTCCTGTGCTGGCCATTGGGGTGGTGGGCATGACGGTATGTATGGTTTTGCATCAGAAAATGACTATGGGCAGGTTAGAGTCTTTTTTTTTTTTACTCTAACCTGCCTAACGTAATTTTTTGGTGCAAAAACCCCTTCTTCCATACTGCCAGCCCAACCCAACTAAAGTCATTTTTTTGCTGCTAGCCTACCCTTTGCACCGGCTTGCACCATTGCATAAATATGGTGCCCGGCTGCTGCGCAGAAATGGAGCAAGCCGGTGCTAAACTTTTTGGTGCAAAACTGAGTTGGTGCAGTTTTGCACCAAAAAGTATAAATCAGGGCCAGAGTGCCAAAAATCATAAGTTGCTCAAGTACTGCAAAATGAAAAAATTAAAAAATGTGAAGTGTTAGTGCCACAACCGCCCAGTTCCTTTCCTCTCCATTTTACTGATATTAGATGTTTATAGTGAGTTTTAAATGGGTAGTGTTAGGTTAGTGAAATAGTGTAGGGTAGGCATGGGTTAGAGTAAGTATAGTTGGGAAGGTGGGTTTTAGTACATTTGTCATGTTGGGGGGATTTGGGTGGGGGTTATGTTGGGGTCGATATGTAAAAACAAATACGAAAAAATATAACAAATTTAAAAAATACTTTCAAATATATATTTGTTTAGGACATAGGTTAAGTTAGTACATATGTAGCCTCAGTTTATGTTGTCCTACTTGTATCTTGTCTCTTAAGGGAGGTAGGGGGACAATGTTTAGAGTGTGGCGCTACATGTGTAAGATTAGTTTAGAATGAGTTAAATCGGTGTAGGTGTAAGTTAAGTTTAGTGTAGGGTAGTTTTTAGGATAGGTTTAGATATGATGTTTTTATTATATTGTAATAAATCCTGTTAGTATTAGACTATCTATTTTTTCTCTAGGATGATTGAATGCCTGCGTGTTCTCATGTGTGCACTGGCCAAGTAGGAAGAATGGCTTAGGGTATGCTTCCTTTCTTTATTTCCATGGATTACCATGTGCATCCCCTATGACCAAGGAGCTGTCAGATTGGCTGCTAAATGACATCAGCTAGTTAATACATTTGTCATCCACTGTTCCAGCCATTCACATTGTGTATGTATACGTTATCTTGAACAGGTAAGTATGGAACTTCAACTTCATTGGTGGGGTCTAGCAGTATCATTGTTGGAAAGTGTGGCACATATGACTATAGCCAAATTTGGGACAGTATCCTGCAACACTGACAGCTGCCCGTCACTGATTAGATTAGCCTCTTCTGAACCACACATATTAGTTGTATTGGTGCTCCCATCTGAGTAAATTACCGTAGACTAGGTTCAGACCCATACATGCCATATGTCAACTTCCAAGGATATCTGTTCAATACATGTATTGAAAACTCTGTAAGTTGGTTGTAGTCCATAACACCATCATGTTGGGATCTCAGTGTGTGGCTTTGTGTCTGACAGTAATGCACTCATGTAATTATGTTCTGTACTCATTGACATGGCTTCACACAATGCATTCATTTAGCTGAGTTGATGGATCGTAGAAATGTTACATGTGAACAAGGTGCTTTATTTACAGGTCCAAGTGTATTATCCAACGTTCTACATTGTCCAGTTCACAGACCCCATGAGAGAGCCTCAGCCATTTGTTGTACAATATGAGTCAAGGGGTGAGGGACATTTCACGATGCATGGTTAGGAGAAGTATGCATTAGTGAGGAGGTGTCCAAATTGCCAATAGGTAAGATTTGTGACAATGACAGTACATAGTAGACAAGTCAACAGTGGTTGAGTGAAGAGGGCACATTGCCTGTTTTCACAACACAGGCATGATCATAAGCACAGAACTAAGGAGATACTGTCCATAAGGCACAGACTGGTGCTTTCGGGTAGTTTTCCTTGTGAATGTTGTTCCTTGCACATCTTCATCCTTTGATGCATGTGGTGCCTCTTGTACCATGGGGGATGCTGTTGTTGAGGGGGCCACACACACATCAGGGGATAGAGATGTGGAGTCAAAGGTCCTGGCAGATGCCATTTGTGTGTGGGAACACGCAAGGCATCACTGAAGCAAGGAGGAACTACTGATTTCTCATAACAGCAGCAACATCACAGTGGTAGGCAGCCATGATTTCCATGAGGGAGGCCACTTCCTGCTGTATGGACTCCAGGGTATTCTGTATAGCCACCAGCCTGTTGTTTAACATGCTGCTGCCACTTAGGAAGGGCAATTGTTGAAGCCTCTGCCTCATGACAGCAGCTGTGGTGGCCAGGGACTTCTGAAGTCCATGTAGCAGGGAGTGGGTGCATCTGGTGGCAGCTGATTAGTCCTTAATTGGACTGAGGCGCACCTCTGCACTCCTTCTAGGCTGCCTGCCATGGTCTCCATCCCCACCCGCACCTGCCTGACCAGCTCCCCCTCGACTCCTACCACTGTCCTATGGAAGTGAAATGTCAGTCTTGGATTGTGTTGGCTGTTGACATGGCACATCATTTACTTGTTACTGGAGGCTCAGTGACATGTTACAGACCCAAGGTTGTAGTTGTATATTATGTGTAGCATTGTGCATCACATGAGGCAAGCTCACATGGTATTTTGGGGTATATTAAGAAGCCCCTAGCGCCACCGGAGTGGCACTTTTTGTGACGCTCCGGTGGCGCAATGACCTGTGCCATATTTACAAGGTGGCGCTAAGCGACTTATTGTGGCTTAACTCCACCTTGTAAATAGGACCTCTTGACACGCAGCACCTTGCGTGGTAGGGACGTGCCACAGCAACACCCATTGTATTTTGACGCTGCCACAGATTTACGAGTTTTCATAAACCAGAGGCATTGCCAAAATATAACTTCACCCCAGGGGTGGCATTAGCATGGTGCAACAAAGTAAATGTCATCTTTTCTCCTCTTTTCTCACTTTTTCTATGTGTGCTGCATTTTGCAACACATATAGACAGAGCTAGTGGCCTTTTAAGATTGTTTTTCTGCAGGAAGGCGTTCCTTCCTGCGCAAATACAATGTCCCCCTCAACGCAGCCATCTTTGCACTATGGTGCACATCAGCTAATTTAGTGCCAGCACAGGGAGTAACACAGGGGTGCCCTGTATTCTAGTAAATACTGCGCATCTCTGCATTTTTAAATTGACGGTGTGCAATGCTGCCAAATTTGGGGAAACACCGCACGCCATCATTTACTATTACATCTGGCCCTTTGTGCTTTGATCCCACACCACCTACTTCCTTGCAGGCTCCTTGTCCCTGCTATTGACACCATGGTGGTATGTAACCTGCCTTCCTATTCACCGTGGTGGACATTGCCACAGTAGTGTAATGTGTGCTTTCACTCTTCTGGTGCTATGATGCATTGACCCCATGAACGGTGACACTAGTGCAGTGTAGCAGAGGTAGGGCCATTGCGTACAAGGCTTGTGTTACATTCTTATCTGCCTGTAGCAGGCCCCACACATGTGCTAATTGGAAGGGACAGTGCAACCATTATGGACTGTCTGCCCCATTAGATTGTCCCTCTCTACATTTCTGCAACAGGCATCTGTTGGTGTAAGGATGTTGAATGTGGATCAAAGCATTCATTTTGCGACTTTGTTGATGTGGCACAAGGGAAATGTGTAGCTTGGTTCCACATGGGCTGTTATTTGTATGATGATACAGTTGCATTACAGGCTAGTGACATTGCACTGGTAGTGCTACATTGATGCCACTTGTGCCAGTTCTTACGCATGTTGATTGTACAACTAAGCAGTATACCAACCATTCTCACAACTCACTCAATCTTGTCAGGTGATGAGATTGTAGCTACTTGTACAGCTGCACAAATGATGCCCACAGACATGCACCACGAGTTTTGTGGCCATTCTCAAATGATGCATGGAGTTGTGTGAGAGTTGTTGTTGGTTCACCCTGTGCGGTTTGCATTTCACAGGTTGTACACTTAAGTTCTGATTTTTTCTCAAGTGGCACAGCTCAGTGCAGCAGCAATATTTGTTCCATTACGCAGAGCCAGTTTTGAAATGTAGGGATGTGTCATGTTTACTGGAATACGGTACACCCCTGCATTTCCCCCTGCACTTGCACAGGTTTGTTCTCCCTGCACCAACGCAGGCATTGTTGCAGCATGATGAAGGGGTGCTGCGTTGAGGGGATAGATTGTTTATGTGCAGGGAGGTGTCCCTTCCTGCACATGTACAAGCTATTTTTGCAAGGTGGCATTTCAATGTGTGCTGCAGGATGCAGCACACATGAGAAGGACAATGACTCAAGGAGGAAGGGAAGCATTTTGCCCTGTTACGCCATCCTGACACCACCCCTGGGGTGGTATTGACCTCAATCCTAGTGTCTGATGTACAAGTTGTGTTGGATCAGGGGCTATGACAATATGCAATGAGTGTTGTCGTGGCACAGCCACACTAATTGCACGTCCCTTCCATGAAATGTGCTGCATATTTACATGGTGGAGAAAAGCCATAGCAAGTGGCTTATGTCCACGTTGTGTATATGTCGAAGTGCATTGCGCAACCAGATTGTCAGTACAAGTGTGGCTTGGGTGGCGATGGGGCATTTTGCTTCATGGCCTATATGTCCCGATGCAACCCTTTAGTATGCATTGAGTGTGTCCTATGTCCCTCCCCCTTCTGCCACTTATGAGATTCCAGATAGTCCCCCCTGCAACTTACCCTGTATTTGTGGTAGTTCTTGATAGTCTGCGTTGTCCTATCTTGCGATTCCAGGGATCAGTTCCTCTGGGATGACCACTGCCACCATCTCCTCCAGCTCATCCAGGTCCTCCTGTGGTGTGGGACTTCCACTTTGTTAGAAATGGGGTCTCTAGTTGGCAGTCGGTTTGCACCCTGTCCAAGTAGGGACTCTCACTCTAGTCAGGATAAGGGAGATACCCGCTCAGATAACCCCTGCTCACCCCCTTGGTAGCTTGGCACGAGCAGTCAGGCTTATCTCAAAAGCAATGCGTAAAGCATTTGCACATAACACACAGTAATGAGTGAAAACACTACAAAAGGACACCACACCAGTTTTAGAAAAATAGCCAATATTTATCTATATAAAATAAGACCAAATACGATAAAAAATCCAACATACAGTAGTAAAAATATGAATGCTGCAAGATGTACTTAACAATACAGTTCCTTGAAGTCGATAACTCCACCTGGGGCTATCACGGCGTCATGAACAACAAAACCAAAAGTTCAGGCTGGCCTTGGCGTCGTGGGCCAGCTGCAGTGTCTGGAAGATCCACAAAGAGTACCTTGGATTCGCAGGGCGTCGTGATCCTCACAGTGAGCTCCGGAGAGCGGCGTCGCTGGCGTCGGTTCCGGAGTCGGTGCAGGAGTCGTCGGGCCCTTGAAGTCACACACCTCGGGGCTCGAACTCCGGGCTGATGAAATCAGGTGCGCTGGAGGGGATGGCATCGGGGCTGTGGTGCAAAGCGGGACGATGCGACGTGCGGTGCCCACAGGTCACGGTGCAGGCAACGGCTCGGTGACGGCGTCCAGCGGCGTCAGTGAGACCAGGGCTGCGATGTGAAGCGAGGCAGTGCAATGTGCGGTGTCCACAGGTCACAGTGCAGGCAGCGTCGTCGTCGTCGTTGCGGAAGCGCTGTCGTCTGTAGGCCCAAGCCAGTGGTGCGGGACGGGACGGTGCTTTGTGACCCTCACGAGCGGTGTCCACAGGCCACGGTGCAGGCAAGGATACCTGGTGACAACACTGGAGCTGATGGTGCTGGCGTCGGTGGACCGGGGCTGCGGCGCGGGACGGTGCTTCATGCTCCTCACGAGTGGTGTCCACGGTGCAAGCAGCGGCGCCGGTGTCAGCATGAGCGACATCGTTGGGGATGACCAGGCTGCGGTGTGAGCAGGTGACGCCGGAGTGCGGGGCCCACAGGTCACGGTGCGAGCAGCAGCTCGGTGAAGTCATCCGATGACGGCGTCGGTGAGACCAGGGTCGCAGTGTCGGCAGGTCACGGTGCAGGCCAGCAGCATCGTTGGCGGCGTCACAGTGGTTTCTCCTCTTGGACAGCACAAAACACACAGTTCCCAGTGCTGCAGGTCGAGGAAACTGAAGTTTTTGGGGTCCCTGAGACTTGCAACAGGAGGAAAGCTCTACTCCAAGCCCTTGGAGAATTTTCTCAAGCAGGACACACAGCAAAGTTCACCCTTTGCACTCTTTTCAGGCAGAAGCAGCAACTGCAGGCAAGTCCAGCAAAGCAACACAGCAAAGGGACAGTACTCCTCCTTCAGCTCTTCAGCTCTTCTCCTGGGCAGAGGTTCCTCTTGATTACCGAAAGATTCTAAAAGTCTGGGGTTTTGGGTCTGCTTCTTATACCCAGTTCTGCCTTTGAAGTTTGCAAACTTCAAAGCAAAGTCTCAAGTGTTTGCAAGATCCTTCCTTGTCCAGGCCAGGCCCCAGACACTGACCAGGGGGTCGGAGACGGCATTGTGTGAGGGCAGGCACAGTCCTTTCAGGTGTGAGTGACCACTCCTCCCCTCCCCTCCAGCACAGATGTCTAATCAAGATATGCAGGCTACACACCAGCCCCCTTTGTGTCACTGTCTAGAGGAGAGGTGTGAACAGCCCAACTGTCAAACTGACCCATACAGAGAATCTACAAACAGGCAGAGTCACAGAATGGATTAAGCAAGAAAATGACTACTTTCTAAAAGTGGCATTTTCAAACGCACAATCTTAAAATCAACTTTACTAAAAGATGTATTTTAAAATTGTGATCTCAGAGACCCCAAACTCCACATGTCCGTCCGCTCCCAAAGGGAATCTACACTTTAATCAGATTTAAAGGTAGCCCCCATGTTAACCTATGAGAGGGACAAGCTTTGCAACAGTGAAAAATGAATTTAGCAATATTTCACTGTCAGGACATATAAAACACATTACTATATGTCCTACCTTAACCATACACTGCACCCTGCCCTTGGGGCTACCTAGGGCCTACCTTAGGGGTGCCTTACATTTAAGAAAAGGGAAGGTTTAGGCCTGGCAAGTGGGTACACTTGCCAAGTTGAAGTTACAGTCAAAACTGCACACACAGACACTGCAGTGGCAGGTCTGAGACATGATTACAGAGCTACTTATGTGGGTGGCACAACCAGTGCTGCAGGCCCACCAGTAGCATTTGATTTACAGGCCCTGGGCACCTCTAGTGCACTTTACTAGGGACTTACCAGTAAATCAAATATGCCAATTATGGATAAACCAATCCACAGTACAATTTATATGGGGAGCACTTGCACTTTAGCACTGATTAGCAGTGGTAAAGTGCGCAGAGACAATAAACCAGCAAAAACAGAGTCCAAAACCAGGAGGTCAGAAGACAAAAAGATAGGGGAGACACGCCAAAAAGCTGCCAGGTATAACACACCTCCAGACTGCAGTGCTGCCTTTCGGTTCCTGGCCAGTTTCTCCTTAGTCCTGCATTTACAATCGTGCAATCGGTGACAGTCCCCCTCACCTCTGTCATGCTGTTAACTTTCTCTACTGTTGTCTGCCATATGGTGTCTCTCCTATCAACTGGCAATTTGGTGGTGATGAAGAGTTGGTTATAGTGCTCCGTCATTTCTCTGACCAGGATGCCATGCTCCTCCTCACTAAAGCGACACTTCCACTTCCTCTTCTCCTGGGACTTTGCTGGACCATCCTAGCTGGTACTTGGGTGACTGAGTTCTCTCTAGGGCCTCTTCCGGCCTGCATTCTCCAGCTTGTCTTTTCAAATGTTTTTTTCTTGCTTGCTCATTTTTTTTAATTTTTTTTAGCTAATGTGGTTAAATATGGCGCCAACCCATTTTACGTCAAAAATACATGCTGCAAAATGGTCTAGCACCACTTTTGCAGCATTAGCGTCATTTTTTCTTATGACATGTTGCAATGGTTAGTGTCATTTTTTTTTTTACGCTAACCATTCATTAACGCCATTGTGCGTCATTTTTTTAAATATGGTGCATGGATGACGCTAGGGAATGACGGTAGCTCGCCCTAAAATGTTTATGTGCAGTTGTGCGTCATTTTTCATAAATCTACCCCCTAATTTCTTACAGATTTTTTTACCCTGTAAATTTCATTGTTTGATATTCTGCAGCACACATTCTTGTTGTTCTCATTGAACACTTTCCTATCTTGGTCACAAACTCTATCTTAGAACTCGGATGCCCCCAGTAGGCCCTCGTCCCAACACCCGCCAAATGCAAACCGACAGAGTCTGAGGGGGTCATTCTGACCCTGGCGGCCGGTGACCGCCAGGGTCACCGACCACGGGAGCACCGCCAACAGGCTGGCGGTGCTCCCGAGGGCATTCTGACCGCGGCGGTTCAGCCGCGGTCAGAAAGGGTAAACCGGCGGTCTCCCGCCGGTTTACCGCTGCCCCATTGAATCCTCCGCCGCCATGGGGATTCAGACACCCCCTACCGCCATCCTGTTCATGGCGGGAAACCCGCCATGAACAGGATGGCGGTAGGGGGTGCTGCGGGGCCCCTGGGGGCCCCTGCAGTGCCCATGCCAGTGGCATGGGCACTGCTGGGGCCCCCGTAAGAGGGCCCCGCAAAGTATTTCAGTGTCTGCTTTGCAGACACTAAAATACGCGACGGGTGCAACTGCACCCGTCGCACCCCTGCAACTACACCGGCTCAATTCTGAGCCGGCGTCCTCGTTGCAGGGGCATTTCTGCTGGGCCGGCGGGCGCTCTTTCGGAGAGCGCCCGCCGGCCCAGCGGAAATGTTTAAATGTCCGCCGCGGTCTTTTGACCGCGGTGCGGTCATTTCACGGCGGTACCTTGGCGGACGGCCTCCGCCGTCCGCCAAGGTTAAAATCACCCCCAGAGTGTCTTTGGTGTTGGAAGAATTTTTATTTACAAATGCCAACTAATTAAACTCATAATCATAAGAAACATATAATGTAAGTCATAATTCAATCCTGTCATACATCTCATAAATAATTTCATAAATCTCATAAATCATGATAATGACACAACCAAGGATCCTCCCGCGTCCCGAACACCGTTGGACCACCCAGGTGAACCTTTTTTCACCTGTATCTTTGGGGGGCGGTTCCCAACACCTCACTGTCCCTTGTCCTCATGCTCCGGGTTTCGCCCCCCCAACACCAAGCTGCCGTGGGGGTGCAACGGGGTGGCCAGGAGCGGAAGCCCCGTGCCCACCCCAGCGATCTGGGCACCCTAACCCCCAAGCTGGTGTGTACATCCGCCGGTTGATTCAGGATTGCAGGATCCTAGCTTGGTGTTATCCAGGGTACCCTGCCTTGGGTACCCCTCTGTTGCTTAGGGTGAATTTATTATCTCATCTCACGACCTAGTATTCCAACACCCACATTATCCTCACTCTCATGTCTAAGGGATGGGAGGGTGGGTAATGTCGGTCACCGGTCTGCGCCACCCACGCCATATCATTGAAAAGGTTGAGGCCTGATCTGGGGGGCATTTAAATACCCCCCAACAGATGTGACGCAGGTATCGCCCTCTCTAATTCTTGCTCTTCTGCCCTCTCGCCTTGCGAGAGGGTGGAAGCCCCCGGCCAGTCAACGTAGGAGCAGCGATCAGGGCTCGGGCCACGGCGGCCCCGGGTCCTAAGCACCGTGGCCCCCCAATTGGGGGGGCGCTCTGTCATTCTCAAGCACCTTCCTCAAGCTTACTGTGCCCTATTCATTCATAATAGTTGGCTGTTGTTCGTGCAACTAGTTTGTCTTGTCATCTCCGGATAACATTAGCACAGTGTGGACAAAATCAATATTTATGTAGTTGGATAGTGCTCAGGAGCTAAGGTAATATGATCCCCAATAAAACTGTGCTCTGATTTACAAGTAATGTGATACATTTTCTCACACCTTCATGATTCTGCACTTCCTATTCTGTTCTGTGACAAGATTCCCTATATAAACCACTGACTTTGGGGGTGAGCCAGAAGACTTTACGATCCTACTGGGGATGCTGTCCATTTCTCTATTGATTTTGCTGCTCATTTGCAACTTAGAAATATTTTGATTTTTGCATTTACTGTCTATGCCTTATTTGCTACGAGCCTAGATGGCAATGACTCTATGCGGACTCTGTATCACAGTCCTTTTTTAATTTTTGTAATATGTGGCCTACATTTATTCTGCTGATCTTGAACTCAATTATTGAATATCCCCTTTCCTAATTAACTGTGTTTTTGATGTGTTGGGAGGTGCCTTACTTCAGGGACTCATTGCCACAGGAAATTGAGGTTTAACACCTTCTCCCATTCATCAATTAGTGGGCGTGCAGTTGAGGTAATATTTTGAGGCGTACAATTTTTGGGATTGCTGCGTACATAAATTTGTGGTAGCAGAGGATTGTAGCGAGTTAAGAACACCTCCTTTCTGCTTTAGAGGTTCCCTTTTTGCCTCGCCCTTAGTTTTAGTGGATTTTCCAGTGTGGATTTTCCTGGATGTTTTTGCAAGTTTTCTGACTTATTGAGCCTCAACAGTACTGCTCTTGTTCCTGAACAAAGAGAATTGCAAGTATGAATAGTGTGGAATTATTCTGATAATTCGTACTGCTCTGATGTGTTAATGAAATACTGTGTTTTGTGTTAAGTGGTGGATTGTTGTCCTGCATGAGACGTCTTCGGTTGTGTGATGCTGAGTCTTGGTTCAATTGGTGCTTTGATCACTTTGATTTGCGTTGAAGAAGCTTGTATTTTATTACTTGTTGGTTCATTAATCAGATTTGTCAAAATCCAAGATCTAGAGCAATTGTTGTGTTTTTTCCTGTGTTAAAGGTAGTAAGTATTGCAAGGTACTTGTTTTCCTGAAATAATGAAATTCCTTCCTTTGTGTGTCTAATTAAGTGGGTGTTAATTGCTCTTTAGTGCTCTATCTTCCTAGGTTTTTTTCTTTGATGGTGCTCATGAAGTGTCTGGTGTGTTTGTGTGTGTGTGTGTCTGTTTGTATCCATATCTGCCTGTGTGTGTTAAGATAAAAATGATCCAACATATGCCATGCTCTGACTTGCTGTACGCTGACTTGCTGAGCCTCAACAGCACTGCTCTTGTTCCTGAGGAAAAGGAATTGCAAATATCTTACTCTATGAACGGAGGAAATTTGCTCTCTTGCAATGCTATGTGTAGATTCAGCTTGCTCTCCTGTTGATCCTGCTGAAAGTCTTTTAGGGCCATATTTAGACTTTAACAGTGCTGCAGCCACCCAAACTTGTGGTTCTCTTGCCGCGTTTATTAGGAAAGCAACTCCTTAGTTTTCGACAGTCGAATCTCAGCTGGCTCTGCAATTGGAAACCCTTTGCGCTGGTGGCTGCCAGGTTGTAGGGGCATGAGCCCCACCCTATGTAGGATGCGGTTACAACTATTGACTTTTCCTTTGTAAGGCAACCATGCCAGGCATGGTGATCCCAGGAACAAAAAATGTAAAAAGAATCCTGAATACAATGACAAATCTCCCTGTACACCAGGCACGTGTTTCCTACTCTTTTGAGCAGCAACCTACCACAATGGGTTTTTTTCCCTGAAAAATAAAAGTTTTTGCTGTGCTGGCTGAAAAACACATGAAAGCGCACTTAGTCTTCAGCACTGGTAAATGTGCATTGGATGCAACAGCAGATGCACCTCTATCAAAGAGATCCCCATCCAGGAGGTGGGGATCCCTAGTTATAGCAGGCTGTCCTCTACTGGATGGGCCAAGGGAAGGGCCTATACCAACCTGGCCTGGGCGGCAGGCTAGCTGCTAAAGAATTAATTAGCACCCTAGTCTTTGTGTGCATGTTTAAATATGTGTGTGAATGAGTGTGTGTGTGTGAGAGAGAGAGAGGGAGAGAGAGAGAATGTGTGTGTGTGTGTGTTAGGCTGAATGAACTCATTGCATGTTCTGAAGATGAGCAAAGGGACTGTGACTGTCTCGGTTTTGCTCATAGGCACTAACAACGTGTGGTCCGAAACCTCTGACACAAGGATCACATCACAGATCACAATTGCAAAGAAGCAGATGTGTGTGTGATCTCACAGAACACTGAGACCTTTGGGTCGGGATCAGGCATCATGGAGATATCACGCAAATGGGCCCATTTCCAACCTGTACTTGGGAAACAGATCACCTCGGTGCATCATGAACTCTTCCATTGCATCCAGCAGCTCAAGATCAATGAAAATTTCAGTTTTTTGCAAAGAGACCTAAAGAGAAAGGTAAAGAGCCCCACTAGATCAGGCTGCACAACAGAATAGTTTACTCTCAGGCAAACTCCTTTTCCAGGCAGTAGTTATTATAGAAGTATTCAATCATTCATAGCATTTGTAAAGTGCACTACTCACCCATGAGGGTCTCAAGGCGCTGATGGGGGGGGAGGGGAGATGCTGCTACTGCTTGAACAGCCAAGGCAGCTGGGTTTAAACTATTACATCCCTCCTACTACACAAGGAATAACTGTTGAACTACATCTTAGATCTAGATCTTAGTGCCTGGAGTATATTGCAATGAGATTTTAATAAAACTGGTGCAAATAGGACCTTTAAAATCATATTATGTAAGTATAATGGTTTAATAATCAGACGTTGGTAAGATGTTTAAAACCAATAGGGAAAGATTACGTTTAGTTCCCAAACACTTTTGTAGAAAATTAGTGCAAAATCGTACCTTTCAAAACACTTTGGCCAGTAGCACTTCTCCCCTTTTTTATGTGTCTGCGTTCTTCTCTCTTCATCTTTCTCTCATTAGTTCTCTTCTTCATTTTCTGGTTCTCTTCTTAATATATTCCTCTATATTTTTAGGTCGAGTATAGCAACTCTCAAGCGCTGCTTTTCCAACGTGTTGGTATCTATGTGGGCTTTTCACCACCTCACACCTATCACTACGACTTGTTCATGGGCTTGCCTTTCAAAAATCCTTTGTTAAGCATTGGTAAATGCTTTATGTTTGTCCTGCCTTGGGGCGATTTTGTTACGCCTTGGGGACCAACCCCTTGTTACATGGCTAATTGCACGTTTGCCAATATGTTTGACTGCGAGCGGAGCGAACTTCTTTTTGCTTTTGTGTCTCTCCTCCCCTCTCACGGAGGGCGAGGCGTTTAGCATTGACTTGCTTATGTCAACTGTTTTACTTTTCATCTTCAATTTATGTGGCAAGAAAAGCCCAGTTAGGAATTTACAACGCTAACAGCTCTAACTCGAGCAAACGCGAGACCCATTGCATTGCAAATGCTTCTTCTTCTTCCCTGTCTCTCTATACTCATCCATCATTCACCCTCTTTCCTCTATCTCCGCTGTAAAGCCTGTCACTCTCTTGTTAACTCATCCATCTCTTGTCACTTCTATTACTGTTGCTTCTCCCCTCGACACATTCTCTTTTCATTCTTCTTTTTTCTCTCTCTTTTTTCTTATCTTCTTCCATTTCTGAAGCTGTTTAGTGTCATTCACTTTGCTCCTTCCTGTGGCCCTCTTTTTATTCCCTCTTTCCCTAGCACTTCTTTACCCTTTTTCTCTCCTGGGTTTTCTCTCTTGCTTTCCCCTCTACCTCATATTCCCTCTTTTAGTTCCTTCCCCATTCTATCACCACTCTCTTCAGTTCTTTCTTAGCTCTCCCTCTGTGTCCCTCTCTTGCTCCTCTCTTGTTCTTTCTCCATCCTTCACCCTCTCCACCCCACTCACTCTTTTATCCTTTCGTGAGGTCGGGTCCATGCCAGCAGTAAAACAGCAGGGCACCTAGCAGGGTTGTAAACCTACCGATAATGAATGAACGCACTTGAGGTTTTCAAGATGGTCACAACTACATTGTCAGAGATTATCCTGCAAGTCTGACATGGATTGATCGATCCCGAACCTAAGTTGAACGCTGCGCTCATTGTCCTTCTGGCAATAAGATTTTAATTTCAATTTGCAATGTTCTTATTGTAATGAAAATGCACTTAATAACTTTTCTCTTTAAAGCAGGTATTAAGATAATCAAAACGTGCAGTGATGTTGAGCTACAGGGAATGCAGTATTCTGTAATATAATGTTAACATCAAATATAACCACTGAACATATATTTAATAATGTGACCTTCTGGATGTGTTATATAGCTACGTGTTTTTTAAGTGTAAACTCATACATGTTTGTTTTGCTTAATTGTGATGTGTAAAGTAATATGCTTGTGTACATTTTCTTGTTTCAAAGAATAATAAATTGAGCACATTGATCACTATGGCACACACATACTATGTGGAAAACCTATAGTCCGTCTAGGAAGAACGTAGTCTCCTCTCGAGAGCCACGTGTTCAATAAGAAACCAACAAATACTGCTGTAATGTACAACTCACAGAGGCACCTCGTATGTCCGTGAGAGCCCAGAAACGCTCCAAGTGCTTTGCAATCTCTGGAAACTGCCAAGGCCTTTTTAGAGACTCAAAGAGTCCACAAGTGTGTGCCACCCGTGGACTCAGCTAGGAACCCAGAGACCCTCTGGGAAATGCACCGGTTCTGTGGTAGACCACGAGGACTCTAGGGGCTGCAATACTCAAATGGACCCCCACTCCCATGTAGGACAACTAAAGGGGGTCTGGACAGAAACATATCTATACGGATAGCAACTCGTGGGACATTGAATACAGTTACAGAGACCGGCAAGCTTTTTAGGGGCTGACTACAGAACACACAATCCAACCATTCTCTCACCTCCACTTTCATGGAAAGAGACTGCTGTAGTAGTGTATTCTACCCATCCCCGACATACCTATTCAGGCGAAGAAGGCAGGGGGAGCACAACCCGTGCCATACGGTGTCCTGGTCACATTCTGTTCCATGGCTGGGGAAATTAAGGTGGTGTTGTGGTGGTGTTTGTGAGAACTTCCTTGCTGGGAGCCTCAAAACTTGAAAATACGGTCTTTTTCAGGTGTGAGTTTTCATACGTTCTTTTTCAGATGTGAGTTTTCTCTCGAGAGGTTAGGTCACGCATTACAGTTCTGAAAATAACTCACATCAATCATTCTTTTGCTGACAGCCCAAAGTATCATCATTCAAATTAATTGAGGGGATAGATTATTTTGGGCACAAACAAAGGTTGCAACGTTGCAATGGTGCCACAATGCTACTGCACAAGTGTAAAGGGCTCTATTCCATTGGTCATTCCTTTTTACATCCTATTCTTCCCTCCAAATAGCACTTACTCGTGATATGAAGTTGTTGCTTGTCAAAAAGGAACTGTGTTACCTTCCCTAACCAATTTGGAATGCGTAAAGTCTCTGGGCGGAAAGGCAGTGCATAGGAGATGTCATAAAAATTGAAACGAAAAATTAATATGGTTTAATGATATAAGGCCTTAAAATGTGATGAGGGAAGGGAAACAAAAAAAAAAATACTGCTTAAAAAATGGAACGGAAATCTAATCTGTCAAAATATGTACATAGTGCATCACGTCCAGGTGACTTTAACAGCCTTGAGCAACTACACGTGTTTAGTCAGTAAAGTTTGATAACAGAAAATGCTGGAAGGGATATTTTTCTGGTCGTAAGCAAAGTCAGCTTTATAATTATCCTCCTTTGGCAGAATGAAGTGACATTTTACAATCTACCAAAAGCATCACTTCAGGTAGCTGCTGCTGCAACTTGTGAATCTAAAAGATGCTGCAGCTCTTTGTGATCGCAACTGTGTGTGGAGGTGGGAGTGGGCGTCTGTGTGCGTATGCGTGTGTTTTCGTGTGTGTGTTCAAATGTACCTCCTACGTAACAGCAAGGGACCCCTACAAAATGAAGGAATATCTTTGTGCATGTGCCAAGGAACTAAAGCATGTCGAAGTGAAGCACATTTTGTGCCATACCCACTAAGGCCCGCGGTGAGAAGACTACCGAAGGGTGACCAGTAACTTCCTGTAGTATAGTGTACCTGGTCCCCTTCTTCAGGAAGGCCAGGGGTACCCCTACAATCGGAATTTTGCGGTAAGTGTCTGAGCAGAGGCACCCAGGTCTTGGGGTGACCCCAAATGTCCCTACGAGAGTGAGCAGCCACTAACCCAACACCAGGAGGCCTTGGACCCCACTCACGGGAACTGGGGCACATGCACACATGTTTACGGTCTGAGTTTTCGAGTGCAGTGTGGGGGGGAGGGGAGGCAGAGGGAGCAAGTGTGTGTGCGCGCGCTCTTTTTTCATGCCACAGTATGCATTTAGCGCAGTTAGCCCAACGCGATCGTCCATACACTAGATTTTTCGCCCTTTAATAACAATGCCATGGAAGTTAGCATTTCCATTATTTATTACCCTTAAACTATGTTTTATGGAAACAAGGCGTTTATGGTAGGCGTGAAAAATGTACATGTGAAAGATGGTTCGGCCATCAAATGGCAAATTATCCTCGTCCACAAATAATTCCGAAATTCTGAAAAGCTGTTCTCAAGGCGCACTGATGAAAACGAGCAAGTCTTTCATGCTACTCGCGTTTTCAAAATACTCAGTGCTCAGAGATTGCAGCCGGAATTCCATGGCAGGAAATGAGCTGGACAGTGGTGGGGCCGACATGTGTGCTGTTTGTTTAGGTTAGTGCGTGAAAGGTGAGACCCGCCAGCCCTCTCATCGCCACTGCTGGGATTAACACTCTGCCTACTTAAAAGTGAGCCAAAGGTGTGCCTTCTCCAGGCCCAGCTGTCGGTCTTCAGCACGATGATCTGCAGCCCGGGAGCGAAGGCATGCGCTTCGGTTTTCAGCATGTGGGAGCCAGAATGCGCCTTGGCAAATGACACGGAATAGAACAGCGACGTCTTCTTTTAACCTCATGTTCACGAGTGTCAGCAGCGAGGCTTGGCACTGCCAGGCTGTGAGAGATCTCTGTACTGCTGCTCATGAGCAGACACAAAATTCCGTAACCGATTTGATTCTAGTCACAGAATCCAGGCGAAACCAACATGCACACTTATTTCATACGCAGATTTAACGTAGTGTATCACTTGGTGAACGCTGCTTGTTGCTAAATTTGCTAGTTTCGAGATTTGTGATGCCGATCACAAAATGTAATAATGAGGGTAAAACCTGGAACCGAAAAACAGAAATACCGAGTGAAGAAAAACAGATGTAAATGGACTGCAGAACTATATATCACGCGTGATCTTATCTATACTAAGGCCTTAAAACTTACCTCCTCTCCATCTTCCTGCCATCCTAGGCTGTATCCTGTGGCTTTCCCATCCCACCCTCTCTGTTTCTCCTATCTTTTAGGCCCTTCAGTTAATGTTCTTTCGCTGTGTACTGCGTTCCCCTGGCTATGCGGCTAGCTTGGCACTTTAAAATTGCTCCCAATTAAATTATAAATAAATACAATTACTGATAAAATGTTGGCAATGGTTGTGTGGTGAATCTTCTCAATGAAAAAACAGAACACCAGGAGAGTGCAATCCAACCAGGGGGGAGAGGTCTGCCTATCAGCTGCCGCCTTTGCAACATAGTGTATTTCAAGTGACAACTCCCGTTCCTTGATTACTTCATTGCAAGAAAACAAAAGGTATAGGGTGCAGAAAACAGTGGTGTTGAAAAGGCACTTGAGCAGCACGAGGCAAGCACATGTGACTAAGTGACATAGACCATGTACATCAAGAATACAAGAGCCATGGGCGAGATAAATGCACCAAGGGAGTAGAGTAGGACACGCGTCAAGTGGAAGACCACACCAAATCTATAGTAGCGGCTAGAACCCGGGGGTTAGCTTGGTCAGAAAGATTGTGGGTGAAGCTTCAGATTTTCCACTAGGCATCAATCATTTGCTCCGAGGTGCTACATCCCTATCTTGCACAGCACTGCTCTACTGCCAGAAGTGTAAAGTATTGAGAGGCTGGCCATTTCAGCTTCAAGAGCTGTCCTCACATCCTTTTGCACTCAATGTTTGCAAATGCAACTAAGCTGTGTGTACCTCGTTCTAACCATGAATCAAGTGGGCCTTCCAGTGCTAAAATTGGAAATAAAAACGTGCCATGCCCGAAGCCCTCCTCTTAAACACGTGGTAGCTGCAATTAAATGTGCGAACACGGAATATTGAAGCAGCATAATCCTGTAGCCATCTCAGACCTTTTCAATCCATTTACAGCCACTCCCTGCCCCTTCAGCTCACTCTTGCATCTTTCTGCTGTCTCCCACTGTGACGCGTTTTCGTTTTTCTGTTCCCCCGTCTTTCCCAAAGGTGTCTTTTGCTCGCAGTAAATACGTGAGGCAGAAAAATAAGCACCGGCCCTCAAAAATAAGTGCCAGTGCCCCGCACCAGAAACAACAAGACAAATTAAGCATTGGGGACATCACTGGAGTATGTAAATGATCTATGTGTCCATACAGTACTTCTGCCTTTTCTTTTTTAAGGAGGAATGGAGTCGGATTGTAAACAACTATCGCTTATTGTCACGGTCACTATAATCCTGTCATCTCCACCTCTACTCTGACATAAAAAACAAAGTTCATTGACTTTTCTATAAACAAATATTGACCAAGAGTAGGTCTTACAAAAAGCATCTTGTGATTCACACACTGAATCTATTGCTTTCTCTCAAATGTTCTAATGATTTTAAATTCTAAGTTTCCATCTTCTGACTGAAGGTGGGCAAGGATGTCCCTGAAAAATTGCATTTACTTTCTCAACACCATTTCAACAGAACCACAAAACACAACAGGCGTGTGTGTGTATCACCTGACTTATAATTGCAGGACAAGTGCAACAGCTTTGTTGGATAGGCATCATTTGAATAGTCAATACAGTGTGACCGGAGTTAAAATGTGATAAACTAGCAAGTGACACAATACCGTATCGTAAAGAGCCACAGTGGGATAAGATTCAGGGAAAATAGTATTGTGTTACATGAATAATACTAGGGATATAGATAAATTAGACAGTCATATGAAGCCATATGAAAGCAAGTTCCTCACCACACTCTACTGTACCACTCTGAGCTAAAATCATGGGCAATATTAGTGAAATGGGCACCTAAATTGAACCACTGTTCGTTATTCCTTAATCACTGTGACTAAGAACCCAATCACAAATCCTGGAGTTCTCAGGATCACAGGCTTTGTGACGGGATAAGTTGGGCTGTACTGTGCAAGTCAGTAATATCTTTCTGACTAACAAAGTGGCTTTTGCACCTCATTACAAATTATAAAGAGGTGGGGGAATAAAAATGATATACTCAGCCTCACTGAAAGTTACAATCAATGATATGCATCAATGCCTTTTGCTGCGTCTACATGCAGAGCAAAATCTGTCATCTTCTGAACGGTGGTGAGCAGCTTCAGGGAGAGTAGTCATAATCCAGAGGACAATGCATGCTCCCCATGTCATTCTCTGTGTGCCAGCTGTTTTTATAAGTAACTGCCGTCCAATTAAATGACAGGGCTGCTTTTAAAAAATATTGACATGCAGGAAATGCAAATGCAGGGATGGAGTTCTGTAGTCATTTGTAGATCTCCTATCTCATACATATAATGAGGCAAAATATTTTTCAAACTTCAGCCAGTGAATATTGTTCCCACACAACTGATTAGTACAATAGTACATCTTGCAAAATTAAAGGCAGGTTGCAAACCATTTGGGATGTAAAAACATTGACTGATTTGGGTGGGACTTGTCCTTTTTACATCAGGCCCTACATTCTCAAATTTCAATTGAAGTCAAATCTATATATTTTTCTATTTTCCACCTTAACAAACCCAATGACTGCAGTCCAACACCTATTCACAAATCATCCTATGTCCAGGGGCGTACCGCATGCTCATATAGCCCCTGTGGCACACAAGGCCCCAGCCCTTCAGGGGGGTTAAACCCTTTGTACACCCATTGAGGCCAATGTCAGCGAATATCTATAAGTTGTAGCAGACTTATGGGCCCCTCAACATATTCTCCAGGAAGGCCCTATCACTTTGTGTTTTGTCACTCTGTGTCACTCATGGCAGCAAAAATTAACTCTCTATTTCCTGTGATCTACAAGTATTCTCCCACTAAGTCTACAGCAAAAGGAGTCACCTACAACATCACATCAAGTTGTTTCTGCAGCAACATTACGTTATGTACACTATCAAATAGGGTTACACGTTGTTACATCTATCAAGTACTGCTATATAATATGAACTATAGGGCATTTCTCTAAAGGGAAACACAAGTAGACCCAGTAGACAGAGAAGGGGTACACAATCAATTCTCTAAAGTCATCTAACCTATATGTTGCAACACTTCCAGAGAGCTTTGATACTCACCACAGTTTGCAGGCTGCCTAACAGAGGAGAGCCACAGAATATGCCCCATCTTCTCCTCAGAGCTGTTATATACCATTGGTTTAATAGATGATACATGTCTGCCAGCTTGGTGACTGTCCTTGGATTGATCAGACTACTATGTTTGAAACCATTGGTCAGAATAAAAGTATAGTGCAAAAACCCTGTCATTATTTTCAGCAAGGATGTAACCACTGGCATGCACTCTAAAAAATAACCTGTCAATAGTGTGGCACCCCATACATGTCCCATAACATGTGACATTGTGGAAGCACGTCATCATTGATAATCAGAGGAGAGGGGATGTGGAAACATGTTTTATTTTATGTGGGATCCATCTTGTCTAGTTCACAATTGTGATGGTCAATGATGACAAATGGCAAAGTGTGTGCAGAGTTAGGATGACCACAGATAAACTAATGTATCCATCTGAATAGCTTCTAATGCAAGGCTTGCTCAAAAGAGACACCTCATACAACATGCATTGCTCCATTCGTCCAGCTACAGCCAGATATCTGGATGTCCACATAAATATGAGGCCAAGAACCTGCTGTTGTGAAGAAATTGTTTTGTTGATGCCTTAGAAGGTTCCAACCATTTGTGGTCATCTTGTATTACGCTGCCAGCATGAAATCTTATTTTACTCTGATTGATTAGATGTTTAATGCTTGTTCAACCCTTGCATCTTCTGACCAACATCGTGCCATGTATTTGTCCATAACAACAATGAAATCACCTTTTCTGTATCATGATTGGATACTGAGGGGCATAGTTATGCTATGTTTGTGCTGTTTTAGCGTCATATTTGTTTACGGTAAAACATCGCAAGTTAAACTCCATATTTATATTTCGATGCTAGACCTGTCTAGCGTCAAAATATTAGAGTTAGCGCAATTTACTGGATGGGAGAAACCACCTTGCGTCAATGAGATGCAAGGTAGGTGTTCCCATAAAAAAAAGACGCTATCCCCATAGTGCCGTATTTTTCCCCCGTGCTAAAATGATACATGGTTGAGAGGAGGGCCCAAATAATGGTGCTAAGCTTGCTTAGCGCCATTACTTAACTCCTGGGTCAGACCAGGTATTAGGGGCCCAGACAAGAGGACCCCTGCATGGCACGGGGAGCAATGGCCATGCCCAGGGGGACATTGGTCCTCTGTGCTGGCCATATGGGTGGTGAGCATGATTCCTGTCTATTCTGAGACAGGAGTCATGTGTTATGGAGGTTGTGCATCAGGAAATTATGCTAGACTGGTTAGCTGCATTTTTTTGCCTCTAACCAGCCTATTTTCATTTTTTGACGCTCAACCTCCATCTCCTCTACCACCACCCCCACCCCGCTAGTGTCTTTTTTGACGATGCTAGCCCAAGCTTAGAGCCAGCTTGCAGCATTCAATAAATTTGGTACCCGGATGGTGCTTTGGAATGACGCAAGCCGGCAGTAAACTTTTTGCGTTAGTGCAGTTTTGCACCAAAAAGTATGAATTTGCCCCTATGTTTTCACACCTTTGTGTTTTTTCAGGTATAAAAGACCTAATGAAGGTTCCTTTTATTGGACATGTTTTTCGTAAATGCATGACCCGTGAGCCACATATAAAGCTGCCTATGAAATTTGACAGTTGCCTGTGTTTATTTATTTCAGCTTTTACAATATTTCTCTTTGTGAATGATATGCTCCTACGTAGGCAGCAGTATCTCAATTCTACTTGAGAAAAGGGAAGAATAACATAGTTCCTGGTATGTGGCTTAATCAAAATAAAACAGGCCTGCTCTCTTTGGTTAGGCTATTCAACATTGTGAGTCATATACCAACACCAATCCACCTAGGCAACATCAGCAAGGCATGTTAAGTTATTGTAAAAGGAGAGGAAAGATTATCAAGCATAACCTTTTTGACTTCGGAGTTGTCACCATACTCCACCTGGATTGAGAAATTCCAAATTGCATTTGGTTTGTGACAGGTGGTGATTAGCAGCAGAAAAAGTACTCGAGAAATCTGGGGTCAGTAAAATCCACTTTGTTGACCACGGTGGAAATGGTGGTCATGGCCAGAACGGAATGAAAGCACTGACTACATGGACAATAGAGTACACTCTCTTCTTGTGCAACCAGCACCACATACCAATTTTATCACGTATCACTAGTATCAAGCTTTTAATGACAAACTATATGAACAATGGAAGAGGACTTATGGAATACATGCTCGATTTCCCATGTGGCAATTGTGCATGGAAACCCAACGTTTGTATGGAGGTGCAATACTGTTTGTTTTTAGTAGGGAAGGTCGCTGCTCCGTTGTGCAAGAGATTCAAGGAATTCCTTATAGCAGGAGTAAAAACACATTAGGTGGATCCAATCTATTTTCTAAGCATACAGAGTTGAAGCAATTAGCAAAATTATAAAACCTAGGTTTTCATCTCAGATGGATGCTTGTATTTCACAGTTGGTTGTCCGGAGTGTGTCTGGTGGATTTCTTGTGCTGAAGTTAAAAAACTTGGGCCACATTTAATAATCTATCATGCAGCGCAAAGCAGCAGGTCAACTTGCTGCACTGCATTAAATGGAGTAGGCAGGAATGTGCTATATTTACCAATATATGGTGTTTTCCTGGTCTCTGCCTGCGCCGGCGTACAATTTGCTGCCTAGCATGAATGCAGGCATCCTTGCACTATGGTGCAAAGGCGCTTGCGTTGCAAGCAGGGTTGTTTTAGTGCAGGAAGTAACATATTCCAGCACAAACAAATCCTCTGAGGCATTTTCCTCTTTCTAACTGTGCTGCAGAATGAAGCACACTTAGAAAGAGAAAAAATGAGGAGATCTAAAGATATTTCTCCTCGTTGGACCTCCTGTGAGAAGGGGTAGAACTTTGTCGCATTCCCAGGTTTAGTAGTCTTGGTAAATCTGGGAATGCACCAAATCCATAGGTAGATGCATGGGAACACCCAGGTTCCACCCATGGAGCACCTTCCCAGAATACAGTAGCGCAAGGCAGCAACTTGCACAACCTTGCATTCCTCCAGAGTTACCAAGCAACATAGGGCCATGCAAGGTCGTCGTGTTGCTTCTTAAATCTGACTTTAGCTGTGCAGTGCACTTGTGACACCATCGGTGATGCAAGGACAACTCAATGCTAAATAAATCTTGCCCCTAGTTTGGCAGGAGTTCAGCCACATTTTACATGGAAAAAATGACTTCTAGAAAATCTATCAAAGTTACTTATAGCATTGTGTGTCACTGTTAAAAACTGCAGATTTAGGAGATCAAATTTTGTGCAGGGAGATAATTTAGTCTTCTAAGCGGAAAATGTAAATTTTTTAGCATGAGTCAAGGAAGCTATTTTGGCAGAGGTGCAGCCATCTTTTAGATGGAATAATATTCAGAATGTCTCAGAGTGCACCAAGACCTTCACAATCCACTGCTGTTAACAACCACTTATCACCGTTTGCCAAAGATGAGAGACACAGTATTTGCCTTCCAAATTCTGTCAGAGTCACAGAGTTGGTGTTCCTTAGTGGGGCAAGTTGCACCTATTTAGCTATGAAGAGTAATATAATCAGTTCACTCTCTGAAAGGCTTCAATGCAGCACACATAGAAAGAGGAAAAAAACGAGGAGAAATAAATAAATATGTCCTTGTTAAGCCTCGCATGGGGAGGCATAGCTTTTTTGTTAATTCCCAGGTTTACCAAGATTGATAAATCTGGGAATGCATCAAAACCATGGGACTTGCAGGGGAACACCCATGAAACTCCCATGGAATGCTTCCCTTCCACAGACTAATGCAACGCAGCGATTTATGCTGCATTGCATCACTCCAGATACTTGATGCCATTTAACGCCATGCAAAGTGGCTTTGTGTGGATTCAAAAATATGACTTAAGGTTTATGTTGCTCTTGCACCACAATGCATGGTGCAAGAGCGTTGCAAATCCGGTCACAAATATGGCCCCAATTGTCAAGTAGCAAAACATGGGTCTTGAAGGCCTCATTTTGTAAAGGGTGTACAGGGGTAAGTAAGTTGTTGGAATGGGGATTGTGAGCCCTTTGGGTGACAATCAAGGAAACCACATGTACATAGAAAACAAACAATTAAATTAAACATTAACAAAACACTGTATCACACAGCACAGGGAAATATCAATATATTTTTCAGGTGTTTTACACATTTTTTTATAATTTACATTTCTCATAAATTGCTAATGAATGAGCACCAAAAAGTGAACACTCCCTTAAATAATAGACATTGAAAAATACAATAAGATAACAAATTAATGAAAAATAATTAAAGTACTTACCATTTGCAACCCCTACACATTTCCCTGGTGGGGTCTTCACAGTTTGTCTAACTTTGTCTAAGTTGTGATGAATATTATGCTGTCAAACTTTATTGCGCATTCATCCAGCTCACCCCGGCTTATGATCTGTCCACAGTGAATGAACCTTAACACCAGTGTTAAGTTCCATTCTGCCAGTGGGATCAGCATACAATGAGATCCCATCCAAACAAGAATTGGGAGGGAACCCAGCAATGTAGTGTGTGCAGGAAGAGCAGACAAACTTTAGTGAGGCATTTTGAGTCTGTCGTCATCCCTTATGTGGATGCGTGCTGTACTTGGCAGCCTCAGAAGAGAGCCCAGTACTCATTTCAATTTCAGCTCCTTCACATCAGGTGAGGGAACTGGTCTGGGCATTTAATCCCTGTACTTCCCAAAATGGCAGCAATCCTATGGTCTATCATAGGTGTCTACTTAAGCAGGTGTAGTGCAGAGCCACAACCACTACTGCACTCATCACATTTAAGCCTCAGGATTGCTTTGCTTTGTCATATTTTTAGAGTAATGCCTATGGCCAGGTAAGCATTGTGTTCCACGGCTGAGATGCTGGTAATATAGTTTTTTCCTGGAACAAGATGTACAATGCTTTTTGAGGCACTGGAAGTTGCTTCTAACCAGCACTTACAAAATCAACAGCATGGTCAGCACTTAGTCCTAAGTTGAGACCAATATATCAAAATGTTTTTTCCAGACACGGGTAGGCAAGGTGGCCAAGGTATCAATAAAATGGATTAGAGCACACAAGTGTTGCCATCCAATATTAAATAATGTCAAACAGGTTAAGCAGGCAGAAGCTATCAGCACAAATGGGTGGGATTGTATTTTGCTACATCATTATGCCTCTAGGAAGCAGTGACTCTTTTGTTTGTAAGGCAGTGTTGTCCATAGCTACTGATCACAACTTCTGTATTGGTTTTATTCTTGTTATGGTCTATAAAGAGTCAGAAATTATGGAATCTAACAGTCCTTTGCTAGTAAGGTACATTCCCAATTTCTACTGACTGCCCTACAATGTGAGACAAAAAAGAGATTTTGTTAGTTATCCAAACTGGGTTCCAGAAAACATCAGTCCATACTATCTAAATCAATTATATTATTTAACCTAGTGATCATATCCTTAATTAAATCAAAGGCCATAATTGTGAATGTATTGACTTTGAGATATTGTTTGATAAATGTAATATATTTTTGGTAAAACCCAGGCAAGTGCCTGTTTGGCCAAGGCACAAGACATAACTCTGATATTAACACGAGATTCAATATGAATTGGGCAAAGCCAACGGAAACCCTCTAAAGATTGTTCCTAGACATCTATTGGCTTTTTATGCAGATAATATGATAGGGTTAAGTCGTACAGTAAACGGTTTGCAGTGCTTATTGAGACATTTGGGTGATATTTTTGACACCAAATTATTAATAATAAATCTCAATATTTAAAAACGAATGGTCGTTGGAATCTCTGATCCTAGCTGTATTTTGCAAATAATAACATACAATTCCACATGGTATATTCCGCAGGGGTGATGTCAGATGCTAAAATAGTATGAAACCCATATTAGGCATTAAGGGTCACGTGTACCATACCAATTTGCATTCATAAACACTCCCATTTTCAAAATTGCAGTGTTTGAAACTACAAAATGGTGTTTTGACATGTAGTAAAACCATTTTGTGATCCAGAAAACGCTTTCTAAATCGTGAAATGGGTTTAATAAATCATTTCAAATTGCAACTGGAGCAGTACATGGGGAGGGGTATCACATCTTAAATACAATTGATTATGAAATGTATTAATGATTTGTAATTGCAATTGCTTATGCAAACCATTGAAAAGTTGCCGATTCCTCAAAGCAGGTGGTAACCCATGTGTAAAGGGGAAGATTCTCTGCTAGACAGCTTTGCCTTTGGGCACTTTGTTGAGTACCCTCATGGGGAGCAGGCAGTGACAACACTGCCTGCTCACCCCGATATTTCTCAACCTAGCAACATTTTAAAAAGCAGTACTGATTCCTTTAAGGAACATGGCTTTCTTTTAAGAACAGTGTTTTTTATTTGGGAATGTGAATGCAGGGATGGTGTGCTGCTATTCTTTGCAGGCCATCAAGCCTGTATTCGTTGCCAATCACAAGGGGTTGTAAATAGTAATCTGGTTTATTAATTCTCATTAGGGAGGTCCTTCTGTATACCCCATCACTGGAGATTTTGTGAGATTACCTATTTGTGCATTAGTCGAATTGCAAAATTATAAACAGGCCGCAAAAGATTGATGCACACTTTGCATCCACTATTTGCAACCAATCTGTTTGTTTATCAGGGCCTAAAGGACACACAGAATGCTTATAATTTGAAGGTAAGTACATACAACAGAAAGAGGATAGCTATTTGGTTGTTTGATTTGGATGGCTTGTTTGCCTATTGTGTAAACATGCACCTTGTTTGTATGCATAGTCGCTCCAGAATTTTCATCTTTTTATGGACCCTATTTTTACTGGTGTTTGAACTTTGCACTTTACCCCTGCTAAATAGGAGTAAAGTGCCTGTGCTCCCCCTTTAAACACATTTAAATTGTCTTCTCCCTGATTGACATATTTAACTTGCCTATAAGTCCCTAGAAAGTGGTGTAGAGAATACACCCAGTGCCTGGAAGTCAAATGCCACCTCTGAACCGCAGCACCTATGGTGCTATCCATAGCATGCCTTCAGGACTACCATGTGTAGTTGGACTTCCACAACCTAAAACCTGCTATTAAACCTGTCAAAATAACCCTTTATGAAAGGTGGGAAATTCTGCTTTTAAATATTAATAATAAGTCACATAAGTCACCCTTACTTGCACCTTGTCACCCCATAAGGTAGGGTGCCTGATATTTATGCAAAACTAAAGATGCTATGTTGCTCCTGTGACTAGACCCCAAAAGCTATTTCAGGCCATTAGGTGGCTCCCAAAAATGGCAAAGTATAGAATATAAACCTTGATCTGTAATTGTTATCAAGAATTGGCTAAAATAGTAATTAAAAGATTATTTTTCAAATTTATTAAAATTACTCTAAAATGATGAAACTGTATTTTTAATAAACATCTAGGGAAGGTAACTTTTAGAAAGTTACCTTTGTCCTTTCAGTTCCTGGAGGTTAATTTGCATTAGTCTGCCAGCAGCTGTCCAGCAAGTGCTTTGCCTTCATGATGTGTGACAAAGCAGATCAATGACTTAGGCCTGATGGTAGGTTGAAATGGGTGTGGGGCATTTGATTCCTATCAGCCCAGGAAGGACAGTTGGAGGGGACCCAGAAACTTATTTACATTGAAAGTGATAGAGGTGAGGCCTGCCCCTGCATAGGTTAGTATAAGGAGAGACCTGAAGAAAGGAAAGCCATTGTCCTCAAGGCTCACACTAGCCAGGCTGGCCAAGTGAGGCAGGGTTCCTCT
Source organism: Pleurodeles waltl (assembly GCF_031143425.1). Classification (NCBI taxonomy): domain Eukaryota; kingdom Metazoa; phylum Chordata; class Amphibia; order Caudata; family Salamandridae; genus Pleurodeles; species Pleurodeles waltl. The sequence continues at coordinate 520,070,796 of NC_090436.1, forward strand.
AATTTCAATTTTAGGAGAGTCCGCTGTGTGGTTGCTTAGAGTTTGGCAACAGGATGTGCAGTTAAACTGCATAGGTATGCCTAAGGGAACATTTCCCCCATTAGTTAGGGAGTGTCCAGAAGTCACCCTCAACCATGATCTAGTGGAAACCATAAATGTGGCATGCCAGGGAACCCTCTTCAGAACACTTTCTGGACTTTCCGATCAGAGGAGGACTACACCTTCCGTCTGTAACCGCAAGGGAGATCAGTAGGATTGGCATGCCCCCTCATGTAGCGAAGGCAAACAAGTGGAGTCTAAGGGTCAGATGGGTGACCAACTGGTGGCTACAGGTATGTAACAAGCTGCAAAAGGCCTTTTCTTGAAGTGGCCAGTTGCCTAATACCAACTGGGATCGGATTGTACTATGCTGGAGTGAGTACTAGCCCTTAAGTGCTGTATGTGAGGTTCTGGGAGCCTTAGAGTCGACTTAGAGAAGTTGTTCCAGAAACCCTGAAAAGTAGGAACTTAGGAAATTGTTGGACTTCCAAGACCTCCAGAGCCATTGGTGTCAATGGTGTCCGATATAAATGCACTTTCCTCAAACATAGGTTCAGACGCTTACCGCTGGAGGATTTTGGGCTCCATGAAAAAGTCTAAAGGCCTGATTTATATGTTGGTGGAAAGGGCAATCCATCACAATGGTGACCAAGTACCCTTACTGCCAACATAATGGTCCACCCGCCAGATTTGAAAGACAGTAGACCTTTTGTGTAACCACAGTGGAGACTGTTTCGTGTCCGATGTGGTTAGACCCCTCCGATGGCCCAACAGAGCAAGGACCATCTGAGGTTGACCTAAATGTGTGCTCGCCCAATTTAGATGGGTAGACATATATGCCAGTTTTCACTGTCCTTCACTACCAGGAAAACCCTGGTGATAAGAGTAAAAAAAACTGCCAAATATCCCCCTCAGCATTGGAGATAGCTCCCATGGCGAGGGGGTATTGTGTTTTTATGTTCGAAAACAAAATCCCACTTTGGGGTTTTGTTTTTGAAAAAAAACTTTGCCATACAACTCCATCATACTTGATGGAGCTCTATGGCAAAGTTGCAGTGCATTGATCAAACCACCTTGACTTTCATTCCTGTCAATGTCTTAAATGTCGAACAGCCATTTAGAAATGTATAAGTTTGGCAGACAGGACCTCCACCAGGGCAACCAAGTTAAATAGATGACAGAGCTGTAGAGCAAAGTTAAATTGTATTTATTTTCAAAAGCAAAACCCAAAGTGGGATGCAGCATCAAAAATGAATATTACAGAGACTAATATACTTAGTGGAAAACATTTTGAAGTGGAATGTGAGGCCTTGAACTATGATGAAGATGTGTGTCGTTAAGTACCATGGTAGCACCCCAACCTTGAGAGGTGCGAGAGGCAGAACAATAATATTCTCAAAGGCTCTGTAGAGCATCCCTTGAATTATTCTTTTTGCACTTTAGCCAACCTACTAATGTGTCCCCGGCAGCCCACCTTGAACCAATACAGCATTTCCATACACTTCAATTACACAAACAAGGTCATGAAATTTAAACAAATATTTGTTCAGAACAAGCATTAACAATGAGTCTGGCTTTAAAGGAATTTCGTATGGTAATATGAAGCATTAAAAATAAATAGTATGGGAATAGATATGTATTTGTGTGGAAGCATAAAACTGTAGAATATTAAGATCCGTTGACAGTAGCTCTGTCAAGTCAGACCCAAAAATGCATTTAGGTTAGCGATTGCCCTTCTCCTATCAGTGCTACTGCCAGAGAAAAACAACATCACTTATCTAGATATCTTAGACACCTTATTAGCATTACAATTTCATGTGTGTGCCCCTGAAAGTTCAAGCTCAGACAGCTGGATAAATAAACAAATTGATCAGAGCTGTGTGGAGGGAAAGCCTTTTTTTTAAGCACACAATTTCTGGCCAATCAAAACGTGTACTCCTGGCAAGAGTGGGCAGAGTCAAAGTTCCTTTCCTGGTGATTCTCACATTACTGTCTGGTGACAGCTGCACTGTCAAGCCAGATGATAAAAATGGGTTCTTTGACCATTACTAAGTCACCAGCAATAAATAGTGGACAATTAAACCTGTGAGTCACATGTGTTAGAATTTTCTCCTTCATTTTATCATTCACTTCTTTTGATTCCATCCAATCTCTGGGAATAGAAATAGCCTTGCAAACATGGACAGTTAGGCAAACTGAGGTGCAATTCTGATGCAGCATCCCTCCCTTGCATAGTCTGAAAGTAGATTTCCCTTGAAATGTGAAAAGTTATGTAATGTGACGTGATCTCATGCTGTGCCTCATTGTGTCATTGTTAGAAATGGGGTCTCTAGTTGGCAGTCGGTTTGCACCCTGTCCAAGTAGGGACCCTCACTCTAGTTAGGATGACGGAGATACCCGCTCACATAACCCATGCTCACCCCTTTGGTAGCTTAGTACAAGCAGCCAGGCTTATCTCAGAAGCAATGGGTAAAGCATTTGCACATAACACACAGTAACACAGTTAATATACTACAAAAGGACACCACACCAGTTTTAGAAAAATAGGCAATATTTATCTATTTAAAACAAGACCAGATACGATAAAAATCCAACATACATTAATAAAAATATGAATTCTGCAAGATTTACTCAAAAATACAGTTCCTTGAAGTCAATAGCTCCACCTGGGGCTATCAACGCTTCGTGGGCAACAAAAGCAGCAGTTCAGGCCGGCTGCGACCACGCGCGCTAGCTACGGTATCGGGGAGACCTGTAAACAGTACCTTTGGAAGTGCAGGGCGTCATGCTCTGGAAAGCGGCGTCGCTGACGTCACGGTGTCGGTTCCAGAGTCGGTGCAGGAGTTGTCGGGCCCTTGAAGTCACACGTGTTGCAGATCGAACTCTGGGCTCATGAAGTCTGGAGCGCTGGCGTGGATGGTGTTGGGGCTGCGGTGCAAACTGGGACGATGAGACATGCAGTGCCCACAGGTCACGGTGCAGGCAGCGGCTCGGTGACAGCATCCAGTGACGTCAGTGAGACCTGGGCTGCGGTGTGAAGCGGGATGAGCAATGTGCGGTGTCCACAGGCCACGGTGCAGGCAGCGGCGTCCTCGTTGAGGAAGCGCTGTCCTTGGTAGGCCCAATCCAGAGGTGCGGGACAGGACCGTGCTTTGTGACCCTCACAAGCGGTATCCACAGGCCATTATGCAGGCAGCGGCGCCGGTGTCAGCAGGAGCGGCGGTGTTGGGGAAGCCCAGGCTGTGGTGTGAGCAGGCGATGCCGGAATGCGGGTCCCATAGGTCGCGGTGTGAGTAGCGGCTCAGTGAAGTCGTCTGTGAGACCAGGGTCGCAGTGCGAAGCGGGGCAATGCTACTCCGTGCGGTGTTGGCAGGTCACAGTGCAGGCTAGCAGCGTCTTTGGCGGCGTCTTGGTGGTTTCTCCTCTTGAATAGCACAAAGCACACAGCTCCCAGTGCTGCAGATTGGGGAAACTGAAGCCTTTGGTGTCCTTGAGACTTCCAACAGGAGGCAAGCTCTTTGCACTCCTTTCAGGCAGAAGCAGCAACTGCAGGCCAGTCCAGCAAAGCAGCACAAGAGAGGGACAGAATTCCTCCTCCAGCTCTTCAGCTATTCTCCTTGGCAGAGGTTCCTCTTGTTTCCAGAAAGATTCTAAAAGTCTGGGGTTTTGGCTCTTCCTATTATACCCCTTTCTGCCTTTGAAGTTGGCAAACTTCAAAGCAAAGTCTCAAGTGTTAGACAGATCCTTCCTTATCCAGGCCAGGCCCCAGACACAAACCAAGGGGTCGGAGACTGCATTGTGTGAGAACAGGCACAGTCCTTTCAGGTGTGAATGATAACTCCTCCCTCCCCTCTAGTTCAGATGGCTCATCAGGATATGCAGGCTACACCCCCACCCCCTTTTTGTCACTGTCTAGAGAGGTGCAAAACAGCCCAACTGTCAAACTGATCCAGACGGACAATCCACAAACAGGCAGAGTCACAGAATGGTTTAAGCAAGAAACTGTCATTTTCAAGCAGAAAATGTAAAAACCAACTTCAATAAAAGATGCATTTTTAAATTGTGAGTTCAGAGACCCTAAACTCCACAGTTTCATCTGCTCTCAAGGGGAATCTGCGCTTTAAGGATATTTAAAGGCAGTCCCCAAGTTAACCTATGAGAGAGATTTGGCAGTATTTCACTGTTAGGACATATAAAACGCACTAGTATATGTCATACCTTAAACATGCACTGCACCCTGCCCTTGGGGCTACCTAGGTCCTCCCTTAGAGGTGCCTGACATGTAGTAAAAGGGAAGGTTTAGGCCTGTCAAGTGGGTACACTTGCCAAGTTGAATTGACAGTTTAAAACTGCACACACATATACTGCAGTGGCAGGTCTGAGTCATGTTTACAGGGCTACTAATGTGGGTGGCACAACCAGTGCTGCAGGCCCACTAGTTGCATTTGATTTACAGGCCCTTGTCACTTCTGGTGCACTTTACCACTTTACCATGGACTTACCAGTAAATCAAATATGCCAATTATGGATAAACCAATCAACACTACGATTTACACAGAGAGCATATGCACTTTAGCACTGTTTAGCAGTGGTAAAGTGCCCAGAGTCCTTAAGCCAACAAAATATGGTCAGAAAAATTAGGCGGAAGGAGGCAAAAAGATTGGGGATGACCCTGCAAAAAGGGTCAGGTGCAACAGTCATGTTATGTTATTATATGTTATGATATGTTGTGCTATGATTTGTTATGTTATGTTGTGTTATGTTAAGGACATTTGTAGATGGCACTCTCATCCTTGGAGGGTATTCTGCCAATGAGCAGGTCTGAGTCTGGCCCCCTAGGGTGAGCGGGGGGCTATTTGAAAAGCCATATCTTCTTCTCTGGAGTACAGGAAGTGAGGAGAAGGCTCTGATGTGTAATGATAGGCCGTTCCACACTTTAAGAGCAAGGTAGAAGAAGGCCCGACCTCCGGATCGGGTTCTGCGTATGTGGAGTCATCCTGTATGCCCACAACACTCTATTCACAGTAACAACAACATATTTTCTTTGCCAGAACACACTTTCATACATTCTACCACCACATGGTTGAATCGTTCAAGCATTCCATTACTTTGGAAGTGATATAAAAGTGTTCTGAAGTCCTTCACTCCACACTTCTTCAAAAAAATCACACATGGTGCAAGAGGCAAATTGAACACCATTATCCATGAAAACAGATTTAGATACTTCTTGTTTGAGGAACAGCTCACAGAGGAAATTGACTACTCTGTCTATATGTTTATAGTTAGGAAGATGTTTCAATTTCACGTTGTCAGGCCACTCTGTAAAGGCGTCGCTATCAGCATCAAAGATAAATGAGATATGTAGGTATTCACATTATGTACTTTCCCACTTTCGTGTGACAGTAACATAATGTACCTTTTCAGGGAATCGTTTATATAATTGGCACCCCAAGCATGCCTTCTTATCTATTGTTTGGGAACATACTTGCACCAGGGGGTCCTACCAGATCTGTATGAATACATCTTACACAGACATGATTATCAGAGGGATTCCTACCAGATGCCATCAACTCTATCTTTGCTACACACCGCCTTGATGCAGACCCAGCCTTCGTATCACCACGGAGTCTGATCTAGAGACTTCGGGGCATATTTATACTCCGTTTGTGCCAAATTTGCGTCGTTTTTTTCGACGCAAATTTGACGCAAAACTAACTCCATATTTATACTTTGGCGTTAGACGCGTCTAGCGCCAAAGTTCATGGAGTTAGCGTCATTTTTTTGCGTGAACACCTTCCTTGCGTTAATGATATGCAAGGTAGGCGTTCCCGTCTTAAAAAATGACTCCGATGCATATGCGTCGTATTTATACTCCCGGGCAAAAATGACGCCCGGGAGTGGGCGGGTCTAAAAAACCTGCATTAGCGCCGGATTTTAGCGCCAGGGTCAGGGCAGGCGTTAAGGGACCTGTGGGCTCAGAATGAGCCCAGAGGTGCCTTCCCCTGCCCCCAGGGACACCCCCTGCCACCCTTGCCCACCCCAGGAGGACACCCAAGGATAGAGGGACCCACCCCAGGGACATTAAGGTAAGTTCAGGTAAGTATTTTTTTAATATTTTTTTTGTGGCATAGGGGGGCCTGATTTGTGCCCCCCTACATGCCACTATGCCCAATGACCATGCCCAGGGGACATAAGTCCCCTGGGCATGGCCATTGGGCAAGGGGGCATGACTCCTGTCTTTGCTAAGACAGGAGTCATTTCAATGGGGGTTGGGCGTCGTAAAAAAATGGCGCAAATCGGGTTGAGGCGATTTTTTTGCCTCAGCCTGACTTGCACCATTTGTGGACGCCCATACGCCATTTTCCCCCTACGCCGGCGCTGCCTGGTGTACGTCGTTTTTTTTAACGCACACCAGACAGCGCCGGCGGCTAACGCCGGCTAACGTCATTCAATAAATACGGCGCCCGCATGGCGCTTCAGAATGGCGTTAGCCGGCGCTAATTTTTTGGGCGCAAAACTGCGTTGGCGCAGTTTTGCATCAAAAAGTATAAATATGGCCCTTCATTCCAAGGTAACAAGGGTTGGGGGCTCTTCTCATGGACATGGTACTGGCAGATTAGGTCTAACACACCTAGCTCTCCTTAGGTTGGAGATTAGGTTCATCATGCTAAGGTATTAGTGCTTATTTCACGTCTTATGTATTGCAAGATGGTGGGGGTCTTTGTATTCATGACTCTCATTTTTACCATTCTATTTCTTGCATTGTTAATTTTCCTAATCATAGCAGCCCATGCAATTTACAGTAGATTGCAGTCTTTTTAATAAAACCTATTGAAAACTTCCCTGCATCTCCTTCATTGCCTGTGTATGACTGAGACGTGTTGCTCATGTAAGAAAAAGGTAATCTCCGTTTAACCACGACTCCCCTGAGATGTCGCACTCTTGAGTCCATGTGTAAAGGCTGCCACAAATCACCTTTTACTGTTTGGGTTTTTGGTGGGGTACTGCTTGTGAGTCGGGAGGGTTAGGCAGACAGTTGCGACTTGTTGTAGGATCGGCCTAGTCACCTACAAACAAGAGTGCTGTCATCCCTAAACCAGTAGTCTTGCCTAGAGCAAGAGTCCAACTACGACACTACAAATATCCCCACCTACATATATCTTACATTTCTCAAAGTTCCATACACAATCCAGCATTTCTTTCACATTCATCATTCAAGTGGTCCCAGAATTCTTGATGCAAAATCCACTGTGTATTCCTTGTGGCCATTAACTTGTGGTAGAAATGCACCCACAGCAAATGAACTAGCATTCACTGTAAAATGACTAATGTGGTCTTCAACAAATGAATGTAAAACTGAAGCTTCAGAGATCATTCTCTTGACCTTAACAAATGCAATGGCACACTATTCATTCCATTCAAAAACAATATTTTTAAGGAAGGATTTGAAATTATCTGCAAGATCAGCAATCCGTTCACAAATCTCGACTGAAATTTACACATGCCTAAAAAAGATCAGAATTTATCTGTGTTCAGATGAGAGTGGGGATTTCATTAATCATCACATAGATTTTAAGGAAAAGGAAACAAATGAGAACACAGGTAAAAATTTCAAGTAGCACTATACCGGTTTTCTACGTTAAATCAGGCACTAATTGTATGTATTAGTGGCATTATTGTTCCCTTATTTATCTGTATTTCTGCTTTGTTGTACACCAAAATTACGGATGATATCTATTTAGAATGTTCTAAAGGAAACCCCATCTCTATCCATGAAAGCCAACAAAGACTCTTTTGCTGTAAATGTCAGAGCGACACATAGTGAGGGTAAAAAATCAAGCACCAAAAACCCTGAACGGACCTTTCCCCAGATAGCTATACTTAGCAACCCTCTTCATATGAATTAGACATTCCAGGAATGAGAAATACATTTCCCTTCAAGCATGCAGATACTAGTAGTGGAACTTCCTTGTCACCTATAAGGTGCTAAATTGTGCACGATAAAACAATGGACTGCCAACAATAGGACTTGTTTCTAGTAGATAAACAAAAAAATAGAGATAGGTAGTCTCTTCTTAAAATAACTACAATGACACAATGTGATTTTTTGTGCTGGGTACTCTTTATTTACATACTGTTTTGTTCTGCAGGCATGACGTACAAACACACAGACATTAGACCCACATCTACAGGAACAGAAATCTATTATTAGATATTGATACCTTAAACCATTGGCTAATATTCACTGAGAAAAGTATTAGAACACATACATTATTGTCAATCACCAACAGAAAAAATATATGATTGAGTCTTGTGGGTCCAAAACATGGTCCTAGTACTTTGCAAAGAAATTGTGGCAGATTTTAGATCCGATTATGTTTGACCTTTTCAATAAATGGCATTTACCATTTTGTAGTAATAAATGCACAGAATATTTTTTTTTCAAATAACTTATTAAGATGTAACACTATTCATACTGAATGTGGGTTATCTATGTTGGTTTTTCTTCAAGGCGTACATGGATCATTTTCCCTTCACCATTACCCTTTCCGAATGCTGTCACATTTCATTTCTTTGGAATGCTATTCCCAGGCTTACTCCATGAACCTCCTTTCTCTATTTTCTCCACTTTCTTTTCCCTCTCCTCTGGTCCTTCTCCCCCCCCCCCCTGACCTCTTCCTTCCCCCTTATCTTATTCTGTTTTTTTAGTGGTCGACATCTCTCATTCCTCCTAAACATTTTTTTATGTATTTTGTTTACCGAGTCTCACAAGCAAGACTGGACAGGCTGTACTGGGCATCGCCAATTTCCCTGGGAGGGTGAAGGGGGTTGGGGGGGCACCTTAATTGCTGAGGGTGCCGGTTTTGCAGCACTGCAGCAGTTTTTAAATCACTGCAGAGTTCCTTGCATACCCAACAGTTTTCAGGCAACAATAAAAGTGCCAAGATAACTCTGGTCTGTAAAGTACCTCCTGGAGAGAGATGGAGTTTTGTCTACTGACAGTTTTGGCTCATCTAAGGTAAGGCAGAGGGATTAATATGTCTGCTGCGAAGAAAGTGTGCCGTGCAGATTACAGAACAGTATTTCATGTGCATAGTTTACTGGAATATTGCTTTTGTCATAGAGATCATTATGTTACTTTGTAGTTCATAAAATAAAATCATAATCAAGAGTTGCATGCAAACTGCATGATACAGGTTAGAAAGTTGTGCTTTTTCCCAGTCTTTGATTATCCAAATTTTGCTAACAAAAAGGGTTTGTTTGGATAGAAGTAAATTGTTGTATATAAAATCAACCCTAACCACTGTGTTACGTTCTGAATCCTGAGTTTATGCTTCCCCAGACCAAGCATTCTTAAACCATAAAATGCCTACCAATATGGGGGACATGTGGATCCTACGCCTGTAGTGCCCTTTGTCTTATATAACATTTTCTATACATTGATTTACACATAAATGACTACTTGTCTCTGTATGTGTCTGTGAAGTAAAGTGCTCCAGCACCCTACGGTGGCAAGAAAGGCCCCATAAAATGAATGAAATACATGTGAGAGAGGGGCTATGGAAAGATGAGAGGCACTGTTAAAAGGTGATAGGAGGGGAAACATTGAAAGGCCCCAATAAAGTTTGCTGTATCCTCGTGTTCTATAGAGTCATCATTTACTATGCTTTCAAAACAAATACAATTGAATATATAATGAAAAATGTGTTGTAGAATGCACAGTTTTTGTGATTATTTTTCCAAAATGTTCTTGGGGTGGGAACTTACCCCCCCCCCAAAATCCATTGTAATAGTGAGCTCACTCCCTGTGTACCCTATAGGGGCTGGTCTGACAAAATTTGCCAGGGCTGTTTCAGGTTCCCAGCTGGTCCTGCCCACGAGCTAATCTTTTTCCTTTCATGTGAGACCCCTTCAGCACTCAGATTTTTCTGTCTGACCCTTTCACTCCTTTACCTCCCTTTACCGTTGTACTCTTACCTTTTTTTTTTAGGTCGAGCTTGGCAGTGCACAGTTCTGTCTGCAAGACATGTATTCAATATGGGCTTTTAACCACGCCCACTCTTGCCATTCGTTTTTTGTTGTGCTTGTCTTAAATGCTTCACTTTTATTGGTGCATTGTGCTAAATGTCCCTTCTTTGCATACTAAGTACCCCCCCAGGGAGCTTACACCAAGAGAACATTTTTGTTGGCCATTACACTACATCACGCTTCTTCTCCTTATAGGGAGCGATGGCCCCTCTTCTCTCCTCCTGTCTGGTTTCGATTTCCATTCTTGAGAACTCATGGCACACATCACGTGTAATAAATCACCAGCATGCCATCACAGCATTTTTGCATTTTACAAAGATTTATTGATGCATGAGGATGCATTTGTGGCATTCTATCCAGGTTATTTGGTGTGTGGTTTCGTTTCCCTTTTGTTTGACAGATGCCCTCTACTTCACGTCCTTTCCCTGGTGCAGTGAAACCGGATGAGTACGCCTACCCCCTCTCTTGTTATTATTTTGATTCATTCTTTGTCACAGGGAGTGTTTGTATAGTTTAAGGCTTATCTGTAAAATCAAATGACACAGAGAAAGCTCCGCTGTCACTTTTTCCCCACATGCTTCCCTCAAACACTCAGACTGCCCCAGCCACAATTACAGAAGTTAAAGGTGCTCGCTTCATCCTTTTTTTGCTCAGATCGGTGAAATCCTATTTACACAACTGATCACTATAATTTCAAATTTTTTTTTTTTTGGTTTCAAGCATCATTTATTCTTATGATACAGCCAACATACTCACGTGCTTTGCCTCTGTCATTGTGGATCACCACACGTCGTTAGAAGGCAGACCCCAAGGCATTTTAGTTAAAGCCCAACAAAAATAATACAGTTTATTAGCATTACCTGCCATGTCTAGAAAGCAAGGTGCTCTAAAATAAAAATCAATTTGCTGCCCCACCGTCAAATGCACCCCTCCCATGTTAATTGGCTGCAGACCTCACAAATCTTAAATACGTTTAACAAATAAATGTATAAAACTGTGTTTTGGAATCTAGAGATGATTTTGAAAGTGAACGTGTGTGTTGGCGTTTATTCACATTAAGTAGGCATCTGAGAATTAAGATTTAGGAGGCAGTCCTGCTTTTGTCCAAAATATAACTGTTCCTTATTTTTCCTTTTTCCTTTTTCCTTTCTGAAATACCGATTACTTCAAGGTGAGGCAATATTTATCTGCACCTCTTGGGTGTGTAATCACTGTCCCCAAGTGACAGTGCCTCACTAGTACTCTTTCAATCGTTTAAACAACATAGATTTGTGTTCTGGGACTTGTAGTTACAATATTTACTATTAGATATATGTGCTGAAAACTCATAGCGTGAAACTTACTGCTGTCCTTTTTCAGGTGTTCAGTGCTTGGTAGCAAACTGTTCTGAAATTATTTCCGGACAGGAACTTTACAGTTGTTTAAGGAGTTGGGGTGCACTGTCAAAATCTCAATCAACTCCTGACACAAACCTAAGCAGTCTCTTCCAATGTTCCCTCCAAAAAATCTGACATCAACTGGAAACCGCCGTGTTATGCAAAGTAGGTTGAGGGGGTGGACCATTTCAACTTTAAAAGTCAACATTGCTGTCCGTTGCACGCCCCTGGTCACTTATGTGGCAAGAAATGAATATATAATGCCAATAGCTCTAACTCAAGCAAATGTGAGACCTATTGCATTGCAAATGCTTGTTCTGCTTTAGTGTTAAAATAATCGTCCCTAACCAGATTTTGCTAAGGGGTGCACATTTCTTTCTTAAAGACACTAGTGTTCTTACGATATTATTTTTTTTTCTATTCCTGTGCTTTTTTCTATTACTTTCAACCCCCTTTACTTACATTGATGTTCCCACTTTATTAATTAGATTATAATTCAGAATCTCAGTTCATTAAAAGTTGTAGTTTATCATAGAGCGCATACTGGTAAAAGTAGAAAGTCAAAGTGAATAGATTTCTTACTGCAAGTGCATCAGAAACTCACCTTTTCAACTGGAGCAGTGTCTTCCATTTTACCCAATGAGCGGTCGTTCCAGAGTGTTATCGTCCTGTTACGAATACATCACTGTTCAACTGATTATCTCTAGAGTCCTGAATTATAAAATCTGAGAAAAAGTAACTGGAGTAGAGTCAGTATAAAAGCATGAAAGAAACACGAGACAAAAATTCAGTAGCAGTGTGTTGGCTGAGAGTTCAGAAAAGTGTTGTTCAGTACATCTGACTTTAATTTAAAAGTTTATAACAAGACAAATGTTAACTAGGCCACAAAAGCGTTTGTCATATTCCTTACAATGGCATCATGTTTGGCAGAGGTGACGACTAACTGGAGAGCTCACGCTTAGTGAAGTTCTTTATTTCTGATACAGGACTTTCGCAAAACTAGATTCTGTGTCTGTGTCTCAGGGATCAAATGTAGCTTCACTTGTTGGCAGAGGCTGTGTGACTATTGCCAACGTTATTTCAACATAAGACTCATCTGTTGCCTCATTTGCTCTCCCTGACATGTGTCTGGTGTGTGAAGAGAAAATTATGTTTCTATTGAGGAGTGTATAGTGCTCCTCAAAATAGTTTCAAAGTGTTATGTTGGTGTTGGCTGTGTCAGAGATTTCAACAACTTCAAAACTTCCAGTCTTCATGAGTGTATTTAAACCAATGTCTTGGCCACTCTACCAATGTACGTGCCTTTCTCAGATCTTCTGTTCAAATACAGCTTTCTTTAGTCTGCGAGGAATGATGCAAGCCTTCAGTTCCACTGTTGATATCTGATTTCGCAACATAATGATTGCCTATGACTGGAACAAATTAGTGTTCTCTGTATCATTATTAACTATATGTCAATTTGTTATTTTAAATGTAACAAAATAAATTTGAGCTCACAATCACAGACTACAATTTTTAAAAATGAGGTAGAGGTAGCATAGACACCAAAATTTGACTTAAGTTTACAAATGATGAAAACATTACTACATAAATTTGAATAAATAAGACAAAAAGAAGAAATGCACAATTAATAACATTCAAGACAAATTAACAGGACAATTTATGCAGGACAAAATAACAGGACAAAATATTCAGGACAATAAATAAAGTGAAGTACGGGGACCAGGTGATATACATTGTTCATGTGTGTTAGTTGACTCTGTGACCCTGATTTACAAAGAAGTCTCGCGGCTCAGTGCACCGCAGCAACCAAAGTTGTTGCACTACGTTGCACGAAAGAGAGCGAGCATGAAAGTGCAATAGCTACTTAGCTATGTCGCTATCCTGCTCTCTCCCTGGTGCAGGTGCAAAATCAGACTGCCTAGCACTACACACAGTCACCTTTGCACTATAGTGCAAAGATGTTTGTGTCAAGATTAGCACAGGTTTTGTACTGAAAGGGTAATCTTCCATACAAATTACTATGCCTAGACAAACTTTAAAACTTTTCCCACTTTGAATGTGTGCTGTACAGTGCAGCACACACGCAAAGCCAGAAATGTTTGGAGTAATAAAAGCATTATTAAGCCATTGGAATACCGGCACAATCCACACTCCCGGAGCTGCCCCAAGAAAGTGAAAACGCAGATTCTGTGAGCAGCAGACTTTTCTGCTAAAGGAAGGCTGGTGAGACAATCCTACCTGCAAAGTTGGTGCTGGTGCAGCCAGCCCCCTGCATAATCAAGAAGGGAAGCCGCCTCTGGTACAGCCAGGGTCCATCCAGTGTCACGGGCCTGGCTGCAGTAGCCCCTTTGGTGGGGGAGGAGTCGCCAAACGGAGCAACTGTATGGAAGATATAAGGCTGCAAGCTCAGCACATCACTATGCCATCCTGCTTCCCGGCAGTGCGTAGTGTCTCATGAGGGTCCGGAGAACTGCTTCTTTCAGGGTGCTGGTACTGCCGTGCCATGGCATGGAAAGCCACCATGACTGCAACTAGGAAACAGATTGTCACTGTCCCCAGTGCCTCTCTAGGCAAGCCACCATGACTGCAACTAGGAAACAGATTGCCACTGTCCCCAGTGCCTCTCTACACCTACAACGTTGAAGGAATATCCTTCCCCTGCAGTGAGACATACCAAGATGAGGGCTGGTGCTACAGTTTCCCGCCAATCATACAGGTCAGTAAGCAGACTCTGCTGTTTGAGTTTGTCACCCTAGACCTGCGTACTATGAAGTCGTCACCTCTAGGAGAAAAGTGTGGGAGGCCAACTACACCGTGGTCATTAGACCTGGGGTTTTTGGCACAATTGCAGCACCCGGTGCCTTGTCGAGTCCATGACTGTTGTCTTGTCTGGGACACTAGGATTGCTCTGCTCTCAGAGTGCCCAGATGCCCAGTAAGCACTTGTTGTCAAACAACTGGAGTGATAGACTTCTTCCTTGAACCCACAAGTGCTTTCTCCGCAGGGGCTTGGGAGGCACCATCAGCACATTCCTTTGGGTATTCCTCTGGGTATTGGAGGTGGCTTCTGGATGTGAGACCAGCATCTGCGACTGGGGCACCAACCGGTGCTCTTCCATGCTAGTGACTCATGCCAGTCATGCTTTTGCTGTTTATCCTCCCTGGTCCTCCCCCCTCCACATCGGATAATGAAGGATTCTAATAATGAAGGATTCTAATTCATCCATTTGTGATTCTGATGCAAATTTTCCAAAGCTAGTACATACCACTCTAAGGGGTCCCTACCAAGTGCACATTTTGCAACAGGAACGTTGACATTCACTTTGGACTCCCTAATAGCCGAGCTGAAAAATCTCAGGGTCATTATGACCACCATGGATATCTCCACGTCTTCCATGCATCAAGAACTCAAGGGTATACATTCTGACTTTGCTCATTTCGGGTTACAGATGGGCATTGTAGAACATCGTTTTTCAACCTTACAAAGCAATAGTGCAGAAACTAGAGCTTGGGGGAATGAAATGTGGAACTTACAGAAAAGGGTCACAGATTTTTTAAGACAGAAGTTAGAAAAATAATATTGGAATCCTAAGCCTCCCAGTGCTAATTGAAGGGCATAATCTTACCACCTTCCTGTCGGACTTCCTGCCTACACTTACTGGCTTGATGATTCAACGCCCTCTTGAAATCCAGTGGGTTCATCGTCTCCAATAGAGGAATCGTAGGGCGAGCCCATTGCCTATAACACTGGCAGCATGTTTAGCACACCACCAACATAAACAGGCTCTTCTTCAAGCCTCTAACGCTGTGGCCCATTTGACTACAACAGCAACGTGATCATGCTGACAGGAAACCATTCCTGTGACACCAACATACTTCAGAATAATTCTTGGTCCTGCGACCCCAATTGTGGAAACAAAACATAAAATATAGTCTACTCGAACCCACCACTATGCTCCTCACAATGTATGGAGCGACACAAGAATTCACAGACCCCGGAGAGCTGAAGCAATTTCTTGCAAACATGGATGATGCCCACATGAACACCAGTATCCCAAGTCCAGATGCCTCCTTGCAGGTCCTGGCAGCTATTCCGATGTTCCCCACCCAGGCAACCACAGACCTGGATTTCCCATCTGTAACTAGACTCATGCTGTGGGATAAACAAGATGAGAAGACTGGTGCTTGCCTGCAAGATAAAACACAATCCCCACTGGTGAGGTGTTGAGGCCCCATACCTTATCTCGACCCTACATGCTTCACTTTATTTTATTTTCAATATACTTCAGTTTCTGCAGAAAAGCAGCTACACCAGAATGTATGCTCACCTGTTTAAAGTTATTGGTGCAGGGTATTCTACCCCTCCGAGTCCCTGGATCAGCCCTGTTGGCCCTGAAGTGAACGGCACATCCGGAATTATCCATCTGGTCTACACAATTTCTTGGCACCTGCATTCTTCACACTGCTACCTCAGCTGCCCACATGTCTACCATAAAGCCGTCGTCAATGTGGTCATTCAAAGTCAATGGCCTCTTATCATATGTGAAACGAAAGAAGGGTCTGCCCTATTTAGCACACCAAAAAACTGATGTTGTCCTCCTACAGGAAATGCATCTGTCTTCTGCGGAATCCACCAAACTCAGGAGGGATTGGATGGGGAAGGTGTACTCCTCCCCTTATAAACTTAACACCCCAGAAACCTCCACTGCTGTGCACTCTTCATGCATATGGCAACCGGGTAGCAGCTCACTACTTCACAAGTCCCTGCGGGCTGGAACCTTATAGACCTGGGCAGATGCAGACAGTGGATATGTAGTTGCTAAACTTTCCGTATAGGCCCAAACTGTAGTCTTCAATTCTGCTTATGCCTCAGCACACAACAGGGTACCTTCCTGGCTCAAATCAGCAGTCTGTGTACGTTGCCAGACTATAGCAGACTGGATGGAGGTAATGGGTATGTTGGCTTCTTTTGAAAAGGGGATCTATAAACTGAACAATTGCTACTGATGCTTCAAGTTGCCTGGTCATACTTTCTTGACTCATTGTCGATACCAAAGGAGCCCTGACGAATACAGTGATTGAGAGGCATCTGGGACTATCGTTCCTTAGAAGCTTAAAAGATAAGTGGACAGATATAGAAGGCACAAACTAAAATATACCATGCTTATATCATATTCTAATGCTCTAAAGAGGACTAGAGGGCCAACTCAAACCCTCGTATCAGGAGCCCAGGGCTTCTGAATACAACATTAAGGCAGCCCTCCGAGCAACCACATTTTTGTTCCACACCAACAAGTCCATATTTTGTCCATTGTTCCTTTATTAGTATGTTCATCTTGAGAATCAGAGTGTTGTCTTCATTGTACCAGTGTGGTAATCACATTTTCGTCTCTAGATACAACATTGCATCATGTTTGAAACAGCGTACCCAACACGTGTTTCGTCGTATGTGGAGTATGCGCCTACAACTTCATCAGGGCTACAAAAAAAACAAATATAAGTACCCTCAGTACAAACAAATTCTCAAGTGTCCAACGGGATTCCTTCACCAGAGTCATGCAATGTGAGTAAAAGCAAGGCAAACTATTGTTATTACTCGTCCCACAATACCAATAAATAAACACCAGGATAACCCTAGGAGTGAACGTGCAAAGAAAAAAAAGCCAGATCCTTTGCCAGAAAAAGAAACACACATTGATTTAAGCAAAAAGTTAAGAGATCAAAGGTAAGGTCACCACCAACCCGTAATTATTGAGTCAACTAGATGCTTTAACGCAAAGGATAATAAGACAACACATCGCCCAAACTGCCACATTAAATAGCCACAAATCAGGTCTCACTAAAAGTCCAATCTAATAACCAGTAGTTTAACTTATATTAGTGTGTCTTTGTTCCAGAATTGAAAGCAACTAAATGAGACAAGAATGTCAACTCAAGTAAAGGAGAATCTAATTTATACAAAATCACTGGCCATGGTAACCTACCACAATCTGTACCTAATATCCTCCTATAACCAATGCAAAATCCAATATCTCAGTGCAAATATCGTTTGCAGACCAGTCAGAAAAGATATATTTGCGGGCTCCAATTACACATTCCTGATCCAAACATCATCCTGATAATAATATTGAGTCTACTCAAGTATAAGTACATGCTTAATAAGGAATAAATTAAATAAGATAAAGTTGTATTGTGTTCCACTGACTTCACGGAACACATTCACTATCCTTATTCTCAATTGTGCAATATTATATCTATAGTATCTATAGTCTATATATATTCTCTCCTCTTTTTATAAATTTTAAACGTCACATTTAGAATGGAGTAATAATTAACTGCATCTTATTACACACGTCCCTCTTCATAGAGGTAAAACTGTAACCGAGACCACGCGATTATTGTAATACATATTCAATCACTTAATTCCCAACGTACAACAAGAGAGGAGCATGGTAGTACCGAATATATCAGGTTAGCGCCACAACATCGCATTCCTCGTCACTTCCCTAGCGAAAAGTAATGTAGCCATGCAAATTATTTGATACATTCCACAAAGCCTCCATAATCACCATATAAGAAAGTTAGCACAGTATAGTAATCAAGCTACGCAGTATTACTTACTCAAATCAAAGTAAATCCAGTCGTGTCGGGGAGTGAACCGATCTGCAGCGTGAACATACGCACTGCTGCCTACTTATCTCCGCCCACCTTGGTATTTGATGCGGATCCCGGGATGGGGGGCGGGGTTAAATAGGTCAGCACCTCTATATTATGGTCCGTGCCCTGGCTTGCTGAAGTGAACGCTGATTGGCAGTGGGTTCTTACTAGTCAGTGGATTATGTCCTATTCCATTCTCTGATTTTCTTGTTGCTAATATAGGTTTGGCTGCAGACTTGGGGTGGTATGCACTAACTATCGTACAAAAATAAAAAATGGTTATGTGTGTATTATTTGTAGATGATTTTGTGGATTTTTATGCCTATACTAAAAAAAAAATTCAACAGAGGAATACGGTCAGATTTTCCAGGTCTGCGAACATGTCTGAGTCCAATAGGGGCATCTCTAGGGTGATTCTCCCCTTCTAGCCTCTGCCTTTGTTGTGTCCTTCTACATCTGAACTAACATGGCTGTAAGAGCTTCTGTTGTCTCCTTGCTGTATCTCTGCTGTACTGTGCCCTAGGACAGTGGTTCCCAACCTTTTGACTTCTGTGGACCCCCAATTCATCATTGCTGGGAACCGGGGACCCCCTCTGAATCATTATTGGAATCTGGGGACCCCCCACGGAGTCATTACTGAAAGCTAGGTACTTAATCTGTCAATATTATTTAATTGTCTAAACAGTCGCGGACCCCCTGGAGAGGCTTCGCGGACTCCCAGGGGTCCCTGGACCACAGGTTGGGAACACTGCCCTAGGATATTCTCGTTTAGGCAAGGCCCTTCTTCCTCCCTAAAAGCAGGGTCACTCTGGTTGGCAAAGCTCCAATCATTGATCATCATCAACTGAGCTGCGCAATGGTACAATTCAAGATTGGGTAATGTGATCTGCTTCAGATTGGCTGTGCATTAAGCTAGTTAGGGTGATTCTCGGTGGACCCCATCCCACAATAATCTGGTGGTCTACAGTTCTGCTTCAAAGAATGTCTTAAGGACCCTATAAGGATTGTTTTGCAATACATTCAAGAAGTTTGGTAGGTATATCATCTTATATAGTGCTGCCCTTCCGAGTGGGGTTAGTGGCAGCTTTCTCTACCGGGCTGCATCCATCTTATACTGGGTGAGGATTTGTCCCAGGTTCCTATTTATACAATCAGCTGGTGCCATGGTAATAAAGATACCCAAATATTGAAAACTCAAAACAGACCACTGTAGAGAGCATTCTCATTCCCTTGGTGGGCAACAACGTGTAGGCCACCGACTTTCTTCAGTTAATACTTATCCCTGCATATCTTGCAAAAGTATTTAACATTATCAGAATTTTGGCATAGTTTGTATGGGGACTGCAAAACAGAGGAGGAAATCATCTGCATATAGGGAGACTGTGTTTTCCCATCCATGTTTCCACTGTAGACCCCTCGATAGCACATCTTTCCTTACCCGTCCTGCCAAGGGCTCAATGGCCAAGGCAAATAGCAGGGGAGAGAATGGGCACTCATGTCTGGTACCGATACCCAAGTCAAATTCCTTTGATAGAGCTCACACTCTGCTGTATATAACAGCCAGACCCATGCAATAAATGCAGGGCCAAAGCCCTTTTTTTTTTAGCACCGCCATCAAATAGGGCCCTTCTTCAAGTGAATCAAATACCCTTTCGGCTTCTAGGAATAGTATCACTGCTGGTTGCTGGAGGGTCCTACTTTGCTCATTTACATTGTACAGCAGTCTCAGGTTATGTTTAGTGGTTCTATGTGGCAGAAACCCTAATTGATCCGTCATCATCAAGGTATCCATGATATCATAGAGGTGATTTGCCAGTACTTTTTCCAGCATCTTTGCCTCCAGATTCAATAACAACATGGGCCTATAGAAGTTGCAATTCTATTGTTGTTTCCTTGGTTTATGAATCAGGACTATTATAGTTGTTCTGATATCCCTTGGTAAACATACCGTTGGTAGGGCAGCTTGGTACATTCTCAGGAGGGGCTCACTCAGCTTGCTCTCTAAGCACTTAAAGAATTCTGCAGAGAAACCATTTGGCCCAAGGGTCTTCCCATTCTGAAGCTGCCTCATGGCCTCTACTATCTCTGCAGGTTCCACCTCTCGATCCAGACTAGCCCTGTCCTCAGTTGTTAATTCCGGGAAGGGAATATCTCTCATTAAGCCCTGCAAGTCCTGCTCATAGTACTGTTGGGGGGGGCAATATAGGGTTTCTGAGTAGATTGCAAAGATAGTGACAATCTCAGGGATAGTGTTGACCATCTGTGCTGCACCACCTCAAATCTTCTGTAACCATCTGCAGCCCTCCTCTCGGTGGGCCAACCAAGCGAGTAAGTTCCCTGCCTTATTATCTAGCTCATACAGTCTGTGCTGCAAGGCCCTAACTACATTCTGCACTTTCTCTTCAATTATTTGTTTGTATGCTCCCCGTGTCAATGCTATACAGTGTGCCAGTGCTGGCATGGGGTTGTCCTGGTATTCCATCTCCTACTGTGCCAGGTGTTGCTCTGGATCACCCACCTTTTTGTTGGCCTCTTTACATTTCCCCAATATTTTAGATATTAGGCAGCCCCTCAGTACCCTTTTTGTACGCCTCCTGCAGTGTTATGTCAGAGTCTACAATCCTTTATTTTCTGTGAAATAGTCCTCCATGGCCTGCATGAGATATTTCTTCATGTACCAATCCCTGATGCCCCAAGTGTCAGATGCCATGTTGGTCTATTTACCCGGGTATGGGTGATCATTGTAGCATACAATGGTGAGTGGTCTGAAATCCACAAGAGTAGAAAGGTGATGTCTTCATACCTAGGTCCCTATATTTGTGGTACAGGTAAGTAGTCTAGTCTTGCACTATCTTTCAGTGATGAGGACGTATGGGAGAACTATTTTGTATCCAGGATGTTTACCCTCCATAGGTTCTATAGATCCATTGCCTGGGTGAAACTCCTCAATCTATTATCCTCACTCCCTTCAGTCTCAATACTGGTTTGCCTTTCCAAGTCTGGCCACATTGTTAAATGAAGGTCCCCTCCCAAAAACCAATACTGCATCCAGGGCCTGCAATGACAATGTTCCCATTCGATCCAGGGCCAAAGATTGCAATCCTTGTGCTACATACCAGGAAACAATGGCTATGTGTTCCTCATTCCACATTCCCAGCTGTCTGTTCGCAGCTGGGTAATAGCCAACGGCAAGGGTCAGAATTCCCACCCCACTAAAGTCAGCCAGAAACCCAGAATGGGCTACAGTTTTGCATCTGCTCTGGCCCAGGAATCATAGATATTGCCCCTCAATTGTGTTTCTTGTAACAGGAGTACACCTGAGTTGTGCATATTCATGAATCTCCTGACCGTTTCAGGAGAGAAATGTAAGACTCAGGGCCTAACCCTCCATTCGCATCCCTGTCAACCCTGTCATGCCCCAAGTATTTGAATTCTTAATGGAGGTCACGTTCTCCCTTGTTTTCCTTCTAGATGCCATTGTGAACCCCTAACTCTCCCCAGCTCTCCCTCCCAACTGCCTCATGCAGTGGGTTCTGAACTACCCACCCACAATGCCTGGGGTGACTGTCGCCCTTGTCCCATTAACGCTTAACTTCTAGTATTATCAATAGACACTTTAGTCTCTCTTGTGAGAGAGACTAAATTTAATTTGTGGAGGGTGTGTGCCGCTGTGCACTGTCACACATCACCTCTGGTGGTATCCTCATACGTGTTTCTAGTTAGTGAGTGCAATCTTACATCTCTGCCATTGCAATCACTGTCATCTCTCTAGCGGGTGGTGGCATTTGCAATCGCTCCCAGTCCAATTCATGCTTAAGTGGAGATCTGGGGGAAGTCCGTTTAGTCAACTCCAGACTTTTGTATCAACCTCGTGTCACTGGCTTTCCAGCCCTCCAACTAGTGCCCGACCTCTCTCGGCTCGGAAAAGAACCATAAATTATCTTCCAACAGAGCTTTCAGTTTTGCTGGAAATAGCATTGAAGATTCCTTTTTTCCGCTTTTGTCTTGATGAATGATCATCATTGGGCTTGCACTTCTTGTGTGTAGTCTGGAAAAATCAGGATATCTTGGTTTTGGATCCTGATCAGACCTTGTTGTCTCATTGCCTTCAGAACTGCATCCTGATCTCTATAATTAAGGAGTCATGCAATCGAAGGTCTAGGTTGTGCCTCAGGTGTGGGTGGATCCCCAGGGACCTCATGTGCTCTCTCCACCACAAAGTGGCCTGAGATTTGCTGAGGCTGCAAGATTGTTTTGAGCAAATTCTTGAAATATTATTTAACCTTTCTGCCTTGAAGTTTCTTCAGTATGCCCACCAAGCATGTACTATTTGTTAAGGCTCTTCCCTCCAAATCCTCAGTTTGTGCCTGCAGGTAGATGTAGCCTCCTGAGGTGAGTAACCCCACCTGCAGTTGTTTCATGTCTCCAGTATGTCCCTCCAGTGTGGTTTCTGCTGTTCCTATTCTGCCTGAGTTGATACACAGGAGTTTGATATTGTGGGCAACAGTGTCTATTTAATGTTCCATTCCAGAGTTGTATTCACTTCTAGCACTGCTTGCAGTATCTCTCTCAGAAAGGGCTCTGCTTCATTGATTGGTTGCTATTGGTCTTGATTTCCCAGTTCCGTTGGCTCTGCTTCATTGATTGGTTGCTATTGGTCTTGATTTCCCAGTTCAGTTCCCTGCGTCTGGACACAGAAGGCATACATTTCCAATCTATAGCCCAAGGTCGCCCTATGCCCCTTAATGTGGACAATTGGGTGTCCTTTAGCAATTGCAAGTCTTGATGTCCATGGTGACGAGAGCTTCAACACCGCGGTGGGTGCACTGGACAGACCACAGCCCCACACTTCTTTGACCCACTTGCAAGGGGGGCCCGTTTGGCCCTTTTCAGGGGCCGGCAGTTGTTCTAGGGCCTCTGAGTTGTTCTGTGCTGTTCTGTATGTTCAGTGCCCTTCCTTGTGCTTAAGGCTGTGCCCATATTAGCCCGCGCTCCACTCAGCCCCAGGCCGCGCATTCAATGAAGGTCTGGGAGGAGCTTGCTGCCTGGCAGCATTGCAATGCGGCTGCCCACTCCACCCCAAGGACTCTCCATGGTAGCCGTCAGCCTCTCATGGCCGTCAGGCTTTTATCCTCCTCCTGGCCCTTACTACCCAGTTGCCGCTACTATGCTCCACCCCTTGGTCGAAAGTTGAGTGTTTGGCCACGTCCAGTCTTTGTAGGAGGGTCCCCATGCATCCCAGATCACTCTGGTCACAGCCTGCCTCCCTAGTTGCTGATAGGAGCCACAGGTGTTCCAGCCTCTAAGTCCTTCAGTAGCCCCTTCAGTCAGGACTCTAACTGCCTCTCTGGGCCCCAGGGCCCCACCTTCCACTGTCCCTCTGCTGCCACACAGAGAATTGTCACCCCTTCACTGGGATCGCTCCGCATCTCTGTGCCACTCCTAAAGTCTGAGCAGTCCCCCCCCATCTTTGCCACTCTGTCAGCGTACAACTCTGCCTCCTCTGGTACTCCCCAGACCGCCGCTGCCATCGTCTGCGTCAACAGCTGTAGACCACACCTCATTTCTTGTTTCTCCTCTGTACCTTACCACCATTTCTTTTGCACTCAGAGCCTCATTTGAACAGAATTTGTGAGAATTTAGACCTTCCTCACCAGGAGCTCCACACTTTTGCGCTATCTTGATTCTGCACTGGACAATGACCTCAATCTTTTGCCATCTTGAAAGAGGGTGACAGTATTACCACCTGATTCCATAATGGTCAGGTGCCAAGACATGTTTCGGTGGGATGGTGGTAGACATTATCAGCTGTGAACCTTCAAAGGACTCAGAAACTTCCCTAGAAATCTTCCTGTGTGGCAGAGCATTAACAGCAACTGTGAATATCCATTGGAGAATACCAAAATCCCATGGATGAAAATATGGGTCCTGACAGCCTAAGACCTAGGGGACCCAAGCTAATCCCTAGGATAATCTTTGGTGTGAAGTAGAAGTACATTTGCAAAGGAAGATATTGATTATTCCATCATCCAGGTCTCACCTTAGGACTTGATGACTTGCAGCTTGGAAACCCAGGAAATGTTGTTCTATTATTTACCAATTGAACAGAATTATGATGGAACTGAGTTCTTCAGCAGCAATCTGACCCAGGGTATGCCTTAGATTTCACCTTCTCCTAGATTAAAACTGCAACTGAAGTTGCCTTAAACTACAGATTTCACCTGGTCAGCATATCACTGTGACTGGCACCTGACTTTCAATACTTCGTTCAAATTACCAATATGCATGTAAATGATTAACCCACTAGATTAGTAGCTAATACTCCATTCAGGCTTCTTCATTGGAAGTTACACTGGTGAAAAAAAGCAAAAGGTGCATTATAATTTATCCTCTCTAACCCAGGTGTTTTTCTAAGCAAATGTACTTTAAACACGCTGATTTATTTCTCCTGCCTGAGCCTAATAATTACACTGAGGCAACCCTAAACCCTAAGAAAAATCTAAACAGAACAATATAAAACATTTTAAAATCCCACATTTATATCACCAAGCTCAAGAAAATATTGCTCCTAATGTTGAAAATATAAATAATATATCATTGCATTGAGTACTGAAATAATAGTCCTAACCAAGCCTATATCATTGCACCTCGCTGCCCGATTACCCTGGAATACTCTCAGTTGTCATGCTTTGTAATTGATCACTCTAGTCCACCACCTTCGTGTAAGCAACATAGACCATTGTTATATATCTGTGGTCTCAGTTGTAGGAAAGTGCCACTTTTGGCATGGTCACCTCCCACCGTTTGTCTGATATCTGATGATAAATTGAGTGTGTGCTGGGATCCTGCTAACCAGGCCCCGGCATCTGTGTTGTTTGCCTAAACTGTACCACTGCTTCCACAATTGGCACACAGCTAAGACTCCTGTAAAAGGTGCCAGTGGTACCAAGGGCCTTGTGGCCAGAGAGGGTCCCTAAGGGCTGCAGCATGCATTATGCCACCCTAAAGAACCCCTCATCAAACACATGCACATTGCCATTGCAGACTGTGTGTGTCTCTAGAGAGAAAAAGGTAAAGTTGACATGGCACCCCTCCTTGGGTGCCATGCCTAGAGAACACTGCCTGTGGCAGAGGTAAGTCAACCCACTAGGAGGCCTTACAGCCCTAAGGCAGGGTGCACTATACCAACAGGTGAGGGCATAGCTGCATGAGCAATATGCCCCTACAGTGTTTAAGTCCATTCTTAGACATTGTAAGTGCACTGTAGCCATACTGAGTACATGGGCTGTGAGGTTGTCACTACAAACTCCACCGCTCCATGATGGCTTTACTGAATGCTGGGAAGTTTCGTATCAAACTTCTCAGCTCAATAAACACTGATGCCAGTGTTGGATTTATTGAAAAATGCACACGGAGGGCATCTTAGAGAGTCAACCAACTCTCTAGTGCGTGGCTGACTGGTCTGTGCCAGCCTGCTACCACCAGACTAGTTTCTGACCCCATGGGGTGAGAGCCTTTGTGGTCTCTGGAGTCAGGGACAAAGCCTGCTCTGGGTGAAGGTGCTTCACACCTCCCCACTGCAGGAACAGCAACACTGGGGGGTAAGCCTCAAAGGCTCCTGCCTTTTGTTGCACTGCCCCAGAGCATTCAAGCCAGTGGAGATGCCTACGCACCCCTGGCAAAGCTCCACTTTTGATGGCAGGTCCAGCGGGGATATTAGTGAACACAAGAAGGAGTGTCCAATCCAGCTGGGACAACCCCTGGTTGCCCAGAGCTGAAGTGAACCCCTCTCTGCAGAATCCTCCATCTTGGTTTGGAGGAAAATAGCCAATAAGGGTAGGAATGTGCCTCCCCCCCCAAAGGGAGTGGGCACAGGAAGGGTGTAGTCACCCTCACGGTCAGTAGCCATTGGCTACTGCCCGCTGACCCCTGTAACGTCCCAAAGTCTAGTATTTAGGGGCACCCCTAAACCTTGCTCCTCAGATTCTTGACGACCGCCAATAAGAAGGAGGACTGAAGAGCTGCACCAGCAGTGATGACTCCAGATGAAAACTGACTTGGCCCCAGCCCTACCGGCCTGTCTGCAGCGTCAAGACTCCTGCTACAAAAAGAAGACTTATCCTGCAGGACCAGTGACCTCTACAAGCCCCCAGAGGACTGCCTGCCTACCTTAAGGACCAAGAACTCTCAAGGACAGTGGCTCTGTCCACAAAGAAACCTCCAAAAAGGGCTCCGGAGCCCTCCAGATCCACAAGTCCTGCCCACTCTGCACCCAAAACTCATGGCCCAAGTTCAGGTGGCTGACCAGTCCAAAGAAGATTCCCCCGGCGATTCTGACCTCAAGGTCAACCCAGGTTGACCCCTTATGACCAACATGACAACACCTGCAGCCCAAATCCAGGGGAACCCCAACAGCGACCAGCTCTGGTGAAGATTCACAGCACCTAAAGGTACCCCTGAACCGCAGCCCCCTGGCCTTGGGGAACTCAACCAACAGTCCTCCGACATCCAGTGGGATCTCTACTTACCTGTCCAGCCATTGGTCTTCTTCAGTCGACTCCCTGGACCCAGCCTGCAGTCTCATTGTGAACTGGGAGTTCCTCACTGAAAAGCCTTCGGCTCCCGATGCTGTGTTTGCACCCTGCACCCAGCCGCCCTCAAGCCGCTGAGGGTGTATGCTCAGTGCTGACCTGTGCCACCACCGGTGCTGATCTAAACCCCCCCAGGTCTGTGCCCTGAGGTCACGGGTACTTACCTACAATCTGTTTTCTTCTAAGTGCCCCCAGTCTCCATAGGTTTCCATTGGGCGCCCAACACTAACTTTGATCTCTGCATCCGGCTGGCCCTGTCTTGCTGGTGATGCATCCTTGGTGTCTTCTTCAACCTTGTCCTATAGACACCTTTACCCCCGAAGACTGGAACCATAAGTTGAGTACTCACCTGTAAACTGTGTTGGTACTTTTCCTCCCCAGGACTGCATTGCCTTCAAAGATTTTTGCACTAAGGGACATATTTAAGATCCCCTAGCTCTATCTAATGAGACATTAGCGTCAAGTTTTTAACACCTGACCAGAACAGTCGTTAAAAGGGGGAATGCCATTGTTTTCAATGGGGCCCTATGTGAACAGTACATCAATAGCTTCAGAAATTCTGACGCTATTGCCCCCTACCCTGTGCCATCGTGCACCTTACTTTGGTATAGTATATACAGAACCAGCTTCCTACATCTGTATCTTTTACCTATACCATGACGGTTAGGCAGGAGAGGGAAGGGAGAGAGCTAGAAGCGGATCAGTATGCCACAACCAGACTCTTTAGAGTGCCCATACACTCCTCCCTCGATGCCTCCCATTGTACACAAATTGCTACATAACAAATTTACCCCATGCTAATGAGCTCTTGATAGGCATATAAAATCTGTAGTATTGTACTGTACTATGTATATTGTATGATCGGTTTCTGACAAAGGTGGTATTGCTCACGTTTTACCCTTTGTCCTGTTTTTGTGCCATAGTTAACTGATACTAACTGGATAGCATTGCTGTCTTCCTTGTGTAATATGGCCTTGGATGTTGTATGTGTTTAGTCAGTCAGTGTTGTTGTACTTACTGCTAGGCATATACCAATAAGTTTTCTTTTTCTTTTTTTTAAAAACAAACCAGTTTTGAAATGTGATTTGGAGAATCTGTCTGAGGTTTCTCCACCAATGTTTGAGAAATGTTCCATGTACATATACCCAGTGTTTACATTATCACCTTGTTTTGTCATATCCAGTATCTCCTCTTTGACTTGAGGTTCACGCATGCCTGTGATGCCGTTTCTCTAGTATGGGATGGTAAGCCTCATGTGTCATATTGTTGATTTCACGGTTCAATTTGGGGCAATCACATTTGTTTCACGTTGCTTCCACTTGGCAGACACCAATGTATGTCTTTGTCTTTAATAATTTTGTATCTTACATGCAGGGCGACTTATCGACTACGTGACGGTGACAAAATTGTCTTAGTTCTGTAAGTGACTATTTAGCACTTATTTCATTTTGTTTCATATAATTAGGAGAGGCCGTTATTCGGGTCCTGATGAAGCGCCATAGGATCATTTTTGTGACCAAAGCGTCGCGAAACATGTTGACCACTTTTTGTTAGGACTAAGTACACTTCCTTTTTCTTTCTCTGGAGTGTTGCGGGACATAACCCCTGTTCCCACTCCCATTGTTTATTTTTAATCTTGGGCTGATCTTTATCCTGATTCATTAAATTATGATGCTTATGGGTCAGAGTCAATTTTAATCTTATTCCTTTTTTTCTCTCCTTTTCTCAGTATTTCTCGCAGACCTTATTTTCAATTGCTACACTACTTGCGGTTGAGTGCCACCACCAACTGTGGTAAGCCCGCCAGACATTGCAGTGCCGGTCTGACGAAGGAGTTAGCCCAATGATGACGCTCAGCATCCTAGTGGATGCTTGAGGGCTCTCCTGCTAATACTGACCCCCCCTCTCTCTCTGCATGCACACTTATTGGAACAGTGTACTATTTTCATTTATATACATAGTCAGTCTAATACCTGTAACGTTTTAGAGTTGTCTCTGCCTATCAAGGAAGTCTCCAGCAAACGTAGGGTGATCCACATTATGGTGGTCATTATGAACATGGCGGGAAACACCGCAAACCGCAGTGGTGACGGTGAACAGAAGAGCATCATTGGCGGTGAACAGCACACCGCCATATAATGATGCCAAAAACCGAAATCTCCCAAAATTCTGCTACCTCCAGCCACCGCCAGGGTCCTTGAAGGCAGAAAGGCTGTACACGCCACCCTGCCACCACCAAGTAGACAAATCCTCCGCCCTCCAAATAGTGATGCACAAATCACCGCAGCAGATAGTAGATGCCGAACGACCATTGGCGGTGCTGACCGCCACGGCCAGCAATGGGACCCAACAGCAAGAAAAGCACACATTGGCAAGTTTGAAACCCACACACCTGACACACATCCAGAACACTATAGAACACCCACATATACACTCCACAATTCTTTGCAATGCCAATAGCACAACAGATATTGACAACACAACACGCAAACACTGAACTCAACATCACAGAAGTCACACACCCAACCACACAACAGCACCCTCACCAATAATCCTACAACACACACCATGGCACCCTCTAAGCACCCCCGCTTCACAGATAGGGAGCTAAGGACTATGGTGGACGAAATACTGAACGTCAAGCCACAAATCTTCGGGGCACAGGTCCAGCACACACCCATCGCTAGGAAGATGGAGTTATGTCAGACGATTGTAAACAAGGTCAATGCAGTGGGAAACCATCCACGCACAAGGTACGACATCCGCAAGAGATGGAATGACCTGCACGGGAAGGTGAGGTCAATGGTATCCAGGCACCACAATGCGGTCCAGAAGACTGGGGGAGGACCCGCACCTACACCCCCAACTACACCGACTGGGAGGAGAAGGTACTGGCTATCCTGCACCCGAACGCCTCACTGGACTCACTGGAGGACTGGACTCGGGTAAGTCATCTACAATTACTTCATATCCACCACACCTGTAATGCATGTACCACCCCACCCCTCCAACTACCACCAGGACCACTATACCACCCAGGCCACAATAACTACATCCAGTCACCCTGCATGCCCAAAAACCCACTAACAGGCCCACATCCATCCCCCTGCGTACAGTCACCTACCCCTGCAAGGAATCACAAAGGCACTACTGCACCGACACTGCACCTCCACATCCCATGCAAAATGTAAGGAAAAACCCACAATAGGTCCCTGCATGGCCTGACAGGGGAATAAACAGCACAAATTAGGGCAGAGCTGTGCATCCTTATTCAAATTAGTACATGTAACCTACATGTTCATTCCCCCCCCACAGGCACCACCACACATGCCACCCTGACGGAAAGGCCAAGGAGTGGCAGCACCCCACACGAAGACAGAGGCCCCATTCATATAACCAGAGAGGGATGTATGGACAATGAGGATTACCCTGGGCCGTCACACAGTCCTGGACTGTCACCCTCCAGCAGCCCAACCCAGGATACCACTGACACCCCTACCACCCAGCCACCACCAAGAGCTCACTCCAAACTACCCCACACCAGTGTCTCCAGGCCACAGACTGGCAGACCACAAGTACAGAGGCCAGAGTCACCACCAACTAACAGGAAGGATGATGATGGCCCCAGTGCAAGTGGGACTGCTAGACCTGTGCAGGGGACACAGGCAAAGGGGGCTAGGCCCAGTGGGAGGGCATCAGTGGCACAGGGGGGAGGCCAAAGGATGGATGCTGCAGCCCAAGAGGTGATATCTGAGGTCCTGGGAGCATACCACCATACCAAAGACAGGATGGGCCAGATCCTGCCCACCCTGGAGCAGAGTCAAAGGCTACAGATAGCCCAGCACCAAGAGACCATGGAGCAGTGGAAACAACTCAATGTTACCATGGCCACTATTGCAGGGGTGCTGCAGCACCACTATCCAAGCCAGCCAAAACCCCCACAAACCTGGAAGCCCCTACCACTGCCCAGGACACAGACCTGCCTTCTACATCTGCAGCAGCAACTGGACTGGTAGCACTGGCAGAGGGCACACAAGAGACCAGCACCCCACCCGTGCAGGCCGCAGCAGACACTCAAACGTGCCCTCAGGCCCAGATATGGCACTGGAACACCTGCCAAGACCATGGCCCCCACTAAGAAGTGACTTTGACCTGAACTTTCTCCCAAGTGTGCCACTGTGATACCATCCTCACCCGCCAATAGCAACATAACAACTGGCAAGGAGCATATGGACCAATACCCACTGCCACCAATCACTGAGCTCATGTACCTGGTATGGACATCCACCATGAGCCCACTCCCTATCACTGACCAGCGCACCTATGCAATTGTGACAGGTAATAAAACACATTTACAGTGATTCGTATGTCCCCTGTCATTATGAATATTCAATTGTAAGTGTGAATGCATTAGCCAGTCAATTCCATATTCATAACTTTATTGCAGGAATAGCACCCCACACACAACATTGTCTGGAGTAAACCAAAATGTACACCATGTTTGTTTCCATGGCACATGCCACCTTAGTCTTCAGGTAACAGTGTCAATAACTGCAGACACCACATCCCCAAAAAATGGGTTACACAAACATTATGCAGTGCAGACAATATAATCAGTTAACAGTCCCTCATAGTCACTGGAAGTATAGGTGGATCCACTGGTTCCTGGAGTGGACATCTTCCCCCTCTTCATCCTCACCATCACTCTTATCCCCTCTCAGAGGTAGCAGGTCTGGATGTATAGCAACCTCTTCCTCTAGTAGGGGGATAGCTCTCCTCACAGCCACGTTGTGCAGCATGCAGCAGGCCACCACTATTCTACACACCTTTTCAGGGCCATAGCACAGGGATCCCCCAGAGGGATGGAGGCAATGAAATCTAGCCTTCAGGAGACCTATAGTGCGCTCAATAAATCAATCAATTAGGAATTTGTAAATCGCACTACTCACCTGTGAGGGTCTCAAGGCGCTGTCAATCACCCTCCTAGTGCATCCATGGGCCTCATTATAATCCCTCTCTGCATCTGTCCTGGGATTTCTCACAGGTGTCAGGAGCCATTGTAAGTTGGGGTAGCCAGAATCAACTGCAAAAGTAGGCAAAACAGGACTGTGACAAACTGCCATTACTTGTGTACAGCCTGGCTGTCAGCTATGTACAGATCCAATGTCATACACACTCACCTATGAGCCATCCTCTGTCCCTTTGTAGTTGTTCCATCATGTGTGGCACACTGCTGTTCCTCAGGAGAAAGGAATTATGAAGTGATCTTGGAAACCTGGCATTTACATGTGATATATACTGGTCAACAGTACACACCAATTGTATATTCATTGAGTAAAAGTTCTTTCTGTTCCTGTACACCTGTTCATTCACTCTAGGGGGATGAGAGCTATGTGGGTGCCATTGATGGCACCTATCACATGGGGAATGTTAGCAAAGGCATACAAATCAGACTTGATGGCAGGGATTTCAGCCCTTTGGGGAAACTTGACAGATGTCTGCATGTTTTGTACAAATGCATCCAGGAATTTAGACAGGATGAAGCTGAACATTGGCTGGGAGAACCCTGCACCCAGGCCCACTGTCACCTGAAATGAGCCCGTAGCAAAGAAATGGATTGCAGAGAGCATTTGCACTTCAGTAGGGATGGCATGGCTGATTCCGATTAGCCGGTCTCAGTACGGGATCCAGTAAAGCACATAGGTCCTGGATTGTGGTACGATTGAGTCTGGAGGTGACAATGATGTGATGTTCCACCAATGTATCCAAATCAACAAGAGGTCTGTACACAGATGGGGCCCTCCCTCGCCACATGGGTCAGTACCTATGGGGAGTAAAGAACACATATGAGGGACATTCATACATATGCAAAACATGTTGTTTATGAATAACTGGTGTACAATACATAGGTTACACACACAAGCGATGTATGATGTACAACTTTAGGGACATGTATGCAGTGATACCTCTGGTCTGATGTAAGGAACAGACACTCATGTGGGCAGGTGACTAAGGGCTGGGATCTGAAGGCCCAGAATGGGGCCCATGACCAGGAAATATATACGTGGTACTAGCAAAATGGCAGCCTCCTGCCATCCAGATATGAAGGAGTGGAAGTGACATAATTCCGCTGGCGGTAGTTGTCATGGCGGAAGGCGGTGTTCACCGCCGTGTACCCATTCATTGGTTTATATGGCTGTCAATGGGGAACCTGGGCCTATCATGATCGCCAGTGACGGTGCACACCGCTGCGGAGCGTACGCCATGTTGTCGCCTCAATCCTGTGCATGCAAGTACTCCACAGAGTTTGCTGCTGTGTCCTGACTTTGTTTACTCCAATGGCACGTGTCAGAGGGGAAAGGGCCCCGGCCTTCACCACAGAGGAGCTGGAGAAGCTGGTGGACGGGGTCCTACACCTGTATGCCAAGTTATATGGCTGACCAGAGGACCAGGTGAGTTGCCGGATGTCTTGCATGGATGTGTGTGATGGTGGCGGATGCTTGTATGCATGTGTGGTCGATTTGTAACTGCACAGGCGTAGATTGTGTGGCAAGTACTGTTACTGAGGTGGTAAAGAGGTCCTGTGAAGTTTCCATCCCATTGGGGACGATATGTCAGTTATATCAGATGGGCATATCCTGACGTCTGTTTATCTTCTTTGTGTGTCCCATACAGGTCAGTACCCATCAGAAGAGGGGACTCTGGCAGGCCATCGCCAGGGAGGTGCAGACACTGGGGGTCTACAAACGGTGGAGCACCCACTGCAGGAAGCGGTGGGAGGACCTGCGGCACTGGGCCAGGAAGACCTGTGAGGTCCAGCTGGGGAAGGCCTCCCAACGAGGAAGGGGTGCCCGTCAGACCCTGACCCCCCTAATGTCCCGCATTCTGGCGGTGGCATATCTGGATTTGGATGGGCACTTGAAGGCAGCACAGCAGCCACAAGGGGGTGAGTACAAACACTGTTTCATACCACTTCGATGGATGTGTTTGGGTGCTGTGGTATGTATGCTGTCTAGTGCCAGGCACTTTGACAGGTGTTTTCCAGCAGTCCTGCCACCCATGGGCACAGGAATGGTATGGGGCAGGTGTAAATAGGCACAATAGGCCCTTGGGGATTGATCTTTCCGTACTGTAGGGTTCTTTGTGGGCACATGGACTAGTGGGTGCATTGGCTGGCCATGGTCCCTCATGTGTGTACTCCACACAGTTCATCAGATCAGTGTTTCATGTGGTAAACATGCTGGGGTAGTGGCCACTAGTCAGGGGCATAGTCATGACTATTGTTGTAGGTGCTGTGTGTAGGTGTGTAAGCTGGATGGGAGTGTGTCTGCACCAAGTATGTACATCCATTCAGGTATTTACAGATTTCTCTCATGTTTTGTCTCCCCACCTGTGTGCTGTTGGTTTCTTTGTATACATCAGCATCATCTGGCAAGAAAGTAGTGGCACCAGTGAGTGGGAATGCAGCGGCCCACGGTTCCAAGGAAGCAGAGTCGACCAATGCCAAGGGGACCAGTGGTTGGAGGGCGTGGGGAGTACCACGGGGGAGGCAACTACCACTGGCAGTAGTGACTCTGATACCTCCTCCAATGGGAACTCCCTGGTGGTGGTGGACCCTAGTGGGCCCACCCATTCTGTTTCATCTTCCGCCACCCCCATATCATCACCACCCTCCCAGTTGCTCCCCACCCATTTGCCCGTGCCCGCTCACTCAGAAGGGTGGGAGTTTCCTTCGTCCCAGGCACCTTATCCCCTGTCTCAGTCAGCCCTGCTCCCGTCACAGAGGAGGCTATTGACCTCCTGAGGACCATCTCTGTAGGGCAGACAACCATCGTGAATGCCATCCGGGGACTAGCATCCCAGATGCAGCAATGCAATGCATACCTGGAAGGCATTCACAGTGCCATGTCTGGCCTACAGAGATCTTTTTAGGGTCTGACCTCCTCTTTGATGGCAGCCAGGTTCCCTGGTCTTTTCATCCCCCCTCCCACCACCTCTACCCCTTCCAGCACCCCACCCCTCTCACCCATCCCAAGCACACATACAGACAGCCAGGCACACACATCAACACACAAGAGGCACACAGAGAAACACAAGCACCACACTTCCCACCACAGACATATACACAGTCAACATACAAAGGCACACACAACAACATCCACTTCCTCCATTGTGTCCACCTCTCCCGCCTCCCCGTCTGCCTCCTCGAAATGCACACCCACAAGCACTGTATCCTCAGTCACTGCTTCTGGCCCCATTCTTGCAGTCACCACAACATCTGACATCCAGTCATCCACCCCAGACACCACACCTGCACTCACCACAACTACATTGACTGACACATCCAGCACACTCACCAGACCTGCAGACAACCTGACAACATCCACTTACACTGGCAGTCTGTCTTGTCCCACTGTGTCCACCCCCCCTCCTCCAAAGATATTCAGACATTTCCAGACACCCACTCAACACACATCCACCACACATCAGCATACTGTACAGGCACCTGCATCAACCTCCAGCACACCTACACCTGTTACAAGCACTCCCTCTACCTCCACTCCCACACCTGCGTACATATCCACCCCAACTTCCCCTAAAAAACCTTTCCTGTCCCGTGTTGACCTGTTCAAGCTCACTGGCCCACCCCGTCTCGTCCATAAATGTGCCCATCTCCTTACCCTGTCCACTCCTTCCTCGTCTAAGTTCCCCCAGTCCGCCCTTCTCATTCCCGTGCCCCTTCCCCAGAGAGGAAGAAGCCCTGTGCTGCCCCAGGTCCCTCTGCAAACCCCCTGTCCATGCCCGCTCCCCCACTCTCTAAGGGCAAACCAAAACCCCCTCCACCTCCCAAGCCCCCCCTTTCAGACATAAGTCCCCACCCTCGCAACCCCTTGCCCCTGTTCCTTGAGGTGCCTGGCTGACCCATTGATGTCCCTTTACGGTGGAGTACCCTGTGCACATGTGGGAGTCAAGTTCGGCCCATTTGGGCCCTTCAGGATATTTATCATGGACTGGCAAATGGCCTTATTTGGACATTCCTATATTAATTTTGTAATAAAGTTTGTGTGCCCAGTGGTGCTGTTGGCACGATATGGAGACGTGGTTCATCATTTCATTGTGGGGGTGTGGTGTGCACATGTGTGTAGTTTGGTAGTTGGAAAACCAACAAATGATTTATACATCATAGAACAACATAGGTGAAGATAGAAAAACTATTTATTCATATAAATATATGTTCATTCATCTACTTATGCATCTAAAAATCATCTTAATATATTCATCCTATACGGACATCCCATCATAATGAGGGCCTATGTCTGGATAAGCAGCACTGTTTTGTAGCTCTTCAGTCCATGCTATGAAGAACACGGATCCAACCCGGCTGACAAGCGCTCCATCACTTGTGGCCTGCATCATGCACAAGCCCAAGGCAGTATCATACTGGCAATCAATAAGTGTCACAAAAGAAAAGACCACTTTAAAGCAGGGGCTACCGAGCCCATAACTCTATTAAAAAAATATGTACATTCAGCCTGGTATGCTAGAAATCCCACCTCTTATATTTCTAAGAAGGTCCACCAAAATGTTTGGCTCGCCCATTCACATTTTTAGTTGATATATGTGCAGATCTGAAAGTGTTAATAATGTAAAACCATATTACATGGGATGACTTTAGGTATTTTTGCTAGCTACAAAATGATGCAGTCATGGAACAAAGGGGAATTCATATTATGTTTTTCTACACCCTGATACCATATAAAGTAGATAAATGAAAACTACATTTTCAATGCACAAATCTAACAAAGTCTATGATAGCAGCCAGCCGTAATACAGACAGTGGAGTTCCCATTTGCAGATGGTGCATTGCTTGACAGCCAACAATAAAAGAAAGATCAAATATTTAATAAGTTCCCTCAGTCCCTATTTCACCTCTGGCAGCCAGTGCAGCAAGGTTCGAAGAGCTGAGAAGGGGACTGTGCAACTAGTTATCTGTGCAATGTCGTCTACAACCTTCCCCCATAATCTATCCATTCTAGCAGTCTGCCATAACAGGTGAGCCAGGGTCCTCTCCTCACTGCAGTCCCCTCATCACTGATTGGATGCCTTGATGTACATGATATGGAATCATTCTGGACTGTAGTGTTCCCTCAAGAGTAACTTCGGGCCACCTTCAGTTCCCTGTGTACTAATGGAGTCCCTTGTCGCTGAGTGAAGAATGCTCACCTATTCTGCTAAAGCTACTCCCTGCTGACGCTCGCAAGCCATCTGGAGCAGCCATTTAACAGGTGTGCATGTAATATTGTTACGCTGTATGTGTAATCCATACCTGAAAAGGTGCCTAGTCCGATTACACTAAGGCATTAAAGGTGAGTTCTATGCCATATTACAAAATTGATACTCACAGAGCAAATTAGTGTCAAAATGCGCACATTTTTCAACCCTGACTTCAATATCTAAGACATAATGGAGCTCCCTGTGACTGATAAACCCTATGTGTCCACACAAAAAACACATTTGCTTCAGCAGGTTTAATCAGCATGACCTTGTGAGGTCAGTGATGAAGCACAAAGATTAGATGAAGAGATGGACCATATGATTATTTAGCTAATCAGGCACTACAAATAGATCACAGCCAGGGGTGCTCAGGTGCGTGGCCCAAGAAAGCTTTAGAGTCGCTTGTACTGAATTAATGCACCAGCCCATCCAGACCTCTCCTCCCTACTGTTTTGGTGCAGCCCATGCATACCAACCAGAAGTGGCATTACATATCTCTTTCTCAGATGTGTTCAGTGTCCTAACCACCAGCGAGCAAGTGGTCTGAAATAACAGAGTTCTGCTACACTGCATACCTGTCTATTTTATGCATCTCTCATTCACCACCGCATACGTTTCTTGGTTCATTTATTTGTTTATTTATTCGCGAAAAGGATCATGGTGGTCTGTAGCATCTTAGGCAGACAGATGGATAACATGAAACAGTGTGTTGACTGAGGAGCTAAATAAAAATGATATGGTGTGAACACCAACAGCAAGGCCTAAAAGAAAAAAAAGTAAACAAGTAACATGGTATAGTTGCATATTAGATGCAAATTAGCTTCTGATGCATGTTCTTCTGCATGTTACTCTTTCACTTAAATAGCATGTAATGGCATTTTATGGTAGTGCTGATTTAGATCTCAATAAGAGAGGGGCAACCTCAGACCTAGATGCTCTATGAAGTGGTTTGAATGTGATGAGTACGTTCTGTTGGGTGGATCACAGATTGCTGTAGAGCATATTTCAGGTCAGTATGCCAGACAAGTAATTGGTGAGACGCCAGGGACCACTTTGCAAATGATGGCTATCCAGCTTTGTAAAAAAAAGTGAGTGGTTGGTATGTACCGAAATAGGTTCATAATGTTCTAGCAGTATAGATAATCACCTAGTCCAAAGGGAATGTTGAAAGGGGCCCACAAGCAAACTGTTAAATAGGTTACAATAGTCCAGCTTACTCAGTACTATTGAATTAATTACTCCTTAATAAGTATAGTATGGGTGACATGAGGGTGATTTACCTATGTTTAGTACTTTGTGCAGTAGTAATAAATGTTTGCATTTGAAAAGTGCATCAGGTTTTTTAGTTGAAAAGAAAGTGAAGATATCCAGGGGAAAGTGGCCTGAATTAGTGGAAGGACAGGTGCAGTAAAAGAAGAAATACAAAGGACCTTGGTTTTGAAAGAGTTCAACGTAAGAGCCACCAGGGCAATCCAATGACAAACAGCAATGAGGCAGTCAGATATGCGTTATTGAGCTGTGTGGAAAGTGTGGGAAAGGAGAAGAATATTTGTATATTGTTAACATAAAGGTGAGAGGAGGAGTAAACTACAAGTGTGCTTCTCCAAAGTGATGTATCAAGAGAACAACAGAGGACCTAGGACTGAACCTTAAAAGACTCCAACTTAAAGAGCACTTGGATCGCTTGGAATCTCACCACACCACTGAAAAATAGTAGTCGCAAAAATATGAGGAAAACCATTGTACAGCAAAGCCCTTTGTACTAATGAACTTGGGAGAGGAAGTAGTGTGGGATGATCTACATTGATGAAAGATGCTGATATAGCAAGACGAATTAGGAGAGACGATTGGATGGATTAAATAAAGTTGGCAACATGAGAGTTTCAGTTGCGTGCAGGGCACAGAAGCTCAGCTGCAAAGAATTCAAAATGTTGTTGGAAAAATAATTATATAGGGAGCCAGTTGAAAATGTAGTACTATCATAACTTTGAGAAGGTATTAGGGATTCTGGATGGTATTTAGAGGGGAGGAAGCATCATCAATGTTTTTAGCAAAGGTAACATAGCTGCAGATTTGTTCGGTGTCTCAGTTAAAAAGAAGTGATTGAATAGTGAGGATGGGCAAAGACCTCCTTGCAAGTGAAAGGCAAGAGTATGGCCTGGGCTTAAAGGGACAAGTGGATCCCGAGAAGAATGGGAATGAAGATGAGCACCATGAGTGAGGAACTAAAGAAGTCACAGAGGGTAGAAGATTGAGAATGAAGTGAGGTAGGAGTGAAGGAGGAATAGTGGGTTTAATTACTGTAGTAAGATGTGCATAAGAGGGTTGATCTTAATGGATAAGTATGATGAAAAATGTGTGGCTAAGGGCAAAGAGTCAGTTAAATGTGCTAGGTGGGGAGATTAAGTACTAATTATACATGAAGACAATGGGGGTGAGGCTGTAGTAAGATGGTGTTTTGAAAATAGGCATTAGCATTCTAGGTAAAATGTGTTTATGACATATTTGGAGGGTTCAAGATTTTCCAGGGGTTTTGGTTGGGAAATTTGAAGAGGTGTGTTTTCATCTTAGATTTCAGTGAGTGAGAGTCCAGAGTGGTCCAATGATGAGGGAGTAGTGAGACAGGAATGTGTGTCAAAGGTATGTCAAAAGCATAGTGAAGGATTTTGTGGAGTTGGTCAAAGGATATGGTGATAACAGGCATTTTATATTACTCAACACAAAAAGGGTAATTAAATTGTTATCAAAAAGATTAAAAGCTGTCTTACACTGTCAGGTGAGCAATTGATGCATGTAAGTCTGTGATAGTCTGAGTCTATGCATTATTTAGTTTCAGTATGCAGAAGGTTAATTGATAGGCTTAGCATGTTTCCCTCCAGCACCTTTTCAAATGGGAAACATTTTTCTAT
Source organism: Pleurodeles waltl (assembly GCF_031143425.1). NCBI lineage: Eukaryota > Metazoa > Chordata > Amphibia > Caudata > Salamandridae > Pleurodeles > Pleurodeles waltl. The sequence goes on from NC_090436.1 coordinate 520,110,674, forward strand.
GACATTTCTATAATCGTGTGAGAAGCACTTTCATGCTTGTCCTGCTGGAAGATTTTGAACTTCATAAAAAAGACTAAATTCAAAGGTAGAAATCTTGACTGGAGGAATGTGTGAAAAGTATACACTTGAAGCAAGAACTTTGCCATCAGTGAAATTTGAATTACCCCCACTCTGAGCTTTTCCTGCCAAAACCACCAACTTCAACAGGACCCCACCCAACAGGTAACTGTCTTCAAGAGGACTTTGGAAGATACAGCCTTCAACCTTGCCCTGGTGGAGAATTTCAACTTTCCTTTCAGAGACTAAGTCAGAATGAAAAACGTTTGACTGGTGCAAACCCTATTGGTATCCAAACGATGCACCACTGTGGTCAGCCTGGAATTACACCTAGATCCTGGCCAGCCGTGAACAGTGACCACTGACCACTGATTGACTTTTACTTTGTTTTGGCCACTTTTTGCCTTAGGTATTTCAAACAATTCCTATCTACAATTCCTCTAATTTGATTTTTGTAATTTTGGTTTTATTTTGCTGATTCAATTTATCTTTAGTTTTATAAAGTGGTTGTGGGATTTTTATTGTAGTGTGATTTGACTTTTTTTTTACTGTTTGTTACTGTAAAGTACATTTCCAAAATGTAATTCTGTATGCTCTGTGACATAATTTCCAGACGGTTGAGCCCAGGTTTAAATTACTGAAATGGTGCTTCATCTAACAAGTTTGTGGCCTTCTTGCTTGAATGGTCTCCCATCTTCCCTGATCAATAATACACTTTCTTGCAGGTCCTCTGCATACTCTGTAAAAAATCAGGAATACTGGTGCACTTTTTCGGCATCCCCTATGTATGATTTATTCAAATGTAAGTTTAGTTATATAGATATGTGTGGTAAATGCAATACAAAACGCTTGTGAGTATCCTCATAATTATAATAGTGGGGGTACTCAGCTCATTATTTGTGCTGCAATACACAACCACTCCTCAAACTTTCCCCAGACCATCTCTTCGGAATGGCTATTTCTACATTTAGGAGGTATTTACAAACGCAGAACCTACACATAAGTTGTGTAAGCTGTGCTCACTTTCAGAAACCTCTGAATGTGTAACTTAGACACAAAATGCCTGTGTGAAACACTTCAATATCAGCCAGAAGTCGAGTGTGGCTTTTCCATCCTTCAGTCTCCCTTACACTTGGAAACAGGCTGCTGGAGTGCAAGTTCCAAAATCCATATGCTCAACTAGATCCAGTATAAACTATTTGTATGTGGTGGTTTGGAGTTTCCACTTCAGTGTTCAGGTCAGAGTTTTTTGAGCTGTGACAAACCCATTTTAAGCCTGGTGTGTAAAACACAAACCAGCTTTAGTTCTCATGTCAGATCTCTTCTAATAATGAAAGATAATATCTAACATTAAAACTTCCATACACAGAGTGGGGCATTAGGTCAGTCTCCTTCACTAATTGCTATGTCAAAGTGATGATAATAGTCTGGTTCAACCTAGAGTTAGCATACCAAGAGCGGGGCAAAGGGTAAGATCTCTTCAGCTATTTCCATTATGATGGTGTCATTCACATTTGTGGCCATCCCACAGTACAGAAAATTGGTGTTTGAGTGTTAGGAACACAGTACAGAAAATTGGTGTTTGAGTGTTAGGCACTGTGAATGATGACATTTTGCATGTCTACTTCACTGTCTGCCTGTGAAGGGAGAGCACTGACAGGCAAAGTAGTCCCTAAACTTACATCATAACAGAGAATAGCCTGGATTCACATTTCCCACACCAGCCTCATATAGTTTTAGAAGGAGTCCAATCTCTGTGTCGTGATAAAAGGTAGCTCCAGCCAGTATGTTAGGATTGTCCATTGACCGTCAAGAAAGATCTTCCTGCACCGGCTTTTGTTATACACTCTGCAGCAGCTCGCTAAGTGCTTATGTACTCTGCCAATGACACAGTAAGTGGGAAACACAACTGTGTACTCTGTGCCTCTTGTGCGTTTCTCTCCCTTACCACACAGTTGTTTACAAAAAAAAGTTGCTGTACACAAGGTACTACAGGTGGTAGCACCATCCTTCTTTACTGTTTCTTTCCCACTTAAGCATTTTTATAAACAGCTTGCACAGTCTAAAAAAGGTGCCATTAGTAGCTGAACCTGAGAGGTCATACACTATCTCCATCTCTCTTCTGTGTTTCTGTCCCTTGCCAATTCGTGTCCTGGTCCTTATATTCAAACAAGGAAGAAGGCATTAGTGCACTGCTATAATGTTTCTGCCGCTCTGGCTGCCAGCCCTCTGTTTGCTGCTAAAAGCACACATTGCAGTACGGCTTTCACAGCCGCAGCAACTGCCAGTGTTAGCGCATCTGACCTTAATAAGTAAACTTACAAGGGGACGTGAATAGGTCGATGAACCTTTTGACTCACAATTAAGATGTTCCCACCATATCTCCAGTATATGCAGACCAATAATCAAAATTGAGTCATCAAAACCAATAATCAATGACATTAGTAATCAATAGGAGGCAGTAATTTTCACGCACCATGACCTTCCATTCATGAATAACCACACCTTTTAGTAAAAGTTAGAATATTTATTTCCCTATATTAACAATGTTAATGTCACGTACGATAATTTCAAGATCAAATGATACACATACAGAAACATCACTGGCTGTCCAAACCTGCAAAAGAAACATAATCTAATCAAAGCTTGAACCACTACTCATTCTAAAGTTACAGTGCAAATTAATAGTAAGAACAATTGCGCAAAGATAACACATACATTTAGATTCAGCAAAGGAAGACATCAAAAGTTTCTCCATTTAGTGAACTTCATTAGTGAGGAATACGTCCCTAATACCAGATTATCATCAGCATGTTGGGCTTCATGCAAAAAAATTTAGTAAACACAAATTTGGAAAACATTTATCTATAGATCTATCAAAATAGCGTGGTTGGTACCTAGAGAGAAAAAGTAAATAGGCATAACAAACACATGGGTAAAGTTATACCTCTCCTCGATTGGATCAGCAAGCTAAGATAGTCTTCGTCATCAGGACATCAGTTCGGTCAGCGAGGCATCAGGATTCAGCATCAAAGTTCTGGAAAATGCAAAGTCTTTAAGCAGTAAAGTTAAGCCCGTCTCTTGTCAAGACGCTCAAGAAAGTAACGACCTTTCAGCCAGAAAGAAAATGGACAAATGGGCTGTCTTCCATCAGTGCAGTCCGGCTAAGTTAGATTCCCTAAAACTAATTAACAAGCCCCTATTGGACAAGGGATCGCATGGTCACACTTTGTCCAATAAAACTAAAACATCAAATCCATAACATCTACTAGTATACGGTTCGTATGTCACTGATTGGCTCCTCTTGTAATGTCCTCATCATCCGGCTTGTCAGGTAACAATATTGTTGCAGTTTATACTCCAGTCAGTGTTTCCATTGTTCTTCTCCTGAGAAAGTCAGTCTTACACACATTACACTCATATTGTTACATTTAGCAAGAACAGCATCTTCTAGCAATCGGTTCTCATGAGAAAGACTTTTAGCTATGAGCACATTTAGTCAGTACAGTGGAAAATCACAATTTAATTCTCTAAGCAAACATTTTATTAATCGGTTTAGAAATACAGCTTAACATGAGGCCATGCAACTAGGCCGGGACCTCCGCTAAGTTCAGGCCTGCACTTATTAAGGCTAATACATAATGCATAACCCTCAATATGATGTATTACTACATTAATCAAACATAAACTCCATATTTCGTGTTAATAAGCCATTAATAAGTACACTTTGTGAACATTGGCGGCCACTCATTGTGATCACATTTTCAAATCCAACAGCTCCCATTACTGCTGCCTCGCCACTCACTGACGGGCAAATTTTCAAGGAATTGACGTAGGGCAGCACCGCAAGTTTTTTTTGTTGCTACGCTGCCTTAAGCCAATTCGAGAGGGCAGAAGTGCACCATATTTACAAGATAAGGTGCATTTCCATCCTTACCCCCTGCCTGCCGCACAATTAGCTGCCTAGCGCCAATGCAGGCCCCCTTGCACCATGGTGCAAGGGTGTCTGAGTTGTTGGCAGGATTGTTTTTGTGCAGGAAGGGGGACCTCCCTGCACAAAAACATTCCAGAGAGGCATTTTCCTCTGTCTATGTGTGCTGCAAAATGCAGTACATTTAGAAAGAGGAAACAGCAAGAAGATTTAAAGATATTTCTTTTTGCTGTGCCTGCCCTGGGGAGGTGTACAGTTTTGAAGCATTTCCGGGTTTGCAGATCCTTTTAAATCTGGGAATGCGTCAATCCCATGGGTGTTGCGCGGGAACACCCACAACAACGCCCATGGAACGCCTCCACGACGCAGTGTAAGGCAACGCAGCGAGTTGTGCTGCTTTGCCTTGACCATATCTACGAGGCCATGAAAAGACATGCAAATTGGCTTTGTGTGGACACATAGACATGGGTCTGCACTCTGCTCTGCCAGAGTGTTACAAAAAATGATGCACCAGTGGCAGACTCTGCGTATTCAGAGCACCAGCAAGCTCTCTCATCACTATTGCAAAATGCTTATTTCTCAAACAGAGCACCTGGTGGCTTCCCTCCTTGTTGCTGGGCTACAGGTTTCGTACTCAGCGCTCCCAACAGCCTCTACATCACTCCAACATGTCCACTTTATGCAATATGTACTAGTCAACATATGTTAATTAAAGGCTTTTGACAGTTCCAGGATGGCTGCTATGTTAACCCACAGGAAGTATTTTACTTTAAGTAAAAGGTCCTCATTCACTCTACCATATGTAATCTGACTCTTCAAAGAAAACTGATGGTCAGGTAGATACGACTGCTACAAACCTCATAAAACAATCTCTCTGGTGTGTGCCACTGATTTGGACCTCCCTCTGCACAGCGGACCAGCTTGTTTGTCATTTTATAATGGCTGGCAGACACACTCTCCACATAAAGTGAAAGCACAAATACATTTGCCTCTTTATCCGTATGTCTATATTGTGTGTGTATTTGTTTATCAATATTTATTCTTTTTTTGTTCTGGCTCTGATCCCAGCTTTCACCATGTGTGATCTTGGGTCTGTTCATCCTCATTGTTATGCTGTAATCAATTTGAGCTCGGGCAGTGGCAGCATTATTATGGTGGTTCCTGTTATTGGCGAGGTGCTCTTAATGCTAAAAGATGTCAAGTTCTGTGCTTCTGTGCTCATGTGCGTACTGTGGACAGGCGAAGCAACTGAGTGCACTGTGTGTGGTATCCCTTCGATTCCAAGCCAGTCATTGAGTTATTTCAAGTGTTGGATGTTGTTTGCTAGTGTGTCATGCTGTGTTTTTTGTTCTGCCTGCTGGTTCACTGGAACAGAACTTTATTTCTGACCTGGAAGGACTCTGAGAGCATCATCTTCCAGGTTGAGAAAAGCATTTGTGTAAAAATATCACTGACTTCTCCATATGGCTCAGGAGTGCCGAATGTGCATATGATAGGGGTATAGAGGCTGGACAGAAGGCAGAGTAGTTAGTTTCGGACAATGTACCTGTTACTGAGCACTTTTGCTTCACAAGAAGGTATCACCAGGGCAGCACTTCAAAGCATGCTTATGTTACATCTCAATTGCTTGTGATCTGTTCATACAATGATTGTGCTTCTGAGCAGGCCTCAACTGGTGTTTGTGTACTGATACAAGCCAACATCCTTATCAAATAATCTCTATATTAAATAAGTATACGTAAATCCACAACTGGTCTCCACTTCTTATTTATTGAAAATAATGTCACCTACAGTAGTTGCCACAGTAGCTAATACTGCAAAGAAATATCCAAAAACAGTCACAAACATTTCCATATGGAACATTGTCTTTTCTGTTGTTAGTCCCATAGTGCACAATTCAGTGTCTAGGCACCTTTTTCCCAACAGACGCAGACCACCATTGAACATTGGTAAACTGAGTCGTCCTCCACTCCACAATGCAACCACCAATAATAATCCATCTCTGTATATTCCCATATGTGGGTTCAGAAGTAGGCATTCCATGTGGGTGGAGTATAAGGTCCTCAAAGGGCCATACCATTTGATTCGAGGTTTGAAACAGTAATCCTTATTGACTTTAAAAAAACAAATACCTTTAAAGAAATGCACCTTTATACTCATAACTAGAGCTGTGCTAAAACTTGGAGTAATTTGTTGGGCCACGTCCTGTCTTGTGAAGTCTTTCTACTTGAAGACCAGAGTTGCTGGTAGGTAATATGATTTGAAGTCAATATGAGCATTAATCAATGTGCATGCTACCAGTCGCAGTCAAAGTATTATCAAGAAAAAAGGAATAACAGACAAGACTCTATTACGTACGTCAAAGTAAACATACCACAGTAGATAAAAACACTCGACATTCATTGCAATTATCATCTCTAGGAGATAATTTAATGTTACTAAGAGTAATGCATTTCTTTAATTTGCAAGCGCTGTGTATAATCTCACAGTTCATAATCAGTTGTGGTGCTAACTGCAGCATATGTCTTGTAGTCCTTGCATATCACCTGAGCACCTCATGTATTTATTGAATGCACAGCTTCCCCTGGGAAGGTCGCGGAAATGAGGGTGTCCCACTGCTCTGCTGCAGGCAGGAACCTCTTCTCAGTTGATAACAATTGTAACTTATTTTTTTAATAGTTCCCATGACCGCAGTTTAGGCTTTCCAAGCTATGCAAATTAAAGGTATTTCCAAAACCCATGTTATAGACCTAGCAAGGAAGACAGGATAAATTGGTCTTGCCAGGATTGAAAACTGATGATCCGCAAACCCCAGGAATGTCAGCAGCTAGAGCTTATAGTGTAGTTTATCTTGCCCACCACGGAGCTGCTGAATGGTATTCCCTATACATAGATACAAAGAACTGTAAAGTCAAGTTGGCTGCAGAAATCCATCAAACCATTTGTCACATGTTTTTAAAGTTGAAAAAAAAATAATTTAAATGGGAGTCATTTATTGTGTCAATGACTAAAATCTGCTGCCTCTTGGACATGCATTTCCGGCATTTCTTCTCTTGTTCCAGCACGTCCACAATATCTTTCATTTCACCAACTCAATCCTAATTCCAATTAAGACCATTGAGGTTCCTGTGAGTTCCTGTGCATCCCAGCTGCATTTTAAAACAAGGTGCTGAGACTAATGGCGTGTGTGTGTTTTCAGATGGCCTTCCTATTTGTTCCCTTTTTCCACCAGAGACAAATAGTCCAACTTCGCAAATTAAAAACACATGTTGCAAATGGATTCAGTGGAAATCCCCAACAACTGGTCAAATAAAAACTGCAAAAGTGTAAGGACCCAATATTGGAAATAGCACAATGCTAAGAGAGTAAGCATGTGTTTGCATATATTAATTAGTACATTAAAGGCGGACTTAGTGCCTTTGCCCGTGTGTTTTTTTCCTCTAAGAATTTCTAAAGTTAGAGATGCCTAGGTATGCCTCCTCTAAACAGATTCATCTCAAACCATTTGTCGATGCTACTCTATTTATTGACAACGATGGATAACAATATACTTTTGATACTCTCCCTCCTTTCCTTGCCTCAAGCCCCTAAATAACAATCACTAAAAATCACAGGCGCAGATCTAAAATGGAAGAAGTAATTGCTTGATAGCTGCTCGTGAACCCTTTAAAGTGCTGTGCAGCTGCTGATGTGTGTTTGTGCTGGCACTGCCGAGTGGAGCCCTGGGAATAGGGAATCTGATTTCAGAGAAACAGGAGCCAGCTTCAAAGAAGAGAGCAACTCTCCCCAGCTGATAGACCTTTTACTGAAAGAAAACAAGAATGAAAGTAAAAACACAGCGGCAATATCTCCTTTTACTGTGAGCTAGTTCCCTTTCCAACGGCCTCCTCCTGTATCTGATTATGGACTTCCGGTTCCGAGCAAGGCCTTCTCTGGGCTGCAAAGTCTCTGTTAGTTTAGGTGTCCGATTGTAGATTCCAGCGTGAGACTTACTAACTTCAAAGTACCTGAATATTAGCTGTTTAAGGAAAAAACTATCCCTCTTAAATGCAGCATTTCCTCGGAGATTTCTGTTTTTTCACAGCCGGGAAAAAACAATTTACAGAAAGTCAGATGTGTGCTTTGTGCAGGTTGGGAGTTTATGTTACCAGGGTTAGTGGGCCACGTGTTTTAATGCGCACATGCAATAAACTTTCGACAGACCAGTAAATCCAGTTTATGTTACGACTTTCATTGGATAAGTTAAATGAAAGGAACAAATTGGTCACCAATACCTTTAGCCCACAAACCAGGAAAGGCCTATTAACGGCAGATACTGAGGCGTTGCGAAGCAGCTGTGCATTTCTCATGAGTGAACCCTGCTCAAACAGCCTTTCTTGGCATTTGAGGCAGAAAGTAGCAGTGATCCAAAAGAATGAGTGAGTGGTAGAAACAACTATAACTGATTCTGCCTCATTTCTGGAAACCGGAAACTGCTGCATGTTCTGTCAGCTGGAGGTGATATCCGCAGAGACTGAAGGAATGTAATCTCCAGGGTACCAGATTGGTGGATTTGGGGATACTTTTTATTTTTCCCTGATGTAGTTCATTGTTCAGTTATTTAATACTCTGTTTTCCTATTAAATATCTTCTTACAGCCACACCTGGGTCCTCAATGAGCCTGACGATGCAGCATTTGGCACATGTAGGCAGCGCAGCAGGAGTAACAGATGATGTTGGTAATAGGACTTAAATCCATTCACGCGATTGGTTGGCTTGCTGCAGGAACCCTGGAAAGGATAAACATGTTTTTGTGATCAAACAAACCAGATAAATATACCACCCATTTGATAAACACAATGCTACCTGCCTTTCCCCAAGTGTTATTAATTCATTGATTAAGGAGTTGTTTAGCAGAAATAAGAATTTCAATCATAAACTTTTTTTACAATAGCAGCTCTGACTGTACATAAAGCAGTGAGGTTCTCATGTTTAACATAACATTCATACGCCAGAGGTAAGGTATTTTATTTGCCTGTTATGTGGTTATCTACAGCAAAGACACACATACACCTACAACACTTTGATTTCTAATCGCTTAATCACATAGATGTGAAATGTACATATAAATACCCCTCGAAGGAGAGGGATGAACCCCTTTTTAAACAATCAAACATAAAGAAGGAACATTAATGCCTGATCATCCATTAAACTAACCTTTTAAAAATGTCTACAATCTCCTGTCTCACCCTGTTTAACCACGTGCTGTGCAGAGCCACCTGCACCCTTAAGTATAAAATGTTTTTTTAAAATAGTCTATTCAACTGCTTCATGACCTGCGTTGTGTGAGGGAGTCCATTGGTTCCTTATATTACAGGACCTGTACCTACCTGTATTTTCTTCTGGAGAAAACTAGATTACCCATTTAAGGCCCAGCAATGAGAGTCATCTTGCAAATTCACAAGTAGAATTCAAGACATCTCAAAACAATGAAGCCTAAAATGTTTAAATCCAAATGGAACCAGCAAGTGAGTACATGGGTGAAGTGAGTGAATTACTCAGAGGGTGAGTCATAACTGAAGGAACAAGAGAGTGAGAGAGCGATTGACTAAGAATGAGTGACTGACTAACTGAATGTCTGACTTAGTGAGAAAAGAGTCTGTGCACCATGGGTTATTTTCAGTGAGCAAGTAGGTGTCTAGCACAGCTATATGGCATCAATGTGGATTAAGGTTTAGAGGAACTGAAAATTACAATGAAGAAACTGAGGTAGTGGATCTTCATTCTGGATGCAAGGAATCTCAAGCCAGATCATTTTCAAGACTTTTGTCCACCTGAATTGGTCGATCAGTAGACAACATGAAGTCTCAAAGTCTTCCATCCAGAGTAGGATAAAATCTTACTTGGAAAGTTAGGTAGAAGGTATGGAGAGTATTTATTTGTGTAGGTGCTTGAGTTGTGCAAAGTGACATAGAGCACTGCATAAGTATTGCAATGAATTGACTTATTAACCACTTTAAAATCCCGAAGCACAAAACTGAGCCGTGCAAGCATCCGTACAACTTATAGGAATATGGCCTTCGTTTGAACAGTGCTGCAATACTATGTCAGAGGGAGCACAAAAGCAGCAAGTACATTCATTGCAAACAGTAAGTTCAATCAGCAAACACACCTTCAGGATATTTGCATCGTAATGCAGTGTTTTATTATACACAGTGTATTTTTTGTGATGTCATGTGTTTTAATGTAAACCACCACCAATTAATATTTTAGGCAAACAACACCGAACTGCTTACTTGTGTCCCGGAAGATCTGCATTTCATTTAAGGCATTTCTATGCATTATACTCTTTTAAAGGCTATGTAGAAGCATGTGTATTGTTTGAGTTACATTATGTATTGTTTGGTTGCTACGGCATTGCCTATAACATTGTAGCAAATCAATTTTTTCCTTAATTTATTGCATGCAAATGTTGTATTTGATTGTTCTTGCATTTTTTTTAAAGGATTGTGTGTGGCATGTGCCAAATTATATCTTAAAATGAAAACACTTGCAGCAGTGCAAGAATGGTCTCTTTTCCAACCAAACCAATAAAACCCAAGTGGCTGTCTTTAGCAGTAAAGGATCTTCTAATGATTGGTGATTGTTACAAGTCTTTGGCAGTGGCTGATTTTTACATCTATCCATAATTTGAATGTGTCTGTACTGTCTTGCAGAAGTATCATCAGATAAACTCTGATAGAAATGCCACCACAAACATAAGAGGCTTACATCACTTTGAATAGAGGTTCTGCAGGATTGACACCAAGCCTCACAAAAGAGCCTTTTTAGTGAATGTCTTTCAACTGTTTTATACGGCAGTGCGATTTAATTTTGATTAGCTCTAGAGCAGTGGTTCCCAACCTTTTGATTTCCGTGGACCCCCACTTTAACATTAATGGAACCCAGTGACCCCCACTGAATCATCATGGGAATCCGGGGACCCCCACCTGAGTCATTCCTGGAAGCTGGGGACCTAATTGTCAATATTTGTTAATATTTTTTAAATTTTCGAGGCTCTCGCGGACCCCCTGAGAAGGCTTCGCGGACCCCTAGGGGTCCCCGGACCACAGGTTGGGAACCACTGTTCTAGAGGGTAAATGTTGGAAAGCATCTATAGCTCCCTTCTCCTCATCTGGGTTCAGGCTCTAAGATTTGAGTTTGGGCTTCATCCAGAGGGTCTTTTATAAAGTTGCATTAGTTACAATTTCTAATCAGGGTGCAACACCTTATTATAGTTTCTATAAGGGACGCCTGAAAGAACCCATCAGAAGGAAGTAAACTTTATGTCATGGCTGACCCCTACGTCTGGAACATCTTTACCCAAGATATGTATGAGCCTTACTTTATGAAGGAGCCACAAGTGTGTTATTTGAGATTATCAAACACATTAAACATAAGGGGCATGAGGTAGGTAGCTAATGCACCTTCTTGTATGTCTCAGAAACTTCCTTCACTTTTTTTCAGATAAAAGGAGACCTTTGCATGAGTCAAAACTGTATAAAAAGTCCCTTTTTTGCTATGAACTGCTAAAAGCTGGGAGGACTCACTATCTACTCAAAGTAATGCAGGTGAAAGAAAGTAAGTTACGATGACTGACTATGTAGCTGTGATACATTAGCAGTAGAAAACAAAACGGGAAAATGTAATGCTAGTATGCCACCTTTTCTCACACTATATATAAGACCATAAACTGATCTTTGGAGGGCAGAATTAATCCATGTACCTTCCATGAAATATACGTGTACTTTTTTAATGACATTTTACTAATATCGATATCCTGATCAGCATATGACTTCTGAAACTGAACTTTTTTGTTCCAATGGCCAAAGTAAAAATAACATACCATTCTGTCTAACTGAAGGCATCACAACTGGTTTCACAAATGGTAAAAGTTTTTATTACACATTTTTATCGGTGTATATTTTCCTTTGTCTTTTTGTAGATATTTGAAAGGCACAATAATCAAAATGTTTACTAAACTAAACAAAGCATTAGACCACTTAACTATCTCATTCAAGAAATGGGTTGACCTCAACCACTGACTTCAGAAGCTCAGCTGTAAAGTAGTCTTACAATTACATAAACAGGAACACCGTAAGATTCCAATAACAAAGGAGAAAGGGGATATAAACCAATACAAATAATATTAAATTATTAAGTGTCAATCATGCCTTATATTCAGTGCCCATATATTGATGCTAGAAACTAAATATAGGAGAAAATTGCTAAATACTATGGGGCATATTTGAGAGCCCCTAGCGTCACGTCATTTTTTTGATGCTAAGGTTGCGGTAAAATTGCATTTCCCACCGCCATAATTACAAAGTGGCTCAATGCATGCATTGCGCCACTTTATAAACCCTTGCACCAAATTATGCCTGTGCTAGGAAGAATGTATGCAAGGGGGGCAGTCCCCCATTAGGAGGGCCGAAAAAATGGTGCGAAGAAATCTAAAAGATTTTCTTGTGCCATTTTGTTGGCACTTTTAACACCTGCTCAGAGCAGGAGTTAATGGGGGGCATACCCTTATCTATAATGGGCCCCTATGTACTCTGCTGGCGCTTCTCCTGCAGAGTACAGCAATAGTGATGCTATTGCCCCCTACCCTCCGCCACGGTGTGCCGAATTTAAATACGACGCACACTTGATTGTGGTAAAGAGGCGCTAAGGGACACAAGGAAAATGGTGCAGCACTAGGTGCAACGCCACTTTTCTCAAATCTGCTCCTATGATTGCTATAAATATTTATTTTTTTCAAACTGGAGTAGTAAACATTTTTCTACGCAGTTCCATTTGAAGGGCATAGGAACATTATTCTCCTGGTCACTCCCCCATGTTTTTAACCTTGGCATAGGCTCATTCTTTCTTAGTGCCTATAGTTAATTTTAATCTCACACATTCCAGTACTTCACTCCATATAACTGCAGGCTTGAGAATATCCTTCTAGTCAACATCAGCACTTCTCAAATAAAAGATCTCTGGCAAAGAGCCCCCGTGCAGGCCCGTGGGTCATTGCAGCACCTGCCTGACGAGGAGCAGGCCCGATGATCAAGCCTGCCACTTATTGATGTGTGAGGGCTCTTGTTTCTAACTAATAAGTGCTTAGAGGACCTGGACATTCTTCTCTAGTAGGGTCTGGGTAGGACTTCACTGCACAGAACAGTGTACCGTATTGTATTTTGTATAAATATTGATTCCCAGCAACTCCTCAGACTTTCATATTGAAAAGAAACATAAAACAACAGGGGACACAAACAGAGATTTACAGAGTGTGGAATATAAAAAGGTGATCCAACCACATTTAGTGTACCATTACCTTGGCAGCTCTTTTGGAGTGTCCATATGAATAACCAGGCAATCCTGCCCTAGACAGACTGCACCCCTTCCCGCGTGAAGTTGTAACTCAGCACCTCTGAAGTGTGGCTGTGGTACTCTGTCAGTAGGATCCAGCACAACAGTCATGGTTGTGGGGGGCATGTACGGTCCCCACTGACCTGGTGCAGCCTATTAGTGCACCAAGGCTCCAACGGCCATTCGTGCATGGGATGAACCATCATTCTTTGTTTGGGCAAGCACTGCCTGTATTCACAGCACATAGAGTAGCTCCTGGAGCTATGAGAATTCAAAACACGGTTGCATGCATGTAGAGATGCACAGTAATACATAGAATACTACATGACAGAAGATGATCTGGGATTTAAAGACAGTGAAAAAGAATCAAGCACCCATGTGAATTAGGAGTAAAATAGCCATGTGAGCACTTTTGCTACTCGGTATTACCATTAAGTCGATCAATTGCTCAAAAGCAAAGTACAGTTTTTCCATGTAAGTTATATTCTGATAATTGCTAAGCCTTGTGCCATTTGCTGTAGTAAGTGGACTAAATCTTTCTATGGTATGCTGAGCTGCCGTATTTCCAGCTGCTTACCTTGTGTATTCAGTACCAGAAAGAAGGTTACCAGATAACTCCCCCTCACCAAGGACACAGTGATCCAGTCATGGGTTTTCTTTCACAAATCATTGTTTTACAATGTTTTTGATTAACTGAATCAACTGAAGTGGACCAGTACCACAAATCCCAGAACTCACACAGTAGTTAATCAAAGATCCAAGACGTGAATAGAGCATCTGTGGTGACAAGCAGTCATCTGGCAACCTTAACAAGTTAGTGAGAGTAAGTTTCCTCTTACTTTCATGGGAATAAAATGGAAATATTTATGGTCTATTTATACACAATCATTCCAAATAGAAATGTCTGCACCCTCTTGCACTTCTATCAGTAAAAGGGTACTACTGTAGAATTACTTTCCATATTCGTAAATGTTGTTGTGATTCAGCCCCAGGTTTCCAGTCCCAGGCTTTTGTGTTTCTTATCATTGTTATCTGGTACTGGATGAAAAACACTTTGGGCCTCATTTTGAGTTTGGCGGACTGGAAAGCCCATCCACCCAACTCCCAAAAGCGTGGCTGCCGCCGTAGTGGCGACCACTCCGCCGGACCTATTAGGTGTTTCCCTCTAGGCTGACAGGCAGAAACACTGGTTTACGTCTGTCAGCCTAGTGGGAAACAGGAGGCAGGATTGTTTCCAGCTCATAATCGAGCCAGTGGCAATGCTGTCACCTGTAGGGTGCACCAGCACCCTTGCTCTGTGCAGACAGTGATCTTTGCCAGGGTGCTGGGCAGGGGGACCCCTGCACTGCCCATGCTAAGTTCATGGGCAGTGCCTTGGCCTCCCTCTGGCCCCCTGCACCTGTTCTCCACCATCCTTTTCAAGGTGGTAAAACTGCCATGAAAAGGCTGGCGGAGAACCAGGTCGTAATCAACAGGGTGGCGCTGCACGCAGCGCGCCATGGATGATTGCGCTCTCCGCCACAAGGAGGCCGTCAGGATCTTAATGTGCCAGTCAGACCGCCACTGCAGCAGCGGTCCTGACCGCGAGGCTGGCGGTCTTAAGATCGTCAGCCTCGTGATGAATCCTTTTATGCTGAAGGTTGGTGTTTCTCCTCTTTAGCACAAATGTTGTGTTGACGAATAACATGTTACTAGTGGTATACTTCTCATGAAAAACTACTGTCTTTATATTTATTTTTCAGGCCCCGGTAGAATTTTCCAGCCAGTAATTCTTTGGACTGAACAATTAAAAATGATGGGTCCAATTCACAAAGAATTCGCTGTAAGTTACTCATGTTTTACATTAGAATTCCATGAATGAGCCAGGAATACTTCTTGCTAGTTAGGGATACTGCAAGAATAACACAAGCTTACTCATACAACATTCTTTGTGAATCAGACTCATATTTTTTTATATCAAAACCTTCATCAATAGTATACTCAGTCCTGGAAAGTAGGGGGATCCTGCCAGATCCCAGTTCCAGCAGATATTTCTGGGCCAGATCTGGGATCTGGCTGACAGAAGCAAACATGCTGAATTTGCCCTGGTGTCATTTTCCGACAACAGGATATAATTCAGCAGCGCCCACATGTCTGCATTCTGTTTGATGCAGCAACTTGCAGTCAGGGAGAAGGCTTTCTTGTATTTACTTACGCCCAGGCCCAAAACAAAGGTCTGATTTAAAGAGACATCAATTCAACTATCATCCTGGCTGGAAGCTATATGGAGCCTATTACCTAGATGCCAATGCAATTGAAAGAAACAAATGCACACATTTTATCACTTTGCAAGTACTTTATAGAAACTAGGACTTGGAATCAGGTTTTTGATTTTGTTCAACACCCTATCTAAGAGATGTGCATGCACTGTAAAAATGCAGGATTTATGTGTGTGTATGAGTAATTACACAAATAATGATTTAAATGGCACCTATTATTTATTTAGTGTTCTTTTAAAGCACAGCTCATCAGAGTGTCAGAGTGCTGAACATCACACACAGAGGCACAATAAATCATGCAAGTTTGAAAATCAATGTAAAGGAAATGTTACATAGGACAATGATGGTTGTAAAGGGTAGGAATCATATATAATTTAAACTTGTAAACTTTATATGTTAAGAGTGAATGGTCAGGAAAAAAGTAAAGCCCAACAATAAAACGTAGCACATTGATTGTGGTTGTTTGTATTAACAAGGCTATATTACTTCTCAAAAGAACCTTTTTTTGCAATTTTAGAACAACAAATTGAGAAAAAAGCAATAAGGAACTAAACCCAAGACTTACAGTTTGCATGCAGCACCTTGAATCCTGTCAATAGATCACTGTGCTATATCAGGATTGCAATGTAGGAACTGAAAGTAAGAACATGATTTCAGTGTCAAAAGCAGTACCCCGTTTACCTATCTACATGAAATACAAATCTGTGATCTGCATGACACATGATGTGCTTTGCAGCAGGTACATTAACCTCTATGCTACTTCATGAGCCAGAACTGTGACTGGACAAAACACAGAACTCTCCAAGATCTGTATTAACCATTAGAACTGTCTTACATTTATTGAATTTCCCCTCAAAACTGATAGGCACACAAAGATCTCTACAGCCGATGTCTTAACTCTTTACATTTTTGTATTTAAAATGCAGCCTCTTTGTGGCCTACTAAGTAAGCAAGAGCAGATTTACTGTCTCATATGTCCTTGTCGCCAATTTGTTTGCAAATTATTCTTAAATAAATGTACAAATTGACTGTTAGGCTCTACTTTTCAAGCCCTGCCCTTGTCGCTCCACCCCTTTCCTCTGCTACACCTTGACCCCCAATATATGGGTCTCCAGGGTATTTGTTTTCCAACTGTAGCACTGAGTGAACTTCCTTTCTGGATGAACCTGTTCAACCCCAGTTTGACTTCTGATGCCTCCGATGGAGCTGAGGGAGTCTGAAGGGGTCAGTCACAAAAGTCTCCTCGTATGCTGTAAATCTTTGTATCAATCCTGGGAAAATGTAGGTAAAAAAGTAAGGTTTTTTACTGAAGAACGCACCATTTTATGTGACTTGCTTTTTGTCGTAGCAATACATGCCCAGGCTTTAGCAGCTAATGGTTTGGGGCAGAGCCCACATCTCAGCTGGTCTATTACTTGATAATTAATGCCATGGTAAGAGGGAATTAAAGCTGTTTAACAGCTAAATTGTTTTCGGTTTTCATCTCCTGTCTGGAGACTTTTCTGCAGCCAACCGGCCTCTGAAAGTGAACCACATGTTCTATTCTGCTAAGATTGTGCAGTAATTGGAGGCTGCTCTCTGCCCTGTGATTAAGACCATGAGTGCCCCTTTATTCCTTGGAGCCAGAGTGGACACAATAGGTCAGTGTGATACAACAATCAAGCCCTGGGCCTTCAAAGTGCCTGGACGTGTCACTGACCCTCGAGGTAAAAGGTATGCCAAGGTATAATCGGAGATGTGATTGACAGCAATGCGGCTGAACAACATTAAAGGTACTTTGGAAGTAAGGGCGTGCGTCCACGAAACAACTGTCTTAAGGTGTGCCCAGTGTCAAAAGCCCATGATGTGCGCAGAGCCCGCACATAGAGCTGATTCCAGGCGTACATCTGACCGACGTTTGGGAAATGTCGTCATCATTATAAACACTGGTAATCGGATTAAGGCAGCTGGAGAATGTACATTCATACAAAACGCACAGTTATTAAACAGATTTCAAATCAGAGTACATGTTTCTTAAATAAATATTAAAACTAAGTAGTTTCATTTAAAAAGTCCTTCAGTATTCCAATTTATAAAGAATAACATTATTCTAAAGTAATGTGTGTGCACTTTTCACCCCCATCTAAACACCCATCGTACTGCCAGATGCACGCCATTTAATACACTTTTTTAGAATGTGTATTACAAGTGGTGCCATTTTTGATGTTTTAACAGTGATAGAGCGTAGTTTAAATATTACATATGCTAAACGTGAAATGATCAATGATCAATAATGCTGCATAGAAAACGACAATAATTAGAGTAATGCTTAAACGCGCATCTGAAATTCAACTATAATGTATGAGGTTACCAATATACGTGAACTAACAATGATAAGTAAAACTGTTCATGCTATGATTTATATTAACATTCACGATATTGCATTATATTTCTCAAAGGCCTTAAGTCAGCGTGAGTTGTAGATTTTGTCTGCCTAGCTCTCATATTAAAGCATTTTCTCTGTTTTCCAGTGTGCTGACTCGCAAAGGGCCATGACCCTGCATTTGTTCCTTTCCTTTGTTTTATGTAACAAACCATATTCCATTCTCACCTGCATGCTAGCTGCCTTAGTGTGAATTCAAATACAATTTGAAACAAAAGTAGATTAATCTAATGTACAAGGACATTACACCATAGATAAAGGAACTCATGACCCACGAAGACGTGCCAAGTGGTGAAGAAACCCACCGGATGTGCCACCTCCAAAGACGTCACTTATGAAGACCAATCAAAGTGTTATAAATTATCGTGGGGTGACAATTGGGATTACCTAATGTATAATTTGATAGGTTAAAGATAGTGGGGTATAGTGAATGTCCAATAGAATTTTGGGGGAAGGTATTAAGAAAAAGGGATAAAAACTCATGTCACAGAAGGGACGAGATCTAGGTAGGGAATGCTATTGATTTTATCCAGAAACTCTGTCACTCTGTTTGGTGACTTTGAGACTTAATAAACCATCCTCACCCATAGACTGCCCTTTGCACTTCTCCTCCTTATGAGGGAAGTGTCCCCTGTCCTTTAGACAAGGTTAGACTTATGGCGATTCGACTGATGTCCTGAAGACGAAGACTGATCCTGTGTGCTTGGAGGGTAATTCTGACAATGCGATTTGTAATTTGTCTGTTTGCTTTTCCTTTTTAGGTACCAACTGCTCATTTTTATTAGAAGCCATAGTTAGATGTTTTCTAAATTGATGTTCTAAATTATTTTGCATGAAGCCCAACATGCTGATGCTAATTAGTGGTTAGGACAGGAAATTACTCTGACTGACGCAAATAGACAAAGACTGACGTTACACTATGCTGAACTGAGACTCAAGTGATATTCTTGTATTCTGATCTATGTTCACGCGTGCTATGTTCTTTTGTTTGTGATTCTTGCATTAATGAAATCTTATCACAGTTGCCATATTGTGACTATGCTCTTATGCTTCTTGGTTTTGAGACTGACACTTCTGCTAGTAGAGTGTAATCAATAGGGAATAAAATTCATAAAATTCTACCAAAAGGTGTGGTTATTCATGGCTGAAAGGTAATGGTTGCGTCGACAATTTGATTAATGTCTATAACCAAGGTAAAGTGTATTGTGGTGATGAATATTGATGACATTATTGATATATTGCTTGACATATTGATCAGTTATCTCGTCCTACGGTGTCTCACCACTGGGTCACAAGATTCATTGGCCTAAAACGAGTCCTAATGTGTATAAAATTGACATAAAAAGACGCGTTATCAGTTCTGGTAGCAGAGCGACGGTTTGGCCCTTGGGGGCCCTAGGACGGAGAGTCATTGTTTAATTTGTTTTTCTGCGATAATGCAAATTGGAGGTATGATGGGTTTCTAAGTTCACCACGACTTTCCCGGGATCTCGGAGCCTGCCTAAGTGAGTTGGGAATGTTCTCGGCACCATAATGTATGAGGTTTAGGGTTTTGCGCTTGCTTAGCTTATGTCTTTTGCAGGTGATTGTGAAATTTGTGTGTATTTAGACCAAGTAAATGTTGTTTTAGAAAGAGAGGGCGTACTCTGCAGTATGAGAGTAGGGAAGTCGGCGTACTTCATGTGAGTGTGGCGCTTGGTGCTCAAAATTATCGACGTGGTTGGTTGTTTATGTACGGACCCGTCGTGGTCTAAGACTTCGGAGTATGTTGACAAGTGTAGGAGACACTTGGGTTTATGTTGTAATTTGTGCGGTTTAATAGGTCAATTGGGTGTGGTTGACAAGTCAAGTTTGAGTAGATGTATGTGTGAAACCTTCGATGGAGATTTGGTAAGTTTTAAAGTAAACTAGGACGAGCCATTGATAAGTCGAGAGTAGAATTTGCGGGTCGAATTCTGCTTGCGTATGCGGGAACTGACAAGGAGAAAGTAGCGGCCGAGGCTTCAAGTGAAATCTCTGTAAAGTTCTGAAGCAAATGTGTTACCCTTCCTATAGTAAACTGGCAGATTTGTGTTGTCATTTAAGGTGCTCGCAATAATTGCATTAGTTTGTGTAGATTCGTGTGGGTTCAGTAAGGAGCGGACGAGCCGCAAGACTTTGTCAGCTGCAGTGTGTGTGAGTGTGACGTCAGTGGTGCCGCGCTGAGATAGGTCAGGTGTCGAGAGGGGTCGCGCACGGATTGGCTGCCATCCGTGAGAGGCAATAGTTGAGAAAGGTGGGTGAAGAGTGTCCTGGGAACTAAGTCACTTCTAATTAAATACAAAAAAAGAGAAAATCGCGAAAATGAATTTTGTTAAAGCATTCAAGATTGCTCTGAAAGGAGACACATATATTATAGCAACTGATGGTGAGCCTCCACCATCCGAGGGTACTCCAGCTTATATAGTCATGGAAGAAAAAGGCATTGCTCCATGTTTATGGATGAAACAGTGGCGCAAACTAACAGAGAAGGAGGGATGCTTAGCGTTTCCGGAATACGGAACGTTTAATACGAGGATTCTCGGAAGATTGAGGTGGATGTTAAGTGAACAGAACCCACCTCTGAGGCCAGCTCAGTATGAGGCGTTAGCAGTTTGGGATCTAATGGCTCTTAAACAGAGGCAAGAAAAGTTTCAAAAAAGGCTGAGAAGGGCAGAAAAATCTTATGCAGAAGCTAGATGGGATGACAGGAGTAAAATGTGGAGAAGGGGAATTGTTGATGGATTAAAATTATTCCCAGCAATAACACAGGGAGAAGAAACACAGGGAAAGAAAGCCTCCTCTAAGACAGATAGAGACTCAGGTAAATCTAAAGAGAATAAAAGACCTTGGGAAGAGGAAGATGATTCAGACGATGAGGAGTTTATGGACAGGTTGTTGCACGATCGCCCACCACCTTATGCGGTGAGCGACAGTGCTCCGAGTACTAGTACGGACCCTGGGAACCAGACGCAGAACAAGGGAGTTGCTGATACGGTACAGACTAGTGATACAGCTTTGATACAAAATGGTATCAGTGTACCCACCGCACCAGACATACCGATACAGTTGCAACCTCCACCGCAGATACAGAGAATCTACCCAGACGTTCCAGTACTAGAGACTACTACAAATCTGATAGTGCCGCCAGACCCGATATACACAAAACCAAAGTTAATACAGATTGAGTCAACTCCGAAACTACTGTCCCAACCGCAGCCACAGCTGATACCAGGGTATAACCCTGTAGCTGGTCAGCCATTAGTACCTGTTCCGGGTACTTTGGAACAGACCTATGGAGTTACTGCTCCACGAAATCTGGGACCAGGTCCGACACCTGCCGCCATATCATTACCAATCACCGTCGGTCCACCAGTGCCATTGTATGCCCAGGGTAAAACTGATGTATGTGATCAGGGAGTGACGACTCAAGACGTGACAAGAGGAGGGTCTATGGGAACCCCTCAGATAATGGCACCAGGAGAGCAAGCAGTCGAACAGCCAAAGTCTTTAATGGACCTTAGTCCAGTGTGAGCACCCATCAAAGCAATGCGTCAGGCAGGGTTAGGAGTTTTAACTCCACAGACAAAGAGTACAAATATCTCACATTCCCCAATGATGCACGCAGGGAACATTTTGTTACAGGGTTTCACAGTTCAACAGCTAAATGAACGGTTAGAAAAGACTTATACTTCACAAAAGGCTGCAGTGGTTACAGTCGAACCAGAAAAAGAAAAAGAAGACGAATACCTGAACTTTGTAAGATTAGGGGCAGAAGCTGCTGAGTTAGTGGAAGGTACAATGGGAGTAAACAGATTGGAGTCATACACGGAAGCAGAATTAAGATTCCTATGTCCCAAAATTACCAAAGAGGTAGGCAAGGTACATCAGAGATTAGCGAACCTGGCAGATAAATACAATATTGGCATTGGAAACACTAAACATCTGAAAAGAAGTTACAGATTAGACTTCGACTCCAAAGATTTTGAGCACATGAGGTCTGCGGGAATGAAGGCACATTTGAAAGAATTGTTGCAAAGCGCACAAATTTGGGGAGCACTGGAAAAATGGGAAGGCAGGTGGGAAAAGAAAAGAGACAAGGAAAAGAGTGACAGTCCAGGGTCTAACCAGGCTAAGGCCTCCCCCGATGTAGATTCAATAAAAATATTACCTATGAGAGAGACAGCTGGTGGTGTTTTAGTCCATGTACCGTGGTCCAGAGGAGACATCCTATCTTTTTCTAACGATTATCCCAGATTGAGAGAGAAACCGATCGAGTGGTATCAGCAAACAGATAGGTTTGTGAAACTTGCAAAGTGTCTTTGGGAAGACCTGAATACCTTGTTTGAAATTATTGTTCTGCCTGATTTGTGGCTTGAATGCAAGAGAGGGGTAGATTGGCCGACAAAGGAGCCGGCAAGAGATAAGGTGACCGGAGCACCCTCTGAAGAGGTGATGAAATATTATCATAAGGTGACTGAGTTTTTGAAACAGAAGGTGTCGCCGAAGGTGACTGATTGGCAGAAAATTGATCGGACCTCTCAAGAGGTTAAGGAATCAATACATGCTTACTATGAAAGGTTGCCAAAGGCATTTAAACATTATAGTGGTACTGAAACAATTGAACCGAAGGACATGAATCATCTTGTGTTTAGATTCGTCGAAGGGTTGAGACCGGAAGTTAGTCAGATGATTAAGAATCATTTGATTTGTTGGCAAGCAAAGCCAATTGATGAAGTGTTGCAGTATGCAAAATACTGTAGTGATGAGATTGAGCTGAAGCAAAAGAAGCTGAAAGAGAAAGTGATGGTGATGGTGATGCAGAAAAGGGCTGCACAGGCAGGAATACAGGGAAATGGAGTTCAACAGATCATACAGCAACAACCGCAAATGAATGGTGTGTTTCAGACCCAGCCGAGGGGTCGAGGGTTTGTGAATCGCGGTCCAGACTTGAATACTGTTGTGGTTCAAAATGATGTGCAAGGGGCGAAAAAGATGTCACCATGTCACGCGTGCGGGGGCGTTGGGCACTGGAAACGGGAGTGCCCGAATATGGTGCAGGATGGTGTTGTTCAGCAAAGTGCTAATGTCGGTACATTACAAAATTTACAGGGCCCGAAAATGAGACATCAAAACCTGAATTTTCAGAACAATCTGGTACAAATGCAAGGGGTACAGCCCATGCAGCAGATGCAAATGCAGCGTTTTCAGTCAGTACAAATGCAACCAGTACAACAGCAGGTTCCTATGGTACCTAGACAGCAAATGCAATTACCGCTGGCTCAGATGGGACAGCAACAGGTGATGCTTCCTCAACAGGTCACAGGTCAGGTAACGAATCAAAATCATACAGTACAACAATTCCCATTACGAGGTGAAATTAGCATGAATGGGGAATGGCCATACGAAGCTCAGACAGTGAGGAGTGCAGGCTTGCAGCATCCTTAGAGGTGGATCAGAGAGGCCCATATGTGGAAGGAAAGGTGATGGGTTACAAGGTCTCGTTCCTGGTTGACACAGGAGCCACATGCTCCACAGTTAGAAGTACAGAGGTTCCAAGATTGCCTCTTTCAGGGCGTACCATAAGAGTGGTTGGAGTAGCAAATCAGTATCTGACAAACCCGATTACAGGTTGAGATCAGCAACTTTCAGGGGCTACATAGGTTTGTAGTCTGTGACTCGAGTCCGGTATCCCTACGGGGAAGGGACTTACTGTGCAAGACAAAATGTTCAATTACCTGTTCCAATGATGGAATTGAAGTGCAGACAAATAGTGACGATGAAGGAGACGAAGGTCAGTTTTTGGAGGAAGAAACAGGGACAAATGAAGATTACCCTTTGATTACTCTGTTCCCGATGCATACCTTGATTGATTTACCTTTTGAATTACAGGGAAAGGTAACAGAGAAAGTATGGGACCTGATTGGAAAGGAAGTAGGACTAATAATACTGTGCCATTAGTGTATTTCTGAGTCTGTTTTGAAATTGTGACTGTTTTAAAAAATTGTGCCCGACTTTTTTGCCTTGTTTTTCGTGTTTTTGCCCCTTGTGCGCTCCCCCTTGCTCTCCGCTCCCTGCGGCCCCACCCCCCTCACGCCCCCAATCGCCGCTCCCTCCCGCCTCCCAGCTGCTCCTCCCTCCCCCCTCCCTTCTTAATGGCTGGCGCTTCTTAATGGCTGCGGACGCGCGCAGCGGGTGCGCCGCTGGCGCACCAGAGGCAAGCCCGTCTGCGCCCGTCCGCGCCTGGACCGCGCCCAGCGCCACCCCCCCGGTCCTCACGCCCCCCGCACCTCCTGCTTCCGATACTCGGACCGCGAACTCCTTGCCCTCAACCCTGGCCCCTCCACAGAGTGCTTCCTGGCCACCCCGAAGCACACCAAATGACCTTTTTCCTGCCGCACCTGCAACTTCTCCTGCAACAGAACTACGAAGCCAGCAACAACCAATACAAACCACCTGCACTGCATCCTCCTCAACACACGCTCCGCACGAAAACACGCCACCGAGCTCTGGGACCTGCTCGGCACCACCGCCCCAGACGTGGCCTTCCTGACCGAGACCTGGTGGAACGACTCTTCGGCCCCTGACATCGCCATCGCCATACCTGACGGATACAAGATCACCAGAAGAGATCGCACCAACGGAAACGGCGGAGGGATAGCCATTGCCCACAAATCCACCCTCAAGATCCACATCCACACCCACACGGACGACACCCTCAAGACAGCCGAACACCTCCACTTCCAGATTCACACGGACCCCAACACTACCCTCAGAGGAACCCTCATATACCGCCCCCCAGGACCAAGAGCCCCCTTCAGCGACACCGTCTCCGACCTCGCAAGCACCCACGCCCTCACCTCTCCAGACTACATCCTCCTGGGAGATCTTAACTTCCACCTGGAAAACAACAACGACGACAACACCGCATCACTGACCACCAACCTCCTCAACCTCGGACTCCGTCAGCTGGTCAACACTCCCACCCACATCGCCGGACACACGCTTGACCCACTCTTCACCTCAAGCAACCACATCTCTTTCAGCCACACCTCCGAACTCCACTGGACCGACCATCACTGCGTCCACTTCTCCTTCAAGAAAAACACCACCGCATCCCTCTACCGCCTCACCGCTGTTGGGGAAAAGTCACCAACGACCAACTAACCAGCACACTCGCCAAAAACCCACCACCCGAACCCACCGGCCCGAGCACCGCCGCCATCAACCTCCATCAATGGATCCTCAACTGCGCCAACACCTTAGCCCCACTCAAGAAACCCACCGCCAACCAAGAAAAGAAAAAACCAGCATGGTTCACAGCCGAACTGACCACCTCCAAACGCACCTGCCAGAAACTCAAGAAGAAATGGATCCTCGAGCGCACACCCGACAACCTTGCCACCCTCAAGGACACCAACCGTGAACACCACCAACGGATCCGACTCGCCAAGCGTGCCCACTTCACAGAACGCCTCAACAACAACGCCCACGACTGCAAAGAACTCTTCTGCATCGTGAAGGAGCTCTCCAACCCTAACGCCAACGTCAACGACGTCCCTCCCTCCCAGAAACTCTGCGACGATCTCTCCACCTTCTTCCACCAGAAAATCGCAGCCATCCACGACAGCTTCAACACCGCACCTCCGCCAGACCCCACCCCCGACGACTCCTCCCACGCCTGCCGCCTCACCACCTGGACCCAAGTAGACGACGCTGAAACCCTAACAACCATGAATTCTATCCACTCAGGCTCTCCCACGGATCCGTGCCCACATCACGTATTCAACAAAGCCGACGCCACCATCGCCCCCAAACTCCGCAAGATCATCAACCTCTCCTTCAACTCCGCCACCTTCCCAGACAGCTGGAAGCACGCAGAAATCCAACCCCTCCTCAAGAAACCCAAGGCTGACCCCAACGATCTCAAAAACTTCCGACCGATCTCTATCCTCCCTTTTCCAGCGAAAGTCATCGAGAATATCGTCAACGCACAGCTCGCCCACTTCCTAGAAGTCAACTCCATCCTAGACCCCTCACAATCTGGATTCAGACGAAACCACAGCACTGAGACCGCACTCCTCACCGCCACAGATGACATCAGACAACAAATGGACAACGGCGAAACCTCAGCCCTCATCCTCCTCGACCTATCTGCCGCTTTCGACACAGTCTGCCACCGCACCCTGCTAACCCGTCTCCACGAAGCCGGCATCCAAGACAAAGCCCTCAACTGGATCTCATCCTTCCTCTCCGACAGAACCCAGAGAGTCCGACTCTCACCCTTCCGCTCCAAAGCCACCAACCTCATCTGCGGCGTCCCCCAAGGATCCTCTCTTAGCACAACGTTGTTCAACGTATACATGGCCCCCCTCGCACGACTGGCCCGTCAACACAACCTCAGCATCATCTCCTACGCCGACGACACCCAGCTCGTCCTCTCCCTGACCAAAGATCCGCTCACCGCCAAAACCAACCTCCACGAGGGACTAAAATCCATCGCCGAGTGGATGAGCAACAGCCGCCTGAAGCTCAACTCCGACAAGACGGAAGTCCTCATCCTCGGACGCACCCCTCGGCCTGGAACGACTCCTGGTGGCCCACCGCCCTCGGACCCCCACCCACCCCAGCCAGCCACGCACGAAACCTCAGCGTCATCCTCGACTCTGCTCTCGCCATGTCCAAACAGATCAACGCCGTCTCCTCTTCTTGTTTCAACACCCTCCGCATGCTCCGCAGGATCTTCAAGTGGATTCCAACAGGAACCAGGAAGACGGTGACTCAAGCCCTCGTCAGTAGCAGACTTGACTACGGCAACTCACTCTACACAGGCATCCCAACGAAAGACATCAAACGACTCCAATGCATCCAGAACGCATCCGCCCGCCTGATCCTCGACATACCCCGCCGATGTCACATCTCCCCCCACCTGAAGGACCTCCACTGGCTCCCTGTGGAAAAAAGGATCACCTTCAAACTCCTCATCCACGCACACAAGGCACTCCACAACACCGGACCCACCTACCTGAACACCAGACTCAACTTCTACGTCCCCACACGTCAACTCCGCTCGGCCAACCTCGCCCTCGCAATCGTCCCCCGAATCCAGCGCAAGACCTCTGGCGGCAGATCCTTCTCCTTCCTCGCCGCCAAGACCTGGAACTCTCTCCCCACCTCACTACGCCAGACCCAGGACCTCCTCACCTTCAGGAGACTCCTCAAGACATGGCTCTTCGAACGCTAGCAGCACCCCCCCCCCAGCGCCTTGAAACCCTGTCGGGTACATAGCGCGCTTTATAAATTCTTGATTGATTGATTGATTTAAAAGGGGTAGAACCAGTTAAAGTTCAGATAAAGTCAAATGCGGTGTTCCCTCAGGTACCACAATATCATATGACACAAGATGTTCTCATCGAAGTGTCACAAATAATTGCAGATTTTCTCAGACAGGGAGTCCTGAAAGAAGTTTTGAGCAGTCCGTGTAACTCTCCCATAATGGGTTTGAAGAAGCCTTGTGGGAAAGTTCGAATTGTACAGGATTTGAGAAAAATAAACAACATTGTGATAAAATGTTGCCCTGTGGTGCCCAATCCAGCAGTAATAATGTTCCAGGTTCCCTGTGATGCTGAATGGTTTACTGTCGTAGACCTGTCACAAGCCTTCTTTTCGATACCTCTTCATGAGGAAAGCCAATTTTTGTTCAGTTTCAAATTCCTGGATAAGGTGTACAGTTGGTGCAGAATTCCTCAAGGGTTTTCTGAATCACCGTCCATCTTCAATCAGATATTGAAAAAGGATTTGGAGTCCCTGGTGCTGCCTTTTAATTCAACTCTTGTGCAGTACATTGACGATTTGCTAATTGCGTCCAAAACTAGAGACAGTTGTAAATACGATACCATTGCATTGCTGAATCATCTGGGAAAAAATGGGCATTAGGTGTCACCCAGAAAGCTACAATACTGTCAGAAAGAGGTGAAATACTTAGGGCATTTGATCAAAAGAGGTTCCAGGAGAATTTCAAAGGAAAGAATGACAGCCATCTTACAAATTAACCCCCCAACGACAAAAAGAGATGTCAGGATCTTTTTGGGAATGGTGGGCAACTGTCGCCAGTGGATGCCCAACTTCTCGATCATTTCAAAACCATTGATAAGGCTGACAGGCAAAGAGATCAAGGATGAGCCATATACCATAACCTTGTCTAAGGAAGAACTTGAGTCATTTATGGAATTTAGAGAATGCATGTGCAGGGCACCAGCATTAGGAATGCCTGATTATACGAAACCTTTTCTGTTGTTCTGTCATGAACGTGATGCTTGTTCTTTGTCTGTCTTAACACAGGTCCATGGAGATGCAAATCGCCCTGTAGCATATTTTTCAGCTACCTTGGACCCTGTCGCAGCAGCCTTACCGGGTTGTTTGCGCGCAGTTGCAGCAGTTGGTCAGAGCCTTACTCAATGTGAAGGCATAGTCATGGGATACCCCCTAACAGTAATGGTTCCACATTCAGTTGACATTCTGTTGACTCAAACTAAAACTCAGCACATGACAAATGCTCGTCTCACTAGGTATGAGACGATCATACTGGGGTCACCAAATGTCTCTCTTAAACGGTGTAATGTATTGAACCCGGCAACCTTACTTCCTGTTGAAAACACTGAAATCAAAAATGAGGAAGAATTTGAACATGACTGTCTTGAGGTAACTGAGCTATGTACCAAACCTCATCCAGACATTCAGGACACACAGTTGAAAGAAAATGACTGTATCATGTTTGTCGACGGGTCTTGTCTAAGAGATTCTGCTGGAACACTGAGAGCTGGTCATGCGGTATGCACTATAGCTGGCATCGTTGAAGTCTCCTGGCTCGAGAGAGTGTTTTCCGCTCAAGTGGCAGAATTAATTGCCCTTACTAAGGCATGCCACGCAGCTGTGAATTTGAGAGTCACTATCTATACTGACAGCAGATACGGATTTGGGATTGTACACGATTTTGGCCAACTTTGGTCACAGAGAGGTTTCATGACCTCATCTGGTTCTCCCGTGAAAAATGGTGAGCAAATAAAGGATTTGTTACATGCAATTCAGTTACCTCTTGAAATTGCCGTGGTGAAATGCAGTGCTCATATTAGATCACAAGACTTTGTATCCATGGGAAACGGCTATGCAGATCAAGTCGCAAGGTTTTGCGCATTGAACTGTATATCATTCAAGGAGCAATGGGAACTATTACCACAAACTGAAAATGACACATATCTGAACCTTGCATTGCGGGTAGTCGACACATTAGATGAGGTAAAAACATTACAGAGCCGTGCGAGCAAGGAGGAGAAATGCTCTTGGCAAAGAATGCAATGTGTACAAAGGGCTGATGATTTGTGGGTCTCAGAGGAAGGGAAACTAGTCTTGCCAAACAGTCTTCTATCTCAATTTGCCAGGTTATATCACGGACAGGCTCACCTTGAAAGGGATGCAATGATCAGGTCATTCAAAATCGATTGGGTCAACCCAAAATTCAGACATGCCGCAGAAATTACCTGTCACAGGTGCATCATCTGTCAACAGATGAATGCCGGAAAAGGAACCATGGTAACTTTGAGCCACATTGGGAGAGCTGGCGGTCCATTCAACAAGATGCAAATGGACTTCATTGAAATGCCTGTCTGTGGAGGATTGAAGTACGTGTTGGTGATTGTGTGTGTTTTCAGTCACTGGATTGAGGCATATCCCACACGCAGGAATGACAGTCTGACAGTTGCAAAATTATTACTTAGGGAACTGATACCAAGGTTCGGGTTTCCGGTCTCTATAGAGTAAGATAGGGGCAGACACTTCAACAATGAGGTGATTAAACTACTGTGTGCCGCACTTAACATCGAACAAAAGCTGCATTGTAGCTACCGCCCCGAAGCATCAGGACTAGTAGAACAAATGAACGGTACTTTGAAATCGAGAATGCCAAAAATGTGCGCAGCTACCAATATGAAATGGCCAGATGCATTGCCTTTAGTGCTGATGTCAATGAGAAACACCCCAGACAAGAAAACGGGACTATCCCCCCATGAAAGCCTCATGGGTAGAGCGATGAGATTACCAGCAGTACCTGCAAATGCGCTAGTGAATATTACAGATGATATGGTGCTGGATTACTGCAAGGGTTTGGCTGATGTGATTCGCTCTTTCTCTCACCAGGTGGAAGCTAACACATTGCCACTGATTGGCGATCCAGGCCACTCTCTACAAGCTGGTGACTGGGTGGTTGTCAAGAAGCACGTGAGAAAGTCGTGTCTAGAACCACGTTGGAAAGGGCCATATCAAGTAATCTTGACAACTACTACTGCTGTAAAGTGTGCCGGAGTTCCCAATTGGATACATGCCAGTCACACAAAAAGGGTAACGTGTCCTGCCGAAGAGGAACCCAAAGTTTCCGGCACAACAGCCTCAGGAAGAGAGGTGTCAGGGCCAGAAAACAGTCAAGAAGAAACCGAGACTACCGGAGAGCCCACTGAGAACAGCCTCGTCCCTCAAGCAGTTAATGAGTTCGAGAGAGGTGACAGAGTGCCTATCTCAGTAGAGGCAGCAGGAGAACTAAATCAAGGAGAGGTTCTCCCAGAAGTAGACAAATACGGGTTAGAACTTGAACCCGGTACAGACCCAGAAGAAGAAGAAGAAGAAGAAGAAGGAGAAATAGTAGAGAGAAATCAGAGCGAGCCAGAGCTTTCTGAGCCAGCTGCAGGTCCATCAAGTGAGAACGCCATATCACAAGGGGAGTGCGCTGCCCAACATCCTGAAAAGACACATCGAAAGAAGACGCATAAAGGTGATAACTGGCCAGAGAAAACACTCTTTAAGATAAAAGACACACCAAATGAAACAATAACAGAAGAAAACAATACATCTCAAGTGGAAGACTTAAGTGAAGGAGAACAACAAGGTGAACGAAGGCTGAAAAGAAAAAGAGTTGCAAACAGAAGATATACAGGTCTTGAATAGGCGTATGCTAGAACATCTGAATGGCAACAAGAATTCCTAGCATTCTGTTTTGATCGAGAAGTACCGGGCCAATACTACGGTACCTGAACAAATCCAAAGAAAAACCTGGTTAAAATTGAAAATCTGAAAACTGGAAGAGAGACTTTATAATTTACCGAAAGTGACACTAGAACTGGATTGACTTTTAAGAAACCTGATTATGACAAGCTGATAACCTGATTTGACAAAAAGGGGTCCTGGAGTGAGTGAAGACGCTGTAAATACATGCAGAGAGCAAGAGAATATTCTAAATCATCCTCAAGTTGATTGTTGATCTACTATCTGATTCTATACAGACATGGCTTATAATAGAAGTAGTAACAAGGGAAGTAAAGTGTGTGGTTGGCTAGGGCTTATAATAGGTGTTGTGTGTGCAATAATAATTGTGGGAGTGATTGTGGGAATGCCGTGGATAGAGAAAGAGACCATTAATGCTACTTCAAAACCTGAAACTACAGCACTAACACCGTGGGAGAGATTTGAGCAAGATGCAAGACACCTGCATGAGGGAACTAATTCCAAGGGGGAACTTTCTACTAATGTCTTCTATCGCTTACTAAATGAGTATGTGGAAACTATGGATGCGAAAGAATGTTATGTATGCACTAAGATTCCTTCATCTGTGCAGGATGGAGTTACTTATCATAGCCTCCCTCTTACTTATGGGATAAGTTGCAGATTGCTACTAACAAGGTTTTATAATCAAGAGCATGTGCAATACTTTTATTCAAATCTGGACGTTGTGTTTTCTTTTGTGCCTGTGATTGAATTTTAAAATAAATTAGCTAAGGAACATGATATAAAAATAGTTAGAGGATTCTTTGAGCCAACGCTTACATTCGGAACTGTTTATGCACACTGCAATAATTTGACTTGCTTATTATCACCTGTTGAGAAAAGCTTTCTAGATCACACTGATGATAGACGCAAAGCATTGAAGGAAAGATTAGAAAAAGGGTTAGAAAAACGCACATACGCAAATGATTACGCTTACACTGCAATCAAGACACAAGGCAAACTAGCTATAGATGCATTACATGTAGGTAGGCTTTGTATATATAGGCCAAAATCTGAACAGGACAATTTGTTTGTGGGAACGAGTGAATGTAGACATGTGTTTTTGTTTCAGAGTAAATGGACATTTATGTTGAATGGACAGGATCCAGCGATCCCTGGAATCTATTACATCTGTGGACTTAATGCTTATTACCGTCTCCCTAGGGGATGGTATGGGACATGTTATTTGGGAATAGTATTCCCAAAGATTTACCAGATTGATGATTTAAAACAAATACCTAAAACATCTGAATTACAACATCCTAGACAAAAATGAGAATCAGTGGCGGCTGTCATTGGTGATATATTCGGAGCTATAATCCCTTCAGTGGGGGTTATCTTGAATTCTATGAAGATTCAAAAGTTGTCTTCTATTGTGGATAACATGCTGACAAATTTCACAGGGGCTATACTCCTGATGGATACTTAACTTGCTGCAGAAAGAGCTATGACTCTTCAAAATCGGCTTGCTTTAGACATTCTTTTAGCAAAGAGTGGAGGGGTCTGCAAGATGCTCAACGAGTGTCATTGTTGCTTGTTCATTCCGGATAACAGTAAAAAGATTAGAAGTATGCTTACTAACCTTACTAGAGATAGTACAGATTTGAAGGATTTGAAAGAACTTGGTGTCTGGGAGAAATTTGGAAAGGGAATTGCCAGAGTTGGGAGCTGGTTTACCAACATTTGGAATGGGGTACTTGCAAAAATATTAATGGGTCTATTAATTGTTCTAGTCTGTCTATTAGGATTCTGGGGGGCATGCAAAATAAATAACAAAATCAAGAAAGATTGGACTAAAAGAACCAGAAGAAATGAAGAAAGTGAGAGAGAGAAAATGTTCAATGAAATTTGGGAAAGTTCACATAAAGGACAAGATGTTGAAATGCGCATTATGCGCAAGGTGAAAAATTAAAAGTGAAAGGTCAAGGGAAAGGCTGGTGTGATGACGTGTGTCATCAGAGGAGGGACTGATAGAGCGAAATTTAAATATTACATATGCTTAACGTGAAATGCTTATATCAATGATCAATAATGCTGCATAGAAAACAACAATAATTAGAGTAATGCTTAAACGCGCATCTGAAATTCGACTATAATGTATGAGGTTACCAATATACGTGAACTAACAATGATAAGTAAAACTGTTCATGCTATGATTTATATTAACATTCACGATATTGTATTACATTTCTCATAGGCCTTAAATTAGCGTGAGTTGTAGATTTTGGCTGCCTAGCTCTCATATTAAAGCATTTTCTCTGTTTTCAAGTGTGCTGACTCGCAAAGGGCCATGACCCTGCATTTGTTCCTTTCCTTTGTTTTATGTAACAAACCATATTCCGTTCTCACCCGCATACTAGCTGCCTTAGTGTGAATTCAAATACAATTTGAAACAAAAGTAGATTAATCTAATGTACAAGGACATTACACCATAGATAAAGGAACTCATGACCCAAGAAGACGTGCCAAGTGGTGAAGAAACCCACCGGATGTGCCACCTCCAAAGACGTCAATTATGAAGACCAATCAAAGTGTTATAAATTATCGTGGGGTGACAATTGGGATTACCTAATGTATAATTTGATAGGTTAAAGATAGTGGGGTATAGTGAATGTCCAATAGAATTTTGGGGGAAGGTATTACGAAAAAGGGATAAAAACTCATGTCACAGAAGGGACGAGAGATCTAGGTAGGGAATGCTATTGATTTTATCCAGAAACTCTGTCACTCTGTTTGGTGACTTTGAGACTTAATAAACCATCCTCACCCATAGACTGACCTTTGCGCTTCTCCTCCTTATGAGGGAAGTGTCCCCTGTCCTTTAGACGAGGTTAGACTGATGGCGATTCAACTGATGTCCTGAAGACGAAGACTGATCCTGTGTGCTGACTTGATCCTTGGAGGGTAATTATGACAATGTGATTTGTAATTTGTCTGTTTGCTTTTCCTTTCTAGGTACCAACTGCTCATTTTTATTAGAAGCCATAGTTAGATGTTTTCTAAATTGAAGTTCTAAATTATTTTGCATGAAGCCCAACATGCTGATGCTAATTAGTGGTTGGGACAGGAAATTACTCTGACTGACGCAAATAGACAAAGACTGACGTTACACTATGCTGAACTGAGACTCAAGTGATATTCATGTATTTTGATCTATGTTCACGCCGTGCTATGTCCTTATGTTTGTGATTCTTGCATTAATGAAATCTTATCACAGTTGCCATATTGTGACTATGCTCTTATGCTTCTTGGTTTTGAGATTGACACTTCTGCTAGTAGATTGTAATCAATAGGGAATAAAATTCATTAAATTCTACCAAAAGGAGTGGTTATTCATGGCTGAAAGGTCATGGTTGCGACGACAATTTGATTAATGTCTATAACCAAGGTAAAGTGCATTGTGGTGATGAATATTGATGACATTATTGATATATTGCTTGACATATTGATCAGTTATCTCGTCCTACGGTGTCTCACCACTGGGTCACAAGATTCATTGGCCTAAAACGAGTCCTAATGTGTATAAAATTGACATAAAAGGACGCGTTATCAACAGCAAAAGTTACTATGAAACTAAAAGGTTGAATTTCACATTTTCCTAGGTGTACACGAGTGTAACTTAAACATGGCCACGAGTCAGGTTGAGAAAATGGACAAAATACAAGTGTATAACCAATATAACAATGCTATAAAGATATATACAAAACAAACTTTATAGAATGCATAGCTGCAGCATCAGTCGAAAGCGAGCGTGTTTGTCCTTGATTCACAAAACACCTTCCAAGAGTGGGTGTGTTTTAGGCCAGGCTTAGGTAGGAGGTACCTCTGAATATCGAGGCCTGAGTCACATAGCACTGAGTAAGCGTCCCATACTCAAGATTTAGGTGCGTCTTTGTCCTGAATTTCAAAGAGGAAGACAAGTTTACTTTCAGTTTTCGTGGATATGTTCATCTTACTCATCTAAACAGCCCACAGACAACTAAGTTACTCAATTCATAGAAATGTTTTGGGGTATTTGGCCTTCAAAATATTAAACACACATATGTAAACGTGACTAATGCGGGTGCACCTGTCAAATGCCGACCGCGATACTAGTAATGGAAAATCATCAGCATGATCATTTGGGAACCAACAGTAAGTGCATCAGGCTATTGCCCAGTTAAGACCAACCTAAACCTAAAAATCTTGATGCCTGCTTGAAAGGGTGACCTAATGAAGATAAAAACACTTATCCTTGCCCTGTCCTGCAACCTTAATCCCTTCGCTGCGAGGCCTTTCCCCCTCAGGTGCCAGGCCTTTGTTTGGCTATTTGGGTCAGTTTGCGCTTGGGCCCTCATAACATTTTGTCCTCATAAGCTACCCACACCATATTTGGGCCCTTTTTTTCAAACATCCTAGGGATTCCGGAGGTATCCAGAGTTTGTGGGTTCCCCTGAAGGAGACCAAGAAATTAGCCAATATACAGCAAAAATTTCGTTTTTAAAAAAGAAATGGGAAAAAATGGCTGCAGACGAAGGCTTGTGATTTTTTCCTGAAAATGGCATCAACAAAGGGTTTGCAGTGCTAAAATCACCATCTTCCCAGATTTCAGGAACAGGCAGAGTTGAATCAGAAAACTACATTTTTCAACACGATTGTGGCATTTTACTGGGACATACCCCATTTTTACTATTTTTTTGTACTTTTAACTTCCTTCCAGTTAGTGACAGAAATGGGTATGAAACCAATGCTGGATCCCGGAGAGCTAAACATTTCCAAAAAGTAGACAAAATTCTGAATTCAGCAAGGGGTCATTTGTGTAGCTCCTACAAGGTTTTCCTACAGAAAATAACAGCTCAAATTAAAAAAATATTGAAATTGAGCTGACAAAAACAGCCATTTTTCTCCATGTTTTACTCTGTAACTTTTTCCTGCGATGTCAGATTTCTGAAAGCAATATACTGTGTTATGTCTGCTGGACTCTTCTGGTTGCGGGGATACATATAGGGCTCGTAGGTTTACCAAGAGCCCCAGTTACCCAGAGCCAATAAATGTGTTGCACCTTGCAATGGGTTTTCATTCTATACTGGGTATGCAGCAATTCATTTGGTGAAATATAAAGAGTGAAAAATAGGTATCCACAAAACCTTTGTATTTCCAAAATGGGCACAAGATAAGGTGTTGAGAAGCAGAGGTTATTTGCACATCTCTGAATTCTGGGGCCCCTATACTAGCATGTGAATTACCGGGCATTTCTCAAATAGACGTCTTTTTTACACACTGTCTTACATTTGGAAGGAAAAAATTAAGAGAAAGACAAGGGGCAATAACACTTGTTCTGTTATTCTGTGTTCCACCAAGTCTCCAGATAAAAATGGTACCTCACTTGCGTGGGTAGGCCTAACTCCCGCGACAGGAAACGCAACATGGACACATCACATGTTTACATTGAAAACTGACGTGTTTTTTGGAAAGTGCCTAGCTGTGGATTTTGATCTCTAGCTCAGCCGACACATAGGAAAACCTAGCAAACCTGTAAACAAGACACCTAGGGGAATCCAAGATGGGGTGACTTGTGGGGCTCTCACCAGGTTCTGTTACCCAGAATCCTTTGCAAACCTCACAATTTGCCCCAAAAAACTATTTTTCCTCACATTTCGGTGACAGAAAGTTCTGGAATCTGTGAGGAGCCACACATTTCTTTCCACCCAGTGTTCCCCCAAGTCTCAAGTCTCCCGATAAAAATGGTACCTCACTTGTTTGGGTAGGCCTAGCACCCACGACAGGAAATGCCCCAAAACACAATGTGGACACATCACATTTTCCCCCCAAAAACAGAGCTGTTTTTTGCAAAATGCCAAGCTGTGGATTTTGGCTTCTAGCTCAGCCGGCACCTAGGGACACCTACCAAAGCTGTGCATTTTTTAAAACTAGACACCTATGGGAATCCATGATGGGGTGATTTGTGTGGCTCTCACCCGGTTCTGTTACCCAGAATCCTTTGCAAACCTCAAAATTTGGCCAAAAAAACACACTTTTTGCTCATGTTTCAGTGACAGAAAGCTCTGGAATCTGAGAGGAGCCACAAATTTCCTTCCACCCAGCGTTCCCCCACATCTCCCGATAAAAATGGTACCTCACTTGTGTGGGTAGGCCTAGCGCTCACAACAGGAAATGCCCCAAAACACAACAAGGACACATCACATTTTCCCAAAGAAAACAGAACTGTTATTTGCAAAGTGCCAAGCTATGGATTTTGGCCTCTAGCTTAGCCGGTACCTAGGGTAACCTACCAAACCTGTGCAGTTTTGAAAACTAGACACCTAGGGGAATCCAGGATGGGGCTCTCACCAGGTTCTGTTATCCAGAATCCTTTGAAAACCTCAAAAGTTGGCCAAAAAAGCACTTTTTCCTCACATTTCGGTGACAGAAAGTTCTGGAATCGGAGAGGAGCCACAAATGTCTTTCCACACAGCATTCCGCCAAGTCTCCCGATAGAAATGGTAACTCACTTGTGTGGGTAGGCCTAGTGCCTGCAAAAGGAAATGCACTATCTGTACACATGAAAATTATCTAATACAAAACTACCTGTTTTTGCGGGGGGAAAGGGACATCTGCGTTTTTGGTCCTGGGCTCAGCAGCCATACAGGGAAAGCTATCAAACCCAGACATTTCTGATAACTAGATACCCAAGAGAGTCCAGAGTGGTGTGACTTGCGTGGATCCCCCAGTGTTTTCTTACCCAGAATCCTCAGCAAACCTCACATTTAGCTACAAAAATCACATTTTCCCACATTTCTGTGTAGGATTACTGCACCAGGACGAATTTCCTATCACCCAATGTTCCCCTCAGTCTCCCGTTAAAAATGATACCTCACATGATTAGGTGGGCCAAGTGCTTATGACAGGAAAAAGCCAAAAACATGTTGAAATTGAGGGGGAACCAAAACGGGTCCAAAAGGGCAGTTTGAAAAAAACATTTCTAGGCTGACAAGTAGGGCAGAATTTTTATCAATATAGATGAGACAATGCTGGGTGGTAGGAATTTTGTGAATTCCTGCAGATTCTGGAAGATTCCATCACAAAAATGTGGAAAAAATGTGTGATTTCCAGCAAAGTTGGAGGTTTGCAGGGCATTGTGGGTAAGAAAATGGTGCGAGTGCACGTGAAGCACACCACCCTGGACTCACCCAGATGTTTAGTTATCGATATGTCTAGGTCTTGTGGATCTTTCTACATGGCAGCATCCCAAAGTCCAAAAAGTGCAGACCTCACCATTCCAAGTGAGACGATTTTGAAAGTTAGCCAAGCTCTCATGGCCCAAATGTAAAACCAAAACCCAAAAAAGTGAGATGTCCTCTTGCTTGGCGTGGGATAAGATGTTTTAGTGTGCGGAGGAGAGCTGAAAGACTGTTACCCCCTTCAGTTGGGGTGGGGGCATAACCATGCCCATACGGGTTGGTAGCCACCGCCCCACTATTTTTTTTTTATTCCCTAGCATCTAGTAGACTTTCTGCCCCCCAGCGTGTGGATCGGGGGTAATTGCCCCATCTGCCCACTGGTGGGCAGAACAACTTTGGCCCCATTTATTTGGGGTGGGGTATGACCATACCCCCCCTCTTATTTTGAAAAAAAATCGCCCCTGGTCACTGGTGGGCTTTCTGCCCCCTTGGGAGCATATGTCGCGCCGCAAGCACGGGCCGCCGCGGCGCGGCACTTGGGAGACGCTGCGGCCCGCAAGCAGGCCAAGGGGGACGCCGCGGCTCGAGTCAGGGGTCGCAGCACTCGCCGCGCCCCCTTTCTTCGACCGCCAATTCCAGGGCAGGCGCATCAGGGGAAGAGACTCTGAGTCGGGTCTCAAACCTGTCGCGCATAGCGCATTCAGCGCGCGTAACACTCTTCTTAATTCACACATGTTCGGGACACCCCAGTAAACCCTCTTTGCCCTCACTTACCGGTCACACAGGCAAAAGCCGAATGCATGCACATGATTGCCTTTTATGCATGCTTTTCCCTTTCCCAGCATGCTGTTCACATCCTCTCTTCCCTGCATGCATTACTTCTCTTTTTTAGACGCATGTTCTCTATCATTAATCATGACTTTTTCCCCAATCCGAGATGGTGGTATTTCTACTTCCTGTTTTTCACTTCCTGTCTAGGGGCATATAAGTGGAATCTAGCTTCTTTCTCATTGCGTTGCAACACTCCTGTGGTGGTAGTCACGCTCCAGCTGGTTTCCTCTTGTGAAGCCAGTTATTCTTGACCTGTCTTTCGTCTCCAGAATTCCTGAACTCCAGTATCTTCCATCCTAACGTCCTTGTGTCCTCCTTCTGTTTCAGGGAGTTCCTGTTGGAGGTTTTTTACCCTTTTTGGGGTTTTTCCTCTGGGACTCCTTCTGGAGGACACGGACTTTAGTGGCTTACTATTGTCAAACAGCACCGTGGCTACCGGAAGGGGTCGCCCCTACCTCGGCCAAAGTAGGACCTGCAGGAACCGGGGCCGTTCACCACCTCTCACCAACCTCGACGGTAAGCCCAGGGTGAATCGTGACAGCATATGGGCCTTCCTAAAATAGGCCGATCTGCCCCCAAGGGTGGCAGATATGGCCAACAGTA
The DNA here is from genome assembly GCF_031143425.1 of Pleurodeles waltl. Classification (NCBI taxonomy): domain Eukaryota; kingdom Metazoa; phylum Chordata; class Amphibia; order Caudata; family Salamandridae; genus Pleurodeles; species Pleurodeles waltl. Next base: position 520,150,415 of record NC_090436.1, read on the forward strand.
ATGTGCCCCCATTGGGAGCGACCGTTGCCCAAGGGGCTGCCCCCCCCCAAACAAAAAACACACATACACACCCACCAATCCCCGGTGCCTAAGTGTTTTCTGACCTCCCCCGGGCAAAGATAGGCCTAATACAAATAGGACGATCTGCCCCCAAGGGGAGCAGAAATTGCCTAAAATAAATCCCCCCCCCCAGGGGAGCGACCCTTGCCTAAGGGGTCGCTCCCCTTGCATGAAATTGGTGCAAAAAAAAAAAGTCCCGGGCCTAGTGGTTTCTACCCCCCTTGGGGGCAAACTGCATAATAAAAATAGGCCAATCTGCCCCAAAGGGGGACAGAAGTGGCCTAAAGACAATTTGCTCCCAAGGGGAGCGACCCTTGCCTAAAGGGTCGGGTCGCTCCCCACATATAAAAAAATTAAGTAAGTAAAAAAAAAAACTGATGTCTAGGGGCTTTTGCCCCTGCCCCTGTGGACAGAGCGGCCTAATTAAAAGAGGCTGATCTGCCCCCAAGGGGAGAAAAAATGTCCTAAAACAAACCCCTCCCAGGGGAGCGACCCTTGCCTAAGGGGTCGCTCCCCTCATGTGAAACTGACAAAAAAATAATCCCCGGAGTCTAGTGGATTCTGCCCCCCTTGGGGGCAGATTGGCCTAATATAAATAGGCCAATTTGCCCCCCGGGGGGCAGAAAAGGCCTAAATATAGTTTGCCTCCCTGGGGAGCGGCTCTTGCCCAAGGGGCCACTCCCCTTATTTATAAATATAAAAAGAGATTCCCTGGTGCCAGTGGCAAGGGGGCAGATTGGCCTAATAAAAATAGGCCGATCTGCCACCAAGGAGGGGCAGAAATAGCCTAAAATTAGTTGTGCCCCCCTGGGGAGCGGCCCTTGCCAAGGGGCCGCTCCCCTTATTCAATAATAAAAACAATAACAAACTCCCTGGTGTTTAGTACCATTTCTGCTGCCCGATCACAATGCTGAGAGAGAGACATGAAAGGAGAGGAAAGGCCTTTCCTCTCCTTTCATGCCTCTCTCGCCCTCTCCACGTGATCGGAGGGGTAGGCCTCTGATGAGGTCAGCGTGAGATCACGCGTGGATGTCATCAGATGCCACGGGGGTGGCGGGGGTGGAAGGGTAAGCGATTCCCCTTCCATACCTGCCCAGGGGAGGAGGGTGCGAGGCCCCCGGAGGGAGTGCTAGTGCTTCCCCTGAGGTCCCCTATCTCGATGAAACCATTACGTCCAGGGCATCCGAGGGGTTAGCAGTCTTTAGCAATATGATTCGAGAATATTGGCTTGCTTGGTGATGTCATCTGGGGTTCTGAGATCTATTGTGACATCATTCAGAGACTGGCCCCTAAGCTCCTTCAGTACATTACAATGTTGCCTTGCTCCAGCAGCAAACTGACTACTAGTGTCAGAAGAGCTGCCCATAGACTATGTTCAGGTTTCTGAAATTCCACTATTGTACAGAAATATTTTAACACCATGTGTGAGTGCTGTGGTCATAGCGAGGTTTGATGGTGCAGCACAATAAAGCATTCCCTGCAGGAATATGGATTTTTTCTCATGGTCATAGGTCCTAATCACAGAGGGACTAATCACCCTTTCATCCTTCCCAGGTTGATCACTTGAGTACCATCGAGTTAGGTGACAATAAGCATTTGTTATTCATCACCAATATATCCCAAAATGTGAACGTGTACAGACACATACTACGCCATTTCAAAATTACCGTGGTACCTCCCTAGTAGTAAGAGATTTCAGTATGAGAATCACCAAAGAAGTAAGCTGCAGAGCCTCTGACCTTCACTTGTGCCCTGTCACCTTAATACTTGAAAATGAACAGTAAGATGTGGCAAAAAGGATGTTCTGGCTACATGTCTCAAAATGTACCTAGCATTCCTCCACTTACCTCCCCTACACAAGTATAGTGGTTTATGTGGGAGGGGAAGGTTCTCATTTTCCCTTTGCCTTACCAAAATGACCTGGAAACCATCTTCTTAGCCTTCTGTCTTGTGTTTCTGAAACACAATTGTTGTCTGTTACCTTTTTGAGACATAAACAGATGTCTGCCACTCTCTCTCTATCTGTGCCTTCCACTTTCCCCTTTTTCTAATTGTAAGAAATGGGGTTATTAGATGAGAGGGGTAAGTACCCACCTCAAATAATAATCACAGTCTTTGTCAGGGTGAACCACTAAAGTCACTTAATAAACATGAGCTTAACACCCTGGTAGCAGAGCAGATAGGACTAATTTAAAGGCAAAGTGTAAATTACTTATGCAGTACTCACACCAATAAAGTTAAACACAACACAAAATGAATCCCAAACCAATTTAGAAAACTAGTGTACATTTTAATAAATAAAATAGCACCAAAACGCCAAAATCCACTAAGGGAAACCAGAGTTTACAGTTTAAATGTGTTAAGCACCAACCACAGTCATCTAGTTGTGCTTGACTAGTATATAGGTGCAAGTTAAGACTAGCCGTAATGGAGCATGGGTCAGATACAGAAACCAGATTTGACCCGGTAGGAAGTTTAACCTTCTGATTTAGTCTCTGAAATGGAACTCAGAAGTCCTCATTGTGGCAAGGCAACAGGCTGTGGCCAAAGAGATTTCCACATTGCCGCTGGATGAGGTCTCGGTGAAGTCACTGAATTTTTGTGGGAAAGATCCAAGTGGGAGAAATTTGAATTTTGTGCTAAGAGAAGGTCTCTTGCTAGCTGGATACTTTTCGTGCTTTCACCCAGTTAAGATTTCTACCTTCATACTTAGTCACTTTTATAGAATTCAGATTCTTCTAGTGGGGCAAGGCTGAAGGTTGTAGATGAACAGGGCTCCAGCAGCCCGGATGACTTTTCTGTGAGGTCTTGCTGAATCAGATTTGCAGAGAAGAAAGTAGAGGGAGTGTGAGAAAGTAGCCTCTTTCTAGCATAGTTACCCCCACGTTTGGCCTGTTTGTGAGTATGTGTCAGTGTGTTTTTACTGTCTCACTGGGATCCTGCTAGCCAGGACCCCAGTGCTCATAGTTAAAACCCTATTTGCCAGTGTGTTTTGCCTGTCTCACTGGGATCCTGCTTGTCAGGACCCCAGTGCTCATAGTTTGTGGCTTTATGTGTGTGTTGTCAGTAGTGCTTAACTGTCACTGAAGTTCTGCTAACCAGAACTCCAGTGCTTATGCTTTCTCTGCTTCCAAATTAGTCACTATACTTTAGTGACTTCATATTCCAATTCCATTTGGCACACTGGACCCCCTTATAAGTTCCTAGTATATGGTACCTAGGTACCCAGGGCATTGAGGTTCTAGGAGATCCTTATGGGCTGCAGCATTTCTTTTGGCAGCCATAAGGAGCTCACACCTTCCAGCCTAAGTGAAATAGTGCCCACACTATTTCACAGCCATTTTCACTGCGCTTAAGTAACTTATAAGTCACCTTTACGTCTAACCTTCATTTACTGAAGGCTAGGTGCAAAGTTACTAAATGTGAAGGCACCCTTGCAGTAGCAAAGTTGCCCCCATGCTGTCCAGGGCCAATTCCCCAGGCTTCGTGAGTGCAGGGATACCATTACACGTGTGCACTACATATAGGTTAATACTTATATGTAGCTTCACAGTGGTAACTCTGAATATGGCCATGTGAGGTGTCTAAGATCATGGAATTGTCCCCCCATTCCAAATCTGGTATTGGGGGGCCAATCCTGTGCATCCTGGGGACTCCACCATGGAACCCCAGTACTGCCAAACCAGCTCTCTGAGGTGTGCACTGCAGCAACAGCTGCTGCCTCCTCACAGACAGGGTTCTGCCCTCCTGGGGTCTGAGCAGCTCAGTCCCAGGAAGGCAGAACAATACATTTCCTTTGGGAGGAGGGTGTTACACCCTCTCCCTTTGAAAATAGGTGCTACAGGCTTGGGAGGGGTAGCCTCCCAGAGCCTCTGGAAATGCTTTGAAGGGCACAGATGGTGCCCTTCTTGCATAAGCTAGCCTACACTGGTTCAGGGACCCCCAGTCCCTGGTCTGGTGTGAAACTGGACAAAGGAAAGGGAAGTGACCACTTCCCTGTCCATCACCACCCCAGTGGTGGTGCCCAGAGCTCCTCCTGTGCGTCCCTGGCGTTAGCCATCTTGTTTTCTAAGGTGCGGGGACACTTTGGAGATCTCTGAGTGGCCAGTGCCAGCAAGTGATGTCAGAGACCCCTCCTGATAGGTGCATACCTGGGTAGGTAGCCAATCCCCATCTCAGGGCTATTTAGGGTCTCTCCTGTGGGTTCCTCTTCAGATTCAGCTTGCAAGACCCCTCCAGAAATCCTCTGCTTCAGCTTCTGACCGTAGGATCAACCACAGACTCCTCCAGGAACCACTGTAACTGCAACAAAGTATCCAGGATGACTCCTGTGATCTGCAACTTCAGCTTCAGCCAGCATCTGCAACAGTTTCCAAGGACTGAGGACTCCCTGTCTTCACCCTGCACCATCAGAACCGAAAGAATCTCCAGTGGAGTGACGGAGTCACTTCCCTGCTCCTGCAAGCACCTTCCAAGACGACGACCAGTTCTCTGGGACTCCTCTCCTAATGACGAGCGTGCTCCCTGGAACACACGTGGTGGGCCAACACGACCCAGACTGTCCTAAGGTCCAGCTGTCCAAATTTGGAGGAGGTAAGAGCTTGCCTTCCCGGTTTGCGAGAGTACCCCTGTGCACTGCGTCATCTCTAGCTCCTTGGGCTTCTGTGTAATTCTTCTGAGAATCCATCATACCATCATGCACAGTGTAGCCCAGGTCCCCAGCACTCCATCCTGCGACGCACAACTCGCTGAGTTCTTCTCCGCCGGCGTGGGACCTTCTTTTGTTGTGCTGCACCAACCGCAATTTGCACCTTTTTTGTCCCCATGTCCTGGTACTCCTGTGGGTGCTGCCTAGTCATCTGTGGGCTCTCTTCAGTGTTGGGAGCTCCCTCTGCCTCCTCAGTCTGAGTTGAGGTCCCCAGGTCCCTCCTGGGTACAGGCAGTTCCTTTTTGACGCAAACTGCAACCTTGCTTGAACCAAGGCTTGTTGGACGAATCCAGCGACGCAAACAGTCTGCATTCAACTTCTCGACGTGAGACATCTCCTGCACCACGCATGAACCTGCAGTCATGTTCTTTGGTGCTCTTCTACAGACTTCTTCAAACCGGAGAATCCTCTTTTGCACCATCTTCTAAGTTGGCAAGGGCTCCTGTCCTTCCTGGAATCCTCTCCTCTCTTCACAGGTCTTCAGGACCAGGAATCCACCTTTTGTTGCTTGCAGTCTTGCTTGGTTCTTGCAATAACTCTTATCAAGACTTGTAGTGTGTCCTGAGGAAACTTGTAGTACTTTATGCCTACTTTCCTGGGCTCTGGGGTGGGGTATTTTACTTACATTTGGTGTTCTCTTACACTCCCAGCGCCACTCTACACACTACACTTGCCTAATGGGGAATTCGTGATTCGCATTCCACTTTCTGAGTATGTGGTTTGTGTTGCCCCTAGACCTATTGCATTCTATTGTAATTTCTACTGTTTGCACTATTCTATGACTATTTACTTACCTAATTTTGGTCTCTAGTGTATACCTTGTGTATAATACTTACTTCCAGAAGGAGTATTGCCTCTAAGATATTTTTGGCCTTGTGTCACTAAAATAAAGTACCTTTATTTTTGGTAACTCTGAGTATTGTCTTTTATTGTGTATAAGTACTGTGTAACTACAGTGGTATTGCAGGAGCTTTGCATGTCTCCTAGTTCAGCCTAAGCTGCTCTGCTACAGCTACCTCTAGACAGCCTAAGCTGCTAGAACACTGCCTACATTTCACCAATAAGAGATAACATGACCTGGTATAAGGTGTAAGTACCTTAGGTACCCACTACAAACCAGGCCAGTCTTCTACAGGGAGTTATGGGGATCTTTAACTCAGTGGCAAAGCACTCTTTTCAGATTGGCTTGGTCGGTGGTCCCAGTCCCCCACCAGTTCTTAGAGCAAAGAGTTGGCAAAACATTTCTAAATAGGATTTGTTAGGAGGGGTACACTTTGACACCAGCTAAGAGTCCAGGACCTTGGGGATAGCACCTGTGGGTCAAGACTCACTCCAGCAGAGGCCAGCACCGGGGTCCAGGGCAGGTCCAGTTGGAACTGGTTAGCTGGTAATGCAGGGAAAAGGCCACTAGAAGCTTGTTAGGTCCTTGTAGCTCAAACATGAGGTCAGCCTTATGACCCTTGGAGTTTACTTCTTTGTGCTGGGTACAAAGGGGAGAGAAGGTCTAATCATCTTTACTCTTCTCAGGTCACAGAGAGCATGTCCATTCACCCTATCTTCTTCCACAGGTTCAAAAAGAGTTCTGAGAAGGGTACTGTGGGTGCCATATTTATTCCTGGCACCAACCTTTAGAAAGGGGTGACTCCCAGTCCCTCCCTAACCAATGGGGTACAGGTTCCCAGGGGCAACTCTACCCGTGTCAGCAACACTTACTGTGTGACCTATTGCAAACAAATACCACAGTGCCCATCTCTGCCCAAAACCAATATCGAAGAACCTTTCTTCTCCTGTGCAGAGCTCCTGTGCCTACCTCAGAGGTGAGGCCAGGGAAACAAGCAAACCCTCCCTTGTGGTCATTCTAAAAAAGTTCTGAAGACAGATCCTCTCCCACTCTGTCCAGTGCCTAACTGGCTAGGGGGATAAAGGAAGAGGGCAGGCCAAGATGTTAGTTACAGCTGCCTGTGACAGTGCAGGTGCTTTTAAGTTTATTTAGTTCCTAGGCATAGCCCTAATAAACACCATGGCAGAAGAACAAAACACCTCCCTGCACCCAATGACCTTGTCTCACATCTGGAAGCAAGTTTGTGCCTCATAAAAGGTGCTATTCAGCTCCTGAGTAAGAGTTGTAGCTCATGCAAATGGGCCTCCAGAGGCTTTATGCAGGTAACAGGTAACTTTCTGAAAGTACCTGTACTAAAATATTTTATTGCAAATCGAACATTACCAAATAGTTGGGCTTGTAGTAAATATTTTTAAAAGTGGAAGAATGAACTTTATTGCTGTTTTCCTAGGCGGAGATTACATTCTTAAATTTAATAATGTATCTCAATGCTTTACTATAGAACAGCCAACAGTGCTACAGTGAAAATACCCTTTAGGGCTTTTGTACTGTAAGGCCATGTTTAACATTAAACCTTTACATGTTCTACTTTTAAATACCTTGCACCCTGCCTTAAGGGCAGTATGACCTACTTAGAGGTGACTTATTAATATTTAGAAGGTGGGTTTGTGTCTTAGAAAAACTGGTTATTTTGGCAGGTCAAATTTGCATTCTGAACCTGCACAGTGGTGTTACACATGGCAGGCCTGCAGGCAAGTTTGTATTGTCATTGTAGTGGGTGGTACAATAGGTGCTGCAGCCCACTGGCGATATTTAAGTTATAACTACTGGATACATTTTGGGTACCATATACTAGGAACTTATAGGTAAGTTAAATATGGTAATTAGTGATATGCCAGTTTCAGGCACTCTTCCAAAGGTTAGCAGGTGTAAAGGGCACAGAGCTCTAAAGCCAGCAAAAAGAGTCAAGGCAATAATATGTATGGAAAAGCAACATAAAAGATGGCCAATTCCAACACCAGTGGTTTTCTCAGGCTTAATTAGTCACTAACTTCTCATCGAGATGTCTCTCCCTCTGCTGCTGTACATGTGGGAATACTTCCATACCTGACCTTCTGTTTATTCCATTCTACCCAGTACACCCCTGCCTGCATTGCACTTTTTTGGTCTAGGCTTCTCTCTGTTCCACTCTCCCTTACACCTGTCTTCTACTAACCATCTTCATCTACATTGCTACTATGCCTTTTTCTCTCTCTTCCATCCTTCCCCATCTGCCTCTCTTTGAGACTGTTTGTTTACTGCCCAATCCACTCCATAACCTCTCTCTCTCTACCCCATTCTGCCCACCACAATTTGCTGCCATAAAGAGGTGTCTCTATTTCTGAATATCCCTCCCACCCTCAATCTGCTACTACACATCTGTGTCAGCACTCCTGTCTAGTCATTTCTGTGTTTTATCCTAGAGTTCACATCTCTCTATTCCACATTTCTCCTTCGCCTTTTCCATCCTGCTCAGTGCACCTCTCTCTGATCCTGTCTAGTCCTCTTTCTCTTCCATCCCACCTACTTAACCGATCTCTACAACCGTACATCTGCCCTTCCATTCTATCTAGTTCTCGCTCTGTTCCATTCTATATTCTATCTACATACCTCCTGATTCCTGTCTAGTCCCATCTCTATTCCATCCTTCCCGGTTCACCTCTCTCTGCTGTAATACGTCTGTGTATCTATCACTATCGATGTTTGCTTTCTCCGTTCTATTCACCACTTTCCCTTCACATCTGTAGCTCTGAACTTCCTTTACTCTATCTCCTTGATGTGCTCTATTTTCAGTTCTTGCACGATCACCCTGTTTCTCACCCATTTCCGTAATTATCTTTTCTTCTCTGGTCTCCACAGTCCTCCCCTACATCCCCACATTTTCATCTTACTCTCTGTCTATTTCTCTCGCATCCTTTCCTTACACTCAAATTTGTACTGTTTGTTACTCTCGCTTTGCTGCTCTTTCTGTATTGCTCTCGCTTCCTCTCTCTCACTCCCTCTCTTTACTTTCTGTCGAGCTGGCCCCTTCTCCATAGTTCTCGAATGGATTTAGAATGCTCATATTTACTTTGGCCCTGACCTTGTTGGCAAATGTTTTAATCATCTGCCAAGAAAAGTAGTCTGAAAACGGCCAAGAGGGTTTTAAGGAAATAAACTTCACACTCGTTCCCTGACTGCAGCTTCCCAGAGCTGAGGCACAGGAAAGTGTATTTCACAGATCATCGGGTGGGTGCGATAGTATAATGGGCCATCAGGGCCTCATCCGTCAAAGCGCGCAGGGCACAACCTTTGATTAAGTATGACATCTCAACAGAACGGCAGATGAAGGGATGTTTTCCCTCCTTGGGTTATTTAAGTTAGAAGTATGAATTTCAACAGACGAAAGACTGCCCCATCCCGAAGGGCAGGAAGATATTCAAAATATTCCAGTCGGGTAGTTTGGCCGCTGCTCACGATTCAGTAGTGTAGGGGAAATAACTTCTCAACGTTCCTATGTCAGTGTTAAATAATTGAACCAAAGAGATCACACTGTGCAAACAACAAACAAAGCAGAGGCAAGATAAAATGTGTACTGAAGAAAGAGTTGTTTAAGACAGCAAAATCATTCTGAAAGTAAATAACACACAAGGATGCAGAAAAGTACCATTTAATGATAAAGGTGGCAGCACTGACTATACGTAATTAATACATTAGGATGGGTTATTTCATTTGTGGTAACAGACTAAGGATCAACAACAGCTAAAGGTGCCCTTTTGTGGTTGTGGCAGATTTTGGTGTAGGGGAGGTTAACTTGAGCCTGAATTCTGATGAGCACAATTGATGGTCATTTAGTTGGCTTGATGAATGCATGGGGATTTATGAACTGTTCAACATGCCTCAAGCCGCAGACCCAGGGCAGAACATAACTAGAATCTTCTATTTAGCCCTGGTCACCCGTTCCGTCCTTGTCCGAATATGTGGCCCTATTGCTTGTATCATTATGCCCTAACTCCAGTCATAGAAGTCAAGAGGCTGACCCCTTAACTAATGCGATAATCTTTGTGTATTGGGCCCGCATTAGGGCCCAATTTACAATGATTTTGCTCTAGCTTACTTTTATAATACTCTTGGCCTGCTCCCGTTTTTCAGAAGTGAGCCGGGAATACTACAAGAGTTAGTCACCATACGGATTGCAAAATGTTTGATTCATGCACAGAATATTTCAAACACAACTTTCAAATAATTCCTTACACTCTTAGGGCCGCATCATGCACAATAGGGGGTTGTGCACTTCTTTTTATCTTCATCAGCACTTACATTAATTTGAAAAATCTCCAAGGTAATGCCAGTGTCACTGACAGCAGAACCCGGAAACACGGGGCAGTAATTTCTGTTTCTGAGCTCTGCTATCAGAAAAACATTCATTAATACAGAGATTTTTCAAGTTAATGTATGCACTGTAGATGCCAAAAAGAAACGCATTGATCCCTTCTGCCCCTGCTAAGCATCATGATACGACCTCTCGTATGACAATGTTTAATCACATAACTGGACTAGTTGAGAGACAAGTCAGGTGATTGCTGGTGCTCGACTGTCTTAAGGAATTGTGGCACCATAGGCAAGGTAAATTGTGGGAGCCTGCATCAATTGTTTTCCATCATGTGGCTGAAGACATACAACATACTGCAGGGCTAGTCGCTAATAGTGCCTCCAGCACCACCCATCAGTGGGAACAATAAGTGGATGACCGCCTGTATGACCTGCATTCTGAAACTACTCTGGACTGGCGGCATTTATGACTGACTGTTAAGACATTCAAGGAACGGATGTGAAAGTCTACAGGTTGGTAGGTAAACTCATAAAACTTAAAATCACATGTAAAGCGACAAATTCTTTATACCAGGCCAGATAAACTTGTAAAGTTAACAGGAAGCCATATATGAAATGAAGGACATGAAGGATCTATGTCCTGATCTAAAGTTGAGTGGCAATGAAAACCCTCTGATTTCTGAAAGAAGTGCTACATCTGGAGGACAGTGGTGAAATGCCCTCAAAACTAAGAATAATATGGTGGAAAAGTTGTTACTACCAGTGAATTCTCCTCCAGAATGAGAACCTCCTCCAGAAATCAGACAACTTCACTTTGCCACAGAACTCTAAATCTGGCCCTTAAACAGATAACCTTGCTGGTAGAGTACACCAACATAACTTGAAAATAACAACTGGGAATTGCACTTGGAGGAGGGTAATGTGTTAATCCAACAGCAAAGAACTTCCAAGTTGCTCTTGGAGCCTTGTCCATGAATTCAGTAAAATATATTCGCATGGAAAAACCTACAGTTATGGACAAAACAAACAGTTCTTAAGGGTAGGAGTAGTAGCAGATGTGTGTAAAATTGCGTCCCCCTATGATAAAGAAGTTTAAATTGAACCTGTCAAAAACAAACACATTTTGTCCAATACCATATATAAGTTCCTGTATAATGAGCGGAAAACAGACATCATGCAACAGCAAGGCCACTGTGACAGCAGGAAGTCGGGATTTGTCTTGCCATGGAAACAGGTATCTTTAAAGGGTAGGTATGGCTTTTGGGTGTTTATGGATTACAAATATGGCACAGACTTTGCTTCTAACTCTGCAATCAAGGCTCTCCACAATTCAGAATAGGAAACTATGATTCAGTAAGCACTAAAGCACTAAAATGTAGGATGCTCCATTCTCTACAGTTTGTCTAAAGGATACACGCTTTCACCGGAAGGGATTATGAAACATCAGTTTCAGACATCATCCTTTTTACATGAATGGTAACCTTCTTTTTGGTGAATATATATATACTATTGTTGAGTAGATTTAATCCTCCACTACCCAGTGGTAACATGATAGATATATTTCATGAGCTAGTGATCAACGATATTGACAAATTTCGCAATAAGAGCTCTTTAAAGATATCGAGAAAGATGAGACCTAATTTTACGCAACAAGATTGGCATGATCTAAACACACTGAGGTCGAACTCTTCTATCATCATCAAGCCCTCAGATAAGGGTGGCAACATTGTTGTCATGGACACAACTGATTACACTAAGGAAGCATATCGGCAATTGATGAATAGAGAGCATTATGAGAAGTTGAAGATCAGCCCCCTATCTCAATACCAAGGGACATATCATGATATGCTAAATGAATGGTATACAAAGCAATTGATGGATTATGATGAGTTTATGTATTTGAAAATTGACCATCCTAAAATTCCTTGTATTTACTTCCTACCTAAAATTCATAAGAACAAAACCCATCCTCCAGGTAGACCAATAGTTAGTATGAATCAATCACTACTTGAGAATACCTCACGATATTTGGACCTGTTTTTATGCACCTTTGTCACAGAATTACCTTCATACTTGCGTGACACCAATGATTTTCTGGCCAAGATACATGACATCCCATGGCATAAAGACTATTTATTGGTCACCATGGATGTAGCATCACTATATACATCCATTAAACATCAATATGGATTACAGGCCTGTAGGTATTTTTTACAAACACGATCCATTGAATTTTTGGAACATACTAACATGCTCCTATAGATGCTACAATTCTGCCTGACACATAACCTGTTCCTCTTTGATAATGAAAGTTTTTTACAAAAACAAGGGACAGCTATGGGAGCATCCTTTGCTCCCACCTATGCCAATCTATATATGGGCTGGTGGGAGAAGGAGGTGGCATGGTCAGAAAGCAATAACATCTATATGGATAGAGTGATATTGTGGGTGCGATATATCGACGATCTGTTCATTATCTGGGATGGCACAGAACAACTGCTATTGGAATACATAAATGTATTAAATAATAATCAATTCAACATTTATCTAGATGCCATCTACAATAGAGATACCATCTCTTTTTTGGATGTCCTACTACAAGTAGAAAACAATCATTTAAAGACATCCATATATCGAAAGCCCACGGCTTGTAATTCTATATTACATGCCAATAGTGGACATCCCCACTCACTGAAATGGCGCATACCATATAGCCAGCTACTGCGGGCCCGCAGAATATGCTCTGATGAAAACCAATATGAGTTGGAATCTAAGGCTATGGTGAACAGGTTTCTAAGTAGAGGCTATCCTCCAAAAATCTTAAATGATGCATTACACAGAGTACGGAATAAAAGCAGAGATGAGTTACTTTTTAATAACACAGTAACTAGTAATGATTTCCAACATTCAGCACCTAGAATATTTCTCCAGTACAATCAACAACATGAGTCACTCAGAACTATATTCCCAAAAAATTGGCATGTTTTACAGAACGATCCCATTATTAATGATCACATAGAAACCCATCCGTCCATAACATTTCGTAAAGCACGTTCTGTGGGAGACTATCTAACCAGAAGTTATTTTTCAGTAAAAACCAATACATCTTGGTTGAGCCAAAAAAGTTTGGGATTTTGAAAATGTGGCCATTGCAAGGCCTGCAAGTATGCTCAAAACACATACAAATACCAAACTTTTGATGGTCGACAGTGCGAGATCAAAGATCGGATTACATGTGACACTGAATTTGTGATTTATGTCATCGAATGTGGATGCCAGAAAAAATATATTGGAAGTACCATTCATAAATTAAAAGTTAGGTTCTTACAGCATTTTAGAGCCATAAAAAATCAGGCCAAAACCTATCCTGTGGCTAAACATTTTTGGGAAGTACACAAAGGAGAATGTGGCACTTTAGCTTTCTATGGCATCAAACACATTAAAAACAACTCCAGAGGTGGCAATAGAACTCTCGAGCTCAGACAAATGGAATCCAAGATGATTTTATTATTGGGGTCTGAGTCCCCATTGGGGCACAATCTTGATGCTGAGCTCTATGTCCATCTTAGATGAAAATACACTGTTCATTCCTTTTTAGATAGAGACTCCCCCTGTGTTTCAATTCTTAAAAATAGCAGTGCTAATTTGGTAGTATGTTATCTATATTTCCTTTTTAGGAAGATGGGTGATAAGATCTTAATTAACTTAAATGATCGTGCCATGATGTAATCTGTAAAATAGACATGACTTAATAACTTTCCCTAGTTTGAATTTATATCACAAACTGATGAAATATAGATGGAATAAGTTCGTATACAGATTTGTACTGTACCATTGATGATGATGTTTGATTCCATTTTATTCTTCTATAACTTGGCGACTGCAGAATACTAAATATCATATATAGAGGTATATATGTACATCTAGATTATAACATGGACCAAAAGATCAATAGATCTGACTGTTTTAATTGGAGTTTTTGTAACACTTCTATGCACTTTATATGCTCTTTTGCACTTATTACTAGCGTAGTTTTTTAGCACATTGCACTTTATGCCAAGGCCTCATTTTAATACAACATATTTATATGTATGTTTATGGAATTACCTACTATACAGATAAGGACAGTGAGGAACTGGATTTGATTATACGGGCATCCGATAAAAACTATAGTATTAAAACATAACTATTGTCACTACCTAAACATGATTTTAATACAAGATACTAACTAATTATTAATAATTATATGTATATATAACGAATGATAATTTAAACATTGTAAAATTGAAAAATTGATATTACCGTTTCTTCGTTTATATTTACACTATTACTGTTCTTGTTATTTAATTAATGTTTTTATATGATCAAATATTATGAATTATTGGAAGCAATTGTCCTTTTTCCTATTATATTTATTATTCAATATTTATTCCTTAGGACTGTCTAATCTCAATTTTGATCTTATCTGTAAATATTGGCATCAATGTAGGTTTATTCCTCTATGAATTGTTGTATCTATAATAATTACAATTACACACTTCAAAATGGCCGCCGCGTTTGTAGTACATCACAGTGTTATAGAAATAAATGTAGGACGTAATAGTTATATGTAAATGATGTCGGCTGACTAGCCAAACTGTCCAGTAGAAGGCGTTTTGCCGAAACGCGTTGACAGACATCTCATTCGGGACTCTGAATTACCTGTATAAGCTAAATAATAAATTTATGAACTAAATACGAGCGCTTTGGACTCAATTGACTTCGACACTTGGGAGATACGTGATGGGATCGGTGCAGCCGTCAGATGGCTATCAGTCCATCTGTTGAAGAAATAATATATATATATATCTATATATATATACACTAAAAAAAACAGTTAAAGTAATGTTATAATTAGGTGAATTTCTCAGTGACATTAATGTTTTGAACTAAAGAAAAATACAGAAATTCATCCGTTATAGTTAGCAGAGCTAACTATCACTTGCACCCCGCACACAATGCTTATGATCTCACATATGGCATCACTCATGAGATGTTCTTTAATATCATGTCTGACATCACTGATTGTTGAACCTGGAACTTTTTGCAGGTTTATCCCCAAACTTTTATCCTTATTCTTCCGATTTTCTCTGACCTGTTTTTGTTGGCTTTGGGACTCTGGGCACTTTACCAGTGCTAACCAATGTTAAAGTGCATATGCTCTCCGTTTAAAATGTATTGGTGATTGGTTTATTAATGATTTGCATATTTGATTTACTAGTAAATCCCTAGCAAAGTGCACTATGTGTGCCTAGGGCCTGTAAATCAAATGCTAGTAGTGGACCTGCAGTACTAACTATGCCACCTACATGAGTAGCCCTTCAAATATGTCTCATGCCACTGCAGTGTCTGTGTGTGCAGTTTTAAACTGCCATTTTAACCTGGCAAGTGGGTGCCCTTAAAGTAGGCACAAGGCAGCCCGATTGGCAGAGTGCAGTGTATTTAAAGGGTAGGACATGTACTGGTGTGCTTTACATGTCCTGATAGTGAAATAATGTTAAACTTGTTTTTCACTATCGCAAGGCCTATCTCTCACATAGGGTAACATAGGGATTGCCTTGAAATAATATTTTAAGTGTAATTTTCGATTTGGGAGCAGTTAGAGATATTGGGGGTCTCTGAACTCACAATTTCAAAATACATCTTTTGGTGAAGTTAGTTTTTGAACTGTGAGGTTGAAAATGCCACTTTTAGTAAGTTGGCATTTTCTTGCTTAACCATTCTGTGCCCCTGCCTGTCTGCTGAATACACGTCTGGATCAAGGTGATAGTTGGGCTGTTTGTGCATTCACTCTAGACAGTCACACAAAGGGGGCTGAGGTGTGCCCTGCATTTCCTGATGGTCCATCACCAGGCTGACAGGTCATACTGAACTAGAGGTGTGGGAGGAGCTGACACTAGAACCTGAATAGGACTAAGATGGCCTCACCTAAAGCAGTTATCTGTGGCCACAGCAGGGAAAGGAAGGGTCTTGTGCACTACAAAGACTTCTATTTGAAGTTTGCCTACTTCAAAGACCAAAACGGGTATAAGTACTGGGCCTCTGACACAACATAGTTAGAATCCATCTGGATTGAGGAAATTCTGCCAGGAAGAAGAGCTGGTTGCTGTAGAAAGAACTGGCATTTTGCCTGTGGGATAATGCATGATCTTCCTACACCTATATTGTGTAGTCACCACAAAGTTGCACAATTCATGCAGCTCATCTTTGAACTGTTGTCCTCACGCTGAATTTTTGTGCTGGAGTGAGTACCTTACAACACTCTCACAAAGCAGTGATGGCTTCTTGTGCCATAGCACATTGCTAAGCATCATGATAAAAAAAAATTTCAGCATAAATACGGTTGATGACATCATCAGCACACAACTCTTGAAAAGAATGGCACTGCACAATTTTTCTGATTCTTGCAATGCAGCACTGCTGCTTTTTTACACAGTGCTGAACAGCATTAATGTTAGTTGACCTGACCCTTCATTTCTCTCTGGCATCATTTACTTTCTGTTAGAAATGGGGTCTCTGGCTGGTAGTCAGTTTGCACTCTGTCCAAGCAGGGACCCCCAATCTAATCAGGGTAGGGAGCTACACACCTACCATAACTCCTGCTCGCCCACTGGGTAGCTTGGCACAAGCAGTCAGGCTATCTCAGAGCCAATGTGTAAAGTATTTATATAATCACACACAGTAACACAGTGAAAACACCACATAAGTATTCAACGCCAGTTTAGAACAATAGCCAATATTTATCTGAGTAAAACAAGTCCAAGATGACAAAAAACCAACATACACATGAAAACTTATGAATTTTCACAGATTAAACTTCAATATAGAGATAAGAAACACATGCTTCAATTTGGTGTTATCACATAATCATTCCCAACAATCTGATGCCAATGGCACCGGTCACAGAGTCACATGGAACCCCAGGTACAATTTTGAAGTGAAGAAACAAGCCAGTGTGTGGAGTCGGGGTGCGAGGTGTCTTCGGATCTGGTGCGGCATCGGTTTCAGTGCTCCAGAGTATTATGGTGAGAAGCATCGGGTCCTTGCTGCATAGCAGGGGAGATGAGGCGGCGTTGGTGCCAAGCGGTGGTTCCTACCGATCCGGCAGGGTAGATGGATCCAGCAGGTCAAGTTGCATTGGCTGACCTCACAGGGTTGCGGTCACGCCATGGGCCTGCAGGCACCATAGTGGAGATGGTGACATGGACGGCAGGGGCACAGCACTTCGGGACTCATGGAGTCGCGCAACTTCAGCGAGGCTGCGGAAGCGTCAGGCCTGCGGTGTTGGTCGGGGTCGACGCACTCCAGCGAGGGTCAGGCAGCGGCGTCAGTCCTGCCATCGCCAGAGTCAGTGGAACTGGTTTTTCTTGTTTTTTAACCATCTTTCCACCCAGGGGCTCAGAAACTGGAATAGGCACCACCTTGCGAGTTAGTGACCACAGCAAGTGAACCCTGAGGCTGGTAAGTGAAGTCTTTGCTGTCCCTGAGACTTCTTAACAGGAGGCAAGCTCAGTCCAAACTCTTGGAGAACCTTCACAAGCAGGATACACTGCAAAGTCCAGCCTTTGGTCTCTCTAAGGCAGAAGCAGCAACTGCAGGCCAACCCAGCAAAGCATACACAGCATAGGGGCAGTACTCCTCCTCCAGCGTTTCTCCTTGGCAGAGGTTCCTCTTGATCCAGAAGTGTTCTAAAAGTCTGGGGTTTTGGGTACCTATACTCATTTCTGGCTTTGAAGTAGGCAAACCTCAAAGGAAAGTTTCTGTTGTTCACAAGATCCTGCCTTGCCCACGTCTGGCCCCAGGCACACACCAGGGGATTGGAGACTTCATTGTGTGAGGACAGGCACAGCCCTTTCTGGAGTAATTGTCTGTTCGTCCCTCCCTACTCTAGCCCAGGAGACTCTTCAGTATATGCAGGACACTCCTCATCTCCCTTTGTGTCACTGTCTAGAGGGAATTCACAAACAGCCCAACAGTCAGCCTGACCCAGACGTGGATTCCACAGGCAGGCAGAGGCACAGAATGGATAAGCAAGAAAATGCCCACTTTCTAAAGTGTAAAAGTGGCATTTTCAAACAAGAAATCTAAAAAACAACTCTACCAAAAGACGTATTTTTTAAATTGTGAGTTCAGAGATCCCAAACGCCACATCTCTATCTGCTCCCAATGGGCAACTGCACTTAGAAGATATTTAAAGGCAGTTCCTACATTAACTTATGAGAGAGATAGGCCTTGCAATAGTGAAAACCGAATGTGGCAGTATTTCACTATCAGGACATTTAAAACACAACAGTACATGTCCTACCTTTTAAATACACTACACCTTGCCCGCTACCTAAGGCCTACCTTAGGGGTGCCTTACATGTAAAAAAAGGGAAGGTTTGGGCCTGCCAAAAGGGCACACTTCTCAGGTTGAATTGGCAATTTATAACTGCACACACAGACACGGCAGTGGCAGGTCTGAGCCATGTTTACAGTGCTACTCATGTGGGTAACACAATCAGTGCTTCAGGCTCTGGACACCTCCAGTGCACTTTACTAGGGACTTACAAGTAAACCAAATATGCCATTCATGGAAAACCCAATCACCAATACAATTAACACAGAGAGCACTTGCACCTTAGCACTGGTCAGCAGTGGTAAATTTCCCAGAGTACCAAAACCAGCAAAAGCGAAGTCCAGCATACAGTCAAAAATACAGGCAGCAGAGGCAAAAAGACAGGGGAAACCATGCCAAGGAGGCTAGGTCTAACACTTTCCCTTAGAATTTGAGTTACTGAGAAAAGGCTATTCAACTCAATGATTTGCTATTTAAAGAAGTGTAGACAGAGCCAGAAATGCTTATAAAGTTTTAGGTCTTGCTCAAGCAATTGCTCACTTTACCTGAGAAACTGCATACGTCATATTAAGTACCAAGATCATCTGGGAGATTAGCTCTTCATATGTCAACATTGTGATAATCTGATAATCTGGTAATAAAGAAATACTCGTCCTGCTGAAACTTCGTACTATTCACAGCATTTCCTGTGAGAGGTTGGGCCTTAAATTTCTCTTAGAAAATAATAAATTCTGAACCTCCAGGCCTCATTCTTTTTAGGTGCAATTTAATCTCTTCCAGAAGTAAGGCATAATTACTTATGAGAAAACAGGTCAGTGGGTGGGCGCAAGCCCAAAACTAAAAATTGTGTTATGTAAACCATAGATCACTCTGAGTTCCAATTTTTATATTTACTGTTCATAGAACTAGAAAAATACAATTTCAATTTTGTATATGTATGTTTTATTTGACTAGGGTGAACAATAAAGAGATGTATTTATTTTAGTACTTTTAAAATATTTTTAAATTTAAAATATTTTAATAGTTTTTTCTCTCCTAGTCTCCCTGAGTTTCGCTCAAGTGAAGTTCTGCAGAGGCAATGAGGTGACGGTGATTTCATGAATAATAACAGGTTGTTCTTCTCATCTTTAGAAGGCACATAGACATAGCAATTTTTCACTCACTTTTACAGTTATGGCTATAAGGAAAGAAAGAAAATATTAAAGCACAAGTATTTGGAATCTCTCCAAATGAGAGCACAGCAAACTAGATCCAACAATGTATCCACCCCTCCCTCTCACTTGCTACGCACACTTACCTATACATTTAAAAAAATAGTAAACCTCTTCCCTTTTATGAATCCCCTGCTGTTTTTCTGTCTCTTCATAGGTAGCTTAAAACCTTTGCCTCTTGATTTATAGCTTGCAGCTTTGGGGTGTACACTCGGCTTGTAGATGATTCACATTTCTGTAATGATGGCATGATGCTTGCCTATTGTAATATTTTGATAAGTTGTGTAAAATCCTACAAAGAATTTTTTTTAACAGAAGGCACCAACACAGTCCATCCTCTTCCCAACCCTGCAGCAGCACAGGGGGTACAGACAGTGCTCCCCCTAGAAAGACTCAAGCCTGTGATTTACTGCTGATCTTTGGGAACTACAACATCCAGCATGCATAGGGCCCCAGGAAGTGGTCCCTGTAATTTGCAACACCTGGCCATCTTCTTAGTGCTATAAAGCGCATTGTCCAGCCCGTGGTGTGGAAGTGATTCACTGCTGATCCTTGGGAACTACAATATCCACCACACAAAGGGCCCCAGGAGGCAGTCCCTGTAATTTGCAACACCTAGCCATCTGCTTAGCGCTATAAACTGCATTATCGGGCCCTGCAGTGCAGGACTCGCCCTGACCAAGTGTGAGACTGTCTGTGCCCATTCACATCTGTCCAAGGTTGGGCTGGGCCACCCCTCTGAGCACATCATTCGTTTGATTATCAAGATAGTGTAGATCTTGTTACAGGTCGAAGGTAAGCTGCAGTGGGCAAAAGAAAACATGACACATCTGTCTCCAATGAGAGACCCTTATCCACGACAACAGCAAGCTTTCTTGCCAATGCAATGGGTGTTATTAATAATGAAATTTATCTGGATGAAGAAAGACTAGGCGCTATGAAAAAAGGATTACAACCGGCTCAGTGTTCTGGTGCTACTGAGTCTTCAGAAGTCCCTATTACAACCTCAGAAATTAGTCTATTTCTGCCTGTGTTAATCCCTGTGTGTATCAAGGTGATCTGGGACCCAATATTATCACCTCACAAACTGATTGTATTGATATAGTTACCTCCCCCCCTGCAAAAAAGGCAAAAGGCCCTACTAAGTGCTCTGCTAAACTGGCCATTAACCGATCTAGAAAAACTGCAACCCTCTGGAAACTGGCTGCTGTTAAAAATCTGGGCGATTCGAAGTTGCCTCCTAGGTGGAGTGTGTGTTGGGATTTCCCTTCTCTGGTCACTTTGACATCCAGTTTTGAGGAAGCTCTCTTGAAAGTTTTTGCCCCGTTATTATCTACCCTGAGCAATATTGACAGTGCATTAAAGACTCTGATTTCTGAAAGTCATCAGTCTTCCAGCATTAATACCACTTCTTCCTTGGGTAGTGTGGGTGTATCGAACAAAGTTTCTCCACCTGCAGATATAACTGCAAGGAATAAGGGTGATATCTGTCACCAGGGAAACACCTCCTGCTCACAGGGAAGCAACACCTACTCAAAAAACAACTGTATGAGCAATGACCCCACACAATCCTCTACTAGTGCAGTAGAGGCTTTGCCTCCCACTTCAAGTACATCTTGTATGAAGCCAAGGGGATCAATAGATCTGGCACTTTATTTACAACCAAATGACATGGGAAGTACCGCTCAAATACAGCAAGAGTACTCTATTGCCCTCCGAAAGCTACTCCACTGGTAGTGGTACTGAAAAATGTTCCAGCTCTTACCCAAGGTCAGGAAGAGGCCTGCGACCAGCTGGAAAGTAAGGTGGTGCACTGGCTTGCTAGAAACACAGATCTCTACAGCTTTTACTTTCTTTTTAACACCCTCATTAATGTGGAGCAGGTGCATTGGGGTGGCCCTCAATTACAAAATTATGGGGGGGCTGTATAATTGTAAACTATGCACAGAAGTCAATTGTGGGTTAATTGTTGGAACATTTCTCCTGGTCTAACTTTCCGACAGGAAGCATAAAGGTGGTTCCCCTTGGGTACTTTAATACTCCTCCTGCTGTTTGGATGTCAAAACTCTCCAGTGATAACCTGCCTGGTTGCAATGTGTACAACATACCTACATCTAATTGTTTTTCTGCGTTGGAACAGGTTGATTGACTGTCATCCACTAGCCAGGATCTTTCCCAGCTAGATAGTCCTGGGTCTCCTACTGTGTCTGTGGGGGTGTCACATGATCCTTTTATTGGTCCCATATCCTGTCTCTTTTCAGATTCTTTGGATCATTGTGAGGCCATCCATGAGGCTGTTCCATCACCCTGCCCTTTTACTCCAAAAGTCATTCATTCTGGCAATGGCAGTAACTGTTTGGGCTTTCATACTCTCATATTGGCAGCTCCTGTTACGTCCTCAGTAGCCAACATGACTTCTCGAATGTCTGGCCCTCTTAATCATTTTGATTTTAAATGCTTGTATTGAACATGGCTGGTCTTTTAAATAAGGTCAAGAATGATGGCTGGCTTAATTTGGTTTCGGTGTATGATATTATATGTCTGGATGAAACCTAGTCTAGAGAGGGGATTTATATTGATGGGTTTTATTCTGTTGATACTCCAGTTGAAATGTCAAGAGCTGGTCATCACAAAGGAGGTCTTTTAACCCTAATTCTACCACCCTTCATAAAAAGTCATTAACACCTACTTAGAGTCTCCCCACTTCCAAGTTGTAACCATCCTATTTGATGACAAGCTAGTTCTTGTTATAGTGAATTTGTATCATAACAACTTCTCTCGGACCAACGTGGACATAGCCGTTTCTTTCAATAAAACCTTGAGGTCTGTTTAGGATGATCTCACAACTGGTTACTGTGTTATATTTGTTAGGTAAATACTTTTTGTACCCTTCCAGGTGCAATGAAAGAAACACACAATACACAGCAGTTGCCCAGGAACAAAATGAAATGTATTTGTAGGTACCATTTGATGCTTGCTGGCCAGCACAGAAGAAGAGCAAACACGGAAACCGTATGCATAATACAAACAGGCTTCTTCTTCCCTGAGTGATTGGTTTTTGGGCCTTATATGCAGTACTGAAATGCAACAAAAGCACACCCTAAAGGTCGAAGTGCCAAACATGGGCAAGCATAGAAATGCAAACTGCCAAATACACAGAAATGCAGTGTAGGCATAAAGAAACAAGTTGATGAGCAAAACTAACGTGGAAGTCAGGAAAAGTAAAGTGACCTTTAAGTGGGCTCAGAATAGCTGTTGAAGCTTGTCCAAGCAAGGTCAGATTTGGAAACCTCTGCAGCTCCGGGTAGCTTGTTACAGTGAGAAGTGATATGGTTTAGCTGAGAACTATATCTAAGTATGATATCTATGTAGTGCATACATATGAATATGTATGAATATATATCTTTTTCCCCAACTATCTGGGGAGGGGTGATGTTAAGTGGAAGTTGTGTATCATAATAGACTAAAATGTTTGTGGGGTGCCCACATGGGATTTGGATGGTTCTACTCATTTTGAGCACACACCTTGTGGTAATTTTTTTAACTTGTTACTTGGTTTAAACTTGTTTCTTATTGGACAGCCTGTTGCAAACCATATATCCTTTTCTGGTAGAGGGCAAGGGAGTTTGATAGATTTTATTGCACTAGCTCCGTTTTACAAGCCACAGGCCATTAGGTTTGAAATATTGGCTAATGGTCTGGTCGACCATTACCCACTCTCTTTGTTTATTGACTCCAGTAAGGCTATTTCATCTCATCCCGTTGTGTCTAAGGCCCCTGTAGTAGCTAAAAACAAAGGTTTCACACATAGGGGGGCAACAGTTGATTCTATTGTTGTTCATAAGGAATTACTGAAGGAAGTGGGTGATCAAGTGCCAGCATGCTTAGATGATGCCCTTCCCATTAAGGTAATTCTAAACACTTTCCATTTAGTCTGTCAATCGCTTACTATTTTTTTTACCACGAAAGGGAAAGAAACTGAAATCACTAGCTGGGGGACACGGATCAGTCAAAGAGCCAAGTCTTGAGGTCCTTCCTGAACTAAGCCAGCAATGGGGACTGCCTGAGGTGGAGCAGCATCGTGTTACAGGTCTGCGTGGTGAGGTAGCAGAAGGACATTCCTCCTGCCGTGTTCTTAAGGATTTTGGGGATGGTAGCAAAGGCCAGTTGAGTAGATCAGAGTTGCCTCGAAGGAGTGTAGAAGGAGAGGCGGTGGTTGAGGAAGGCAGATGCGATGTTGTATAGGGCCTTGTATGCGTGGGTCAGGAGTTTGAAAGTGATGCGTTTGTTGACAGGGAGCCAGTGTAGGTCTCTCAGGTGGGGGGAGATGTGGCTGTGGCGGTGGATGTCCAGGATCAGTCTGCCTGTGGCGCTCTGTACTCTCTGGCATCTTGATTGGAGTTTCTTGTTGATTCCGGCATAGAGGGTGTTGCCGTAGTCAAGTTTACTGCTGACGAGTGCCTGGGTGACTGTTCTTCTTGCGTCAATGGAGAACCACTTGAAGATCTTCCGGAGCAGGCGAAGAGTGTGGAAGCATGAGGATGAGACAGCGTTGACCTGGCGGGCAATGGACAGTGAATACCTGCTCCAGAGCCCATAGAAATCTCATAGCTGCATTGAAGCAGGTTCCGCAGGATAGAGGGATTGTGGGGCTCTACAGAAGTGAATATCGATATGCCATTTTACAGAGGTGTTCAATATGGGTTCAGGCAAGGACTCAGCACTGTTGGTATTGGTCGGGGTATTCATCTGGTTTTCATGAACTTAACAGCAGCTTTCCATTGGATGGATAGAGGGAGGTTGTGGTCTATCATGCTTGACATGGGTTTCAACTTGGCCCTAGTCCATTTTTTAGCTCAGACGCCAATGGGGTTTCAGCAAGGATAAGGTATGGAAAAACAGAGAGCTCACTTATGCTCTTGATATAAAATGGATTGTTAGGCAAGGTTGCGTATTGCCCATTTTTATTCTGTCTGTATATCAATGACCTGGAAAAACATCATAACACAGTGGAGGTGGACCCAGCAAGAGTTAGTCATAGGAAATTACCTGCTCTGTTGTATGCCGATGAGTGCATTTTAATATCTAGAATGGGTGTAGGCTTACAAAAATTGTTAAGCAGTTTTTCTCTGTTTATGCATGGTTTGGGTTTAAAAACTAACATCTCCAAATCCCACATTATGGTTGTTGCCTAAATCCTGATATCTAAATGGGGAAAAACTTTTAAATGTTACTACATTTTTGTACCTAGGAATGCCCTTTGATTAAAATAGTTCTTGGCCTTTTTTGATTAGGTTCAGGAGGTTGAGATTTGAGCAAGTTACTGCAGCCCTTTTTAGATTTGCCTGGAAGCTGGGCGACAGGGTGCTAGATGAATATCTACCTTCACCATAACACCCATATCCACTGGGTGCTATGGTGAATATCTACCTTGCTCAATGTCTCTCAATGGTAACACATGGTTCTGGAGTACGGGAATTTTGTGATACCTCCAATTTGTAAGTGGAGGATAATATATTTTTAAGGAACCTTCTTTCAGTCCCAAATAGCTTTCCTTTAACTCTATAGCACTCTGAGTTAGGGCTGGTCCCACTAGAGGATCATTTAAAATTAGCCCTTCTGTTGCAGTGGAGAGCAAATTTGGTTAAGCAGGAAACCTTGCTCAACCAATCTATAATTAACGACTGTAAGTTTTCAGATATGACTTCCAGATTAAAATGGTTGAGTTATGTTAAGGAGCAGTTTACCTTGTTGGAGAGAAAGGAATCCCTCATTACTGTTCAATATTTCCAAAAAACAACTAAAGGAAGATTTCTTTGCCAGCGGCGGGATATCTTACTTTGGTTACTACCAACACTATGGAGACATTTCTTCTGTTTCCATTGCCTAACATACAGCGTTTTTACTTGATCAGGTTTAAATTTGGCATAGTACATTGTCTGGTAGCTCATGATTCACTTTTAGAGCCTTTCCCATGTGACACGATAACTACTCAGTCTCTGTTACATTTTATGTTCTCTTGTAAGCTCTATGCTATCTTGAGGAAACAGTTTTGTTGCCTTTGTTGCAGTTTTTAAATATTCAGCACTGCAGGCCAGCCTTCTTTTACCTACAGCTTCTTCAAACAGAGTACAGTTGTCTGATGATTTACAAATAAATCTTTTCAGCAGTACGTCTAAGACAAATAGTGGGAAATAAGGTGGTCATGAATATACTGTTTGTATTATAAATTTACCGTCTTGAGTCTGTTTTTAAAAGGTGTTTATCATGTTTTTATCTGTTGCATATTATATGCTTATACTGTTTGTATACCAAATAAAGATTTATTTTATTTGAACTAGCCTCAAGTCTTCCCTGACATAAGAACGCCCTCATGTAGTTCCTCCTGGTCCTCAAACATCTATTCCATGTATTGTATGGCCACATTTTACAGCACAACTATATTCTAACAGAATGCTAATTGATGCCGACAATAACCTAACTTGCATCTTAGGAAAGGACTGGATGGATGCTCAACAAATGCTAAGAAGTATACAACATGCTTTGCTAAAACAAATTTGCCACAAAACAAAAAATACTTCCAATTCAAATACAAAAGGGGTATTTATGATTAAATTTGTTTTGAGGTAGTCTGTTACTTCTGCATGTGTGGTTCTAAACCCAACAGTTATGGCAGAATTTGTTAAAGAGCAAACATTATTAATAGAAATGTGTCACTAAGATATAATGTGAAATAATGTGTAGCAAAAGGCCTAACTGAAAACTGTGTGCTAGAAAATAAAACGGGCGCTTCAAAATGTGATTGCTCTGGTGTCAGCCACAAAGAAGCTCGACATGAAATTAAATAACGACTAATTAAAATATATTTTGTTTAATCATAACTAAATTTACTGACAAGATGAATATTCATATGTAGTAAAAGGTTAATGGTTTAAATGTAAACAAAATGTTTTATTCTTCACGTTTTAGCATTAGTTAAAAAGGCCTCATGTTTTAGTAATTTTCCAGAGGCACAATGTTTAAAACAATGTTAACTTTGCAAATTAATGTTTCTTCAAACATCCTGTGTGACTTGCACAGTGGAAGTTTATGTTCTGGTTTTACTGCTTATGTTGTACATCTCATTGAGATAAAAATTGTTACTTTTAAACAAAGAGCCCCAGTGCTCAATGTCATGTTTTAATGTTGCATATTTTGTTCTTGCTCGAGTTTTAGATTTTGTCAGGAAGCACATGTTATGTTTCTATGTTGCTTAAATATTGTATTGTATTGTATTGTAATCGTATTTATATAGCGCTTACTACCCCTGACGAGGCGTCGAAGCGCTTTTCGATGAGTAGCACGCTACTCCGGAACCCAACAAGAATTAGTGATGGATTAGTATCGTTTAATAATGAGTATAGTTTTAGTATTATTATGAGTTAATTTGAGCCGCGGATATGAGAGTTTGTTAGTTAGATTGACTGGAGTAATGGAGTGGTGGAGGAGGAAAGAAATCCAGAAGTGTTAATTGGGAGTATATCCTTCATTTACTCAATCCAAAGGCTTGGGATGAATAAAGGGGGGTGGAGGGGGGAAGAGTATGTGGAAGGGTTAGGGAGAGCATAGTAGCAGGGTGAGATGAATGCAGGAGAATTTAGTAGGGTTGTGTGGGAGGTCACAGAGGTAGAGTGAGGTTTGGTGAGTTAGATGTGGAGGTGGAGGAAAGAGTTTAGGCAGAGATATTTAGGAGATGAAAGTGGTTGAAGGGATTTGGGATGAGTCAGAGTGAGAATGGAGGATAGTTTGATAGAGACATGACATAAGAGTGATGAAAAATGAGAGCAGAAATTCATAGATATCTAGTATAACAACCCAAAAACCAGGAGCCATGCAATGATCCACAAACATGCCAAGCACAGAAACAACATATACACATACATACACATATATAGATATATATATATATTTATACACACACACATGAATACACACACATATGCACATACAATACATAATTAGAATCATGGTTAAAAAATACTTAGTCAGACAGGTTTAAAAGAGTGTGTGTGTATTTTATTGTTATGACAGTAGCAATACATATTTTCCAAAGAAAACTATAAATAAATAGAAATATACATGTAATCTGAAAAAATATTTATCCACATAGGCATATGCAGTTCATAGTTGTTTGAAAAAGGTGGTTATGAAGGAAAGAGCCAACTCTTGAGTAGTTTTCTGAAAACAAGAAAGTTATCTGTGGCTCTTATAGTTGGGGGTAATGAATTCCAAAGTTTGGCTGCTTGGACGGAGAAGGATGTACCACCTACAGTCTTTTTCTTGTATGGTGGTGTTCTAAGGCGGGGTGCCAGTCTTGAGCGGAGGGTTCTTTGTTGGATGTATTTGGTAATTTTCTTTCTGATAAAAAGCGGTCCTGTTCCATGTATAGCTTTGTGGGTGATACAAAGCAGCTTGAAAGTGCATCTTCTGGCAACGGGTAACCAGTGTAGTGCTCTCAAGGCAGGGGAGATGTGGGCTTGCGGCTTTATATGTAGTAGTAGCCTGGCTGCGGAATTCTGGATACGTTGTAGTTTTTTCATAACAGATAGAGATGATCCATGGTAGAGGCTATTGGCATAATCCAGTTTGGATAATACAAGTAAGATAGTAGCTTGCACCTTGTGTGGAAATCCGAGGTGGGGGAAGATGCGTCGTAAAGTCTTTAAGGTGATGAAGCTTGTGCGTGCTAATTTGTCTACTTGGGTATTCATAGTTAGCTTGGAATCCATGGTGATTCCTAGGTTTTTCACTTCCTTGGATAATTGAGGAGGTGGTCCGAGATCTTCAGGCCAGACGCACAGAGGGTCATAATTTTCCAGTCACCACATATGAGTATTTCTGTTTTGGAGGTATTTAGTTTGAGATGGCTCCAGGTCATCCACTGATCAACGGCTCTGAGGCAACTGAAGATTTGTGAGTTTTCAATGTTTTTGGGGTCTTCTGATTGAAGTAGTATCTGTGTGTCATCTGCATAGTTGTAGCATGTGAGATGGAAATCATTGATCAGTTCTGGTAAAGATATCATGTAGATGTTAAAAAGCAAAGGTGAGATGATTGACCCTTGGGGGACCCCTGCTTTTGTGAGGTAGGGTTCGGACGAGAAGGGGGGCGAGTGGATGATATTCGCTCTTTTTTGGAGATAGGAAGTAATCCAGTCGAGAGCAATCCCTTGTATGCCGGCTTCGTGGAGTCTTTGAGTTAGGGTGTCATGGTCAACCGTATCAAAGGCAGCTGAGAGGTCCAAGAGAAGTAGTGCAGCAACTCCATTTCGGTCGACTGTGTTTTTAAGATCGTCCCAGATTGCCATGAGTGCCGATTCAGTGCTTCTTCCTGGGCGGAATCCAGTTTGGAAGTCTGAAAGTATAGAATTGTCTTCAATGAATTGTGACATCTGGGCGAATGCTGCTCTTTCTATCAATTTGCTCAGGAAAGGTCCATTTGTGATAGGTCTGTAGTTGTTGGGGTCTTGCGGGTCTAGGTTTGTTTTCTTTAATAATGGTCGTATGTATGCCTTTTTCAGGTCTGTAGGAAAAGTTCCTGAAGTTAAAGAGTTGTTGATGATTCTTCTTACAGGTGTGGCAGCAGAAGTAGATAGCAGGATGTTCTTGAAGATTTGTGGTGGGCAAGGGTCAGAAGGGCAACCAGAAGGTCTGCTTGCTTTGACCAAATCCATAAATTCATCCTGGGATATTTGTTTGAAAGACTGTAGAGGTTGGGATGGTTTATTCTTAAAGGGTATTTTAGTAAAGGGGTTGGTGCTGATGGTTTTCTTCTGTTTTAAATAGGAGTCCAATGTGTCTGCATTGGTTGTGTAGTGAGTTGCCAATTTGTTTGTGAAATCTTGAGTAGTGGGATGACTTCCTTCCATGCATGTGGGTTTTCGAAATTCATTGAGAATTTTATAAAATTCCTTGGTTTTAGATTGAGCATTTAGAATTCGGTCTGAGTAGTATCTTTTTTTAGCTTTTTTGATTGATGATTTGTATATCCTGTTAAGTTTGTGTAGCTGCAGTTTGTCTTGACTGTTGTTTGTTTTGAGCCAGGTCCGCTGCAACTTTCTGATTTGTTGCTTTATCTTTTTAAGTTCTGTGTTTCTCCAAGGTGTTGGTTTTCTTTTGTCATGTTTAGTTTTTCTGAGTGGTATTAGGACATCAAAAGCTTCCTGTAGCCACTCATAAAGTTTTGGTACAGAATTGATTGTATCTAGATCTGTGTTTGCTGTGAGTTGTGTTTCTAAGTTATCCAAATTGAGTTTGCTCCATGGTCGATAGGTGTATGCATGTAAGTGGTTGTGGGGTGTGTTGATTTGTGGAGTTGTCTGTCGGAAAGTTATCAGATGGTGGTCTGACCAGGTGGTTGGTGTGATGCTATGAATAGTAACGAGTTCAGGCTAAGCAAAAATGACATCTAGGATGTGACCAGCGACGTGTGTGGGATTGTGTACAATCTGATGGAGGTTCAATGCGAGTAGGCCAGTGGTGATAGCTTTTGGATGGGGCATATTGGGTTTGTCAAACCAAATGTTTAGATCCCCAAGAATGCATAGATTGGAGTATAGTGTAATAAGGTTTGAGACTGTGTCAAGAAAAGCATCAGGGAAAGTGGAGTTGTTAGGTGGAGGTCTGTAAAGGAGGAGAAAGTTACAGGAGGAAGTTGGAGTAGGGTGGCATCTGGTAAGAAGGGCTTCACAACCTTGTATGGAGATGTTGTCTGTTTTACTGAGGTTTATTGCCTGTTTGAATATAATAGCTAGTCCACCTCCTCTCTTGCCTATATGGTTTTGTGTGATGGTTTGATAGCCTGGAGGAAGGGCTTCGTGCAACACTGGTGCCATGTCATCTCCCAACCAGGATTCCGTAATGAATAGTAAGTCAGGTTGTGTGTCTGTGAGCAGGTCGTAGATGTGGTGCTTGTTTTTTGAGAGTGATCGAGCATTTATGAGCTGGCAGTTTAGATAGGGTGTGTTAGTGGTAGTGTTGTTTTGTTTAGTAGAAGGGTAAGTAGTATAATGTGAGCTTGAAGCAGGAGTGTTGCTAGTTGTGATAACTGTTTCAGGCTCACAATAGTCTTGCTTTTCAACATAGTGTTCCTCTTCCAGCAGGTTAAGGAGGCATTTTGTTGGGTCTGTGTGTGTGGGTGGTGAACTTGGTGGCTGAGAGAGCCATGAGGAGTGTAGTGTTTTTTGTAGGGTAGTTTTATAATGTAACAAACAAGGGGATGCGAGATTGCTATGAGTGGCATGTTTTTTATTTTGTTTGCGTTTGTTTAGTGTGGATGGAGTATGGGTTAGGGGTGGTGGAGGAGCATGTGGATCATGATGTAAGGCCCTAAATTGTGCAATGGAGGAGAGGCGAGTGAATGAAGGTTGCTGGGATGGGGTACTTGTGGTAGGTGTTTGTGAAGAGTGGGGGGGTAGGGGTGGAGATAGGATGGAATTTGTATCCTTTGTGTAGTCCTGGGGGTGGGAGTGGTTATGACGATGAGTGTAATGTAAGTTTGTGTTGCTTTGATGTGCTGATGTTTGTGGTCGGTATTGTTTTTGTGGAAGAATGAGAGGGGCTATTGGTGTAGTTGTTTTTGGTGAGGGATTTGTATGTGAGTTAGTGCTGCTACGTGGAATTTGAGTGTTAGATGGGGTGTTGATGTGTTTTGGAGATGAATGTATGAGGTGTGTAAGAGGTGATGGGTGTGTGTCAGGGAAATAAGTATTAATTGAGATGACCGGAAAGGGTAATATGTGTGGTGGAGTGAAATGTGGGGATTGTATGGTTGTGTGTAATTGGTGAGGAGAGGGGAAGAGTGTTTGTAGATGATGTGTTTGAAGGCAGGGTTTGGGCATTGTTATGAAGACAGGCGGTCTGTGTGGAGTGAACAGCGGTTCGTGTTTTTGGTTAGTATGAGCAGAGAGTGTGTATCTGGGAGACTAAAACTGAGAGAATTGTATGTTGTAGTTTTGTATTGTGTGGGTGGTGGCAGGTAGTGTTAGTGGGAGGGGACAGAGTAGTGTTTGCTGTGAGAATGAAGGTGTTTGACTGTAGTAGTTATGGGGGGCATGTGTACATGTGTTGTATGTAGAGTATTGTGTTGGGTGGTGGGGCAATGCAATCTGTCTGTGGTCAGTTTGTGATGCATGAGTTGGATATCTTTGCAGATAATGCATTTGCATGTTGAGGGATGTGTTGGGGTGGAAACCATTTCTGGGGAAATATGAATTGGGCAGCATTTCTGTCCCTAGTCCCTAGTCCCTACCTGTCCCGAACAGGCCCAAACAGGCAGCTGCCCTTGTCCTCTCCGCCCTTTGCCTCGACGCCTGGGCTGAGACGCCCTGAATTCTGGTCTTTTATAGCCCTACCGGCCAATAAGAAGCTCTTCCTAACCCTAGCCAATCCTATTTTAAACCCTGATTTAGCCAACTAATGGAAGACCCAGCCCTATTCACCAGTCACAGCCCTAAAACCAACAGCCAATCAGAATCCCAACCCTATCCACCAATCACAGCCCTAGAACCAACAGCCAATCAGAATCCCAGCCCTATCCACCAATCACAGCCCTAAAACCAACAGCCAATCAGAATCCCAGTCCTATCCACCAATCACAGCCCTAGAACCAACAGCCAATCAGAATCCCAGCCCTATCCACCAATCACAGCCCTAGAACCAACAGCCAATCAGATTCCCAGCCCTATCCACCAATCACAGCCCTAAAACCAACAGCCAATCAGAATCCCAGTCCTATCCACCAATCACAGCCCTAGAACCAACAGCCAATCAGATTCCCAGCCCTATCCACCAATCACAGCCCTAAAACCAACAGCCAATCAGAATCCCAGTCCTATCCACCAATCACAGCCCTAGAACCAACAGCCAATCAGAATCCCAGTCCTATCCACCAATCACAGCCCTAGAACCAACAGCCAATCAGAATCCCAGTCCTATCCACCAATCACAGCCCTAGAACCAACAGCCAATCAGAATCCTAACCCTATCCACCAATCACAGCCGTCGAACCAACAGCCAATCAGAATCCCAGCCCTATCCACCAATCACAGCCCTAGAACCAACAGCCAATCAGAATCCCAGTCCTATCCACCAATCACAGCCCTAGAACCAACAGCCAATCAGAATCCCAGCCCTATCCACCAATCACAGCCCTAGAACCAACAGCCAATCAGAATCCCAGCCCTATCCACCAATCATAACTGCATCCCTGGAGTTACCAACCAATGAAACACCATCTCCCAAAAACCAATCACAACAGCATATGCAACTACCACGAGGAACCTATATAAGGAGCAAGTTAACTAAACTCCAGTCCCTGTGGCCTGGGGGAAGGCTACTGCTGCTCTATTCAGTATCTCCTTGGATACAGACAGGCTGAATCCACACTTCCAAGCTAGCAGAGTCTACTTTCCAGGTAAGGGGGAGATTGTTTAAGAGACAAACACTGCAATAGTTCTGGGCGCACACTCTAAAATCGGGCTTTTTAAGGTAAAAATACAGGGGGGGCAGACAGCTTTTAAGCACAATTTAAATCACACAAACAGATTAAAAACAGTCTCCTAAAACCACACTCTGAAAGATGTATGTAGCCTTTTTACTAAGAATAGGGGTGAAAAAAAGGGGGGAAGAGGGGGGGGAGCCACAAACTAGCAAGGGAATTCACACAGTCACGGCAAAAAATATTTTTAAACAAACACCACTTTAAAAGAGGCCAGGCTCCCTGAAAACACAGAGAGTCCACAGTAAAACAAACACTTTTTGAACAATTAATACTGTTTAACTAGAAAATATCTTTGGGCTCCTTACCTAGGTCTTTTTGCAATCCTTGAACACTGGGCTGTATCAGGACACAAGGGAGATGCACAGAGGAACACAAAATGGAGGTGCCTGTCTTTGGCCTTCCCTCCACAAACTTAAGGAGCCAGAGCAGGTGGGGGGGGCGGGTCTCAGGTGCAGCAGAGACTTAGGGAGCCAATCAGCTAAGTCCAGTCCATGTGGCCTGGGGGAAGGCTACTGCAGCTCTATTCAGTATCTCCTTGGATACAGACAGGCTGAATCCACACTTCCAAGCTAGCAGAGTCTACTTTCCAGGTAAGGTGGGAGATTGTTTAAGAGACAAACACTGCAATAGTTCTGGGCGCACACTCTAAAATCGGGCTTTTTAAGGTAAAAATACAGGGGGGGCAGACAGCTTTTAAGCACAATTTAAATCACACAAACAGATTAAAAACAGTCTCCTAAAACCACACTCTGAAAGATGTATGTAGCCTTTTTACTAAGAATAGGGGGGGAGAAGGGGGGGGGGGGGAGCCACAAACTAGCAAGGGAATTCACACAGTCACGGCAAAAACGATTTTTAAACAAATACCACTTTAAAAGAGGCCAGGCTCCCTGAAAACACAGAGAGTCCACAGTAAAACAAACACTTTTTGAACAATTAATACTGTTTAACTAGAAAATATCTTTGGGCTCCTTACCTAGGTCTTTTTGCAATCCTTGAACACTGGGCTGTATCAGGACACAAGGGAGATGCACAGAGGAACACAAAATGGAGGTGCCTGTCTTTGGCCTTCCCTCCACAAACTTAAGGAACCAGAGCAGGTGGGGGGGGCGGGTTTCAGGTGCAGCAGAGACTCAGGGAGCCAATCAGCTAAGTCCAATCCCTGTGGCCTGGGGGAAGGCTACTGCTGCTCTATTCAGTACCTCATTGGATACAGACAGGCTGAATCCACACTTCCAAGCTAGCAGAGTCTACTTTCCAGGTAAGGGGGAGATTGTTTAAGAGACAAACACTGCAATAGTTCTGGGCGCACACTCTAAAATCGGGCTTTTTAAGGTAAAAATACAGGGGGGCAGACAGCTTTTAAGCACAATTTAAATCACACAAACAGATTAAAAACAGTCTCCTAAAACCACACTCTGAAAGATGTATGTAGCCTTTTTACTAAGAATAGGGGTGAAAAAAAAGGGGGGCAAAGGGGGGGAAGGGGGGGAGCCACAAACTAGCAAGGGAATTCACACAGTCACGGCAAAAACGATTTTTAAACAAACACCACTTTAAAAGAGGCCAGGCTCCCTGAAAACACAGAGAGTCCACAGTAAAACAAACACTTTTTGAACAATTAATACTGTTTAACTAGAAAATATCTTTGGGCTCCTTACCTAGGTCTTTTTGCAATCCTTGAACACTGGGCTGTATCAGGACACAAGGGAGATGCACAGAGGAACACAAAATGGAGGTGCCTGTCTTTGGCCTTCCCTCCACAAACTTAAGGAGCCAGAGCAGGAGGGGGGGGCGGGTCTCAGGTGCAGCAGAGACTCAGGGAGCCAATCAGCTAAGTCCAGTCCCTGTGGCCTGAGGGAAGGCTACTGCTGCTCTATGATTTTTGAATGGAAGATGATGACCAGAGGTGAGAGAGAAGCGACAGTGTAAACCAATACTGGGTGCAGAAAGCAAGAAAAGATACATCCAAAACATGGATGATGTTTTATTGGCTGCACACTAAACCAATTCATTGTATTATCCAATAGAAGCTTAGTTAGTAACTTTTGGGACTTTAATATAGCAAAGCTTTAGATGATGTAAGTTAGTTCTCCATTTTCCAAGCTTCTTGTCAGTTCTGTCAGATTCCATTTAGCTTCAGTTCTGTTCAGATGCTGCTTAGCTTTTGCCTATGATTCTAACAGTTCAGTTATATTAGGCCCATCTTTACTGAACTGTTTCTCCTTGATGTCCTGATGCTGTTCCCCGAAGGCCTGATGTTCCTACGCTCTGCTGAGGAAGATTCTACTGATTGCTGATCCATTTAGGAGGGGTATAACCAACGTGCATTTGTCTTTCTTGCAGGTTTTTCTTCCTTAGAAAATCCAAAGGCTTATTTTGGTTAGCGTCATAGTTAGATGTTTTCCAAATTAATTTCTGCCTTATTTTTATTTTTTCATGTAGTCCACACATGGTTTTCGAATTAGAGTGTTGGTTAGGGATGCCTGATCTAATATAAAATTTAGAATTTATATTAAATAATTGTGATTCACTCAGCCACACAAACTGAATGTATGCCATTTCTATTTTCCACTTTATTATGTTGTTATTCTGTATGTTCTTTTGGAGTGTCTAATGTTAATGCTTTAGTTAGATTGATATTTTGTAGGTGTTTTGGACAGCCTGTGATGTTTCTGTATCTCTATTATTTGGTCTTGCGCATGATTTACGTGATCTTATAATTGTTAATCTAAAGGCAAGAAACTGGTGTGGTGATTTATGGCCACATAGGTCATGGTGTGTTTAAATTACTGACCCCAATTGATTATGTTGATTATTTGATGTTATATTTAATGATTATTGGTTCATATTGTCTAATTGGATGATTTCACATTCCTGTTTGAGTCAAAAGATCCTAGTCGACCTCTGAGGGTAATAGATGTTTTACCCTATATGTGTCATCTCATCACAATAATATAAAATAAAATAAGGTCTGATACCCACTTGGTAGCCAAGGATGGTTTCATCTAATTAGGAGGGAAACATCCCAGTTTTGATGGGTCTATCTCAATAGGCGAGAATTGAGAGCTTTGGTTTTGCCAATGCTTGTTGAAAGTTTTATTTGTGTAAATTTGGTTTTGCCAACGCTTGTGTAGATGAAATTTAGTTTTGTCAATGCTTGTTTAGATGAAATATGATATGTTCTCAGTGTTCCCAATGATTGTTTGAGTTCTGAGTAGGGTTTGCACATGTAATGCTTTGGCAAATCGGAGGTGAATTGTGATGTATGAGAGAAGTAGGGAGTTTGCGTCCTCCAATGTAGTTCAATAGAGAGTTTGTGTACTCTAAACGGTAAGTGTAGGGAACATGTTGTATTTCAAGTGAATGTGGCACTTTGTGCTCAAAAATTGCCCATGTGGTTGTTGATGTACAGACCCTGCGTTGGTCTATGACTCTGGAGTATTGTACAAGGGTATGAGACACTTGGTTGCTGTTTTAACTTGTTTGCTGTGTTTGATCAATTAGGCGTGGTTGACAAATAGTATTTTTTAGTGTGCGTGTTGAGGGAGTGCTAGTTTGACAGATGTTGGTGATTCCTGAGAGCTCAAGTAGAATCTGGTATTAGTCAAGGGGGAAATTTACTGGTCCAATTTTACTTGCACATGAGAGAAAGCTAAAGTTGAAAGAGTAGCTGTCAGAGCTAAAAGCCTCAGTCGAAAATTCCATGAAGCTTCCGAAGTGATTGAGTCCCTACCTGTAGTAAGCAGAGAAGTTGGTTTGTTGATTTTTCTTTAGTGCTCGCAATAATTTTGCATTTAGTTTTCGTGTGATTCGAGTTTGGAGGACGAGCCGCAAGACTTTGTCAGCCACTGTGTGTGAGTGTGATGTCATTGGGTCCAGCCTGGGAATGGTCAGTTGGTGAAAAGGAGCTGCAAACTGATTGGTGGACAACAGCTGTTCACTACTGGTCGAGAGGAGCAAGCAAAAAAGATTTTGGGATTGAATTACTTCCTGTTTGAATTTAATTCATAGTTCTGAGTCAATTTAAGGTGAAAATGAAATTGTTCAAAGTATTAAAGAGTGTGATAAGAGGTGATGCTTTCATTCCAGTGATTCTAGGAGAAACATCTACACACATTGTAATTGAAAGGAAGGTTCCTTCAGCATGCATTTGGTTAAAACAATGGTGCAAAATGACAGAGAACGAAGGGAGCTTAATGTTTCCCTGCTCATGGAAATTTTAATATGAGAATTTTAGAAAATTTGAGAAGAGTACTTTATGAATTAAAGCCCCCGCGGAGACCAGCACAATTTAAAGTTTTAGCTATTTCGAAATTAGTGGCCAGACAACAAGAAAATTTAAAATTTGAGAGACAAATGAAAAAAGCTCAGAAAACATTGTTAGAAGCAAGATGGGACAATGAGCAGAAATGATGGCAAACAGAAACTTTACAGGGTATTGGAATGTATCCTACAATCGCACAAACGAAAGAGAAGGAGAACAGTGTTAGACCAAAGACAAAGAAAAAGAATGAGGAAATTGAGTAAAATACAGGTGAAATTAAGAAATTGGTAACTTACTATAGTGACTCAGATGATGATGAATTTATAACACAATTATTGAGAAATTGCCCTCCTCCATATGCAGCACAAGTGGCAAGTCCAGGAACTAGTATTAGTCCAAGTGCACCAACTCCAGCTGTAGTAGCACAGAGACAGGTACAGGTCATCACTAATGTTCCTGTTACTACAGTTACTCAAACTCCTGTGATTCAGTCTGCTCAGCCTGTAGTTTATTCTACTATTCCTATTGTGAGTTCTGCACCAAGTATTACAGTATCGGTGGCACCACAGATTTACCAGAAACCAAACATGGTTCAGGTGGAGTCTACACCTAATTCAATGACCCCTGTGCAAGTTGTCAGTCAAACTCAGACAATGCCAAGGTATACTCCAGCAACAGTAACACAAACAAATTCCTCAGTACTTACAGGTCAGAATTCTGATGCTGGAATAATTTACTCGAGAAATCAGAATGTTACATCAGTCCCAGAAGCATTAACAGTTCGTCTTACAATTGGTCCAGTTGTTCCAAAGTATGTCCAGGGAAATAATGAGAATAATGTGCAGAATCTTTTTAATTCAAATGCAGAAATGAAGAGAATCAATGCGACTGGGAGAGATATGACTCCAATGAATCAGACTTTTGACAAAACAGATCTGCTTATCGATTTTACTTATTCCAGGATTTCTCAAAATGTGAAGAAGTCAAATTCAGATCTATATTCAATTCTGATTGAGCATACCTGAAAGAGTAATGGGTCCGCCATGTAATACTCCACAATGCGTGCCCAATGTGAATAATAATGTTTCTTTACAAGGCTTCACAGCTCAGCCATTAACAGATTGGCTGGAGAAAGTGAGTGGAGCATCAGCAATGGAAACAGTTTCAGAGTGGGAAAGAACGCTGAACCTATCAAGATTAAAATTAGGAATAAATGAAATGATTGAAGGAACACTTGCATTAAATAAAATTGACTCATATAATGAAGATGAGCTACACCCCATGTGTAAAAATGTCATAAACAGAGCAGGATTGGCACATCAGAACTTGCAGAAAAATATGAAGTGGATATTGAGTAATCAAAGCCATTGAAAAGGAGTTACAGATTAGAATTTGATTAAAAAGACATTGAGAATTAATCCAAAGTATATAGACATGGGGTGCATTAGATAAATGGGAAGGTAGATGGGTAAAGAAAAGTGATCAGATGAAAAGAAAGTCAGCAAATTTAAACTCTACTGATACACAGCAGACTGAGAGTACAGAAAAGATGTTACCAATGATAGAAATTCCTGGAGGGCATTATGTTCATGTCCCTTGGAGCAGGAGTGATATTCTGTCATTCACAAATGATTACCCAAGATTGAGAGAGAAACCAGTAGACTAGTACCAGCAAAAGATAGGTTTGTGAAACTCGCAAAATGCCTGTGGGAGGATTTAAATACTCTCTTAGAAATAGTAGTCCCAGCTGATTTATGAATTGAATTTAAAAGAAGTGTTGATTGCCCGACAAGAGAACCTCTACAAGATCCAGTTACAGGTGCACCATCGCCTGAAGTAATGAAAAGCTATTACAAAGTGAATGAATTTCTGAAAATGAGAGTTTCTCCTAAAACATTGATTGGCAGAGAATTGATAGTGTCATTACAGTGGTACAGAAACAACTGAGCTCTAAGACATGATTAATTTTATGTTAAGATTTGTTAAAGGTTTGAGACCTGAATTTAGTAACATGCTTAAGAGTCATTTGATTTGGCAAGCAAAACCAGTTCATGAAGTGTTGCAGTTTGTTAAATACAGCAGTGATGAGATTGAAATGAAGCAGAAGAGACTGAAAGAAAAGGCAGTGATGACGCAGGTTAGAGCACAACGATCAGGGATGCAGGGAATTCCACAACAACAGGGAAGCATGCAAAGAGACTGGCGAGAGACAGAGGATGTGGTGGTTTTGGAAATGTAAATATAAATCGTGTAGGTGTTGATCTGAATACTAATGTTAATTCAGGAGATCTGCAGACAATAAGTCGATTTTACCTTGTTATGCTTAAGGGAGGTCCAACTCATTGGAAACAGGAGTGTCCAATAGTGGCGCAGGAAGGTGTTGTGTAGATGAATGAACATAATCAATTTCCAAATTTGAGAGGACTGAGATGTTGGAATCCTAATTTAAATGTTCAGAATATGAATAATCAAATGCATATTCTGCAGCAAATGCAAATTCCCCAATAACAGGTGATACGTTTTCAGGTACCACAGCAAAACCAAATGCAACAGCAGATGCAAATGATGCCACAGTACCAAATGCAAATACTTCAAGCTCTAATGGCACAGCAGCAGATGGTAGCTCCTCAGCAGAACATGGATCAAAAGTTAAGTCACACAATGAGGATGAATTGAGTGATGGAATTGTGAGTGAGAGTTTGGATGAAGAAGAATGTATGCTAACAGCTTCATTAGAGTTGGATCAGAGTGGTCCTTATGTAAATGGAACAGTAATGGGTCATGATGTTTCTTTCCTGGTTGACACAGGAGCTACACGCTCTACAGTCAGAACTACAGAAGTTCCTAATGTGCCACTTACTGGGAAAATGGTACAGGTTGTAGGAGTAGCGAATCAGCATTTGACAAATCTGACTACTGAGCCGATTCCTGTTAAAATTGGTAAGTTTGAAGGCATGCACAGACTCGTAGTCTGTGACTCAAGTCCAGTATGCCTTTTGTGAAGAGATTTATTTTGCAAAACAAGATGTTCGATTACTTGCACAAGTTATGGAATTGCCATCCAAACAAACAGTGATGATGAAGAATCCTGTTTACCAGTTAGAAATTGTAATTTGATTAAAGAGTTCCCATTGATTACTCCTTTTCCTGCATTTACAGTATTGGCCCTGTCAACTTATTTACGAGATACAGTTATCTCAAAAGTTTGGGATCTTTCGGGGAAAAATATTGGTCTAATCAAAGGAGTTGAACCAGTAAATGTCACAGTGAAACTTAATGCAGTTTTACTGAAAACTCCTCAATAGCATGTGGCAACGGATGCAATTGAAGGAATTACTCATGTGATTGCAGATTTTGTTAAGCAGGGAGTCTTGAAAGAAATGCTGAGATGCCCATGTAATTTACCTATTATGGGTTTGCAAACACCAAGTGGAAAATTTCACATTGTTCAGGATTTAAGAAAAAGTTATGATATGATATTGTGGTCAAATCTTGTCCTGTGGTACCCAATCCAGCAGTGATTTTGTTCCAAATTCCATGTAATGCAGAATGGTTCATAGTAGTGGACTTGTCACAAGCATTTTTCATGAGGATAGCCAGTTTCTCTTCTGTTTTAAATTCTGCAACCATGTGTATTTCTGATGTCGGATTCCACAAGGCTTTTCGGAATCCCAATCCTTATTTAATCAGGTGTTGAAAATGCATTTGGAATCATTGGAAATGCCTTTCCAAGCAACATTGGTTCAGTAC
This sequence comes from Pleurodeles waltl, assembly GCF_031143425.1. NCBI lineage: Eukaryota > Metazoa > Chordata > Amphibia > Caudata > Salamandridae > Pleurodeles > Pleurodeles waltl. Next base: position 520,191,518 of record NC_090436.1, read on the forward strand.
ATTGATGACTTACTAGTTGCTGGTGCTCTCAGACACAGTAAGAATGCAAGCAGGATACTATTGCCTTATTGAATCATTTGGGAGAAAATGGACATAATGGCCCTCATTTTAACATTGGTGGAAAATTCCGCCTACCGCCACGGCGATGGCCTCCAAAAGACCGTCGCCGTGGCTACCTACCGTCCACCATAATATGACTGTATCCGGAATTCTGCCAGAAGGCTGGCAGAATTCTGGCTACGGTCATGGCAGTGGATGACGGGAAGGTGGCGCTGCCACCAACAGCGCCACACCAGAATGCCACCGACCGTATCATGACCCGTGATACCGCCTGGCAGTGTTCTGCTGGCAGACTCTGCTGCTGGCAGCAGTGCCACGTCCTGTCTCCTGCCAGAGGACCCCGTGCAAGCAGGTAAGACAGGTTCTCCAACAGGGGAGGGGGATGGGAGGTGTTTTGTGTGTGTGTCTCTTTTTGTATGCATGCATGCGGGTGTGAGTCATGTAGAATGCGGGTGTGAATGAATGGATATGAGTGTACTTGTATGTTGTGTGTTGTGAATGCGTGTGTGCTTCAATGTATGTTAGTGTGTGTTGCGGTGTGTGTATGTATGTATGCATGTGTGGGTGGATATGCGTGTGTGTATGTGTGCGAGTGTAGGTGTGTGTATGTCGGGGCAGAAGGGGGAGGGAGAGGGTAGACTCAGGGGAGGGGGCGGGGGAGACCCCTGTCAGTGCCAGGGAAGGAATTCCCTGGCACTGATAGTGCCTACCACCATGGTTTTCGTGGCAGTAAGATTGCCACGAAAACCATGGCAGTAGGTGGGGTCATACTCCCATGGGTGCAATTGTGAAGGCAGCCTGGCTGAAGACCGAAGTCTCCAGCCCGGCGGCTGTTACCGCCCTGGCGGATGGAGTGGTACATGAAGCCAAACCGCGAATGTCATATTTTGGGGGTAGGTACTGCCACCCTGTTGGCAGTTCCTTTCCCCAAAATGCCGTCGTCCGCCAGGGTCGTAATGACCCCCAAAGTGTACTCATCAAAATGACAGTACCATCAAAAAGAAGTGAAATACTTGGGACATCAGTTAGAGAAAGGCGCAAGGAAGGTGTCCAGAGAAAGGGTTACAGTTATTTTACAAATGAACCCTCCTGTTACTCAAAGAGACGTCAGGATGTTTTTGGGAATGGTGAGTTACTGTTGCTAATGGATTCCCAATTGTTCTGTCATTTTCAAGCCATTACAGAGATTGGCCCACAAAGACATTGCTGATACTGTGCCCTTCAATGAAGCCTGTATGAAAGTGTTTACTGAACTGAGAGAGAGTCTGTACAGAGCACCAGCTCTGGGAATGCCTGATTACGCAAAGCCATTTTTATTGTTTTTACATAAATGTGTTTGCTGTGCACTCTCTGTCCTTACACAGGTACATGGTGGTGTAAATCGCCATGTAGAATATTTTTCAGCTACACTGGATCCTGTCACCACAGTTTTGCCCGGCTGCTTAAAAAATGTGACTGTGGTTGGTTTGAGTCTCACTCAGTGTGAGAGCATTGTGATGGGACATTCTTTAACTGTCCTGGTCCCTCACTCAGTTGAGGTCTTGCTTACCAGGATCAAAACTCAGTATTTAACAAATGCCCGACTAAGTAAATATGTGTTGTTAATTTTAGGTTCACCGAATGTGTCCCTTAAGTGTTGCACTGTGCTTAATCCAGCAACCATGCTACCTGTAGACAATGTTGAACATGAAAATGTTAATGAAGTTGAACATGACTGCCTAGACATTACTGAACTGAGCACCATACCCAGACCTGATTTCGGGATACTCTGTTAGAGAAAAATTATCAAATAATTTTTGTTGATGTTTCCTGTTTAAGAGACTATGCTGGAACTTTGCGATCTGGTTATGCTGTGTGCACTATCTCTGACATGCTCGAAGCTTCAAGGAGTATTTTCTGCACAAGTGGCTGAATTGGTGGCTCTTACTAGAGCATGCTGTATTTCTGCACAGCTTAACATTTTTACAGGCAGGCAGTATGGATTTGGTGTTGTACACAACTTTGGGGGGTTATGGTTCCAGAGAGCTTTCATGACCTCTTCTGGCTAACCAGTTAGAAATGGTGATAAAATTCATGATTTGTTACAAGCCCTACAATTGCCTGAAACAATTGCGGTACTCAAGCATAGTGCTCACCAGAGATCGAACGATTTCATCTCCATGGGAAATTCTTATGCAGATCAGGTCGCTCGCTTATGTTCAATAAATTGTGTGACTTTTAATGAAGAATGGAAAAATGTTGGTACGATGAACACTAATGAGACACGTCAAAGTACATGTTGACAGTAATGGACACTTGAGACGCGATAAAGAGACTCCAGAAGATGAAAAGTAAAGTTGGATAAAATTGGATTGCATTCAAAGAGAAATAGATGAGATCTGGGTTTCAAATGAAGGGCAGGTGGTTTTGCCAAACTGTCTACTGACACAAATGGCAAGATACTATCATGGTCAAACACAGTGGCAGAGCTGCAATGATTTGAACATTTAAGCAATCCTGGTTTAATCCAAAATTTAGAAAAGTTGATGAAGCAATTTGTCACAGATGCATTTCATGTCAACAAATGAACGTGGGAAAAATAATTGTCGTCAATTGGGTCACATTATAAGAGCAGGTGGTCCATTTAACAGAAAGCAGATGGATTTCATTGAGATTCCTGTGTGAGGTGGTTTAAGATACGTGCTGGTAATTGTCTGTATATTTAGTCACTGGATTGAAGCCTACCTCACCCATAGAAATGATAACTTCACAGTAGCAAAGCTGTTACTTAGAGAGTTGATCCCACGTTTTGGGTTCCTGGCCTCTTTAGAATCAGACAGAGGAAGTCACTTCAATAACGAGGTGATTAAATTACTATGTTCAGCCTTAAACATTGAGCAGAAGCTGCATTGTAGCTACCGCCTGAAGCTTCTGGATTAGTAGAACAAATGAATGGAACTTTGAAAGCTCAATTGGCAAAAACGTGTGCATCCACAAATCTGAAATGGCCAGATGCTTTACCATTAGTTCTAATGAGCATGAGAAGTACACCTGACAAAAAGACTGGCCTCTCTCACCACTAGATTCTTATGGGCAGAACAATGAGATTGCCAGCTTTTCCTGCAAATGTACTTGTAAACATAACAGATGATTTGGTGCTAGATTACTACAAGGGTCTAGCTGATGTGGGCCGCTATTTTTCTCACCAGATGGAAGCAACAGCCATGCCACGATCCCAAGATCAGTGTCACAGTCTTCAGGCTGGAGATTGGGTGATGATCAAGAAGCATGTGGGGAAGTCCTGCTTGGCGCTTAGGTGGAAAGGACTCTACCAGATTATTCTGGTGATGATTACTGCTGTGAAGTGTGCTGGAGTTCGGAGCTGGGTCCATGTGAGTCATACTCGTAAAGTGACATATCCTCTGAAAGAAGATCCAGTGTTGCTGAGAGCACCAGCAGAAGTTGTAGAGTCTCAAGAAGAACAAGTGACAAAGACAGAGCAATAGACTGCAAAAGTAAAGACAGTGCAAACTGTTGAAAATCCAGGTACACCTCTGAGAGATGAAAAAGAGGTCAATCCTGATATTCCTCTAACAGCAGAAATAGAAGCAGATGTAGCAGGGGAGTCAAGTCTAAGGAGGATTCTCACGGAACCAGATGACTGGGAAAAAGAGATAAAGCAGATCTCATTCCCTCAAGAAGCCGAAAATGTAGTTGAGGTGAATAAGTCATGCAGATTTGACTCCTCCTGAAGTGGCTAATGGTGCAGGTGATGCAAGTCAAAGTCAAAGAAGTGCTTGTCAAATTCCTGCTAAATCAAGACAAATCGTAAGCTCAGTTTTGCCATCACTGTCTAGAAAAACTGTGAAAGGAGACATATGGTCTACACTGTATGAAACTGAATAGCTTCCTGATGTCCTGCTGAGTGAAAATGAGGAAGCAGAAACAACAGAAAGAACAGAACTGAGTGAGGAAGAAACAAGTGCAAATCAAAGATCATATCTGAAATCCTCTTTAAGATGTCATTTGCACATTGACTTGTTCCAGCTTTCTTTCTTACGGCATGGTTTAGCCTTGCAACTAGTGCCCTTTCCAGTCTGTAGTGGCCTCCGCATCGTAGTCTGTGTGTCATAAGCATTCTAATCTGCATCATCTTCAGCATTCAAGTCCATAGTGCCCTGACCATTCCAGTGCATGGTATTCTGAGCATTCTACTCTGAAGAATGGAGGGGGGGAGGTCCATTCTGTGGCACCCTGAGCACAGTATTCCAGTCTGTAGCACTCAAGCATTCCAGTCAATAGCATGCTGGACAATCCAGTCTGGAGGATTCAGGGCATTTCAGTCTGTGGTGTCCGGATCAGTCCAGTATGCAAAATCTATTTCACTCTATAGTTTCCTTGATATCTATGTCCCCTGTAGTCCTGCTATGTTCTTCTCTAAACCCAATAGTAGTCATCTTGTTCTTGTCATGGTTCCTCATACATAAATTTATTGTTCTCTTTCATAAACACATGTATCCCAATATCATTCCTTTTGCTCAGAGGGCGGCCTTTGATTTATCCAGCAGACCAACTGTGCTTTCATCATTTGTGTTCTCTTAAAAAATACTATATATTAACAGTGTACAGACTGATGGGCTCAAATAAAATCACTATTCCGTTCCTGCTGAATTCATATGTGTTATTGCCTCAGGAGGGCTGATTCTTTGTTTGCCCTCTTTAGGCCCCTTTCCATGAGTCAGTATGTTAGTAACTTGCTCAGAAGGACGTGGTGGTTATTCTGGTAAATCCTGAGACCATCTGTACACACCCCTAGTGGGGTTCCAGCTTGAATGTTTTAGAACTAATCTCTTGCCCTGTTGTAATTTTGTGTGTACTTATTGCCTATCCTGTTTATGTGGGGCTTTCTCACGCTCTCTTTCTAGCCATCTCAGCAACATGGTTGGGAGCTCTTCCTCCCTAAACCCCCAAAATCTATAACTAATGCAGAATCCAGTGAATACGCTTAGAATTCTTTGTAAACAGCAAAAAAGTTGGAAATCTACTCTATAGTCTGATTAATATTACACAAGTACATTTTCTCTTTTTTAGTACCTTTTATGTCCATGCGGCCTTGACAAACCATTTCAGTGTTTCTTATAAACCCCTCCTGTCTGAAGTCTGAATGCAATGCAAGATCATTCATTCTAAGCTAGCCTCAGGGATGTTATTAATTAATATTTTGAAGCTACGTGGGGCACAACAGCAACTCACACAAATGAGTGGAAGGCAAAAGGAGAATACATGGCGAAGATGTGTGGAAATAAGTTACAGGTGATACAAGAGCTTACTTCACTAGAGCAATATCTGGCACAACAACAACAAAAAGTGGCAACCACTCCTGAGAAAAGGCAAGTAGGCTACCGGAAAAAGAAAGCAATGAGACATCTAGGATTTGTTGGTTAAATGTACCAGACCAGAGTACAGACAGAGGCAGTACAGAGATAAGGATAAAACAGGCAGGCTCCTAGGATGGCTTCTATAAAGGAAGCAACCACACATAATAGTTATGGGGTTCAGAGGAAGGAGTAGTGAACAGATCTACATACTACAGTGAATAGCACCACAGGACCAATAAAAGATAAGGGAAAAGACATTCGACTGCATGGACCTGTGGCTGAATAATACAAGTTGTCAGAAGCACCCATAAATAAAGATGAACTACTGGTAGCAACAGAGGACCTGAAGAAGGGAAAATCCCCAGGCAGCGAGTCAGCGATGGTGTGGCTGCAGACCTCTAACAGGTGTTCTGGAGACAAAAATAGATAAACTTTTAAAGATCTTCATTGAAGTACAAAATATCAAAATGCTGCCACCATCAATGTGGAAAGCAATTGTCACATGATACAAAAGCAGCCCCAGCAAATATTGATCCTACCAGACATTGTCCAAGATAACCTGGACATTAAGGTCCTGATTTAGAACTTGTCGGACGGGTTACTCTGTCATAACAGTGGCAGATATCGTGTCCACCGAATTCTAAATCCCTTATATCCTATGAAATTTAGATTTCTGCAGACGCGATATCCGTCACAGTTGTGACGGAGTAACCCTTCCTTCAAGTTCTAAATCATGCTTATAGATACTTAGTAAAGCTCTAACAGACTACTGTAGTAGGATCACTGTAAATCCAAACCTACGTGCACTTGTACTCCAGAGATGCATTACGCAAAACCTGCAATGCCTTACATTGCAGGTTTTGAAAGCCTCAGTAGAGGAATACTAAAAACTGGTAGTGTTAACTACTGGAAAGGCCTTCAATACAGTTTGATTGTCTTATATGCTGCAGGTGCAGGAGGGCATGGGGTTCAGGCCATATTTTGTAGGATGTATGAAACTGTTATAGACAGAACCAATGGTATGTGTGAAAGTGGACTGAGTGGTGGTGTTGGGTAGACGGTGGGTGGGGTCCCCTGTCACCTTAACTGCGTGTTCCCTGTCGACTTTGGGAAGTCATGTGGGGGCAAAAATGGGGCATTATGATGACTTCTACCATATAAATCCTCCACATGGACACAGACGATACATTGACATTCCTAAGAAATCTAGAAGTAAATGCAGCTACAGGACCTACAGAGTTTCAGATAAATACCTGGGTTAGACATCCATTGGGATAATTCAAAACTATTCCTGCTGAGGATTGGTAGCATTAAACTGGTGAAAATACCTAGCGCTAAGGATTCACTAGGAAACACAAAGCTTCAGATACCTGGGAATACAACTGGCACACACTGAGCTGAAACAATAAGATTACAGTATGGTAAGGATATTAAAGTGAATTAAAAAATCTGGACAAATCTGGAATACACTGCCCCTTTCTACAGCAGGCTTAGAATCATGAACAAAAATGGGATTTCTGCCGCAATGTATGCACACGCCCCAGGATAGTATTTAAGGTATTACAACAGTTGCTGGGTTCCTGGGTCTCTGCAGTAAAACTGTGCAGGGTGAAATTCACCATACTGAAAGTGACCTAGGACTAGGAAATCAGCCCTGACATTGTATTAAATGGCCATGTAGCTGCAACACACAGTGAGATGTGAAGAAGTGGAACCATAGAGGCTGCATGCACAGACACTGTGTAGGAGTTATTCATGATGGGATGGAGTACGCTTCTCATCTTACATAGTGAAACAGGTGGGTAAGACATGAGAGTGGTAGTAACAATGTTTTTTAGAAGGCTACCTACCACACCTGACATGCAGCTGTGGTGCCTGCCTCGATTTAAAAATATTAGGTATTAAATATAAAAATATTAAGAACATGGAAATCTCAGAGCACAAGACAGTTGGTGATCTACACCACAATGGCAAGTTCATAACCAATGAAGAAGAGTCAAAGACAGCTAGAGACAAATGATTAGTTTCCCAGATGCTCCTGAAGTGACACAAACACTGGTCATAGTACTAAAATTAGTGTAAGGGGAAAGTGACTAGTGGGGCCAACATGTCCGCTGAACAAAGGGCAGACATCCCATTAAAGCAGAGGACTGCCAGCAAAAAAAAATCACTCGTTAAAATCACAGGGTCCACTTCAGTGCTTAATTTGTACATAAAAATGTGCTGGTGCCCAAAACTCTCCTCTGAAACACATGCCTGCTGCAATTAAATGTGTGAGCACTGCATACTGAGGTGGTGTAATCCTGAAGCCATCTCTGGCCTCTTTAATCCATTTACAACAAATCCCTGCCACTTAAGCTCACTATTGCAGCTTTCTCCCTTTGTGAATCTTTTTCATTTTTCTCTTCCTCTGTCTTTCCCGTATGTGTCTTTTGCTTGCAGTAAATGCTTGAGGCAGAAAAATAAGTGCTGGCCCTCAAAAATAAGTGCTGGTGCCCCACCCCAGAAACCAGCCGCTCAAATTAAGCACTGGCCCACATACCAAAACCTGGTTCAAAGACATGAGGGAGTAGGTACTGACCCAATGCACCCTCGCAAAGCAATATAAAGAGAGAGGCAGGCCAAAGACTTAGTAATGTAAAATTTGGAACTCCTGGGTCGACTTATTAATTTGTCATACCATGTTTCTATTTGAACATTGTTAAGGTGGATGGTTTAACTTGTCAATGGGCATTTCATTGCATAATCACTGGAAATATTATCTTCGCCCATCCACTTCCAGAGCCATCAATTACCTTGCCCTCTGCACAGGATCTGCCTGCATGATATAACATGTCCTTTACACTACATGAAAGAACAAGCACTATTTGAAAATATATCCACCTTCTGCTTCAGTGGTCTACTTACTTGAAACAAACAACTATCCCATGGTGTATTTAAAACAGAGGGCCTTTTAACAAACACATTTTGTTGTACATAAAGTAGTATCAGGTCTTTTTCATGATCTAATATGATTTTGTGAATTGCCCGGAAAATATCCAAAATAGAAATATAATGGAAATATTTATAGAATATTCATTAAAAATTAACAACATTAGATAAGAGTACATCCTCTTTGTTATTTTAGTAATAGGGAGCTGGACATCACAGGGCCAATTCACAAGGGCATGTAGGAGTATATAAAAGAGTACTCTTGTAGTACTACTTCCCATACTCGTAAATGCCTTTGTTTATTGGCTCCCATGATTCTGTAGATGAGTAATAGATTATGCATCCTTCCTCCGAAGTACCAACTTTCTAAACAAATGTGATTACCAAATATTCATTGTGAAGGCGTGGTGAATATAATGAATGGGAATTTGGATCATTGCTTTCACACATGCATGAGCCCGATTTAATTAAATTTGTTCTAATACCTTATTAGAGCATCACATTTCAAATGGTGCCTCTATGCATTTATATCACTCATGTTTTTTTTTTGTAATTTATTTGGAGAGCACTTGGTTGTCAATTAAAGTTCCTGGGGTCTATGAGATGCTGGTGAGATAGTATAGGGAACAAACCAGTTACTAGCTCAATAACCACGTTTGCATTCATTGCAGAAGGTAGAGCTACCCAGGAGATCTTAAAATAATTTAACTGTGTACACGTGTAAAGCAGCTCTGTGACTTTACTGAAACTCCATTTAACTGTCTGTATAAGTACGGAGCTAGTTATTCCCTAACTTTCGTAAAGTACAAACGAAGGTTCTAGCCAACCTTGATAACAAGGGTAAATTATCCAACAGCAACTTAAAGCTGTGTGTAGGGACATCCATAGTTTCAGCTAATGTCTGACATTCCCAACACACTCGAGCATTCAAACAATGGATAAAAGGCCTTGTGGATGAAAAGTAAAAAACAGACAATTTTTCATATTAGTAAGATAGGGTTGATGTGCTGAATTTGTTCACTCCCCCACTGCATTGATACCAAAAGCCACTTTGCAGAGCATGCAGGAATTGGGTGGAACACATTGCAAACCAGCGGGCTAAGATAAGCTTAGGTGGGAGCTTAAGGATACGATTATGCCAGGTTTGCCACCTTTGATTAGAGTTGTTGGACAGACTAAATGATAATTAATTATTATCATGGAGTTGGAAGAGATTTCAGATTGCTAGGTTATGGAGATATATCAACATAATATTCAAACTTACTATAGCCTTAGAACCCGCTGTAGCGGACTCTACCGGCTATTAAAGGCCCGCTCCCGCCGTTAAAGGGCCTTTAACAAGGGAGAGGGCCTTTAATAGATGGTTGAGCCCGCTACGGCGGGTTCTAAGGCTATTAGAACATTCTGCCACTCAGGGCCGAATGTTCTGTTAAATAAAACAAATTCCTCACGGAGCCTGAGGGGATTGAAATCCCCTTGGGCTCCGTGAGGGTTAGTTCACAGCTGTTGCTATGAACAAAGCGAACATGGGAATGTTGGCGCTGCGGGCTTTTACCAGCCAGTAAAAGCCCACAGCACTCCATTGTTTTCAATGGAGCTGCCAACGTTCCAATGTTCTAATATTGCTAAAATGTGTAAAGGTAGCAAGCACCGACTACACATTATATGATGCCCTTGCACTTACTATAGAGATTGCTAATTCTTTAATTTTTTTTCATAAATCCTGGACCTGAGCTCATTGTTGTTTGGAATGAGGTACTATAGATTTCTACTGGCTCTGACTACATCAGTATATTACATATATTGGCTCAGGTCCTCATTCGGTCATCCCCCTACTCTGCATGAGTGAGCGTGAATGTGTGATTCTCAATATTGTCCATGAGGTAGTACGTCTTTAAAAGACCTTGTGATTGGGACAAGAACAGACATTATAATCAGTATCTCACTGCTAAATGAAGATGGAAAAGTGAAATGAAAGATTCAAGGGCTACCTGTACAAAGATATTATGGGGCTTCACTGAAGACAACCTTGCTGGGTGTGCACGCCTCTGAAAGGTTCTGTGCTGCTTTGTCTGTGTTTATTCTTTGAATGTGTGACTATTGGAGACAGTAGTCTGCACTGATAGGTTGGTTGTTCTCTTGTTGGAACAGGTATTTTATTATTTCACATATTCTGCAGTGTTCAAAGTCTACACTCCCTTGTAAGGCCAGGCTTCTCTGAAAAATGTTAATGAAAGCGAAATGTCATGATGTGAGAGGATTAACTGTATGGTTTAAATGAAAGGAGATTACCTCTTTGAACATTGATCAACATTATACTGCTACATAGAGATAGAAAAATGAGTGAAAAGATGCAAGAAATAGATCTACCTCAATGCTATAGGGCGTTATTGAAGGTATCCTAACTGAAGACACACAAAGGCGAAAAATTCTGTGCTACTCTGCTTGAGTGCTACCACAATATGGGCCTTATTACGAGTTTGAAGGAGTGGATTACTATGTCCTAAACGTGACGGATATCCATTTTACAAGTTCCATTACATACAGTTGGACTTGTAATACGGAAGACAGAATATCCGTCTGATTTGGGATGGAGTAATCCCCTCTGCCAAACTCGTAATGAGGCCCTATATGTATATCATGTGATGCTAAGATTTTCATATTATATCATACTAGTGTGAAAACTCTTTCACCCTCCAAAAAAAACAAAAAAACAGATTAGCTCCACCTATATGCCCAGAGGAGCAGTCAAGAATAGCATAGCATAATGTGACGTTATGGATCCCATTTCTTTGTTTGAGGGTTGGTACAGCTGACAAAAAAGAGAACTTGCTTTATAAAGTAATATCATGAGGATAAGGCACCTGATTCATAACAGAAAACAGATTCCAAGTTACAAGTGTGAGCTATTTGTGCCTATTTGTGCCTGCAGACGAGTGACTTGTCCACATTTATATTATGAAAAGGTAAGTCTTCCCGTTGGTGTGTCAAGGAGTGGCAAGAACAGGTAATGTAAAGTAAATGATTACCTACACCCAAAAGGGAGGGTATCATGCAGCACATGTGGTGATTCAAAGAAGATAAGGACACGATTTGCCCCTTTGTTCCCTGGCGATAAAGCATTTCTGATCAAAGTGGTGCAGGGCCAGGAACTTCATCTCAGTCAATATAAGAAAACGAACGTAGAGCCCTTTATTTATTTATCTATTTAGTTATCTATGTATTTATTCATTTACAGGGAGTCTTATAAAGTGTTATATGTCGGTTAGCCCTCTTCACAATTATGTAACAGCAACAACAATAAACCATAGACATTAAAATTATAGAGAGAGAGCAGCTAGCTAGGCACATCCCCTAATAATGATAGACTTAACTTTAAATGCAATTAATTGTGTGTATTCCTGACTGGGCGCGTTTCTTATATTAGGTGGGTTTGGATTGCGTGATTAGTTTTACAACCAGATTCACATTTACTGGTCAGGCTTATGACCTTGCAAAAACAAATAACATGGAGGAAAGTTTGTGTGTATAATCATTTCTCATTGCAATGTTTGTAAATAAGGAAATAAAGTAATTGTGCATTAGTTTACCTTATTGCTTGGAACGCATTCGGCAAGTGGCAGGGGAGAGCGTTAGTCTGAGCATCTGGTGCCGAAGGTTTGGGAGCTGTTGGCAGTGAAAAAAGGTGTCACTTTTAAACAGAAACTAAATAATTTACTTTTCCGCTTTTCTCCTGAGGTGCGTACAAGCTCTGTATGCTGCAGCAAGACCTCTGGCCAAAACACCATTGGCTTTTTCAAAATCACATATATTTGCACAGGAATTTTACAGTATGTGTAATTTAACCATATGAACATGTGAATTAGTAAAAAATGTGTAAATTACGCGATCAAGTATGTATGTCATACACATATTGAGTTACTCTAATTTCACTCAATCTTTCTAAATTGGCTTTTTATTCAGAAACAAATATTTAATTGTATCTATTATCCCTGCTTCCTCCAGCCACCCTATCACAGAGCAGGAAAGTTCAAATAAGTACCAACCCTCAGCCAGAAAAATGAGCCTGATTCATAATTCACTTCCAGGCTGTCTAGTTAGTCAATCAAGTGATTTGTAATCGTAAAGTCTGCCAGGAATTGGATGAATAATGGACTATACTAAAACCCAGGGATTTTCTAGTGTTCTTATTTCATTATTTGACTTTTACTGCCATTTGCATTACAAGTCGTTGTCTGGCTTGCAGAAGAACGTATTAAACCATACATATTTATTCAAAGAGCATATTATGAATGAATATGGATGGTTCAGCTTGTGACCTGATCGCTGAATAATGAATTGTTGCAGCTGAATCCGCAAAAATTGATTATTTCGCATAAAAATGTAACTTTCCCTCCCTATGTAAAATCGCACATTTATATATCACGCAGGCTAGGGTGTGGCCATAACTAATATGAGCAAATTGACTTGTGTAATTGGCCCTGCGTCCAATATTCTAGAGTGGTGTCTACAAGAATATTTTAATTACATAGGCTAGTGCCAACCTTTTCGAGCGTATTGAAAAAGGTGCATTTTCCCTCGTCCTTCTTATAGTTTGACGCATAATAATGGCACCAAGCTAGGGCCCATATTTATACTTTTTGACGCAAAACTGCACTAACGCAGTTTTGCGTCAAAAAAATTAGCGCCGGCTAACGCCATTCTGAAGCACCATGCGGGCGCCGTATTTAATCAATGACGTTAGCCGCCGGCGCTGCCTGGTGTGCGTGGAAAAAAACGACATACACCAGGCAGCGCCGGCGTAGGGGGATATGGGGCTTGGGCGTCAAGAAATGGGGCAAGTCAGGTTGAGGCAATTTTTTCGCCTCAACCCGATTTGCGCCATTGTTTTTCACTCCCAACCCCCATAGAAATGACTCCTGTCTTAGCAAAGACAGGAGTCATGCCCCCTTGCCCAATGGCCATGCCCAGGGGACTTCTGTCCCCTGGGCATGGTCATTGGGCATAGTGGCATGTAGGGGGGCACAAATCAGGCTCCCCTATGCCCCAAAAAAAAAAAAAAAAAACACTTACCTGAACTTACCTTAATGTCCCTGGGATGGGTCCCTCCAGCCTTGGGTGTCCTCCTGGGGTGGGCAAGGGTGACAGGGGGTGTCCCTGGGGGCATGGGAGGGCACCTCTGGGCTCCTTCAGAGCCCACAGGTCCCTTAACGCCTGCCTTTTGCAGGCGCTAAAAAACGGCGCAAAAGCGGCCGTACGTCATTTTTTTTGACCCGCCCACTCCCGGGCGTGAATTTTGCCCGGGAGTATAAATCCGACGCACATGCCTCGGAGTCGATTTTTTAGACGTGAACGCCTACCTTGCATCTCATTAACGCAAAGTAGGAGGCCACGCTAAAAAATTACGCAAACTCCATGGACTTTGGCGCTAGACGCGTCTAACGCCAAAGTATAAATATGGAGTTAGTTTTGCGTCGAAATTGCGTCAAAAAAAACGACGCAATTCCGGCGCAAACGGAGTATAAATATGCCCCTAGATATCGCTCATCTAATTTATAGACTTTTCAGTGAGTAGATGAGTTTTACTGCTGCCTTGGGCATGCATTACTCCTGAATTTCCAGGATAAACACAGGCTCACTCACAGAAAAAACAGTGGGCTAAGCATGAATTAAATGTATGACTTAATCACACCTAAGCTGGGGGTAAGACGGAAGTGCTCACAAAACAATATCGATTGTGGTGCTACAACTATTGGCTCATTAACATGCCGAGGTCAAGAACTCTCTTACCTTGATTCTAATGTTTGTACCCAACCACAAACTCTTTGACATAAGCTTTATTAGTATTGTCAGTTTATGGAAGGTTGAGATTTTACCCAACACGTGTCTTTTATAGGATAGTAGTATGCCAAGTTTCTTTTTCAAGGCCTTAAAAATGTCCAGCATTCTGTCAGGGGGTGAAAACCTATTTCATAGTTGTATTCCTCCATAAGAGTATTGATAAACCTGTGTTATCATTATCCAGAACGGATGGCAGTCCTGATGTCCAAAGTCATCTTGCATGCCATCCCATAAATGTATTATAAGTTGTAGCAGTGGTGGTGGGGTGGCACAGCCAACTGGACAAAATGTCAACTGCAACTTGAGCGAGCTCTTCCTGACAGCAGCACTGATTCCCCCAAATCTGCTTGAATACAGGACCCAAGAAACGACAATGTGCTTATGTAGGTGTGAGGTACCGGTGGCCTGCACATTGTATTGTATTGTATTGTAATCGTATTTATATAGCGCTTACTACCCCTGACAAGGCATTAAAGCGCTTTTCGGTGAGTAGCACGCTACTCTGGAACCCAACAAGAATTAGTGATGGATTAGTATCGGGAAATATTAGTACAGTTTTAGTATTATTATGAGTTAATTTGAGCCGCGGATATGAGAGTTTGTTAGTTTGATTGACTGGAATAATGGAGGGGTGGAGGAGGAAAGAAATCCAGAAGTGTTAATTGGGAGTACATCCTTCATTTACTCAACCCAAAGGCTTGGGATGAGTAAAGGGGGATGGAGGAGGGAAGAGTATGTGGAAGGGTTAGGGAGAGCACAGTAGCAGGGTGAGATAAATGAGGGCGAATTTAGTAGGGTTGTGTGGGAGGTCAAGGTAGTAGAGTGAGGTTTGGTGAGTTAGATGTGGAAGCGGAGGGAAGAGCTTAGGCAGAGTTATTTAGGAGATGAAAGTAGTAGAAAGGATTTGGGATGAGTCAGAGTGAGAATGGAGGATAGTTTGATAGCGACATGGCATATGATGATGGGTAGATAAGTGTGATAAGATGAGAGCAGGAATTCATAGATATCTAGTATAACAACCCACCCAGGAGCCATGCAATGACCCACGAACATACCAAGCACAGAAACAACATATACACACATATATATATATATATATATACACACACACATATACATACACACATACAAACACACATGAATACACACACATATGCACATACAATACATAAATAGAACCATGGGTAAAATATACTTGGTCAAACAGGTTTAAAGAGTGTGTGTGTGTATTTTATTGTTATGACATAGTAGCGATACATACTTTCTAAAGAACTATACATGACTAGAAATATACACATAATCTGAAAAAAATATCTATCAACATAGGCATATGCAGTCCATAGTTGCTTGAATATGGTGGTTATGAAGGAAAGAGCCAATTCTTGAGTAGTTTTCTGAAGACAAGAAAGTTATCTGTGGCTCTTATAGTTGAGGGTAATGAATTCCATAGTTTGGCTGCTTGAACGGAGAAGGATGTACCATCTATGGTCTTTTTCCTGTATGGTGGTGTTCTAAGGTGGAGTGGCAATCTTGAGCGGAGGTTTCTTTGTTGGATGTATTTGGTTATTTTGTTTCTGATAAAAAGCAGTCCTGTTCCATGTATAGCTTTGTGGGTGATACAAAGCAGCTTGAAAGTGCATCTTCTGTCAACGGGTAACCAGTGTAGTGCTCTCAAGGCAGGGGAGATGTGGGCTTGCAGCTTTACATGTAATAGTAGCCTGGCTGCAGAATTCTGGAAACGTAGTGTTTTTTTCATAATAGATAGAGATGATCCATGGTAGAGGCCATTGGCATAATCCAGTTTGGATAGTACAAGCGAGATAGTAGCTTGCACCTTGTGTGGAAATCCGAGGTGGGGAAAGATGCATTGTAAAGTCTTAAAGGTGATGAAGCTTGTTTGTGCTAATTTGTCCACTTGGGCATTCATAGTTAACTTGGAATCCATGGTGATTCCTAGGTTTTTAACTTCCTTGGATAATTGAGGAGGTGGTCCGAGATCATCAGGCCAGACGCACAGAGGGTCATCATTTTTCCAGTCACCGCATATGAGTATTTCTGTTTTGGAGGTATTTAGTTTGAGATGGCTCCAGGTCATCCACTGATCAATGGCTCTGAGGCAACTGAAGATTTGTGAGTTTTCAATGTTTTTGGGGCATTCTAATTTAAGTAGTATTTGTGTGTCATCTGCATAGTTGTAGCATGTGAGATGGAAATCATTGGTCAGTTCTGGTAAAGATATCATGTAGATGTTGAAAAGCAAAGGTGAGATGATTGATCCTTGGGGGACCCCTGCTTTTGTGAGGTAGGATTCGGACGAGAAGGGGGGGCGAGTGGATGATATTAGATCTTTTTTGAAGATAGGAAGTAATCCAATTGAGAGCAATCCCTTGTATGCCGGCTTCGTGGAGTCTTTGAATTAGGGTGTCATGGTCAACCGTATCAAAGGCAGCTGAGAGGTCCAAGAGAAGTAGTGCAGCAACTCCATTGAGGTCGACTGTGTTTTTAAGATCATCCCAGATTGCTATGAGTGCCGATTCAGTGCTTCTTCCTGGGTGGAATCCAGTTTGGAAGTCTGAAAGTATAGAATTGTCTTCAATGAATTGTGACATCTGGGCAAATGCTGCTCTTTCTATCAATTTGCCCAGGAAAGGTCCATTTGTGATTGGTCTGTAGTTGCTGGGGTCTTGCGAGTCTAGGTTTGTTTTCTTTAATAATGGTCGTATGTGTGCCTTTTTTTAGGTCTACAGGAAAAGTTCCTGAAGTTAAAGAGTTGTTGATGATTCTTCTTACAGGTGCGGCAGCAGAAGTAGATAGAAGAATGTTCTTGAAGATCTGTGGTGGGCAAGGGTCAGAAGGGCAACGGGAAGGTCTGCTTGCTTTGACCAAATCCATAAATTCACCCTGGGATATTTGTTTGAATGACTGTAGAGGTTGGGTTGGTTTATTCTTAGAGGGTATTTTAGGAAAGGGGTTGGTGCTGATGTTTTTCTTCTGTTTTAAATAGGAGTCCAATGTGTCTGCCTTGGTTGTGTAGTGAGTTGCCAATTTGTTTGTGAAATCTTGAGAAGTGGGATAAATTCCTTCCATGCAAGTAAGTTTTCGAAATTCACTGAGAATTTTATAAAAATCCTTGGTTGTAGATTGAGCATTATGAATTCTGTCTGAGTAGTACCTTTTTTTTTTAGCTTTTTTGATTGATGATTTGTATATCCTGTTATGTTTGTTTAGCTGCAGTTTGTCTTGTCTGTTTGTTTTGAGCCAGGTCCGCTGCAACTTTCTGTTTTGTTGCTCTATCTTTTTAAGTTCTGTGTTCCTCCAAGGTTTTGGTTTTCTTTGGTCGTGTTTAGTTTTTCTGAGTGGTATTAGGATATCAAAAGCTTCCTGTAGCCACTCAGATTTGTGTTGGCTGTTAGTTGTGTTTCTAAGTCATCCAAACTGAGTTTGCTCCATGGTCGATAGGTGCATGTATGTAAGTAGTTATGGGGTGTGTTGATTTGTGGAGTTGTATGTCGGAAAGTTATCAAATGGTGGTCTGACCAAGTGATTGGCGTGATGCTATGAATAGTAACTAGTTCAGGCTTAGCAAAACTGACATCTAGGATGTGTTCAGCGATGTGTGTGGGATTGTGTACAATCTGATGTAGGTTCAATGCGACTAGGCCAGTGGTGATAGCTTTTGGATGGGGCATATTGGGTTTGTCAAACCAAATGTTTAGATCCCCAAGAATGCATAGGTTGGAGTATAGTGTAATAAGGTTTGAGACTGTGTCTAGAAAAGCATCTGGGAATGTGGAGTTGTTAGGTGGAGGTCTGTAAAGGAGGATAAAGTTACAGGAGGAAGTTGGGGTAGGGTGGCATCTGGTAAGGAGGGCTTCACAACCTTGTATGGAGATGTTGTCTGTTTTACTGAGGTTCAATGCCTGTTTGAATATAATAGCTAGTCCACCTCCTCTTTTGCCTATACGGTTTTGTGTGATGGTTTGATAGCCTTGAGGAACGGCTTTGTGCCACACTGGGGCCATGTCATGTCCCAACCAGGATTCAGTTATGAATAGTAAGTCAGGTTGTGTGTCCGTGAGCAGGTCGTAGATGTGGTGCTTGTTTTTTTAGAGTGATCGAGCATTTATGAGCTGGCAGTTTAGAAAAGGTGTTAGTGGTAGTGTTCTTTTGTTTAGGAGAAGGGTAAGTAGTATAATGTGAGCTTGAAGCAGGAGTGTTGCTAGTTGTGATAACTGTTTGAGGGTCACAATAGTCTTGCTTTTCAATATAGTGTTCCTGTATCGAAGTGTGGTGTTTACAGCTCATGGGTGGGCTGTTTGGGATGGATGGGCATGGTGTGGTGGGCCCTGTGGACCTGGCCTTAGCTGCTGGACTGTGGTAGATGCACGGTCATATGGTAAGGCGACCTTAACGGCTGAGGAAGTGCCTGAGACTAGGTGACGATTTATAAAGAATGAACTGGCTGTCATGGAACCTCATGAACATTGGCTGCGTTAAGCATGTTGCTGGGGGTAGTGTTGATGCCACCCACATGGAGTCCGCCTGCAGCCTATGTGCGGACTGCATCAAGGAACTGTGTACCATAACAGTGTAGCACGTTTATGACCCCCTCACTCCTCATTTATACGCTACATGTAGGAACACTGAAGCACCACTCACTGGTTGATCATGCTACCGTTGTTTACATTGGTCATTACACAGAGTGTAATGAGCGCAGGGCACTACTATGGATTTACCTGCACAGACATACTGACCTAAATTGACACCCACTGCTGGCTTAGTGTCATGCCCTGCAGACTCCCAGAGAAACCACTGATCAGAAAAATAGACCCGCATTGTTGGGAAAACCCAGAGCATTAAAATCACCATCTGTACCCCAGGTGTATCCTCACAGCAGCTTGAAATGGATCAAGCTGGACCAAACTGTCTGGGGAAACAGGGCTTTCTCACAAAAGATCAAGAACAGGGGGATAAAGTAGACATGATCCTGGAGGCAGTTAGCTCCACTAGGGGGCCCCTAAAAGCAAAAATCAATGCTTTGAAAACTACGAAGGCCAGTATTAGAGAGCAAGCCTTTTCTTCATTGCTTCAAGCCAGTGAGTTATGTGACTGTAAGGCTTTCTGGGCGACAGTCAACAGCAATTATTTTAGTCACAACAACAGCATGGGGGCTGACACAGTGATTCCTCCAGATATCTGGGTCACCCATTTTTTTAAACTGTATGCGGATCCCGATCCCATTCTCCACTCTGAGGGGGCTGTGGGTAGCTTGTTTTTGCCTTCCCTGGATAACGTTGCATTTTCCCAGCCTTTGGCAGCATGTCCTGCTGGCCTTGTAATCGAACTTAGCGAGGTCATGGCAGCGCTAGGCAGCTGCCTTGCTGGGAGGGCTCCCGGCCGTGATTGGATCCCTTCTGAGCTGTTTAAGGCCAATGTTGAATTGTGTGCTTCTCTTTTGACAAATGTCTTAAATGCCTCCCTAGTTTCAGGCCTGCACAAAGCCTGGTCCCATGCAACCATTGTTCCAATTTTTTAAAAGTGCTCCAAAGGTGACCCGCATTGCTACTGCCCCATTTTGCTGATTAATTCCAATGCCAAAGTCATGGGGAGAATTTTGTTGGAGGACCTACAGACATGGGCCGGTGAACGAAAAGTGTTGTCGGAGCTCCAGTTTGGTTTTCGTCCAGTCTGGGGACAGTGGAAAAGGCCCTAAATTTGTATCTTTTAATTGGCAACCACTGCAGCAAAAAAACAGGCAAGCTGTATCTTGCATTCGTGGATTTAAGCTCCGCTTTCAACTCTTTTAACAGAGCCAAATTGTGGAGCATTCGGTCAGATATGGGTGTGGAGCAGTATATCGTCAACTTTTTAAGACAGCTGTACTGCAAGGTTGCAGCTAGTGTGGGGTATGGCCCTGGGGGAGAGATCACAGCAGCCTATACCCCCACTAGGAGGGTGCATCAGGGCTGTGTGATGGCTCAGTTCCTGTTTTCTTTACATGTAAATGGCCTGGAGGAGCAGCTGGTGGGGCTTGGGGCAGACTGCCCCCACAAAGGGGATCACAGTGTCCCAGCATTAATTTATGCTGATGACACAGTCATAATAGCCAGGACTGCACTGTCACCACGTTTGCTTACCTAGGCGTTCTGTTTGACAAGCAACTTACATGGGAACCTTTGGAAAATAGCACAGTGGCTACCTTTTTAAAAGCGGTGGAGGCTGTGTTCACCTTTGCTAGTAGATTAAGGCAGAAGCCAGTTAAGAAACTTGTAGATATTTACAGGGCCAGGCGCTGTGTGCGGTTGCTTCCTACGGGGCATGGGTGTGGGGCATTGAAGAGCAGGCAGGAATGAAGTCTGTGGAGAAAACTTTTCATAAAAGGCTATTGTCTCTTCCTACAGGCACAAGCTCCTTTATTTGCCACTCAGAGGTGGGCTGGAGTATATTACTGACGTCATAAAAATGCAACACCTAATCCTGAGGTTCAGAATTTGGACAAGAAAGAAGACCTATTTAATCTGGCCCATCTTCACTGATTGTCAGCAGCTGGATCGCTGTTTTGATATCCCCTGGATCAGGTATATCCCCAGCACCTGCTGCAGCCTGGGGCTCAAAGATTTCTTTAATACTCCTGGAAGCCTCAAGCCAAGCTTTGCCTCCACACTGAAAAGTAAATTCCTAGCTCAGTGTTTGGGATAGCAGACTGCATGGTGAGGCGAGCAAGCAATCCTTCAAGACTTATGCAGACATTCCAACAAACCAAGACATTGAACCATACCTAAGGTGGGTAGGGAATCAGCACAACAGGTTCTTGTTGGTTAGGTTGATGTTGAGCACAGTGCACTTTCTCAATGGCCTTCCTAGCTCAGGGCTCTTACTTTATGAATTTACATGTGTGCCGTTGCGACAGTTGCTCTGTGAAAAGTACTCTGCAAATTGTAAATTTTATATGCCACTGAGAAGACTTTACCTGTTACCTTTCTTAAGGCAAGCTAATATATGAATTACAAGAGCAGCTTTTAACAATTTGCAGTCATTACGAAGCCCGCAGATTTGCCATGTAACCACAGTCTACATCCAGTGGGGAGTAAGACTGAGGACCTCTATGGTTATTTTACAGTATGACTTCTGTTTTTATCTCATTGCAGTGGCCCTGTTTCATATATAATTTTAATATTGCTTTTTATGAACATTTTTTATGTTGTTTATTAATGCTTCTTTTATGATCATGATTCTGATTGAATAAAGAGTAATTGACTTGAATTGAATTTACTTGGGCTTATTGCTAGAGGACTAGAGAACCTCAGAGAGTGAGTCACTCAGACAGAGAGCTTGCTGTAGTTGCTGCATCTGCAGATATCAGACCTCCAGCAATGTTTTGCAGGACCTCACTGACTACATTTGCTTTCTGGAAGGCAGAGCAGAGGATGCAGAGAGCTGCACTAGAGGCGGCAACATTCATGCAGTAAGCATTCCTGAAGGGTCTGAAAAAATGTGCCATGGTGAACTTTCTGGAAAACTGGATCACCACCACAGTGGCATCCAAGAGTCTGTTTTCCTTTTCGTTTCTACTGAGCAAGCACACCAGGTCCCGGTGTATATGCTGCCTTCTGGCATACTTCCTAGACTCATAGTGGCCACGCTATTAAATTTCAAAGACTGTGATGCTATCCTGCAAGAAGCCATGGAAACCAGGCACTCAGTGATCAATAACAGAGTCCCGTTTACACCTTAGCAGTGAAGTACCACACAGTGTCCTTCACGGGAATGAAAAAGAAAACTTAAAGGAACGGGCCTCAAATACACCCTGCTTTTCACAGAGAAACTCAAAATAATGAAGTAGCAGAAGTGTTTCTTTTTCACCAGCCAAGAAATTGCATTGGGCTAGATGGATAAGTATGTCACTTCAACCCAGGCAGGTGACCCACAAGGTGGGAGTGAGCTATCAAGGCCTTGCTGCACACATAGACTACAGAACCGAGTGAAAGGAAACCAGTGTACATCGACTCCAGATCATGAGCAAGCTGAGGTGTCAACGCTCCTCAGCATTGTGGGCTGTGGTTTCCATACGTACAGAGATTACCTGCTTTGCTTCGTACATCTCCAACGAGGACAATGAAAATGATGCCCACACATTGCTTCAGTGATGATGATGGCAAGCAACCTAAAGCAACCCCACAAACAGCAAACCATCCGGTTTGAAGCACAAGAAATGGGGGGCTCTCTTCTTGGTGGGTGTCAGAAGTAACAGGCATTTGATGGAGAACATCAGCCAGCCACCTTTTAATGTTCGGATGTTGCCGAGATTTCTACGCCACTGCTGTGGCTCATTAAGCCTATATGAGTCCAGATCTAAAAAACTAAAAGCATGTCTTTGTTACCTCAGGCACAGTCTCAGGCCCAATAGGCAAGTTGCAATGTCTAGTGGTACTGGCCTGCTTGTAAGTTCTAGTAGTGTTGTTGTAATTTGCATCCAAAATTGGTCATAACAGTGCATGTCCATATCATATGTGAGATTTCCGATTCTGAAGCCTGGCAGGGTGGGCAACTATCTAGAGACTCTAGATACATTTTCAACACCCAAATTGGTGCCAGGTTTGTCTGATGTAAGTAAATAAATTGGGTATTTTGAAGTGTGGGTTTCTTGTGACAGACTTTGTGTAGCTTAGGTTCTAGTCCCAGTCGCTATTTGTTATCTCTTTAATGAGTGCTCCTTCCCACTTAAATTTGACAAGGTCTGCGCTGGTGTGTAGTGCTGAAGAGATTGTCCCATACAAGTATGTTACAGCCTTTCTCTTTATCTGTGTGTAAGGAATACGTGCAACGTGTCATTAGTAGTGAGTTCAACCTAGCCCTCCCCCATGTGTCTTTGATGGCCTCCAAGAGTACATTGCATGCAAGAAACTGGCCAGCTCCCAACTCCCAGTTGTCAATCGGGGTATCATAGGAGTGAAGGGTGCATTACAAAACAGGTTTCCCACTGATAGGATCCCCATCTCAGTTCATATTTGGTATTTGTAGTGGGCCAACAGTGGTAAAAATCCAGGGTGATCCAGAGTGGAATCTTCAGGGAAAATACACTACTCAGTGCCCTGTTCACTTCATGAGTCTTTGTCATTATCGGCTCACCACTCACAGTGCATGGTGGCACTTTCCAGGCAGAGGACCATTGTCCAGCACTGCCTCATACCAGCATGTGGGCCGATGCACCTCTGAGGATATCGCCCTCCGAAGCCTGCCATCACATCTGACATTGGAGCTGCGCCATCAGATAATAAGCCCCGTAGTTTGGGGCACCAAGGTCTCCTCCATCTATCAGACACCAAAAGTCCTAGCAATGACTCTTTGTCTGATCATAGCCCTGTGTTACTGTCTCTATAGTACAGTACTATGCGGACCAAGATGCCTATAGGTGCTGCAGTGGAGGGCACTGCATACAGGGGTACAAACACAGAAAAAATGTAACACTACTTTGACACCAACAAAGGGTCTATGGCTGATTCCCTTAATCAAATGGGAAACCTTCAAGATATATATAAGAGTTCTCTACATTAAAATCTCTACTGAAATGCACACTGTACTTCGAGGAAAAACTTTCACCATCTCAAATGGAGCGCAGTCAAGTCAGACTCTGTAAGGTGGGGACTGGAACACAAGTGACAACATTACACTGACCTTAGTAGGAGGATGGCAAAGTATGATTACAGAGAGTATATCACTCAAGGACATAGATGGGGGATAATCCTACCTTTTATTATCTAGGTTGATTCAAGCACAAGGGCTGTAAGAGCCACCCGTCACCCGGATGAACATCAAATTCATAGACAAGCATAGCGTTCACTGCATGCTATGGACAATTGTATGTACAACCATATATAACTGCCACTGATTGCATACATCCTTTCTTAATGCCTGCTAGGCTGCAAAAGCTCTCACGGTGTCAGGTGCTTGTGATGGAAGGGCCAGTCACAGAGCCTAAGATCACTACCATGATTAAGCAACTTGTGACAGGCAAGACTCCCGGCTACAACAATTCTCCACTTGTATTTTTTAAAACCCATCCAGCTGTCTTGCTAAAATCCCTCAAAGAGGTCTGTGACCCATCCAGAAACCAAGGCATGCTGATGCCAGTGTTTCAGGAGGTTGTCTTTGCTGCTCAAAGCTGCAGTGACCCTTTGGACCACAGCTCATATTGTGCACTGTCTTTCTTGAATTTAGATCATAACATCGTAGAGAGGATTATTGTGAACTGGATTCAGCGTACATTCCCAAACTTCGTTCACCTGCATTAGAAAGAATGAGTCCCAGGCAGGAGTATCTATCTCACCCAATACCAGGAGACTATTTCATGTTTTTCATGGGATCTAAAGAGATCAGTCTTGCAAGTTGGCTCTGTGGATAAATAGGAAAAAATCAATAAATAACCTGCCTGGACATATTTATTTAAGGTCTTGGGGTGTGTGGATCTTGGAGTCGCCATCCTGTCTTGGATTTAGGTTTTATACACTGGCCCCATTGCCTGGGTCAAGACATGGGATGAAGATATATGAATCCTGGCTGATTCAAATGGATACCAGACAGGGTTACCCACTTTCCCTGCTTCATTTTGCCCTTGCAATGAAGCCACTAGCTAGTTTGATCCGCCAAATAGGAGAAAGGCATGGTCTGGACATAGCAAGTCAGAAATATTTCAGCTCACTCTATGCCATGAAGTCTTGATAGACTCAAGTGGCGTAACCAGAGCTGTGGGGATGATGCTAGAGACTCTGGAGACTTTCAGCAAATTATTTGGATTGGTTTTTAACCGTGCCAAATACTGTATATTCCCCTTGACAAATGCCTGTTCCCACATGCTTAGTATTGCTGATTTGCCCAATAAATTACATAGGTTTAAATACCTCGGAGTGAATGTGTTGTCGGAGTGCCCTGCCAGTACGGAGTCCTTGTCCCAAAAACACGTGGCAGTAACGACGAGATGCCTGGCAGGGTCTCACACCTCTTTGGAGTCTGACTGTAGACGGCCTATGACAGTGCTCCTCTCGCAACAGCAGAGGCCATCTTGGGTGTAGTTTACTACCTAAACCCCACCCAACAAAACCTCGTTGATTGTTTTTAAGGTAGTCACTGCAGAGGCACCGGCACCTGTAAATCAACCTGGTCGACGGGATCTTCATTACATCCTGCTTCACCTGAAGCTCTCCACTCTGGTCCTTTGATTCTTATTTGCATCTTCTCATCGATGGTAACTTGCAAGAGAAAAAAGAAAAAAACTTGAAAAAGCAGCAAACTGTTCAAGCGTCAAAGTATGGTAACGGCAAACACACTGTAAGGGCAAGTACTTACCGTGAGGTGGAGCTGCATGTGGCACTGTAACCGCATCTCCTCTAAGCATATCTATAAGAATACGAAGAGAAAAGGATTCAATACAGAGTTAAGTTATAGATTTTAGACAGTGCTGCACTAAAATCACTGTCAATAACCAGTGCACAGGACGTTTGGTTTTACGGAGTATTCAGAGATCCATAATTAGCGCCAAGAACGTTTTAGTATTTTTAAAAGTCACAGAGCAAAAGGCTTCCAGTTGAGGGGAAAAGGAATGCAAGGTTAAAATGTTGTGCTCACAATTATGTTTAGCGTGTATTGAAAAAAAACTATGTGATGTAGAAGTGGGAAGTACGTGTAAAACTCAGTGTGCTGTCTTGAAGGTACATAACCTTACCCATGAATCAAACCACACCCAGTTTAGTCCACTGTGGGAGAGAGGGAATGTCAGGTAAAGGATAAGGGACGAAGGAGTTGCTTGGCAGGAAGTTGTGAGAGACAGAAAAATCAAGGAAAAATAACCCCAGAAACATTACTTAACATGTACTCTTTATTTTCTAGTACTTCCGACGAGGTTCTGAAGCCAACGCACCGACGACACAACAGCACTGGCTAGAGGTGACTGCACAGATAAAGTAAGGGTGACGAGTCTGGAGCAGATCCGCAACTGAAGTTCTCCCTCTCTTCTAATCCCATTCCCCTTTCCCTTGTTGAGCTGGCATGGTTCCTGCTACTTCTCAGTTCTGGAGGAGCATAAGTTTGGCGAGCGAGCTGGAAGCTAGCACCCATAAGAAATCTCACTCCCACGAGATGCCCTGATGACAAACCACCATATGGATCCATTCAAACAATGGCACAAACACTGGCACACGGTTCTCTGATGCAGGACACCCCCAGTGAATCACTATAGGGTCAAGTGCGCCTGCCACACACCCGTTCTCAGCAAAGCACATACTCCAGGTACCGACCCATCCGCAGATCAGTGCGTGTTTAATACAGTAACCAGTTGGCCTGCTCAGCTGTTGTTCTTCCTTCCATTGTTTTCACCCTTCGTTAGCTTTTCTGCACAGAGCATTTTTAACAAGTGCAACCGTGTTGGTGTATGCATTTATGCTTACAAACAAACTCAATAAAAAGAGCAATTAAAAACAGTGGTACTGGTGGTGGTAGTAGTAGCGTCAGTGGTAGTAGTGACAGCAGTAGTAGCGCTATCACTAGTACTATTGTTGTTGCTCTTATTAATGTAGTTATGATTAATGTTATTAACAGTGTACCGCACATGCAGTTATTAGACCCAGGGCAGAGCAACATTTCTGTTCTCAAACTTGTCATAGGATTGTTCTCCACCTTTGGCAATCATCTTCATATCAGTTCCAAATGCGAAGGTGTCTGTCTATTGAGAGGGCACTGGGAGTCTAGAAACATTATCGCTAAGCTACAAACTATACGGCAAACAGCATAAATTATGTTTGTCTCGGAGCCGGCAGAGGGAATTGGCACACACAAAATTCACAAATAATTTATGTGGAGAAGACTGAGAAGGGGATGAATTGACACTATTCACCACCTCCCTGCAGAAGAGAAAGCGAATACAAAATCAGTTCTCATCATGCCCCATACGTCAGTCTTAAGTGTGACTATATTATGATTTTCCAGGAGAAAATCCTTCTCACCTTAGCTGTAGTACAGCATAACAACTGATCAAAATAATTGGCAAATCAGGGCTGGAAATTTAGGAATAATTTACATTTAAACTAGGAGTAAAACACCCCTGTTCACAGAAAAAAAAGCCCTGCCCTTAAAAAGGATAGGCTGTTTAACCAAAAGTTCTTCACTACATTGCTTTGGGTTGTTTAAGCTAGAGAATTTGGTTCTGGGTCTGCTGCCATTCTGTAAAATTGAATTAAAACACAGGTTGAATGTATATGGTAACACAATAGAAGTTGTGCAGGGTGTTTAATAGTGTGCAGGATTCGTCTTCTCCTGCATCAAATGTTCTTGCTCGAGGTACAGAATGTCAAATACACTAACAGACAAAGAAATTGAAAAGGGTGAGCATTTTTGGGGGATCAGTTACATAATTTCAACTCTAGTACTGCACTGTGCGTTGTACCCTGTTCCAGTTTAAGTTTAGCATCACAGATGGCGCCACAATAATACGTTTCTCAACCAACACAACTTGCCTATAATAAGGAGGCTCAGCACAATGTGCACTCTACAAACCTGATGAGAATGGAACTGCGCTTCTCAGGACAAATGCTGCGTTGGGCCCGACATGTAAAGATTTTGCTGTGAGTTGTTGTGACTTGCTCTTGTAGTACGTGTGGCTTACTCTTGTCTTACTCCTGGAATTTAGTAGTAGGCCAGGAGTCATACAACATATTTGTGAATCTTTGTGAATGAGGCCCTAAATGTCCACATATCAGTTGGTATATGCAATCAGATATGTATGTCTACATGCACAGCTCCGGTGCCCCTGCTCTCCTAGAGTGTGGCCCTGGCCTTTTTCTTCCACTGGCTCGACCAGGCATCTTCAGCTACCTGATGGTTGAAGGGAAATATGGTTGCAGGCAATTCAGTGCCTTATGACTGAAATAATCCCCGATTGCATATAAATATGTAGGATAATTAGTATTGTGTTAGGTAAGATTTGTAATGCACCGGAGCAGCAGCAGCATCAGGATGCCCTAGGGATCATACAAATTAAAAGTGATACAATTGTAATAATGAAACTGAACATGCATTCTGCGCTAAGGACCTGGTGCATGTCATTCAACCCTATTATGCCAGTGGAGCTCCCTAAGACATTCCTTTATGCAAAATATAATCTTAGGAAAAAATATCCTACGAGGAGCTGCATTAGTGCTGACTAATAGATCTTTTGCCTCCCTAATACTTTTGATATTATTGCTCTCTTTGAATCTAGTTTTTAAAATGGTGCCTAAGATTCTAGTTCAAACTAAAAGCTTGCAGGTTCTCTATAAATACATTCACCTCTGAATCCATTCATATAACTACAATAAGCTGCTCATATTTGTGAACTTCAGTAATGCACCTCTGAATTTTGTTTACTTCATAATAAAGAAAAATAAATATCCCATTTTAGTATCAGAAACTTTTAAAATAAATATGGCCGTTTATTGAATTTTGTCTATGAATAACAAGTATCACTTTTAGTAAAACTCAAGATTAAACCGACTACATGATTCAGAAGTTATTGCGTATATATGAGAAATATCTTCCAAATAATTGCCACTTTACCTTTGATCACACTAAAAAGTATTTTTTTTAAACAAGCATTGGCAAAGCCAACCAGTCTAGCCTTGGTGGCAAGGCAGGTTTTGAGTTTGTCAATGGTGTTTATGTTTAGTCAATGTTTTTCCAAACTTTTACCTTTGGAGAAGCTGCTGAGCACTCGTCAATTTAGAAAAATCGGGGCACTGGCTAAAAGCAACAACCTTGTTTTTGATTAAAAAAAGCACACATTGCCACAGTAGGCCTTGCCTAGAAGGGAACTACTGTGTGTGTGTGTGTGTGTGTGTGCTCTTCTTGTGAAAGTGCAAAATGGCATCACTCACAGTGAAGTTAACCAACGTCTGAAGAGAACTCACCCATTGCCCCAGGCTGTATGCCTTTGTGGGTGGAAGAACGATGTAAATGACAAAACAACAGACCCGTTGTTGAAGAGGGTTGCCTGAAACCCCCTACAAGCATATAATAAATATAGGCCAAAATTTACTAATGATTTGTGCCGCATTTGCATTACTTTTGTAACACAAACCATATGGAAAGTGTTATGCTGGGATTTACTATCCAAAGCTAATCTGGATTTACATTGGGTAGTTGCAAAGAGGAATTTGCATCAAGGGGGTGCTCCATGAGTGGTACATGGACGTCTCCATGTAACCACCCATGAGTTTTGCAGGTAAGTCATACACCTCCTCGAGGCATGCATAATGAGGAGAAAGGTTTTCAACTTCACCTAATTTTTTCTACTTTGCATGTACTCTGCATTGTACAGCACACATGTACGGAGGAACAATGTAAAAGGATAGTTTTTTTGTTTTTTTTTACTTGAAGTGTCCCTTTTCCAGAAAAAAATCAGTACATCACAGCCTAAAGTGCTCTAATGTAGAGAGAGAGATAAACAGTGCCATATGTTAGTAGTTATGGCAATAATCTGCTCTCTCCCTTTCACACGTGTGAATTTTTAATAAATCTGGGCCATAATTGTAGTAAAATGAAAAAGTCTTGGTTAATACTAGACCTAAAAATGATTTGACACTTTCACATATTAATAACAATTGAGGAAGTGTGGGTCTGCATTCAACAGAACAAGCAAGCAACAACATACATTGGCACTAGATGTTCTGGTGGTTATATGAAATTACATATGTAAAAAAAGACATATGCAGAAAGAACCTTTCTTGAAGCATCAAATGGAAATTACATTTCCCAGCTGATGGTGTTAAGTAAGATATCCTATCCTTAGTCCTCCCTCAATCAATCAATCCATCATTAGATTTGTAAAGTGCTGCTAATAATCCTGGAGGGTTTCTAGGCGCTGAGGGTTATCACTCAGAGTCAGTAGCTACTCTTCAAAGTGTCATGTCTTGAGCTTTCTCCTGAAGTCGAGGAGGGTTTCTGAGGTCTGAGGTGCGTAGGTGGTGGGGGGGTCATTCCAGATCTTGGCCGCAAGGTAGAAGAAGCAGCACCCTCCGCAGCCGGGAACTCTTGGGACATGTGTGAAGGCAAGAGTTGCTGAACGGAGTTCCCTAGCTGGCTGGTGAAAGGAGTGTCTGTGGTTGATTTGATAGGGTCCGATGTTGTGGAGGGCTTTGTATGCAATGGTGAGAACCTTGAATTTGCACCTCTTGTACAAAGGCAACCAGTGGAGGCCTTTGAGGTGGAGGGTGATGTGGGACCATCTGGGGAGGTTCAGGATGAGTCTCACTGCTGCCTTCTGGGTGGTCTGGAGGCGGTAGAGGAGCTGAGTGGGGAGTCCTACGTAATGGGTGTTTCAGTAGTCTAGTCTGCTGGTGATGATGGCTTGGGTGACCGTCTTTCTGTTTTTGATGGGGATCCATCTGAAGATCTTCCGTACCATGCAGAGGTTGTGGAAGCTGTAGGAGGCCACTATGCTTATCTGCTGTTTGATGGCGAGTTTGCTGTCGATGATAATGCCGAGATTGAGAGCGTGGTCAGTTGGGGGTTGGCCGAGCCTGGGGGGGGCCTCCAGGAGTCATCCCAAGGGGAAGGGTTGGTTCCGCAGATGATCACCTCTATCTTGTCTGTGTTCAGTTTCAAACAGTTGTATTTTATCCATTCAGCGATGTGTGTCATGGCACTGCTGAAGTTGCCTCTGGGGGTGGTGTGGTCTTCGGAAAGGGAGAGTATGAGTTGGGCATCGTCGACATATGAGATGATGTTGACTTCATGGGAACGAACAATCCCAGTCAAAGGTGTCACGTAGATTTTGAAAAGGTTGGGACTAAGAGAGGATCCTTGGGGGGCACAGCATATGTTGCTTTTATGTTCTGAGGAGAAAGGTGGGAGGCGGACCCTTTTGGTGCAGCCTGTGATGAAGGTGTGAATCCATTTGAGGGTGTTGCTTTGGACCCTCAGAAGTGACATTTTGACTTTCCCTGCTTAGGTAATACCGACACCCTGCTGGGTCAGTGCCCTCAGCACATCCTACCTAAAATTAGACTGTGAAGATGCTGATCTCCTTATTAGCACTGTGTGCACTTCTATTGATAACATAGCAAACCCAGTTTAGTATTCAGAGCAAGTCCTGGAATAAAGTAGTAATGAATGTGCATAGAGCAACATGCCACTCTAATTACCTGACAAAGCTTAGTGTTGTCATCTGGTAGAGGGAGAAGCACACCAGTGGATGACTCTATTCAGATCAGATTAAATCTAACCAAATAGTGGAGATAACTGTTAGCTCTCCTCACTGATTTGCATAACATGGGTCCACTTTTAATGCTATAGTGGATGCTCTCCTGAGCTAATATAGCTGGGTATAGGACCCAGGCTCTTGCCCCAATCTGACAGAGAGGAAATTGGGGAATCCAATCAATCAATCAATCATAGATTTGTAGAACGTGGCTAATCACCCATAGGGTCTTTGGGTGTGCTGCTCAGTCAAAGAGCCAGGTCTTGAGGTCCTTCCTGAACTTCAGTAATGCAGTCTGCCTGAGCTTGAGAGGTAGCATGTTCCATATCCAGGTTGCTAGGTAGGAGAAGGATCTTCCTCCTGCTGTGCTTTTCCGGACCTTCGGAATGGCTGCAAGAGTGAGCTGGGAGGAATGGAGATGTCTGTAGGGTATGTAGAAGGCGAGGCGGTAGTTGAGGTATGCCGGTCCTATGTTGTGCAGTGCGTTGTACGTGTGGATCAGGAATTTGTATGTGATGTGCTTGTTGTCTGGGAGCCAGTGTAGGTTTCTGAGGTGGGAGGAGATGCGGCTGTGTCGGGGGATGTCCAGGATGAGTCTGGACTCTTTGTAGTTTTGATTGAAGTTTCTTGGTGATGCCGGCATAGAGTGCATTGCCGTAGTCCAGTTTGCTAATGACAACTGCATGGGTGACGGCAGTGCTTAATTTGTAAATAAAAACATGCCGGTGCCTAAAGCCCTCCTCTTAAACATGCAGCTGCTGCAATTTACTTTGGAACCCAGTAAATGCTTGAGGCAGTAGAATAAGCCACGGCCCTCAAAAATAAGTGCCGGTGCTTAGCACCGGAAACAAAAATCACAAATTAAGCACTGGGTGACGATCTTCCGCGTGTTGGAGGGAATCCACTTGAAAATTCTCTGCAGGAGTCGGAGGGTGTTAAAGCATGACGAAGAGACGGTGTTGACTTGGAGGGTCATGAATAGAGAGGACCCCAGAATGATGCCCAGGTTGCGTGTGTGGTCCGTGGGGGTAGGGGCATTTCCCAGAGCGGCGGGCCACCAGGAATCGTTCCAGGCAGAAGGGGTGGAGCCGATTACGAGGATCTCTGTCTTGTTCGAGTTTGAGGCTGCTGGGCTCCATCCAGGCGGTGACAGCTTTCATCCCGTTATGGAAATTTCTCTTGGCCTTAGCAGAGTCTTCTGACAAGGAGAGGATCAATTGGGTGTCGCTGGCGTAAGAGACTATGTTTAGCCCGTGTTGTTTGATGATCTTGGCAAGTGGGCCATGTAGATGGTGAAAAGCATCGGGCTGACTGAAGATCCTTGGGGCACTCCGCAGAATGTGTCTTTGGATCCTAACGTGAACGGCAGCAGTCTGACACTCTGTGTTCTTCCGGTGAAGAAGGACCTGATCCAATCCAGAGCTTTATCTCGGATGCTGATGTCGTGAAGTCTGTTGCTGAGGGTGGAGTGAGAGACGGTGTCAAAATGCAGCGGAGAGGTCAAGTGCGGCCATGCCTCCACTGTCCAGTATGATGCATGGCTGCTAAGAATGCAGTTTCAGTGCTGTGGTTGCCTCTGAATCCAGATTGGGATGGGTCTAGGATACAGTGTGCCTCCAGGAATTTGGTGAGTTGCTGATTGACGGCCTTCTCTGTTACCTTGGCTGGGAAAGTGAACAGAGAGATGTGTCTGTAGTTCTTCATCTCCCTAGGGTCGGCGGTGGGTTTCTTGAGTAGCAGGTTGATATGGAGGTGCTTCCAGTATGAGGGGAAGGTGACAGTCTCCAAGGATCGGTTGATAGTTCAGCAGAGCTCCGGTGCTATGGTGGTGCTGGCCAGGTTGAAGATATAATGAGGGCACAGATCCAAAGGTGCTCCTGAGTGGATGGAGTTCATTAGTCTTTGGGTGTCCTCTTTGGTGATGGGGGTCCAGGAGTTCAGTCTCTGGTGAGGTGCTAGGTCCATGGTGGTGAGCAGTGCTGGTGAGTTTTGATTCCTGAAGCCTTCATAGATGTCCTGGATTTTTCGGTGAAAGAGGGTGGCAAGGTCGTTCCAGATGTCTTGGGAGGGAGGGATGGATGAGGTGTCTGTCCCGGGGTTCGTGAAATCCTTGACGATAGCGAAGAGCTTTTTGCTGTTGTGAGTGGTGGTGTTGAGGCATGCTTGAAAGGTGGCTTTTTTGACGGCTCTGATGTTCTAGGTTGTGGAGGGAGGGAGGGAGGTTTGAGGAGTGCTAGGGCAAGGGCAATATCTGCTCAGAAGTGTTCATCTGAAAGGTGATAAATAGCCCAGAGAAAGGGCACACCCCTGGCATATAGAGCTTTTCCATTACCCTACCCCTGGAAACAACACAGGCAAGGTCAAAGCTCACCCTAGATCCCAAGAAAGCAGGTATCTTGTTTTATTCAATTTTATTTGCCATTTTTGTATAACATTGGTGTGAGGCTGATCAAAGGCATCTTATCAGGTAGGAAGGAGTGTTACAGCACCTAGTTCTGAGGTACATCATATTAGCTGGCTATGAAAGGTGAAGGTAGCTGTGCATTATAGGTGGGGCCTAAAGGCCTGCTCGAACAGACGCAATTAAAGAGCTTTCAGGTCATCAGCTTTGAGACAGTGGTGTAAGAGAAAGAAGTTCCAGCTTTCTGTCCGCAAATATTTTGCATCTTGCTGGGTGGTCTGACTCCCTATTTTGGGAGGCTGCCCTTAATTATCGAACAGTTCCTGAGGTATCTTCATTATCAACAGATAGGAAGTCTCATGTCCATGGAAAAGCAATAAATATGGTGCAGAGTTTTGAATGTGATCCTTTGTTTGTTGAGGCACAAATCAACATAGCACCAGGTGAGATGCGGTCAGTGGCTTCAGGCTATAGAAGACTCGTGTGACCACATTTGTACTTTTTGGAGTTAAACCATTACTTGGTCTGTGAAACATGATTTAATTCCAGTGTAATTGTTTTTAGAGATAGCTTCTGCTAGGAACAGAGTGATCTTTGAAAGAAGAGTAGCTGAGGTCAAACCCGACAGAGGATACACAGATGGTAAAATACATATTTAGAGGTATGAAGATGTTGTTCACCCGAGGAATGAGAGATGGGTTTGAGTCAAGAGTAGGTCTAGGGTTGCACACCTTTGAGAATCAGGTGGAGAAATTCCAAAGAGGGAAGCCAGTCAAATGGAAGAGAAGCAGGTATGGCAGTACTCTTATCAGGTCCTCGGTTCTTGAGGTGGTCATGCAGATCCAGTTCTGATTAATCCAACTCTGGACTTGTGCCAAGCAGTGTATGTTCTTGTTTTTTTTAAATATGTGTCTAGATGTCATCAAACCACATATAATTTCCAATGCTGTAGTTATCAAAGTTATCAAAAATGGCATCGCAGAGGATTGGCAACAATGATGACTCTTGTGGGACACAACAGAAGATGTTTGTCAAAGTACATGAAAAGAAAATCAGTTTTGCCTGGAGGAACATATTAGACAGAAATGAGGAGATCCATTATGGGGCAGAACCCCTAATGGAAAATGTTATTTACCCAGTAAGCATCTGTTTGTGGCATCTAGTACTTTAGATTCACATGCTCTGCATACTTCTGCCATCTAGTATTGGATCTGGAAAAGTTGCAAGTTGCTTTTGTTTGAAAGTCTTTTGAGTCACAGGACATAGTGACTCCTCCTCTTGTTTGCAATGCACATGATCCACAACTCCATCTTCATATTGTTTTCTCGCAGTCAGTGATGAGTGGAGAGTAATACAAAGGTAGATAACCTAATTGATCATGCATGATAATGTATTATGTACTGTAATAACCACAGGTGACCTGGGGAGGCTGGTGGGCACATATGAATCTCAAGCACTACATGCCACAAACAGATGCTTATTGGGTAAGTAACATTTTCCATTTGATGGCATGTGTAGCTGAAGATACACATGCTCTGCACAGACTGAAAAGCAGGGTGTGACAGTATTTTGGAAAAAAGTACGTAGGACTGCCTGCGTTCATTGGATTTTTGGCGTGCTAAAATGTCCACACAATAGTGTTTAGTGAAAGTGTGTGTTGCTGGCCATGTAGCTGCCCTATTGTGAGAAAGTAGCCTCTTTCTAGCCTTGTTACCCCCACTTTTGGCCTGGTTGTGAGTGTATGTCAGGGTGTTTTCACTGTCTCACTGGGATCCTGCTAGCCAGGGCCCAGTGCTCATAGTGAAAACCCTATGTTTTCAGTATGTTTGTTATGTGTCACTGGGACCCTGCTAGTCAGGACCCCAGTGCTCATAGGTTTGTGACCTATAGGTATGTGTTCCCTGTGTGATGCCTAACTGTCTCACTGAGGCTCTGCTAACCAGAACCTCAGTGGTTATGCTCTCTCTGTACAAATTGTCACTAACAGGCTAGTGACCAATTTCACCAATTTACATTGGCATACTGGAACACCCTTATAATTCCCTAGTATATGGTACTGAGTTACCCAGGGTATTGGGGTTCCAGGAGATCCCTATGGGCTGCAGCATTTCTTTTGCCACCCATAGGGAGCTCTGACAATTCTTACACAGGCCTGCCACTGCAGCCTGAGTGAAATAACGTCCACGTTATTTCACAGCCATTTTACACTGCACTTAAGTAACTTATAAGTCACCTATATGTCTAACCTTTACCTAGTAAAGGTTGGGTGCTAAGTTACTTAGTGTGTGGGCACCCTGGCACTAGCCAAGGTGCCCCCACATTGTTCAGGGCCAATTCCCCGGACTTTGTGAGTGCGGGGACACCATTACACGCGTGCACTACACATAGGTCACTAACTATGTGTAGCTTCACAATGGTAACTCCGAATATGGCCATGTAACATGTCTATGATCATGGAATTGCCCCCTCTATGCCATCCTGGCATTGTTGGCACAATCCCATGATCCCACGGGTCTGTAGCACAGACCCGGGTACTGCCAAACTGCCTTTTCAGGGGTTTCACTGCAGCTGCTGCTGCTGCCAACCCCTCAGACAGGTTTCTGCCCTCCTGGGGTCCAGCCAGGCTTGGCCCAGGATGGCAGAACAAAGGACTTCCTCAGAGAGTGGGTGTTACACCCTCTCCCTTTGGAAAAAGTTGTCAGGGCTGGGGAGGAGTAGCCTCCCCCAGCCTCTGGAAATGCTTTCATGGGCACAGATGGTGCCCATTTCTGCATAAGCCAGTCTCTGGCGCGAAACTGGACAAAGGAAAGGGGAGTGACCACTCCCCTGACCTGCACCTCCCCTGGGAGGTGCCCAGAGCTCCTCCAGTGTGCTCCAGACCTCTGCCATCTTGGAAACAGAGGTGCTGCTGGCACACTGGACTGCTCTGAGTGGCCAGGGCCAGCAGGTGACGTCAGAGACTCCTTCTGATAGGCTCATTCAGGTGTTGCTAGCCTATCTTCTCTCTTAAGTAGCCAAACCCTATTTTCTGTCTATTTAGGGTCTCTGCTTTGGGGATTTCCTGAGATAACGAATGCAAGAGCTCATCAGAGTTCCTCTGCATCTCTCTCTTCACCTTCTGCCAAGGAATCGACTGCGGACCGCGCTGGAAGCCTGCAAAACTGCAACAAAGTAGCGACGACGACTACTGCAACTCTGTAACGCTGATCCTGCCGCCTTCTCAACTGTTTTCCTGGTGGTGCATGCTGTGGGGGTAGTCTGCCTCCTCCCTGCACTAGAAGCTCCGAAGAAATCTCCCGTGGGTCGACGGAATCTTCCCCCTGCAACCGCAGGCACCAAAGAACTGCATCACCGGTACCCTGGGTCTCCTCTCAGCACGACGAGCGAGGTCCCTTGAATCCAGCAACTCTGTCCAAGTGACTCCCACAGTCCAGTGACTCTTCAGTCCAAGTTTGGTGGAGGTAAGTCCTTGCCTCCCCACGCCAGACTGCATTGCTGGGAACCGCGTCTTTTGCAGCTACTCCGGCCTCTGTGCACTTCCGGCGGAAATCCTTTGTGCACAGCCAAGCCTGGGTCCACGGCACTCTAACCTGCATTGCACGACCTCCTGAGTTGTCCTCCGGCGACGTGGGACTCCTTTGTGTAACTTCGGGTGAGCACCATTTCACTCCTCTTCATAGTGCCAGTTCCCGCACTTCTGCGAATGCTGCCTGCTTCTGAGAGGGCTCCTCGTCCTGCTGGGCGCCCCCTCTGTCCCCTGACGCAATTGGCGACATCCTGGTCCCTCCTGGGCCACAGCAGCGTCCAAAAACCCTAACCGCACAACTTGCAGCTAGCAAGGCTTGTTTACAGTCTTTCTTCAGGAAAACACTTCTGCACGACTCTCCACGGCGTGGGGCATCCATCCTCCAAAGGGGAAGTCTCTAGCCCTTGTCGTTCCCACAGAGTCTTCAGCTTCTACTGTCCAGTAGCAGCTCATTTGCACCCACAGCTGGCATTTCCTGGGCATCTGCCCATCTCCGACTTGCTTGTGACTTTTGGACTTGGTCCCCTTGTTCCACAGGTACCCTCGTTTGGAAATCCATCGTTGTTGCATTGCTGATTTGTGTCTTTCCTGCAGAATTCCCCTATCACGACTTCTGTGCTCTTTGGGGAACTTTAGTGCACTTTGCAGTCACTTTTCAGGGTCTTGGGGTGGGCTATTTTTCTAACCCTCACTGTTTTCTTACAGTCCCAGAGACCCTCTACAAGGTCACATAGGTTTGGGGTCCATTCGTGGTTTGCATTCCACTTTTGGAGTATATGGTTTGTGTTGCCCCTATCCCTATGTGTCCCCATTGCATCCTATTGTAACTATACATTGTTTGCACTGTTTTCTAATACTATACTGCATATTTTTGGTATTGTGTACATATATCTTGTGTATATTTGCTATCCTGATACTGAGGGTACTCACTGAGATACTTTGGCATATTGTCATAAAAATAAAGTACCTTTATTTTTAGTATATCTGTGTATTGTGTTTTCTTATGATATTGTGCATATGACATTAGTGGTACTGTAGGAGCTTCACTCGTCTCCTAGTTCAGCCTAAGCTGCTCTGCTAAGCTACCATTATCTATCAGCCTAAGCTGCTAGACACCCTATACACTAATAAGGGATACCTGGGCCTGGTGCAAGGTACCCCTTGGTACTCACTACAAGCCAGTCCAGCCTCTTACACCTAGAAATGTCAGCTATAGGTATATTTGCTTGAAAGACCATAGATTCACCTTTTATACGTGTTGAATATGCTCTAAGGGTAATCAGTAGTGGCCTTTTAGCTTTTGCATAACAAGTTTGGATACATTTAACAATCCATCTTGCTATAGTAGATTTAGTTATGGGATTACCTTTTTGTGGTGGAGAAAAGGCAACAAAACGTTGTTTTGCCTTCCTAAAATTCTCAGTTTTATCAATATAGAACATAAGCGCTCTTTCTAATTTCAATGCTCCTCTGGGAGATATTAGAGTAACTGCTCAATTTCGTCTCAGTGGGCATGATCACATCTGGCTAGAAATTGTTGAGTATTGTCAATACGTCAATGATTTGCTGCTTGAACAGCAACACGCTTAACAGATGCATCA
This sequence comes from Pleurodeles waltl, assembly GCF_031143425.1. NCBI lineage: Eukaryota > Metazoa > Chordata > Amphibia > Caudata > Salamandridae > Pleurodeles > Pleurodeles waltl. The sequence goes on from NC_090436.1 coordinate 520,230,459, forward strand.
ATAAGCTTACTCACCTTGTCAGGAGGTGGTGCATCTTGAGAAGCTTGTGAATTGGTTCTTTTTCTAGCACTAGAGACAGCCAAAGAGTCTGCTGGAATTTGACTCTTGGTGTATATGGGATCCTAGGGAGAAGCTTTGTATTTTTTTTTAATCTTGAAGTAATAATACGAACCCTAGCTAGATCTTGGAAAATATCATCTGCATGTCTGAGCATTCACTTCAGCATAGGGAGATATTGGGTAGATTTATGAGAGGGTGTTAGTGTCTCAAATAGAAAGTCATCCTCTATAGGATCTTTGTGGATGGGATACCTGATGATATGTGGCAGCCCTCCATACCAACTCTCGAAAAGATGTATTGTCCTCAGGTGGTGAAGGTCTAACTGGGTAGATCTCTACATCAGGTTTAATATATGTGTCAACATCATACTGTTACCATGGATCTATGTCCTCATGAATATGTGATGTATTCTCACTAATCACATGAATATTGCAACCTGAGTGAGGAGACCCTGGTGGATATATGTTCTGAAGAGTGTTGTGGAGAAGGGGTTTGTGATGGTGGAGAGTTAATGGGTGGAGGAGATGTATGTAGAGGTGGATGAATCTCCTGCAGTTCTTTGTCCATAATTTTTTGTTTTGCCGGAGGTTCATTTGTGTCCAAAGCCTCCTCAAAAGTGAGCTGTTTTTTAGGAGGAGGAGTTTTTACCAGTACTCTTCCAGTTAGAGGCTGGATATGCAATTGGGACTGTTGCTTAAGCTCCAAAGTAGATTTCAGATCGAGGTTTTTTGGTACAAAAGAAACTTTGTGTTTCGGTGCCGAAGATGTTGTTGCCGATGCAGGCAGTCTTTTCTGTGCCGAATCGGTGGACACCGAGTCTGATGTGGAAGGTTTTGGTGCCGAAGTCACCAACACACTGCTTGTAATTAAAGCAGTGGTTTTAGGTTTATGTTTCGATACCGAGCCAAAGTGTGGGGCATCTGACCCAACTTTTTGATGCCTGTGATGGCCCGAAAACTGTGGCGGATCGATCACTTCCGCATCTAAACTGAGTCTTTTGGGTGTTTACTCACTGCGGGTTGACCCGGAGGGATCTTCTTTATTTCTAGGGTCATTTCAGCCTCTGAATCTGAGTCTTGGACCAAAAACACCTCCTCTTCATCAGCCGATGCCTTCTGAATCTCCTGCTCCAGTTCGGTGTCCGACATGATGTCTTACATGCCAAAAATATTGGGCGTTTCTTCCAATTCCTGCCTCTGCATTTCGCGTTGACGAGCTCTTCTGTCCCATAGAGTTTTCTTTGACCGGAACGAGTGGTAGGCCTCACAGTCTTCTTCTCGGTGTTTCAGCAACAGGCAGAGGTTACAGACCTGATGCTGATCAGTCTGGGGGAATTTCGAGTGACAATTCAGACATAAGTGGAATGGATTCTGTTCCATTAGTTTTTAATTCTCGAGTATGTTTAATGGAGAAAATGGCTGCCCTAGGGGCACGGCCCCAAGGGCCTTTATTGAAAAATTACTTATACAGTCTTTTCTCGATCCCAGAACTCAATGTCAGAGAAGAATATCGCAATCAAAACAAAACCAACAAGTTTGGAGAGGTTTCCTGAACCTAAGGTGCCTATGACAGTCTTGAGCTTGAGCTCCAAGAGAACACGACTGGACCCGACAGTGGAAGAACACAATCTAAAGATGGAGGCGAGGAACATACGCATTGCAAACAAGAGGAGGAGTCGCTATGTCCTGTGTCTCGAAAGACTTTTGAACAAAAACATCTTGCAACGTTCTGAACCCAACACTAAATAGCGGAAGTATGCAGAGCATGTGTATCTACAGCTACACATGCCATCAAACTTCATACTTCTGCTGAAAGGCGCTTTATTAGGGTATAGTGGTCAACTATGTTGAATACTACAGCGAGGTTGAGAAGAATCAGTGCAAACATCTGGCCCTATGCATTAAACAACTCCTCTTTTATGTTTAACAGTGCATGTTCCATTCCACATTCACATCATTAGTGGAACCTGGACTCTATAATGATTGCCCGCATGAGACCATCCACTAAAATACTATGTAATATGTGATGTTTTCTGCATATTCACATTGAGAAATGGTTTTTGGGTAATAAATCCATGCATCAGTGGGACTACACTGATGTGCAGACTTCCAGCAGGCAAGCGTGTCTCACTAATAGCACACAGAGTGTAACATCTGCCAAGAGATAGGAAAGAACAAGTCCAATCATGAACTGGGTGGCACCAATAACTACACACTTGATATGATCCTACCTGCTTTAGGTAAACTGGACGCAAAGATGGTAGTTGAACAGTTGTCAGACTTCCTTAAGGAATCCAGCACCATTGACCCATGTCAGCTAGGCATATGCCCGGGCCATGGACTCAAAATGTTCAAATGTCTAGAAGACATCAGTTTCACTCTTGATTATGGAGTTGCCACAGGAGGGTCCCTGCTTGGATTATGTTTTTGTACTTGATACTTTGGACTTTGGTATTTGATCAAAAAACTATCCAAGACTGGAATTAAAGGTACTCTTCTGAAGTGGTTGAAAGCATCCTTAGTGAGGCATACTCAGACGATGTTGCTCTCTCAAGTTAGCTAAGAAAAGACAGCAGCTCTGTATGGGGTGCCAGAGGGTTCCTTTTTGCCACTGAAACTTTTCAACATTTCTGAGTACCTTCTATCACAGCTCATCTGGTCTTTTGGTTGTAGTGCCATGTCATACGCAGACAACATCTAGCTTATCATTCAGCTCAGTAAGCATGCTCTAACTTCTGCATTGAGACTGAATGAGAGTTAAATGGTAGTGCAAAAGCCCATAGCCCACAACTTCCTAAAGTCTGATGCAAATAGAGCACAGCTGCTGATTGTTAAAAATAACACAGACCACTTGAACAACATTCTGTTGCCTCTGTGTATTGGGACTCCAGCCACAAAACTACCTAAGAAATCAGCTAGGAAGAAACCTCCAAATAATGTAGGAGATACGACCAGATCACTTCTTATAAACCTTCATGAGCTAGTAAACACTCTGAAATCATCCATAGGACTTATTCTTGATTCCATGCTGGAGCGCCTAAAGGGGGTGGAGAATAAACTCGAGGTAGGACTAGGATTAATAAGGGCCATACAACGAACAGATACACATCACGTACTAAAGGATCTTAATACACCACCCTTGATCCTAGATCAGGGAAACAACACCCAATCTTTCCTGCAAAACAGAACAAATGATATACACCCGAATGTAGATCCCCTGAGAAAGATATCAACGCACCCACAAGCATCCAATCCGAATCCAACTCTCCGGCCTGTATCCCCTATTGCTACAGCTCAAGTTTCCCTGCCTGTTCAAGCAGACTTAAACCTTAGACTAGCTAAGAGAATAGGCAACAGCACACCGAGGACAATGACCACGCACCCCTATGTAAACCCAGGGAGGAATACATATAGCAGAATTGAATTCCCAAATATACGATACCGCCCAAGTGATCTATTACATCTTCCTCCAGAGGTTACTCCTTATGTAGTGATTTTGGCCAACGTTCCAGTTTTAAATGACCAACAGACAGAATCTTGGACAGCTCTGAGAAATAAGGCCCTCAATTGGATAGGAGTCCGTTTGGGCTCAGGAATGGTGGGGCCTCTCTTTGAAAATATAAAAATGGTCAGGAGAATCAAGTGGTTGGGCAGCAGTAAGAAAATGCTGGAAGGCGACTGCGTGGTCCTTTCATTCAGGTCACCAAATTTAGTGGACAAAATTATCCACAATCTAGGAGCCACACAGGTTACTTCCCAAGGAATCTCACTACTACCCTTAGGTTTCTTTTATCAAAGCCCAGAGGGACGCAACTCCACAGGCCCACAACTAGCAAGAGTATTTTCTAATACACCAGATTTCCCAATAGGGCGCAACAGATTTCACCCCCTTACGGCCTTAGAAGATATCGATTGACTTAATAAGAATCAGACAGCTCCTTCAGATGAACTAGTCCAGATAGAATACAAATCAGGGTGGGCATATATCTTACACAATAGATTCCATAGCAAACAGGTCCCAAATTCACTTAACCCAAAACAGTGCCCCCAGAAATTCACCCCAGTCATCAGGTGACATTATACTTCCCGGTACACCAGTGGACCAGCATGGTATCCCTAAACAGAAAGCAGAGATTGCTCTACTATTCTGGAACATTGCAGGTTTAAACAACAAAATAGGCAATGAGACTTGGGTGAATTTTATAGAAAAATATTCATGCATATGCTTCCAAGAGACGTGGATGACGAGTCCCCTTCACATTAACGGCTATAAAACATTTCACTCACCAGCTGCCCCGTCTAGGCACGGCAGACCAAAAGGGGGTTTATGCACATACATCTCTAACAAGTTACGACTACAAAACCTAGAGATGAAATTTACGAGTCTATACTATCAAATGATAGAGGGTAACTTGGATCATAAGACTCATCTAGTCATCATTAACTTTTATAATAATGCAGCCCCAGGAGAGCTTGCTAATATCCTAATGGAGATGGGAAATGATTTCAAAAAAATAACAAGTACTAATAACAGCCGTGAGACCTTTATGATCTGGGGTGGAGACTTCAACGTCCATCCCTGTAAAGAAACCTCAGATAAGGTATGTGGCTGGGATTCTGAAGGCGTTGGCTTAAGTCTCCATTTTGCACACAACACCCAAGGAGACGCATTGAATTTACTGGCACAAACCCACAATTTATCCTTCGCAAATGAATTATACACTGCTGAATCAAAGTTTAATCCAACATACAACGGAAGGGTTGCAAATACAGTGATTGATTACGTTTTAATGTCAACCCATTTTTCACACTACCTCAAGAACTATACTTTGCATGACATCATAATTAGTGATCACTACCCCCAGAGCCTCAACCTCCTAATAACTCCCCCAACAGCTGATAGAGACGACAGGCCCACCCTGATAGACGACATTGAATTAATGCCGCGTAACGGTTACACTCTGAAATGGTCACAGACTGACCCCGACTTTCTCCTCAAACAGTTACTAAGCGACTACAAGCACGCTTTTGCAGACTGTTTAAGTGAGAATTTAGATCCAGGGCGACGTTTAAATGCCTTTACTTTGATCATGCAATTCATAAAGAAAGCCCTTACTACTAGAAGGGGTAACCTGGGAAAAACAAGGGCCACTGGATGGTTTGATTATAACTGCTCACAAGCACATAGGAAATTGAAAAAGGCTTTAAAAGCCCCAAAAAGATCCTTAATTGAGATACGTAAGTGTAGACAAGAATATAAAGCAGCAATGAAGGGAAGGAAATTGACTCTAAAAAGAACTCTGTGGGAAACTCTACACACAGCTAGCCGAACGAAAGATAATACTCTTTTTTGGAAAACAATTAACTCACCTATGCTCGGGGATAAAGACTCCCCCAGGATGGAAATAGCGATCTCCGAAGAAGACTGGATCGCACACTTTTCTAAAATATATGCGCGGGACAGCGAAGAGAACCCTACATTTCCTGTACATGATCAAGCCCTCCAGGAAGGCACACGCTTGTTAATAACCCCACAATTTAGCCTTGAGGAGGTAGAGGAAGTCATATCTCTAAGCAAATCAGGGAAAGCTCCGGGCCCCGATGGCGTCCCGATTGATATATACAAGGCCAATATCCATTTATGGGGCCCTGTATTAACGCAGTCATTAAGGGCCATTTGCATACAAGGTCCCCTACCATCTTGGCGAGATTCTAATATAATTCCTATACATAAAAAAGGTGACCGTCTTAACCCAGCCTGTTATAGACCAATCTCCCTGCTGGATTCAACGGCTAAATTAGTAGGGAGAATCATCCTGAACAGATTGCAAACATGGGCAGAAGAAAAGAGAGCTTTATCTTCTGTCCAATACGGATTCCGGAAAGGTATTGGGACAGTGGAACAAAGCCTGAATCTAAGTATTATCATAGGAAAGTATACAAGGATTAGAGAAGGTAATCTGCACCTGGCTTTCATTGACCTATCATCAGCATTTGACTGTGTACTACATGACAAGTTATGGGATACCTTAAGCAGCATGGGGGTAGAACCAGCCATAATTCAGTTTATACGAGACATGTACGCAGAGCAAGAGTGAGGTACGGCCTAAAGGGGGAAAGTACTCGCCCTTTTGGCATATTTAGAGGCGTGCGCCAAGGCTGTGTTCTTGCCCCGTTCCTGTTCTCGATGTATACAAATAACTTAGAAAATGTGTTGGCTAGTAACTGCAAAGATCTACCCCAAATAGGCCATCGCGCTGTCCCGGTCTTACTTTATGCAGATGATGCAGTTTTAATGGCCAGGTCCCCGTTAGCCTTACAAAAACTTTTAACTACTTGTATTACATTTATGTCACAATTGGGTCTTACTGTCAATCGCTCAAAAACATTCATTATGAACTGTGGTGGGAAACGCGGCAAATCCTATAACATTACAACCGCGGATGGGAGAGTAGAAACTGCGCGTACCTTTTCCTATCTGGGCATAATGTTTGACAATCAGGGCTCCTGGGCTAATTGTAGGAAGACAAAAAAAGCCCAGCTTATAAAAACAACGATGGCTCTAAGGCTTTTTTCCAAAAGAATAGGGGGCATTGCCCCGCCAAATATGAAAAAAGTTTACAAAGCTAAGTGCATCCCAGCCGCCACGTATGGGTCCGGTATTTGGGGATACACCGATTGTAATCTGGTGCAGACGGTTGAAAATGATTTTATAAGATATCTATTGATGGTACCAAAGGTACTTCATCATACATAATTCATTCAGAACTGGGGTTCCCCTTTATTACCGACTTGATAAAGATTCAACCCTTACTGCTATGGCACAAAATTTGGACCTCAGAACATACTGAACTAAATAAGGCCATTTTGACTGACTGCATGGAGTCTATATACGCAATAAGGGTGCCTTGGCTAAGATACATTATGACTTTTTTTTAAAACATGGGCAACAAAGCTTATTACACAAATCCAGCTTTGCTGGTAACAATCTCTAGGAAGGATCTGAGTGCTCTGGCATTAAAATATCTAGAAGATTTACGATGGGAGGTCGAATCAAAAAAGCCCACCGTCATTCACAATCAAATAATCTTGTCGACGTAGGCCATTCAGCCTTATCTGACGAATGTGATAAATCCCCGCCATCGTTTTGTTCTCACCAGACTGAGGCTAGATATATTCCACCGTCTAGTGACCTTCCCAACTATGAATGACTGGAGCACCACCTTGAAGGCCTGCCCATGTGATGCAAAGGCACCACAAACCACAATCCATGTGGTTTTATTTTGCAAATTTTACGCCAAGCAAAGAAAGTGCTTAGTAGCCCCTCTTCTAAGGCTAATCAATCTCCCTCAGTGTCGTACCGCGTATGCCAGCCTCCAGGTGCTATCATCCATTGAGATGTGCGGAACCTTGGCCAATTTTTTATGCTCCGTATTAAACACAAGAAAGCACATGAGGGTAGCAATATAACTTGAATTATTTTATCTAACGGTTCGTATCTAGAAAAAAAAATTAAAGAACTTTTAAAAAAAAAATTCATGTATGGATCTTTTATTATTGTAAATCATTAAGATTTTAGCTTATTTATTGAATTTATCGTATAATAAAATGTAAAATATTTGTTACTTTTATGACTTGCTGAAAGTCGAATAAAGTTTTTTTGTACTTTACTTTATTGGGACTCCCATGGCACTAGCAACCAAAGTAATCCTACATCAGGACCTATCGCTGAGGGCGTAGATCAAAGCAGTTTCTAGTTCATGCTTGCGTCTTATTGGCCTTCGGCAAAAGGTTCTCCCTTTCTCATGAAAGAACCCCATGGCACCATGGATGCATTTTTGCTTCTTCTCCAGATTGAACTATTGCAGCAGCTTGTTCTGTGGCGTGCCTACTGCAATGTGTACAGAACTCTGCAATAAGGCTGGTGCAGAACCTACGCAAATTTTATCACGCATGTGATACACGTAGAGAATTACATTAGCTTGCCCTTTATAAAAGTGGGGATTCAAATGATTGTGCTGCGTCCATAAATCTTTTCTACAGCTGTGACGCTGCTGAGATTGAGACATTTTTCCATTGTTGCCACTAGACTCTGGTTCGATCAGTGTGCTATGGGAACCTCCTACTCAAGTCAAACAGAGGAATTCTGGACGTCGCACATATAGCTACAAGACACCAAGGCTTTGTATCAATTTGGCCCCACAGATCAGGAAAACCGCTAACGACCTTGCCTTAAGACTTTTCTTTTGTTCTTACCTGGCTACTTGAGCTTTTAGCTTTTCTGATTAGAATTCACATCATGTTTGAATTTGGTTCTTTCCTCTACAAATAATAAAATCACAGCCAAAGCAGTGTTGGCACATGACCTCCCCCACCCCCCAAACCACCAAGGAGATCTAGCTTCTTGTTTTTCCTCTTCCATCCTGTGGGAGTCAGGAAAAAACATCAGTATATGAATAAAATTACTTAACACACACAGAAAAGGTAAGAGACACGGATTGAAAGTTATGCAGGGGCCTTTCAAGCCAGGCTTTCCAGAGCTGTGGTTAGTGGCTTTCTCCTTGCCTCGGTGGAATGACATCTCAAACATGGCTTCCTTCAGATTAGCATTTGTGACAAGCATACTTCGTGTAAGTCCTTAAGTGCTATCCTGCGCCCAGCATGGTGTAAATTCAATCAATGCTTCAACAATTTACATATAGATGTATTAGAATACAAGAGATAGGAATGAGCCTCAGAGCACCCAGGAACCTGAATGACAAACACAATATATCGGCAGTCATGACTTTTGGTAAACCACACAAATTGGGTTGTAGGACACAACTATTTCTTAAATAAATACTTTCAAGATATTCTGGATCTCTTTCAGCTTTTCTAATGGGGTACCCAAAATTTAAGAAGGTCATGTTGGGTGGAACATTCTCTATCCAAAGAAAAGGTCTGTGAGCAACAGCAGTAGTGATGCAAAAGAAAATGAGGGGCCTAATTTAGAGTTTGGCAGATGGATACTTCATCACAAACGTGACGAATATCCCTTCTGCTGTATTACAAGTGCCATAGGATAAAATGCACTTGTAATAAGGTGGACGGGATACAGTGACATTTGTGACAGTCACCCGTCCACCAATTCTGTAAATCAGGCCCAAAGATTCTTCTATTCTAATAAGTTCTTTATGAGAACCGTACTGCAATAAGTCTATGTTCGATTTATAGTCTGGTTCTTGGTATTAACAATCTTATTCTAGTAACAGGGCCTAAAATTGCAATACAAAGTGAGGCCTTGGTTGGGATGTAGTGCAAAAGTTAGAATTATGCACTGCAGTTTTCTATTATTTAAAAAAATAACCAGAAGAAATTATTGTATTCTTCGTGGAGTTTCCTGAGGAATTAAGTTATTTTTGCCCATCACAGCTTTCCCCTTATACTACAATATTTCCCAATTTCCTGTATTGACACAATGCATTTCAGCTATCCGTTATAATACTGATCACGTCTTACATCACGTCAACTTTGATAGCGCCAGTGATGTCAGATCTGATGACACTAGTGATGCAATATCTGATGTCATTTTGATGCCATTAATAAAGGAACTTTTAAGATGACGTATCATGACATATATGATGTAGATCAGAAAGGCCCCATCATTTCTGCCCTTTGAATTGTAAGCCTAAAGACAGGTTTACTTTTTAAAATTAATTTCAGTGTTGTTCAAACATCTGGCACAACATATTCATTTCTTCTTACATTCTTTTTCAGTTAAACACAGGTATTTACATATGTTTGTGTATGTACCTCTATATATAGCCATGGGTTTGCATTTATTGTCGTATTTGTCGTATCCTTTGACTAAGTCAATAACTAAAAGAGCATCTTTCAATCTTCCCTGGAATGTAGGATTGCACGTCTCTATTCTTCCAACGCAGGGCTGATTGGTGGTAAGATATTACTGTCTGTTAGGGCTGGAAATCGTAGTAAAAGGTGGGTAGCAGCAAATTCTGGCAATCTGCCTAAACAGAAATCAATGAAACAAATTAATCCTTTGTAGGCTTCAGTGACACAGTAATCCATCATTCAGAGCTGCTTTTATACACCGAACCAGAGAGTGGAGCAAAGAGCCCCGGGGGACTTCACAGACAACAACTTACACCAACACTGGGAAAATTCAAGGCAATGAGTTTATTTAAAGAGGATAGATTTCAGTCGAGTAAAGCGTTTTCTTCCACGATGGATAAGGATAAGGGCAAATGCTTTCCTTTAGACAGAATTCCGTTTACTTACTCTGTAGAGGGTTGTATAAATGTAAATACATGTTTCTAAGGCCCTTTAAACAAATCTAATATTTAACAACAAAAGTATTTTAATACTAGTCACTTAAAATGCATTCAAGTGTTTTATTGAAAACTTAGCATAAGTTTTAGGCATTGTCACCAATGTCAGTGGCCAATGACTTTATGCGTATGTGTTGGTGCGAATGTGTGTGTATACACTTTTTGGTTTACACTAAAATTGGTAAATTGATTAATATGTTTTTAATAATTGAAATGTACTTTTAATTTTTAATAAAACTCACTTTAATTTTTTTGCGGTATGTGGATATACATTGTTGTTCTTCTATTATCTGCCATTCCAACTTGCCAAAGCAAGATGACACAGCAGATAAAAAGAGGGAACCTCCAGTACATTCAGGACAATGAGCAAATGTCAGATTGGAACAGATTCCATCCCATCAGCTATACCTGCCACAAGGCAGCATTCCAAACACCTTCTGAAATGCGTGACACATTGGAAAACATATCTAGTTGCAATATTGCACAGTAACAAAAGAATCAAGGAACCACCTCAGAGAACAATTGTACCAGCATGGGAAGTCCATTGTGAATAAACAGGATACTGTCTTGAGTCTCACCGTGAACAGGGACATTATTGCAGCTGGAGAAAACCAAGATGAGAGAACCATACAGTTACGGGGAAAACATCCTATAGCCCAACCACCATATACATGACAATTGGCCTCCTGAGCAGTAAAATGACAGATGAGAAAAAGAGTTTGAACTTCAAGGTGCAAAGATATCTCACTATTGAGCTCCCTCTTAGCACCAGCCAAGATGTCCATGGTTCCTAAGTTACGAGTAAAGTGCACATACAACATGCTAACTCACAGCATTGTGAGAAAGGGTACAATACAATCAAAGAGGCACCGCAATTGTCTGCAATAACAGCAGATTGAGGTGAAACAAGTTCAAATTTGGTGACACATGCACTCAATAAGACAGACCAGCTAGATGTCAGACTGCACATGCCAAAGACTCATAAGACAAAGGATCAAATACTGTAGTAGAAACAAAAATAGTCACCAGCACCCATAGTGATGAATTGATATTAAAGATCTAGGCTCATATTTATGGGGAATTGGTGTAGGGCAGCACAAGTCTCCTTGCTGCGCTGCCCTACGCCAATGTGAAAGGGCAGGAATGCACTGTATTTAGGAAATATGGTGCATCTCTGTCCTTTCCCCCTGTGCTGGTGCACACTTGGCTATCTAGCACCAACGCAGGCACCCTTGCAGCATGGTGCAAGGGTGCCTGCATTACATGCAGGATTGTTTTGTGTTTTTGTGCAAAGTGGCTGTGCGTGGCCTCAAGATATGGTTGAGAGGCTTGTGCCACCGGAGCGTAAAAAAAAAAAATTATGCCCAAGTGGCGCAAGCCTCGTATAAATATGCCCCATAGTGTGAAAACATCCATGTCCACTAAACCACCTGCTGACCTTCCATGAAAAGAAAAGCACAATTTGTGGTACACATAGCACAACCATAGTGGAATCAGCTGCCGCATAAGGAAGCCAAATTAGGAATGCCAGCAAAACCCCTGCATGCCAATCAGAGCAATCCAAATGGCAGTACATTTAGGGTATGTCCCACAGCACCAACTTAAGAGCACCCCATATCACCCCAACCATTCACCATAAACCGTACAGAGTCTATTGTTTAAGGACAAGATTCTAGCAAAATATAGAGTGAAGCCAGCAAGGACAAAAGACCATCTAGTAGTGCACCTAGCATGCCACAGGTAATAAATCCTTGGTGGTTACATCACCAATAGAGCTAGATCCCATGGTTGCTGCCTCCATTAAGAAATAGCATGAATGTCAGAAAGGACTAACAACTGGAACTTTAGTAGGAGGCCAGAAAAAACAACCAACAGAATTCCACAAGTATGAATCTCATGGGACGATGTCCAACATCCTCACACTACACCACCACAATCCAAACCTGACAATTTGGCCAGCAACACTGTTAACACAACAATAACTCATGTCTGGATGGGAGAGAGGCAGTACATGCATCACCAATGCAAACCTATGTACTTACTCAGGTGAGACTGCATGCAGAGAAGAGTCATCATGGATGCCACAGAGGGACCGGGACTTCTGTCAATATCCTCTGTTTGTAGTGGGACCTGCCAGCACCTGAATGACAAGGAATCACATATAAGCCAATCTTCAATGACACTGCCACCCAGCAGTACTTCAAGCCCTACCTGTCTTGCACTAAAGGAGGAGCAGATAAGAGCAGCAACACAAGTGAGGAAATTGTCAGCAGGCCATAGGGCCACTCAGCCCTAAACAGTACATCTTCCCCAGCAACTTTGTCATGTCTGTCTGCAGGCACAACAAATATAAAGTGTGTCGCCTCTCCACAGTGGTTATGGGTTGAGATGGGGTGGAGTCTAACCCAGAAGAGTCAGATTTGGTAGGGAAACTATAGAAAACAAGAAAAGACTTCAGGGATTTTGGGAGTCTATCGCTGAGGATGGGTGCATCACAGTGTCAGTAACAGAAAGTGTAAAAAGAAAGGTGGAGGTAATGCAACTTTCCATGTATTTTAGTTCATGGCACTACATCATACAACTTCGATATGATAAGATGACAGAGTGGATAGAGCTTACTTTAATAGTGGTACATGCCAAATCCCAGTTCTATCTCACTTCTTCAACAGAGCTCTGCGTCACTTGTCTCACTCATAACTGACGGTTGACTTTGTGCTGTCTGTGATATGTGTGTTTGTTTCTTATTGTACAAAACTACTTTATGCTATCCCAGTAAGCATTTTCTTTGTTTTATGAAATAAAAAACAATTTTTGTTATGCTGAAAGTCAGCCGGGCATGATACATGTCCTGAAACATTTTAAAGTAGTTTATTTGATACCCACTATGTGTCTTTGGCAGTACTCTTTCAATATAAAGAAACTATTGTTCAACATCCTCCCTGAAACTCAGGTGAAAGTCTGATTATCAGCAACAATTTCTACAACTCACTCAGCAATTAGACTTAGGGCCTCATTATGAGTGTGGCGGTCCGAGGGTCGCCACACTTGCGGTGACAGTTAGCCCGCCGTACTCCAGGTGATCCAACCACCACATTAGAACCCTGGCGGGTGGACATGCCAAAATACCTCCGTCACCACCAAGAATATTGTTCCAGATGGGCTGACTGCAGTCTAAGTTGTACTCAGCCACGGCAGCGCTGAACTCAGTGCCACACTGCTGATTACAACTCAGCTTTCCACCAGCCTTTCCATAGTGGTCACCCGCCATGAGAAGACTGTTGGAAAGCCAGTGCCGGGTGCCTCAGTGGGGCCCCTCAACTCCCATGGCATGGGCAGTGCAGGGGGCCCTCTGCCCAGCACCATCGGAATGGACGCTGCTTTGCAGACAGTGCGCATAACAATGGTGCTGGTGTGCTACGGTATAGGCCTTGGCTCCCTGACCAATACCATAGCACTGTTCCCGCCGGTCAGCCCGATGGGAACGGTGTAATACAATGTTCTCGCCGGTCAGCCCGGCAGGAACATTGTAATACGCTTGGGGGACACCACCACCAATCAGGCCCTTCATTTGGCTTAAACAAAAAAAATAAAGAATTCTAGATGTTGACCCCAAATACATCTTAAGTGAACTTCATATAATGCAATAAATTATTAATACCCAGAAGAAGGGAATCTGGCTCCAAGTCATTTTGTTTTTGTTCCCACTTCTACTGCCTTCTATAAACCTAAACGATATTGTTAAAGTTACCAATGGCATGCAGGTACATCTGTGTGCCATCATAATATGAAAAGGGGGCCAAGATTGAAGCAGATATTAAATAAGACAAAAAGCTACATGCAACAGATAACCTGCAGGACCCATAACCAGGACTAACCCAAGGGACGAGTGGTCAGAGCTATTTGCCCCAGATACCCTAGACCTACTGGCTGACACATGAGGTGGCCCAAATCCAAAAGGCTTTGCCTTCTGCTCCCACCTGTAAAATAACAGCATAACCATTATCAAACTCAGTCATAGTGAGACTTCTTCCATCAGCAGAAGGTAGGTAAACATTTAGCGTTATCAATAGTTCACTCCCTATGTCAGGTATGGGCTTTAATTCGAATGAATACTATCCAGTGGCCCATATTTCTCTAGTCAAAAAGTGAAATTATCGGCAGAACTAGAAGCGACTCAAGTCTATATTAACCATCTGAATTTACCTGGGACATTGACAACAAAAGGAGCTGCTATGAGTACACTTAACACATTAAGAGACAAGATGAAAACATAAAATCTTTCCAAGCAAACACGTTGGACAGTCTGTCACAAAAACGTTAAGTTTTCAGGGGTTTTTCTGTTCATTTATAATATGGGTCATAAAACCTTTCACGTTAACATAACTTAATGTCTACTTGATTCCTCAGGCTACAGACCTGTCAGAAGTGTATGGTGTTGCTAGCATTCTCCGAATACTTGGCTCCAGTGAGTCAAAAACTGCAAATATGTCTGAAAAATGTGAAGAGTGTTTAATAAATATACGATATACGACTTGGCATACATGTAGTTTAGTAGCTTTAAGAACTAACCTCGCCAGACTATTGTTTTTCCTAAAAAAAACATCGCACATATTATGCGGCAATAGAGGGGTTTTCGGGCAGCAGTCTTCATATATTTGGCTGGTAAACAGGCATTTGCATTTTACTTCCAACCCACTGCAACATACAGCATGGGGCAATGCTTCAGCCCATTTTACCCATTGGCATGATTCATTTTAAATGACTGCACAGAGACTGTGCTCATTGTTCACATCTACCTAAAAATAGTTCATTTCTCCTCAGTGACAAATGTGGCTCAACGTGTATTTTATTTTTTATATTCACTTTTAACACAAGCTATTGATTTTGTGTGCACTTCGAGTGCCCACTTAAATTGTGATTAATTTTCAGTCTCCTTTTTAAAGATGCTGTTATAAATTGTTTAAGTGGCACTGTAACATCCTACCTGCCAGCAATGTGAGGGTTTTTATTGGGTGATGATTTATTGTCTCCTTCACGAATAATAGTAATAATTATCAATGATAATAATAATAATAACAATATTATTATTAATAATAATAATATGCATGGTACAACTAGTCAGGCGTTTTATTGAAAAAAACATCACTATTAACTCAGGCACCATAATGAGTGTTTTTTAATTCAATGTTATGATTGTAAGGGTATGACAGCCATGTTTTAGAGGCTTCTTTTTTTCTTTTTTCTGTTTATTTAGGTGGCATATGCTTGCAATAAAAAAATAAACAATAACCCTCACACCAGCTTGCCAAAGCCATACGTTATGGCTTTGCCAACGCTTGCTTTATTCTGGGGATATGTGAAGTAAAAGATGTGGGATGCTGTTTATGTTGGCTTGCGTATACGAATATAGGATGGTATGGCATGCATTATTTGCAAGAAATTCAACAGCATAGGTTCGCATGTGTAAATGAGAGGAAACTGTGTTTTTGTAGTATGCTGTGAATTACACGGTGCGTTTGATAGGAGCCCGCTCACTGATCAATGTAAGTCACACCCTGCAAGTTCCATTCAGTTATCTGTTTTAACAAAATGTATGTTGTCAATAGGGTTTTTTCTGACTACTCAGCTCTCTGAATGCCAACATGTTACATGTGAAATTTGCATTAACATTGTGTGCTCGGTAACACGCTAAGCAGATTGGGACAAATGATAAAAAAATAGTTGCAAAATACTGATTCACTTATATTTAGGAAACACATACTAATAGCTTACAATTGCATTCAATGAGTCCATATCACAGAAGCACACAAGTTTGTCGACTAGCACACTGAAAACTGTCATCACACCCATTCCCACCATCCTTATAAAGGCCTGGCCAGGTTGGGACCTGCCCATTTGGGTTGAAATCCCGAACAAAGGGTTATACATGTGGATTTGTGATAAAATCATGTGGTCATCTAGAGTGTGGTGGGACTTCACATCTCTTATAAGGAGGGAGGGTCTGCTGACCACTAAGAATCCAGCCAAGAACTCTAGATTGTTGATCCTGCATTGAATGGCTGCTGTATTTCAATGGCATGCAACGAGGAAGAAAAGTGTGCGCAAACGGTGACCTGTGCTTATATGTTTTAAATGTATCTGACGAGACTGGCTTTACATATTGCATATGTGAAGTATTTATACATAATATTTGTGTTTAAACAATATATTAACCAGAAGCATCTTAAAAAATATTACATTATATTTCAAAAACTCCACTTGACATAAGTGGAGTGTATTCTTTTTAATATCAACTGAGTTACATGGCTAAACACATGTAGGACACCACTTTTACAAAAGGGGTGCATACATGTAAGATGGTACCGTGCTTGTTCTTAGCAGTGGGTTTCAGTGGTTGCAAACATAATTGTTGAGAACAACGTTTTTGCTTGCAGGACCTTTTGGGTAGGAAACCTTAGATGATCAAGAAATCCTTGCAGGATCAACACTAACCAGCCATTGCTGGATTTCCTAGACCACATGATGTTAAAAAATGCATTGCTTTATAGCTTTCTTTATAGGCAAGGATCCTCAGACTACTATGCAACAGGTAACTTGTTCACAGGTGACCTACATTAACGCACACATGTGGAACTTTAGGTTTGTTGTGATAACAAACAATCGAATGGCATTAACAGCTCGCATTTTGCAGTAGTTTTTAAGGAAAAATGAGACTGATCAGTAAGATTGCTGCTACAAGCTCTGGTTTTCATGGCAGTATGGGTAGAAGAACCTTGGTGATCAATGCAAGTTCCCTCTCACTGGATTTCCTTTGATAGCCTCCCTTAGATAAGAAATAATCTGTGGCTAGGCAGTGTATTGGGCATAGTTTTGGTGTTCTTGTACTTGTGCCTTAAAAGTGGCACCTGACAACTAAACCTAGACATAGGGTCTCCTTCAGCCCCCTGAACATTGAGTGGGCAATGAAGCCTGCTAATCTAGCCGCTGCTTGAAAGCCACTGGGTTTTTGTGCATAAATTGTGTACTTGTGGCTTTGCCATGAGAACTGACTCGATCACCACAGAGTCCTTTGACAGGTTTGTGCTCTTCATCTCCATTGTTGTTTCTACCGAAAAGACAACTTAAGGCATCTTGGCCTCGGGTTTACATGGGATAATGCAAGTTATAATTACGAAAGATGTAGCAGTCCTAAATCAGGCTTTTAGGGAAAGGGATATAAAGGAATTTTTAAGGGCTAGCTTTAAATTCTTCCTTAGGGAGTTATACCTGCATGTCAAAACGGATTTGGCGTTGCATCCGTTTAACGAGGATAGTAAGTCACTTTGCATCTAAATGAAACTGTTAATAAACGGGCATAATTTGCCAACCTCATTCTGTAGGCAGTTGGGTCCTACATATAAATTGCTAGTGAATCAATTTCCAAACCCGATTCACACAGCAGTTCTAGGAATAACTTCACCTTCCTAGAGATGCGGATGTGGCTCACAAATGAATTTCGAAACACGTCCTTAAGTTTAGAAAAAGCTTTATGAATTAGTAGCCATGAGTAAGCCACTTAAGCCTGGAGTATGACAGAACAGTTCATGGAAAATGCGTTGTGTATAATGGTTGCTATTACTGGAGTATTTCCCACTTAAGTCAGAACGACACAACTACTCATTGAAAAAAGCTTGATAAATATGCCTTTGAAGAAGGGCAATTTGCCCTTAACTGCCATGAAGGCAATACTGTTCAATCGATCACTTTTTATTGGTATTAACCATGACTGCTGAATAAAGTTTGCTCTCCTTCCATGTTATTCATCATCACTTTGTTGTTTCCCCATTGTGGGTGGGGAAAAGGGAGAATGTGCAATAAAAAAATGTAATGTTTTATGTGTATATGTGGGATCTGATATGTTTAATCAACGAACGTCACAGGTGAATGTCTATGTAAAACAAAGGAGCCAAGTAAAGTAATAGGTTGATGTCCATATATACGTTAATTCAATATAGGGTGAATGGAAATATTCTTCGCACCTTTTTCTCATTTTATTTTCAACACGTGTTTTCAATTTATAAGAAGTATAGGGACAGGCATGTTGTTAAGTCTACACCAACAACCCTGCCCACACAGAAAGGTGTCTGGCTGTTGTTCAATAACCAGACTAAGCGGAGACTGACATTTGGGGCCTGCAGATGAACAGTGCAGAGAGGCGGGCCCTTTCCCCTTGGGTGAGGTGTCTACATCCCTCCACCCCCCAGTTTGTAAAAGCTGCACAGACTCCCAAACCTGGGAGTACTCACTTTATTAAAGTTAGTATTGTGTGCCTTTACTTACATGTGGTCTGCGTGGAAACCATGTGCAGTTTGACGGTATCCTCTGAGAGGACAGAGTGCGTGCAGCGCAAAATGGCGTTTCCCTGAAAAGGATTATGACCATTCTGTCTTCTCTAGCCTTGCAGCAGTTCCTGATCCTGTGCATAGTAGACTCAAAATTAGTTACACCCTTCACTAGTTACTAGGCTGCAATCTACATTCACCCCAGGGGCCTGCCTGAAACAAGAGGCTGATCAAAACTGTGTGGTTGCCTTGGTAGCTCTGTTGCACAAACTACCAGCTTGCTACGAATGTTAGCACTATGGGCCTTGTATACTAAGAATACATTCTAATAGGTCAGTTGGCAAAATACTGAATTCTAGTGGGTAACAATGAATACTAATGATGTAGGTCGCAAATTGCAACTACTACGATTCACTGCCATCACAGGAATGGTTGCCTGCTGAAGTCAGCAGACCACCAAGTCTGTGATTGCTATTAAAAAAAGGAATAATTTTTCTTTAAATGCAACCCGTTTTCTGTAAAGGAACAAAAAAAGAAAAATTTCACAAACATTTTTTAGGCGTCAGTAGTGGTCCCACTGACCACTGACTATTCCTAAAAAATGTTTTTGGGCACCCCTTTCCCACTTGCAAATGTCTTACCATTTCCTTTGTGGTGTTGGTAACCTACCAATAGATTGCAACCTCAATTGGTGTCACAAACCATTGATATGTACCTTAAGGAATAGCAAATTAGAAGGGATACCCTAAACACGCCCCTTCCAATTTGAGAGTTGGTATGAAAAGGGAAACCTATTTCACACTTGGGTAGCATGTTACCAAATCGCAACCTGTTTTTTCTTATGCACAAAAGCTATTTTGTGTAGGTCAATGCTCCAATTTTGTGAATCAGAGCATTCGCAACTACAAGCTAGGTTTGTACATTAGGCTATGAGTCTAGATGGATAGTTGTGTGACAGATGACTGTGGATGAAAGCTAGGCACACATCAATGTATCACTGGGTATTAAACCGCATCTTCTCTGTGTCAAGCGAAAGAAGGATTGTATCTTAATAATCAAACTCAAGTTCATTCAGTAGCCAGACAGAAACTTGAGAACATAAAGACAAAGCTAACCACACATGCTCTTGCAGTTAAGAATTAAATAAAAACATTGTCAATTTTATGATATTTTACCTTCAGAATATGAAAAATCTAATGTCCTTGCTGAGATCTCTATTACATGGCACGTTGGAAACTACTCTATGTTATACCAGACTGCTGCTAGCTAATGATGCAAAGGTTTGCTTTCTCCTTGACTCGTTTACCTGCATTGCACTAGCTCTTTGGGAAGAGAAAACACAAAACATGACGACTGTCCATCTTGAATCTATAGTAGTTCTTGATGGTTAGGGATATCCCAAAATAATCGATAGAGACATCTTCAATTTTGATGCTGCTTCACTAATACCATGCATGACAGTGCTTAATAATGAGTGCACAAGGGAAGCACTAGAGATAATTTCAAATGTTCCAACATAGTGTTATGAGGGAACCATGACGACTGTAAGAACAGGATATAAACAAAAAAAAACAAGCGAAGGGTGACCCTATGGTCCATAAGAGATGGGTGGGGGGAAATTGCAGAGAACATAAAAGCATACTCTTGATGGGATAAATCACCAGAGGGAGCAGTAGCTGCACATGGGGCCACTCAGAGGAGAGTCCAATCCCTGGTGAATTTCACCAGTCATACATCCCTAGAGGGCTGTTCCAACCATTCATTCTGTACACAAGAGATGCATATGAGCAACCTTCTTGGCTGCCAGAGGAGACCCCTACCTGCGGGGTTCTACCAGCCCTTCCAGATCTCCCACCCCCACCCTTGGCCGAGTGAGTGTCCTCATATCTGTATGTTTGTTACTACCTTGATTACTCCAGTTCCAGTCCGCGTAATGGGCTGATTTGGCTTCATACCTGCATAGACGCTCCATGCATGAGTTTAAATTAAGGTCCTTGGGTTCATCTTGACCAGGCCTAGAAAGCACTCAACAGCACTCAGCGGGCAGAAACACGTTGCCATGACTACAAGGTCAACCCACCATAAGAAAACTGAGAAATTATTAAGGACTCTTATTATGGTGTTAGTAATTATTGGATAAATAATATTAACTTTGAAACCTGTGGCCTCCTTACAACAAATAAATTCCAGTGCTTAGCAGTGACTTGTCAAAAGACTGCCTCAAGGAGTATTTGTTTTAAAGATTTGATTCCATGTTTGCACTGATGAATTTTCATGCACATTGCCTCAATTTTTGCAAAATAATTTGTGACTAATGCAAGACTAGTTTTCACACAGAATCGTTGTTTACATTCTAGTGTACGGTTAGTTCACAAATTAACGCCAGGGTCTGATTTATCCCATCAAGAGTACATTTGTTTCCCCCTTAAAGAGATATACTAAACATTATTTTTAATGTGTTTTATGACCTAACTGTATACTGATGCATTTAGTTAACAATCACAGGTTCTACTAGTGGATTTTCTACTAGTGGATTCAAGGGCCTTGATAAAAAAAGGCTGTTCGTGAATAATATGACACCTTTTTAAGTATTGTCTATCAAAAACCTCATGTTATCAAGATTTTATAATATATGCTATACAATAAATACAAACAACAAACTTTTGTTGGTCCCTTTCAGCAACTGGTTCTCATGCAGTTTTTTGACATTGGCACTAGTAGGGCAGGCTGTCTGCAAAAGGCCACGGTATTTTGTGGTATGCTACATGCTCAAAGTAGTCCTTGTCTTCTTCCCCTTCCAAAGGCTTTACTGTCTCTTGTAATGTCTTTCCTGTGTCATGCCTGCCCCTTCGTCGCTGTGGCTCTGCTTGTGACATGATTGTGTAAGAACTGACAAAGTCAGAGCACGAGCGAGTAAGCATTGTTAATTTGAGATCAATTGCCTTTGCCAGTACTTGTTTATGGATGAGTGATACTGGGCTTATGAGATTTTATCATTGATGTTCCAGGAGGTAGAACTCGAGAAGGGAAGTATCTCTCTTTCATTCTTTGATGGCCTCATTGGTCTCTTTTGCCGAATTTTGAAAACTTCAGAAAATGCATACAAATAGGTGTTCAAATTAGGACTATCAAACAGAAGTTCTTCCATTAACTCATCAATCAGTTCCGCTGATGCCTTTACAACTGACTTAAAGTGGCTTTTCAGAATCTGTTTTACAATACGATCTATAACTAAGTGGGAGGTCAAAGGGGAGGAATACAGACCAGAATAAAATTATATGAAACTTTCACCATAGTTGATAGTTTCAATGACATGTGGAAGAAGAACAAAGATATAGGACCCCATTACGAGTTTGGCAGTCACTAGAACACCAGCCTCTAGGATGGTGGTCGGACCACCGCCAATGCAACTGTCCGAGTGTCATATTTTAACCATGGCAGTCAGGTCGCAGTGGGACCACCAGCTCCACCAGGATCAGGAATCCCAGCGGTCTGCGAGTAGGTAGCAGTCCTAATCCACCAGGGCAGCGCTGCCCTGGGGATTACGACCTTGTTCTCCGCCAGCCATTTCATGGTGGTAGCACCACCATGAAAAGGCTGGTGGAGAACAGGTGCAGGGGGCCTCACGGGGCCCCTGCATTGCCCATGCACTTAGCCAGCGGACCTAGTGGGAAACTCTTAATGGGCCTGGTGGGAAGGTAACCACTGTGGCGGGAACCTCCTCGTCTGAAGTTCGGTGGATGGTCTAAACAGTCCACCAAACTCATAATGAGGCCCATAGTGTGTTGAAATTGAGATATTCTTTGTGATAGCAACAACAATTTAAAAATGCTGTTTTATACTATTTTATATTTGCAACTAATCTCTGTTCTTTCAAAATAAGACAGGATTAGCAAGTGGCTTCTCTTTGTGTCTTAGAAGGGTGGACACGTATGGCATGGAATGACTGACAGCTCTGAGCAGTATCCAATGAATAGGGATATCATAATGAAGCAAGAGATGGAAGAGCAGGCTCAGAAAATGCTGAATCTGAAATCCTGATTAAGACCAAATGTTCTGAAATTGTGAGTTTTAATTATTTACATTCTCAGAAGTATTTCCTTACTACCCTATAGGGGATATACATCAACTCAGTACGGTGAAGCTTTGGTAGTTTGTCCAAATGTAAAGCTCCAGTCTTTATTTTACCTACTTCTCATCCATTTGGCATGAATTTCTTTATTTCAGTTGGACTTTATCTCTATAAGTGCCTATACAAGGAATGGCCAAAGTGCATTCTAACCTTTACAGTTCCACTTCATTCTTCTCCATGTGCATCTTATGGTGTTAGGCTGCAGGCTTCATTTAAAATAGCTGCCACCTAGATGTCTATCGCCCCACACTGGCGACTGAGGGAATAAAGCATCATATTGTCAGCAATGCTGTTACATGTGGCATTCTGTTCCTTCTCTTCCTGTTGTTGTACCCCTTCTACTTCTATTCAAACTGCCCTATCATTTCCTAGGTTCAACTAATCTTCAGGAGTCTACAAATACCAAAATACTTACTCACTTACTTATGCATACTACTACTTCTGGGGTATAGGCCATCAACTAGGACTCTTCATTATATATATGTTTTATGAGTATTTAATCTTTTACTTTAAATTACAATAACGTTTATTACAATTAACTACATGTACTTACCTGAATAATGTCAATGTTTTGGACCATGACATTCTGACAGTCAATATTTTTGCACTATTCTTTATAAGCATGTAAAGTCGATATTTTGGTTGTCAATATTTCAACACTGGATTGGTCCGCAATATTTTTGTGGTAGATTTTCTGTCTTGCAACCTTTTTTTGGGGTTTCTCTTATTTCTGCAAGGGAGTAATATTGTTTCCTTTGAAAACCCCTCTTGAACACCTCTGTCAATTTTGGGATTCCCTTCTGCCTTTTTCCATACTGGATACAAATTTAATCTTGCCCCAAAAGGAGTAACCTCTGACCACATCCAGGGTGGAAATGTGCCTGTCAAAGCTAGTGATACCACAAAATTGCTTGAATACTTTGGTAAAGAACCCCTCTCTCTAGAGTGCCCACAACCTGACTCGGTGAAGGGTTTAACCTCAAAGAAAAATTGGTGTCACTGGCAGAGTAGTGAGCGTGATCTTGTCCATTACAGGTTCACTGTTATGAATTTTGAATGCTCAAATTATGGAACTTGCATAACTAAGAGTCACTTAGTTCCACAAAAACATTGTGAATCAGGTCCTTTTTGTTTAAGTTTGCAAATCCATCTTCAAATTAAGAATACTTCCAATTTATAGCACAACAAATTGGTGGAACTCCTCCGTGCCGCCATTCCTTTCTCACTGCAACTTTATACAGGTGCAATGTGCTAATAAACAATCTGAATGTATGTAACTATTGTCTAAACCATGTTCACCAACATAAAATGGGGGAATAATACTATGCAGAGAATTTTAGGGTTAGGATTAGTTTGTCCTATTAAAAATAACTATGGCTCCAGAATTTGGATAACTAACTTCCTTGTCCAAGCTGCCTCTTCGTTTTGCTCTCTCTTTTAATTTGTGCACTCTGGCAAAAACCTTGCGAGACTTAATGGGATTTATTCATTATAGAAATTATAATTTCCCCTAGGGGCCCCGCGACTCCCCGTACTGCCATCCTTTTCCTGGCGGTTTAAACCGCCAGGAAAAGGCTGGCGGTAGGGGGACTCGTAATCCCCTGGGCAGCGCTGCCCTGGCGGATTACAACCGCCGGTGCCATTGTGGCGGGAAACCGCCGGCCCTGGCAATGCGACCACAGCGCTTCCGCTGCGGTCGTAATGCCTTGGGAAGCACTGCCAGCCTGTTGGCGGTGCTTCCTCCAAAACAGCCCTTGCGGTCTTGGACCACCAGGGTTGTAATGAGGGCCTAAGTCTGCTATTGCTCTTATACTAAAATTAGGTCCATACACATGGCATTTGTCATTACTATAAATATTACTAAAAGACAAATGCTATGATCACTGTGGATGTGTTTCATCTAACAGGCATGTGTTTTCTTTTCATTTACAATATCTGATTCTGCACACCTTTTATATATTCAGTTACATGTGAGCCATAAATCCTGATGCTGCCAGCTATGGGAATTACTAGTACTAATTATCAGTGTGGAAACACTGATTTCCACATGTTTCTCAGGGCAATCTTGCACTGTCTAGGTATTCTCATAAACCAGAAGTCCCAATACTCATGGTATCTGTACTTCCAGGTTGTAGAAATACTAATGTGGTTTTTCTACACCCCAAAAAAGGCGGACACAGTGTAGTTCAGCAGTTATTAGTCAATTGCTAGCATCAAAACAACTAGCTACAGAAAGGCCCTTTGCTGTACTGTTTTGAATCTTCTCAGAGATTGCCATAAAATGAGTAGGAATTCAGAGCATCTATAAGAGTGCTCGTTATGTGAATCATCATCAGTAGAGAGAAGCACAAGCATAAAAAGTCAATATGATGTTTAGTATTCAAGAGTCACTACAAAGTATAGAAGATATTGTTAGTATTGTGGAAGTTTTGAGGGTGGATGAGGAAACATATATCCCTCCCAAGTTTGATATTTTGATTGATCATAAATATGCTGAAGATCTTGATGATTTGGGCTCCTTATTCCTCTTTTTGCCAGATACCTACTTTCACACACAATTATTAGAAAATGATGATGAAGCATTCACATATACAACAATATTATTGAGATGACTGGTTTCTTTTGTTACCATTACACCTTTCCAGGTTCACTGTATTTTCAGTTTATTTGGCAAAACAGGGATAACGTCTAGGGATGATGCCATCAAGGCAACTTTGGAATGAAATGAGTCCCTTGGTACATAGTTTTCTGTTTATTATCTGAGTGTCAGTGAAGAAGGAGTTAATGAAATTATTAGCAAGTTTAAAGGAATTAGGAAATGTTAAGGATTTTTGTATCATGTTGACTTAATGAGTATTGTAAAGCCTGTCAAAAAAACACATTTCTTAATGTTCTGTTAAGTGTTGGGAAAGAGCTGAGTAACGTGCTAAAGGATTTGTGTAATTAAGGGGGGATTGAACTTGTGAAAGCTTCAGAATGGGAATCAATGATTATGCTGGTTGAAAAAAATCAGGCTCACTGAGATTACACGCTAACCTTTTCTCTCTTAACAAACACATTTTACCTAATTGTCACCCTTGCCACAAATTTAGGCACTGTTGTCAATTCATAAAGCAGTGAAGTTCTTCGGTAAAGCCGCGGTCAGAAAAGGGAAACCGGCGGTTTCCCGCCGGTTTTCCCCTGGCCAAAGGAATCCTCCATGGCGGCGCTGCAAGCAGCGCCGCCATGGGGATTCCGACCCCCTTCCCGCCAGCCTGTTCCTGGCGGTTTACACCACCAGGAAGAGGCTGGCGGGAACGGGTGTCGTGGGGTCCCTGGGGGCCCCTGCACTGCCCATGCCACTAGAATGGGCAGTGCAGGGGCCCCCTAACAGGGCCCCAGCAAGATTTTCAGTGTCTGCTTGGCAGACATTGAAAATCGCGACGGGTGCCACTGCACCCGTCGCACCGCAGCAAATCCGCCGGCTCCATTCGGAGCCGGCTTCATCTTTGCTGGGGCTTTCCCGCTGGGCTGGCGGGCGATCTTTTGCAGATCGCCCACCGGCCCAGCGTGAAAGTCGGAATGCCCCCCGCGGTCATCTGACCGCGGGGCGGTGTTTGGGCGGTTTCCGCCCGGCGGGCGGCGCCCGCCGGGGTCGGAATGACCCCCTATGTATCTGCTCTCAAAAAATTGGCCATAACCTGCAAGTTCGGGCAGTTACATGATGAACTGATTTGTGACAGATTATTATGCATTCTAATAATGCTGGGGTAAAAGAGAAACTTTGGATTAGTAGAGAGGCTCCTTTGAATGAAATTATTGCCATTGCTAACAAAGCACAATTATCTAAATGCTGTGCCAAAGCGGCCTTGAGTAATGAGAAAGATTGTGACTTGCTGTGTAGGGTAATGCATGAGAAAAAAAGATATGCCAGTAATAAGTATACCGCACATAAACCTGGTATGAAGAAAAGTCAGCAGGAAATGCTTACCTTGTGCTACAGATGTGGCAATAAGGAGTATTACGCAAGAGACAAATGTTGTCTTGCAACTAAATCAAAATGTGCTTTTTGTGGTGTTCTGGGGCATTTTGCAAAAGTGTGTAAGAAGAAAACCAATGATTCTATTGTTAAGTGTGTGGGGGTTGAACAAGAATGCCATGTCAAAGAGTCTGAGTCAGAAGACAGGGATTGTATTTTAAGCATTGATAACATTGTATTAGGTATCAATGAGTTGCGGAAGAAGGTTTCATGTGATATAAAAATAGGGGGAGTGCCAATACTAATGGTTGCAGATTCTGGTTCTCCATTCACTATTATTTGTAGTGATGTTAGGGATGAAAAGTTTGCTAATTCATATGGAAGTGATTTATCAACCTCTTGCATTCAACTTGTTACTTTTAGCGGTGAGAAAATTCCTATGGTGGGTTCCATGAATTTGATGTTCGAGTTCAATGGCAGAAAGGCACCTGGCACTTTGTTTGTGGCGGAGAAAGAATCCTCAGTTTTAGGGTGGAAGGACCAAGGAGCATTAGGAGTCATTTTGAATCCCGGTAGTGACACACAAGTGTTATCTTTGGAGGAGCCTGGCAAGCTCGTTAAGGTGGAGTTATTGCAAAAATTTCCCCTGGCAAAGTGGATGAACTGTTGAAATGTAAGCATAAAATTGTAGTTAAGGACTGTGTTACCCCTGTATGCCACAAAGTAAGAAATGTTCCTTTAAGTGTGAGAGATACTATTATGCAAGAGTTGGACAAATTGGAAAATGACAGTATAATAGAACCCATTGAAAGTGCAGAATGGTTGGCGCCTTTAATAGTGGCTCGTAAAATAAAATGGACATATTAGGCTCTGTGTGGATTTGAAAGAACTTAACAAGTGTATCATAGTTGATAAATTTCCTCTTCCTAAGATTGATTATTTATTGACTAAATCGAAAGGATGTCATTGATTTTCAACAATTGATCTTAAGTCTGCGTATCATCAGATCCTATTGCATCCATCTAGTAAAAAGTTTACATCCTTTATCACACCATTTGGGTGTTAAAGATTTGTTTGGATGCCATTCGGATTAGCTTTCGCTGCAGCAGTGTTTCAACAGCTAATGCACAAGATTTTGGGTGACATTGTGGGAGTCACTTATTTTCAAGATGACATACTCATCATGGGAAAGGATAAAAAGGAACATGACGCTAGGCTAATGTTGGTTATGGAAAGGCTTCCTGAGAATGGGCTTACTGCTGAGCTAAATAAGTATAAGTTTGCTAGGCAATCCGTTACGTATTTGGGTCATGAAGTAAGTAGACAGGGTATTCTTCCAAAGGAAAGTATCTTGACTGCGATTAGGGATGCTCCTGCTCCAAATTCTAAAGATGAGGTTAGGTCCTTTTTGGGATTATTTGAATTCTATGCAGAATTTGTGGAACACTTTTCCACTAAAACATATGAGTTGAGACAGTTGGTTAAGGAGAAACAGGAATTTAAGCGGAATGTTGAATTGAATAACGATTTTGAACAAATTAAAAAGGAAATCTGTTCAGCAATTCCCCTACAAGGATTTGACAACCAAGAATAGAGTAACCTCACTGTTGAATGTTAGCGGAAAAGGTCTTGGGGCGGTGCTTACACAAAAGTCAAGGAAGGGTTTTGAAAGTATCATTGCGTTTGCTTCACGTGCTCTATCATCTATGGAAGAGAAATTTTCTGTTATTGAAAAGGAAATGCTGGCAGCAGTTTTGGAGTATGGAAAAATTAAGACATTACCTATGGGGTTCTAAATTTGTGTTGAGAACGGATCATAAACCCTTGGTAAAGGTTTCAACATCAAAAGGCATTACAAAAGCTACGCCCCGCAAAGCCAGAATGTTGTTGCGTTTGTTGGATTATGTTTATGAAGTGCAATATCTCCCAGTCATAAGGAATAAGGTGGCTGACTATTTGAGCCATTCTCCACTACCCATTCAAGCAAGTGATGAATGTGAGTGGGAAGAGTATACGGTCGCCATGGCAGATGAAGTTGAGGGAGACCTAGCTAACGTGGAGAATAATGTTAGTAGGGAGAAATGGATTTTCGCTTACAATATAGACAATGTCTTGCAAAGGATTATGAGTTATGTTAGAAGTGGTTGGCCTTGTAAGAATAAATTAACCCAAGATTACATTAAGTGGTGGGAAGTCAGAGATTAATTGACTATTAATGAAGATGATTTCCTCATGAGAGGTGATAAAATGGTACCTCCTGAAGTACTTAAGGAGAAGATTCTTGCAATAACTCATGAAGGACATTTGGGAATCGTCAAGTCAAAGAAACGAATGAAAATGTCCTATTGGTGGTCTAGGATGGATGGAGATATTTAAAGAATGGTGCAAAATTGCATGGTGTGTGCTAATGCAGACAAATCCTTGAAGGTGTTTAGACCTGCCTTAGGTATGAATTTGTGTCCGGAAGGTCCATGGGAAGATGTAGTGGTAGACATATTGGGTCCAATGTCCAACTCTGTTACTAGATCTTTATTCTAAGTGGCCTGAATACAAAGTCTGTGAGAAGATTGACTTGTCTGTGGTAATCTCATTAGTGTCTGGTGTGTTTTTGAGAGAGGGCATGCCCAGATCAGTTTTAAGTGACAATGGTCCTCAATTTGTGTCGGAGAAGTGGAATACATTTTTGTCTAGAAATGGAATTAGGGAAAAACACACTCCAGTCTACCATCCAGCAGGGAATGGTGCTGTGGAACACTTCAACCGTCTGATAATGGGTTCTGTACAAGCAGCCATGTCTGCAGGGAAGGATTGGGAAAGAGAACTTGCATGTATGATGTGGGTTTATGGAATCACTCTGACCTTTACAGGATATAGTCCCTTTAAAATACTCAGGGGAAGAGAGCCGTACACTAAAGATAATAGAGTGTGGTTAAATCTGAACATTCAGAGTAAGTGTTCCCCTGATATGGTCAAGAGCAACATTTTGAAGGCACAGAGAGTTTATAAAGAATATTACGATCAAAGTCACAAGGTAAAAGAGGTCAAACTTGAGCCAGGTGATTGGGTCAAAGCTAAATTGGCATATAGAAAACTGAAAGGGAATAGCAAGTTCTCTAATCCTCTTCAGGTTAAAAATATGTTTAAATGTTCAGCATTAGTGAATGATGGGAAGGTATGGCATTATGGTAAATTGGCTAAATGCAGTGGCAGTGTGAAGCAGAGTGGTATGGATGTGCAGGAGAAATCTAGAGCTGATTTTGAGTGGTTGTGGCCAGAGGTTGAGGGTGGTGAAAAGCACATAAATGTTGAACAGGAACATCCATTGGGACATAATTGACATGAGCATTTGTTAGGTTCCACTCATTCAGATGTCCAAAGGGGGGTTGCCTCCGGCCCAGGAACAACAAGATAATTTGTCAGTATCCACTTGGGTTAACAACCAAAAGAATTTGCCTCTGGCTGCTACTCGGAGTGGAAGGGTGGTTGGACTACCAAGGAGGTATCAAGATTTTGTGTTAAATATTTAAAGTCTATGTTCAATCATTTTTATTCAATGTTCATGTATCTGCATTTGTCGAGCTTCAAACTAGCTCAGTGATCTACGTTTATGTTACTGTTAAAGAGGGGGATGTGTGGTGTTGGGAACGTGTGCCTTAATACCTGCAGGCAACTGTAGTTGTGGAACTGGGTGGGGGAATTTGAGAATGTGAGGGGAGCAAGGAGAAGGCCGTTAGGGGAAGACCGGGATGGACGTGTGAGGGCCTGCTCTCAATAAAGGATCTCCTCTGCTCACTAGCTGCAATGTATTTACTCCACAGCCCCTTTGCACATAGCAACATAAAGTAGAGCTTGAGCTACCTAGCATTACATTAGGGATCATTTTCAGCACAAATTAAGTTTTGTACTGGAAAGTAAATCACAATTCAACACTCTGCACCAAATGATGTTACAGTTGTGATGTAAACCCGGCATGAAGTATTAGTAAATCTGCCCCTTGGTGTAGGTAGGAACCTTGGTAAGTGTGGAAAAGGTGAGTCATTGTGTTCCAGGCTTTTCAAGAAGTTAAGCTTGTAAAATCAACCTTCTGTTAAACTTGAGAACAATTCCTGGTAGCATTTGAGTCAGGTTGTGAAATGTTATCAATGTGAAAATAGGTTGACAGAGGTTGATTATAATATATCTGATTTTAGCAAAGTTAAAGTACTGGTTAATTTCATGGACGTGGATGAGGGAAATAAATTATTAGGTGTGGGATCTCAAAATTCTTGAGCGAATGAAGTTGTGGTGAGTCGTGATGATGAAAATAATATGTTGAATTGTTCAATGATCTTGAAATGCTTGCACAAATGATGTTGTGGTGAGTAGTGGTGGTGAAAAAAATACATTGAATTGTTGAAAGGTAGTATCTCATGGTGGACTCAGCACCATTCTGCTGCTTACAACCTTGTTCTCTGCCAGCCTTTTCATTGCAGTTCCACCACCATGAAAAGGCTGGCAGGAAACAAGTGCAGTGGGCGAAAAGGAGGCCCCTGCACTGCCCATGGCATTGGCAGTGCAGGGTTCCCCCTTGCCCAGCACCCTTGAAAATCATACTGTCCAGAAAGTGCGCATTTCAAGGGGGATGGTGCCTCCTGCATGCAGCAGCATTGCCACCTGCACTATTATGAGCCGGCGGCATTGCTGCCGCAACTTTCCCATTGGGCTGACTGGCGAAACCTTGTTTCCGCCAGTCCGCCCAGTGGGAAAGTTGTAATTGAGCTGGCAGAGAGGTTGCCAGCAGTGGCAACCTCCTCATCAGGAGTTTTGAGGGTAGGTGTTTCCATCCGCCAAACTCGTAATCAGCCCCTTTGTGCTAGGTTAGTTCTTTTCTTTCTTCCAATGTTCCTTTGGTTTTATTATTTTATTTAGTTTGTTCTGCGTTCTTCGAATTCAGTTTGTTCATCTTCCTTCTTTTTGTGTTTCTGTACATTTTCGTTGTAAGAATAGAAGTGAAATGCTGTTGATGTATTACCTAATAAATATCACATACATCGTTTCTACATTTTTCCGCGTAAGCAGTTCTACAGGCTACCTGTATTTTGAGTGTTTTTATTTAGAATCTTCTTTTAGAATGTTTGCTTACATTAGGGTTTACTGGCTTAGGTTTTCTGGGAGATGGGTAGAGCAGACGCGGCCCGTCCTTTAGGGCAGAGGGGTCACCCCCCCCACCTTTTGCCCCTCATAAAGAGTGTCGGTCAGCCTGACCGACTCTTCATGTTCAGGTCAGGCAGCCAGGAGCGAGACATGCGCGATTTACGCACACTCCTGGCTGCCTTAGCTGAACTTTTTTGGGCTGAAGAGGTCACAGCTCCTGTGGGCGTGACCTCCTTGGCTCAGCAAAGGTGCCTCGAGGCCCTCCCTCAGGTGACGAGGGGCGCGTCACCCATTGACTTCGACCTGGGTGCTTCAGGGTTAAGCCCTGAAGCGCCCTGGGCGAGTGTCAATCAATGACTCCTCGTCACAGAGTGGGGTGGGATCAGCAGTCTCACTGACCCCATCCCACTCTGTGACGAAGTCAGGACTGCTGCCTTAACTCATTGGCTGACCTAAGGTCAGCCAGTGAGTGTAGGCAGCAGTCCCAACCCTCCTGGGATCTCCGAGGCGGAAGGTAAGTAAGTGTGTGTGTGTGATCTTTTTAAATGAATATTTGGTGCATGCATGTGTGTTTGAATGTTGATGAGTGTTGTTAATGGATATGCGTGCGTGCATGTGTGTGTGAAAGAATGAGTGTGAGTGTGCTTTCCGCCCGCCCCCTCCCTCCGAAAAACTGCTGGCCGTCACTGGGGTAGAGGCGTTGGAGGGTCAATATGAGCAGCAGCAAGATGAACTCCAAACTCTCGAAATCCTATGTTTATACATGGTTAGTATTATTTCTTCTTTTGTCATGCAAGCAGTTAGTCTTAGCTAAATCAAAAGTGCACAATTAACCTCGGAAGTATGGAGGGTTCAGTGGACCTCCCTGGAGTCAACCCTGTTGCCTCATGTTACAAACCAATATCTGCAGAGAGTGCATTAACACTTATGTTATACAGATAACACAAATCACAACACTTACTCTCTTACGTTTCTGTGTCCCGGGCTACATAACAGGCGTGGCATTCCTTTTTTAATGGTTTTAATAGACGGAGATACCATAAGGACAGACTCTTAAATCCCCATCTTCATAATAGGACCAACCAAAGGATCAGTCAGGAGATGTGTTGGACCCAGAGGCCTTTTGATTTATCCCGAAATGTTTGGGGTTATACTCTGCAGGTTTCCTTAGCACCAAAAGGAAAACATGACTTTTTCACAAAAAAGAAAACTGACAGTTGTTTCTCATTCCTCCCAATGAATTGTGCTTGTATGTAGTGGGGACACGAGGAATTGGGCAAACCTGACAGAGAATTTCTTTCATCTCTAGGTTATATTGCAGAGCCTCACCCTGAACATCCAAATTAGTACACAAACAATTAGTAACATTTTGCAATGTTTTACAATTTATAGTGAGCTATTCACATATATACCTGATGAGTAGGAATTCTCATCATAATAATAATACTCTCAGCAATAAAAATGAAATGAGTAAACGATAGATACATCCAAACACTGTTCATCATACACCCCTAAACTATTTGTAAAAAACCTAAATATATTACATTAAGGTTGCTCCCAGCTGTGTATATTTGTCAAATGTCTGCCATAAAATTTGTCAAGTCATGTAAAGGAGCACCATATACATGCGTGCCAATAAGCCTCAAATTAGAGCTGGGATTATTAGCATCACAACCCTGCAACTGGTCTGCCTGCTTGTCTATCTCAAGTACTAGGGTAATTTATGCATTTTCATGGATTAAGGTCAATACAACAAGTGGAACACTTCCTCACACAGATTCTGCATTTATCACCCAGGACAGAAAACAATGTTTCCATTAGTTTAATAGAAAGCACATGGAAGCTACTGCATGCAACTTGCACAAGGTCAGTCTGCAAGTAGAAGTTTAGCTATCTTGAAATGCTGCAGAAGATGACAAAATCTATCTCAGGCTGTTATAAGATGAGCAGTAGGAAAGATTTGAGAATTGTGCACACAACATTTCTGATTGCAAGAGTAAAGCTAGGAAACTCATGTTAATGAAAGAATGAAGTGGTTATTTCGACCCTAGCAGTCCGAAGTCTGCCAGGGCTGTTTGGCGGTCTCCCCACCGACAGGCCAGCAGTGAAGACCGCCACATTACGAGTGTGGCGATTTCACCTCTGCCAAACAGCCACATCCCCACTGGTACTGCCAGGGCGGTAGGACAGCTGGGCCGGAGGAAAGCACCTCAGGGCTGGCTGTCCATTGCATACCATCAGCGATATTAGGAGTTGTCTGTCCGCAGCGGTATCACCTCCATGAAAACCCTGCTGGAAAGGCTGCCAGCGACAGCCGACAGACAACTCCCCACAGTCCCCCTTCCAACACAGCACCCCACCTTCCCCCACCCACCCTTCCAACACAGCACACCCGTTCCTCCTTCTCCACTTCCAACACAGCACCACCCTCCCCGCATACAGGCACACACACACCCACCCCGCATACACGCATTCACCAACACGCATACATACACGCATTCACCAACATGCATACATACCTGCATTTACAGACACGCATTCACACAAACATACCAATAGACACTCACTTCAACAATTACACATGCATACACACTTACGTACAGAGACGCATACACACTTACATTCACACATGCATATACATACACACTTACATTCACACATGCATACACTACATCACCCACCCTCCCACCTCCTCCCCTGTCGGATGATCGACTAACATTGTCCGGTGAGGAGGTCAACCCCCAGGGAACGGGAACAGGCACTTCCACCACAAGCAGCGCCTCGCCATCCGGACATCATACGGCAAGCAGAATCCTTGTGGTGTGACGGCTGTGGAACCTCCTCTGCGCCACCGACCGCCAGCACGACTGCTGAAGGATTTCCACCCAAATTGTGGCGGAAATCCTTAAGTACTCGTAATATGGCAGTCTTCTTGTGCCCGTGGCTTCAGCGGTCTGTGTAAAAGACTGCCAAAGTCCGAATGACCACCTGAATCTTGAGC
Organism: Pleurodeles waltl; assembly: GCF_031143425.1. Classification (NCBI taxonomy): domain Eukaryota; kingdom Metazoa; phylum Chordata; class Amphibia; order Caudata; family Salamandridae; genus Pleurodeles; species Pleurodeles waltl. Next base: position 520,265,391 of record NC_090436.1, read on the forward strand.
CTAACACTCCTATCATGCACTCACATGCATTCTCTGCACAAAGACCATGCTAACAAGTATTAGGGCCTGTGACATATGTAACGTTATCAAACCATATAGAAAAAGATGCTGTGCACAAGAGGCCTGTTATCTTATCTATTTCCAGGCACAAGGCAGAAGCAGACACACAGTTGCAGTCTAGCCCGCAGTGCAAACAGATCCGTAACTGGGGTGGATCCCATTTGTAAGTTCATAAAATCAAACAATTCAGTACCTTTTCAAGTAGAGTTAACTCTATAAAATCCTCAAGCCCCTTTCTTTTTTGGTGCCTTTTGAAATCTCATAAAATAGATTTAAGCATTTAGTTGTTATTTCATTTGTTTGCATTCCAGAAGCTGCTAGAGAAGTCTTTACTGCAATGTTTTCAGGTACTGGCTGTATGTTGACACAAGTTATTGTTTCCAGTTGTTTAAATGTTTTTCTTAATTTGTCAATGACAAGTTGCAGAAAGTGAAATAACTCCTCTGGGTTTGCTCTGAAAACACCAGACAATGTAAAGGTAAGTTTATTGCTCTCAGTCCTTAGATGATGGTGTTTTTTATTGAATCAAAAGTAATTATCCACTTTTGGTGGGCTATAAGCAACAATAACCCTAAGGACCACAAGAGCCTCTTTAATTGTACTGGTATCGTTAATTCTACTTACAGAACAGTACAGTTCATCCACTGGCCAAGCTACAGATATAGTGGCCCGCACTTTCAATCTGCTGTCATCTGCAGTAACTCAGTAACTGTTCTGCTGTTTAATCTATATTCTTTCCTACAGGTATGTTTGGTTGTGACCCCAGGAGCTGCCTTGTTCTAAATGAGCCTTTTTCAAAGTAAGGGTTTTATTTAAATTTTATTTTTGCAGTTTTATAAAGCACAATCTCAACTCGAAAATATTGGGTTGCTTTACATGAGCACCAGTAACTTTAAACTAGGGCACATTCATTTTTTTTTTACACAGGGTGATTCTGGGCTTGATTTAGAGTTTGGCGGATGGATTACTCTGTCACAAGAGTGATGGATATCCTGTCTGCCATATTATGATTCCCATACGAATCCGCTAAACTCTGTCAGGCCCTAAGTGATTTACCTAGAATAACAGGATGTTGAGACCATGCAGAGATTCAAACCTGGTTGCCCAGTTCTTAAGTTAGCAGCTTTGGCCATAACATTACAGGTTCTACAAAAATAGCTCTGATTTCTCTATTTTGTCACTTGACAAACATTTACCAACAGTAAACCATTATCTTTTTCTGTTTGCTTTTTTAGATACATTCCTAGTTGAAATGTTTTTGGAAAAGAATAATATTTTAATGAATTTATTGCTTGGTCATTGTTTTCTTAGGACCTCATTTAAAGATGTCTGTGCACTGATATTAAAAGTAGGTGTGCAAGAAATTTGTTATGGCTGCAATTGCTACATGCTGATTCTTGGAATCAATATCTGCTGATATTTATACCTATAGTGGAATCAAATACTGTATTACCTTATACTTGCATACGTTTCGTCCTGCTCTTTTCAGAAGGCAGATAGTCCCATCTAGCACGCTAGTCCCTTGCTCTTATATTTGCACAACATTTTGCACGAATGAGTGCCACAAGCAGCATTTGTTTATTGCATTTTAAATAGGGGGCAGAGGTAGAAGTATATAGGAGGCAGGCAATGCATCACTGGGTGCTCTATTGACAGCCTTCTGTTGCTGGAATAACTGTAGAAGCTGCTCTGCATCCCTGCACAGGTGCCAGAGGATGCAGTGTGCCTTTCTTTGAAGAAAGTGTGCTTTCTACAATGCATACACTAAGTCGGTAACGCCGCAAATAGTAACACAAGCTCTCGATATGGTAGCTCCGCCAACACATGAGGCGCAACGACTCCATAATTCCAAGGTTGTGTGAACGCACCTCATGCGTAGAGTTACTGCATATGCTGTTACAATGCAATTTCTTTTAAAATGAGAAGACGGGTCCCTTCTGCGGCTATGTGCAGGCGCAGAACAAGACCAGGGTGCGGCCGCATGTTGTGTGGAGTTTCTCAGACTAACTGCTCTAGGCAGCCCCAGCTCTAAACATGAATGACACTGCTGAGGGAGATACACTGTTCGTGATAAAGTGGAGACAGGCTGCAGCCAAGCCCAAGTAGGGCACTACAAATGGTTCTGCCGCAGAAACAATGACTTCACCAGCAAAGTTACCATGACATATCAATCCATTCACTGTCCACACTGGCTGTGCTGTCGGTCATGTAATCTGGGCTGATTTAGAAAGAAAAATACATCTGCAATCAAGTGAAGGCATTGCCTGTTAGAAGCTTGCAGTTCAGCCTATGTTACCACGCCCAGCATTACCTTTTCAAGTGTACAGCGGAGGGATCCCACCATGTGATCTGAAAGGATCAAAACAAAAAACAAATATTTTAACCAGTAAATTTGCTTTCCTTTTTGAGCCTTGGTAACATTCTTATTGTTTGTTTGGGTAATATATAGCAGCAATGGTACATGTACTGCATTATATTGCATGCACAGGCATATAACCTATTGCACTGATCACATTACAATACTTGTATACCTACAGTATTGTATATACAAACATACTTTTATAGTTGCCGTATATCTTTACTGTATAGTGTACCTACAAACATGCTTATGTACTGCTTTATATGCATGTGTATATAAATAAATAAAAACATACTTGCAAATGTACTTCATTTTGTTTTTTTCAAAGAAGGGACCATCATTACCATGACCCTTCATCCTTAAAGGCTAGCGGAAATCATACTGAGAACTCTGCATTCATTTATAGCAGCATTGTGATCTAATTTGCATTTCAGCAGTTAATGTATGCGAAAAGAAGTCTTACCGCCGAAAAGTTGGAGTCAATGTAACAATTGTTCACAAGAGCTAATGTCCAGAAAACTCACATTTAGTGATTGGTGTAGATGCATGTTTGCACAACTACAACAGAGCGAATAGAGAAATGTCCGGGTTATGTCTGGTCATGATCAAAGTTGGCGATCAGCGAAAGCATGTTTTAGTGGGTGGTTTTACCATCTGGTACTGTTTCCCTCCGTTGCTTCCTTCTGTGCTGGGATTGTGATGTTGTGCCACTCGTTCCTTGCTGCAGTCTGTCATTTGGCTTTTTTTTTTTATGAGCAATAAGTATCTATTGCTAGTATCCTTCATCGAGACAGTCATAGCTCAGTTATTATTTCCCAGACTTCTTTTACTCCGCAGCGGTCTATATCGTTTTAAGCATGTTCTGTCGGGAAAGCTAAATTTCTCCTTTCCTCCCCTTATGCTACTGGGTTAAGGTGCCACGGTCTTGTGTGGAAGTAGATGAGATATGAAGTTGAAATGTAAAACAAGCGAGGTCGGCAGGTTTTAGCATTTCATTTACATCACGCAATTTAACCGTATCCTCGGGAAATAACTCAGTGACAGCTGTCTTTAGTGTAAAAGGTCATTTATTAGGACAGGATTGCATAATCAACATAACCTTAACTTTAAAACGTAAACCGTAACTTTAACAACGCCCTCCCTTTAACATCTCCTCGCTCATCCTTCCCCTTCAAACCCTTATTTCGTTTCCATTCCCCTACGCACTCCCCTTTTCCTTTCATGCCCCATTTGGTTTGTGCGTACCCCCACTCAGAGCCTTCACCTGCTTGTTTATTCCCTGGAAGGGTGGCCAAGCCCGCATCTGAATCACCACCCTCCCCTATCTACTGCTGGCTCTCTCCTGCAACCTGCCCTAACTGACAACTACCCTCCCCCCCTAACTTCCCTCCTTTCAAACTCTTCTTCTAATTGCCGGGTGGGTGGGAGGCCAAACTAACCGCGCGATGGGTCAGCGTGGAAAGAGGCCGGTCCCTCCACCCCCAACCCCTTTTATTCCCACCCCTTAAACCCACCCCGCTTACCTTTCTCCCAATCACCTGTCCCGCCGTCACTTCCTTCCCGAAATGGCCCGCAGGAAGACTAGAGCGTTGCTCCTGCTTCCCGCAGGCCCCTCCATTGCATACATCGGCCCCTTTACAGTGCCAAGTACCTTCCGACATTCAGGTAGATGTGCAGCCAGTCCCAACTCGGAGACAAATTCTGATTGGTTATGGAATTGAAAAATATCAGGTTGTTTCGGCAGTTTTGATTGACCTCTTTTAAACCAAACAGAATTGGTATTTGTTTTCTGACTAGCCAATTAAAGTAACTCACATAAGCTACAAATCCTGACCTTGGTGTTTCTTGCCCTCAATTCCTCCCTTAGGACAGAATTGGGTGTGGCAGACACTAGAAGGTAAAACTTACTATTCTAACTCCAGTCCTAGAATATTTGGGGAAAGGGCAACTTTCTTCCAAATAACCCAGGAGGCTTATTTAACATTTAAACTCCAGCCCTGGAATATTTTTGGGAAAGTTATAAATTCCCCAAGTATTTTTAGGGCAGGTTGAAAAGTAGTAATTTTGAATTGGAGAAAGTGCTACCCTGGGAGTGAAGCTCAGGGCAAAAAAATAGGAATACCATCACTCTGGGGACCAGGAATGTGGTTTGTCCCCATGTGAGCTGACCTGTACTAGTCAAGTGGAGCAGTGACACTCCCATAGTAGTCTGCAAATACAGATGTTCTCCGTATCTCAGCAAAAATGTTTTTAAAAAAATAAGTGTGGTCTTCTGCGCTTGTTTATACTTCAGCCCCTGGGTGGGCCAGGTCCCAGGGGCAAATGTAAAAAATTATTTTGAGTGGGGGCATGAGGTCTCCTCTCCCATGTCTGCTTTCAGCCCCAGGGACCACCACCTCCCTGGGAGAAGGCAAATGTCAATTTAGGAGGAGGGGGCTGCGCGCGGCCCCAGGGACTCCCACCACCTCCCCAGGGCATGGCCTATCTTTCAAGGGGAGGGGGCCATGTGTCCCCTACCTTCCCCCGGGCCTTTTTCGGTCCCAGGGACCATAGTTACTTGAGATAACTGTAGCTATCACTTCTGAATTTCTATTTTTTTTGTGTGCACAATCTGAACCTAACTATAACGTCCCTGTAGCCTTTGTTTTTTCAGCGAAAAAAACGATATATATATATAAGTATATATATATATATATATATATATATATATATATATATATATATATAACATCAAAATACTGCCACTGCTCCAGCCACTTACTCACGGTGCTCAGGGCGGCAACGTATGCAAACAATGTTGATCCCACTCCAGAGGAAACGAAAATCACTCGACGAGGAACAGACAGCTGTGACAGCAAAAACGTAGTTTATTGACAAAGAATTCCTGACGCGTTTCGGAGCTCCCGCTCCTTGATCACAGATTCAACACTTCTTGCTCACTCTAACATGTATTTATATTGACAACACAGTAGAAGGACTAGCAACACTGCTTGTGCTACTGTCCACCATTTTAGAGTGCAGCAAACTACAATTTACTACAATGTTATCACATTTTTGCCATTACATATAGTATAGTAAACAATACTGAGAACCCATTCCTAGTCAATTCATTTCATTCTAGGATGGCTGATCGTCTATATCCTCCCTCATGATCTTTAAATGTATATAATGTTATAACTCAACTCAAACAAGGAAATAAACAGATCTAATACTCATCTCATATAGTAGAATATATTGGCCAAGATATAATAGCTCCATTGCGTTTCTTGCTGCTCCATCTCTGTGCAACCTTAAACAAACAATCACAAAATTATTATTAGAACCATTAACACATAATCAAATCTAGCCCTTACACAATATAATTCATTAACTATAGTCCCTCTTACAAAGATATCTACCACATAAATAAAAATAAAAATAAAATAAAAATAAGAAAAGAACTATAAAAAATGACATCACTACTGCTCTCTACTACACTGACTTCAAATGAACAAAAAGTTCCTCATCTTGGTTGAATCCATCAGGTGTAATGGTGGAATACTTGATAATAAACTTAGACTCCAATTGTCTCAATTCTAATTCACTATTGCCTTCTCTTATACATGGTGGAATATTGTCAAGTACACAGAATTTTAATACATCTCTATTTTTACCATGAACCTCATCAAAATGTCTTGGCATTGGGTAACTCCTATCTACATTCGTAATAGCTCTCATATGTTCAAGAACTCTTTTCTTTGCCCTATGTATCGTGCTGACGATGTAGTACTTGTTACACGGGCAGCTAACGGCATAAACACAATAATCTGTGTTGCAATGGAGATACTTTTTGATAATAAAAGAGTTTACATTTCTAGATAACTTGATCTTACAACAATTACTGCTCCCTTTACATGCTTTGCATCTCCCACATATGAAAAAACCTTGAACACCAGTATCTTTTCTTGCCTGAGGTGAATATATTAGGCTCTTACATAACTGATCTTTAAGAGAGGCACACCCCCTAAAGGTCACCTGTGGTTGTTGAGCAATGAACTCAGATACCACCTTGTTACTTCTGAGAATATCCCAGTTCTTCATTAGGGCATGTTTGACTTCCCAAGCCGGAGTGCTGTATGTAGTGATAAATCTCATAGTCTGGCTATCTATCAGATCCAAACTTTTCTGCGATACCAACAGTTTCTCACGGTCTAACGAGAGTACTTTGTTACAGGTACTATCGATCAATTTCCTTGAGTATCCTCTCTCAAGACATCTCTTTTTCATCACTTGCATTTCCCTCACAAAGTCACTATCTTCACTACAATTCCTTCTTGCTCTTAAAAATTCACCATAAGGGATACTCTGAATCAAGTTTTATGGATGACAACTGCTAGCATGTAAGAGACTATTTCCAGCTGTCTTCTTACGAAACAGGGTACTAGTTAATTTAGTATTCTTGACACATAATTTCAAATCCAAAAATGTTGTTAATTTTTGGGGTGTCTGGTGATAATATCTTTAAACATAGACTCTAGGGTGCTAGTAGCTATAATTTTAGTGGCACAGAGAAAGTGGAACTTTTTATAATTATGCATATTGGATTTATGGAGATCAATTATATCTGATTAGCATATGTAGTAATACTATATTTGTACAAATTATGAATATAAAAGATATTAATTTAATAGTATTAGGCTAAATGAATGATATACATTATCTATATAGGGTGTTTTGGTTTTTATCTGTATAATTCTTTTTGGGTGATTTAAGAGATTTTTAATTTATCTTGAGAGAATATTGCCCAGAAACTGATAGTTACCATTCCAAGATGGCGACCACCTTTCTGAGTAGTTTGTCTGTATTTTATTGTTAGTCCGTCTTTTATGTTGGTGTATTTTGGTATTTATTGGGTTAAAGTTCTGACTGCCCCATCCGTGATCAAGGCTACGACTGAAACGCGTTGGGAGGAATAACCTTGTGACAGTATAAATATATTTGCAACGTGCCCTGGCTGGTTTCCTTTCATTGGGTAAGGAAACGCTTTGAGATAGATAGATGTATATATATATATATATATATATATATATATATATATATGTACTTATATCATGGAAAACTGTCATTCATCCCTTTTGTGACATAATTCACCATGATGTCACTCCACAAGAAGACTAAGTTAATAGGTCCCCTTATGTTTTTAGTACTTTCGCCCTTGTCATCAAACACTTTTATATGTTCTTTTGTTTTGTGGTTTGTTTGTGTGATTCATTGAATATTCTGGCCTTCTACTGCCCTCAGTATCTTGTCAATTCCTCTCATATGTAAACATGTAGCAGTGGCTCTTTATTTCACTTTGTGTTGATATGAGATCTCACCTATTCTCAATACTGTTACTGAAATGCTAACAATCATTCCTATTGCTTCCCTCAGTAATTTGGCTCCAATCTTTTTAATAGTTATTAATTGGTGTGTCCTGCTACCGGAACCTTATAAGTTAGGATGGGCATCAAGTCTCAGTTAAAAACCTCCATATCAGCATTCAAACCCATAAGGTAGGATGTTAGATTCTTTGCCCAGTTGGGTGCCATCCTACATAGTCCTTTCCGTTAAATGTCCAAATATAAGCATTTCATTACCCTCTCAATCTTGTTGTTAGGAAATGTTTAGCTATACTTCTATTGTTTATTTCCAAAGGACACTCACTATTTCATTTGTCGATGTTAATATTTATGGCAAAGGTTCACAAAGCTTTTCCATGCATATGCAAAATGTTTGCGAAGAAAAATGCCATATACATGAATGCAGGAGTTTGTTTACCATCCTCAACTATGCAAGAAACATGCATACATGACTTCATGCAAGCGAACTCTGTGTATGCAGGTGTATGTTTCAAGCTATGCATTTGTACACTGGGCACATGTGACTTTAAACATACATTACTCAGCAAAGTATGAGAATACTCTACACCTACTCGTGTAAGACATGACAAGCATATTTTATGCATACATTGGCAAAAAATTGTTGTGAAGGCTCAAACGGTTATAAACTATAAATAATTTGTAGGTGTAAACAATTGATTTACTCACACAAAGGTTTCTGTATAAACAAATCTACTAACTCGAGAAAGATGTGGGCTTTCCAAGACAGCCATGGCGTGAATGTTTGTGACCACCCACAACTACATGTTTATGGGTATTCACAAAATCCACTCTGACGCCTTCTCGCCCGAGAAGTGGCTGCAAAGTTGCTACTGACAAGGGCATTAGGAAATCCCTTTGCATGGCAAGAAACGGAACACTCACGAAATTGGTGAGGAAATAGGGGAGAGGTTTCTTGACAAAAAAATCCCCTGTGAAGAAAAAAATAAAAAAGCTGTCAAATGCATGCAGAATTATGAATTAAAAATGGAATTCACACATTTCCCCTAAGCATACACCAGGAAAATTTCGGCAGGTGAAACTTAGAAATTTTTCGTGAATTCCAAACTATTAAAAATCTGTCTCCATGGGAAACTGGATACCTGCTGGTGCAGACTTCTCACTGTTTTTAAAAGTAAGGCTGAATATATTTCTTACTTCATGTGTAGATGCTCTAACAGTTATCATGGCTACCAGGAAGTATGTGATGTGAAGATTAAAGAGAAGTCATGCCAGTTCACATCCCTGCCAAAGGCCATGACCACCGAGTAAGATTTCGTTATAGTAATTCCATGATTGCAGTTTACTTTTGTCCAATAAAAATGATGGAATGTGTTGGTTAGTCCTAAAAAATCTGGGTTGTGGCTTGTATTACTCATCATGCTCCACAAAAGTGCGCTAGCACGAAGTGTAGGATTAATTTACGAGGCCCTTGCGCCACCAGAGAGTCACTACTAGTGACCCTCCTGCGGTGCAATGCCCTGCTCCATATTTACAAGGTGGCGTTAAGACACTTTTTGTGGCTTAACCCCGCCTTGTAAAAACGGCCCCTTAACACGCATCACTTAGCAATGAAAGGGACATGCAATGGGTGTTGTTGTGGGTGTTTCACTGCAACACCCATTGATTTATGAGGAATCATAAATCTGAAGCAGCGGCAAACACACACCACTCCATGGGTGGCATTAACATGGCGCAACAAGGAGAAATACTTTTATCTCTCCTCGTTTTTGCTTTTTTTATGGAAAGAGCAAAACGCCAATAATGATTGTTTATGTGCAGGAAGGAGCTCCTTCCTGCACATAAACAATCGTTCCCATCAATGCTGGCACACTTGGACTATGGTGAAAAGGTGCCCGCGTTTGTGCTAAGCAGCTAATTGTAGCACCAGCACTAGGTGTGTGCCACATTGTCATAAATACGGCACATCCCTGCGTTTCTGAAGTGACGCAGCATGGCACTGCCAATTTTGGCACAGAGTCAGCTGGAGGTAAAAGGACAGCCATGGGTTTTTTTCATTGACCCAATACAAAGTGCCTGTGGTCTGCAAACTGCAGGCTCCTATAGACTATACAATCACATAGTACGGAAGTGAAAAGTAAAATAATGATAAAGGGCAGCATGTACTCACAGCTTACAACTACTCTTTATATTTTGTTTACATTCCCCATAGTAATTAGAAACTTTGGGAATAAAATATGAACAGTGCATCTTGATGCGCCAGGCAAGCAAGGGGTGGAGGGGGGGAAAGTGAGAAAAAAACAAAATGTCTGTAGTGACATTCCTAATCCTCAAAATGCATATGTACTAATCAGAAACTATTTATGTAAAAATGGCTCCAATGACAGTTAGTGGTCATGGTAGATCGGGCCTATGTGCAATTTGAAGCTGACTACGATAGAGCATGGGTCGTACCAACCAGGTTTGTCCAGATCAAAGAGTTTACCCTATGACTTTAGTCTTTTAAGTCCCAATCCACCACTGGAATAGATTTCTACAGCTCCCATGGCCTCAGGGGAGGAACTTAGAGACTCACAGGGTGTGAGGCGGAGGCCTCCAACATGGTCCACTCTAGGTCCAGTTCCAACTCGTCAGCTGGACAGTTTCAGTGAAGACCTCTTGTAGGTTGGTGGACCTCCGTAGCTTAAACAGGAGGTCAGCCTTATGACCTTGTAGTTCACTTCTTTGTCCTGGGTAGAAGAGGACGCTGGTCCAGTCCTTCATGGCTCCTCTCTTGTCACATATAGTGGATCCAGTCCTCTTTTGTTCTTCCTCAAGTCCACAAGTGTTTTGAAGAGGGTGACTGGAGGTGCAACATTTATGCCTAGCTGAGCTAGTTGGGGGGAATGACTCCTGGGCATACTCTAAACAATGGGATAAAAGAACCTGGGCCCAACCCTTCTCAATTTGGGCATTTTCAAGATGTCAAAAGTTTTTGGCCACACTAACCTGAGAGCCTGGGGCTGTGTGGGGGTATACTATGGTAATCTGTCAACATCAGATCAGTGCGCGCTCTACGGGTGACTAAAATGCAAAAACCCAGTCTTTATGCAAGAGCATAATTCATGCATTGTGTTTATATGCAGTTTGTTAACCTTTTGCATTGCAGAGTTTTACCTTGAAACCACTATTAATGATGTCTGCAAATAATGTTCATTTGAAAAGTATTGCTGCAGGCTTACAGAGTGTATCAGGATGTGGTCCCTTTCTAGGACCTTCTAGAAGCTTTTCCTGCAGCATGACTGGGTGTGGTTTGCGGGGTGGGCCAGACTCTATATAAGGGAGCCAGCCCAGCTCCACGTGCTCACTATTCAGAGGTCCCGGTGCAGAGCAGCAGCAACTTCCTGAGCTCCTGCTCTGGAGGCCTATTTTGACTTTCCAGGCCTTGCCCTTCATTGTATTGGTGATCCTTGAACAGGGCGGTAAGACGGAGGTCGGGCTGGGCCCCCGATCCCGTTTTCAAAGGCATTTGAGTTTTTGGGCCTAGCTTTCATGTTGAAAGATTTTCCTTGTGCGTGTGAATGTGCTCGTGGTTTTCTGGCATTTACATGTTGGTATTCGAATCGGCAAGACGCATGATTCATTCCTTGCATTTAACTCTTGATATTCATTGTGCGCAACCATTTCTTGACATTTGCATGGTGGCATTCGAATCGTCAAGACGCGCGATTCATTCCTTGCATTTAACTCTTGATATTCATTGTGCGCACCCATTTCTTGACATTTGCATGGTGGCATTCGAATCGGCAAGACGCGCGATTCATTCCTTGCATTTAACTCTTGATACTCAATGTGCGCAGCCATTTCTTGACATTTGCATGGTGGCATTCGAATCGGCAAGGCGCGCGATTCATTCCTTGCATTTAACTCTTGATAATTATTGTGCGCAACCATTTCTTGGCATTTGCATGGTGACATTCGAATCAGCAAGACGGGCGATTCATTTCCCGCATTTAAATCTTGATGTTCAGAACACTTACAGTGTGCGTGATCATTTCATGGCATTTGCATGTACTTGTTGGAATCGGCAGTGTGCGCAATTCATTTCCCGCATTTAAATCTTGATGTTCAGATCGCTTACAGTCTGCGCGATCATTTCATGGCATTTGCATGCACTTGTTGGAATCGGCAGTGTGCGCGATTCATTTCCCGCATTAAAATTTTGATGTTCAGATCGCTTACAATGTGCGCGATCATTTTATGGCAATCAAAACTTTGATGTGTAGTGTTTCCTGAAGCGCACACAATTATCCAGGGCCCTTGAATTTTCTGCAGAGGTGTTAAATTCAAGATGTTACATTCTATGTGCATGTTAAGTCCTTAGTACAATTTGTGTTGTTTTCCAGGGAATGTTTGGATTGCCTTTTGTCCTCATGTAATGAGGCAGTGTTTGTTCTGAGACATTGTTCTAGAAGGTTCTTGTGTTCCCAGACAGTATGTAACAACTCATGAAAAGTCTATATGAAACATTGTATTACCATTCTTGATTCTTTTCCAGGTACCTAGATTTCTTGAGGCCTAGTTAGAGTCTAGTTCTGGGCCATTCATGTTTCTTCAGTCTAAGTGTTATTTTATGTTCCGAATATCATTGAACTCTAGATTCAACAGAGTGTTATTTCATGTTCCAAATATCATTGAACTCTAGATTCAACAGAGTGTTATTTCATGTTCCGACTATCATTGAACTCTAGATTCAACAGTGTTATTTCATGTTCAGAGTATCATTGAACTCTAGATTCAACAGAGTGTTATTTCATGTTCAGAGTATCATTGAACTCTAGATTCAACAGTGTTATTTCATGTTCAGAGTATCATTGAACTCTAGATTCAACAGAGTGTTATTTCATGTTCCGAATATCATTGAACTCTAGATTCAACAGAGTGTTATTTCATGTTCCGAGTATCATTGAACTCTAGATTCAACAGAGTGTTATTTCATGTTCCGAGTATCATTGAACTCTAGATTCAACAGAGTGTTTTTTCATGTTCCAAGTATCATTGAACCCTAGATTTCAACAGAGAGTTTTTATGAATCTCAATGTGATTATTTCTTGATATTGTGTTGTTAAACCTTTGTTTCCTACAGGTCTCCTTCCCAGCTGTTCCCTTCCTAATCCCCTCTTTCCCACTTGGACTCTCTTAGGTTCTGTGATACTTCTATCAGAGTTTTGGAGCTGTCTTGTGGTGGACATGTTGGGAACGTGCGCAGACCCCGAGGATCTGGTCTCCCTGACATAATCTTAGTGTCCTCTCACCTCTAACAGTAAAATCCAGTTTTGGGCAGCCAATGTATCCAAAATAAACCCAGAGACAGAAGTCTAGTAGGACAAAAGCAGTGGTCTCCAGCAGCCAGAAAGTAGAAACATAAGAATTGTCTAGGCTTCCTGTTGTCACTTATTTGAAGTGCACATGAAGTGTTTCTATGCAAAACCCAGAGACAAAAATCTGGTAAAAAAAGCAGTGTTTTCCAACAATCATACAGTGGCTATACAAAATTTGTCTTGTCATCCTTTTTGCCTTTTGAGATGCACCTAAAGTGTAATATCTAAAACCCAGACATGTCTAACAGGATTTGACATTCAAGCAGTATTTGGTACTGTAATGTCAAAAAGGATGCTGACAGCCCCTACCCTGCATAATCGCTAAGATTCAGGGAAGTCATCTCTGCCCATTCAGGCTGCCCATGTCAATGACAGTTGACCTATTATGCCACTCCTGGAAGTTATTTCACACCTCATTCACACCTATTCAAATGCTACTCACCGGCTGAGGGAAGTTGGAAAGCAAATGCAAAATACAGTAACTTCATGCAGGGAAAAGGTATATTTCTAAAAGTTGTCCTTCCTTAAGATTTTCAAACAATCTGACATCCCAATTGAATTAGAACTATAATAATTATTAAAATAGTTGTTTAATTATTTCTCTAAATAGTCCCATTCCTGAGATACAGCATTAGGAATTAAATCTGTATCTACATAGGACAGTTAGGTCTGCCACAGTTGGAATACTTTTTGGGTGGTACTCACAGAATGTACTTGTTCACATAAAATTTCTACATGCCCTACTTTTAAATACCATTGTCCCTGCCTTGTGGGAAACAAGGCCTACAAAGAGGTTACTTATTAGTACTTAAAAGATCAGTTTTGTCCTGTCAAATTGGTTTATTTTTACAGGCCAAATTTCAGTTTTCAGTCAGGCTACAATGGTAGACCTGAAGCCATGTTTTACACTGTCAATTTTGTGCACGGTACAATAGGTGCCGCAGTCCACTAGTGACATTTATCTTACAGGCCCCGGTTACACCTCGTAACTAGGAGCTTATAGGTAAGTTAAGTATGCCAATTCGGAGTACACCAATTCAACCATCTTTAGAGGGGGAGCACCACTGTTTAGCAGCAGGTAGGTGCACAGAGTTCTACAGCCAGCAAAAACAGTCAAGGCAGAAATCTAGGGGCATACCACACAAAGATAGTAATTTCCTACATGCATGTTTTAATAAACACTCCATTAAAATCTTGAAGTGACTCCCAACAGTTGCATTTTCCACCGAGGCATTTCCTGAGCATTTTCATGAGAACCACTTCCATCATAACCACAGTGCTGTGGGCACTGCAAAACCAGTAAAATATATTATCCTTCCCAACCTCCCCATTGACAAACTGTCTGCTCATGTGAAATATTTTCAACATATTCCTTTGCTCCAAATTTTCTTTAGCATTGCACAGGATGGGGCCAGTGGGTGAGGATGCTACTGCAGACAGTTGAAGTTTACTGCTCACTTTCCTGTGGCCGGAGGTAAAGTATGCACTTAATGCAGCATAAAATATAAAACACAATAAAAAAGATTTTTAAACTTTTACTGTGCGATTTGTGGGAAGAATTAGTGCAGATGATTGACATGAGTGTAGCGTGCTCACAAACGGAATATCCGAAGATGCAGACAAACATGAGAAGCCTTAAGAGACACATATGAAATAAGCCTTGTGTGTGTGAGATGCTCACAAACATAAGATGCACAGTGTGTGTTTGTGTGCGTGTGCGTGTGTGTGTGTGTGTGTTTTGGAGAGAGATGCTTTAAAAATGTGAAAACCTGTTGTGAGAGAAACAGATACAAGAAGCCTTCTATGATATGCCTGCAAAACAAGATACACTATGGGGGTCATTACGACCCTGGCAGCCGGCGGTAAGGTGGCGGTAACACCGCCAACAGGCTGGCGGTGTTCCGCCAGCAATTATGACCGTGGCGTAATTGCCACGGCCATACCGCCGGCCCCTCCAATTGACCGCCATTGAAAGGCTGGCGGAAAGGGGACTTGGGGTGCCCCTGGGGGCCCCTGCACCGCCCATGCACTTGGCATGGGCAGTGCAGGGGCCCCCAGGCATAGTCCCGTCGTGCATTTCACTGCCCGAATTTCGGGCAGTGAAATGTGTGATGGGTGCTACTGCACCCGCTGCACATCAGCATTGCCGCCGGCTCTATTACGAGCCGGCAGCAATGTTGATGTGACATTTCCGCTGGGCCAGCGGACGGTAACACTGTTACCGTTCACTGGCCCAGCGGAAATGTCATAATAGGGAGCCAGGAATACCGCCGGCAATGGCGGTATTCTGGCTCCCGCAGCCTCGGCCGTCTTTTAGCAAGACCGCCGAGGTCGTAATGACCCCCATGTGTGGGTGTGTGCGTGTGTAACATGTTTGTGAAATCGAGAGGCAATGTGTGTGACAGGTACATACAGACAAGAAACACCTGCTCTCCATAGCGACTATAGTGCAAGGCGGTGTGTCATATCAAGCATAGTTTTTTGTAGTAAAAGGTACAGTAGAAAAAATATTCTTTAACATGTTTTAACACTTATACCACTATACGTATGCTGTAAAGTATAGTAAACATGCACATTTTGAAAAGTGCATGGAAAAGAAAACATTTATTTATGCCTGCCTCAAGAAGTCACAGTTTTGGCATAAATCCTGTCTACCTCTTTTTTAGTAGACAGGCCATTGCATCAAAACCCATGGGTGGCATGCCCATCTAAAACCCTTGGACTGTCCCCTTGCTGCAAAGTAGTGTGTAGTTCTGCTTTGCACTACATTAGACAAAGTTTCATTGTAAATCAGAATATGTGTTGTAAATTAAATCCCAACGCAACACTTTGCTCTAGGTTTCCGTCACTTTTCTCAAAAGTGCTAATACATTTGTTAGTAAATTTTCTGGCAGTCTATCTTATACTGCACAGACTCTCATACTATGAGTATCATACATTTTTTTAAACTGACTTAAACATACATAGCACTTTTTCTCCGCAGCTGGGGCCACATAAGTCTATAAACACACATGTAACTAGTCCCCAGTGCACCAACCAGTTATACACAGATATCTGAAGTAATCATATTAACCAACTGAGATTTCCTCCCAGAAGAACACACTACCAACAAATTAGTTTATCTTGTACTTATTTTTTCAGTTAAGGTGTCTGAAATTATATTTTACATGCAGTTATTGACCATAATCAGTGTCACTGGGTTTATGTGGCAGGGAGGACCAAAATATGTGGCAGGGTTGGCTAAATCATGCATTAATAAAAAACAAATTATGTTGCATAATGCAGCATATTTTGTGATGGTATCACTGCTTTATTTAGAAAGTTGAACACTGTATGGGCAAAGTTTTTACTGGTTTAGTACTGGTTAAACACCCAAATATAGATATATGTGCCTGGAAAGTGAGCAGTCAACCTCTGGTATAGGCTTTCCACCTCGTGGTGATTTGTGTTGCTGCATTTTTTAGTATCTTTTGATCCATTTGAGCAAGAAACAATTTTTTGTTAAACTCTAAAGATTGTGAAGCAGAAGATAGACTGTGTGATAAATGCAGCAAATATATAATAATGCGGAACATGCAGCGGCTGTAGAATGGCATTATTCCAGTGTGCTTTTCATGGTGCACTACTGTAGAGGTTATTAGTAAAATGTCACAAGCTGGCCAAGCACATGTATACAAAAGATGAGCACCACACAGTATGATAGCACTTGTCAAGACTGGCTGTCTAATGTAAAATGCAGTCACCATCGGCTGACCCATCATCAATTTAAAATGCAGCAAATTAAATCCCTGATCGTGTAAGAAAACAGAGAATTGAAGAAATAGCTGGCAAAGGATAAAAAAAATGGTAAAGCTTCAAGACAGAAGTCCTGAAGATCCTGCCACACGAGAATCAAATGTGTTGTTTTTCAGGGAGTGGGTGAAATCACCCACACACACACCTTCACATCTGACTGAGTCGACCTGGCACATGACAGCTATCAAGAGTCTTGCTTAGGTAGTTTTCACAGCTGGTTCATGAACTTTTAGTCAGCAATGAACATTTTTCACTGCAGGATTTAAAATGTTTTTGGGGGCTTTGGTGCCTCATTTTAGTCGGAATATGTTTATCAAATATTTAATAAATCAGAAAAGGAAAGAACCTTGAAGATGGTGCAAAGAGACAGCTGGGTCTATAAATAAATCTATATTCATGATATTGTTAGTGAAAGCCCATCAAAATTATTACATTATATTTTGTTATTTTTATCCACATCTCTACACATGCCTCCATTGTATTCACGATCACAGTTCCGATGCTTTTTGTGCACTGAAAAAGAAGTGAAGTTTAAGCAGGGACTGCATCACTGTGTCTGTTTAAACTTCAGATGTTGTTCAAGTGTACATGGGTACTTTTCAACAATGATCTCTTACCTGAAGTTGGCAGTGGTGTCCTGAATTAGTGAGTATAACAAATGAATGAACCCTGTAATTTTTGCAGCATGGGGGCATCGACTCCACAACATTAAAATAAATATCCTCTAGTGATTTACATATTCCTAAAAGTAAAGGTAAGAGGTGGTTTAAACAGGAAGCAATATGATCTGTTCATTTATAGTGGCATATGTAGCTTTGTGTGCATTGTTTCATTTATTAGTGTACCCTAACTTGTTCTTAGACCCTACTTAAATAATCTCCAGTCACTCTTAACTGTTAAAAGACAGCTTGTCTGATTTGTGCATCCATCAATGGTAATTTAGAGCCAAATTACATGTTTGCTGATTCTCAGACTGCCAAACCCTCAGTGGCGGTCGGACCGCCTCCCTCCGGGACTGAGGCTGTCCGACCGCCTGATTAAAACTCTGTCAGTCGGACTGCTAGGGGATCACCACCACCGCCACGATCATGGATCCTGACGAGGTGACGGCAGTTGGAGCTGTGGTCAGCCATGGCGCCGCTGAGGTTAGCGTCGCCGTGCTTATCATGAGTCCTCTTTCTGCCAGCTTTTTCATGGCAGGATCCCCGGCATTAAGAGGCTGGCAGAAAGCCAGTGTTGGAGTCACAGTGGGGCCCCTGCACTGCCCATGCCCAAGGAATGGGCAGTGCAGGGGCCCCCTCCCCGCCAGCACCCTTGGAATGCGCACTGTCTGCTCTGCACAAAGTAATTTATAATTATAAAGCCCTGCAGATTCCCTAGTGATGGCACAATATGCTTATATAACAGATAAAAACCAATAACAAAAATATATTTGTTCTTTGAACTGAGATGTGCTCCTTGATAGTGAAAATCATGATACAACGCATCAATTCTTTGAAAATGCTTTTGCTTCTCTGAAGACAAATGTAAACATGGCTCTACATGGTAAGAGATTTAAATATAATTTCTGACAACAGCTGTTCAGTGCTTAACAGCATTCAACCTTTGACCGTCTTTCAAACGCAGAAAGAAAAAGAATCCTCACCTTGTTACCCCATTCTTATGATAAATCTTTGCACGTTACCAGGGGTGCTACAGCACCTGCTCTACCTCTAGTTCCAGTGCCACTGGAAGTAAACAGGCAAACTTTGATCGTCCTGTTTGTGAGCATGAGGCTTGACTTCAAAGCAGCAGTCTGGATAGGCCTGAGGAGGCCCTGGAAGCTGACTATTTGTCTCCTGTGTCCCCACCACTCCAAACTCTGGGAGGGATGAATCCCCTTTATTCCCCACACTTTCTATGCCCATGGTTAGGCAATCTCTTTGCACCCCTGCCATTCCTGTGTTCAGGCAATGCAAGTATTTTTTCCAGCAGCCTTGAAGGTGAAGTGTCTCACCCTAAACTGAGGACTGTAATTTATTTTCAGCTGAACAAGCAAATAGAGAAGTTGGAGATTATTCTACTGAAGAAGTCCTCGTTTTACCTTTGTGCCACACTAATGATGGCATGTCATTTTTTATCTTCGGTTAACTATGTGCTATAAAAACAACAAATGATTACCTGTTTTCTTAGTCCGAAGACATTAAGGTGGTAGAATCAACTGAAAAAATAAAAAAAGACTTCAGAACCAAAGTAAATTCTTAATGAATGTTACAAAATGCTTTGGGAATGGTGTCTCCCAATCGTAGGATGCTTATGAGCAAAGGTTTTTCTTTTCTCTGCGGATTGTTACAAAACAACTGATGTGCTCAAACATGTTGACCCATTGTTACAGGTCTGTAATCATTTACAGCCCTAATCTTGTGACGGGCACATTTATTTACCTTGAAATGTAGGTATGCCGAATCCCACTACAAAATATGAATACCTCTTCTCTGTTACCACCTTCTTGTTCTGCCCCTTTCAGTCTCAGTGAGTAGAGAGTGGTTTAGGCTTAAAGGAGTGTTACCTGAATATTGACTCAAAAATAATGTTTCACCATAATATTGTGATCACATATATCACAAGTGCCAAATAACGCGAGGCAGAATATCAAAGGTAAATATATTGTGTTTTAATCTTCGTCAATAATACTGATGTTCAAAATATAATGTTGACATTTTATATTTTGTTGTTTATTTTTATTAAATGTTATTTATAAACACATCCTAAAATGTGTTACTTTTATATTTTATAAATTTTTAACGTGTATATTTTCTTCAGATTGTGGGGTTCATTGGAGGATTGATTGAGTTGTGCTATAATTATAAATATAAAATATTTGTATACTGAATTTACATTTTAGCATAATGTTTTGATTTTGTTATTAGTGTACACATTGTAAATACTTCTGATAACACATATTTTTCATTTTAAAATCATGCTAATTGTCAGGTTATGGGGTTTATGAGGAATTTGTTGGGCAGTGCTTTATTTTAATTGTATGTTAATTAATATAAAATTAATAATTTAAATGAACAATTATTCAACATTAATACTATCTACATTAATTCACTATAAAATTACATTCAATTTTGGGGCTTATTTAATCACATTTAATGCATGTAAAATAAAAATGGGTTAATGTATCATTATTTATAACATACGTTCTACTGTAGAATTGTTTGAAGATCAAGGTATATATATTTGGGGTTGCAAGTGATATTCCTTTATTTTTTAAAGTAATTTTAGTTGTTTTAAAATTACTTATTGGGTGCACCTTTAACTAAGAATATAAATAGAAAACAAATATAGATATAAAATTAAAAGATACATTTTCATGTTTGTGACCAAATGTTGGTTTATAATGAACAGATATCTGAACATAAATATTTTTAAAATCTAAAAAAATAACATATAATAATGAATTTCAAAATATGTTATTAATGATATTTTTATATTATTTTAGAAAATAAAGCCATAATTTGACTACATTTATAATATTTGCAGTTTGGATATTGACAGAGTACCCCAGCCAATTTCATCCATGCAGTCTCTCCAAAATATTTGTGGAATTAGAGTTAGAATAGGAAATCTGACATTGCACCACCTATGAAGCACCTGCCTCAAAGTTGGGCTTGAGTAAGAATAGTTAATAAATCTAAGTGCCCGCCAACATTTGTATTTTTTCCAATGTTTGTTGGACTGTGATTAGAATAGTAAATTTGCCAAAAATTCCTATATTTCCCCTTGCCCATGGTTTGCTAGACTGGAGATAGAATAGTAAAGTCTGCCCCCCACACCAACACTGCCCTCAATATTTCCACTTCCCCCAATGTTTGTGGGTCTGGAGTCAGAATAGTAAATCTTCAATCCTATCCCAGTTTTTTTACTTTCTCTGATGTTTGCAAAACTGAAGTTAGAAAAGTAAATCTGAGCATCCATTATAATTACTTTCCCCAAAGTTTGAGGGACTAGTCAGAATAGTAAATCTATCCCCTCCCATTTTTGCACTTTCCTCAATGTTTGTTAAACCAGTGTTACAATAGTTAAATTCCCCCCTCACAGTAGTTGAACATTTGCAAATGGTTGTTGGAGTGCAGTTAGAATAGTAAATCATCCCATTCCATTCCATAATATTTGCACTTTTCTGTGTTGAACAGCAGATAGAATAGTAAATTTGTCAAACTACCCACCCCCCACTTCTCAAATATACAGGCTTATTACATGTTTGGCAGTCGGATAAGCCGCCCCCACGTGTATTATAATGTTTCTGCTGGGCTGACTGGCGGGAACATTGTATTACGTGTTTCCAGCGGGCTCACAAGCTGGAAAAGTGCTACGATATTGGTCTCAGCTCTATTGAGGGAGCCATTGCCAATATCATAGCACTCCAGCACCCTCAGAATGTGCACTGTCTGCAAAGCTGAGTTGTAATCAGCTAGGTGGAGCTGAGTTCATCGCCGCCCTGGCTAAGCACAACTCAGACCACCACCACCCGTCAGGAACCTTGTTCCTAGCAGGGATGGCGCTCCTCTGGTGGGTCCGTCCACGAGGGTTGTAATGTGGCGGTCGACCACCACAGTTGCAGTGGTCGGACCATCACCGCAAGGATGGTGGTCATTGTACAGCCAGCCTCGTAATGAGACCCATAGACACTTTCCACACTGTTTGTTAAAACTACAAGTTAGAATAGTAAACCAGACTCCCTGTCCCCATATTTTCACTTTCATCAGTGTGGGCTGGGCTGGAGTTACAATAGTAAACCTGTAACACAGGCAGCACCCCCCCCGTATCCCCACACCGCTGGTTCCTTCCACCACCACCACTACCACCAGTTTATGCACTCTCCTTGATTTTGATGGACTCCAGTTAGAATAGTAACTCTGGCTCCGCAATATTTGCTATTTCTGTAATATGTTTTGGACTGCTGTTAGAATATTACATTTTACCTCTCTCCAAATACAAGGTAAATATTTGTGATAGTAAATCAGACCATCACAGATCTATGCACTTTTAGATGCAATATCTATTAAAAAATATATATATAATTATTCATTATGAAGGTTTAAAATAGAATAGTTACAATAGTTGTAAGTATATATATATACTGTATATGTTTAGTTAAATAGTTTGTAAATAAATATTTCTAACACTATGAGGTTAAAAATTAAATATTCAATTATTACAACATTAAAATACATACATTTTAGAATTAGTATTTAAACTTAATTATATTTTTTAAATGATGCTATTTGCTACAATTAAAACAAAGTTAAATTAATTCATTATTCATTTTTTAATGTCTTTAAATTTATAACATTTATTGAATACAAAGTAGCATAAAATAATGTTTTGTGAGTTATTTTCTTTCATAATATAAATATAATTAATAGTCATTTGTAATACAAGAAAATAAATACTATGCAGATCTAATAGGTAATAACAGAATATAAATATTCAGCAGTTTTAATATATCATAAGAGTAAATATATATATACCTACATATGTGGAAATTGCACAATAAATATTGTTTATCAAATAATGTTTAAAATATATATTAAAATAAGTAAATACTGTATATAGATTTTATACATTAGTGTAAATATAAAGACATCCCATAAAATGAATATGTCCTTTGTCCTGTTAAAATAAAATGTTTTTCTTTTACAGAAAAACAGTATTTTGGAGTGTTTGTTAAGTTTAAAAATGGCTGACATTTTTCCATTAAACGTATTGAAAGGTATTTTCCATTCTTCTTGTAGCAGTCATCAAAGACAAGAGCAGCAGTCTCTCAGTTCATTGGAAAAGGTAAGTCTACCCAATGTTTTAACTTAATTATAACTGTATGGTTGTGTGAGTTTATTCCTAGTTATTAGTAGTGTTGTAGGTCACTGTTTTACAGATGAATGTCTTTTTTTGGTTTGAAGTATGCATATTTTAATGTATTATAGTGTGCACATGGAGGAGGTTCCACGTTATTGCATGATTTGTATGTTATTAATACAGATTTTGTAGATGTTATTGAGGATTTACATTATGGAGGTTTGTACTTTCATAACATGTTAATATATGTAACATTTAGGAGTGAGAAAAGGAATGTTTTATTCTCCTCCTTGCAGTTATGAAGGTGACATGGTACAAAAACGATGTAGTTTTTTAAAAAGGTTTTGGGAATTGTTTTCCAACTAAAGGCTTCATTACGAGTTTAATGGAGCGGATTACTCTGTCACAAACGTGACAGATATCCCACCTGCCGTATTACAAGCTCCATTATATCCTACGGAACTTGTAATACAGCAAGCAGGTATATCTGTCATGTTTGTGATGCAGTGATCCCCTGTGCCGAACACGTAATAAGGCCCAAAATGTGTTGGGAAATGTTGTTAGAACATTTTTAATACTTCTTTATTACTTTGATTTGCAGGTTCTAGCACTGTTTTTTTAAATTACATTTTTAGGGATTTAAATTGATTAAAATATTTTGACATAGAACTTTAGTAATGTAATTTTTTTAACTAGCTCAGATATATGTATTATTAATGTTAGGTGTATTCCTTCCTAGATTTTTTGTGTGCAATTGGATTCATTTAGAGCATGTACACCTGTGGAAATTTGCGTAAATATTTGTAATTTTTTAAATTGATAATGTCAAGTGGGGACTTTAATAATTTGTTTACAATGTTTAAATGTGTGTGTGGTATGTGTTATTTTTTCAATGTTTATATGATACATATTTTACATTCTGGTTAGGAAATGTTTGGAGATAATATTAATATTTAAGTTTGTATAAATAGTCTTTTTAATTTTTGTTTTCTTGATTTACTTTCATTTACTATAATGTTTCAGTGATATATTATTTTAAATGTAGAATAATTTATTTATAAATAGAAACCATTGTAAATGTTTATTTTACATTTTGGTAGTGGTGTTTAGAGTGAATGTTTTTTGTTGCGTGCTGCAATTTGTATTATTTTTTAAAAACAGAATACAATAAAAAATCATATACTGACATGCTTGTGTTAACAGCTTTTATGTTTACTTTAAAAGATAGTAATTTTTCTGTTTCATTTTTAAGGCGTAGTTGTGTCACGTTTGTGGCTCTGGTTAATTGTCAGGAAAAAGGCTCTGCGGCACTTTATGTGCACCACTTGTCATCCCCTCTTGTTCCAAAGGTGGCCATCAGCGTTGTCTGCCCTGTGGCAAAGCTCATAGAGCTGCAGGTTCAGGACATTGGTGGACAAGATGCACTTATCAGTGCTATTTCATGAAGGGACTACAATTCCCTTGTTTTTAGAGGCAGCAGCCATCTTGGGGTGTGGCAGGCCTATAAAGCCCAGCCACACCCAAGCACGTTGCTCACTATTTTGAAGACTTCGATGCAGTCAGACCTCGTGGAGGGGTTCTCTGAAGAAGAGCAAGGTTCCTGCATGGCAGAGTGTCATCCAATTGAAGTATCCTTGTTTCCATGGTGAATTCAAAATCGAGTAGTCAGCAGATGTAAAACGCTCTTGGCACGGCAATTCAAGCGCTTCAGCCCACAGGTGTAAAGCGCTCTTGGCACGGGAATTCAAGCACTCCAGTCCACAGATGTCAAGTGCTCTTCAATCCACAGGAGTAATAGGCTCTTGGCACAACAATCAAAGTGATTCAGGCCACATGAGTAAAGCGCCCCCTTAGCATAACAAGCTTAGCGCTTCAGACAAGACAATTAAAAGCACTTCATGGTATTATAAGTAAAGCGCTTCAAGTTCAATGAGTAAGAACTTTTCAGCCTTCATAGTTGTAAATGTGAAAGTATTTTTGGAGATAAGCAAATCATAGTTTTCATTGTTTTTGGAAAGCATAATATGTGAAAAGCATATTTAATTCTTTGCGATTTTCTAGGTCATGATTAAAGGTTTATGTTATGAATGCATAGATGTTACAGGATTGATATTCTGAGTATGATCATAGTCCAAAGCTCTTGCCAGCTCTTGGTTCTGAGATCGTAGTTTTTTCTTGTTCCATGATTCAAAGAAGGGGCTTTGCCCTCATTTCAAAAGGGGTCTCAATCTGATATCAAGGAGACGCATTTAGTTAAGAGTCTATTGCTGAGTTATATTTCTATGAATGAGTAAGTGCATATTTGTTCTAACCTTTTCTTTTCAGATCTCTCTCCCTGCTGTTCCCTACCCTAATTCCCTTCCCCCCTTTCTGAGTTGGTGACGCCGGAAGGTGGGCCTTTTGTTCAGCAACGTGCAGATCCCGAGGAACGGATACTGTGACATTAATCTTAAATTAAGTGTAATGCTATGGATTCTGAGGGCCTAATTAAGACTGTGGAGGTCCTCGGATTGCCACACTTGTGGTCCCAACCGCCACATTACGAGGTTGGCAGGCAGCCCCGCCAACCTACCACCATCTCTGCTGGGATCAGAGATCCCAACGGGCTGACGGTGATGCAGGATGGAATCAGCCAGGGCAGCGCTGAATTCAGTGCCACACTGCTGATTACAACCTAGTTCGCCACCAGATTTTTCATGGCAGTTTTACGACCATGAAAAGGCTGGCGGAGAAGAGGTGCAGGGGGCCCCCCTGCCCAGCACCCTCGTAATGCGCACTGCTTGCTTAGCAGACAGTGCGCATTGCAAGGCAGTTGGTGCCCCCTGCAGGAGGCATCATTGCCGTCGGCTTCACAGTATTAATGGGGCTGGCGGGGAGGTGGCCAGCATGGTGGCTACCACCCCGTCGGGGTTTGGCAGATGGGCGTTCCCGTCCGCCAACCTCATAGTCGGGCCCTTGATAATCAAGACCTTGTATATTTTGAAATAGTCACAATTTGTTGGCCCGCCAGACTGCTAATAAGGCCCCAAGTCAAAAATAAGCTCAACAATGACATTGATTGCTTCCAACACAATATCTCCATACATGCTGTATATATAAATAAATACATTAGTGAATCATCAAAAGTGCACATTACTCACAATCCTGCAAAAATATTAGTAGTATAAGTCAAAAATAATAAATCTTGATGTATTATGAAAACATGCCTCATTGTCCCACAGTGCACCTTGGCGATTCAATGAGCCCTTACCAGATCACTTCCTTCACAATCATTACACAAGTCTCCAGTGTTCTTATATCAAAGTTTAAGACTAAAATAGCCAATTTTGCAGTGCATAATCTAGCATCTGCTGATAATAAGACAGCTGGTGTCAAAGGATCTCAATTGGGCATATACATATATACATGTTTTCATATAATCCTAAATGAATTTACCACAAAATATTTGCAAAGTATGAATAATACGAATCAAAACTGTATGTTTTGGCATTTTATGCTGAAAAGCCTTATTGTTTTATAATGCATCCTAGTGACTGGGTTTGCTGTGGTCATACATGTGGTGATTTGTATCATAATTCATAACACAGGGCTCTGACCTTCTCATCTCAAAATTAAAAAAACAGTTATAAAATCAAATTCATGCTACATCTGCTAAATTTTCAGAGTCAATCAAGCCCAAGTGGGAATACTGATCGATAGCCATCATAACAAGTGTCCGCCCCAGAAAGCCTACATACAGTGGTGAGAAAAACCATCATCATGTGTCTAGGACACAACCCAGCTTCTTCTGTCACGTAGGCTCTCATTATTCTAATGAGACTACTGGATTTTGAGCAGCAAGATCGTCCACGGTGTGGGAGACTGAGTCTGACCCACAGTCGGTGACACCTGTCGCTCCAAATCCGGGTTTTGCTCTGGATAACTAGCAGTGCCTCGTCTCTCCCAAAAGGTAGAGATGATTGGGCAGCTGAGCGCATGACATATCATACTTCTCAGGGACGTCGTGGTAACTCAGGTCGCATCCGGTTCTCTCATTCGCAATCCAGTCTCATATATAAATGACAATAAAAGCAGTATGAGTTTTAAAGACTGGTTTAATAAAACAACTGCATTTCAGATAGCAAAGCGTGAGCTGCAATAACCAGAATGACACAACATGAAAATATTAAAATGGTGACGATGAGAGTGAAGCATAAGAATAACGCTATCATATTGCCACTAGAATTGATGGACTATTTTCTATCTGAGTCATAATTTGAGCACAGCATGTTAAGCTCTAATTTTGCCTTTCAGGTTCCCCCGGGAGGACATCAACCCTCATACCTGAGCAAAGGCCTGTAGTCTGCGTTAGCATCTGCAGCAAAGCATTCAGCAATCGGCATACAGTCGTGGTTCCCTGGCTGGAATCTCCCTCTTAACGTGTAATGGGACTTAGGAAGTGTTTTTATAATTACACAGCTAATGTTCTGAGAAAATGTCCCTACGTAAGGATGTGTATTTTCTACGAATGTTGGAGACTAAACTTCTACCATGTTCACCGGCAATGTACCAAACTGTAGCCTTGACTGAAGCACAAAGTGATCAAGAATGTCTTGTTTGAGAACACAGTGCTGGGCTAAGCAAAACAGTTAGATAGATGAAATTAAAATAAGACCGTAAAACTGGTTATTGTAAAAATAACAAAGCAACCCTGAATAAAATATATCTAGGTCAAAGTGCACAGCGGGCTAGTGTATTGAACTAACGTGCATGGAGCTATAGCTAAAATGGCTACACAACACTTCCACAATATTGAACACAAATGTTAACCAATTTTAAATGGGCAGTCCCACACAACATAGAATATACATCCCAACATCAAATCCTCAGCTGCAAAATTAACTCAATAGAAGGACAATAATCAAAAAATAAAAATAATTTTTAAAAATCTAACGTCATGAAATCCTAAGAGGCATTGCATGGATTCATCTATACATTCATAGTGAAGGAACAAGTTATTAAGTTAAGCCTTACTGTGCTGAAGGAACTACATTAGACTCATATCCTAACAGATGCAATAAGTGTCCTAGCAGAATTGAAGGACAGTCATGTGTTGTTACTCAAATGTGTACGGTCAATTCTTCATCCATATTTAAACCCTGTGAAACTTTTGTTTCAAGGACAACAATTCAGCATAATTCTCGTATGTGTAGAAGCTTCTCATGGTTTACGCCTCTCGTTGGCCTCTCAGTTCTGTCAATGCCAAAAAATGGAAGGAAATGCAGATTATTTTTATGCTTCAGCTGGAAATGGCTTGCAACTGAATATGTCACATCAATGTTATTTTTGGCATAGATTCTCTTTTTGAGAGGGAAGATCATGCTTTCCACATACTAAAGTTTGCAAGGACACTCAAGAATGTAGACACAATTTTCTGTAGTGCAGGTAATGAATTGTGTAATTCTCATTTCCTTTCTATTTGATAATCGGTAAGACCTGTTTCACAACTGTGGAACCCTCCTGTGTTTTTGAGTCATTCTTCTTTTGTGGGTCTCTGAAAATGACTGTGTGTGAGAGTGTCCCTTAGTGATTTCACCCTTCTGTATGTAAGCCTGTATGGCACCCCATTATAGTCTTAATTACTGGATCAGCTCTCAAAATACCGCAGTTTTTGCTCATCAGTCATTTTACATCACCAGATTTGCAATTATAATCTGTGTTAAACCTTATCTGATTTGCATGTGCATCTTTGCCTTTTCTTTTCTTTTTGTTCTTAAAAAGCAAATCATCCCTCTGGAGGAAGATTGAATTATCCTGTGCTGATATAACAGCCCTTTTAGGGTATCCTCTTTCTCAGAAGTGGTCAATCATCATGTCACATTCTGCTTTGAACGATTCCTCACTGAAGCAATTCCTCCTGATGAGAAGTAACTCACCAAAAGGAATGCTCCATTTTAGGCTTGTGGGATAGGAGCTATTGGCATGCAGCAGCTTCTTTCTTATACAGTTTTGTTGTCAATTGTTCCCCCATCTACCGTGAGGCAAAGGTCTACGTACTCTATGGTCTCCCTGGCGATCTTATGGCTGAAACTTAGATTCACATTGTTCACTAGCAATTTATATACAAGCTCAGTAACAAGTGCCACCTCAGGTGCTTAGGTGCCCAGGTCAGGAAAAGGAAGGGTTGGGTCGGGTGTGGGGTGAAATGTGCTCAGGGGGCTGGGAGGGGTCAAAAAAGTTTTTTTAAACGGGCCAGCCGCACAGGGGGCACTTATCATTAATTACACCCACGGGGCACACGGTGGGCTGAAGAGAGCACATTTGTTTTATTACATTTCGGGCCCACAGGGCACAAAGAAGGCCCAGGGGGGCATGGTTTCAATTAAATCTAGAGCCTGCAGCCCACGAGGTGGTCCAAAGGGGGCACATATTTTTATAAATCTAGGGCCCAACGCCCACAGGACATGCAGGCAGCCCAGGGGGCCATCTTTTAATTATTTCTAGTGCCCACATGGCACATGGTGGGCCCAGGGGGCTATTATTTTTTAACTAAATCTAGGGTCTGACACCCAGGGGGCAAGTGATGGGCCCAAGGGGGCACATATTGTTTTATCAAGTTTCAGGTCTGCCGCCCATGGAGCACGCTGGTGGCTCAGGGGGGCATTTCTTTAATCAAATCTAGATCCCACTGTCGACTGGGCACACAGCGGGCCCAGGGAAGCATTTAATTTTAATAAATCTAGGGTCTGCCGCCTACAGGAGTGGGGGGCACATATCTTTTATTACATTTCAGGCTCAAGGGGGCAATAATCATTGCATTAGGCTGCAACACCCAGGCATGCACAGGCCCAAGGGGCCAATATTTTATTAAAGGGGCACGTTACCCACAGGGCATGTGGTGGGCCCTCGGAGCCAATAATTAATGCATAGGCCCACTACCCATGAGAATGCGTCTGGCCCAGATGGGTAATATTTTAATTTAGGAGCCTGCCACCCAAGTGCCAGTGCAAGGGTGTGGGGTCCAGTTGTTTCTGGATACAGTGGTGGGGTTAAAGGCTAGTGTTTGGCAGTAGGCATTAGTAGGGTAGTGGTCAGTTTATTGGGGTGGGGTGGCAGGGTTGAGGGCAGGGTTTTAGCAGAAACAGATAGGGTAGTATTTCATGGTAGGTGGCAGTGTGGGGGCTGTGGTTTTTAAGGGTAGCTTGGTGAGGTAGGTAACAGTATTGTGGGGTAGGGTGACATGGAAAATGGATAGCCTGCTCTAGCTCTGTTCTGTTCTTTTGTAAAGTCTCGGAGGAAAGAATCTGCTGGTTCTATAGCCGTTGGGCTATCTGGTAGCTGCAATATATGCTTGCTGCTGCTCCATTCAGGTCAGTCTTGGGTTCTGTTTACTTCTGGGGAGATAATGCATATGCTAAAGAAGTGAACCTAGAGGGCTGGATCCATATATTTGAAGTCCTATTTTCAATGTGTGGGAGGAATACGGGTGCCCCTATGTAGTTTGCATCAAGCCTATCCTAGACAATCTTTGCAAGTTTGGAGATGGGCTTATTTTCACAGGAGTAGTCCAATATTAACTCATGGTGTTGTGTAGCCTTTTTAGTTATAGCTCCATGCACGTTATTTTAACACACTAGGCCGCTGTGCACTTTAACCTAGATATATTTTATTCAGCTTCGTCTTATTATTGTTAGAATAACCAGTTTTACGGTCTTGTTTTATTTATGTCTAACTAACTGTTTTGCCTAGGCCAACACCCTGTTCTCAAACAAGACATTCTTGATCACTCGGTGCTTTTTCCAAGGCTACAGCACGGTACATTGCTGGTGAACGTGGTAGAAGTTTAGTCTCCCAACATTCGTAGAAAATACACATCTTTACGTAGTGACCCTTTCTCAGAATATCAGCTGGGTTATTATAAAAACACTTCCTTGTCCCTTACACATTAGAGGGCGAATCCAGCCAGGGAACCATGACTGTATGCTGATTGCTGAATGCTTCGCTACAGATGCTAACGCAGACCGCAGGCCTTTGCTCAGGTATGGGGGTTGATGTCTTACCAGGGGATCCTGAAGGGCAGATTTGGAGCTTAACATGCTGTGCTCCATCCTAGCCTAGGTAGGGATTAGTCCATTGACAATAGTGACAACATGGTAGAGTTGTTCTTATGCTTCACTCTACTCGTCACAATTTTAATACTGTCATGTTGTGTCATCCTGGTTATTGCTGCTCACGCCTTGATATCTAAGATGCAGTTGTTTTATTAAAACTCATCATTGAAACATATACTGCTTCTGTTTGTCATTTATATATGAGACTGGATTGTAAGTGATAGAATCGGATGAGACCTGAGTGACCACGACTTCCCTGTGAAGCCAAGTATGTCATACGCTCGGCTGCCCAGTCATCACTATCCTTGGGTAGAGATGAGGCACTGCTAGTTGGCCGGAGCAAAACCCAGATTGGAGCGACAGGTGTCACCCGCAGTGGATAAGACTTAGTCTCCCACACAGTGGGCGATTCTGCCACTCAAAATCCAGTAGTCTCATTAGAATAATGAGATCCGACGCGACAATGGTTTTGCAGTGGAGTTCGGTGTATTCTTGTGGGGTTATTTTGTTACTAATTAATAAACTCTTTGGGGTTTCTGAGTAAATATAATGTATAGCATTTGGCCAAAAGGCATTCCAAATAAAAAAAAATTGGTGGGGTTCTAAGTGTGAGCCCATGCATTCATGTTTCATCCTTTATACATCTTAAGTTCTGATGAGTTTGCTGCATTGCTGTTTAACCCCTTCTGTGCCTTGGACGAGATGATCTCGTCCAAGGCTACAGTTCCCCTGTGCAAATTTATTTTAGGCCATTTCTGCCCCCCCCGGGGGACAGATCGGCCTATTATTAGGCCGAACTGCCCCCAGGGAGGGGCAGAACCCTCTAGGCGCCAGGGCAATTTTTTTTTTTTTTTTTTTTGTTTCTTTTTTTAGAGATGGGGAGCGACCCATCAGGCAAGGGTCGCTCCCCTGGGGGGGGCAAATTGTATTTAGACCATTTCTGCCCCCCTGGGGGCAGATTGGCCAATTTTAGGTCAATCTGCCCCCAAGGGGGCAGAAACCACTAGGCACCGGGGATTTGTTTTTTGGCGCCAATGTCACGCAGGGGGAGCGACCCCGTAGGCAAGGGTCGCTCCCGGGGGGGGGGGGGGTTGGTGGTGCAAATTTATTTTAGGCCATTTCTGCCCCCCCGGGGGGCAGATTGGCCTATTATTAGGCCGATCTGGCCCCGGGGGGGGGGGCAGAAACCTCTAGGCGCCAGGGGAATTTTTTCTTTTTCTTTTTTTTTTTCTTTTTTTTTTCTTAGAGATGGGGAGCGACCCATCAGGCAAAAGTCGCTCCCCTGGGGGACAAATTGTATTTAGGCCATTTCTGCCCCCCTTGGGGGCAGATTGGCTGAGTTTAGGTCAACCTGCCCCCAAGGGGGCAGAAACCACTAGGCACCGGGGATTTGTTTTTTGGCGCCAATGTCACGCAGGGGGAGCGACCCCGTAGGCAAGGGTCGCTCCCGGGGGGGGTGGAGGTTGGGGGGAGAGAAATTTATTTTAGGCCATTTCTGCCCCCCCTGGGGGCAGATCGGCCTATTATTAGGGCGATCTGCCCCCGGGGGGGGCATAAACCTCTAGGCGCCAGGGCAAATTTTTTTTTTTTTTTTTTTTTTTTTTTAGAGATGGGGAGTGACCCATCAGGCAAGGGTCGCTCCCCAGGAGGGCAAATTGTATTTAGACCATTTCTGCCCCCCTGGGGACAGATTGGCAGAGTTTAGGTCAATCTGCCCCCAAGGGGGCAGAAACCACTAGGCACCGGGGATTTGTTTTTTGGTGCCAATGTCACGCAGGGGGAGCGACCCCGTAGGCAAGGGTCGCTCCCGGGGAGGGTGGGGGTTGGGGGGGCAAATTTATTTTAGGGCATTTCTGCCCCCCCCCCTGGGGCCGGCTGAGCTACAGGCCAAACACCACAGGTAGGCACCTTGCAAAAAACACCTCTGTTTTCTGTGAAAAAATATGTTGTGTCCACGTTCTGTTTTGGGCCATTTCCTTTTGTGGGCGCTAGGCCTACCCACAGAAGTGAGGTACCATTTTTATCGAGAGACTTAGGGGAACGCTGGGTGGAAGGAAATTTGTGGCTCCTCTCAGATTCCACAACTTTCTGTCACCGAAATGAGAGGAAAAAGTGTTTTTTGGGCCAAATTTTGATGTTTGCAAAGGATTCTGGGTAACATAACCTGGTCAGAGCCCCGCAAGTCACCCCATCTTGGATTCCCCTGGGTTTCTAGTTTTCAAAAATGCACTGGTTTGCTAAGTTTCCTCAGGTGTCGGCTGAGCTACAGGCCAAAATCCACAGGTAGGCACTGCTTTTTATAAAAAAATGTGATGTGTCCTTTTTTTGTGTTTTGGGCCCTTTCCTTTCGTGGGCGCTAGTCCTACCCACACAAGTGAGGTATCATTTTTATCGGGAGACTTGGGGGAACGCTGGGTAGAAGGAAATTTGTGGCTCCTCTCAGATTCCAGAACTTTCTGCCACAGAAATGTGAGTAACATGTGTATTTTTAGCCAAATTTTGAGGTTTGCAAAGGATTCTGGGTAACAGAACCTGGTCCGAGCCCCGCAAGTCACCCCTCCTTGGATTCCCCTACGTCTCTAGTTTTCAGAGAAGCACAGGTTTGGTAGGTTTCTCTAGGTGCCGGCTGAGCTAGAGGCCAAAATCTACAGGTAGGCACTTCGCAAAAAACACCTCTGTTTTTTTCCAAAATTTAGGATGTGTCCACGTTGCGCTTTGGGGTGTTTCCTGTCGCCGGCGCTAGGCCTACCCACGCAAGTGAGGTATCATTTTTATCGGGAGACATGGGGGAACGCTGGGTGGAAGAAAATTTGTAGCTCCTCTCAGATTCCAGAACTTTCTGCCACAGAAATGTGAGGGACATGGGTTTTTGTTAGCCAAATTTTGAGGTTTACAAAGGATTCTGGGTAACAGAACCTGGTCCGAGCCCCGCAAGTCACCCCTCCTTGGATTCCCCTAGGTCTCTAGTTTTCAGAAATGCACAGGTTTGGTAGGTTTCCCTAGGTGCCGGCTGAGCTAGAGGCCAAAATCTACAGGTAGGCACTTCGCAAAAAACACCTCTGTTTTTTTCCAAAATTTAGGATGTGTCCATGTTGCGCTTTGGGGTGTTTCCTGTCGCCGGCGCTAGGCCTACCCACGCAAGTGAGGTATCATTTTTATCGGGAGACTTGGGGGAACGCTGGGTGGAAGGAAATTTGTAGCTCCTCTCAGATTCCAGAACTTTCTGCCACAGAAATGTGAGGGACATGTGTTTTTTTAGCCAAATTTTAAGGTTTGCAAAGGATTCTGGGTAACAGAACCTGGTCCGAGCCCCGCAAGTCACCCCTCCTTGGATTCCCCTAGGTCTCTAGTTTTCAGAAATGCACAGGTTTGGTAGGTTTCCCTAGGTGCCGGCTGAGCTAGAGGCCAAAATCTACAGGTAGGCACTTCGCAAAAAACGCCTCTGTTTTTTTCCAAAATTTAGGATGTGTCCACGTTGCGCTTTGGGGTGTTTCCTGTCGCCGGCGCTAGGCCTACCCACGCAAGTGAGGTATCATTTTTATCGGGAGACTTGGGGGAACGCTGGGTGGAAGGAAATTTGTAGCTCCTCTCAGATTCCAGAACTTTCTGCCACAGAAATGTGAGGGACATGTGTTTTTTTAGCCAAATTTTGAGGTTTGCAAAGGATTCTGGGTAACAGAACCTGGTCAGAGCCCCGCAAGTCACCCCTCCTTGGATTCCCCTAGGTCTCTAGTTTTCAGAAATGCACAGGTTTGGTAGGTTTCCCTAGGTGCCGGCTGAGCTACAGGCCAAAATCTACAGGTAGGCACTTCGCAAAAAACACCTCTGTTTTTTTCCAAAATTTAGGATGTGTCCACGTTGCGCTTTGGGGTGTTTCCTGTCGCCGGCGCTAGGCCTACCCACGCAAGTGAGGTATCATTTTTATCGGGAGACTTGGGGGAAAGCTGGGTGGAAGGAAATTTGTAGCTCCTCTCAGATTCCAGAACTTTCTGCCACAGAAATGTGAGGGACATGTGTTTTTTTAGCCAAATTTTGAGGTTTGCAAAGGATTCTGGGTAACAGAACCTGGTCCGAGCCCCGCAAGTCACCCCTCGTTGGATTCCCCTAGGTCTTTAGTTTTCAGAAATGCACAGGTTTGGTAGGTTTCCCTAGGTGCCGGCTGAGCTAGAGGCCAAAATCTACAGGTAGGCACTTCGCAAAAAACACCTCTGTTTTTTTCCAAAATTTAGGATGTGTCCACGTTGCGCTTTGGGGTGTTTCCTGTCGCCGGCGCTAGGCCTACCCACGCAAGTGAGGTATCATTTTTATCGGGAGACTTGGGGGAACGCTGGGTGGAAGGAAATTTGTAGCTCCTCTCAGATTCCAGAACTTTCTGCCACAGAAATGTGAGGGACATGTGTTTTTTTAGCCAAATTTTGAGGTTTGCAAAGGATTCTGGGTAACAGAACCTGGTCCGAGCCCCGCAAGTCACCCCTCCTTGGATTCCCCTAGGTCTCTAGTTTTCAGAAATGCACAGGTTTGGTAGGTTTCCCTAGGTGCCGGCTGAGCTAGAGGCCAAAATCTACAGGTAGGCACTTCGCAAAAAACACCTCTGTTTTTTTCCAAAATTTAGGATGTGTCCACGTTGCGCTTTGGGGTGTTTCCTGTCGCCGGCGCTAGGCCTACCCACGCAAGTGAGGTATCATTTTTATCGGGAGACTTGGGGGAACGCTGGGTGGAAGGAAATTGGTAGCTCCTCTCAGATTCCAAAACTTTCTGCCACAGAAATGTGAGGGACATGTGTTTTTTTAGCCAAATTTTGAGGTTTGCAAAGGATTCTGGTTAACAGAACCTGGTCCGAGCCCCGCAAGTCACCCCTCCATGGATTCCCCTAGGTCTCTAGTTTTCAGAAATGCACAGGTTTGGTAGGTTTCCCTAGGTGCCGGCTGAGCTAGAGGCCAAAATCTACAGGTAGGCACTTCGCAAAAAACACCTCTGTTTTTTTCCAAAATTTAGGATGTGTCCACGTTGCGCTTTGGGGTGTTTCCTGTCGCCGGCGGTAGGCCTACCCACGCAAGTGAGGTATCATTTTTATCGGGAGACTTGGGGGAACGCTAGGTGGAAGGAAATTTGTAGCTCCTCTCAGATTCCAGAACTTTCTGCCACAGAAATGTGAGGGACGTGTTTTTTTAGCCAAATTTTGAGGTTTGCAAAGGATTCTGGGTAACAGAACCTGGTCCGAGCCCCGCAAGTCACCCCTCCTTGGATTCCCCTAGGTCTCTAGTTTTCAGAAATGCACAGGTTTGGTAGGTTTCCCTAGGTGCCGGCTGAGCTAGAGGCCAAAATCTACAGGTAGGCACTTCGCAAAAAACACCTCTGTTTTTTTCCAAAATTTAGGATGTGTCCACGTTGCGCTTTGGGGTGTTTCCTGTCGCCGGCGCTAGGCCTACCCACGCAAGTGAGGTATCATTTTTATCGGGAGACTTGGGGGAACGCTGGGTGGAAGGAAATTGGTAGCTCCTCTCAGATTCCAGAACTTTCTGCCACAGAAATGTGAGGGACATGTGTTTTTTTAGCCAAATTTTGAGGTTTGCAAAGGATTCTGGTTAACAGAACCTGGTCCGAGCCCCGCAAGTCACCCCTCCTTGGATTCCCCTAGGTCTCTAGTTTTCAGAAATGCACAGGTTTGGTAGGTTTCCCTAGGTGCCGGCTGAGCTAGAGGCCAAAATCTACAGGTAGGCACTTCGCAAAAAACACCTCTGTTTTTTTCCAAAATTTAGGATGTGTCCACGTTGCGCTTTGGGGTGTTTCCTGTCGCCGGCGCTAGGCCTACCCACGCAAGTGAGGTATCATTTTTATCGGGAGACTTGGGGGAACGCTGGGTGGAAGGAAATTTGTAGCTCCTCTCAGATTCCAGAACTTTCTGCCACAGAAATGTGAGGGACATGTGTTTTTTTAGCCAAATTTTGAGGTTTGCAAAGGATTCTGGGTAACAGAACCTGGTCCGAGCCCCGCAAGTCACCCCTCCTTGGATTCCCCTAGGTCTCTAGTTTTCAGAAATGCACAGGTTTGGTAGGTTTCCCTAGGTGCCGGCTGAGCTAGAGGCCAAAATCTACAGGTAGGCACTTCGCAAAAAACACCTCTGTTTTTTTCCAAAATTTAGGATGTGTCCATGTTGCGCTTTGGGGTGTTTCCTGTCGCCGGCGCTAGGCCTACCCACGCAAGTGAGGTATCATTTTTATCGGGAGACTTGGGGGAACGCTGGGTGGAAGGAAATTTGTAGCTCCTCTCAGATTCCAAAACTTTCTGCCACAGAAATGTGAGGGACATGTGTTTTTTTAGCCAAATTTTGAGGTTTGCAAAGGATTCTGGGTAACAGAACCTGGTCCGAGCCCCGCAAGTCACCCCTCCTTGGATTCCCCTAGGTCTCTAGTTTTCAGAAATGCACAGGTTTGGTAGGTTTCCCTAGGTGCCGGCTGAGCTAGAGGCCAAAATCTACAGGTAGGCACTTCGCAAAAAACACCTCTGTTTTCTCCCAAAATTTTGGATGTGTCCACGTTGCGCTTTGGGGCGTTTCCTGTCGCGGGCGCTAGGCCTACCCACGCAAGTGAGGTATCATTTTTATCGGGAGACTTGGGGGAACATAGATTAGCAAAACAAGTGCTATTGCCCCTTGTCTTTCTCTACATTTTTTCCTTCCAAATATAGGAGAGTGTGTAAAAAAGACATCTATTTGAGAAATTCCCTATAATTCACATGCTTGTATGGTCACCCCGGAATTCAGAGATGTGCAAATAACCACTGCTCCTCAGCACCTTATCTTGTGCCCTTTTTGGAAATGCAAAGGTTTTCTTGATAGCAATTTTTTACTCTTTATATTTCAGCAAATGAATTGCTGTATACCCGGTATAGAATGAAAACGCACTGCAGGGTGCAGCTCATTTATTGGCTCTGGGTTCCTCGGGTTCTTGATGAACCTACAAGCCCTATATATCCCCGCAACCAGAGGAGTCCAGCAGACGTAACGGTATATTGCTTTCCATAATCTGACATTGCAGGGAAAAGTTACAGAGTAAAACGTAGAGAAAAATTTATGTTTTTTTCACCTCAATTTCAATATTTTTCTTTTTCAGCTGTTATTTTCTGTAGGAAACCCTTGTAGGATCTACACAAATGACCCCTTGCTGAATTCAGAATTTTGTCTACTTTTCAGAAATGGTTAGGTTTCTGGGATCCAGCATTGGTTTCATGCCCATTCCTGTCACTGACTGGAAGGAGGCTGAAAGCACAAAAAATTGCAAAAATGGGGTATGCCCCAGTAAAATGCCAAAATTGTGTTGAAAAATTGGGTTTTCTGATTTAAGTCTGCCTGTTCCTGAAAGCTAGGAAGCTGCTGAGTTTAGCACTACAAACCCTTTGTTGATGCCATTTTCAGGGGGAAATCCACAAGCCTTCTTCTGCAGCCACTTTTTCCATTTTTTTTTAAAAAAACGAAATTTTCACTGTATTTTGGCCAATTTCTTGGCCTCCTTCAAGGGAACCCACAAAGTCTGGGTACCTCTAAAATCCCTAGGATGTTGGAAAAAAAGGACGCAAATTTGGCTTGGTTAGCTTATGTGGACAAAAAGTTATGAGGGCCTAAGCGCGAACTGCCCCAAATAGGCAAAAAAAGGCCTGGCACAGGAGGGGGAAAAGGCCTGGCAGCGAAGGGGTTAAACAGCGTTTAATTTTTTTATTTTATTTCCAATAACTGGAATTGGCATAGATGTGTTTTTCTTCTTCTCAGTGGATTGTTCTGTTTCAAGTCTGCAATGGTGGTTCTGTTCAAAACTGTTCCATGTTTTTTGATTCCTTGGAGCCACCGGCATTGCATGGCACCTGGGTTTCAGTGTTTATTTTCATTTATTGTTGAGGGTGGTTTGGAGCATCTTCCCCTTAAGCATGGATCTTATTCTTTCTTCCCCCCAACTGAAAAAGGCTTATGTGCTCCTATATTTAAACTCTGCTTGTACAAATTTGTTTCAAAAGGTTTTAGGTTTCCCTTTCTTTGCAGCTGGCTCATCCTGCTTTTTTGTCCTTTGTAGGCACCCATGCAACCTCATTTGATAAAAATTTAAAGTTATCCATAGTGGTTCCCTTTTAGTTGCCTTTGTTGTTTTTTTGTAGCAGGTACTTTATAGCAGACTTGATTGCTTTTTAAATACTTTTTGCCATACGTTTTTTAATATGCCTCAATCCTTCTCTCCCTTCCTCACTGTCCTTCACAGATGACTCAAACATGCCTAGAGGGACCAAACAAGTTGTGTCATCTTATTGCAAAGGTCTTCTGCCTTGCTCTATGTATTTAACCTCCACGTAAGCAACTTTGTAACTGGCCCAACTTTCTCAACACTGTGTTTGTTCCACTCCATTTGAGGACCTTTGTTTGTTTCAAGGAGTTTTCCTATTTTCTCTTTATTTGGCAAGTGCATCAGAAGATAGTTTAGTGCATTTTTTTAAATTATTGCTTCCCTAAACTTTCTATATTTTCTGTTCAACAATTGCGTTGCCTTTTTTCCTTTGGATTGGATCACTGACATAATATTGGAACCAACAATATTGTGACCAAATATATTGTGCCAAAAATATTGATTACAAAATTATTGTTTTCCAATACTTATAATGGTAAGGACAAAAACACTGAAAAGAATATATTTAAAAACCACACAAGACAATGCTTACTATAAATATAGTTTAAAATAGAAAATCTTAAATACTTTACTATATTCACATTAATATAATGGAAATTAAATACATTTTTATTATTTTTAAGTGTACAAAAACATATATATAATATATATTCACCAAAAACACCCGACTTAGGAGGAGGACCATTTTGCTCTTTTTTCAATATATTTTGGAACTGTCCGTTTTGTGTCTTGATTTTCTGTCCTGATGGGTGAGAAACTTTGACAATATAATATATATATATATATAATCATAATAATTATATATATATATGTATAAATATATATATATATATATATATATATGTACATGCAAACACAATTGGAATCTTCATCTGGGGCCCAATACCCAATCGGGGTGGAGCGCATGCCGGAGGAGCATACCAGTGAAATAGTAATCAAACTCTCCGTAAAAATGAAAACAAGCTCACTCGGACTGCATGTGTCAGAGGCTTACACCAGAAACAGACGTGTTTTGGCCAGAACACATCTGTTTCTGGAGGAAACTTCTGACACATTCAGTCCAAATGGGCGTGTTTTCATTGTAACCGAGAGTTTGATATATATGTATATATATACATAAAAAATATTAGCAAACCAATTGCAAAACATTTAAAAATATTACCAAACTAATAAAGTATAAAAAATGTAAAATCCAGAAATATATATATTTATATATATATATAAAATAAAAAAAACTTTTTTCTTACAAGTGTTTCAGGGCAAGATGGTGGAGCCGTAGAGCGGACGCAGCCTTGCGGCCACGCCCACCCCAATTCCGGACACCGAGGAGTGAGGACGCGTCTACGAGCGCGGAAGCAACAAGAGGGGAGGCCCCCCTTCTATGTACTTCCAGGCTATGCCGCAGCCTGGGACGGCCGAGATGAGCACGCCGGGGCCGGCCCCCGAGGGCATTATCGGAACCGAAGGACGTTTCTTTTCTCAGCTGCTGGCTTTGAGCTCGATTTAACCAAGCGCGCTAAGTGAGAACAACGTGGAGGAAGCATCGGCCTCCCCCAGGAATTTTTGGAAAAGCAGGGGGAGACATATGGAAGCAGCCCTGACGGCTACCTCCAGCTAATCGCTCCCTGCAGTTTTACAACAAGCTACATACCTAGGTAAAGGAAAGAAATACCTAGGAAAAGAAAGGAGGAAGCAGTCTTCCATTTTGCCTGCCTGCTCTGCGCTTTCAACTATGGACTCTGCAAGAAGGAGGAGCAGTGACTCCAAGTAATTTCAAGTAAGCTAAGGGGGGGAAAGTGGTCTGATGATTGACTGAAATTCCAGAAAATACGTTAGTTTAAACACACTCCCCTTCTTAAACTTAAAAAAAAAAAAAAAAAAAAATACAGGAAGGGGGAGAGAACTTCATCAGATCTTAAGGTATTTATGATTGTAAATCTGGATGGCAGAGGGTATATGGTGAGCCGCATCTGCAAACCAGGGCTCCCCCAATGTTATTAATCACGGAGGCGGATACTATTCACTCATGTACTTATCCCTGGACTATTAAGGGCATTATTAGAAGTGCGATATATGGCATAGCACATGATCTGATAGCAGCAATAGTAGGGTTAACCAGCTTGGTGAAATTATTCCCCCATTTTTTAAAAGTAAGGATGGCGCCTAAAATACCTTGGAACCCTGCAGATAAGACTGACAATGCTAAATCATTGCGTTCAGGAAAAGATAAAGGGGACCTGGCCGGGGCAAACGGATGGCCCACCTCAATTGTGGGGAGGCAACTTGGGAGAAGCACAACTGGCCAAAGTAAAGATCTTAAATTGAGCGATAACATAACTCCCCCTGCGGAAAATAGGGGGAAGAGCAAAACTCAGGCCACTATCACTTCTTTCTTGGCAGGAGGGGCACAAGAAAACAAAACTACACTGTTAACTCCCATGCTGGGAGGGGGACAAATCTCTACAGAAAGAACATATGAGGGGGCCTCCAGCGAAAAGTCCGGAAAGGAAAGATTATCCCAACCGCTATAAGGTCTGACAGTGGCAAAATGGAGAAATGGCAGGAAACTCCCTTGACGCTGCAGCATGTGCCCTAAATACAAGGAAAGGACTTGAGTAATATAAAGCAAACACAGGGCAGCACAGAAGAGCAAGGCAGGCCGCAGAGTTTAGGAGAAAGTGATAAGAGCAATGGGAAGGAGATTAAGAACTTGGACTGGTCAAAAGATACTGGGGATACATTTTATTTATTAACAGAGGAATCAGAACTCAGTAGCACTGAGGGGCACAGCCTTAATGACTCTGGCAGCAGCATATCCTCGGAGGAGGGGAATGCTTCATCGAATAACGAACTCACAGTGCGGCAGAGGTACCGTCAGCGTAAGTGCATCAAAACGAGGTTTGATCTACAGGAGGGTACTGAATTCTCCGCCTCTAGCGGGAGCAGGACTTTGAAGTGGGATTACTCCAGTATCAATCTAACAGATGTAGCTTGCACAACGAATAAACCAAATATGAGCGATCAGCAGTCGCCAGGGAATAACGACAGAGGAGATAATATCGAGGCTGCAAAGAGCGATATATGCGCAGCGAACACAGATTCTGGGATGCTACAATCAATATTTAACTCAATCAAAGAATTCCAAACGGAAACTCGGGTAGAAAGTCGCCGAGCCAGAATGGCTACAAAACAGCTGCAAGGATCAGTGCGTAAGGTGGCCAAATCATGTATTGAGATAGAAACTAAGCTATGCACAATGGAAGAGAGGATAGTAGCAGTCGAAGAGGATGTTGATTCGTTGAAACAACAGAATGCCATGCAAGAAAGCCAAATGACTGACGTGATGTGGAAACTGGAAGATTTGGAGAACCGGCATAGAAGGAATAATCTACGCTTCTTGGGCATAGAGGAAGGGCTGGAAGGAAATGACATTCAGGACTACATGATCAAGCTTTTGCAGAGAGCCTTTCCCGAACTGAACCACTGGGATTAGAACAATGAGATACAGCGGGCACATAGATTTCCCCCAACCAGGAGGGAGGGGGCGCACCCAGTTCCTTCAAAATATCCTAGAGCCATTTTGGTGTTTTTTGGGTATTACAGCGTCAGGCAGTTTTTGATAAAGCACGCCCTAATACCCTGCGACAGGTGGAAGGGGTTACCTTTTTCACGCGACCAGACTTCTGTCATACAACTGTGGAGCGGAGATGGTGGCTCCGACAGCTGATCAAGCCCTTTTTTGATAAGGGAGGAGAGGCTTACTTGATTTCCCCTGCTCGGCTGAAAACGGTAGTTAATGGGAAAGTGAGATGGTTTACGTCAGAGATTCAGGCAAAGGAATACGTGATGGAGTTGAAATAATGATGTTCTTTTTTTTAGATATAAAAGGTCTCGGTGGTGGGCGTGGCACTCTGCATCTACACTTCGCCAACACTCGAGCCTAGAGGCTCGATTGCTCTACAAGAAAGGGGGGGGGCTGGCTGGGAGGGAGGGCCCCCAGCCACCCCTTCGGGGGAGGGAGGGAAGGGAGAGGGGCAGATGGGTGTGTGGTGGGGTGGGGGGGCCTGGAGGGGATGATAGGTGGGAAGGAGGGGGGAAGGGGAAGGGAGGGACGAAAAGATTGGAACAGAAACAGAAAAGAAGGACCAGAGAGAGCAGAGAAAGTAAGGTCTACGCAAGAGTATATACAATTGGAGTAAAAGGCCAAATAGGAAGACTGGGAGGCGGAGAAGGTGGGGGGAGGGTAGAAAGAACTTAAAATGACCAGACTCTGTATTGCTTCTATTAATATCTGTGGTCTAAACGATCCCAGGAAAAAAAGGAGAATCATGGAAGAGCTAAAAACTCTCAGGGCAGATATCTTCTGCTTGCAGGAAACGCATGTAGAATATAGGAATCGAGGGATACTAGGATCACTTGGCATGAGAGTGATAGCATGTTCAACACAAGAGGTGAAAACTAAAGGGGTGGCGATATTGGACCAGAGCAATAAAGTGAAATTTGCGAGGCAGAAGGTGGACAAGAATGGAAGATGGGTAATTGTAGAATGTCTATATAGGGAAGGTAGCTTTACGTTGTGCTCTATATATGGGGCAGGATTAGACGATCCAACGGTAATTAACACTATGGCCGTAGAATTAACTGGCTGGCCGACCCCGTATATTCTATGCGGAGACTTTAACTTCAATGGGTCTTGGGATGGGCTACAGGATCTCTCAGTGCCCGTAGCGAAGAGATATCAGGGGCGGAAGCCTCATGTTCTTAAGGCTATGGTAGGATTGCAAAAAGAGCTAGGACTGGTGGATGCTTGGGCCAAGTTGTGCGATCCAGATCCGGGGTATACTTATTTCTCCGCCCCTCATGTGAAACTGGCCAGATTAGACTTTTTTCTGATATCATCTGAATGGTTATCGCAGGCTAGCATGGAGTTATATCCACAAGTCATGTCGAATCATAATCCATTGGTATTGGACTTGGAGTTAGATGGTCTAGAACGTAAAACCAGGAGATGGACCTTTGAAAGGGGGCTTCTCAGTGACTCTGAATATCTGGAATATATGAGGAATTGGATAGTGGAATTTCTAGAGTTTAATAGAGGCTCTGCTCCCATAGAAATAGTATGGGATACTTTGAAAGCAGGGGTACGGGGAGCAACCCTAAGTTTCAGTCTGAGTAAACAAGGAAAGGCCCAAAGGAAAATTTGAGATTCTCATCTGAAGCTTAGAGATCTAGAAATGCAACTGATTACAGTTATAGAGAGGGAGGAAGACACAAAGAATATTCAGGAGCGAATTGCTATAGCAAGAGCAGCAATAAACGAGGGAAATGCAGATAGAGTAGCCGGGAAATATCTCGCGCAACAATCTGAGAGGTACAAGTATGGTGAAAGAACTGGTCTCCTGCTGGCAGTAAGGGCAAGTCATAAGGCCGCAGCAGGGGTGATCCGAGAGATTCAAGACCAACAGGGACAAACAGTGATAGATAATGAAGGTATTAGGAA
This sequence comes from Pleurodeles waltl, assembly GCF_031143425.1. Taxonomy (NCBI): domain Eukaryota; kingdom Metazoa; phylum Chordata; class Amphibia; order Caudata; family Salamandridae; genus Pleurodeles; species Pleurodeles waltl. Next base: position 520,309,927 of record NC_090436.1, read on the forward strand.
AGTGTTCCAGGTGTATTATACCGATCTATATAAGGACACAGCTGGATTCTCGGCAATAGAGATGCAGGAATTTCTCCGCCCCATCAGTTTAAATACAATCTCAGAAGAAGATAACTCGCAACTGGAGGGTCAGATTGGCAGTTTAGAAATAGATAAGGCACTTAGGGGGTCATTCTGACCCTGGCGGTCACCGACCGCCAGGGCCAACGACCGCGGAAGCACCGCCAACAGGCTGGCGGTGCTTCCTGGGCCATTTTGACCGCGGCGGTAAAGCCGCGGTCAGAAAAGGGCCCTGGCCCAGGGAATCCTCCATGGCGGCGCTGCTTGCAGCGCCGCCATGGGGATTCCGACCCCCTTCCCGCCATCCTGTTCCTGGCGGTTTTTACCGCCAGGAACAGGATGGCGGGAACGGGTGTCGTGGGGCCCCATAAAGATTTTCAGTGTCTGCTTTGCAGACACTGAAAATCGCGACGGGTGCCACTGCACCCGTCGCACCCCTACAACTCCGCCGGCTCCATTCGGAGCCAGCTTCATTGTTGAGGGGGGTTTCCCGCTGGGCCGGCGGGCGGCCTTCTGGCGGTCGCCCGCCGGCCCAGCGGGAAAGCCAGAATGACCGCCGCGGTCATTTGAACGCAGTGCGGTCTTTTGGCGGTCTCCGCCCGGCGGGCGGCGCCCGCCGGAGTCGGAATGACCCCCTTAGTGATCTAGCCGCCGGCAAAGCATCCGGTCCCGATGATATTCCATTAGAGTTCTACAAAACTTTTAAATTAGAGTTACACGCACTGATGCTCGAGCTGTTTATTCAGGTACAGAGTGGTGGGAAGACTCCGCCCTCTTGGGGAATGGCTACTATGGTAGTTTTCCTTAAGAAAGGGAAGGTCCCGCAGAATCCAGCTTCTTACCGGCAGATAACATTAATTAATAGTGATGCCAAATTATATTCTAAAATATTGGCTGCACCCCTATCTTTAGTAATTAGGAAATTGGTAATGCTCCGGCAACACGGATTTGTCCCTGGTAGAGATACGGCAGAGCATATTCAAAGACTTATTGCGCTGTTTTACGCAACAGTATAGCGCAAGGAACCTATGGCGGTGGCCCTACTTGACGCAGAGAAAGCAATGACTGAGTTAGTCGGAGATACCTCTGGGAGGTTATGGGGAAATATGGCTTCCGTGATCAATTTATAGTGGCAATAAAGGCCATGTATAAGTCACCGGGAGTAAGAATCCAACTAATGGGAGGGCAGTCCGATTGCATCCAAGTGGGGAGAGGCACTAGGCAGGGATGCCCTTGTTCTCCGCTGCTGTTTGCCCTATATATAGACCCTCTGCTCAGACAGCTTGAAGAAAATAGGCAGATTATTCCGGTACAACGATATGGGTGGGACACAAAAGTCCTGGCCTATGCAGATAATATTGCCATTATAACTTCCAATCCAGATACAGCACTGAAAGAAATTGAAGAGATTACTGCTAAGTTTGGATCATTCTCTGTGTATTTTTTAAATAGGACCAAAACCCAGGTATTGGTTAATCAATTTACGAAATCACAGGATAATCAGAGGGTGGAGCAGGCAATATACCTCGGTATTAGTATCTCACCAAGGGTAGGAGAAATTGTCAGCATGAATTTGGATCCAATAATGGTTAAAGCTAGAAACGATATGCACAGATGGAACAACTTGCACATGACCATAATAGGGAGGTGTAATATGGTCAAAATGATTCTTCTCCCCAAGTTACTATACTTATTCCGGACCATACCTCTGATCTTTACAGAAGCTTGCTTTGAAGACCTAGAACGGATGATCATGAGATTTATCTGGGCATATGGTAAGTGCAGAAGGTCGGCCAAGCTTATGTCCTTACCTCGCGAAAGGGGGGGGTGGGCTTTGCCTAACTTGAAGCTATACCAATTGGCAGCTGCTTTCCAATACATGCGCCCACTATAGGGGGAAAGACCAGGGGAGAGTAAGAGGGAAAGTACCCCTTATATCCCTAATATATACGAACTATTCGTGGGCTCCGCTTCAAAGCGGTGCTTGCTAACACTTCACGAGCCAGGGTACTATAAGAAAACACAGTACAAGGTAGTAGAGGCGGCTTTTAAATGCTGGTGGCCTTGGAAAACAAAAAATGGGCTTGGGAGATTTAACTATTATACTTTAATCAAGAATAACCCGTCGCTCCCCGATATCTTTAAAGACGGCTATATGACAAAATGGGCTTCCAAAGGGATAGCGAGGTTAGGGGATTTTTTTGATGATGCTGGAATCAAAACATTCATGAGTCTCCAAGAACGGTTTGCTTTAGAACAAAGGGACTTTTTTAAATTCTTACAGGTACGAGACTTTCTGAGCAGGAAGACGGGTGGGTCACAGGGGTTTAAAAGTAACCGACTGTTAGAACACATCCTGGGAGAATCGAATCTAACTATCAAAGTAATTTACTCCTTGTTAATGGCAGAGCAACTTGATGATCTGGAGAAGCACAGTGAACGGTGGAGCGGAAAATTGGCTGATGGAAGCGTCAATTTTTTTAATTCACTTGAGTAAGGTCACACTGTGCTATTATCCTCGTCTTTACAGGCACAACATTATAAAACTGTGTTTAACTTGTATTATACACCAGCCCACCTTGCTAAGTGGGGGGGATCACAAGGAATTAATTGCCCAAGGTGTGGAGATCACGCAACAGATGTAATACATATGTTTGCCACCTGTAGAGAATTAAAGACACTGATAGATGGGATGCAACTTGTAATAAAATAAATTGTGGGGTACGAGGTGGCCCTTACCCCAGAAATTCTGGTTCTAGGGACTGCAGAACAAACAAGGGGACGACAGAGGGCTTTCATCTTTCTTGCTATGGCAGTGTATCACTTATGTATTTCCTCTGTATGGTTGAGCAGGTTACCACCATCTTGGCAACAGTGGCTGGGCAGGTTAATATCAGTATATTATCTGGAGATCTCCCTGTATGAGCGGAAGGGAAGACTGCCCAGAAGAAAAGGGAACATGGTCTGGGGTCAATTTCGGAACTGGCTCATGGTTAATGACTGATGCACTAAAGTGATATTCCCTTTTGATATGATTTCCTGTGTAGGGACACATGGATGAAATGTATTTATCCCCCCAATTGAAGAAGGTCTAATTGTATACTGTATCTGTTTATCTGCTTTTGTAAAAAAAAAAATTTTTTTAAAAATAATAATATTAATAATATATATGTTTAAATAATATTAGGAAAAGTCTAACAATAATAGATGTTCTATTCCCATTCCACCCTGTGCAACATTAAGGAAAGTATTGGACTTCGAGGGGCAAGATTTACTATTTCCGCTCCAATCTGTGCAACAGTACGGAAAGAGCTACACTTTGCTGTGCAACAGTAAGGAAAGCGTTAGACTTTGGAGTGGTAAGATTTACTATTCCTACTCCAGTCTGTGCAACAGTAGGGAAAATGTTGGACTTTGGAGGGGTTAAATGTACTACTCCCCCTACAGTCTGTGTAACAGTAGGGAAAGAGTTAGACTTCAGAGTGGTGATAAATGAATATTCCCACTCCAGTCTATGCAACAGTAGGGAAAGTACTTCACTTTCAGCACAAAACATATCTAAATAACCATATCAATTAACAACAAATATATTTGTATTTATTTGCATGATTAATTAAAATCTTAGCAAAATGGTCAACTAATTACATAATTATTACGACTAGACATTTAAAAGCTGCCCTTATGTTGCCGGCCTAGCAACATATAGGGGATAGCAATATTTGATAAAACTAAACACAATTAAGATTCAATGTACACTATAAAATTTTAAATTCATGCTAAAACAATAATAAGAGTAACTAAACAATTATTAAAAAGTGCAAACTTTTCAATGTGCCTGGTTCTGCATTTTTCAAGGGCATGAACTAAACCCTTATGGTGTATTAACAGTCACAGGCCGCGAGTGTAGGCATTTGGTCTGTACAGACAGAAATGTAACAAGTCTACAATTTATCAGTTGAATCAAATATTTTCATTACTGGCCGACAAGAGCGTATCCCGTTTGTACTAAAAACTGGTTTCAGCAGTTCAGGACGTGCTTCTCTTAGGGCCGGGCAGATACAGATCAGATCCCTGGCAGAATTGCATAGCCTGCATGACGTCTCTCCCCCATTCTTCCACAGCGGTTGATCCGCTCTTGATGGAAGGGATCCTAGCCATATCGTGAGCAGGTGGCATTTGACATATATTGAAAATGTTGAAATCAGATCTTGTAATGGTGCCAGGGTAGTGTAAGTATGCATGAGAAGCCAGGCATGCGAGCATCATGCAACTTTGCGTTTATCATCTTGCAAAGATTGCAGACCTATTTCCTCTTTTTTTAACACACGGCACAGAAGGGGATATGACATATTAGAGCCCCATAGGCATGTCATTTGTGTCTCTTGCAGCGAGTACTGCAAGTACCTGTTGTATACTGACTTTGAGTCATTGCTTACTGAATTCCATAAAGCCACGACTAAAGGGCTGGTGTTGTTTCCTCTTATTTTGTACTACGTCTTTATCGTATGTACTCTCCTGTCCATATGTTGTTGTTTAAGGCCAAATTCAAGCCTAACTTGGGCAGGGGAAGCAGAACGGGGAAGACTGAAAACTTGTTTGTAGATATTTATTTATTGCTGATCCAGGAGCAAAGCGTCTTTCCCGTATAGTGCTGTGCTTCCATATGTAGTGGCTGGAAGGAATTTGGCCGACATGATGGACAGTAAAGGTTTGTACGAAGGCCCTTTTAACCTTTGGCAAGGGCACAAAAAGTGAATGTCAGCACTTTGCATTTAGCAAATGTCAGCACTTTGCATTTCTGAGCAATGTGCTGTTTTTGTGACGCAAGGTTAGCCTTGTTGTCTATAGTTAAACCCAAATATTTATAACAGCGAGTCTCTTCAAGGCTAATGCTGCCCAACTTAATTTTATTTACAGAGTTAGAGAGGTATCCAATAGACATGAGTTTTGTCTTTGTAGTATTGATTTATAATTTGTTTGACGTTGCAAATTGTGCAGGGTGCTAACTAGCTGTTGTAGCCCTATTTTAGTGCGGCTTAATAAAACAATGTCATCAGCATATGAGAAGTGTGATAAGAGCAGGTTCCCCATCCTCGTAGACTGTGAGTTGGTTGCGTCTAGCTTTGGGGAGAGGTCAGCCAGAAAAAGGTTAAAAAAGTGCGGGGCCAGAACGCATCCTTGTTTTCAGCCTATATTTGTTGGAATCCTCCTTGAAACTTTCGTACCATCTGCTACCTTGATCTGCACCCAGGTTTCATCATATAGTATTTCATTGCTGCAGAGAAGCCGTTCCTGCCGGCCCCAGCTTCACAATTTGCGCCAAAGAATTGCTCTGTCTACCCGATCAAAGGCGCTTTTAAAGTCTACAAAGTATAGATGCAGATTTTTCCTTAGGCATTTTTGCTTTGTTGGCAATGTCACTTAGTGCTACAATATTGATCATTGTGCCGTAACCCTTCCGGAAGCCGGTTTGGTTCAGGGGGATGAGTGTGTTTGAATTGGACCAGTGGAGCAGATGATCCAAGATCAGCGAGGCAAAGTATTTGGCCTCACTGTCAATTAAAGAAATCAGTCTTTAGTTGGCCGGATTTGTTCTGTCACCCCCTTTAAATATCGGATTGATGATAGATCCTCTCCAACTGTCAGGGATGGTTATGTTGCGCTCTACTTCAGTGTAAAGGATTTCCAGTGAAGTTGACCAGTACTCCGATCGGCCTTAAATATTGCCTGTGGAAGGCCATTGGGGCTAGGGGCACCATCCCTACGTCTCCTCCTAATCACTTGGCACACTGTCTTAGCGCTGTATCCAACATCAATCTGACAGAAGTCCTTAGGACTTGCAGGCTCCTTCAGGTGTGAACTTGCTTCTGGTAAGTCTTGTTTGAAAAAGATGATGGCCAGGTAATCCACCCATTTATTTTCGGGAAGTGATGAACAAATAATTACTTTTGACTGCCGGTCAATGCCATCGACTGTTGCCCAAAAGGCCCTAGAATTTGCCATTTTTTAGCTATGGAGCAATTTAAGCCAGAAGATGTCCTCCATATTAATGCACTCACGCCATGCCTGACTTTTATAGTTTTTTTGAAGGGCCTTTATTTGGACACATGTAGATTCTGTGAAAGGACCTTTTTTATTATTACTTTCAGTTCCTGCCTCAGTTCCTTTCTTAATTTTAAAGTTTTCTCTGATAGACTTGAGGACAACAGTGTTGAGTGTTGTAGATTGAAACAGGGTTTTTATCATTTCACACAGCCGCAGTAATGAAGACTCTGACCAAATCAGACTTTTTAAGCTGGTAAATGCAATACTTCCTAGTTCAGCGACGACAGGAAAGAAGTGTGGGGCATTCAAGTCCAGTTCTATATGTTGGTATGAGTAATCGCTGTGGAGAGTAGTTTTGATGTTAAATTTCCTCACGTGTGATAACAGGGGAAGAGACAGAGGCGTGTAGTATATTATGGTTGCAGCCTTTGTGCTATAGTGGGTATAGCTAGGCGGCATGTCAACTTTGGCCCTGCCATTTAAAACCCTCATGCTCAAATGCTCTAATGCCTCGACCATTTGCTTGCCCATTGCGCTGATCTCTTCCGGATTGGTGGAAGTTGAGGCAGAACTGACCATGTAGCGTTTTCAGCTGCCAAGTGCTCACCAGGTTCAGGAGTATGAATAAAGTGGCCATTGAAGTCACCCATCACTAGAATGTCCCATGTTGGGTGAGCGCATCTTATCTCTTCTGCTTTACTCAGTAATTTCTCAAAAAGCAGGGTTTTCCAAAGTTTCTGCGGATGAGCATAGACATTAAAAAATTACAAGAGGAGTTTGTCGGTTGTCACTGAAAATGAGTTTGACGGCCTGCAGATCTTTTTTTGAGAATTCCAGTTGCTCTGTTGTAGCGTGCAGTGCCGTGGAGACATACGTGGCTAGACCTCCACTTGGCCTGCTCGATTTATTTCATTTTTCAGCACTGACGTGGTATAATGTGTAACCTCCTAAGTGGACCGGATCTAATAGCCTTGTTTCTTGCAATATGATTATAGTGTAGTTGCAACTGTTTACTATTGCAAATCCATCTGTAATAATAGTTTTTGATCCAGCGATATTCCAGGACATGATGGTAACAGCAGACCCCTGATCCACATTTTCTATGTTGTAATTGTTAAGTCAGTTGCTCCTTCTTGAGTTTAAGATGTGAGCCATCCACCTCAGTTCGTCCTGAGCATCATTATGTGGTCGTAGGGGTATCGGCATGTTGCTTCGAGCAATTGGGGGGCCATGCAAAGTTTTTTGTTGACCTCTGCCCTACTGTGCTGCTTCTTCTCTGACTCCCTTATATTCATCTCCAGTGTGTATTCATGGGCCTTTAAGTCTGATTGATAATTTTTCAATAGAACTGGACAGCAGAGGGAGAGGGTAGCATAGTCTGGCGGTTCTGACAGCAATATTCCCCATGCTTCAAATTGTATTTTTCCGTCCACAATTGATGTAACTATTTCCCTTACTCTCCAAGTAGTGGATGTTTGCTCTGGCCCGTACTGGTCGCTGCTGGAGAGGAATTCCACAGACATTAAGACTGTAGTTACAATCTTCTGAGTTGATGGCAACTCAGCCAGCAGCATCAGGATGTTGCCCCTGTTCAAGTAGTCTTGTTGGCCTGGTGATGTATATTGTGGAGTTAGAATGATCTGCCTTGATTCCCAGCCATTATCTAAGTAATGGCTGTGCTTAGGTTAGAGGGAGTAATCTGTGATTACGTGTGGCGCTGGCTTTTTCGGCTGATCACCCTCTCACTGTTTGCTATTTGGGCCCATCATAGGCATGTCCACTTGACTGGTCTTCTTTTGTTCTTTGGTCGTAAGAGTTTGTGTATTCTGAAACGTAACGTTTGTGGTTGTTCATTACTAATTTATACCACCCTAGAAGGGTAGTTCAAGTTTAGACTTGTTTCTGAAATATTTTCCCAACAAGCGATCTTAGTGCTGGACTGTGGATGATTTTCTGTGGGGGATGGTTTGCTGGACTGACGAATAGGCTGTATTTGTTCTGCATCACTGTTGTTCCGTGAATGTGACTTGGCTCTCAGCGAATTGCCCGTTGTGGCAGCAGGACAGATAGCTGTGAATTGCAAGAAGTCACCTTGTGTGGGTGGCCTTGGATGCACTGACTGCCTCGGATTCCTGAAAGACAGATCGGCCCCCTATGCCACTGTATGCGAAGCATCCTTTAACTTTGGTACTAATGTCACTGGCATCCCTGGAAGATCTTGCGCTGATAGTTGGGTAACTGTTTGAACCTCAGGTTTTTCGCTACCTATATTTGCTAACATGTTTTCTGGTGCTGACATTGTGCACCCCTGACCTGAAGTCAGATCCATGAGCTCCGCATCCCTCAGGTCCCGATAGTGTAAGTTAATCTGAAGTTGTTTTGTCGGCCAGTGCACTTTGTGCTTTGCAGATAGTGGAGTGGCAGCAGATTGTATGTCGTGGAAATTAACTGAACTGAACCATTAGCTGCCCCTGCCCTTGTAATTTTTGCATAGTTTGAAACCTGGCGATTGCTTGAGGAACCAGAGATGTTAGTGGCTTTGATTTTGCCAAAAATATGGGGTAAAAGTTGCCACTACTGTCTTTATTATATGTTTTTTACTTGTCTTTCTGGCTCGTTTTGTTTTTGCCTTTTAGATGGACATTTGTGTATTGGTGCTGTAAGTTTGTCTGTACAATTTGGATTTGTCAACGCTGTTTTTCCCATCTGTGTAAATTTGTCTGTACAATTTGTGTTTGTCGACGCTGATTTTTCCATCTTTGCCCCCGTTACATTGGCATGAACAACATCTGGAGTGCCTGAGGCTATAGGTAGCCTACTTGGTGCTTTTGGGTCATCATTTGCACAGAAGGTTGTGCCCTGAGCATTTGACCCATTTTTTACTGGACAGCTTGAGCAGTAATCTTTTGTTGGCACTGCTCCTAGTTTCTTTTACAGAAGCACTGAGTGGGATAGTCCTTGTTTAGGATTTCTGGGAATAAAAATGTTACTCTTATTTATTTTTATTTTTTCTAACATGTCTGTTAAAATATTTGGTAGTGTACTCAGTTTGTCGATGATCGGTCCACATTTGCAGGGATCTTGCTGTTCATCCACATTAGCCTTTAGAACAGGTGGCCAGATGGCCAAGAGATCTAGTTTTTGATTAATATCTGCAATGTGAGTGGCCTAATATTCACTAGGTTAATTTGTAAATCTAGTTTGTCCAATTGCATGTTGAAAACTGTCGTTGAAGTGTAGAGGGCGTTTAGAAGAGAGGCGTGTAGCCAGGCGAGATCCCCCAACTTGCAGCTGGAAAATTCATCTGGAAGATGGCTTCTAGAGAGAGTTTCACTGTTTCTATTGCTGCCATCTGGAGGGCTGTTGTTAGTGGCTGGAGTATCCAAGTTGCTAAGTTCCATTGCACCTATATTTTGTTGTGATTCGCTCATGTCACTTGAGACTTCAATGTTCGAGTTGGAAATTCTTTCTTGTTGCAGTACAGCCAGGCTTTGATTAGCCTTCTCCGACAGTTTTGGTGGGCTCAGGTACTTTTCTTTAGTGTTTGACAAGTCAAAAGTTTTCAGGTCCATTGCCTCGACTAGGGCTTTGTCATTTGTTATGGAGAGTGACTGCAGCCAAGTGTCTTCCATTTTTCCTGTAGATGCACCAATGCAGATGTCCAACCTCTCTTTAGCCCCCTTTATGGCAGGGCTTGACCGTAACATGGAAGTGGACTGTTGGCAAGTTCCGGCAAACACTGGGCCATTGAAAGCCTCTGTCAGGTTTCCGAGAGTGACTGGAAACTGAGTGTTGCAAAGATTGACTGTCATGTCCTGTTGCCGGACGCCTTGAGGAGTTTTTTGCGCCGGAGCATGAACCTGAGCCGTGATCAGGGTGCTACACACCTGAAATTTCTTATGCACTGTTGCGTTACTCATATCCTGGGGGCTATTCGGTAGCTTGTGGACTAAGTTTACACTGTATCCTACAGCGGTTTGCTCCTTTGAAGTCTCCTGAAAAGGCCATTCCGACTCCAAATGCTGGATAGAGGCTGTCGAGAAAGTGTGAAGTTCTTGGTGAGTTTTTATTGCCTGATGCATCCTTCCACATCTGTACTGAACCCAATATTTGCGGGACCAGTGGGGTTGGAAGGCCCTCAATGTTGTCAGGATTTCAAAAAATGGCAGCAGTTGGTTCTTTTAAAAATGCAAATTTATTAATGCTTCCTGGCTTCTTAAGGTAGACCTGAAGAGGAGTAAGAGGCAGTGCTAGTTGGTAAAGTCCGCTGTTTTTATGCTCCCGGTGTGGGACATTTCCCTTTCCTTTGCACCCTCCTTTGGGGTCTTTGGGTCCTAGTTTTGCACTCCGTAAGAACCCTGACTCAACCAGATCTCATGATGACTTGGGGAAGCGGTCTCAGATTTCTCTGGTAACTCACACTCCACTTGTGCCTGGTATCTTGAGGTTGTTGGAGGCAAAAAACAAAGAGATCTTTAACTCGGGGACAGGAGGTGAGCGGGGCACTCAGGCAACTCACAAGCCGCACCCAGACCTAGCTGGGCTGCTTCCGAGTGGACCTGGTGCACTCGCTCTGCGGCTGTTACCTGGAACAACCACGCTTACCTCTGATGGATGGGCCAGTCGAGGAATCCCGTTTCACAAGGTCTCCTGCTGAATTGGCCTGCTTGTGGCCCGGGGGATCGAGGGATGCGATGACCGGGGATGGAGTGTGCGGCTTAGGTCTCCTAAACTGCCAGGAACTACCCAAAGTGGTGCAGCAGCGAAACAGGGTGGCAGAAGGCATGGAAGTGGAACGGATGGACACCAACACGGAGAGGGGGAGGAAAAGAGTGAGGGGATAGAGCAGGACAGGGCATAGAGCGAAGCAGGGGGAGGGCATGCGGCTCGGGTCATGCCTCAAGGCCTGTGGCGTGTGGTGTGTGACGAGTGGCACGTGGCTGGCAGAGCGAGGGTGGCAGGTGGGGGTCAAAGGCGAAGCAAACCAAAGGTGAAGCAGATAGTAAATCAGAGAGCTAGGCCCTCGGTAGAGGGCACAGGCAGCAAGGTCTACAGTGTGGGAAATGCGTGACCCGGGCGCACAGAGCACCAGATGTGTGGCAGATATGGTGGGATACCCACACAACCTGCTCCTATGCTCCAAAGGCACGCTCGAGACCCACTAAGCCCACCAACCCTGCACCATGCGCCGCTTCACACAGCTCTGCACAAATGAACCCTCGCTGACCTCTGCTGACCTCCACCACCTCCACCTCCACCACCCCACTCACCTCACCCCACCACACTTTCCCTCACCACCACACAACGCCGCCAAAGGACAGACCGCTCAGCTCAGCCAGCTGCTGACACCCAACCCCCCAGCCCCTTGTCACCCTCAGGAGCCCTCCTGATCCTGCACCCCAACCCCCAAAATTTCCTAACTCTCCCCACTCACCATGATCACTGCCACCACCTGTCCTACTCACAGCCCGTCCCGCCTCCTCCTCGTGTCCTCCTCACTCCCGTTAACCAGCATCCGACTCCTCCTCCATCAGCCTTTCTCCGATCTGACTGTTAAAAAAACAGACAAAATCTTTTTACAACAAATACAAAACTCTTAATAGGAAAACTTTCATTTACCCAAAAGATAAATTATACATAAAAATGCAAAACAATTAAACATTGTACATAATTGTTAACGTACTGATTATCAATAGAAAATTATTACTTATTATTACTTCCCACACTAAACCCCCACAAACCTAGCAGCCCACACGTAAAATATAATGAAATGGGGCGTGGTTTGGGGTGTCAAGTTGGCAGTTGCACTCTAAGAGTGCTCCGGACCCCTCCGTCATCCGCCGCCATCCTCGCCATTGCCCAGCCACACAGATCACTACAAGGACTGTATATATGCCCTCCTTCATAGAGAGTAATACCCTACTGAGTGGCATGCTGTGGTCGCTGTGGTTGTGAGAGGAGATGAGCGTCTGAAGAAGCCGTGGCGCCCTGACAAGATAGCAGAGGAGGGCGGCTAATGGACGACTGGGGGAGCGGGATGGCCCTTGCCCACAGCACAGAGTAAATATCTGTGCCAACTTAGAGGCCATGATTGCTTTCATCCCAGCTGTGTTTGCCCTCCACAACAGAGCTGAACGCAAGGGAAAGAACTGACATCTGTGGAGGCACAGCGCCCTGAGAAGGTGGCGGAGGCAGGCGGCCGCTAGCAATCGAAGATCGGGCCAGCCTGCATTGCAGCACTTTGTGCTTCCCGGCCTTGGCTCGGGGGGAGGGGTGGCAGCATACCCCTACTGCTATCTTGCTGCCCTTCCTCACCCGTGCAGCTTCTCGATCCATGGCTGGCGGGAGAGGCTGTTGGAGAGCCCGAAGCGGAGCATTGCATCAAGTGGGGCACGCGTTGGCTGCCCTGGGCACCCAGGTTGGAATCATGCACTCCCGGCTGCTCCTTCGATGGTCTGGGATGAGGTGGTTGGGGGTGTTGTGTCACTGCTAGGGGGGGCATGCGCTGTGTCCCTCTGGCATCTGGAATTCTCCAGCTGAGGTGGGGTGGTCCTGCAACCAGGGTGAGCGACGGTGCCCAGAGCCTCCTCCCAATGACTTCTGCAGCTACTGGGCCTGCCAGACCTGATCCACTGGAGGTGGACGTGGACAGCCTGAGGCGTGTGACCCTTGGCAGTGCCGCTAGAGCAAATGGACTGACCTCCCTAATGAATGCCCTGAATCATAGAGGCAGTGGCCCCCGCACCGAATAGTCTGTGATCCCTGGGCAGTGCGATTGAATGGGACCACTAAAGTAACTTCTATCCTGCAGGTGAGACATGTGAGGTGCCCCTCAGGGAGCGGATCATGAGGTGGCCTTTTTCGCAGAGGGAGGGTTAATGGTTGGCACCAAAGATGCTGCCAACTAAGGCCGGGACCCGACAATTGTGTACCACGCCCTCCAAACATGTGCGACCACTGGCCAGTGGCACTCACTATAGCAGAGGTCTTCAAACTCGGGGGCGGGCACTAGGGAGGCCCCCAAGTAATCCTAGGGGGGGTGCCAGATTCTGTCCAAAAGAAGAATTATACAGATAACAGGCCTTTGTTTTAAGCAGAAGCATGATATTGCATTTTTAAAAAGGTAACAGTATTTAACTGTAATGTTTAAATAGGCCTAGACATATTTAAACATTACCATCCTTATACAATAATTGTGAAAAATTCTGAGGGGGGAGCAAGGATTTTTTTTTTCCAACTGGGGGGGCGTGGCATTAAAAAGTTTGGAGACCACTGCACTAGAGGGTCCATCAACTTATGGTTCTACTTAGGCAGGACCTCGAAAACGCCACAACCCACATTTTAGAGGCATGCATTTCCTCTGTCGAAGACAAAGTCATTGAACTGAAGACTAGGGCAAACTGCCTTCTCAGGTGTACCCATGAGCTCCACCAAAGAGTGGAGGATGCAGAGAACCCCTCGAGGTGCAACAACCTATGGTTCGTAGGCTTTCTGGAGGGAGTTGAGGGGTCCCAGAATGCTAAATTCTGCAAGACTCGGTTGAATACTTGGATGCTACCAGATAAGCTGGACCCATGGTTCTCTATTAAACGTGCACACAGAGCTCTCACGGCTAAACCACCCCCTGGTGCCACACCCAGGCCAATGATCACTCAGTTCTTTAACTTTCGAGACTGGTAGTCAATCTTGAAGGAAGCACACGTGCAAACAGACTTCTGATTTCAGAACTCCAAGATCCTGGTATTTCCAGACTTCTCATGAGACATCCAAGCAAGTCCCCACTCCTGAACATGTTAGGCAGAAATTAATAGCATTGCAATTGTCATCTATGCTCTGGTTCCCGGAAAATCCCACTTTTTTGATACTCCTGATTCAGCCTGGGAATGGCTAACAGAGGATCAATGTCTCTGGGGTGGTGTTGGCTCGCTCTCCTCCTCTCAACTGACTCTGCCATGTCCATCTAAAATGAAGGAGAGGAGACTTGGATGGTCCAAATACTCCTGACCTATATCCCCCCAGCAACATGGGAAAAACCAACAGGACTCACGATTGCTGAGTTCTGGATCATCACCACCGATATCCCTGCATCACAGAGATCCCACTCCAGATGTCAAGGTTGGACACCAGACTTTGAAACGAGGCAGGAAATGGCTAAGCCAGAGACCCTTGATATGACTCACTCATCTTCTCTATGGAGGCAGGCCACATGGTCTGTAATGGTTGGCATGACAATATGTTTATCCTACAACTTCGAGGGGTCCACAACTCGATATCACATCAAAAGTTTATTTTTTCTTTAGTCACTATTGGGGCTGGGCGGGGGCGACAGATGCTTCTTCTTTTAGGGGGAGTACGAGATGGGGGAGTTGGGTTGTCTTTGATTAGTTTTTTACAAGCTTATTTGTTCAAAGATTATTTTACCCTGCTTTGTTCCAGGTTGTCACATAGGGGGTCATTACAACCCTGGCGGATGGCAGAGAACCGGCGGTAAGACCGCCAACAGGCTGGCGGTCTGACCTTGGTGTATTATGACCATGGCGGTTACTGCCATGGTCATCCGCCGGTTCTCCGTCCCGCCCGCCAGGGCGGAGACGACTGCCGGGCTGGACACCTGGTTCTCCAGCCCGGCGGCCATCAGTGTACCGCCAGAGGTATTTGGAACCGGCTTACCGCCGTGGATTTCCAGCGGTTTCAACCGCCATGAAATCCATGGCGGTAAGCACTATCAGTGCCAGGGAATTCCTTCCCTGGCACTGATAGGGGTCTCCCCCACCCCCACCCCGACTCCCTCCCCTACACCCCCACCACCCCTGCCACCCCCCAAAGGTGGCAGGGACCCCCTCCCCACCCCGACCCCCAACATAACATTACTCACACACACCCGACATGGATGGAGGCATCACCAACACACACACGCACACACCCCGACATACATGCCTACATCCACACACACAGTCAGACACGCACACCCACATTCAAACATACACACACACATCCATACACACATACCCACAGCCATACACGCACTCATTCCCATACACAAAACACCCCCGCAAGCATACATACACTCACACACACCCTCTACATACACACACGCACACCCCCATGCACGCACTCAACACCCAACACCCTCCCACCCCCTTCCCCTAACGGACGATCGACTTACCTGGTCCGTCGATCCTCCGGGAGGGGACGGGAGACATGGGGGCAGCTCTGCCGACACCACACCGCCAACAGAACACCGCCACGGCGAATCACAGGACGTGATTCGCTGGGCAGTGTTCTGTTGGCGTGGCGGTGGAAGTGGAGCAACCTCCACTTCCCCGCCGCCCGCAAGTATGGCTGTTGGCGGCTCTCCGTCGGAATAACGACGGAGAGCAGCCAACAGTCATAATACGCCGAGCGGCAAACCGCACGGCGGTCCCTCGGCGGACTTGCAAAAAGACCGCTGAGGTCGTAATGACCCCCATAGTGTAGCTTTGTTAAAGTCACCGGAAGAGCTCCCCCGAGTACAATTCTATGTGCCTTACTGGTTGAGCTGGCCCCTTGTTCTTACCAGCACATACTCTGATCCGGTCCACAGTGCTGCAGCACCCATTTTATGGCCCCATACACAGTAACATCATGGAACGTGAACGGTCTCCTGAACCAGATTAAACAAGCAACAGTGCTGCGATATGCATTACAACTCCGCTCTTCCATTCCATTCCTACAGGAAATGCAGATAATGGGAGTTTCCTGCCCTTTCCTCGCAGGATGTGGGATTGACCATGTATAACACGGGTGTTTTCACACAGGACTCCCAAGGGGTGGTGATACTTCTGCGCCGTGGTTTCCCACTGGTAGTACATAAGTCATGGTTGGATCCCCTGGGTCGGTACGTTGTTGTGGTGGGTATGTCAGAGGGTCACCCCATAAACTTGGTATGTACCTAAGCCCCACCTACGATGCTCAAGCCATTTTTAGACACACTTACAGATATAGTGGCCCAAATGCCCCGGGTCTTACCATCATTGGTAGAGACATAAGTGCAGTCCTGGACCCTACACTGGATGCCACAGGAACCACATTTGAGGTGGGTATGTCAGAGGGTCACCCCATAAACTTGGTATGTACCTAAGCCCCACCTACGATGCTTAAGCCATTTTTAGACACACTTACAGATATAGTGGCCCAAATGCCACGGGTCTTACCATCATTGGTAGAGACATAAGTGCAGTCCTGGACCCTACACTGGATGCCACAGGAACCACATTTGAGGTGAGACGTCGTCTCTCCACTTCTCTATGTAAATGGCTAAATGTTCTTGGCATCTGTGAGGTATGGCACACTTGGCACCCCTGGTACCAACAGTACACGCATACTTCCACAGCGCATCATACACACGCTCGCATTGACATGATATTTATGCCGACCACTGATCTCTTGCCGGTTACGCAAGTCTGGATACTGGCCTGTGACATTTCAGATCATGACCCAATCCTTCTAAGCATTGACATGCCTGATTCAGTCCGGCAACCCTTGTGGCATTTTAATGCGTGGCTCTTACAAGATGAGAGTTTCTTGATGGGATCTGTAGAAATCTCGGCTCCTATTTTGCAATTAATTAAAGCATGGTTCAATCGACTGCAACATTGTGGGCCACATGTAAAGCTATGATTGGCGGCCATGCCAAAGCCCTTCTTAGACGCCAGAAAAGGGACAAGCAAGCACACATGGCCCACTTAGTCCGCGCACTGCAGTTAAAAATTGTCCTTACTCACGATGAACACAGTGGCGTGGACCACGCTCTTGCACTAGTAAGGGAAGAAATCTGGGCCCACTCTCTAGAAATGGTGAAACAAATCTGATGTGCCTCTCAGGCACGGAAATACGGATGGGGAGATAAAAACTGTAAATTACTCTACTGGCTAGCCAGTAGGTCCTTGGCACAATTGATTATACCTGAAATCATTGATTCTGCAGGGACTACCCATAGCTCCTCCCATGACATAGCGGCCACATTCGCACGGTACTATGCCACTTTGCATAAAGAGGCTCCTAGACCTGACTCAGAAATAGAAACACCACTTCTCATAGAGGTCTCCATGCCTTGCCTCTAAAGCACTCAGCACCAAGAACTAGACCAACCTATCTCTATAGAGGAGACTGGTGACATCATCTCAGCACTGAAGACTGGTTAAACCCCAGGCCCTGATGGCTACTGACTGAGTTTTATTCAAAAATTTTAGATATCCTTACTACCCATCTGCAAGCTCTGTATGATGAGGAGGTGAATTTGGGCGCCTTTCCACAATATCTCGATCAAGCCAAAATAGTGTTCTTGCCAAAAACGCAGCCCGTCTACCTCATGTGTGGACTATCATCCGTTTTTTTTATGTAATGGAGAAATAAAAATTGAAGCCACTGTCCTGGCGAACCGTCTACGACTGGTCTTGGGATCCTTGATTCACTCGGACCAGTGTTGCTTAATGCCAACCCGTAGTACCAAAAACTGTTTGCGACGCCTACACATTGCGTTGGCCCACCTCTATAAACTCCCGTTCCGTTGGCCTTACTCTTGATAGATTTTGAGAAGGCATTTAAATACCATGTACTGGGAGTACTTGAGTCAGATCCTCAGCAAGGCCGGCTTTGGCACAAATTTCCACCGCATGGTCCAACTGCTATACACACAACCAACCGCTTGGGTCCTTATTAATGGGACGTTGTCAGAGGCTTTTAATATCTGTAGGGGAAGAAGGCAGTGTTGTCCCTTGTGTACCCTTCTTTTTGCCCTGACCATAGAGCCCTTTGTCCAACTGATATACAGTGACG
The DNA here is from genome assembly GCF_031143425.1 of Pleurodeles waltl. Taxonomy (NCBI): domain Eukaryota; kingdom Metazoa; phylum Chordata; class Amphibia; order Caudata; family Salamandridae; genus Pleurodeles; species Pleurodeles waltl. The sequence continues at coordinate 520,327,849 of NC_090436.1, forward strand.
CACTGTACACCAGCTGGAGATGGCCCACAGGTGACGAAGACCGCATCGCCCTGTATGCTGACGATGTGGTATTCTATATGTCAAATCCAGCTGAGAGTGGTCCCAGCTGCCTCCACCTCCAACGCCTCTTTGCAGAGGCCTCGGCCCTCACTGTCATCCCAGGGAAATCCCTTCTTCTGCCTCTGTCGAAAACTCGAGATGTCATTGACTGGCAGTCGAGTATACCATGCCTTAGCTTCACCTATGTAGGCATTAGGGTCGCACTCGATCCAAGGTGATTATGGGAGGAGTGGTAAGGGGGAAGTTTCTCAAATATATTGGTCCCTGACATTGAATTCTACTGGAACCCTCCAACTCCTGAGATCCCACTGGGAGGCATGGTTGGGGGTCACACGAGGATGAAGACTGGAGGGATGCACTCATAGCACCACGTGAAATTACTACCTCGACCAGGCTGCGGCTGGTGCAACTCTTTTACCTGCATTCTGCCTACCTTACACCCGAAAGATTACACCGAGCTGGACTTTGGCTGTCACCTCAATGTAACCTGTGTACGCATTCACCTGCTGATTTTTTCCATGTGGTGTGGGGCTGCCCAGTCATTTCACAATACTGGATGCAAGTGTTGGATGAACTTTCCACGGTCTTGGGACATGCGATAGAACCTTCTCCTGTGGTGGTCATCCTTGGGGTCATGGAGGGAGTGGGGAATATACAGGCGGAGAGGGCCTTGCTGGGTTCGGCACTGCTGTTGGCAAAGAGGGACATTGCAGCACAGTGTACAGCGAGCTGCCCGCCCACACTCCTGAAGTGGAGGCGGGGGAATGGACTGGTGCACCCAAACAGAACGATTGGTGTACAGGGCACGTGGATGCCCAAAGAAACATGCTAGAATTTTGTCTTGATGGCTGGGGAATATTCATCCTAAAATTGATTCACTATAATTATGGATGGGCTGGGCACCACTGTGGTCAGTGTTGGCTTTATTAATGTTACATGATGAGATTCTGAGCTCTTCTGGGTGTGCCAGAGATAACTATGTTATGCTTTACTTCCTCAACTATGCCAATGTGACATATTGTTACCTGTGTGTTAAAAAATTTAATTTGGTTATCAAAAATATACATGAAATAAATAATAACATAATTAACATAATTAATAATTGATTCAGTGTTCATAGATTATTAATAATTACTTCAATAACTTCTCACCATATGCCCGTACAAACCCAGAAGCCTGCACTTAATATAAAGCATAAAAAATAATAAGTATTACACAATTTGTATCATTAATAATCAATTAAATAATTGACAGATTAATAATTATTTATCAATTATTTATTACTCAACTGACTTCCCACCCACTGCCCCTACCAAACCAGCAACCTACACCTAATATATAACAACAAAATGTATATCACAATTTACATAATTAATAATCAATTAAACATAAACTGATAATGTATAGTTAAATAATGATTACTTAATTAGCTTCCCACCATACAGCCCTACAAACCCAGCAGCCTGCATCTAATATATAATTACAAAATATAACTATTACACAATTTACATAATTATTAATCGATTAAATAATTACAAATAATGTAATGATTAATTGTTAATTATTACTTAATTAACTTCCTATCTTATACCCCTACACACCCAGCAATCTGCACCTAATATATGACTAAAAATATATTTAGTACACAATTTACATAATTATTAAACAATTAAAAATAATGAATGAATTGCTAATTAATTATTATTTGATTACCTTCCCACCCTATGCCCCTACAAACCCAGCAACCTGCACCTAATATATAAGTTGAAAAATAAAATTATTACACAATTTCCATAACTGAAAGCCTAGCAACCCATAACAACACTATAAATTACTATTCACAATTAAATTAAAACTTATAAATCACTTAAAATTGCAAACTATATTTAAAAATATTATTACCAATTATACAAACAATAATAACAAAATTATTATATGAACTAAAACACATAAAGATAATTAAAAAATGATATTTTGACAACAATATTATTGAAAACAATATTACCAACAAAGATATTCCTGAAGATGATACTACTTCCATAAAAAAAGAAAAAAAAGAAAAAGAATCGATATTCTTGACAAAGATATTTTTGTATCACAACATTTGTTTCTGACATTTCTGCAACTCAATATTTAAAACTCAATATTTTGTCTAACTACACCTCGGATTACATGAAATAACACCAAATATATTTGCAAGTGAGTCAAGTGACTGCACCACAACTCCCAACGATGACTCATAATTGCCTAAAAGACTGACAAGTGTGCCACCTCACTGTAAGATCTTTGGGCTTCCTAGAGAAAAAAGAGCCACCACACGAAAAGCACGATGGAGAAGTTTATGTAGCCTGTGAAGGCTGTGAAAAATCATTCACATCTAGCTACTCAAATAACAGCAGCAGGTCAGGCTAGAGAGTACAGCTATGGGCTGCATGCCGACGGCAGAGTGTTGTTTTGCACTGTGTGCAATGTGGCGGTGGACCATGTCCGAAAGCACACAGCGGATATGCATATGCAATCCGAAAAACAATTGAAGCGCAGATGATTCAGATCCTCACTCTTCGCCGACTGTGAACTCGCTTTTCACAAATTGTACAGCTGCCAGTGCCTCAAACTAGGAGATAAAAAGTAAGTGGGTCAATGTCTGCATAGCACTGAGCATTCCACAGAGCAAAACTGACCACTCTGTATTGCACATGTTTATTCATGAGTGAGCACGGAATGGTGGAGCGATACCTGGAAGTCGTCCGCCCAAAGAATATAGCCTCTTAGGGACATATGTAAGCGCTAAGGATGAACTGAAAAAAACAATTGGAAGATCAGAAGATCAGTGTTATATTTGACGAAACACCTGATGTCAAAGGACGATGAGTGTTGTATGTTTTATTGCAGTGGTCTCTTCACAATGTGACTGTCAAATCCACACCCACCTAGCAGATACAGTGTTCTTCTCATAGGAAAACCACAAGACCATAGTGCAGGCAGTTGTGAGAGTCCCCGCAGATTATAATATAGCCTTTCAGAAGTTAATTTCTTTTAATACAAAAAATGCGGCATACCTCCTCAAGGCATGCAACACTGTGTTGAGAAATATATACACAACCCCAAAACATATCACCTGTTTGGCACACATCATGAACCTTGTTGGGGAGTCATTCCAGAAGCCTTTTGTGGAGCTAAATTTGTTCCTGCTGTACTTCTCAAGAGTCTTCTACATGGCTGGTAGCAGAAAGCAAATGTACCTGAAACACCTTGCAGAGAACCATAGGATGAAACCACTGATGGCACCTGAACCTTGCAGTACCCAATGGAATTCTTGGTTTGCTACTGACCAATACCACTGCAAGCACTTTGATTCATATGCTGCATTTTTTGAGTCGTCTGAGATGCAACTCAGCAAGTCTCCCCTAGATTCCCTCAAAAATCTACAGAGGATTCTTGACAGCGACAACAATAACAGTAATAAAGGTCAGCTGGATGCTGTGGCAGACAAATGGCAAAACATTTTACGTCTGATGGACTTGTTGCACAGTCAAACACCAGTGACAATGAAGGTGCATGATTAGCTAGAGGACATCCACTTCCTCCACAGGAACCTCACAAACAATTCAGTCCTCACTCTGGAGTCACTGCAAACATTCCAAAAGACTACTGCAGGGGGCTACATTGACTCTGCCACAGAAAAACAGGAGAAAACCCCAGCTTAATGAAGCATTTAAAAATGCCCTTGAAAGGGTGGACAAGTACATGGAAGAAGCCCACCCCAGCACTGGATTCCTAAAACAAGAACGTCTTCTCAGTTCTGCACAACTCTGCATCCTACCTAAGGGCAAGAGTGCATATTCACCATCCCTGGTTTGAGCAAAGTTCCTGATCAGGAGCTTTGCTCTACTTTGAACATGTAGGCCCAGAATTATACAGGCATCAGTTTCAGGGTTGATCGACACCAACCTCTTTTGGCGTCGGATGGCTAACCGCATTTCAGTCTTTTCATAGCTGGCAGCTATGTACAAGGACTATGTGACCAGTTTTGCAGATGCTGAGAGGAGCAACAGCATTTTAAAAAATATTATGTTAGCCAGAAGTGGGTCCCTCTCAGAACAATCTATCCGGGCATTATTGTTTTCACATTATAATCAGCAGCAGGATGTCAGGCTAGATTTGGGCTGCTCAGAAGAATTTCAAATATGTGGACAAGTTTAAAACCTAAAGAAACAAGCACACAGGTTCCATGGGTCTTATTCATTAATAGATATATGTCATATATGTAGACCTTAATCAAAAACAAATTGTTTCAATTGTTAATGAACAGAATACACAAAGGCCTTCTCATTGGAAAGAATTACAATTCTATTCCCCATAAAGTCACAATTCCCTAAGTGATGACAGCACGGTGCTCAAGGTGAAAGTAATGTTAAAATAAATAATACATGATACATAAATTATATACACCTAGCATCATAAATACTATACAAAATGCCTTAGTGTAAACTTTCATGTTCTAATATACCTTACAAAAATAATATCTCTGCATTTGGTGCTGAAAGATTTGCAAAATAAACTGCAGCAAAAATGCCACAAATATTCCATATTCGTGCCACAAACTTTCCATATTTGTGCCACAAAACATGTTAATCTATGCCCCAATATCCTGCGGGGTCTGGTTAATGTGACTGACTGCATGGTCTCTTCTCTTCATGTGAAAACTGTGATCGATGTCAGTGCGTCTGTACGTCATGCTGTACTTTGTAAGTGATATCTTCAGAAGTGGCAGAAACTCTGTTTATTCTCCACAGCAAGACGACTTAGCAAAGAACAAAAGTGTTCATACATCACTACCATCATAAGAGAGCTCCAGAGTCACACATGCAAAAGACAATAGTATCTACCTCTCAAAATAATGAAAACAGTGGAGGCCTCACAAATAGCACTGTGATTTTTTTAATACCACACTGCCACAGAGGAACATGAGCTAAAGCTTCTCAAGTTATTGAGCAAGAGAATAAAACAACCTAAACACCAAACACGTGGCCAAACTGGCCAGCATCACACCAACTACCAAGCTGATAACACCAAGACAGCTACAGTAGTTTTGCACAAACACTCATCCTTCAGCAAGAAAGGACATGCAGTAAAAGACTAAACTTGGAACCAAAGGTCCAAAATACAAGCACATGCACAATAACGAATGTAACCCAACCAGTGTGAACCACCTAACACTGGTGAAAGGACCCAAAGTAAATTGTTGGTAAAACGCAAAAGACCCCTATCCTAGAGGTAGTTTGAACCACAACAAAGGTCCTGTGGTAAGCAAAAGGCTGCTACATTTTACCTGGCCATTTGAATTCCATGCTGTTTACGTTTCAGTCATATTGTCACTTTAACGTCATATTTTGTGTAGCTATGTAGGCCCTCATTACGAGGCTGGTGGTCATGAGACTGCCAGCCTCGCCGTGGCAGTCCTTCCTCTGTGGAACCGGCGGTAAGGACCGCCACATTAAGAGTTGTGGGGCTTTGCAGATGCCAAGTATTCACAACTCCACCTGGCCCGCCGATGCGGTCGCACGGCTGCGGTCGGCAGTGAGCACCTCCAACCCGGTGGCAGGTCTCAGCCTGCCGTCCGGATTACGAGGCAGCAAACCGCCAAGGCTTTCCATGGCGGACACCCCACCACGAAAACCCTGGTGGTCACTCACCCGGTGACAGGAATCTCCATTGCAGTCACCGGCACACACATGCATACATGTCCCCACACATGCAAGTCCACACACTCACAACACCCCCACCCCTTCACGCACGTATAAATTCTCATACACACCGATTCAGCATTCGCATACGTGCACTCAGACACCCCCACTCTCTCGCATTCATCCACATAGACACCCCCCATACACATGCACATACATGCACACACCCATTTACATTCACTTGCATACACGCATGCATTCACCACCCTCCTACCCTCTCCCTAGACACGCACACACGCACCCAAACACACAGACACCCTCCACACCCCCCACACCCATTTCGGACACCCACTTACTTTCTCCATCGAGGAGGTCGTCCGGGAGTGAATGGGTCCTGTTGGTCTTCCATCTCCAGCCCCACCATGCCAGCAGGACTCCGCCAAGGTGTATTATGGCTTGTAATAAGTCCTGCTGACATGGAGGTGCCAGCGATGGAACCGCTTCTGCACCGCCTATCGCCAGGACTTTCCACCACAAGTATGGCGGACGGCTGCCAGCAGTTGTAGTATGGCGGTCTGCAGACCACCAGCACAGGCGGTCTAGTGGCAGGTTTGGCTCTGGTGGTCAGGCAAATTGACTGCCAAAGTCAAAATGAGGGCCATAGTGTTCATTCACATTCATAGTGCATCTTTTGTTTACATCCCTAGTCCTTCTGTTCATTGTCTGCCCATTTAGGAAAATATTCACTAGAATTAACTTAAATTGACCGCAATAATATGTGGGAGGCAGCAGTCAAACTAATACAGTGGTACCTCGCAGGATTTAAGCATGGCTGTTTGTTGGCACCACTTTTTGTTAATTGACAGAGTTCTGATTTGCACGAAAACTTTATGAAAGCTAAAGCTCCAATCCTAAAAATAAGAACACATGGCTTTTCCCACAGTCTATTACGCAGTTAATTTCAAGTCACATGCCTTTGGGGCTAAAATGCTTGTTAAATGAATTGGTGCAATGCTGTAACTTAAACTCTTTCAATGTGGATGGGAATAAAAACAAGATCATGCATTTTACAATACGAAAATCCAGTGCAATGTGGGGAAGAATTGCTGAACACTGTGCCCGAGTATAATTACCTAGAGATCATAACAGATGTTTATTGAAATGGTCACCACCAATACAAGCTACGGGAGCAATGACGTAATTGGTCATGTGGGACTCCTGACATTCAATCTCCAATTGGAGAACAATTGTTAAAACCTCTATTGGTGTTGTACAGTGTAAAGCTCATCCCTAATGTATCTCATGCCTCCTCAGTCTGAACCCAAGCTTAGTTTGACAGACTTGGGGGGGTTGTGCTCAGAAGGGATATGGGTTTGCCACATCTATACTGGTCTAATCAATTAGGCTGGAATGGGGTCTGTGTTCTCCTAAGACCTAAGAAATTCTTACGTTTTTCATAAATCAGTTTATTTTCTGCCCTAAATAAAAAAGGTCAAGAGTAACAACTTCTTTTAAATAATAAGCCCTTAATCTGAATCATTTTCCACAAATATCAATAAATTGGTTTGAGGAATTCGGAATAGGTGACCTAGAAAATGATTGTGCAATACTATACTCTTCCTGCAAGGGGCCGAATGGGAAAACGCTTTTATGCTCTGCCCAAACCCAAGATTCTGGCTACAAGAAATCTAAAAAATACTACGAATGGATGACATGATTTGTATGGAAGAAAGTGTCAAGAAATGTTGTTTGTTCCCTTCAAACCAGGCTTAAGAAGACTGCTCATGTTGTTTTGCTGTAATCAGTTATACCCATTGGCTATTGTAGGGTCTTTGCACAGAATATTAGCTTCTCAATACAGGTGGGGGACCGCATCGATACCCACAAACAAAACAGTTCTCACTGGTTCCCCCTCTATGATCCACTGTTTGGAGCAACATACTTTATATTCACAGTAAACAAAGCAGACTGAAACCTTCCTGCGATAGAGAATATAACAATTCTCAGGCCGTATTTATTCACAACCATATAAACACGACATAAAAAACATCATCATATGTACAGTATTTCTTTTCATCTTTAAATTTCCATAATTATTTACAATATGCATCTGAAATAGTTTATATTCTTTAAAAAGGAGTCATGGTTGTCCACCCACCAGGCACCTGTGGCATCGTCTGTAAACTGGGGGCCGTGTTCCCCCAAAAACCAATTACGCTTCACAAGGCGAGACTCACCTGCCCCCTCAAGATAGAGGGGGCACGGGCCAGCATGAAAACTGTCCCCCAATCCAACCATGCCAGAGCCAACCCTAAGCAAGGGATCCCCCCTGGCACCCAATGGGAATGATACTGGGCAACCGGGCCATACCTTGGTCCCCTGGCGCAGTCTCATCCCCCCAAATTAAAAATTCCAGGGCCATGTAATGGAGTACCGTGGGGGGAGCTATGGACATTCGCGGTAGCGGTCGTCCCGAGCCCCTTTCCTAAACCCACAGCACCGCCACCCTGGTAACTAACTCGGGCTGCCCCTGCTACATACCTGGGAGCCCCCACCACACCCCCTTCAGCCAATCGGCTCACCCCTCTGGGTGAGCGCGATTTTCAAATATTTTCGCGGCAGCCACAGTTGGGCTGCCGGCCGAAACCGGTCCGATCCGGCCCTCACCTGTATTGGGGGCGCGCTATGCTGTGGTGCGCGCCCCCTGCCCAGTGGTGCAGGTTTTGCCATGCCCGTGGAAAGAGTCTGGAGCATGTCATTTTGGAATGTTCAGCCTCTAAAAATTAAATGATGGAATTCATTTCGGGGTATAGTAATGAAGTGTGGAACCATGATCGATCTTACATGTTTGAAATGTATTTTAAGGTGCAGAAAACAAGTCTTAATTGGTAGTTTGACAACATTTTCCGTGTTTTTTTTTATTTAAAAAAAGATAGATATGTTTTGTTAAAATGCTTCTGAGGTGCCAAAAAAAAGTTTCATTAAAAAACAGTAAAAAGTAAGGTTCCATTGTACACTGTGCACAGTTCTGTAGATTTTTGTACAAATATTCGGCAATAGTAACTGTCAATCATTATAAGGCATTGACTCTAGTTGGTGTTAAGTCAAACAAGGGTGTGGTATGGTTTTGGGGCCAATTCATAAAAATATATATGAGTAGAGGAAGTGGTATTACAGGAGTATTTTTGCCAATTGCCCTACACGTCCAGCTTCCTATTAATGACAGTGCAAAGGCTATGTGTACTAACTGTATATGAACAATCCTATCATATTCCCTTATAAGATGTTGCTCACCACTTCACAGAGGCATGCACGAGCATGTAAATGGGTGCTACAGAAGGACAGCTTTTATGCATCTCAAAATGACTTTCTGGATAGGCCCCCTTATGTCCTACTTAATTTCATGCTTGCAGCAGCAGAGACGATAAAAGGACAGCAGCACCCTTGCATGCAGGTGCTTGCAGACGGATGTGAGCCCTGTTTTCACAATGTGCCCAGCTTCTCATTGGAGCTGTCTGCAATGCGTGTAGTTTGCCACATTTTAATATTTGTGTGGCGTTCTACTCAATGCCTGAAGTGGAACTATAGAAGTCACTTGCAGTGCCAGAGTAATTGTTGGCTGCTGAGAAGTGCCTGCACTCCCCCTTAGTACTGTGCCCCTTCTGAAATGTTCTGGACCCCTCCCTTTGAAATGGTAGAAGCAGGGGAGTAGTATGCTCAGTATGATCGTAGGGGGGGTGTGCTTCAGATTTCCCAACAATGACGCTGGGAAATTTTCTTAAAACACGTTATATGGGAAGCAGGAAATAGAGGATGGCTTAAGAGGAGTGCGGATTGTTGGGGTACTTAAAACGCAATATTTTTTAAACTAATCAGCATTTTAAGTCCTTCAATACATAAAGCGAGATAGAAAGAGGGCCTAATAACAAGTCTGGCAGTCACTAGACTGCCAGACTCATGGTGGCGGTCTGGACTGCCGCTACATTACAGCCCAACCACCAGGGTACCGCCGTCTCTGCCGGGATCAGTGATTCTAACGGCCTGATGGTGGGTGCAGGTTGCAATCAGCCAGGGTGGCGCTGCATGCAGCATCAACCTGCTAATTACAACCTGGTTCTCTGCCAGCCTTTTCATGGCGGTTTCACAGCTATGAAAAGGATGGTGGGGAACAGGTGCAGGGAACCACAGGAAGGCCCCTGCACTGCCCATGCCTGTGGCAAGGGTATTCAAGGTGTCCCCCTGTCCAGCACCTCGTAATGCTGTGCAGACAGTGCGCATTACCAGGGTGCTGGTGCACCCTACGAGCAGCAGCATTGCCGCCGGCTCGATTGTGAGCTGGCCACACATCTGCCTCCACATTCCCACTGGGCTGATGGACAGAACCCTAGTTTTCTGCCCATCAGCCCAACAGGAAAGTCATAATAGGTCCTGCAAGAAGGTCGCCACTACAGTGGCAGCCACCCTGTTGGGAGTTTGGCAGATGTGTGTTCCCGTCCGCCAAACTCGTAAGTATGCCCAGTGTGTGTGCCAGTGTGGACACGTAAAAATCCCAGGTGAAATCCGACAAACACTTCACATTAACCACCTGAAAACACATGTACCTAACTATTTTTTACAGAATACATTTTAGGAGGGAGTAAGACCCTAAACATCCCCCCTGGAGGTACGCCCCTGGGTACAAGTGCAGTTAGTCAGAGTGCTGTGCTTGGTTTAATTTCCTGTGGTTTGTAGCAGATGTCTGGGGGAGGGCGTGGCTGCTTGCAATGCCGGGAAGGGTGCTGGACCCTCATACGGCAGATGGGGACACATCTATGAGAAAAATTTACTCTCTCGGCCATGTCTGATACAGGCCACGTCTGATACAGACTCTTGCGACGGGTGTACCTATCACAGAGATTAGCACATGCCCCACATATGAATTTTATAAATCTCACTGTAAAGGGCAAAATAACTTCAATTCTTTTCACACATCAAATGTGTTCAAACCACCTTTTCGATTAAAGGAGAGCTCGGAAAATGCAGTATTTCTGAAGCTCTGTGCGATCACTGCATTCGGGCCTGTAGGCATTGTAAGATAAACCAATGCTAAATTCAACAAATGTTTGCCTTTGGAATGTGGAGACGTGTTTTTTTTCTCCTCTAGTCCTATCAGGTCTGTCACAACTGTGATAAAAGTAAGACTACGCCATAGTTTGTAAGTAAAGTTACTAAAAGTGTGGTTATATATATTTTGAATTTAAAGACGCAAACCCTCACTGATTAGGTATCATTAACCACAAATCGTAAATGCGCGATTGCTCCGAAAAGGCAAATTAACAGCTCCCATTGTTAAAAAAAAAACAAAAGGTGCATGTAGTGACCAGAGCAGTTTTGCGTCAGCACTAATGTCAGAAGCCCCCCTTCTTTACACTGTGTGTGCACTCCGGAGTTGTCGGAGTCCACCACATAAAAGTACTGTGATCCACCGAAGTCGTACACCTGTAGGCGCAGGCCTGCGTTATTACTTGTCTCTATATAAACATGTGCACCTGTACATATATATATGCGCATAACACCTACATGTATAGGTATATCGGTCTGCACCTACATTTGTATACCCTTTAAAGATATCTAAATCGCATATATACGAAGCTGTGCATCAGAAAGTGTGTATATGTGAGGCAGAATTGAGAACATGTATGGGTGGATGGATAACCTGTGTGTGCATGTGTGAGTGAAAAAGAGCCTCCTATTTAATTTCTGTCCATGTCAGTATGTCTGTTTTAATAAACGTGTGGCTTTGCATATTTATTTATATAGTGACTGCATATAGAAATGTAGCTGTACATAAAAACGCATATATAGATATCTACTATTGTCGAATTAAAGGGGACAGAACAGACGAGGTAAATTAACTGTTGTATTCAGTGCTTTAAATGGAAAAATAGAAGTGCAGGTACTCTGTAATAGAGTACCTGCTTGTTTCTGAGAAGTGCCGGTACTCTCCAATTAAAAGTATTGCGTTTTTCTTGAGATATGCCGGTACTCTCCCTCTCAAAATAAAAAAGTGCCGGTACTCAGTACCGGAGAGTACCGGCCCATTTAAAGCACTGGTTGTATTAAATCACCCTGCAGTAAGATATCGCAGTGGGAGATTAAATAAAATGACAAAACGACTAAAGTTTTCACACAAAAAATATAATGCTGAGTCTGACGCAGCAGAGAAGCGAGCGTCCTTTCAGACTGTGTTCACACCAGCTTGATCTCTGAACCGAGAACAGGCTTCCATTCACGCAGCTGGATTGGAAACACCTCAGGTGTTGGTAGCGAAATGCACTTTTCGCGCACCTGTCTGCTGCGAATCCCGAGGGTCGAACGTGGGGGGCTGAAGGGGAGGGGGTACCGAGAAGCCTGCCTCTGATCCACCGAGCAGGAGTGAAGGCCTCACCACTCGTTGAAGCAGTGAGCGCATTCTGCGCAGAGCGCCACCAGGGCCCGCTGCTCTCAGGCAAGAGTCGATCTGACGTGGTTCCCTGCGGAAATGTGTCAGTCCTTTTAGCATAAATAATTCCAGAACTTTTCAAACCAAGCATTGCGAAGCCGTGAGAGAAACGTGTTGTGTTCATGTATGCCAGGAACAGAGAAGAATACGGTGTGTCTGTGTGCCTGTGCTCGCTCACATGTGGCCTGTGCGACACGTGACTGTGATGGCGCAGTGTGACAATGAGATGGCTGTGTGCGACGTGTGTTTAAATGATACATGTCCATTGAGAGTCTGTAACAGTTTGGGCGTGGCAGTGTCCTTCTACACAGAATGTTATTTCTGGCTGTGTGAGAGATTATATATGTGTCCACGGTCTGTGTGAGAGTCTGTGTGGCGTGAGAGAGATTTACGTGCCTATGTGGAAGAGAAGTAGGGAGTGTATATGAGCAGGATAAAGTGTGCGCACGTGTGTGCGAGATAAATGCGCCAGAGGGAGAATCCTCGTGTGCGTAAGTTTTCTTCCGCCTTTTCTGTTATTGTGGAAACTTCTGATTAAACAAGTGCCTTGCATATCTGAGCTAAGTGGAATTGTTATGTAAAAAAAAAAAACGTTTAATCCCGAAGTATCCAGCATTGTAAATGCACGCGCGCCTGTGATACGCTGCAAGGCACGTACCACCTTGCAGGGGTGCGATGGTCTCCATCTCTTATCGCCTAGCAGGGCAGTTGTGTGGGGCGTCGGTTACCCGCACAAGAGATGACATTCTTCGGTATCCTTTGAACCCGGGGTGACCCACCCCGGCAGCACAGACGTCCTCTTGGAGAGGGGCTGTTTGCCAAGTTTGGAAAGGCACACATTGGTCTGCAGAGGACGCATTCCGCGCACCACTGGGAAGGTTAGCCGTGTTGGCCTAAGCACCAAGGACTTCTTTTTAAGTGTTAATAGATTTATGGTCTTTCAACGCCCATCCAGGGTAATTAGCGCAAATGTTCTAACTGGGAGATAGGTTTGTGAGCAATAAAGCAATTACCCATCGATGGGGTTGACACAACCCCTAACTAAACTCCAACCAGCAGCTAATTGCAAAGGCCTATTGACTGCAATTAGCCCTGCTAAACTCTTACACCCAACTAGCTGGTTTTGTGCTGATTTATACATTTCCATTTGAATAAAATGTGGTTAACAAATGTTGGCGCTCCTTTCAAACACATTGGAGGCGACAAGGACTTGCCCCCGCTGCTTGCTAAAAACAAATAAGCAAACTTCCAAACAGCGATGCGAATGGAGACTCTATTCTTGCTGCAAACGGCAGCAGGCATCTCTCGCTTGCTTTCCGCACCCGCGGATTGTGTCAATATAAAAAAACGCAATTTACAAGCAGGCAAAGTCTGTGTTTCAAAACCAACAAAGCGCTTCGACGCCTCGGCAGGATAGTAAGCCCGGTATAAATGCACATACGGTACTACCACTGTAGGAGCATAAGCTGAGTCCGGTGACAGGATTTCTCATGGGGTAAGGGGCTTCGAGGACCACTTCTTCCACATTCACTGTACATCCGAGCTCTAGTGAAGCGCTTGAGTCTGATGGCGGAAGTAAACATTGGCTCTCCTAAGTCCTGTCCGCGCCCAGCTACAACTTGTAGGGTTAAAGCCGAAAACTCAATAAAGCCACGCACAAAAGACACGATACCTCTTGGAGTCCTACGTTCGATCTTTGGGGTGACTTCTATTACCAATGATCTGTCGCTTTCTGGAATTAATCCTCATATAAACTCTTCATAAGCACACTAAATACTGCCTTTTGAGAGTTCCTGTGCCTGCGGAGTAATGTGCAATACACCGAAGCCGCGCGGTTTAGGAGTTGAGAGTGTGTGATACGTGGTAACCCTCATATGGTGAAATGTGGCACAGAGAGCCCTCGGTGTGGTGAGGAGACGTAAAGAAAACAAATCATTGCGTGCGGTGCAGAGTGTGTAAGAGAGCCCTGCGTGTGAAAAGCAGTAGTGAAGTGTATGAAAGAGACGTAGAAAGCCGTGTGTGTGCCGAGGAGTGCTTTACAAATTCTTGCGTATGTGCAGAGTGTGTACGAGAAGCCTGTGTGTGGTAAAACATAGGGAAGAATGTCTGAGTGGGATAAGGAGACGTAACAAGTGCCCGCGTAGCGAATAGTACTAAATACTTTTCTTGTGTGGTGCAATGTGAAAGCACTACGCGTGAAAAATTGTAGTGAAGAGTGTATTAAAGAGACGTAAAAAGCCGCGCGTGTGACGAGGAGTGCTATAGAGAATCCTGCGTGTGGTGCAGTGTGTCCGGGAGTCCCGAGTGTGGTAAATGTAGGGGAGAGGATCAGAAGTGTGGTAACCAGACCTGACCTAAGAGCCACGCGTGTTTCGAGGACTGCTAAAAACAAAATTCGGTGGGATACACACTGCGTAAGAGGTCTACGTGTAGAAAAGAGTACTGGCGAATTTATTAAAGACTTAAGAGCCACGCGTGTGACGACGAACACTAAAGAAATACTCCCATGGGGTGGACGATGTGGAGAGAGGAATGCGTGTTTCAGGAAGTTACGAAGAGAGCGCGGAGTATGGTAAAGTGTTTTAAAGAGTCTTGAGCGTGAGTAGAGTGCTAAAGAAAGTCTTGAGTGGGGTGAGGCGAGAGGACCTGAGTCTGTTTAAGAGCAGGAAAGAGTCCGTGGGAAGGTTGCCCATGCGTGTTGTGGCGGTGGTGGTAACATAATCCTGCCTGTGGTAATATCGTGAATATGGTAACAAGTAACTAAGAGAGCCCTGCAAGAAGTGAGGCGAAGGAAGCGGTCTTGCTTGGGGAAAGAAAGCACTGCGGTGGTAAGAACCGTGGTTGTGGTAAGACAACAACTGACCTAAAAGGGTTCTGTCTGTGATGCGCGATAAACAGCCTGGAATGTGGTAAAGACAAGTACAGAGCCCTTCTTGTGGTAAAGAGCCCTGTGTGTGTGGTAACGAGAGCCAGGCCTGTGGCAATGAAAGGAAGAATACCAGCAGTGATTGTGGTAAAAGGCGGGAGTTCTGAGTCTGGTGCAGTGAGAGGGAAACTAGGAATACGTGTCTGTGTGTAGTGGGCGAAGATGGGAATGGCGCAATGTGTGAGGTAAGCAGAGGATACTTGGGGTAAAGAAGGCAACGTGTCCTGCAAGTGGTAAAGAGAGACAAGTCTGTGGTAAAGCAGGGCAAAGCGCTCTGCCAGCGGTAAAAATAGGGCACGCATGTGGTAAGGCAGGTAAAGGCCCTGCGTGTGGTACCTGTGGTAATGGACAACCAGCCCTGAGTGTGGTAAAGAGAATCGGTTTGTGGTAAAGAAGGTAAAGACCCTGTGAGTGGTAACGAGAGACATGCCTGTGGTACACAAGGTAAAGACCCTGTGAGTGATAAGGAGAGACGCGCCAGTGGCCAGGAAAGGTATAGGGAGCCCTGTGCAGTCACACAAAGCACAGCGCCCTGGGTGCTGTAAAGAGAGCCGTGGGAGGAGGTGCGGTATGGGAGTTAAAAGTTACAGTCAGCGCGGTGTTTGGCAAAAAAAGGGCACAGAGCCCTGTGAGCGGTGAAGTCGGGCAAGCATAGGGAGCTCTGTGTGGTAAAATCCGGGGCATGGCCACAATTGGCGCATCAGTTGCCGTGCACCGGGGCCCCGAGAGTTGAGGGGCTCATTGAGCCTTGATAATTGTTATATTTGCTATCCCAACAATAGTGAACTGGACCATTTTCCTAGCTTGCATCAGGGTTCGTGGCATTTTTGTTACAGTACTAGCTAAAGTAGGTACTCTGAGAGATAATGAAATATATAGTGAACCAAGTGTGTAGTAAAGAAAGGTACAGAAGCAGGTGAGTGGCAAAGGAGGCCTGTGTGTGGTAATATATATATATATATATATATATATATATATATATATATATATATATATATATATATATATATATGGTGAGTCTATTGTGTGGTAAACGAAAAGCTGCTGTGTGAGGTAAAGAGCGCCATGAGTGTAGTAAATGAGGGTGAAGTAAATGTGTGTGTGCTGAGGGAATTTTTGAGAGGTAATACATTATATAGCGAGGCCCTGTTTGGTGAATGGGGGTACCGAGCCCTGTGAGCGGTAAAGTAAGGCCCGTGGAGGTGAAGAGGGACGGCGTGTTTCCAGGGCTGTGCAAGTGACTGGAAAGCTCGCGTTAAGAAGAGGTTTGCCGCCCCAGCACACCACAAAGCTCACCTCATTTAGCCGGGGTCGGGCTAGGGCTCCATGCGGCTCCCCTCTGACAGGGACAGGCTAGGCGGAGCTCCTCTCAGATGGCGAAGGTAGCAGCTCGACTGGGACAAAACGTGCGTTCAGGGGAGAAACGTGTAGCCCTGACAACAAACTAATAACTGAAAGGAATTTAGAGCTAACGCGGGGTGGCCGCAGGAACACACGTGCAGCTCATGGGGGTGGGACTCCGCAAACAGCAATGAGGAGTTTGTCAGGGCGCAAAATAAAGAGGTAATGCAACTTTCTTCAACAGGCTTCAGAGGCCACAAAACAAGAGAGTACATCCTAACCTTAACTCCACGTTCGACCGTCCTGCGACGGCCTGAGGTAAAATGCACGCCTCGACGCAGGGCTCCGGAGTGGAGCTTTCGGGGAGTACAAGGGAAGCTTTGTGCGGGGTCTACAGAAGCAGCACGTCGGCTTCCAGAGCCCGGCTCTGAACGCTGCTGTGTCTGATGTCTTCATAACAACCCAGGGGTGCCCTCGATGAACCGGTGCCCAGTCAAACTGCACACAAACACGTGATACTATATAGAGAGCACTGAGGTGGCCTCAGTGCTCACTGAGTGTGCGCAGGAAAATAAAAAGAGGGGCAGTACATGGGTATTGTGCGGGGAACTAATGTGCGTGGGACTGGGGCTGCATTCCAGTCCGAGTACAAACTGGACACTTACTGAGTCTAATATGTATTCACTGGCTATGTGTATACATATTATATATGTGCACATCTTCCACGTGCATAAGACAGGCGTAGAAATGTATGGGAAAATTAATAAAACACACGCAAAAAAGCAGATAAAAGTGTGTGTGCGTGTGTGCACTGTAGCCACTCAATGAATACATGTGTGGAAGTAGATGTAGTATGAGTTTCCAGGATCATGACTTGTAAGAATAGATAGATACAGAGAGAGATAGATAGATAGATAGATAGATAGATAGATAGATAGATAGATAGATAGATAGATAGATAGATAGATAGATAGCATTTGAAATAACTTTATTAACAAATGTACGTTTACACTTGTATTAATATAGAACACAAGTATAACTCACTATTATTATCATAGTACAGTCTAACTGTATCTGCAATTTATAATCATTTTACACACAAGGCCTATTTAATGATAATGAGACTTCTTTTCATTGCACAGAAATAACCTGTGGTGTTTTAGTAATGGAATCTATCTAGATGTATGCAGATAGACTGACAGACTGACCGACAGATAGATGTACGAGCTCTATTTCAGGTGTGGTCATATGCTGTTTTCTTCCCGACAGTCTCTCTCTCTATTCTCACCCTTTAGGCCTTTAGATGTTGTCTATTGAAAGTTGTTGATCCAAAGAGGAAATGGGAGCAGATAAAAGGAGACTTAAAGTGGACTCCTTGTCCCTGTCACACTAACCTGGGTCCCAAAATAGCCAGGGGTCATCCTGCACAAAGCCCTCTCCCTTTCAGAGGAGAGGACTGAGGGACAGTGATGTGCGACCCAACACTAGGCGACCTCAGTAGTTTCAGGCGGCATCAGTGTCCACTCTGACTGACACGGGCGTGAACCAGAGATATCCACGCTATACCCGCGAGGACTGCACGGCCTGCCTTTAGTCATATAACCCTTACTGGAAGCACCCAGCCTGCTATTGTGACGGCTCTCCCTTCAGGCGTGCTCAGGAAAATGTTAAAGGTCTCGCCACCGCTAGCATCTGTTCTTTATCTGCCTTTCTCATGAAACTTTGGGGCACAAAGTGGATTGTGTGCATTTGCGCATTTTTAAATAATCTAGCGCATTTAAATGCTCTGTGGGTACCCAGGCCTACCCACGTATGAAGCCATAATGCATGAACGAAGAGTGCTTGGCGGGTGAGTGCAAGCAGGCCGTGCCGCCCTTGTGGTGCACGGCGGATAGGGCGGTGGAAGCAGCGCGAGCAGCGGCGGCGTCACTCCGGTAAACACTGGAACCCGGAGCGTCAGCTGCACCGCGCGCCCCAGGAACGGCGTTTCTCCTCCGCTTCCGGCAGCGCGGCCTCTCTGGAGCGAGAGCCGGAAGTACTTGTTTGGCCTGGGGGTCAGCAGTGTGTTGGGAACAGGTCACGAGGGTCATAGTGGGGGTTCTGTGGAGGGGCACCGCACATTCCTGCGAGGCTCTTCCTAGCAGTCAGGAGACGCAGCTCTCACTGATCCGCGGGTCTCTTCTGTGTGAGGTGGTGACTCGGCCGGGCCCGAGCTGGAAGCGTGGCTCCCCTGGCCCGCATGCTTCAGAGCTGTAACATGCACAGCCCTTTCCCCAGAACCACTATCTTTGACAACTCGAAGGCCTCGGAAGCTGCTGTTGCCCCTATGTTTTATGTGCCTCTGACATGTTCCAAACATGCCACACGCATGTGCATTCTGCTCTCACAGTGAGCGTGAGCACAGCTCGGCCTTGAAACTGGGATAAGCTCACGGAGGTGCAGAGGCGAGCACCTGTCAGTGAGAACCCCCACCCCACCTCTGCTGGTGTGTCCTTTCCGCTGTTGTCACTCGATCTCACGAATGTTCAGTACGCGACCCCGGCCCGTTCTATGCTTTAAACAAACACTCTTCACCTATATCAGATTGTGTGGTACTTTTAACGAGTGAAGTTTATTCCAGAAACCTCGCCGGGCTGGAACCTGGCAGACTGTGGTTGGTGGACGGTCGGGTGTTTTTTTTAAGTGCGACACACGTTCCAGAAATGCACGTAGAAAGCGCTTGAGTATGCTCTGTGGAGAGTGCGGGATACACTGCATGCTACATGAATTCCAACACAAGTCCCCACCACGACAGAGCACGCTGGTGCATTTAGGGTTTATAGAGGAATGTCGCTGGAGGGCCCTCGTGCACACATCCATGCCGGAAGTGGGCACAGAAAACACTCTTGCAATAATATATACGCATGGCATTCCACGGTAGTACAATTAGCAGTAAGGAAATACACGTCTAAAACACAGAAGTGTGTGTTTTTCAGGCACTGACTTGCGCTTAGTAGAAGACCTTTATGCTTGCATGTTGGATTAAAAGTCCATTGTATGTAACTAACTGTGGATGCAATATTATGGTCCCGCTTCACAAACATTAAATCGGCGTGGTATCACGTCAAATCAATATAAAGGCATTCGCAGGTAATAGTGCATAGCGTTAATTGATAACATACCCAAAATACAAGTGTGAAGATATAACCGTGCTCACCGCATGGTACAACCCTGGGCTGTAAAACTTCACTTGCCTAAAAATTGCGCACATTTATACTTGTCACTTGCATGACAGAACATTTACAGAAAGGACTGAGGGGACGCAAGATCTGTTTTTAAAGGGTTGGGTAGTTACTGAAATTCATGTAAAAATGCACTTCTCGCGCGAATGTGAATTAGTATTATATTATTGGCACCCCCTCTTCAATAAACAGAGCCAATGGGCCCACTAGAAAGGAACTCTAGGCAGGCTTGGTTTTCAGGCAACGGTAGTGTGTTAAGAACGGTCTCTTGTCAAACTGTGAGCCATGCAATGCTCAGCCGTTGCTAGAGTTTTCTTGGCCGTGCTTTTCGGACGTTCCCAGGGGCACAACTCTTCGGAACGGACTTGTACAGTGTAATAATGCAAACATGCCATCATGGCTCGTGTGTATCTTATCCTATTGTCCAAGTTATTACTGCTGTATCCCTTCTCACAAAGCTCTCATCCCGCAATATACAGAGATTCTATGGAGCATAAACTTCTGTTCGGCATTTCCCCGAAAGAATTCCCATTTTTTCTCAGAAGGAGGGGTTATACGAAATGGCAGGAGACGTCTCACGGCTCTTCTTGGGCAATAATGCTCCCGCCCCCACCCCCGGCTGTTTGTTTACTCTGTTGACCGAATCACACATATGAATAGGCAGGTATCGATCTGTTCAGTGGGTGTGCAAAAGCAAACCGTGCGGTCTATGCTGTCTGGTAATATATTTATGTTTAATGATCGGGGACCAGAGCACGTGAGTCTTCAAAGTTGGCACATATATTTTAATGCCAAACTCACACCTGTTTTACACATATTCTGTAACTTTTTATCAGTCTGCCTATCTGCCCATCCACCTACATACTTAGCTTTGCCCGGACAATGTGTATATGGTAGCTTCTGTGTTAGATAGATAGATAGATAGATAGATAGATAGATAGATAGATAGATAGAAAGATGGGCATGTATATAATGTATGCAGATATGAATACCACTACACGCAAAGACATAGATAGATAGATAGATAGATAGATAGATAGATAGATAGATAGAAGGGACAGACAACGGATCAACACTAAGAAATGATTCCATGATAGCAGGTATCACGGTTTGCAACATTTGAATAAAAGGTGGAAGGAAGAAGGTGGGACAGTCCCTCAAGTCCAGGCTCTAGTACCGTCTGTTCGAATCGATCGTTGTCTAGGCTGCCTCGAGGACAAAAAGTTGACCTCAACGTCCCGGTTTGTGCCACGGCATGCAGAAGCTACACTGAAATAGGAAATACGGCGCAGAAACCCCGTGAAGAAGAAAGGGGTAGATCCTCAACTAGGGAGGGAAGTGGGGCTTGCCCGGAGAAGGAGGAGGTTCTTGTCTGCGGAGAGTGGTAGGTATGTGCTTGGGGGATGAAACAGGTACTTGGGTAGAGAAAGAGGCGGGCACTTGGACGTCGAGTGAGGTAGGTACTTGCCTGGTTAGTGAGGTAGGTACTTGCCTGTCGCGTGCTGGCTGCTTTTCCTGGGCAGTGTGACCACATGTGACAACTCCACCGGAGGCACCGGACACGGGGAGCTCCTCGTCCGTCCATTTTCTGCACTCCTTCCTCTGTCTTCTGTAGGAGGGGGAGGGGTCCTGCGCTGTCCTCCTGCCTCGCTCTGCCTCTTTCACTCCGCGTCCCCTTCCAGGCTCTGGAGGGAAATCTGGCTGATGGGCAGACAGAGCACCCCCATTGTCCGCTATAATCTTGTTCGTTTCACCTTTTCACTGACCAAGAGACAGAGGGGAGAGAGCTGTGTGGGGAGAGGGGCACTGAGGGGACCGCTGCACAGCCAACAACATCCTCCCTGTCAGCGCGTAGACAATAGCAGCGCTGAGCTGGGGGCTTCTGATTGGCAGCCCCTCCATTATGCTGTAAAGAAAATAAACCCGTTTTTTGTATTTTCTTCTCGAGTACGTCACTCACAAGACCCTTTATTCCTCTCTAATAAAATTCACCAGGGATGAATATACATTCATTAAACATGCACATATTCCTAGTAATCACGGGAAATACGCATTACACGAAAAAAGCTTTGGCACAGCAGTTTAGCTGGGTGAAACTTTGCTGGCCGAGTGCTGTTGGACGAGAGCACCACAAATCTCAAAGAAGAAAGAGAGCTCCGTGTCAGGCCAAGAGCGAGACAGGGGACCTTGTAGAGAGTGTGCACCGTCAACCTATACATTTAAGCAGGGGTGCATACAAGGAAGTGGTCTGTGCCTTTAAGGACCGTATAAGGGGAAGATTTTGCAGAAGCTTGAGGGATAATTGTCTTTGCTGATTCATTTACACCAGAGAAAGAGAGCTTAAGGTTGGAGAGGAACTGTAGTGACAAGTGGATGGTGTGTGTGCATCAGTGTCTGCTGCTCAGTGGGGAAGGGGACATGAGGGTCTCCCAGCGCAGTTCCTCTGCAGCCTGCCATCTCTCACTGTCCGCTAGGTGGCAGCCGGAACCAGCTGTTTCGAAACTGAGAGACAGCAGAGCCTGAAGAGGACTCCTTTGCCGGGACTCTCACTTACAAGCATTGATCTTCCCTGACAACAAAACGAGAACTTACTTTTGTTGTATTAATAATTATCGAAGCATCGCCGCTGTTTGAGCAGCCTGGAAAACACGGCGTAGAAGTGGGGGAGAGAGACTTTCCGGCATGAAGAAATGCCAGAGCTTACTATACGCGCTCTTTATCCCACGGCTCCCCCGGGGTGATTTGTCATAATTAAAAAACACACACCAGAAATATACGTGCACGCGTACAATAAAGGCAAGCAGAGATCAAAGCGCAAGATGAATACGCACCGATGTATTTGTCGTGGGCGTGGAAAACAAAGCTGGCCTTAATTGCAATAAAGCACCCACCCCAACAAAATCGCAGAAGCAGGCATGTGGGAAATAATGGTGAAGTTTTCCGAAGAAAGAAAGCACAGCCCTCTTCATTATCAGTGCCGTTCCCCTCTCACAGGGCTCCGCGTGTGCCACCGTTATTCCTCTCTCTATATATATTTAGCACAGATGCACGACCGCTGGAGCAACAATGCATATAAAGCGATCGCTGAGCGAGGGGAACCCCTTGTCAGAGCTCCTCGCCCACCACCACGAGTGTGAAGGGCGCTTTGCCACAAGCCCTCTCCCACCAGCACCGTAGGTAACAAGGCAGTGGCAGAGAGGAGGAGAGAGGAGAGGGAGGGAGCAGGAGGAAGAGGAGGACGGGAGGAGGGAGGGGGGGTGAGAAAGTGCATCAGCCAATGGGGCGCGGGAGGCTTGCCCGCCCGGGCCTCCCCTGCGATGCCGGGCTCTGGCCAGTCAGTCGCCTTTGATTGTGCGCCGCCGGCGGCCCCTCTCTCTCTCTCTTGGCTCCTTGACACGGGGCGCCATATAAGGCAGCGATCTCCATAGAAACGTGTCAGTCTCAATAGTGGTGTCAAAGTTCAGTATATAGCGGGCGGCGGCGGCGGCGCGCAGGGCCCCCTCTCGGAGCGCACTCCGGCCTCGGCAGCACCGGCACCGGCGGCGGCAGCAGGGCCGGCCTCCTCCCCCTCCAGCCTGAGACGAGGTGAAACTACAAGGACGCTGCAGCCTCCTCGCACTGCCGGGCTCTCTCTGTCTCCTTTTTTTTTTATTGTTTGCATTTTTTTGTTTTTGTTTTTTTCGGGGGTGGGGTGGGGGGTGGGAGGAGGGGAGCAGTGCACAGGGGGGCAACAATGTGGAGGCTTTCAGAGGACTTTTGTTTAAAAGACTGAAGAAGAATGACACCCGCGCAGAGATAATCGCCGATCGGCGGGTTATTGTTCGTCCGGCACTGAAGGAACCCGTGAGGGGTGCACGGGGAGGATTTCACTGCACGACAATACACTTTGGATATTTCTCTGTTTTTGATGCACTTCTGCTTGGCTGCACCGGGATCCGGCCCCCCTGCCACCGGGCTGCCACATTTCCGCCTGTGATCCCGAAAATAGGAAAAGACGGCCAACAAACGGCGCTTGCAGCTGAATGGCTGAGTGCGGGCTGGCCTGGACCTGGCCCCCGGACACCCCCACCCCCTGATCGGGGAGCCCCTCCCGCAGCGCGCCGCCAGCACCCGGCCGCCCCCTCCATGCTCGGCAGGGTCTGAGCCCCTCCGAGCAGCGCCAGCACCGGAGGAGGCCCGCAGCCCCGCAGCTCTCCAGGCAGCAGGACGGCCGAGCCCGCGGCCCCGGCCAGAGGCCCTGGCCGCCCTCCCCAGCCCGCCCGCCCGCCCCCCCTGGGCCCGAGATATGGCCATGGTAGTCAGCAGCTGGCGAGACCCGCAGGAGGACGTGGCCCCCAACCCGGGCACGCAGCCGGCGCGGGGGGAGCCGGGCGCCCCGCACACCCCGCAGACCCCAGGGCCGCCGGGCGGGGCGCCCTCCACACCCGGGGCGCTGGGCGGCACGACCGAGAAGCAAGGCTCCGGGGGCGGCCAGCAGCAGCACATCGAGTGCGTGGTTTGCGGGGACAAGTCCAGCGGAAAGCACTACGGCCAGTTCACCTGCGAGGGGTGCAAAAGTTTCTTCAAGAGGAGCGTCCGAAGGAACCTGACCTACACCTGCCGGGCCAACCGCAACTGCCCCATCGACCAGCACCACCGCAACCAGTGCCAGTACTGCCGCCTCAAGAAGTGCCTCAAGGTGGGCATGCGGCGAGAAGGTGAATATTTCTTCTACTGCGCTAGCGCCTGCGCCAGGGGTGCCTGGGTGTCCGTGTGTGACAATGTCTGCTTGATCTCTTGGTGTCTGAATGTGCCCCAAAGTCTGACAGATGTGTGTTGAGTGGTGTTTCTTGGGTTGTTGTAGCCGTCCTTTTTTCTATCTATCTATCTATCTATCTATGTGTGTGTGTGTATATATATATATATATATATATATATATATATATACAGACACACACAACTTCAGAGCTTCTTTTGCTTATTAAATTTATAAGCATGTATGCCTCTGTGTTTTACAATTAGCTTTCTTCTCCTATGCTTTTTGTGTGGTGTGTATTTCTTTCATATGTCGCTGTGCGTTTGGTGAATCTGCATGAATGAGCACACAAATGCATGACTTTGCTTGCCATTCAGTTCAGTAGACCTTTTTTGCACGTATGGGTTTGCAGGACTGTGGGTGTGTGTGTGTGCACGCAGTGTTATTTATTTAGGTAGGCCTGTGTGTTAGTGGCAGTGGTGTCCACTGGTTTGTCTGTATTGTCAGTGTTTCCGTGTGTATCTACATGTGTACCTGTTTGTATTTGTGTGTCTGTGGGTGTGTTTGTGAACTCGTACATATGCTGGTGTTCACGTGTGTATTTATGTTTTTGTGTATCTTTTTAAGTGACTTTGTTATTGTGGGTGTGTATGTGACTGGTACGTCTGTGGCGTTCACCTGTGCATTTTTGTGTTTTTGTTCCACTTTGTGATAATGTGTGTCTTTGGGCACCCGTGCTGACTGGTGTATGTGTTGTTGTTCACGTGTGTATTTCTGTGTTCCTCATGTGAGATGTGTGTCTTTGGCGTCTGTATGAACTGGTGTATATGTTGGTGTTGACGTGTGTATTTTTTGTGTTCCTCTTTGTGAGACCGTGTGTGCCTGTTGCATGTGTTGGTGTCCACGTGTGTATTTCCGTGTTTAGTGTTCCTCTTTGTGTGGCTCTGTGTGCCTGTGTGGACTGGTGCATATGTTGGTGTCCACGTGTGTATTTCTGTGTTCTGTGTTCCTCTTTATATGACTGTGTGGGCCTGCGTGGACTGGAGCATATGCTGGTGTCTGCATGTGTATTTCTATGTTTGTCGAGCCTCTGTTTATGTGTGCCTGTGGGTGGTTATGCTATGTGTGTGGTTTGCCTGCTGGTGACTGTGCGCGAGTGTTTGCATATTACACATATACATCTTGCATACCAGGCATTTGGCCGTGACAGCGCACCCTGTGTCGAGGCTGCCATTTCATAATACGACTATTATTCATAACGGTCTCTTCCTGGGCTGGAAGGCCGGGCAGAGGCCCAGACGTTTTCCGACTGGTGCAGATATGCATATTATCAACAACTAGTCTGAACACAGATTTTTCTAGGACCGACCCTTTAAAGCCAGGCAGTGGTTTAGCACTTTAATCTACCGTGAGAACGGGCGCCTTGTTTCGGAGGCAGCAGCGCGCCTCTCGGTCTGAGACGGGTCTCCCCTCGTCTGAGCAGGAGCCGGGCCTGGTGTCGACTCCCAGGACACGGGCAGCGATCCCTTGTCTCGAGCAGGCTTCGGGTGCCCTCACCCTCTCCTGTCTCACGAAACCACACAAACACAACTCACCCCCTACTGTCTCGCGAAACCACACAAACACAACTCAGGTTTCAGCAAAAAGACCCATTTTACCGCAGCCCTCTCGTTATCTCTCAACGCAGAATGTCAGGGAGTGAAACCCACAATTTATGAAAAATACCACCAAAAACACCGGCTGCAGATGGGAATTCCCTCATTTAAAAATATTAGAATTGTATAAAAATGAGTAGGTCACTCCAGCGAGGCGGCATGTGGTACCAAGCAAGGGCTGTGTGTTTACAGTTGTGTATCCTAACTACGCACAACGCTGCAGTATTCTGAAGAAAAGTAAAATGTACAAATGCGCCGCGGGCAGATTAAAAATAGCGCCTTAATTGTGTCCTGCAATCGCGAATCATTGAAGAGCGAAGGGTCGTGTTTGAGCGTTAAACTGCGCCTAACATGTGGCTTCTGGTAGCTTAATTGTTCTCGTGTGTTGGGCCTTCATAAAAGTTTGCATCGTGTTAACAAGAAAACGCCAGAAAGCGAATCTGGAGCAAACAGACACAGCTGAGCTCCACAAATGAGAAAGAGGCATTACCTCACATTTACCACTTGCGAAACATCTCCCAAAATAGGCCCGACGGCGAGAAGGCATAACGCAATTTTTAAAAGATAAATTGTGGATAAACCGCCTGACTCGCAATTCTCTTAACCCCTCTCCTCATAAACCAGTTAAAATGTATTCATTCCAGTTAAAATGTTGGCCCAGTCGGAGTAAAGCACGCACCGCACGCACTCTCTCTCTCACACACACACAGACACGTAAAAAAACTTTGGTCAGCTTTTGGAACTCGGAGCTGCTTACGTTTTGCATCGAGCTGGGTTAATGAATCCAGCGCGCTTGCAGTTGCAGCCCAGTGCATGCACGGAGCAAAACTCTCAGCAGAGCTCTGCAGTTGTTTGGCCTGGCAGATATATTTATTATCCAGCTCCTGACATTTTTTCTAATGTTTGCTTACAGTAAGTCCATATATATAAATATATTTTTATATGCAATTTTTATTTTTATTTTCTAGTTTTTTTTTTATTGAAATCAAACCACTGGCCACCTGGACGAGTGAGTGTTTGCAGATAGCTGGCTGGGGTGCTTATGATAAATGTGTTCGGCTTGCAAGGGTGTTTATCTGTGTGGCGAGGCTTGCATGGCTGTCTTTAAAGCATTAAGACACGGCGTCTTGAAGTACAACCGGGGTTGCCGTTGATAAATAAACAGGGCCACATGCCTTGCAGGAAGAAATGACAGCACTGGCTGTAACGCGGGCATCTCTTCTCTGCTTGCCACACACACGCATTCACTCGCCTTTTCCTCTGCATCGCCGTGGGATCTCTATGCTGCATTATCCTTGTTTATTTTATTTTTGCGGGTTTTCGGGGACTATGGGTAAACAGATCACTATTTCCTGATGAGGGGAAGGGCTGGCACTGGGTGAAGTCGTGTTATTAATTTTGTGCATTTCTACTGGAATGCATCTTTTCTTCTGGGGTTCTCGTAGAGATACTTTCTTGCAGCGGGTGGGTAGCATTTGTAAGCACGTGTTGTTATATCAGTGCATGCGTAGACGATTCTCCTACTGTAGATTTCTTTTATTTTTCTGTTCTTTTTGCAGCAGCTGTGCTTGGCCCTGAGTGGATGCTTTCTATATCCTTGCGAATTTGTACATTGTGTTGGTATACCCGCGTTGTTTTTTAATTGTACTGACTGAAAATGGGTCTGGTTACCTTCAGGTGAAGCAAGGCTTGGCCTTGGGTGAACACAGGATGTTATTATTTTACGTGCGCCCTGAGGTCTGTCTCCTTTTTGTCTGTTTATTTTGGTGTGGGATATGTTTGGTGAGGGTGCAGGAAGCCTTGTCCGGGGCAAGGGACGGGTGCGGTGGATCTGCGCCCCCACGGGCATCGGTAGTGGTCGCTCGCTGTTGCATTGTCAGCCCTGGTTGCACATTTCCTCTTTCTTCTCCTTCTTTTTGTCAGCGGTTCAGCGAGGAAGAATGCCTCCAACACAGCCCAACCCAGGCCAGTACGCGCTGACCAACGGGGACCCCCTGAACGGCCACTGCTACCTGTCCGGCTACATCTCGCTGCTGCTGCGCGCCGAGCCCTACCCCACGTCGCGCTACGGCAGCCAGTGCATGCAGCCCAACAACATCATGGGCATCGAGAACATCTGCGAGCTGGCGGCGCGCCTGCTCTTCAGCGCCGTGGAGTGGGCCCGCAACATCCCCTTCTTCCCGGACCTGCAGATCACCGACCAGGTGGCCCTGCTGCGGCTGACCTGGAGCGAGCTCTTCGTGCTCAACGCCGCCCAGTGCGCCATGCCGCTGCACGTGGCCCCGCTGCTGGCCGCCGCCGGCCTGCACGCCTCGCCCATGTCCGCCGACCGCGTGGTGGCCTTCATGGACCACATCCGCATCTTCCAGGAGCAGGTGGAAAAGCTCAAGGCCCTGCACGTCGACTCGGCCGAGTACAGCTGCCTCAAGGCCATCGTGCTCTTCACGTCAGGTGAGGAGGCGCCGAGGGCGGGGGTGGATTGTGGGGGCACTGTGGGGTGGCAGGGGCGGAGAGGGAGGGCAATGGGTGATGCAGGGGGTGCTGGGACGGTGTGTTATGGCGTGGGTCAGGGCTGCAGAAAGGGAGTTCTGTGGTGGTGGAGATGATGTGGAGGCTGCTGACGGTGGTGTGTAATAGTGTGGCCACCCAGAGGCTGGTTGTGTGAGTGGTGTAAGACATCGCCGCGGTGGTGGTGTGATTGTTTTAGAGTGCTGATGATGGTGGAGGGCTGCTGTAGGTAGCCGTGCAAAGTCAGGTGCAGAGGTGTTGTAGGGGTGTCCTGGTGGTAGTGTGTGTGATTTGAAATGTGCTGGTGGTGATGCGGCCATGCAAAAAAAGACAGGGTTTCTGTAATGGGCTGCTGGATGGTGGTTATGTGTGTGTTTGAGGGAGAGAGCGGGATAAAGAGAGCCAGAGATGTAGCAGGTCTGGTGGCCAGAGCGTTTTGTGTGATGGTGGAAAGGCCGGGGGCGAGGCTGGTATTTTCATCACACTAGGAGAATGACCAGGAAAGACAGGGCCCCAACCCATATCAAACCCACCGGAGTGGTGTATGGGGTGAAAGGTGAGCGGTAAAGGAGGATGACGGCTATGGGGTGGGGGTAAATGATGATGACGGTTATGAGGTGGGGGTGGACAGCCAAAGTCCCAGCTTCACGGGGCAGCGACATGGCCACAAATCAGCAGCAGACCCTGCTGCAGGTGGGGGCGGGGAGCGATGGAGGGGCGAGAGGGTGAAGAGGTCTGAGGTCAGGGGTTGGGCGGGGTCAGCCTGATTGCCAAGGTCTGGAGAAGAGCATCAGTCGGACACAGGTCCCTGACAGCTGGGGAGCCCTAGCCTGTGGCTCTCACACAACTGGTAACCCCGCTCTGCGCCTCGAGCGTGGGCAGCGCTTCCCCAGGGCGCCCAATACAAAGATGTCTTATTCTCAGGCACGAGGGAGTCGCATTTGCTGCGTTGGAATCCGCGTGAGCCTTCTCGGTTTGAATTTTCACGAGCAGGCCGTACATGCAGAAGACAGAGCGCAAACACTTATCAAACATGCATTCTCTTTGTTGCTGCCTGAACCGAAAGCGCCTGTTTCGCTGGCGGCGAATGTTATAAACAATGTGGTACCACAGATTAAAAAAATACACAAAGGTTAAGATGCAGTCAACTGCAAGTCCGTGTCGTGCTTCTTCTGCAGACTCGTGTTTATGTTTTTAGCCGTTTGGCACTTTTGCTGTATTTGGAGGGAACACTCATGTCAACAAAGCTGGTACCAGCGAAGGAGCCGTGTTTCCCTACCAGGGAAAAGGCCTCCGTTATTCTCTGAAACAAGATACGTTTTATGTTACTCTGACTAGTAAGGGGGCAGATGCGAGCAGCCCATATTATTTAAATGCAGCTTTATGTCGAGTAAACAAAGCGTAATAAAGCAGACGCTGCTTTTATAGCTACCCACCGCGTCTTTTTCACAAATCATTCCGAT
This sequence comes from Pleurodeles waltl, assembly GCF_031143425.1. Classification (NCBI taxonomy): domain Eukaryota; kingdom Metazoa; phylum Chordata; class Amphibia; order Caudata; family Salamandridae; genus Pleurodeles; species Pleurodeles waltl. The sequence goes on from NC_090436.1 coordinate 520,357,926, forward strand.
CGGGCCCGCATAAGGAGACGATAAATCTGGTTTGAGAATAGGCCCAGGCATCACAGGCATGTGGGAGCCGAGCAGGCGGCTGGCTCTGCGGCCTGCGAGGCGCCGTGTCCTCGCCTCCCCTGCGTGCGCGGAAAGGGAGTTACATTGCGCACAGCACTACCATGCAGCGAATGCAGTATTAATATCGATTTAAAGGTGGGAATATTCATTTCGGGGCCGGCGCTCACTGCTATGCCCGGCTGCGGCCCGTGCCCTCTGCCCACCACCATGCAGTGGCGACGAGGCCGGCGAGTGTGCGTACACCGCCACATTCTGCGCCACGAGTACGGGCGCTATGAAACCAACGCACAATTTCACCGCTGATCCTCACAGGGGAGCGCCGGGCACTTGGTCTTGGGCCTTACACAATTGAAGCATGTTGTGTTTTTTCCCTACCTTACACCAAGGAAGAGGGACGCAGAGATGCAGGGATATTATAGACCGATGTCGGCGAATGCGCCTTCGTTTCCCACCCAGGGATCGTCTGAGGTTCTGCCTTTAGAGAAAGTACGGCCGCTGTTTTAGGGAGGACGGGTGGTTTTATTGTTCGAGATTTGAGCTCGCGATGCCCTGTGGTCGCCGCAGGTTGGTGAACGAGAGCTTTGAATAAAGTGCAGTAGGTCTCCACCGTAAGCGAGGTCTCGCTAGAAAAATGCCATAAATACAGGGAATTGGGTTTGAAAGGGTCTGGTGTGCCCGAAAAGTGGCCTCCAGGTGCCAAGTACACAGGGATGACGGTGCCAGGGGCTTCTCGCCACCTCTGCCCACCCCTCTGTGCCCAACTCGTGGGCATCGCCAGTCTGCGGGACTTTCTCGAGGCAGATAAATATTTTGTGGAGTCGGAGGTAAAGATATTAACAACTGACATATTCATTCCGTGACTTATGTATTCTTTTTTATTCATCTTATAACTTGGTTCCCAAGCATGATTTCAATCCGGCTTTCTGGGTTTAAAACACCGGGCCTTGGTCGGCCGCTGTGCATGTTTAAAACGGTGTATATGTAGATGGACGCAGTACACTCCGGTGTGTACATCAGTAAATATAAACCTGTACGGGTATCCTTTTGTACTTTTCTCCGTGTGTGTAAGTGTGCATACAGAGAAAAATACATAGCTAAACAACAAGTACACATGTGTAAGTACCCGTGCATTCCTGGGTGGGCGCTTTTCAGATATAATGTGCGTTGTGTGTGTTTATATCGCTAAAAATATGCACACGTTTATGTGCACTCATATTCGTGTGTGTATCCTTTTCCTTCTATGATGTGTGCGCGTTGTCTGTATTTATCGCTCAATAAATCTGTACACGTGTATGTGTGTACTCATAGGTGTGTCCTTTTTCTTTATTTTATTGATGTGTGTTTTGTGTATATATCATTAAATAAGTACACTTGTATGTGTGTACTCATAGAATCGTGTGTACTCTTGTCATATATTGCTTGTGTGTGTTTATCGCTAACTAAATAAGCACCCGTGTGTGTGTGTATATATATATATATATATATATATATATATATATATAGTGTGTGTATGTATATTGCTAAATAAGCACGCATGTTGTGCACTCATATATTCCTGTGTGCATCCTTTCACATAATAAAGTGCGTGCATGTGTGTGCACTCATACATTTGTGTGTGCAACCTTTCACATATTAATTTGCGTGTATGTGTGTTCTTGCATGCCATGCGTGTATGTGTGTTCTTGCATGCCAGGTTTGCAGCTTAATGGGAGCGACTGGACTAGACAGATTAGATCTATAGACGTAATTTAGAGCATCTATGCATTTTTCTGGTTGCATTCAAAGACACATGTAACCTACATCTTGACTTTATTTATGATTGACATGGAGACCACTTTCGTTTTATTGCCTCGCTAGCCAAAATCCTGAATGGGATACCGTACACTGTGGCTAAAATATACTTTACGAGTTACAATAGCCTGCAATGGCGTCACAGCGCTTAATAGGCTGTTTTACGCTTTTGCTTCCTAGCCTGCTCATGGCATGAGTTGTGAGCACCTTACACGACGTTCGTGGCACAGGGGGTTTTGAGTGAAAGCCGAGGCCCCCCAGTGGCACACTAAGCCCCCCAGTTTGTAGGACGCCCAGAGTATTCGCGGCCCATTACGTGTTTTACGACATAATAATAACTGTTCATTAAATTAATTTTAAAGGGCCGTGGAGTGTGGTTTAGCCTGGGAAACTCGGACACCCAACCCTTGATTTTTATCGAATATTTATTATTATTTTTACAAAAGCACACACATTTTACGCGAGCTGCCTTGAATATTTAAACATAGATTTCAAGGCCTCTGACAGCGGGTTCGGGCGGCCTCAGATATGGGACGGCGGCATGGGCGAGGGCACGTGGGTCTCTGGCCGGTATGTACACAGGCCCACCCCTGTGTCCGGCACCTGTATGCAGGGCTGTGCACGGGGAGGGGCGGGGGCCCTCCACGGCAGTAGTTTGCACGGACGGGTGAGCTGTATCTTTACACTGTGCGAAGCTGGACACTCGTTTTTTCGCACATTTCCTGGTGAATTGTGTATATTGAAACAGCTTGGTTTCCTGGTCCACGTTATGCTTTCCCACCCTCTGCCCGGTGCACCCCGCCACAAGGCCCCCCAGGAGCATGCACACGGCGGGGCAACATTCCCTTTACATAGATGTTCGCTTCCGGGGCTTAGACTTAGATATGAATCAAACAGTCCTGATGCGTCAGGGATTTGATCGAGTGCAGCGAATATTATTTCACTGAAATGAGTCAATGATGGCGCAAAACGTGCTGTGATGCTGTCTGCAGCAACACACACCAAGTTCCCACTATCACGAGAGACTTCTTTTCATTTGCCCCCTCCCTCGGGAGGCTGGCTTCGGGTTGGCACAAGGGTCCTGACACTCAGTGCTTAGCCCTGGATGGCGGGGTTCCCGTGCGGTCTTTGCTCTTGGCTTTGTGTGGTGGTGGGGGCTGCCTGTGGTGGTGCCGGCCCTGTGGGCCTCCCCCTCTTGGTGCACCAGGACTGCTGCGGGCCGCAGAGAGACGGGCCTCTGAGTCTGGGAGGAGGACAGCGCTCCCTCTCTGCCAGGGGGTCGCTGCTGGGACCCCCAGTCACGCGGTGTGGTGAGATGTGTAGTTGAGGCTCCCTGTGGTGGTGGCCGGCACTGCCGTGTCTCGCGCCTCAGAGCGTGTGAGGGCCACAAGGGAGCAGGACGCGGGGTCTCGGCGCCCTCTCTGCCGGAGGGAGGTGTACTGTCGGGACCCCAGTAACCCCGAGGGACCGCGGAGTGCGCCGAGCACAGGGTGCGCTCCCTGATGAGACGTGTCCAGGGCACAGGCTCGTGTATGAAGTGTGTTTATGCAGTTACCGCCGTCTGGGTGTGTGGAAGGCCTTAACTCACAGGCCCCACTGGCTGGGAAATTAATGCTATAAACACTTGAGCCCCAGCCACACAGCTGGGGAGGGTTAAAGTGAAACAAGCAAAGGACGCTGCGTTAAAGTAAAAATGCTATCACGCGAGAGCAGTAGCCTAACAAAGGGAGGGAGGAAGCATTGAGGAGGAAGGAACCCCGAGAAAGAGGAAAGAAGGCAAGGGGGTGGGGGGAGAAAGAACAAACCAAACAGAAAGAAACTAGAAGGAGCATCCAATGCGTGTATTTAGACAACCTCTCTTATTAACTAAGTTCATTAGAAAGAAGTGAAGTGGGGAGTGTGGTGACTGGGACGACGTGTGCGAGGGCGTCGTGGCCTCATTGGGGTTGAGATCCGTGACTTCTATATCATTAAACAATTCATGCGCTGCTAGCTGCGAGGGGCGTTTCCTTCTTAGCTAAAGTTTGTGGTTGTTTTTAGTTTACCCACCCTTTGTGCACCTGCAAGAGGGCAAGAAGGGCCCGCAGGTGTGTGCTACATAGAGGGGATGAGTGGATAGATGGATGGGTGGGTAGATAAGTTAGTGGGTTGGTATCGGATGGATGGATGAGTGAGTAAGTAGGTTGGACGGACTGACTGACGGATGGATGGACGGATAGAAGAACCGATGACTGTGTGAGTGAACGAACCTGCCCTTCCCAGTTGCTGGTTGTTTTTTATAACACGAGGCAGCCCCAGGGACGCAGAGACCCAAGAGTTTGAGTCTGCAGCTGCGAGTATGCCTGTTTGTGTCGCCCCGGCTGCTCTCCATACTAACGGTATGCCCCTCTGCTTGTCTCCCCCTTCCTTCCCTGTGCTCTTGTGGCCCCTGGGCAGACGCCTGCGGCCTGTCAGATGCCGCCCACATCGAGAGCTTGCAGGAAAAGTCCCAGTGCGCACTGGAGGAGTACGTGCGAAGCCAGTACCCGAACCAGCCGAGCCGCTTCGGCAAACTGCTGCTGCGGCTGCCCTCCCTGCGCACCGTGTCCTCCTCGGTCATCGAGCAGCTGTTCTTTGTGCGCCTGGTAGGTAAGACCCCCATCGAGACGCTGATCCGGGACATGCTGCTGTCCGGGAGCAGCTTCAATTGGCCGTACATGTCCATCCAGTGCTCCTAGAGGGCAGAGACTCCTGTACAGGGCGCTAGGCTGCAGACACTGGGCAGACACAGAGTCTCGGGGTCTATGAACGTGTCAGAGGAGGAGGGGGGTTGGGGGGCAAAGGGAGAAGGACCCTGCCCCTTTCCTTTCCCTAAAGTGGACAGTGGAATTTAAACATCGCACGAAAAGTGGACCAGCTGGATTAACTGTGAACTGACATGGATATAATATGTACAAAAATAAGCAAAAGAACTGAGACCCGTGTAGAAAAAAACAGACACACTTATTCCATGAACATTGTTATTCATTTTGTAAAATATTAGTCTTTATTTTCGTTTTTTTGTAAAAAAAAAATACAAAAACAAATTTAAGACATTGTACGCGCATACACAACAACAAACAAATTTAAGGGTGGAAAATAACATTTTTCCGAATAATTATTAAAAAAAAAAAGTTGTCCTGTGTCTATGTACCTATTATCTGTTTTGTATTTTTTTCTGGTTCCAAACCAGGTTTTCCTGTGATTCTATACTAATAATGTTTTGATATAACCATTTGCTTCTTATAATGAGTGCGAATATATGTTGTCGAAGCTATGTTCTTCAAGAATTAAAATTGAAGTGAAAAATTTAAACAAAAATAAAAAGAATTTAGCAAAAATAAAGAGAGCGCGAGTCCTGTCGCCGCAGCAGAGATATTTTCGCTCGTTTTTTGTTTTTGTTTTTAAAGTTTCAGTGCCTGCTGCGACGGCGAAGGGTCAGGGGTGACGCTGGAGAGAGCAGGCCAGCCTAAGACTGCACGTTCGGAGAGGACGCTCGAGATTTACTAACTCAGCAGCACTACTTTCTGGCCACTCGCTCTTAACTATATTTGGTGGTGGTGGTGGGGTGGGAGGGGGGGGGAGGGGGGGTAATATGTTAATATACAAACACTTTCATTTATGTGCTGGTGAAACCGTACATTAGGCACATGTTAGAGTTTATAGGTAACAGACGTATATATATATATATATATATATATACACACACACACACATATATATATACATATATATATATACACACACACTCAGGGCAGATAATTTTATTTGAATTTAGCGCACACGAACTTTGTATTGAATGCTGATGCAAACCGTGTGTTAGGGGTGTGATATATATATATATGTGTTTGTGTATATATATATATATATAATTCCGTAATTCACTGTCATCCAGCAAAAACCAGGCCTATACTCCACGTCTCCTTTCTTCAAAAATGTTTTACGTTTTATTTTTCTTGCATCGCAACGTTGGCTAGTAGCGTTTCGGCCACCCTCGTGGCCTTGCTCACATACAACGCTGCACAATCTTTCTTTCCTTTTTATTCACAGTTTACGTCATCAATAACACGAACAAAGGGCTGCAGACATCGCCGCAATCCATTGTTGAATGTTAAAAAAACAAAACTTAAAAATTAAAAATACATTTAAAAAAAACGTCCTTTTAACACTGTGCACGAAGCCTATTTAGTAACTCCACATTCATTTCATAATGAGGGTATTAATTTGTTTCGGGGACAAACGCGAGGTCAAAATCAAGTAATCCCAAGGGGGTAAACTATAAAGAAAGATGTACTTATATGTCATCTGAATGTGGCTACGTGGTTGTTTGTCTGTACACACACTGCAACATTTAATAGAATGCATCACAGTCTAGTTAGGACTTCGAGGTAAGGTTACAGTACAGCTTGCCGTTTCTAGGAGCCCGGATACGCATTAGCATTAGCATTTCATTTTTGTTGCTCTTTCCAAAGGATTGAGATTTCTCGCGGTCCTTGGCGGTTTCAGTCTCTGGGTTCGCGGATCCCTGCAGGCCTGCGTTGTCGCTGCTCCTGCCGCACAGGCGTCTGTTCTCGCTCCATTCTCTGAATAAGATGCCATCCCGGGCACCATCAGCAGAGACCTCACTGGCTGGGCGCGCTTTCCGCACATCCTTGTTCTGTGGTGTCAAGAAAGAACAGTTTGAGGCACACTGAGCACTCTCACTGTGCACTGCGGTTTCTGGAAGGCGGCCTCGTAAACACTGCAGTATCCCGAGCGTTAAAGGGTGGGCCGCCCGGGTGCGGCGCCGAGGGCAGGTCAGCGCCTTGTCCTGTCCACACTGACTGGTTAAAGAAGATCCGCCTGGGAACAAGGCCACGGCTCTTTGCTGCCATCATTTGGAGGGGGTTTGTAGGGGATACTTCGGCCCACTTTTCTGCATGGGCTTTATGCTTCTGGGCGCTAGAGGGGGCGCACTAGAGTGTAAGAGTCGTTTCGGGATGGAGGCAGAATCAGGTGTTCTTGAGGGGTCCACGACCTCAGCTGAGGAGGGGGTTCCCTTGACCACAGCTAGGCCTAGAGTGGTTTAGAGCCTGTACATTAGGGTGCCCAATGAAACCTGGGCCGGCCTTCCACACGGGTGAGGTGGGCCTACGTCCCGGGAGCCATCACTCACAGGGGCGCAGAGGTCTGTCATAGTGTCCCAAATGAAGTGAGGGTTTTTCGGTGAAACGAAGGCATCCAGAGGGCTGTGCAAGCAAAGGCCGATGCTGAATGCAATTATGTGTAGGTACACGTAACATTCCACATTGCAGCTCGCAATGTTCAAATTACACTGGAATGAATTATAAAAATGTGTTCGAATTACTATTGGCTAGTTTTTAGTTGTACTTTATAGTTTACTAAAGGATACATAGTATTCCTTGGGGATCAAATGTATGGGTGTTTTTTCAATGCAGAATTTCTTCTGTGCATTGTAACTCGAAATGTCTTCAGTGCACACTTCTCTGTGCATTGAAACTCTGGAAATGTCTACAGTGTGCCATTTGTTCGGGCAATTTAACTCTAAATATGGTTACAGGTTCTGTGATGCGCAACACATTTGTGTGCAGTGAACACTGGGCATGTCTACAGTGCACCATTTGTAAGAGCATTGTAACTCTTAAAGTGTGTCTATTGCACATTTTGTTTCTGTACAGCGTAACACTGCACATGACTACAGTGCGTCATTTGCTCTGTGCAATTTAACACTCAACATGGCATAGAGCACCATTTGTTCTGTGTTTCGTAACACTGGAAATATCTACAGTTCACGTGTTCTGTTCAGTGTAACACTACACATACCTACAGTGTAGGATTTTTTTGGTGCGATGTAAATCTGGAAATGTCAAGATTGCACGATTTTTTTCTGTTAAATGCAACACTGGGAAGATCTAGAGCGCACAGTTTTCCGTGCTCTGTAACGCCGGGTGTGCCTGTAGTGAGCCATTTGATTCCCGCAGTGCAACAGTGAAAAAGTGTGCAGTGCAGCATGTGTTCTGTGCACTGCAACTCTGGAAATATATGCATACAGCATTTGTTCTGTGCAGTGACCCTGGAAATGTCTACATTGTTATGTGCATTGTAACTCTGGACATGTATATTTGTCCTCTGCTTTGCAACTCTGGATATGTCTGCAGTGCACTATTTGTGCTCTGCTTTGTAACTCAGGACATTTCTGCAGTGCATGATTTGTCCTGTGCAGTGCAACACTAGAAATGTCCACAATACACTGCGTGTTGTGTGCAGTGCAACATTGGAAATGTCCACAGGGCACCCTCTGTTCTATGCAGTGTATCTCTGGACAAGTCGGAGTGCACCATCTGTTCTGTGCAGTGGAACACTGGACATGCCTGCAGTGCGCCGTCTGTTCTGTGCAGTGTATCTCTGGACATGTCGGCAGTGCACCATCTGTTCTGTGCAGTTTAACTGCACATATCCGCAGTGCGCCGTCTGGTCTGTGTAGTATAACTCTGGGCATGCCTGCAGTGCACCGTCTGGCCTGTGCAGTGTAACTCTGGACATGCCTGCAGTGCACCCTCTGTTCTGTGCAGTGTAACTGCACATGTCGACAGTGCACCATCTGTTCTGTGCAGTGTAACTCTGGACATGCCTGCAGTGCACCCTTTGTTCTACCCAGTTCAACGCGGGCAGTGTCTGTTCCTAGGAGGCTAGCTCTGCCCCTGCCGCCCACTCTGAGAAGGTGTGTGCACAAGAAATGTACACACGCAAGCAAGAGCTCCCTGAGGTGTGCCATAGCTGGACTCGGATTCGTTATTTGTGTACATCCCTTGAATAAATGCTGAGAGCTCCCTCGCTTTAATCGGCAGAGCTGTGCATTTGGACTTTTATAGCGCCTCCTTACCGTTTGCAAGGCCCAAGCGCTTTGACTCTTGAGTATTCTGCCCTTTGGAGAGGGCACAGGCCGTCCCCGCTGAACCGAACCGTGGCGTCCTTGGGAGGCTCAGTTTCTGAGTCCTGCACTTCTGAGCTTCTGGTCAGGCTTGACTCTCGGCTTCGGACCATTTCATGTCGAGTTATCTTTCGAAATGTATTTTTCTTTTTTAATATATTAAAAATGTGCTCTTCGAATAAGTATTTTAAAAGGGCAACTTCAACGAAGATTTGCGATTCTTAGCAAACTCTTAACCTGTTCGAGGCAGCGCTACGCTCTTTAAAAATACCTCTTCAGCATCGAACGATCGCGTGGCCTTTAATTCAAAGGTGCAAACACTGGAAGGGACAGTATCATTTCCCGTCCCAATGAGACACCCGTCCAGCTGCCTCTCCTGTTAATTTTAAAATATATCTTACAAATTAAAAGTTCAAAACCAGTTCACGCGAGGACTGCCTGTCATGTGATCCCCGGAGACTTTCAGGTAAAATATTCAAACCGTTCCCTCCTGATGTCAGGTGTCAGGCAGAACTGCACCAACAGTCCGTGCTGCATTTTTTCTAACGGGCCTCTGGCACCCTCAATGTATATCTATCTATCTATTTATCTATCTATCTATCTATCAAAATAACTGTAACTCTTGGTGTTTAATTAAAAAAAACAACGAAAGTGCAGAGCTTGTTTGGGTGCCTTTATATTTCGTGAAATTAATAAACACATATAAAGTCACCCCAAAGGCCAGGTAATTCTGCATTGTATGATGCAGCCAATAGCAGGACTGTCCTGCAGCCAACGTCAGAGGCAAATAACACACGTCTGCAAGGGAAGGAAGCCACCAGCAGAAGAAATAGTTTAATGTTCAGACGGTGCAAAATGTACTCTACAGCCCGTACTTTAGTGTGACTTTACGGGAGCTAAATTATTGATGTTGTTTTATATATTCTTCTTATTCGATATTATTATTGTTATTTTTATTATCGCGATTAATACTGTTATAGTCGGCATGAATAATAATAATATCATCAACGATATTAGTATTTTCCACCATTAACTATTGATAAGAATGTTACACTGGAAATATGTTGCACATTTCGTTTTCCAGGAAAACAACAGACTTACAAAAACGTATTCTGCTAACCACAGACTCCAGAACGCTGACTGACAAAATCCGCACCTTACCAAGCGATCTCCCTATTAAACAATCGCCCAGAATTCACCTTTTAGCCCCAGACAGACACTTCTCGTTTCCTGGGGTCTGGGCTCGGTTCTGCAGGATTCGGGGACAGGTCGGCATTTTTTAAAGGGGGCGTTTATCTGAAGTGGACATTTTGTGGACTCTCGTGTGGTCATTGTTGTGCGGTGGTTCTACCTGTGTAATAGCTTTAGACATGGAAGTCAGCGAGGTGGGGGTATGGATGTCTTTTAAGGGCGATGCGAGGGTACCGAGCTGCCCACTCACTGGCACTCAGGTGCCGGGTTATTAATAAATGAATAAATAAAAGGGTCGTAGACCGCGCGTGGATAGGTTGATCTCATTTTGTTTTATCAACTACCGAAAAAATATCTAAAAGCCACACTCGATGTCTACACAGTAAAGTCCAGAGGGGTATTTTGAGCACTGCCAATAAATAGTTGTTTTAATCCATGAATGCAACTGTGTCGCAGTTTAAATGCACGTGAATGGCTGTCCCTCTTTGAGAGACTTTGAGTGCGCCCTGTGCCACACCCAGGGGCGGGCACCTCTGCTGCTGACGCGGTGCGGGGGTTACCGGGGCTGCCCGGGACAGTTGTTCTCCGAGTCCACCATTGAGGGAAGGTCCGCTGTCCGGCAGTGGAGCGCAGCGCTGAGCTTAACCCCGTTTCTGGCACTGCCCCTGCGCTTGATGTGGGGGATAATGCCTGCAGAGAGCGGCGGTGCCAGCACCTGGCACTGCCCTGTGGAGTGCTGACTGTCCTATGCGCACGGCTTCCTGAGGACTGCGAGCTCGGGTCTCTGCCCACAGCATAAAGGGGCCCAGACCAGCTACGGATCCGCCGGCGAGGGCACGGGGGTGGCGGGCCATGCCAGCCACGGGTCCACAGGCGAGGGCATGGGGGTGAGGGGTCATGTCAGCTATGGGTCCACCGGCGACGGCACGGGGGTGAGAGGCCATGCCAGCCACAGGCGAGGGCACGGGGTGAGGGGCCATGCCAGCCACGGGCCACATGCGAGGGCACGTGGTAAGAGGCCATGCCAGCCACGAGTCCACAGGCGACGGCACGGGGGTAAGAGGCCATTCCAGCCACAGGCGAGGGCACGGGGGTGAGGGGTCATGTCAGCCATGGGTCCACCGGCGACGGCACAGGGGTGAGAGGCCATGCCAGCCACGGGCCACAGGCGAGGGCACGGGGTGAGGGGCCATGCCAGCCACGGGCCACATGCGAGGGCATGTGGTGAGAGGCCATGCCAGCCACGAGTCCACAGGCTAGGGCACAGGGGTGAGAGGTCCTGCCAGCCACGGATCCACAGGCGAGGGCACGGGGTGAGGGGTCATGTCAGCCATGAGTCCACTGGCGACGGCACGGGGTGAGGGGCCCACGGCAGCCACGGGGCGCTGTGGCGGCCTGCACGGCGCTCGCCACGACAAGCTCTGCCTCTATTCCGACAAGAGTTAAAGGCCTCTTCCCTCTTCCGAGCGCTATTCATCAAGGCACAAGTCGGGGTCTCGGAACATGCGGCGATTTGTTTGCTTACACAGCCAGCTGGGGGCAATTTCACGTCTGAGGTGTCCGTCTGAAAGCGCCGCTCATTTATTACCGGCTTGTCAGCAAATCCATTTCCACCTTCCCTTCCTCTCGCCGCCCGCCCTGCTCGGCCGGGAAGGAAGGGGTGGCCCCTAATATTACACTGATGTCCCTTTTAACATCCGCCCGGGACAGTGGCCTCTTCGCGGGGGAACTCCCGAAGCAAGGGCGGTGTGTAGTGAACTCTAGCGCGGTGTACGGCGAGGGCGCCCATCCCTGGCCTGTACACCGTGAGGCGCTTTATTACTGGGTTTACGCTGCACATTATGCAGCTACAACATGCAGGAAACCTGTAGCCTGAGAGCCGGCTATTTCATAAGTGAATAAAGAGGTTTTCTTCTGCGTTATTTGTTGACGACTTCGTTTGTTTCTCATAGTGCTATGATGCGGTTGAAGCGCTGTAAACGGGATTTTGCTATTGTTAAATGAACCGCCCTTGGGAGAATAGAAGTCTGCGGTGGCCTTGACGATGGGCAGATATCACACCACGTGTCAGAAGAGAGCAGTATCTCGCTGGGCCATGGCCAGGATGCAGGCCCAGCTCGGAGCTCGCAGCCCCCCGTGGCGGCAACCGGCCCCCTCCCCCCATCCTGAGCCCCCACCACCCAGAGACGAGATTGGCAGCCGTAGGTCACGTCCAGACCTGCAGCTACACACACCGCCGGGGGAGGGGACCCTGGAGGGCTCTTGGAGGGCCGGGGCTCGCTGCGAGCCGTTCTTTCTGTTGATTTAAAAAGACGCCGCTGTATATAACGTTTAAGGCTGATAATATAATTGTCCGGACAGATAAAGAGGGCAGCAACCGAAACGTGGGGTCAACTATCGATCCCTGGGAGGAGAGGGGTGGGAGATAAGGAGAAGACTGAATGTGGAAGAGAGGGGGCGGGGAGAGGGCTGAAAGTGGGGAGACCAAATGTGGGGGCAGGGCAGAGTGACATAACAGGAGGGGAGGGGCAGATGGAGAGGACCCCGTGAGAGGCCCAAATGTCTGCGTGGGGGAGAGGGACGGGGCTCGGCCTGAAGGGAGATGGCTAGTTGTGAGGGAGAGGGTAGGGCGAAAGAAACGAGCCAGTGGGGAAGAAAGGTTGATGGGGGCAGAGTGTTGAAGATTAGAGGCCCGAGGGAGAATCCCCAATGTGAGGGGCGGGAGACCAGAAAGAAGCCCAACGTGGGCAGAGGGTTCAACGGAGAAGTGCCGAGACTGAGGCTGGAAGAAGTGAGGGGCCGGGCCCGCAGCTCCCCAGCCCCCACCGCCTCATCAGCATTCCGGCCTATGGGCCGCGCTGACGGCTAACAGAGACATCCCGCCCGCGGGCCGCTTTGTCTGCACCTCCCAGAGCCGCAGATGGAGGGCGGCCTGTGCCTGGCCGAGGACACACACAGCACCCCTCATTAACGCACTGTACGCTCTGTCTATAGCGCAGCACCCCCAGAGCCGCGAGGCGGCCTCTGCCAGGGGGAGGACACACAGCACCCCTGATTAATGCACCCCACGCATACGAGCCCTCTAACCCCCTTCTTACTGCACGGTCTGTGCACACCACCCCAAAGCTGCGAGGCGGCCTCTGCCAGGGGGAGGACACACAGCACCCCTGATTATTGCACCCCACGCATACCACCCCTTTAACCCCCTTCTTACTGCACAGTCTGTGCACACCACCCCAAAGCTGCGAGGCGGCCTCTGCCAGGGGGAGGACACACAGCACCACTGATTAATGCACCAGACACACACCACCCCTCTAACCCCTTAGTGCACGGTCTGTGCACACTAATCCAAAGCTGCGAGGCTGCCACTGCCAGGGGGAGGACACACACAGGACCCCTGATGAATGCACCCCACGCACACCACCCCTCTAACCCCCTTCTTGCTGCACTGCACGCTCTGTGCACACCACTCCAAAGCTGCGAGGCGGCCTCTTCCAGGGGGAGGACACACAGCACCACTGATTAATGCACCCAACGCACACCACCCCTCTAACCCCTTCTTACTGCACGGTCTGTGCACACCACCCCAAAGCTGAGAGGAGGCCTCTGCCAGGGGGAGGACACACACAGGACCCCTGATGAATGCACCCCACGCACACCACCCCTCTAACCCCCTTCTTGCTGCACTGCACGCTCTGTGCACACCACTCCAAAGCTGCGAGGCGGCCTCTGCCAGGGGGAGGACACACAGCACCCCTGATTAATGCACCCCACGCATACGAGCCCTTTAACCCCCTTCTTACTGCACAGTCTGTGCACACCACCCCAAAGCTGCGAGGCGGCCTCTGCCAGGGGGAGGACACACAGCACCCCTGATTAATGCACCCCACGCATACCACCCCTTTAACCCCCTTCTTACTGCACAGTCTGTGCACACCACCCCAAAGCTGCGAGGCGGCCTCTGCCAGGGGGAGGACACACAGCACCACTGATTAATGCACCAGACACACACCACCCCTCTAACCCCTTCTTAGTGCACGGTCTGTGCACACTAATCCAAAGCTGCGAGGCTGCCACTGCCAGGGGGAGGACACACACAGGACCCCTGATGAATGCACCCCACGCACACCACCCCTCTAACCCCCTTCTTGCTGCACTGCACGCTCTGTGCACACCACTCCAAAGCTGCGAGGCGGCCTCTGCCAGGGGGAGGACACACAGCACCACTGATTAATGGACCCAACGCACACCACCCCTCTAACCCCTTCTTACTGCACGGTCTGTGCACACCACCCCAAAGCTGAGAGGAGGCCTCTGCCAGGGGGAGGACACACACAGGACCCCTGATTAATGCACCCCACGCACACCACCCCTCTATCCCTCTTCTTGCTGCACTGCACGGACTGTGCTCACCACCCCAAAGCTGAAAGGCGGCCTCTGCCAGGGGGAGGACACACAGCACCACTGATTAATGCACCAGACATACACCACCCCTCTAGCCCCTTATTACTGCACTGCACAGTCTGTGCACACCACCCCAAAGCTGCGAGGCAGCCTGTGCCAGGAAGAGGACACACAGCACCCCTGATCAATGCACCCTATGCACACCACCCCTCTAATCCCCTTCTTACTGCACGGTCTGTGCACAACACCCCAAAGCTGCGAGGCGCCCTGTGCCAGGGGGAGCACACACAGCACCCCTGATTAATGCACACACACCCATCCCTCTTTGTTACAGCACCACACACTCTGTGCACACTACAGCCCAGGCAAAGGGGTCTCAACGAACACTAACATGGTCCTGGCCATGTATGTAATAATTAACATGTGGAGGCAGAACCCGGAGACTCCAGTGTGGACCACATCCCTCAAACCCAAACAAGTTAATGACAAATCGCCAATCTGGTTATGGGTAAACGAGTCACGTTTATTAAAGTACAAAGCAAACATGATATACACTGAATAAACATCATGAAGTGTCAAGTGAAATATAAACCAACCCACAGCAAGCAACGGTAACTACAATACTAAATCAATAATACAACACAGTTGAGAGGATGTGTACATGAAACTTAGAAGTAGGGTGACCATACATTTACCATGAGGCCTGCATTGACAACACTCCAACTTTGAGACCTAGACAACCCTTTATCCTTGAAGGACCACACAGATGAAACCACCTGTACCCCTATGGGTTGGTCCCCACTTACTGTGCCCTTGTTTGCATCCCATGGTCTCGCCCCTCCAACATCAGGCTGTTTCAGGAGCTACAAGAAGTGTGACTAGGAACTACAGCCCCATGACTTACACCGATGAACCATGAGCCTATGTCCCAAGCCAGTGTGAACATCCTTCATCGAAATCTGGAATGCTGTCCCCACCCTCAATGCTGCTCTAAGACATATGAGATGCTCTTGAGAAGCAATTTCAGGAGTAAATGCCACTCACAAGAGAAAAGAGGGATGAGTGGATGGGTAAATTGCACTTTCCCCTTCACCAAGACACAGCTCCTGCCATCGCGTTGGCCACTGATGAAAAAGAGGTGGCCAGGCCACCTGCCCACTCTAAATAGGTCCTGGCCATTGCAGAGTTTGGAGCAGATGTCACATGCAGACTGTGCGAGTCACCTTGGCTTCCTGACAGTCTCCCTGTAACTCGCGAGAGCGGCAACAGGAATCCCAAAACAACCCGGAAGGAATCCTGTCTTCCCCCCTTGCAGCGATAGAGTCACTTGTGCAGGAGGGGCGCAGTCCTTGTGGCCCTGGATCCCAACACCACACCCCCCCAAGGCGTGGCACTCTAATAATAGAACTTGGAAACCCCCGTCTGGACCTCAAACCCAAACTAGTCAAAGACAGGTCACCAGACTGGTTTGGGTAAACAGACCATGTTTATTACATTACAACCCAAACACAACATAAATCGAACAAAAATCCTAAAATGTCAAGTGAAATGTAAACCAAACTACAGCAATCAATGACAAATACAGCACAAAATCTAGAATACAACACAATTACGAGGATAAGTTCATAAAACTGAGAAAAAGTTGAGCATACAATTATAAATTGTGCTGTCCCAGCACCAAGGATCCACTTGCGCTGTCGCAATGGGCACCGATGAAAAGGGGGTGGCCAGGACTAGGAGCCTCGGGTCCTAATGGCGCGCCCTTCTTAGGCACGGCACTACAATAAAATGTAGCCATCACACCCAGGCTTGGTGTCCTCAGTAAATACCAATCCTCATACCTTCACTTTGCATTGTAGGCATCTCTGGGCGAGACACAGCCTTGCGTTCACCTGTTGGCCTATGTGCCTTTCTCTACACTTGTTTTCTTTGGTGCTGCTGTGCTTTTATGGAGCTGATATCTCCTACTGTTGACTCTGCCCACTACTTATAGTACATAAGGCCAGAAGACAATAGAAAAGGGATAAAGGTACCAGTTTGCTGGCCCCAAAGACAGGTGTGGGTTCAGCAGACCAGTCAGAGGCAGTGGTCAATGGTGTCTGTATTTTGAAATTTGCAGTCTACCATGGTCAGCAAACATTGGTGGCCACACGGTCAGCGGGGTCACCTGGATGGTTGTCAGGGATGGCAGGACAGATCAAATACTGGCCAACGCTACCAATAGACACATTGCTGTCTTGCTGCCCCTAGTACTACAAAAGCGCCCCCTTGCCCTTTCAGCATCAGAGTTTTTCTTTTCCCGACCCTCATGTTCCTCTGTTAAGCCCTCTGGGTGAGGTCCCTTTTTTGTGATCATCTCTTGTCTTGGGATGAGGAGTTGTGTATAGCCACAAAACAGGTAAGCAACTTAGCATCAAAAACATATGTGCAGACTAATTTAAGATGGAATTGTTTTTTAAGACTTTAGCTCAATGCGGACAGGGGTACTACGGTCTCTACTGGAGGGCTGAGGACATCCTCTACAATGATTATCCATAGCCGGACAGGTTCCTCCATTGCACGGCCCTGGGATTACTGGGGGATGGTAGCTGCACCTGGGGACCGGGTATGGCCCTATTGTCAAGGCGTATCTCCCAATGGGTGCTAGGGGGAATCCCTGTATTGGGTTGGCTCTGGCATGTTTGTTTGAGGGACCAGCTATTATGTTGGCCCAAGCTCCCTCTTTCTTGTTGGAGCAGGTGAGTTTGCCTTGTAGATGAACACTTATGAACTGGGTTTCATCCCAGGTCTTAGGGTCCGGAGGCCCCCAAAAGGGCCCATGCTCCCCCGCCAGGAACACACGGAGCGACAAGATTGTTATCGTTGGAAGAGGTTATCTTTATTCACAAAGACATATTAATAAAGCATATCATAAATTCAACACGTAAAGTGTAGAAAAATGTATCATTTCAGCAAACATTTTATTCACATGTTAACGAGAATTTATTGTGACCATAAATCAACCTGACAGGATCCCTTCCTGTCCTGAACCACCATTGGACCACACAGGTGACCTGTGCCTCACCTGTATCCGTAGGAGGGGCGGTTACCCTGTCTACACCGTACCTTGTCCTCCTGCTTAGGGTTCCGCCCCCCCTCCAACCACCAATCAGCCCTGGGGTGTAATGGGAGGAGCTAAGAGCTGAAGCCCTATGTTCCCCCCAGCGATCTGAGGTCTCTTACCCCCTGATCTGGTGTATCCATCCGCTGGTTGGCTCAGAACTTCAGGATCCCATCCCAGATGTCCTCCCGGGGGCCCCACCTTGGGGACCCCCTCCTATTGTTTCTAGTCACATTTATATCTCAATTTCCAAACCTTACTTCCAACTGCTAATGTACAGTAGAGGGTTGGTGGGACAAAAGCGGGTCGCCGAGCAGGTCCCGGCCGTCGCACGCAGGTAAAGAAGGATTATCCTTCTTTGGGGGGCTCTTAAATAGTCCCCCACCGGTATGCGGCAGCCGGAACCAGCCCAAGCAACCAACGTCGGCCCCACGATGCGCCTCCCCTGCCCACTTCCGCCCTAAACACCTCGCGAGGTGTCAGGGCGGAAACGCGGCCGATTCCGCGTATCCCCGGCGAGAGGTGCCGACCGGACAGGAAAGGGGGGGGGGGGAGTGCCCCAGGGCCTTGGAGGCCCCGACCCCTAACGGGCCGCACCCCCCCACTTCGGGGCGGGCGCTTTTCCCAAGTCAATTGAATCAATTGATGCCATATGTGCTTGAGGGATGGCCAACCATGACTCCTTTTGAGTATTTGCTTGGAAATCTCATCTTTTAGTTATGTCCCTGTGATAATCATGATTGTATTCTGGGTATATAGTAACTTAATATGCAAACTAAATATTCCTCTTGTTTACGAGGTCCACCAGAAACAGACTGATGCCAGACAGAGAGATGCCCCCTGCCCCTCCCTGCCTCTGATCATAGAAACACTGATGCCACCGAGAGGTGCCCCCCGCGCCTACCCCTCCCTATCATCACAGAAACAATGATGCCACTGAGAGGCGCCTCAGTCCATCAGAAACGCACTGTTGCCAAGGAGGGGTGACCACTGCGCCTCTCCAGTCCAATAAAAACACACTGATGCAACCGAGAGTTACCCCGTGCACCTCTCTCTGTCAACAGAAACAGACTGATGGCACCGTGGCGTGCCTCTATGCTTACCTTACCCCCTCCACAAACATATCTCTCTCTCAGAAGTGCCAGCAGCCAGTGCCCTCTTCCCTTCCCCCCATTTGAGCCCCCTCTTTTGGACATACAAGTTGGGCACTTAGAAGGGCGGCCGGTGTTTGCCCTTGATTCCCCTTCGGTCTGGTCCATGTGCCGCTTCTACCCTGATACAGACACGGGTGCCACCCAGAGGCATCCTATGTCTGCCACCCCACCCACCCTCGCCTCATTAAAGCACTGTGCACCCCAAGACATATACTATGCCATTCAGAGCAGGGCCTGTCCCCGACCTCTCTCCGTTCGATTGGGCCCGCCTCTGCCCCCAGGTATACACCAGCGCCTCCGCGTTGGAGAGAGGAGTTTTGTCAGTGTTTCAGTGGGGGGACACACACGACCACACACTGACAGATGTTTGTCACTCAGTTACTTCTCTCCCAATCCCCCCTCTTCTTGAGCCAGCCCCCCTCCTTCTCGGCCGGCTTTGTTGTTTTAAAATATGCGTGTCTCTCAAGAATGCCAGTCACGAGGCCAAAGTTTGTGTGCAACCTCCCACCCGAAGGCTTCTCTTTTTTTATCGGGGGCCGATATGTCTCAATCTGCTCTCAAAGCCTGTGGGCGCGGGGCACCTCGGGCCTCTCCGCGAATCGCCTCCCCGAGCCTCCCAAGGGCGCCGGGATGAAATATGGAGCCAGTGACAGGCGCAGCGCTGAGGAGGGAGCCGGCAGCAAGTAAGTTTTTCTTCTTCTTTGCGGGGCTGGGCCTGGGTGTCACCGGCCGTCGGGTGTTTACATCCTGCCTCTGTGCTGCGAGATGGACGTGCGCAGAGGAGAAAAGGGCTCACCGTGAAATGGTGAGGGGGTTTGTGAAATGAAGTCATGAAGGGGACTGCTGCCTGCATCAGAGACGGCACTAAAGTTTAAAAGGCTTAATTTGGAAAATACGTTTTTTTTTATTCAGGAGTTCTGTCTGCGTGTGCAACACTAAGGCTGGTAGTCTTGGTGCCACCTTACGGCTCTTAAATTCACCGCCAGACACGCCTTAAACTCACTCTTGCAGGTACTTTCTCACTCCTGCTTTCTCTCTTTGGGAGTTTCTCCTTCGTTTTCTTCTTCCGTCTTTTCCACTTTGTGTTCCTTCCTATCTTGTCATGGAGTAAAGTCTGTTGGGCCCCATCGCTCGAAATAAGTAGAAAAATAAACACAGTAGGCATCAAGTTCAGTATCTAGCTGTGGCAGAGAACAAAGCACTGCCTTTGTATCGACCTACGAACTTTTGTGTAAAAATGCGCTCTGGGTGCCCGCTGACTGGTAAAGTAGAACACAGCGATACAACTAACAATAGGCACTCCTGTTACAGAGGGGTAGTGGTCCACCCCCATAACACAGTTAGCAGGTTATATAAAATAAATATCGCACGTTTAACATTTCATTCTGGGATGAAATGCAGACACACAGGAGGGTCTTCAATTCATGCCAATATTTACATTTCAGCGTAAGACCCCCGGGCTCCTGATCTGAGGCATCGGCTCTGCCGAGTGTTGGGACGGGGTCTCCTGGTGTAGGTATGCTTTACTACAACAGACAGCTCAACGAATATGACTACTTAATAACGGGACTTAGTAACATAAGTGATTTTCATCCAGCAAAATGTACTCTTTTTATCCGCGTCGAAAAGGTAAAAGGCTGAGTCGAGCTTGTGACGTGCAGGTTACGACCCGCTCTGTGCACCTAGAGTCAACCCACCGACTGACGTCAGCTGCATCTGATAGACTCGCCCCTACACCCCTCCCCAGCATGAGTCCAAAGGCCGGCAGAGGGCGCAGGATTCTGGGAATGGTACCTGGGTCCAAACTCCACAAGGTGCAGGTGGCTGTGTGAGCACAGCAGCCTGCCCACCCCTGCCTCCGAATCGTCATTTTCCTAACCCGCTGGCCCTGGCCTCCACGCTGAGAGCAATTTCACTCTCGATGCATTTCCAGATTGGCAGCGCTGAGTGTAACAGCCCCTTCCGCCAACAGGGCATAGCTTGCCATGGCCTCCCTTGGCCGGGTCAGTACGTCTATTTATTATAGGTGCAGGCGCACAGTGCTGGGTGTCAGGGCAGATAAGTGTTTGATTGGGGCAGACACCCGATAGGAAGCGTGTTTGTCACTAGTAAAGCGGCGATGTTAGGCGCTCTTTTCCAGTTTTTGCAAATATGCTAAACTACAGCGACAAAACTAGTTTAGTGCTGGTTACTGATTTAAAATTGAGCTCTGGATTGCACCAGGCAGAGGAGGTCTGCCTGCATACACAAGCCCATGATCTAAACCACGGCACTAGTTGTGTTCTACATCATGACATCCCGTGAGACTCATGGCACTGTGCTGTTCACCTGCCACGCTGTAGCTGTTTATTTTCACACTTTACCTACACACCATCACACTCTAGCTGTTCCCATTCATTCTCTGCTCCTGAACTATCACACTGTGCATGTAGCTGTGCCACATCAACCTGCACGCTGTGCCCTATCACACTCTAGCTGTGCCCCATCACACTGTGTTATGTACCGTATCACACTCCAGCTATGCCCCTTCTCACACTAACTGTGCAACATCACATTCTAGGCACACTCAGCTGCGCCCCATCACACTGTGCTCTGTTCCCCAATTACACTCTAGTAGCACCCCATCATCTAAACCCTGTCTTATCAGCCCATCACACTGTGCTCTGTGCCGCTTCATGCTCTAGCTGTTCCCCATCACACGGTGCTCTGTGTCTCTTCATGCTCTAGCTGTTCTCCATCACACGGTTCTCTGTGCCTCTTCATGCTCTAGCTGTTCTCCATCACACGGTGCTCTGTGCCTCTTCATGCTCTAGCTGTTCTCCATCACACGGTGCTCTGTGCCTCTTCATGCTCTAGCTGTTCTCCATCACACGGTGCTCTGTGCCTCTTCATGCTCTAGCTGTTCTCCTTCACACTGTGCTCTGTGCCTCTTCATGCTCTAGCTGTTCTCCATCACACGGTGCTCTGTGCCTCTTCATGCTCTAGCTGTTCTCCATCACACGGTGCTCTGTACTTCTTCATGCTCTAGCTGTTCTCCATCACACGGTGCTCTGTGCCTCTTCATGCTCTAGCTGTTCTCCATCACACGGTGCTCTGTGCCTCTTCATGCTCTAGCTGTTGTCCCAGCACACTGACCTATCAGCCCAATTCACTGTGCTCTGTGCCTCATCACGCTGTAGCTGTACTCCACCATACTGTGATAGCTGTGCCCCAAAACACAACTTGCAGTGCTTACCATCACAATCTGCTCTGTGCATTGTCACTAATCACACTGGCACATGCCATTCATCACAACGTGCTGTGCCTCCAGTCACACTGTGCTGTACCTGTCTTCATACTGTATTGTGCCTCACTTTTACCCTGAATGGCCTTTATCAATGGTGTTGAGGCCACTCCATTAACTATCACAATGTGCTCTGTGCCCCAGTACACTGTAGCGTACCCCATCACCTTTAGGTGCGGACATCGCACTTAAGCTGTGCCCCATCACACTGTACTCTGGGAACTTTCACTCTGTGCTCTGTTCCCCATCGTACTATGCTCAGGGTACGAGCATAGTACGATGTGCCCTAAAACACAACTTTCAGTGCTTTCCACCACACTCTGTTCTGCGCGTTGTCAATCACACTACTATGTGTCATTTATCACACTGTGCTTTGCCTCCAATCACACTGTGTTGTACCTGTCTTCACACTATGTCATCTTTTAGTACATACCCTGCATGGCCTTTCATCAGCGCTGCGGAGGTCACTCTATTAACCATCACAATGTGCTCTGTCCCCCATCCCTTGTACTCCGTGACTCATCACACTTTAGCATTG